>NC_133146.1:1454522-2929032 GCF_048418815.1 Hemitrygon akajei
GCCCATCATAACAGAAACAGGCATTCAGCTCGCGCTCTCCATGTCCACAGTCACAGAAACAGTCCTACAGCTCACTCTCTCCATGCCCATCAGAGAAACAGGTATTCAGCCCACTCTGTCCATGTCCAACATCACAGAAACGGACCTTCAGCCCACACGCTCCATGACCGCTGTCAGAGTAACAGGCCTTCAGTCAACTCACTACATGTCCATCATCACAGAAACTGGGCTACAACTCACATTGTCCATGTCCATCAACAAAGAAACTGGCCTTCAGCCCAATCCAGCCATGTACACAGTCACAGAAACAGGCATTCAGACCACTCTGTCCATGGCAATCAGACAAACAGGCCTTCAGAACAGGCTGGCAATGTCCACAGTCACAGGAACAGGCCTTCTGCCTACTCTCTCCATAACCATCATCACAGAAACTGGGCTACAGGTCACACTCCCCATGTCCATCATCACAAGAATAGGACTTCAGCCCACTCGGTCCATGCCCATCATAACAGAAACAGGCATTCAGCTCGCGCTCTCCATGTCCACAGTCACAGAAACAGTCCTACAGCTCACTCTCTCCATGCTCATCAGAGAAACAGGTATTCAGCCCACTCTGTCCATGTCCAACATCACAGAAACGGACCTTCAGCCCACACGCTCCATGACCGCTGTCAGAGTAACAGGCCTTCAGTCAACTCACTACATGTCCATCATCACAGAAACTGGGCTACAACTCACATTGTCCATGTCCATCAACAAAGAAACTGGCCTTCAGCCCAATCCAACCATGTACACAGTCACAGAAACAGGCATTCAGACCACTCTGTCCATGGCAATCAGACAAACAGGCCTTCAGAACAGGCTGGCAATGTCCACAGTCACAGGAACAGGCCTTCTGCCTACTCTCTCCATAACCATCGTCACAGAAACTGGGCTACAGGTCACACTCCCCATGTCCATCATCACAAGAACAGGCCTTCAGCCCATTCGGTCCATCACAACAATCGCAGAATCAGGCCTTCAGCCGACTCTGTCCATGTCCATTATGACAGAAACAAGTGATTACCCACTCTGTGCATCTCCACTATCACAGAAACAGGCCATCTGCCCACTCAGTCCACATCCACAGATACAGGAACAGGACTTCAGCCAACTCTCTCCATGTCCATCATCACAGAAACTGCACTACAGCTCACATTATCCATGTCCATCATCAGAAGAACAGAGCTTCAGCGTACTCTGTCCATGTCGATCATCAGAGAAACAGGCCATCAGCCCACACACTCCATGTCCATCAACACAGAAAAAGGCCTTCAGCCCACAGTGTGCATGCCTGCTATCATACACACAGGCCTTAGACAACTCTCTCCATGAACATCCTCACAGAAAGAGGCCTTTTGTCCGCTCCATCCATGACCACAGTCACAGAAACAGGCCTTCAGCCCACTCTGTCCATGACCATCGTCAAAGAAACAGGCCTTCAGCCCAGTGTGCCCATGCCATTCATCACAGAAACAGACATACAGCCCATTCTGTCCATCATAACAATTGCAGAATTAAGCCTTCAGCCCACTCCGTCCATGTCCATCATCACAGAAACAGGACTTCATCTCACTCTGTCCATGTCCATCAGAGAAAGAGGCATACAGCCTACCCTGTCCATTTCCACAGTCGCAAAAACAGGCCCTCAGCCAACACTCTCCACGTCCATCAACACAGAAACAGGCCTTTAGCCCACTCTGTCCATTTCCATAATCAGAGAAACAGGACTTCAGCCCACTCTGTCCATGTCCATCATCACAGAAAGAGGCATTTTGTCCACTATGTCCATGACCACAGTCACAGAAACAAGCCTTCAGTATACTCTTACCATTTCCAGAGTCACAGAAACAGGCCTTCAGCCCTCTCTGTCCATGTTCATCAGAGAAACAGGCCTTCAGCCCACTCTGTCCATGTTCACAGTCGCAGAAACCAAGCCCTCAGCCCACACTCTCCATGTCCATCATCACAGAAAGAGGCCTTTTGTCCACTCTGGCCCACACAGTCAAAGAAACAGACCTTCAGCCCACTCTGTCCATTTCCATAATCAGAGAAACAGGCCTACAGCCCATTCTGGCCACATACACAGTCACAGAAACAGGCCTTCAGCCATCTCTGTCCATGTCCATCAGAGAAACAGGCCTTCAGCCCAATCTGTCCGTGTCCATTATCACAGAAGCAGGTTTTCAGCACACTTTGTCCATGGCCACAGCGACAGAAACAGGCCTTCAGCCCACTCTGTCCATGTCCATAATGACATAAAAAGGCCTCAGCCCACACTGCCCATGACCATAATCAGAGAAACAGGCCTTCAGCCCTGTGTGTCCATGCCATTCATCACAGAAACAGACGCACAGCCCACTCTGTCAATCACAAAAATCGCAGAATCAGTCCTTCAGTCCACTTTCTACATGTCCATCATCACAGAAAAAGGCCTTCAGTCCACTCTGTCCATGCCCTGAATGACATAAAAAAGCCACAGTGCACTCTGCGCATGTACATCATCACAGAACAAAGACCTTCAGTCCACTTTCTACATGTCCATAAACAGAGAAGCAGGCATTCAGCCATCTCTGTCCATGTCCATCAGAGAAACAGGCCTTCAGCCCGCACTGTCCATGTCCATTGTCACAGAAGCAGGTCTTCAGCATACTGTGTCCATGTCCACAGTCACAGAAATAGGCCGTTCAGCCCAAACTGACCATGTCCATCATCATAGAACAAAGACCTTCAGCCGACTCTGTCCATGTCCATTGTCACATAAACAGGCCTCCAGTCTACTCTGTCCATTTCATTGATCAGAGAAAAAGGCCTTCAGTCCACTCTGTCTTTTCCCTTATTGACATAAAAAGGCCTCTGTACACTCTGCCCATGTCCATCATCACAGAAAAATGGCCTTCTGTCCACTCTGTCCATGTCCATAATGACATAAAAAGGCCTCAGCCCACACTGCCCATGACCATAATCAGAGAAACAGGCCTTCAGCCGAAGCTGTCCATGTCCATCATCACAGTAACAGGCCTTCAGCTCACTCTTTCCATGTACATCGTCACAGAAACAGGCCTTCAGCCCACACTGTCTGTGTCCATCATCAGAGAACCAGGCCTGCAGCCCACTCTCTCCATGTCAATCATTGTAGTATCAGGACTTCAACCCATTGTCTGCCTGTCCATCATCAGAGAAACAAACCTTCAGCCCACTCTGTCCATGTCCACAGTTAAGGATACAGGCCTGCAGCCCAGCCTCTCTATTTCCATCAAAGAAACAGCCCTTCAGCCCCTTTTCTACATGTCCATCATCACAGAAACAGGCCTTCATCTCTCTGTGTGCATGCCCACCGTCACAGAAAAAGACCTTCGGCCCACTGTGTCTATCATAACAGAAACAGGCCTTCAGCCCACTCTGTCCATGTCCATCATCAGTGAAACAGGCCTTCAGACCACTCTGGCCATTGACACAGTCACAGAAACAGGCATTCAGCCATCTCTGTCCATGTCCAACGTCACAGAAATGGACCTTCAGCCCACTTTGTCCATGTCCATCAAAGAAACAGGCCTTCAGCCACCTCTGTCCATGTACATTATGACAGAAAAAGGCCTTCAGTCCACTCTGTCTATGCCCATAATGAGATAATGAGGCTTCAGCCCACTCTGTCCATGTCAATCATCAGAGAAACAGGCCTTTTGTCCACTCTGTCCATGACCTCAGACACAGAGCCTGGCCTTCAGCACACACTGTTCATTTCCACTGACACAGAAACAGGCATTCTGGCCACACTGTCCCTAGCCATTATCGCAGAAATGGGCCTTCAGCCCACTCTATCGGTGTCCGCAGTCACAGGAACAGGCCTTCAGCTCACTTTCTCCTTCTCCATCATCACTGAAACAAGGCTACAGCTCACATTGTCCATGTCCATCATCACAAGACAGGCCTTCAGCTCACTCTGACCATGTCAATCATCACAGAAAAAGGCCTTCAGTCCACTCTGTCTATGCCCATAATGAGATAATGAGGCCTCAGCCCACTCTGTCCATGACCATCGTCAAAGAAACAGGCCTTCAGCCCAGTGTGCCCATGCCATTCATCACAGAAACAGACATACAGCCCATTCTGTCCATCACAACAATTGCAGAATTAAGCCTTCAGCCCACTCCGTCCATGTCCATCATCACAGAAACAGGACTTCATCTCACTCTGTCCATGTCCATCAGAGAAACAGGCCTTCAGCCCACTCTGTCCATGGGGAATGTCACAGAAACTGACCTTAAGCCCACACTTTCCATGACCATAGTCACAGTAACAGACTTTGAGCCAACTCTCTCCAGGTCATTCATCACTGAAACTGGTCTTCAGCTCACACTGTCATTGTCCATCATCACAAGAACAGGACTTCAGCCCACTCTGTCCATCTGCATCATAACAGAAACAGGCCTTCAGCCTACTATGTGAATGCCCGCTATCACAGAAACAGGTCTTAGGCCCACTCTCTCCATGACCATCATCACAGAAAGAGGCCTTTTGTCCACTCTGTCCATGTCCATTGTGACAGAAACAAGCCTTCAGCCCAATATGCACATCTAAACTATCACAGCAACAGGTCTTCAGCCACTCTGCCCATGTCCATCGTCACAGAAGCAGACATACAGCCCACTCTGTCCATCTATACTATCACAGAATCAGGCCTTCATCCCAACCTGTTCATGCCCATCATCACAGAAACTGGCCTTCAGCCCACTCTCTCCATGTCCACAGTCACAGAAAAAGGCCTTCAGTCCACTCTGTCCATGCCCACCATTACACAAACAAGCCTTCAGCCCACTCTGTCCGGTCCACAGTCACAGTAGCAGGCCCTCAGCCCACACTCTCCATGTCCATCAATACAGCAACAGCTCTTTAGCCCTCTCCGTCCCACCATCACAGACACAGACCTTCAGCCCACTCTCTCCATGTCCATCCTGACAGAAACCGGCCTTCAGCCCATTGTGTCCATGTCCATCATCAGAGAAACAGGCCTTCAGCTTACTTTGTCCATGCCCACAGTCACTGAAATAGGCCTTCAGCCCATTCTGTCATTGAGGCATGTTTCCTCACTCTCCTTGGGCATCAGCACATGAAACCTGCTTGAACCAGGTGGGTAGCACACTCAGCCAGAGTGAGAGGTTGAAGATATCCGTGAATACAGCAGCCAGTTGGTCAGCACAGGTCTTCAATACTTTGCCAGGTACTCCATCTGGACCGGATTCTTTCCCTGGATTCATCTCTTAAAGGCAGTCCAAGTTTCAAGTTTCATTGAGCTCAGCATATTCGATAATAGCCCAGTGTTTAAGTCAATGCAATAGCTCCTGGCTCTCGGAACAAAAAGTTTTGTCTGTGCTAAGTTTCGGTGAGGCCTGTTATATTACATTATAACCCAGTTTTAAAGTCAACAGCTCTTGGCCCTCTGATCAAAAAAGGCTTCCAACAAAATTTGCATCAGCAAAATAATGTCAATCTCCCCTTTAACTGTGTTTTTTTTTATGAGGAATCAGTGTAATCCAGTAACAGTACAGAAGGCAGGCAGGCTAATCTCTGGTCAGGTTGAAAAATTGTCACAGACAAACAAGGCAGGGAACAAAATATCTTGCAATTAAATTGTGGTACAGAAAATGAAATAAAGATTGCAACGTAAACATGGAATTAAGGGAGAATTCAAAATATCAGTGTATTTTGGCAAGGCATTTGACAAGGTCCCCCACAAGAGACTCATCCAGAAAGTCATGAGGCATGGGATCAGTGGAACCTTGGCTGTTTGGATAAAAATTTGGCTTACAGGAAGAAAGCAGAGGGTAGTAGTGGAAGGAAAGTATTCTGCATGGAGGTCGGTGACTAGTGGAGTGCCGCAAGGATCTGTCCTGGGACTCCTGCTCTTTGTGATTTTTATAAATGACCTGGATGAAGAGGCAGAAGGATGGGTGAGTAAGTTTGCGGATGACACAAGATTGGAGGAGTTGTAGTTGTCGAAGGTTACAAGAGGATATAGACAGGATGCAGAGTTGGGCAGAAAAACGGCAGATGGAGTTCAATCCGGAAAAGTGTGAGATGATGCATTTTGGAAGGACAAACCAGAAAGCTGAGTACAGGGTTAATGGTCAGTTACTTAACAGTGTGGATGAACAGAGGGACCTTGGGGTTCAAATCCATACATCCCTCAAGGTTGCTGCACAGGTTGATAGGATAGTTAAGAAGGCCTATAGGATGCTAGGCTTCATTAATAGGGGGATTTAGTTCAAGAGTAGAGAGGTCATATTGCAACTCTACAAATCTCTGGTGAGACCACACTTAGTGTATTGTGTTCAGTTCTGGTCACCTCATTACAGGAAGGAAGCTGGAGAGGGTGCAGAGGAGTCTTACCAGGATGTTGCCTGGATTAGAAAGCAAGTCTTATGAGGCAAGGTTAGCAGAGCTGCGACTTTTCTCTTTGGAGCATAGAAGGATGAGAGGGGACTTGATAGAGGTCTACAAGATTATGAGAGGCATAGACAGGGTGGATAGCCAGCACTTGTTTCACAGGGCATGAATTGCAAACACCAGAAGGCATATGTACAAAGTTAAGGGAGAGAAGTTCAAGGGAGACATCAGGGGTAAGTTTTTTTACAGAGAGTTGTGTGTGCCTGGAGTGACTTGCCAGGGATGGTGGTGGAGGCTAAAACATTAGGGGTATTTAAGAGCCTCTTGGACAGGCACATGGATGAAAGAAAAATAGAGGGTTACGGGATAGTGTGGGTTTAGTACTTTTTTTTAGGAATATATGGGTCGGCATAACATTAAGGGCTGAAGAGCCTGTACTGTGCTGTAATATTCTAGTGTTCTAGTATTTATTTAGGAACATAGTACTTTATTAAAAATCTTTGCTTATATCATGTTCTAAGGGAATGAGACTCAGCAAATAATACTCCTTCTTTAAAAAGTCTCTCGTTAAAGGATTAGGCTTAGTTGGTAATGCTAACATAACAATTGTCATGCATGCCCATCACCAAGTACAGTGGTTTGGCTGGAAAAGAATCAATGCTTATATAGCCACTGGAACATCGGTAGCAGGAAAGCCATTCTCCCAGATCGCTCTGACTGATCCATGCCAGCAGCAACAGATCCAAGTCTGAATTCCATATTAACTGTTGCTTCTGCTGCAGTTCAGCAAAGATTGGGAAGTTGGCCATTTCTCTTTCCTTGGCTGCAATCCAATGCCTATTAATGGAAAAATCTACAAAAGGTTGTGGTTACAAACTAGTCCATCTCGGGAAAAACATTTCCCATCACTGAGCACATCCACAAGGTGCGCTGCCTCCATCTGGAAGGAGGTACATGAACTTTAGGTCCCACACCACCACGTTCAGGAAAGAGTGCAGGTAACTTCATTCACCTCAACACTGAAGAATGGACTCACTTTCAAGGACCCGACAACTCATGATTTCATTGTTCTCTACTATTTATTATTTTTTTATTTGCATAGCTTCTTTACTAATTGGTTGCTTGTCTGTCTTTGTTCATGTGTAGTTTTTTCATTGATTCCATTGTATTTCATTGTATCTACTGTGAATGCCTGTGAGAAAATGAACCTCAGAGTAGTATACGAAGACTATAAACTTGAACATTGAACTTTTGAACTTCATTGATCATCTCTGTCAAACAATAATGAGAACTTATTCAATGGTAAATCAGGTGGTAATTCCAGTAGGCTGTGTTAGGAGAGATAGAATAGTTATGTGTTATTGTGTGTACATAAAAAAGAACTTCAATTCCCAGTGGGCAATGCAGGTGGTTTACCCGGAACCAGAAGTGATGTTGATGAGCTAGTCAAACACGCTTAGGTTGAGCAGGAGGGTTCCAAATATCCAAATAAAATGTTAAAGTGTTTTTACCCACACCAAGTTTGCCTTTATTAAGAATAAACATAACAAGTTGTGTCTAGAATTTGGATTGGACTTCTTTTGGTGAACTGAATCATTAGGTTTAGTGCATTGGTCATATAACCATATATATATAAAACACACACACACACACACACACACACACACACACACACACACACACACACACACACACACACACACACACACACACACACACACACACACACACACACACACACACACACATAAAACAATTACAGCAAGGAAACAGGCCATCTCGGCCCTTCTAGTCCGTGCCGAACGCTTACTCACACCTAGTCTCAGCCTGCACTCAGCCCGTAACCCTCCATTCCTTTCCTGTCCATTTACCTATCCAATTTTTTTTTAAATGACAAAATCGAACCTGCCTCTACCACTTCTACTAGAAGCTTGTTCCACACATCTACCACTCTCTGAGTAAAGAAGTTCCCCCTCGTGTTACCCCTAAACTGGTCAGTTGGAATCCCCTGCAGGAAATGGTGAAGTTGGGCAGCATTATGTTGTCTTACACTATAAAGGATGGACTGAAATGGCACACACATCTGAGGCTCAGCAGAACACAACTGTTAACATTTTCCTGTGCATCAATCAGAGAAGGGTGTCTTTCCTTAAAGGGACATTGCTGAAGATAATTAGGTATCAGTAATGCACTTTATAAACACACTGGAGGAGATCAGGCTGCAGAGCAGAGAGACAGAGAGAGATGGAGAGGAGATTGATAGATAGATAGATAGATAGATAGATAGATAGATAGATAGATAGATAGATAGATAGATAGATAGAGAAGGATAGAGAGGGAGATAGTGAGAGAAAGAGGAAGATAGAGAAAGAAAGTGGTAGAGAAGGAGATGAGGGAGATAGACAGAGACAAAGAGATAGATACACTGTGAATAAAATAGAAACAGAGAGAGAGTTAGAGTCATAAAAAAAAGCGAGAGAAGGAGACAGAGACAAAGACAGACAGATAAGCAGACAGGCAGATAGAGACAGACAGAGAAACAGAGAGAAAGTGAGGGACAGGGAGAGACAGAGATTCAGGGGACCAGGGAGAGACAAAAAGAAATAGAGATTGTGGTAACTTCTACTTTACAAAAAGACCACTCAACAACTTGATGGCCAAAAGAGCATCTTCATCTGGGACGGCAAATGATATTTACAATACAGAGGCTTCCAGGTACCTCATGCGACATGAGTAGAGGAACTATATACAATGCATACTGGGAGTAAAAAACAGCAGAAGTAAAGACCCCGCCAACCCCGGATCCCACCTCTTGCTACCAACAACTGCCCAATTAGTATTAACTTACTTTTAATAATACTCACATTACAACACTTCTCCCCCTTTAAAATCCAACATTCCCCAAATATAGAAGAACTGGGAAATAAAAACAGTGGTATCATTAGCAACAGGTTACCAATACAAAAACATCTAAAAAATATGGCAAATTCAACATTCAAGCTAACAACAAAAGAAACTATCCAATCAAAGATTTAGTCTGTCAGGAGTTTTGCGAGGGTGCTGTGATCTACGCACTACCCCTGGTGACCCAGCAGGCACTGCTGGTGAGGATGTTTTGGGTGGATCTAGTGTTGGGGACACGAGAGGGGTCTGTGTGTCCGTGTGAGAATGTCCATCCTCTTCAGGGGACTCTGCCCCTTCTGCCAGTGTGTCTCCCTCTAGCAAAGTCACTGGTGGACATGCTTTCCTGGTAT
Organism: Hemitrygon akajei; assembly: GCF_048418815.1. Lineage (NCBI taxonomy): Eukaryota > Metazoa > Chordata > Chondrichthyes > Myliobatiformes > Dasyatidae > Hemitrygon > Hemitrygon akajei. Next base: position 1,464,203 of record NC_133146.1, read on the forward strand.
GCATTAAGTGGGCATTGCTCCTTAACTGCTTTGTACTGCTGAGCGTCTTTGAAATCAGTGGCAAGCTATTCTCAGCATTATTGGGATAAATGGCATCTGCAGGTTTGCCACCTAGCTTGGAACGCACTGAAGAAGGAACTTTGGTTCTTGAACCGTGGCTCAGAATAGACCCAATTGCAAATTTTTCATAGAGTTCCTTGTTATAACTTGGAACTATCTGGAGTTCAACAGCAGGAAATCGCAATGTGTTTTGGAAAACCTCTTGTGCTTGAATAAAGGTCTTGTCTGTTAAATCACAGTCATTGATTTTGATGATACATTCATTCTCCTGGAGCAGGTTCTCTTTTCTTAAACGGCTGTTCTCTTCAATACCACAAATACTTAGGCCAAGGAATCTTCCATTCAGTGTAGAGTTAAAAGGCACCATATGGATTCCCAGGGGGCCACTGCCTCCAGAAAATTCTACTTTCTTTGTCAAATCACTTAGAGTGCTTTCTGAATGCTTGTCTGGTGGTCCTGGAGGCTCTGTTCTTACATCGTTTGCAGGTGCCCCGTTTGCTACTGTTACGATTGGCTTCACATGCAGGTTCCTGTTAGTGGGATCATCAGGCTGAGATGCACCTTGCTGTAACTGGGCAGGTGGTACACAAGCTGGGTCACTGCTTCGCTGTACTAGAAGTGTCGAGGGGGTAACTTCAATTGCTCCTGTAATAGACTGAAGAGCCGCAAGCTGCGCTGCGAGCTCACTCTCAAATGTGTCCAGACTATGTCTGTCACTCACATTGCCATCGGCGACTTCATCTGCACATTTTGTGTGTGCTGCTCAGGATTTCTAGCATTTGCAGAATCTCATCTGTTTAACATATTGGTTATGTTACTGGACTAAGACCCACTTAATCATTCTGGGGGCATGGAGATTTTGTATTCAAGTCCTTGGATATATCAGTCTTAGCAAATATGAAACTACAGGATTATCATAGAAACTCTTGGTTCTGGAGAGGAAATCTTTTGCTTCCTGACCCAAACATGGCCCAGAACCAACACATTGTGGTTTGGCAGATATTCATCATAACACCATGTATTTGACTAAGTGAATGGACCTCTGCCTCAGAAATTTAACCCACTTAACAGTGGCACTCACACCAATCAGGAGTGCTGATAGCATTGCTAACCATAGAGTAATTTCTAAGTAATTACTTCTTAAGTGCCCTCTGAAATGGGTGAACGTGACAATCTGATCAAGGGCAGTAGGCCTAAGCCAAATGAGAGAATATCCAAGCACAAAACACATTCATTTAACAAGCAACACACACAAAGTGCTGGTGGAACGCCGCAGGCCAGCAGGACTGACGAAGGGTCTTGACCCAAAACCTGGACAGTGCCCTATAGATGCTGCCTGGCCTGCAGCGTTCCGCCAGCATTTTGTGTGTGTTGTTTGAACTTCCAGCATCTGCAGATTTCCTTGTGTTTGTTTTTCATTTAACAAGATTGAGTTTTACTGACTGTATCTGCATAAAGGCAGCATGTAAAGTTTGTGTATAAAAAGATTTCCACTGGAGTGCAGTGGTCAGTGGAGTTGTACCTTGTTGCATTTCTCAGCTGCACAGGAGAGTTTCAAAGTGTTTGACCACAGAACCACAGAATACTTCTGTCTTTCAACAGAATGAAACTTGCTAATTGTTGCAGTCTTCTGTGAAGGGGAGAAGTCCTGGGTTCCCCAGCTTCCACTACTAATGGGAGTTGTGTTATTATGTGTGCACAATAAAAAATGGTTCACCCAGTTCAGAAAGTACGATGGTTAGTGGTCAGTGTTGAACAGCAGTTCAGTAATAAGATGTTCCAACATAAACCCATGCCGTTTGTCTTTATTAAGAACAAATGATGTCAGAAGTTGGAGTGAGGTCTGAGCATGGAAAGTAAATGAATACCATGTGCAACTGAGAAAGAGTTGCTACTGATTGAGAGAAGTTGGTCAGCGAGGCAAGAGAGCACTTCATGTCCGAAAGTTCAGGTGGGAGGCCGAGAGTTCCCGTTGTGAATAAGCTAAGTCCTCCCACAGCTATGTGGTTTACCTGCAATCTAATGGATAACTGGAATCACTTCAAACAGTGATTCAATATATATTTAGTAGCTTGAGGAGTGGGAAGGGCCAATAAAAAATTAAAACCGCCTGTTTTTCTGCACATAATTGTAAAGATATTTTGGACATCTATAAAAGCTCTCAAATTGAAGAGGCAGCTTTTACATTGGACACTCTGATAACAAAATTTGCAGAGTATTTTGTCCTAAGAATAAGAATGACATTTGAGAGATATAAGGTTTTTCCTGTGACCAGAAACAAGGTGTTAGCTTTGATCAATATTTAGCTGAGCTTCACACACTAAGTAAGTTCTGTGAATTTGTAGACTTGAGAAACTCACTAGTTAGAGACGGAATAGTTTACAGAATTTCAAATGATGGACTTAGAGAAAGACTACTGCATGAAAAAGATTTGATGCTGAAAAAGGCTGTGGATACATGTAGGGCAGCAGACACCACACAAGCACAGGCTAAGTAGCTGCATAGGGCAGTCACAACAGCACATGTTGTGAAAACAGAGGAGCAGTGCACATGGCCTTTCCCAAAGCATCAGCATTGCAAAAAGGAAGGCTGAAACAGCAAATGCAGCAAATGTGGAGATAGTCACATTCCAAAGACGTGTCCTGCTTTTATAGAGAACTGCAATAATTGTAGGAAGAAAAATCATTTTGCAAAGCGCTGCAAAGCTAGGGCTACTAAGAGAAAGGTGCACATGGTTGATAAGGAAATGGAAGAAGTCTTTGTTAATCCTCTACAGACTACTTGTGCTGGTAAAACAAAATGGATTATTCCAGTGACTGTGAATGAGACAGTAATCCCATTCAATCTTGACACCGAAGCCCAGGTGAATCTGTTATCCATGGATGATTACAATACTCTCAAAGTTAAGACCAAGATTTACCCAATGAAGTTAAAAGTGTCAGGCTACACTGGAGAGTATGATCCAGTATAGTGACCTTCAAGCACAAGGGGCAGCACCTAAAGACACAGCTACTGACTATAGAAAAGTGAGTACAGTGTAACCAAGGCAAATACATGCTTGATAGAGCTCTTTAGAAAAGCATATAATTCAGATAATGGTAGTAGAATCATTTCAAACATGTATAAGGGGTTGTCAAATCTTAAAACACATTCAACTTCATACATTAAAACAAAATGGGAGAAGGAAGGAGGGATAATTATATCGGAGGAAGAATGGACAACAATATGGAGATATCGATGGAAGTGTACAAATTCACAGAAATAGAGGGAGTTTGGATGGAAAAACTTGATAAGATATTTTATTACACCCTCTCAGAAATCCCATTATGATAGTAACCTCCCTGTTTGCTGGAGAAATTGTGGAAATCAAAATGCAAATCATTATCATATTTTTTGGGACTGCCCTGTTATCAAAAACTACTGGAGGGGAATACACAATGCCCTACAAGACATCTTTAAATGTGGAATACCCTTGGAGAGTAAGACCATATATTTTGGATATATATCTCAAGAATGGTTGAAAAGAGATAAATATTTAATGAATTTGTGGCTGGTAAAAAGACTCTTACTAGGAAATGGTTATCACAGGAGAGACCAACTTTAAATACATGGATGGAAATTACAATTGACATTTACAAAATGGAGAAGATAACAGCAGCTGTTAATCATAAGCTGGAACAATTTGATTCATACTGAGAAAAATGGTTTAACTACATAATGCCTCATAGGCCTGATTTTATTCTCACAAATCAATGAATCTGTTGTAAAAAAAAAGATCACTCCCTATTTGTACATAGTTCTTTTCTTTTACTTGTTTTTTTCTTTCCACTCTTTTCTATAAGTGTATACCCCAGATAAATACTTTGTGGAGATTTGTGATATATATGATTATATGATATATATGTACAAAGTCTGAAATACATCTTATGAAAATGTTTGTTTGATGAACTTCAATAAAAAAATAAATTACAAAAAAAAGGAAAAGTGAGTACAGTCAATATTAGGTCTGAGCGCATGTGAAAAGCTCAGCCTGATGAAAAGACTTTCCTTAGTGGCTTCACATACCAAAGATGACCACACCACTCATTGAAGAATAAACAAATGTCTTTGAGGAGCTCGAATGCTTAGCTGGGGTACACAAAAGTTATATAGATAAGGCAGTGGCTCCTGCTGTCCATGCATGCAGGTAGGTTCCATTTGTACTTAGAGACATACATAAGCAAGAACTAGAACACATAGAATGGATAATTATCATACAGAAAATTGAAGAACCAACAGATAACATGGGCTCATAGATTGTTTAGCAGTCTCATGTGTGGCATTTTGTCAAAGGCCTTCTGAAAATCCAAGTACACAACATCAACCAATTCACCTTTGTCTGTCCTGCTTGTTATTTCTTCAAATAATTCCAACAGATTTTTCAGGCAAGTTTTTCCCTTGAGGTCTTATTTATTATGTGCCTCCAAGTACCCTGAGATCTCCTGAGTTTGGTTTGGCAAATAAGGTGGAAGTAAATCCGAAAGGCTTCTACAGTTATATTAAAAGCAAGAGGATAGTGAGGGATAAAGTTGGTCCCTTAGAGAATCAGGGTGGTCAGCTATGTGTGGAGCCGAGGGAGATGGGAGAGATTTTGAACGATTTCTTCTCTTCGGTATTCACTAAGGAGAAGGATATTGAATGGTGTAAGGTGTGGGAAACAAGTAAGGAAGTTATGGAACCTATGACAATTAAAGAGGTGGAAGTACTGGCGCTTTTAAGAAATTTAAAAGTGGATAAATCTCCAGGTCCTGACCGGATATTCCCCAGGACCTTGAGGGAAGTTTGTGTAGAGATAGCAGGAGCTCTGACGGAGATCTTTCAGATGTCATTAGAAACTGGGATTGTGCCGGAGGATTGGCATATTGCTCATGTGGTTCCATTGTTTAAAAAGGGTTCTAGAAGTAAGCCTGGCAATTATAGACCTGTCAGTTTGACATCAGTGGTGGGTAAATTAATGGAAAGTATTCTTAGAGATAGTATTTATAATTATCTGGATAGACAGGATCTGATTAGGAGTAGCCAGCATGGATTTGTGCGTGGAAGATCATGTTTGACAAACCTTATTGAATTTTTTGAAGTAGTTACGAGGAATGTTGACGAGGGTAAGGCAGTGGATGTAGTCTATATGGACTTCAGCAAGGCCTTTGACAAAGTTCCACATGGAAGGTTAGTTAAGAAGGTTCAGTCGTTAGGTATTAATGCTGGAGTAATAAAATGGATTCAACAGTGGCTAGATGGGAGATGCCAGAGAGTAGTGGTGGATAATTGTTTATCGGGATGGAGGCCGGTGACTAGCGGGGTGCCTCAGGGATCTGTTTTGGGCCCAATGGTGTTTGTAATATACATAAATGATCTGGATGATGGGGTGGTAAATTGGATTAGTAAGTATGCTGATGATACTAAGGTAGGAGGTGTTGTGGATAATGAGGTGGGTTTTCAAAGCTTGCAGGGAGATTTATGCCGGTTAGAAGAATGGGCTGAACGTTGGCAGATGGAGTTTAATGCTGAGAAGTATGAGGTTCTACATTTTGGCAGGAATAATCCAAATAGAACATACAGGGTAAATGGTAGGGCATTGAGGAATGCAGTGGAACAGAGAGATCTAGGAATAACAGTGCATAGTTCCCTGAAGGTGGAGTCTCATGTAGATAGGGTGGTGAAGAAGGCTTTTGGAATGCTGGCCTTTATAAATCAGAGCATTGAGTACAGAAGTTGGGATGTAATGTTAAAATTGTACAAGGCATTGGTAAGGCCAAATTTGGAATATTGTGTACAGTTCTGGTCACCGAATTATAGGAAAGATATCAATAAATTAGAGAGAGTGCAGAGAGGATTTACTAGGATGTTACCTGGGTTTCAGCACTTAAGTTACAGAGAAAGGTTGAACAAGTTAGGTCTCTATTCATTGGAGCGTAGAAGGTTGAGGGGGGATTTGATCAAGGTATTTAAAATGTTGAGAGGGATAGATAGAGTTGACGTGAATAGGCTGTTTCCATTGAGAGTAGGGGAGATTCAAACGAAAGGACATGATTTGAGAGTTAGGGGGCAAAAGTTTAAGGGAAACACGAGGGGGTATTTCTTTACTCAGAGAGTGATAGCTGTGTGGAATGAGCTTCCTGTAGAAGTAGTAGAGGCCAGTTCAGTTGTGTCATTTAAGGTAAAATTGGATAGGTATATGGACAGGAAAGGAGTGGAGGGTTATGGGCTACGTGCGGGTAGGTGGGACTAGGTGAGATTAAGAGTTCAGCACGGACTAGGAGGGCCGGAATGGCCTGTTTCCGTGCTGTGATTGTTATATGGTTATATGTTATATGGTTATCTCATCTTTAAAAATCTTCTCCAGCATCTTCCCAATCTCTGGGGTCAGACTAACTGGCTTATAGTTTCCTTTCTTCAGACTGTCTCCCTTCTTGAAAAGTGGAGTTTTCAATTTCAAATTTTCCAGTCTTCTGGAACCATTCCAGAATGTAGTGATTCTTGAAAGATCATTACTAATGCCTCCACAATCTCTTCAGCCACCTCTTACAGAACTCTGGGATATACACAATCTGGTGCAGGTGACTTATCCACCAAGGACGAGCATGATGCACAACTGAAGACAAGTGCTTGATGTGACATGATATGTGAATTTGAAATTGCCGTTTGTTTTCTCACCTTGTGAGCTCATCAGGCAGCGTTTTTTGCTGTTTCGGTAATATAAGGTCGAGTTGCCAGCTTGATTTGAACTTGAGGCCATGTGTCTTGAAGTCCAGTGCTGATACCACTACACTACCAGCCAGCTAATTTGAAATTAAATAAAGAGAAATGTGAGCTTGGTGATAAGAGACAAACTTTCATGGAGATGTCATATCAGAAGAGGGAGTGAAGCCTGACCCAAGAAACACATCCGCTATCGAAAACGTGGAGAGGCCCTAAAATAAAGAGGGAGTAAGACATTTCTTGGGGATGGTGGCTTATGTGGTTAAACTCATCCCTCAACTCTCTGCTGTATCAACACCACTTAGGTCACTCCTTAAGCAGTGAAATGAGCAGATTAGGTCTCACGAGCAAAAAGACTGTTTCCAGATGCTGAAAAGAGTCCTAATTGAAGAGCCCATGCTGAGATTTTATGATCCAGAAAGCTGTACTAGGATCTCGGCCTTGGAGCAGTACTACTGTAGCAGCATGATGACACATGGCAACCTGTGGCCTATGCATCTAAGGAGAGAGCCAACTAAGCATAGGTAGAGAAAGAGCTTCTTGTCAGCACATATGCATGAAAAAGGTCCCATCAGCATATTAATAGACAAGCTTTTGAAGTGGAGATAGATCATAAACCAATAGCCTCAATTATGTCCAAATCACTGAACAGTTGTCCCATGAGGATACAATACATGTTGATAAGGCTGCAGAAATATGACATGAAGATGGGACAATACATGTTTGTTGCTGACACACTGTCTTGAGCAGTCAACATGAACGAATTTCCAAATAACTAATGCAGATATACAGGCCTACATTGACATGATTGTCACCTTCCTTCCAGTATCTCCTAATAGAACAGAGAAGATTAGAGAAGCAGCAGGGCCAGAGGATCAAAGATACCATACAGGAAGGATGGCCAGCAGCAAAGAATGAATTTACAATGTGTACTTGGGATTATTGGGCTTGCAGAGCTGAACAGTCAGTAGTGAAAGATATGGTCTTCAAAGGGACAGCTTTGTGATTCCTGTATCAGCAATCAAGGAAATGCTCCAGAAGATACATGATACAAAGAGAGGTGAAGAAGCGGGTAGTGTTGAGGAAACAGAGAGCCTGCAGAGAGACTTAGATAGTTTAAGGGAATGGGCAAAGAAGTGGCAAATGAAATACAATGTTGGAAAGTATATGGTCATGCACATTGGTGGAAGAAATAAACAGGCAGACTATGATTTAGACAGGGACAGAATTCAAAATGCGGAGATGCAAAGAGACTTGGGAGCCCTTATGCAGGATACCCTAAAGGTTAAGCTCCAAGTTGTGTGGTGAAGAAAGCGAAATCATAGAATATAAGAGTAGGGATGTGATGTTGAGGCTCTATAAAGCACTCGTGAGAGAGACAGACAGACAGTCATACTTTATTGATCCCGAGAGAAATTGGGTTTCGTTACAGTCGCATCAACCAAGAATAGTGTAGAAATATAGCAATATAAAACCATAAATAATTAAATAATAATAAGTAAACTATGCCAAGTGGAAATATGTCCAGGACCAGCCTATTGGCTCAGGGTGTCTGATCCTCTGAGGGAGGAGTTGTAAAGTTTGATGGCCACAGACAGGAATGACTTCCTATGATGCTCAGTGTTGCATCTCGGTGGAATGAGTCTCTGGCTGAATGTGCTCCTGTGCCTAACCAGTACATTATGGAGTGGATGGGAGACATTATCTAAGATGGCATGCAACTTGGACAGCATCCTCTTTTCAGACACCACTGTCAGAGAGTCCAGTTCCACCCCCACAACATCACTGGCCTTACGAATGAGTTTGTTGATTCTGTTGGTGTCTGCTACCCTCAGCCTGCTGCCCCAGCACACAACAGCAAACATGATAGCACTGGCCATCACAGACTCGTAGGCAGTGTGACATGTGATGAGGATGTTAGGAGAATTCAGGGTGACTTGGATAGGCTGGGTGAGTGGGCAGATACTTGGCAGATGACGTTTAATGTGAATAAGTGTGAGGTTATCCACTTTGGGAGTAAGAACAGGAAGGCAGATTATTATCTGAATGGTGTAGAGTTAGGTAAGGGAGTAATACAAAGAGATCTAGGAGTCCTTGTTCATCAGTCACTGAAGGTGAATGAGCAAGTGCAGCAGGCAGTGAAGAAGGCTAATGGAATGTTGGCCTTTATCACAAAGGGAATTGAGTACAAGAGCAAGGAAATCCTCTTGCATTTGTACAGAGCCCTGGTGAGACCACACCTGGAGTATTGTGTACAGTTTTGGTCTCCAGGGTTAAGGGAGGACATCCTGGCTGTACAGGAAGTGCAGTGTAGATTCACGAGGTTAATTCCTGGGATGTCTGGACTGTCTTATGCAGAGAGGTTAGAGAGACTGGGCTTGTACACGCTGGAATTAAGGAGATTGAGAGGGGATCTGATTGAAACATATAAGATTATTAAGGGATTGGACAAGATAGAGGCAGGAAATATGTTCCAGATGCTGGGAGAGTCCAGTACCAGAGGGCATGGTTTGAGAATAAGGGGTAGGTCATTTAGGACAGAGTTAAGGAAAAACTTCTTCTCCCAGAGAGTTGTGGGGGTCTGGAATGCACTGCCTCGGAAGGTAGTGGAGGCCAATTCTCTGGATGCTAGATAGGTATCTTATGGATAGGGGAATCAGGGGATATGGGGACAAGGCAGGAACCGGGTATTGATAGTAGATGATCAGCCATGATCTCAAAATGGTAGTGCAGGCTCGAAGGGCCGAATGGTCTACTTCTGCACCTATTGTCTATTGTCTATTGGCAGATGTTAAGGGACCTCAGTCTCCTCAGGAAGTCGAGACGGCTCTGACCCTTCTTGTAGACAGCCTCAGTGTTCTCTGACCAGTCCAGTTTATTGTCAATTTGTATCCCCAGGTATTTGTAATCCTCCACCATGTCCACACTGACCCCTTGGATGGAAACAGGGGTCACCAGTGCCTTAACCCTCCTCAGGTCCACCACCAGCTCCTTAGCCTTTTTCACATTAAGCTGTAGATGATTCTGCTCACACCATATGACAAAGATTCCCACCGTAGCCCTATACTCAGCCTCATCTCCCTTGCTGATGCATCCAACTATGGCAGAGTCATCAGAAAACTTCTGAAGATGGCAAGACTCTGTGCAGTAGTTGAAGTTCGAGGTGTAGATGGTGAAGAGAAAGGGAGACAGGACAGTCCCCTAAGGAGCCCCAGTGCTGCTGACCACTCTGTCTGAAACACAGTGTTGCAAGTGCACGTACTGAGGTCTGCCAGTCAGGTAATCAATAATCCATGACACCAGGGAAGCATCCACCTGCATCACTGTCAGCTTCTCACCCAGCAGAGCAGGGCGGATGGTGTTGAATGCACTGGAGAAGTAAAAAAACATGACCCTCACAGTGCTTGCTGGCTTGTCCAGGTGGGCGTAGACACGGTTCAGCAGGTAGACAATGGCACCCTCAACTCCTAGTTGGGGCTGGTAGGTGAACTGGAGGGGGTCTAAGTGTGGCCTAACCATAGGCCGGAGCTGCTCTAGAACAAGTCTTCATGATGTGGGAGGTCAATGCCACCGGTCTGTAGTCACTGGAGCCACTGGGGCGCGGCGTCTTTGGTACAGGGACAAGGCAGGATGTCTTCCACAGCACAGGAACCCTCTGGAGACTCAGGATCAGGTTGAAGACATGGTGAAGTACTCCACATAGAGACCATACTTGGACTATTGTGTGCAGTCTTGGGCTCCTTATTTTAGAAAGGATATACTGACACTGAAGAGGGTTCAGAGAAGATTCACAAGAATGATTCCAGGAATGAAAGGATTACCATATGAGGAAGATGAAACTACACTCAGGTTGGAGGAACAACACCTTATATTCTGTCTGGGTAGCTTCCAACCTGATGGCATGAACATTGATTTCTCTAACTTCCGTTAATGCCCCCCTCCCCTTCTTACGCCATCTCTGATTTATTTATTCCCCCCTCCTTTTTTTTCTCTCTCTGCCCATCACTCTTTGCCTGTTCTCCATCTCCCACTGGTGCTCCCCTCCCCCTTTCTTTTTCCCTAGGCCTCCCGTCCCAAGATCCTTTCCCTTCTCCAGCTCTGTATCTCGTTTGCCAATCACCTTTCCAGCTCTTAGCTTCACGCACCCTCTCCTGGCTTCTCCTATCATTTTGGTTTTCCCCATCCCCCTCCTACTTTCAAATCTCTTACTATCTTTTCTTTCAGTTAGTCCTAACAAAGGGTCTCGGCCCGAAGTGTCGACAGCTCTTATTCCTATAGATGCTGCCTGGCCTGCTGCGTTCCACCAGCATTTTGTGTGTGTTTCTTGAATTTCCAGCATCTGCAGATTTCCTCGTGTTTACCATATGCAGAATGTCTGGCAGCTTTTGGGCTGTATTCCCTGGAGTTCAGAGGGGAGGGGGGATCTCATAGTAACATTCCAAATATTAAAAAGCATGAACAGATCACATATGGCAAAGTTATTTCCCATGGTAGGGGAGGTCTAGCACAAGAGGGATTGAAGGACATCCATTTAGAACAGATATACAGAAATTACTTTAGTCAGAGGGTGATAAATCTATGGAATTTGTTGCCGTGAGTGGCTGTGGAGACCAAGTCATTGGGTGAACTTAAGGCAGAGATAGATAGGCTCTTGATTCACTAGTTCATCAAAGGTTATGGGGAGTGGGGATGACTAGAAGAATTGGATCAGCCCATGATTGAATGGCAGAACAGACTCAATGTGCCAAATAGCCTACTTCTGCTCCTATATCTTATATCATGGTCTTCTGAAGGACATGTTGGTGAAGAGAAATGCAAACATAAAGCTTGAGAAGAGATGTACTGGCCAAGAATGAGCCAAAACATCAGCCACACCACTACTTCATGTGAAATATCCCTTAGCTACAGACAAAAGTAGCAAGCAGAACCACTTACAATGCACCCTGTACCAGATAGGCTGTACTTCAAAGATGCAGTGGATTTACTTAATCATAATGGGAAGAGTCATGTTGTTGTAACAGACTACTTTTACAATTATGCAGAGGTTGCAACATCCAGAAAAGTGGTCATCAGCTTCCTGAGAGCTGGAGTTCCATGCCAAGTGGTGTCAGACAATTGTCCACAATTCTTCAGGTGAAATTTCAGTCTTTTGCCAATGATTGGGGATTTTGACATATAACTTCAAGACTACATCATCCAAAACCTAATAAGCTAGCTGAAAGTTTATTCAAGGTAGTGAAGGGTCTTGTCCAAGATGGACAAGAGGATTTCCATGAAAGTCTAATGATTTATAGATGCAAGCTGGCCTTTCACCAGCCCAAATGCTGATGGGTCAATGCATACACAATGTACAAAAAACTGTTGACAGCTGAAGGAGCACACAAGGTCAAATTGGCTGAAGTGAAAGGGAAAGGAAAACAGAAACAGTACCACAATGAGACTGCAGAGAGCCTACCAGTCCTGAAGGCTGGGTATCAAGTGCGAATCTGAGATCACAATTCTGGCACATGGTCCATGGTTCCTATCAGATCCAGTTAGAGCAGAGGGGTACCTCTGAGAAGGAATCTACGACCACAAGCTCCAACCTGAGCTGTGATGCATCACCTGTCTGCACACCAACAGAGCCAGCAGATGTAAAAAATGTGCATGCTGATCAGAGTTCTCAGGATGACACAAATATTAACCATATAACCATGTAACATATAGCCATATAACAATTACAGCACGGAAGCAGGCCATCTCGGCCCTTCTAGTCCGTGCAGAATGCTTACTCTCACCTAGTCCCACTGACCCGCACTCAGCCCATAACCCTCCATTCCTTTCCTGTCCATATACCTATCCAATTTTACTTTAAATGACAATACCGAACCTGCCTCTACCACTTCCACTGGAAGCTCATTCCACACTACCACTCTCTGAGTAAAGAAATTTCCCCTCGTGTTACCATAGCAAATGCAAGCAATATACCCGTGGAAATATCTAGCAGACCAAAAAGGATTATTAAACTACCACAGAGACTGATTGAAAGCTATAAATTGGATAAGGGACTGTAGTTGCTCATTAAAATTGAAGTTGAAATGCTGGACAGCTGAAAATTTGAAAAAAAGAAACAGAAACTAACCAGCTACAGAATGTAGATATCTTTGTTGGAAAGGATTATTGTTCCTTGCAGGTTTATCAGGACATCGTATTGTGTTTGTTTTCTTTACAGGGGAAAGATGTATTATTATATGTGCACAATAAAGAATATCAGTTCCCAGTGGGCAATTTGGGTAGTTCACCCGGAATGGAAGCTATGAAGGTTAGCAGTTTGCACACGCTCACTGTTAACAGCAGTTCAACAATAAAATGTTCTAGTGTAAACCCACATCATTATTAAGAACAAAGATCTGGAATTGGGAAATGAACCTGGTCAGGTGTCAGGTCTCTCAGTGGGAGAGCATTTTGGAGATAGTGATCACAATTCTGTCTCCTTTTGAGAGATTTGAGAGACAGCATTTGAGAGAGATAGGAACAGACAAATTAGGAAAGTGTTTAATTGGAGTAAAGGGGTCAAGCAGGAACTTGGAAGCATAAACTGGGAACAGATATTCTCAGGGAAATGTACGGCAAAAATGCAGCAAATGTTCAGGAGATATTTGCGTGGCATTCTGCAGAGGTACATTTCAATGAGGCAGGGACAGGATGTTAGGTTACAGGAACTGTGGTGTAAAAAGGCTGTTGAAAATCTAGCCTCTGACTATCTACAAGATCAATGGCTCTCATTATCTTGTACACCTCTTTCAGGTCACCTCTCATCCTCTGTCACCCCAAGGGCAAAAGGCTGAGTTCACTCAACCTATTCTCACAAGGCATGCTCCCCAATCTAGGTAATATCCTTGTCAACCTCCACTATATGTATGGTTTCCACATCCTTCTTGTAGTGAGGCAACCAGAACTGAGCACAGTACTCCAAGTGGGGACTGACCAGGGAATTATATAGCTGCAACATTACCTCTCGGCTCTTAAACTCAATCCCACGATTGATGCCTTCTTAACCACAGAGTCGACCTGAGTAGCAGCTTTGAGTGTCCTATGGACGGACCCCAAGATCCCTCTGATCCTCTAAGCTACCAAGAGTCTTGCCATTAATGCTATATTCTGCCACCATATTTTACCAACTAAAATGAACCACCTCACACTTTTCTGAGTTGAACTCCATCTGCCACTTCTCAGTTACATTTTGCATCCTATTAATGTCCCACTCTAACCTCTGATTGCCCTCCACATTATCCACAAAACCCGCAACCTTTCTGTCATTAGCAAATGTACTAACTCATCCCTCCACTTCCTCATCCAGGTCATTTATAAAAATCACAGAGTAGGGGTCCCAGAACAGATCCCTGAGGCACCCCACTGGTCACGGCCTCCATGCAGACTATGACCCACCTACAACCACTCTTTGCCTTCTGTGGGGAAGCTAGTTCTGGATCCACAAAACAAGGTCCCCTTGGATCCCTTGCCTCCTTGGTCCTATTCTCTCATGTCTTACATACTTGCAGAACGCCTTGGGGTATTCCTTAATCCTATCCGCAAAGGCCTTCTCATGGCCCCTTCCAGCTCTCCTAAATCCTTTAAGCTCTGACCTGCTAGCCTTATAATCTTCTAGATTTATATCATTTCCTAGTTTTTTGAACCTTTTTTAAGCTCTTTTCTTCTTGACTAGATTTTCAACAGCCTTTGCACACCATGGTTCCTGTACCCTACCATCCTTTCCTGCCTCATTGGAACATATCTACGCAGAACCCCATGCAAATATTCCCTGAACATTTGCCACATTTCTTCCTTATGTTTCTCTGAGAACATCTGTTTCCAATTTATGCTTCCAAGTTCCTGCCTGACAGCCTCATATTTCCCCTTACTCCAATTAAAGATTTCCCTAACATATCTGTTCCTATCCCTCTCCAATGCTATGGTAAAGGAGTTAGATTTGTGATCACTATCTCCAAAATGCTCTCCCACTGACAGTTCTGGCACCTGACCAGGTTCATTTCCCAATACCAGATCAAGTACAGCCTCTCCTCTTGTAGGCTTATCTACATATTGTGTCAAGAAACCTTCCTGAACACACCTAACAAACTCCACCCCATCTAAACCCCTCACTCTAAGGAGATGCCAATCAATATTAAAATCTCCCACCCCAACAACCCTGCTATTATTACTCCTTTCCAGAATCTGTCTCCCTATCTGCTCTTCGGTGACCCTGTTATTATTGGATGGTCTATAAAAAACACCCAGTAGAGTTATTGATCCCTTCCTGTTCCTAACTTACACCCACAGAGACTTTGTAGACAATCCCTCCATGACTTCCTCCTTTTCTGCAGCCGTAACACTATCTCTGATCAACAATGCCATGCCCATACCTCTTTTGCCTCCCTCCCTGTCCTCTCTGAAACATCTAAAGCCTGGCACCTGAAGTAGCCATTCCTGCCCGGGTACCATCCAAAGCTCTGTAATGGCCACAAAATCATAGCACCAAGTGCTGATCCATGCTCTAGGCTCATCTGCTTTGTTTATAATATTGCTTGCATTAAAATAGACACATCTCAAACCATCGGTCTGAACGCATCCCTTCTCTATCACCTGCCTATCCTCCCTCTCGCACTGTCTCCAAGCTTTCTCTATCAGTGAGCTAACCGCTTCTTCCTTTGTCACTTCAGTTCAGTTCTCACCCCCCAGCAATTCTAGTTTAAACTCTCCCCAATAGCCTTTGCAAGCACTCCCGCCAGGATATTTGTCCCCTTGGGATTCAAGTGCAACCTGACCTTTTTCTACAGGTCACAGCTGCCCCAGAAGTGGTCCCAATGATCCCCATGATCCAGAAGTCTGAATCCCTGATCCTGACCTGGAGTTACATGCTGACTATGATTCTTTGTGGGAATGGGACCCACTCTCGGGGTTCCACAATTGGCCACTATTCGGCATGCCAAAGACTCAGCCTAAGATTTCAGCATGGTTTCAGAAGCCTAGGACCTAGAGTGACTGGGGATGGGTGAATCAAGGGTTGGTGTCGCCACAGGAGATCCGTGTGTCATTGGGGGAGTTGGAGTATCTGCTGTGTGCCTGGGGACCCGGGATCCGTGCAATCTCCAGGCACAGAGCTTGGAAAAAGTGCTGTAACTGACTTTTTAACATCATAATCCAGTGAGTTAACCATATAACAATTACAGCATATAAACAGGCCATCCTGGCCCTTCTAGTCTGTGCTGAACACTTACTCTCACCTGGTCCCACCGACCTGCACTCAGCCCATAACGCTCCATTCCTTTCCTGTCCATATACCTATCCATCTTTACTTTAAATTACAATATCAAAACTGCCTCTACCACTTCTACTGGAAGCTCGTTCCACATAGCTACCACTCTCTGAGTAAAGAAGTTCCCCCTCGTGTTACCCTTAAACTTTTGCCCCCTAACTCTCAACTCATGTCCTCTTGTTTGAATCTCCCCTTCTCTCAATGGAAAAAGCCTATCCACGTCAACTCTATCTATCCCCTTCATTATTTTAAATACTTCTATCAAGTCCCCCCTCAACTTTCTACTTTCCAAAGAATAAAGACCTAACTTGTTCAACCTTTCTCTGTAACTTAGGTGCTGAAACCCAGGTAACATTCTGGTAATTCTCTTCTGTACTCTCTCTATTCTGTTGACATCTTTCCTATAATTCGGTGACCAGAACTGTACACAATACTCCAAATTCGGCCTTACCAATGCCTTGTACAATTTTAACATTACATCCCAACTCCTATACTCAATGCACTGATTTATAAAGGCCAGTATACCAAAAGCTTTCTTCACCACCCTATCCACATGAGATTCCACCTTCAAGGAACTATGCACCATTATTCCTAGATCACTCTGTTCTACTGCACTCTTCAATGCCCTACCAGTTACCATGTATGTCCTATTTTGATTAGTCCTACCAAAATGTAGCACCTCACACTTATCAGCATTAAAATCCATCTGCCATCTTTCAGCCCACTCTTCTAACTGGCCTAAATCTCTCTGCAAGCTTTGAAAACCTACTTCATTATCCACAACACCACCTACCTTAGCATCATCTGCATACTTACTAATCCAATTTACCACCCCATCATCCAGATCATTAATGTATATGACAAACAGCATTGGACCCAGTACAGATCCCTGAGGCACACCACTAGTCACCAGCCTCCAACCTGACCAACAGTTATCCATCACTACTTTCTGACATCTCCCATCCAGCCACTGTTGAATCCATTTTACTACTTCAATATTAATACCTAACAATTGAACCTTCCTAACTAACCTTCCATGTGGAACCTTGTCAAAGGCCTTACTGAAGTCCATATACACAACATCCACTGCTTTACCCTCATCAACTTTCCTAGTAACCTCTCCAAAAAATTCAATAAGATTTGTCAAAATGACCTTCCATGCACAAATCCATGTTGACTGTTCCTAATCAGACCCTGTCTATCCAGATAATTATATATACCATCTCTAAGAATACTTTCCATTAACTTACCCACCACTGACGTCAAACTTACAGGCCTATAATTGCTAGGTTTACTCTTAGAACCCTTTTTAAACAATGGAACAACATGAGTAATACGTCAATCCTCCAGCACCATCCCCGTTGCTAATGACATTTGAAATATTTCTGTCAGAGCCCCTGCTATTTCTACACTAACTTTCCTCAAGGTCCTACGGAATATCCTGTCAGGACCGGAAAGATTTATCCACTTTTATATTCCTTAAAAACGCCAGTACTTCCTCCTCTTTAATCATCATAGTTGCCATAACTTCCCTACTTGTTTCCCTTACCTTACACAATTCAATATCCTTCTCCTTAGTGAATACTGAAGAAAAGAAATTGTTCAAAATCTCCCCCATCTCTTTTGGCTCCACATATAGCTGTCCACTCTGATTCTCTAAGGGACCAATTTTATCCCTCACTATCCTTTTGCTATTAATATAACTGTAGAAACCCTTTGGATTTATTTTCACCTTACTTACCAAAGCAACCTCATAACCTTTTAGCTTTTCTAATTTCTTTCTTAAGATTCTTTTTACATTCTTTATATTCCTCGAGCACCTCATTTACTCCATGCTGCCTATATTTATTGTAGATATCTCTCTTTTTCCGAATCAAGTTTCCAATATCCCTTGAAAACCATGGCTCTCTCAAACTTTTAACCTTTCCTTTCAACCTAACAGAAACATAAATATTCTGTACCCTCAAAATTTCACCTTTGAATGACCACCATTTCTCTATGACATCCTTTCCATAAAACAAATTGTCCCAATCCACTCCTAAATTCTTTCACATATCCTTAAAGTTAGCCTTTCTCCAAACAAAAATCTCAACCCTGGGTCCAGTCCTATCCTTCTTCATAAATATATTGAAACTAATGGCATTGTGATCACTGGACCCGAAGTGCTCCCCAACACATACCTCCATCACCTTACCTATCTCATTCCCTAACAGAAGATCCAACACTGCCCCTTCTCTAGTTGGTACCTCTATGTATTAGAACCATAGAACCATAGAACACTACAGCACAGTACAGGTCCTTCAGCCCTCCATGTTGTGCCGACCCATATAATCCTTAAAAAAAGTACTAAATCCACACTACCCCATAGCCTTCCATTGTTCTTTCATCCATGTGCCTGTCCAAGAGGCTCTTAAATACCCCTATTTTGCTGTAAAAAACTATCTTGCACACATTTTACAAACTCCAAACCATCCAGCCCTTTTACAGTACGAGCTTCCCAGTCTATGTGTGGAAAATTAAAATCTCCCACAATCACAACCCTGTGCTTACTACAAATATCTGCTATCTCCTTACAAATTTGCTCCTCCAATTCTCGATCCCCAATTAGGTGGTCTATAATACACCCCTATAAGTGTTACTACATCTTTCCCAATCCTCAATTCCACCCAAATGGCCTCCCTAGACGAGTCCTCTAATCTATCCTGCCAGAGCGCTGCAGTGAAATTTTCTCTGATAAGCCTCCACTTCTTGTCCCTCTGATTCTATCACACCTGAAGCAACGAAATCCAGGAATAATTAGTTGCCAATCACACCCGTCCTGCAACCATATTTCACTAATAGCCACAACATCATATTTCCAGGTATCAATCCATGCTCTAAGCTCATCCACCTTTCTTACAATGCTCCTAGCATTAAAATAAATGCATTTAAGAAATTCTCCACCTCTTACTATCTGTTTATCCTTAATGGTGCAAACAACTTTACTATCTTCGTTTTCTTCCTTCTCCCATATATCTGTTCCTACACTGTGGTTCCTCTCCCCCCCTTGTATCTAGTTTAAATCCACTGGAGCCTCTCTAGCAAACCTACCTGCAAGAATATTTGTCCCCCTCCAGTTCAGATGTAAACTGTCCCGCCGGAACAGGTCCCACCTTCCCTGGAAAACTGCCCAATTATCCATAAATCTGAAGCCCTCCCTCCTGCATCACGTCTTCAGCCACGTGTTGATCTGCACTATCTTACTATTTCTAAACGCACCTGCACGTGGCACTGGTAGCAAACCTGAGATTGCTATCCTGGAGATCCTGTCCTTTAAGTTGGCATCTAACTCCCTAACTCACCTTTCAGAACCTCTTCACTCTTCCTACTCACATCATTGGTCCCTGCATAGACCACAATATCTGGCTGCTCACCCTCCCTCTTGAGAATACTGAGAACTCGATCAGAGATATCGTGGACCCTGGCACTAGGGAGGAAACAGACCATCCGGGATTCTCGATCTCTTCAACAGAAGCTCCTACCTGTCCCCCTAAGTATCAAATCCCTTATCACTACTGCTCTCCTCTTTTCCCTCCTTCCATTCTGAGCTGAGGGTCCAGTCTCAGTGCCAGAGACTGAAACTTGTCCCTGGTAGGACATCCCCACCAACAGTATCCAAAACGATATGCTTATTATTGATGGGAACGGCCACAGGGGTGCTCTGCTCATTCTGTCTAATCCCCTTCCCTCTCCTGACAGTCACCCAGCTACCTGTCTCCTGACTCCTAGGGATGACTATCTCCCTGTAACTCCTGTCTATTTCTGCCTCTCTCTCCCGAATGATCCGAAGTTCACCAGCTCCAGCTCTAGTTCCCTAACACGGTTTGTCAGGAACTGCAGCTGGATGCACCTTCTACAGTTGTAGTCATCAGGGACAATTGTGCTCACCCTGACTTCCCACATATTGCAAACAGAGCATTCAACTGCCCTAACTGCTGCCTCCATTACCTACTCCTAAGGTAATTAAATTAATTAAAGGAACTTACCTGACCTTACCTCACTTGGAGTGAAGCTCGTCCTCAGCCTCTGCTTGCCAAAGTCTCTCAAGCCAAAGCCTTCCTACTCTGTCTCCCTCTACTCCGTCGCCTGCTCCATTAATCCGCTCCGACTTTCACGCACTTGTGCAGTCGTGCCCTGTTCAAACCTCGGCTCTGCCTGTTCACGCCAAAGCCTGTTGAGCCAAAGCCCTTCCACTCTGCCTCAGTCCACTTGTTTGTTATGTCTCTCTGCTTGCTGGAAAATGGAATGGAGTCACCTCTTTCACCCTTATTGGGAGAGAGAGAGCCTGCAACATGTCGAATTATCTGGCGAACAATGTAGTCTTTGGCATGTCTGCAAATCTGTGTCTTTGCTATTGCTCTGCTCACACTTGCGTGCTGGTAGCTGGAGTGCTTAATTTTTGCTGGTGGGAGGAGGGGGAATTGTTGCTCGCTGCCGTTTATGCGTGGGAGGGGGGAGCTTTGGGTTTCTAACATTCAACTGTCGTTCATTCTTTAGGGCATCCTCTGTTTTTGTAGATAGTTGTGAAGAAAAAGCATTTCAGGATGTATATTGTATACATTTCTCTGACATTAAATGAACCTTTGAACCTTTGAGCCTTCTGAGCCACAGGGACAGACTCTGTGCCAGACACGCGACCACTGTTGCTTCCCCCAGGTAGGCCATCTCCCCTAACAGTACTCAAACAGGATAGGATAGGATGCAAAAGTGGGTCGAGAAGTGGCAGATGGAGTTCAACCCAGATAAGAGTGAGGTTGTTCATTTTGGTAGGTCAAATATGATGGTAGAATATAGTATTAATGGTAAGATTCTTGGCAGCGTGGAGGATCAGAGGGAACTTAGGGTCCGTGTCAATTGGATATTCAAACCTGCCATGCAGGTTGACTATTAGGTTAAGAAGGTATACAGTGCAGCTGAGTTGAAGAGCTGAGAAGTAAGTTCCAGCTATATAGGACCCTGGTCAGACCCCACTTGGAGTACTGTTCTCAGTTCTGGTCACCTCACTACAGGAAGGATGTGCAAACTATAGAAAGGGCGTAGAGGAGGTTTACAAGGATGTTGCCTAGATTGGGGAACATACCTTATGATAATTTTTTGGAGAAGGCAGTCGGAGGATCAGAACGGGAGTGCGGCGGAAGCCATCTTGAATTTTTCTTATTCTCATCGGAGTTAAGAGAGACGGGACTGCGCAGGCGTGTGACAGCGGGCAGTGAAGCGGGGAAGATTTTAAAAGGACACAGCCTCATACAGCAGGCAGTGAAGTGAGCCGGGAACAGAGTGAGCCGGGAGCAGAGTGTAGGCTTAAGGGTTTGGGCTCAACGGGCTTAGGCGGAAGCGGGCAAGGCAAGGTAGGTTTAGGTTCCAGTTTTTCCTGTTATTTGAGGAAAGGGGGAAGTATGAGTGTGAGGGCAGCTTGTTGTTCTCAGTGTCGGATGTGGGAGGACCTGGAGTCTCCTAGCCTCCTGGAATTCCACATCTGCGCCAGGTGTGCCGAGCTGCAGCTCCTAAGGGACCGAGTTAGGGAATTGGAGCTGCAGCTTGATGACCTTCATCTGGTCGGGGAGAGTGAGGAGTTGATAGAGAGAAGTTACAGGCAGGTGGTCACACTGGGGCCACGGGGAGGCAGACAGGTGGGTCACGGTTGGGGGGGGATGGGGAAGAGTCAGGTACTAGAGAGTACCCCAGTGGCTGTACCCCTTGAGTCTGGCCCTGTAGCTCAGAAGGGTAGGGAAAGGAAGAGGAAGGCAGTAGTAATAGGGGACTCAATAGTTAGGGGGACAGATAGGCGATTCTGTGGACGCAATCAGGGGACCCAGATGGTAGTTTGCCACCCTGGTGCCAGGGTTCGGGATGTTTCTGATCATGTCCAAGATATCCTGAAGTGGGAGGGTGAGGAGCCAGAGGTCGTGGTACAGATAGGTTCCAATGACATGGGTAGGAAAAGGGAAGAAGTCCTGAAAGGAGAATATAGGGAGTTAGGAAGGCAGTTGAGAAGAAGGACCACAAAGGTAGTAATCTCAGGATTACTGCCTGTGCCATGTGACAGTGACAGTAGGAATGGAATAAGGTGGAGGATAAATGCATGGCTGAGGGATTGGAGCAGGGGGCAGGGATTCAAGTTTCTGGATCATTGGGACCTCTTTTGGGGCAGGTGTGACCTGTACAAAAAGGATGGGTTACACTTGAATCCTAGGGGGACCAATATCCTGGTGGGGTGATTTGCTAAGGCTACTGGGGAGACTTTAAACTAGAATGGTTGGGGGGTGGGAATCAATTTGAAGAGACTAGGGGAGAGGAGGTTAGTTCACAAATAGAGAAAGCTAGTAGACAGTGTGTGAGGGAGGATAGGCAGGTGATAGAGAAGGGGAGCACTCAGACCGAAGATGTAGGGGAGAAGGAAGAAAAAGATAATAAAGTTGATCGCATCATTAGCGATAAACAGAGATGAAGAGGTAGAGAGTTTCTTAAATGCATCTATTTTAATGCTTGAAGCATTGTAAGAAAAGTGGATGAGCTTAGAGCATGGATAGATACCTGGAAATATGATGTTGTAGCTATTAGTGAAACATGGTTGCAGGAGGGGTGTGATTGGCAACAAAATATTCCTGGATTTTGTTGCTTCAGGTGTGTTAGAATCGGAGGGGCAAGAGGAGGAGGTGTTGCATTGCTTGTCTGAGAAAATATTACAGCTGTGCTTTGGCAGGATAGATTAGAGGGCTCATCTAGGGAGACTATTTGGGTGGAATTCAGGAATGGGAAAGGTGTAGTAATACTTATAGGGGTGTATTATAGACCACCGAATGGGGAGCGAGAATTGTAGGAGCAAATTTGTAAGGAGATAGCAGATATTTGTAGTAAGCACAAGGTTGTGATTGTAGGAGATTTTACTTTTCCACACAGACTGGGAAGCCCATTCTGTAAAAGGGCTGGATGGATTGAAGTTTGTAAAATGTGTGCAGGATAGCTTTTTTGCAGCAATACATTGAGGTACTGACTAGAGAAGGGGCAGTGTTGCATCTCCTGTTAGGGAATGAGATAGGTCAGGTGACGGACTTATGTGTTGGAGAGCTCTTCGGGTCCAATGATCACAATACCATTAGTTTCAATATAATTATGGAGAAGGATAGGACTGGACCCAGGGTTGAGATTTTTGATTGGAGAAAGGCTAACTTTGAGGAGATGTGAAAGGATTTAGAAGGAGTGGATTGGGACAATTTGTTTTATGGGAAGGATGTTATAGAGAAATGGAGGTCATTTAAAGGTGAAATTTTGAGGGTACAGAATATTTATTAGGTTATCTGTTAGGTTGAAAGGAAAGGTTAAAAGTTTAAGAGCGCCGTGGTTTTCAAGGGATATTGGAAACATGGTTCAGAAAAAGAGGGAGATCTACAATAAATATAGGCAGCATGGAGTAAATGAAGTACTCGAGGAATATAAAGAATGTAAAATGAATCTTAAGAAAGAAATTAGAAAAGCTAAAAGAAGATATGAGGTTGCTTTGGTAAGTAAGGTGAAAATAAATCCAAAGGGTTTCTACAGTTATATTAATAGCAAAAGGATAGTGAGGGATAAAATTGGTCCCTTAGAGAATCAGAGTGGACAACTATGTGTGGAGCCAAAAGAGATGGGGGAGATTTTGAACAATTTCTTTTCTTCAGTATTCACTAAGGAGAAGGATATTGAATTGTGTAAGGTAAGGGAAACAAGTAGGGAAGTTATGGAAACTATGACAATTAAAGAGGAGGAAGTACTGGCGCTTTTAAGGAATATAGAAGTGGATAAATCTCCAAGGCCTGACAGGATATTCCCTAGAACCTTGAGGGAAGTTGGTGTAGAAATAGCAGGGGCTCTGACAGAAATATTTCAAATGTCATTAGAAACGGGGATGGTGCTGGAGGATTGGCGTATTGCTCATGTGGTTCCATTGTTAAAAAAGGGTTCTAAGAGTAAACCTAGCAATTATCGGCCTGTCAGTTTGATGTCAGTGGTGGGTAAATTAATGGAAAGTATTCTTAGAGATGGTATATATAATTATCTGGATAGACAGGGTCTGATTAGGAATAGTCAGCATGGATTTGTGCATGGAAGGTCATGTTTGACAAATCTTATTGAATTTTGTGAAGAGGTTACGAAAGTTGACGATGGTAAAGCAGTGGATGTTGTGTATATGGACTTCAGTAAGGCCTTTGACAAGATTCCGCACTGAAGGTTAGTTAGGCAGATTTAATTGTTAGGTATTAATATTGAAGTAGTAAAATGGATTCAACAGTGGCTAGATGGGAGATGCCAGAGAGTAGTGATGGATAACTGTTTGTCAGGTTGGAGGCCGGTGACTAGTGGTGTGCCTCAGGGATCTGTACTGGGTCCAATGTTGTTTGTCATGTACATTAATGATCTGGCTGATGGGGTGGTAAATTGGATTAGTAAGTATGCAGATGATACTAAGGTAGGTGGTGTTGTGAATAATGAAGTAGGTTTTCAAAGCTTGCAGAGAGATTTAGGCCAGTTAGAAGAGTGGCCTATGTGAACAATGGCAGATGGAGTTTAATGTTGATAAGTGTGAGGTGCTACATTTTGGTAGGAATAATCAAATTAGGACATACATGGTAAATGGTAGGGCATTGAAGAATGCAGTAGAACAGAGTGATCTAGGAATAATACTACATAGCTAACACAAAGTACACTGCAGATGCTGTGGTCAAATCAAGACATACAAAAAAGCTGGATGAACTCAGCAGGTCAGACAGCATCTGTTGAAAGAAGCAGTCAATGTTTTGACCTGAAACGGTGACTGCTTCTTTCAGCGGATGCTGCCCGACCTGCTGAGTTCATCCAGCTTTTTTGTCATGCTGCATAGTTCCCTGAAGGTGGAATCTCATGTGGATAGGGTGGTGAAGAAAGCTTTTTGTATGCTGGCCTTTATAAATCAGAGCACTGAGTATAGGAGTTGGGATGTAATGTTAAAATTGTACAAGGCATTGTTAAAGCCGAATTTGGAGTTTTGTGTACAGTTCTGGTCACCGAATTATAGGAAAGATATCAACAAAATAGAAAGAGTACAGAGAAGATTTACTAGAATGTTACCTGGGTTTCAGCAGCTAAGTTACAGGGAAAGGCTGAACAAGTTAGGTCTTTATTCTTTGGAGTGTAGAAGGTTGAGGGGGGACTTGACAGAGGTATTTAAAATAATGAGGGGGATAGATCGAGTTGACATGGATAAGCTTTTTCCATTGAGAGCAGGGGAGATTCAAACAAGAGGACATAAGTTGAGAGTTAGGGGGCAAAAGTTTAAGGGTAACATGAGGGAGAATTTCTTCACTCAGAGAGTGGTAGCTGTGTGGAATGAGCTTCCAGTAGAAGTGGTAGAAGCAGGTTCAGTATTGTCATTTAAAGTGAAATTGGATAGGTATACGGACAGGAAAGGAAAGGAGGGCTAAGGGCTGAGTGCGGGCCAGTGGGACTAGGTGAGTGTAAGCGTCGGCACGGACTAGAAGGGTCAAGGTGGGCTGTTTCCATGCTGTAATTGTTATATGGTTTATAATAGGTTGAGTGAACTCGGCCTTTTCTTCTTGGAGTGGCAGAGGATGAGAGGTGACCTGATAGAGGTGTATAAGATGATGAGAGGCATTGATCATGTGGATAGTCAGAGGCTTTTTCTCAGGGCTGAAATGGCTAGTATGAGAGGGCACAGTTTTAAAGTGCTTGGAAATAGGTACAGAGGAGATATCAGGGGTAAGTTTTTTACACAGAGAGGGGTGAGTTTTAAGAATGGGCTGCCAGCAACAGTGGTGGAGGCAGATATGGAAGGGGCTTTTAAGAAACTCCTGGATAGGTACATGGAGTTTAGCAAAATGGAGAGCTATGGGTAACCCTAGGTAATTTCTAAAGTAAGTACATGTTCAGCACAGCATTGTGGGCCGAAGGGCCTGTATTTTGCTGTAGGTTTTCTATGTTTCTATGAATCATCCCATAGATACTGCTACAGTCAAGCCTTCCAGAAGATTTAATCCTGCAGTAAAGAAGCAAAGGGAAGAGCAAATCCATTTTAATTATTTTACTTCAGGTTTAATATTCTTAATTATTTGTTTACAGGTGATCATTGTTGTAATTATTTTGTTCCAGTTCTAATACTTCTAAGTTTTCATGATCCCCCACTATGTTTTCTCAGAATGACAGATGAGGTACCTGCAGCTGAATTCTTTTGAAAAATGTTCACTTGGAAATGTACCTTTTTCTTGATGGTAGTCATGAAATGAGGGCATGTCCTGGATACGGAGAGTCCTGAAGGATGAATTTGGCTTCTGAAGATATGATGGTTTTGAAGATATAATAGTGGTGAGACTGGTGCCCATGATGGAGCTAACTGACTCTACAACCTTCTGCAGCTTTTCTCTGATCCTGTGCATTGAGCCTCCATACAGACAGTGGTGCAACTAGGGAAATGCTCTCCATGTAACGCTGGTAGAAAGTTGCTGGTATCTTAAGTGACGTACCATTTCTCATCAAACTCTTAAAACTATGGCCGCTGGTGTGCCTTCTTCATGATTACATCAATACCAGAATACCAGCTAAAGGCAGGCACACCTTCTCCAAGTGTTAAGACACCACACAGGGGTCCTGAAGTCTCTCTCATTGCTTCCTACTGGATGTGATGGGGGGCTGTGTGAGAGAATCACATCTAACAGGAGGTGGTGAGTGTGGCCTTAGCACCCCAGTTGTGTGTTGCTGCATGGAGTCCCTAATTCCCAACCCCTCAGCAATTCTCTTCACTCTCCATGCCAGTCATTCTCAGCCTTAGCCTACCCAACATCCTCCTCATGACAAACAGGTCCCCTGCACCAAGTGGTAAGTTATTTATTGCTGCAAGGGGCAGAGGTTTGCACAGGAGTCTGGCAAACAGTCTGCAGCAGCACTCTCGGTAACATACCTCTCCATATATGGTAACAACACCTTGCCAGATCGATTCCACTTCAAGAGTCAAGGATTAAAGATCAGCTTTATTTGCCTTATAGTGGTATCATTTTACTGTGGTGTTTTGGCATATGTGCAAACAAAAAAGACAACATTCCACCAATTATAAGAATAAAGAATCATATAAAAATAAAGTTAGAGCTTCAAGTATGGATATGGAATAAAACATGCAGAAATACATGACTACCATCATCTATTAACAGTGTAAACAGTATTTTAAAAAGTGGCTTAAACTATTTACAGTGCAGTGTCTGAGCTAATAGTTAATGGGGTCTGGGAGTGGCTAACTAAAAAAGATTGATCAGATTAGCTGCCTGGGCAAAAAGTCATAGGAATACACCCCGAGGACTGAGAAAGTTATTAGTATACTTCTTTTTTTCTAACAAATCAAACCCTGACAAGGTGAAAATTAGTGAATGCATGCAATTGCCATATCATGCTACAATAATCTAATAAGGAAATCTACAAGCGTTTGTACTATTTAGTTATGAGAGATGAAACCATCTAGAAAGGTTTCTATCTATATTCCTGATATTTTGTTTGACTTGTCCAGATGTCAACTCAGGCCTAGGAGGCCAGCATCGGGCACGATGGTGGTTTCTCCACTCCTCCCTCTCCCTCATCAGTGTATTCAGTTCATTTACATTAACAGCGTTGCTATCTTCTAGGAGCGTGTTGACCATAGTCTTGGGAGGGACACCGGAATTATTAATAAGATCTTTTCATTTCCTTTTCTATCTAAAAAGAAGTTTTTGATTTTCTTTTAAAAAGACCATGGAACATTGGGGAAGAATGAGGCCATTCAACTGATCATGTCTGCTCCACCATTCAGTGATGGCTGCTTTATTTTCCTCTTTACCCTTTCTCCTGCCTTCCCCATAAACTTTAACACCCATACAAATCAATAATCTAACAACCTCCATGTTAAAGGGTTGAGTTCACTGCTGAAGGAAAGATACAGCATCATCACAAGGAAAATAGAACTAATTATGTTCACAGTGGCACAATCAACAGAATTTGGGGCTCAAATGGTGATTAGAATCAGTAGAGCACATAATGAAATTCTGCAAACTGAGATGGCCTTTAATTAGAAGATGTACTTAGTAAGAGTGCTCGTCACAATTTCCTGAACCTCTTTAGGCTACCAAGCAACATGGGCAAAATGCTGTAGAAAGTCAGCTGGTAAGGCAGTATTTATAGGGAGAAATAAACAGTCACCGTTTCGTACCCAGACCCTCATTAGGACTGGAAAGAAAGGGGAAAGAAGCCAGTACAAGAATGTGGGGGGATGAAAAATTACAGAGATGCTTTGGTAGTGTATATAAACACATGAAGCACAACAACCAAACTGTCCACAGTAAATTCCTGTAAACAGAACATAACCATGACCTGATATTCTGTTTGTATTTTATGGCATTGTTGAAGCAACAAACATCGGCTTCAAACTAAAAGTGCTCTGCAGTTTCTAGTGATTATCTCAGTCAATCGGCAGCACCTTTGGAGGAACAGCATTGGCACCAGCGTCAACCTTCATCCTCATGTCTCTGGGTACTGAGTTCAATCCCCAGTTTCCTGGCTCAGAGGCAAGAGACCTCCCAGCTGAGTCAAAACTATTTCCAGCTGCTCTGACTCCAGGAAATAAGTTTGCTTAAGATTCCCAGAGCTTTAACTGCTGCATCTATAGATAGAAAATGCTGACTGTATGTTGAAATAATTCAAAGCTTCTTCATGATTGTGTTTTTCATCCCAAAAGTAATGTTATTAAAATATCTTCGGGAAAGGAAAGCAATGAAATTTTCCAAAATCAGGGGAATTAACAAGGTGTCCTGGGATTAATGCCATAACTGTGGAAACTGGATTCACACAACTTGCAAAGAAAATCTGACATCTTTAACATCCATTCTATAAACAATAATTATTTAAACTTTTCAGGCTGACTAAGAAAAGCTGCAAGAGGGGTTACAACAACATCTTACACTCAACATCAGTAAAACCAAGGATTTGATTTAGGAGTAGATTTTAGAAAAGGAAACACAAAGTACTGATGATGGGTCTCGACTCGAAATGTTGACTGCTTCTTTCAACGGATGCTGCCTGACCTGCTGAGTTCATCCAGCTTTTTTGTACGTCTTGTAGAAAAGGAAGTTGGGAGAACACAGACCAGTCCTCATCGGGGCTTCAGCAGTGGAAAGGGGGAGCAGATTCAACATCTCTGAAGATCAATCCTGTGCCAAGCATGTTGATACAGTAGCGAAGAAGGTACACTGGTGGCCATATTTCATTGAGGAGATTTGTACGTCACAAAGACTCTAGCAAATTTCTACAGATATACCATGGTGGGCATTCTGAGTTGTTGCATCACTGTCCAGTGGGGAGACAGCAATCCACAGTCCCAAAAAAAGCTGCAGAGGGTAACTCAAAATCAGGACTGTATAATTCATTAGGTCTAGAGATGAGATTGCCCAGAAGATCCTTTGGAAGTCAAGAACGAGGTGAAAATCTGATAGTTACGGCTATTTTATTTATGTTCTTGGTAGTACAAGTCAGACAGGATCAGCATTACTCACCATTAAGTAAAGCAACAGAGGAAGCTGAGTGCAAGTTTACCTTCTCTCCTGCAAACCAACCTGCACTGGTTGAGATAAAAAGCCTGTTTAGCACATACTGACAAGCTCACACTTAAGCTTTGCAAAGAAACTACAGAAGTATACAAACAAATGTGCTACAAGTTACTAAATGTTTACAGGTGATCATATCAAACAAATCTTTACAGTGATAGTATAAACACATGCACACCACGTGCTCATACAAACACATGCAACAACAGGTGATCATACAAACACATGCAATAACAGGTGATCATACAAACACTTGCACAATAGGTGATCATACAAACACATGCAATAACAGGTGATCATACAAACACATGCAACAACAGGTGATCATACTGTTATGATACCAGCCCCCTCCTTTGTGAGAATTGCAAGAGCCCTAGAAAAGGGGGGGTCAATGACCCGAGAAAAAGAGAGAGAGAGAGACAGGCTGAATGGACACAGGAAATGGAAAGACATTCCACTGGGACAAAAGCTGGTGACTGTGGCATTGTTCTCAGGAGACACCTGGGAACTGCAGACGTGCCAACTCGCAGGGACATTGTAAAGCCCTCGGGCAAAGTGGGCTGGTTGAGAGAGAGATTGCATCACCTGCAACCTGATTGACACCTGAGATCCCGTGAGGCAGTATAAAGAAGGGTCTGAAAGAGGACGACCCTCAGACGCACCAAGGAGACACCAAGAAGCACGATACCGCTTCCCATGGGAACGGGAAGCCATTTTGAAATAAGCCACGTGCGTTAAATTCCGAATGCGGGGTTTGTGGCTGGAACCAACGGAAAACCGCTTTTATTTAACACCAGGGAAGCCAAATCCTCTGATGCTGAGGATTTGATTCATCAAGACAACGGCAAGTGTCTCTTTTCCTAACAATCTCTCTCTCTCTCTCTCCAACACGTGAAACCAAAAGAGAAAAGCCTGCAGACTTCAGAGTGACTCTTTATATTTCCAATTGGACTCAGTATTATATACCCTAGACAACGAAAGAGCTTATTTCTGATTGATTATGGTTACACCGGTGTTTTAGATTGAGTTTTGACGATTTGAATGTTTGTATTAACCATACGTTTGTGCCCTTATTGAATAAAACGTTTGAAAATAGTACCATTGGACTTCAACTGACATATCTATCTTTGCTGGTAAGTGAAACCAGATACCGGTTTCGTAACAAGTGGGGTTCTCGTCTCGGGATTTGACACCAAAAAGGGGGAGGTCAGTCAATCGGGATTGTAAGTCAACAAAAAAAATTAATTTGGATCTGGTACGCAGGTAGCCAGACAGAAAAAACAGCAAAGATGGACGTGTGTGAATTTATGAGCACCAAATCAGACTTGTTAAATTTGGCGAAGGGGTTAGAGATGGAAAACGAGCAGAATCAAGCTGAGAGGCAAAGACAGCATGAAATTCGGATCAGAGAGTTAGCAGCAGCCGAGAGAGCGGCAGCGGGGAGAGAAAGAGAGAGGGAGGAGCTAAGGAGAGAGCGGTTTAATGTTAGTCGGGAGCTGAGAGTAGTACCTCCGTTCGAAGAGACGGACGTTGATAGTTATTTCTTGTTTTTTGAAAAGGTGGCAGTGA
Source organism: Hemitrygon akajei (assembly GCF_048418815.1). Classification (NCBI taxonomy): domain Eukaryota; kingdom Metazoa; phylum Chordata; class Chondrichthyes; order Myliobatiformes; family Dasyatidae; genus Hemitrygon; species Hemitrygon akajei. The sequence goes on from NC_133146.1 coordinate 1,495,493, forward strand.
ACCAGAAGTGGCCACAAGAGCAGTGGGTCGCGTTGTTGCGAAGTGTGTTAGCAGGAGGGAGGATTTGGGCAGCCATGATGCCGACCCGCCGACCGGCGAGTACGGTGGCCCCGCCCCTAGAGTCCCAAAGCTATCGCGCATGCGCGGTCACACGCAGCCTGTCCAGAAAAGCAGTGAGCAGTTTAAATCGGGCCAGCAGTAATCTGGCCAAGATGTTTTTACCGACCCTGTACCATGAGGGTTCCGAGGGTGGTAAAACAGAAAGCAGTATAGTAAAAGGGGGTAAGGGAGAGGAAATAGCCCTGCCCTTAGTGAAGAGAAAGGTCCTAGAGGTAGGAACTAAAGTTGAGAAACGGATAAAGTTGTTAAAATGTCCAGAGTTGGACATGGTTAATCTGTCTGGTTTGGCAGAATTGTTTGAAGAAGTTCAGAGTTCTAAAGGTGTTCTCGATGGTCCCGAGAGTGAAATGAGGGCAGTCTTAGAGAGGAAGGGTATCCTTGCTGTGGAGAAGTCAGCTGAAATGGCCGAGGAGGTTGTTTCAGCTCGCAGGGTTGCGCCTTCCCCAACGGGGGGCTGCCTAGAGAGTAGCTGGAAGGATCGGGGGACGTTAGAATTTGAAAAAGGTACGGGTATTGAAAGCCTGGAAGGGGCCAATGTCCCGTTTGAGTGTGTCCAAGATGGGGGCGCACGTGGTGCTGAACCTGGTAACAGAGCTCAGGGGAAGTCTGAGGTGTTTGATTCAGGGGGACGGGGCGGCCGTCTTTGTGGATCAGATAGGGTTGGTTCAGTAGGAAAAGGGTTAACCTTGGTAACCGTGGGAAGTGTGAGTTCCACGGTGTTTGTATTCGAGAGTGGGGCCAAGGTTAATGCCGAATTTAAAGGGGGAATGAGGATTGTTATTGAAGGAAACGGAAAGTCTGTAGTTCCCAAGTCGAAGGAAGAAATTTTAAACCTGGCAGATCGCTCACAGAGTGAGTCGGGAAATCGCGGGGCCCCCCACTCTATTGTTACGCCAGGGTGGGGTGTGAAGAGGTTGCATTCGAAATGCTACCTGAAAGAGGAGTTGGAATTAAAAACAAATAGCCTGAAGGGTCTTGACAGTTTCAGGCATGGTGTTGAAAAAATAGCCCTGATGAACGAGGCGGGCGGGAGTTCACCACGCCAAATTACTCAAAGTCCCAACGGGGGGACTCGCCAGAAAAGAGGTGACGGTTAATGGGGATGCCATTTTTTTTTAAAACAGCAAAGCAGGTTTTACGGGTTGCGCCAAAGCCTGTGAATAATAAAGACAGACCTTTGGAGACCTGCCGGCGAAGTAAACCGACCGAAACGATTAGTATTCGCATAAACTTTTGTAGATGCACCTAAGCTAAGATCACACCTCCGCAGTTTTGTTGCTGAAAACAATAAATAAATAAGGTGGTTATTGAGCTGAAGTTTGATGCTACCAGGCGTTAGTAGGGCACATGAGGTTAAGGTATTAAAGGAAAGGGGCACTGTACTTGTTAACTGTTTAGATGCTGACTTGAATGTATAACTGTATTACTCTGTATTAGATTCAAAATTTCTGTAAGACTGTACCACTCTGGGTTTTAACCGCTGGTAAAAACCTTTTTAAGAGGGGAGGTGTTATGATACCAGCCCCCTCCTTTGTGAGAATTGCAAGAGCCCTAGAAAAGGGGGGGTCAATGACCCGAGAAAAAGAGAGAGAGAGAGACAGGCTGAATGGACACAGGAAATGGAAAGACATTCCACTGGGACAAAAGCTGGTGACTGTGGCATTGTTCTCAGGAGACACCTGGGAACTGCAGACGTGCCAACTCGCAGGGACATTGTAAAGCCCTCGGGCAAAGTGGGCTGGTTGAGAGAGAGATTGCATCACCTGCAACCTGATTGACACCTGAGATCCCGTGAGGCAGTATAAAGAAGGGTCTGAAAGAGGACGACCCTCAGACGCACCAAGGAGACACCAAGAAGCACGATACCGCTTCCCATGGGAACGGGAAGCCATTTTGAAATAAGCCACGTGCGTTAAATTCCGAATGCGGGGTTTGTGGCTGGAACCAACGGAAAACCGCTTTTATTTAACACCAGGGAAGCCAAATCCTCTGATGCTGAGGATTTGATTCATCAAGACAACGGCAAGTGTCTCTTTTCCTAACAATCTCTCTCTCTCTCTCTCTCCAACACGTGAAACCAAAAGAGAAAAGCCTGCAGACTTCAGAGTGACTCTTTATATTTCCAATTGGACTCAGTATTATATACCCTAGACAACGAAAGAGCTTATTTCTGATTGATTATGGTTACACCGGTGTTTTAGATTGAGTTTTGACGATTTGAATGTTTGTATTAACCATACGTTTGTGCCCTTATTGAATAAAACGTTTGAAAATAGTACCATTGGACTTCAACTGACATATCTATCTTTGCTGGTAAGTGAAACCAGATACCGGTTTCGTAACAATACAAACACATGCAACATGAGGTGATCATACAAACACATGCAAAACCAGGTGATCATACAAACACATGCAAGAACAGGTGATCATACAAACACATGCACACCAGGTGATCATACAACCACATGCAACACCAGGTGATCATACAAACACTTGCACAACAGGTGATCATACAAACACATGCAACAACAGGTGATCATACAAACACATGCAACAACAGGTGATCATACAAACACATGCAACAACAGGTGATCATACAAACACTAGCAATAACAGGTGATCATACAAATACATACAAACCAGGTGATCATACAAACACATGCAACAGCAGGAGATCATACAAACACATGCACACCAGGTGATCATACAGACACTTGCACACCAGGTGATCATACAAAGACATGCACACCAGGTGATCATACACATACATGCACAACAGGTGATCATACAAACACTTGCAACACCAGGTGATCATACAAACGCATGCAATAACAGGTGATCATACAAACACATGCACAACAGGTGATCATACCAACACTTGCAACACCAGGTGATAATACAAACACATGCAACAACAGGTGATCATACAAATACATGAAACAACAGGTGATCATACAACCACTTGCAACAACAGGAGATCCTACAAACACTTGCACACCAGGTGATCATACAAAAACATGCACACCAGGTGATCATACACACACTTGCACACCAGGTGATCATACAAAGACATGCACACCAGGTGATCTTACACATACATGCACAACAGGTGATCATACAAACACTTGCAATGCCAGGTGATCATACAAACACATGCAGCAACAGGTGATCATACCAACACATGCAACAACAGATGATCATACAAACACATGCAACACCAGGTGATCATACAAACACATGCACACCAGGTGATCATACAAACACTTGCACAACAGGTGATCATAAAAACAAATGCAACACCAGATGGTCATACAAACACATGCAATAACAGGTGATCATACAAACACTTGCACACCAGGTGATCATACAAACACATGCAACAACAGGTGATCATACAAACACATGAAACAACAGGTGATCATACAAACACATGCAACAACAGGTGATCATACAAACACTAGCAATAACAGGTGACCATACAAATACATACAAACCAGGTGATCATACAAACACATGCAACAGCAGGAGATCATACAAACACATGCACACCAGGTGATCATACAGACACTTGCACACCAGGTGATCATACAAAGACATGCACACCAGGTGATCATACACATACATGCACAACAGGTGATCATACAAACACTTGCAACACCAGGTGATCATACAAACGCATGAAACAACAGGTGATCATACAAACACATGCAACAACAGGTGATCATACAAACACTTGCACACCAGGTGATCATACAAACACATGCAACAGCAGGAGATCATACAAACACATGCACACCAGGTGATCATACACACACTGGCACACCAGGTGATCATACAAAGACATGCACACCAGGTGATCATACACATACATGCACAACAGGTGATCATACAAATACATGCAACAACAGGAGATCATACACATACATGCACACCAGGTGATCATACAAACACATGCAACAGCAGGAGATCATACAAACACATGCACACCAGGTGATCATACACACACTGGCACACCAGGTGATCATACAAAGACATGCACACCAGGTGATCATACACATACATGCACAACAGGTGATCATACAAATACATGCAACAACAGGAGATCATACACATACATGCACACCAGGTGATCATACAAACACATGCAACAGCAGGAGATCATACAAACACATGCACACCAGGTGATCATACACACACTGGCACACCAGGTGATCATACAAAGACATGCACACCAGGTGATCATACAAAGACATGCACAACAGGTGATCATACAAAGACATGCACACCAGGTGATCATACACATACATGCACACCAGGTGATCATACAAACACATGCAACAGCAGGAGATCATACAAACACATGCACACCAGGTGATCATACACACACTGGCACACCAGGTGATCATACAAAGACATGCACACCAGGTGATCATACACATACATGCACAACAGGTGATCATACAAAGACATGCACACCAGGTGATCATACACATACATGCACACCAGGTGATCATACAAACACATGCAACAGCAGGAGATCATACAAACACATGCACACCAGGTGATCATACACACACTGGCACACCAGGTGATCATACAAAGACATGCACACCAGGTGATCATACACATACATGCACAACAGGTGATCATACAAACACTTGCAACACCAGGTGATAATACAAACACATGCAACAACAGGTGATCATACAAATACATGAAACAACAGGTGATCATACAAACACATGCAACAACAGGTGATCATACAAACACATGCAACAACAGGTGATCATACAAACACATGAAACAACAGGTGATCATACAAACACATGCAACAACAGGTGATCATACAAACACATGCACACCAGGTGATCATACAAACACATGCAACAACAGGAGATCATACAAACACGTGCAACACCAGGTGATCATACAAAAACATGCACACCAGGTGATCATACACACACTTGCACACCAGGTGATCATACAAAGACATGCACACCAGGTGATCATACACATACATGCACAACAGGTGATCATACAAACACTTGCAACACCAGGTGATAATACAAACACATGCAACAACAGGTGATCATACAAATACATGAAACAACAGGTGATCATACAACCACTTGCAACAACAGGAGATCATACAAACACTTGCACACCAGGTGATCATACAAAAACATGCACACCAGGTGATCATACACACACTTGCACACCAGGTGATCATACAAAGACATGCACACCAGGTGATCTTACACATACATGCACAACAGGTGATCATACAAACACTTGCAATGCCAGGTGATCATACAAACACATGCAGCAACAGGTGATCATACCAACACATGCAACAACAGATGATCATACAAACACATGCAACACCAGGTGATCATACAAACACCTGCAACACCAGGTGATCATACAATCACATGCAGCAAAAGGTGATCATACAAACACATGCAACAACAGGTGATCATACAAACACATGCAACACCAGGTGATCATACAAACACATGCACACCAGGTGATCATACAAACACTTGCACACCAGCTGATCATACAAACTCTTGCACACAAGGTGATCATACAAACACATGCAATAACAGGTGATCATACAAACAAATGCAACAACAGGTGATCATACAAACTCATGCAACAACAGGTGATCATACAAACACTTTCACACCAGGTGATCATACAAACACATGCAACAACAGGTGATCATACAAACATTTTCACACCAGGTGATCATACAAACACGTGCACAAGCATAAAGAAAGCTAAAATTACAAGGAATAGCAAAATAAAATCAACAATCTAGGCCCTAATCTAAGTCAATCCTTTGATTCTAGACACAATTTTTTGAATCAGAACATCAGAAAATTCAGAAAAATGGGTGATATCAGCCTAGAAAATAAACATTGAGTTATAGAAGAGCATAGGTACTTATACAACTATGTTATAATCAGGCGGATTGTCCTGATGTGTTTTAATCAGTTTCCATTGGAGATCCAAAGCGTGAGAAGGCGTAGCTCACTGACATTTGCCGATTAAGTAGATAAGGTAGTTTAGCGGTTTGAGCAACAGCCAATCAGCAATCGGGATTGATTGGCAAGAACAAATTATAATAAGGTAATGGCACATGGAGTGGCCATTGCTGTAGTTGACAGCTTTAAAGTGGAGATTTTGAGGCTTCAGTGAGGAGAGGCTTGAGTGAGAGCATATGAAAAGTATCAGGTAGATTTTTTCCCTGCAGTTTATTTCTAGTTTTTCTCAGTTAAGACCGTAGAGATGCCAGGCTGGATAGTTGAATGCTCCTCTTGCGGGATGTGGAAAGTCATAGAGACCTCCAGCATCTCTGTAAACCACACCTGTGAGAACTGTATCCAGCTGCAGCTTCTGACAATCCACATTAAGGAGTTGGAGCTGGAACTGGATGAACTCCGGAACATTCAGGAGGTTGAAGGGGTGATAGACAGGACATATAGAGAGGTAGTTACAGTGAAGGTGCAAGACACAGGAAACTGGGTAACAGTCAGGAAGGGGAAAGGGGTTAAACAGCCAGAGCAGAGTACCCCAGTGGCCATCCCACTCAACAACAGGTATATTACATTGGGGATGACCTAGTTGAGGAAGGTCACAGATCTCTGACACTGAGTCTGGCTCTGCAACTCAGAAAAGAAGGGGGAAGAAGAGGCAAGCTGTAGTAATAGGGGATTTGTCAGTTAAGAGTACAGAAAGGAGGTTATGTAGGTGAGAACAAAATTATCAGATTGTATGTTTCCTCTTGGGTTCCAGGGTTTGGGACACCTCGGATCGAGTCTTCAGTGGGAGGGTGAAGAATACAGGTTGTGGTCCATGTAAGTACCAATGACATACGTAGGATGAGTGACAAGGTTCTGCATAGGGAGGTCAGGGAGTTAGGTTCTAAGATAAAGGGCAGGATTATGATCTCAGGATTGTTACCTGTGCCACATGCTAGTGAGGCCAGAAATAGGAAGTTTAACATATGGCTAAGGAATTAGTATAGGGAGAGAGGATATCAGGTTTTTGAATTGTTGGGCTCTCTTCCAGGAAAGGTGAGACCTGCACAGAAGAACTGGAAGGGGACTAATATCTTAGTGGAAAGGATGGCTAGTGCTGCACGGGGGTGGGGGTGGGGGGTACACTAGATTTGCAGGGAGATGTGAACCAGCGTCAGAACAGGTGGTGGAGAGGTTTTGGAGACAAATGTTGATAAGACCTCAGACAAAATCAGGAATCAAAAGGTTAAGCATGAATCAGAATCAGAATCAAGTTTATTACCACCAGCATGCATCATGAAATTTGCTAACTTAACAGCAGCATTTCAATGCAATACATAATATAGAAGAATAGGAAAAAGAATAAATAAATAAAATAATAATAGTAATAAATAAGTAAGCAAATCAATTACAGTATACGTACATTGAATAGATTGAAAATCATGCAAAAAATCAGAAATTATATATATTAAAAAAGCTTTAATGTCCATTTAGGAATCGGATGACAGAAAGGAAGAAGCTGTTCCTGAATCACTAAGTGTGTGCCTTCAGGCTTCTGTATCTCCTACCTGATGGTAACAGTGAGAAAAGGGCATGCCCTGGGTGCTGGGGGTCCCTAATAATGAACGCCGCCTTTTTGAGACATGGCTCCTTGAAGATGTCCTGGGTACTTTGTAGGCTAGTACCCAAGATGGAGACGACTAGATTTATAACTCTTTGCAGCTGCTTTCAGTCCTGTGCAGTAGACCCCCCATTCCAGAACATCTATAGAAGTACATCTATAGAAGTTTTTGAGCGTAGTTGTTGACTTGCCAAATCTCCTCAAACTCCTAATGAAGTATAGTCGCTGTCTTGCCTTCTTTATAATTGGAACTTGAAACATAGAAACATAGAAAATCTACAGCATAAAAAGTGCCTTCAGCCCACAATGCTGTGCTGAACATGTACTTACTTTAGAAATTACCTAGGGTTACCCGTAGCTCTCTATTTTTTTAATCTCTAAAACTGCTCACTCTCTCCACTTATGATCCCTCTGTGAGGATTGATATGTGTTCCTTCCTGAAGTCCACAATCAGCTCTTTCATTTGAGTGCAAGGTTGTTGCTGTGACACCACTCCACTAGTTGGCATATCTCACTCCTGTATGCCTTTTCATCTCCATCTGAGATTCTACCAACAATGGTTGTATCAAGAGCAAATTTATAAATGATATTTGAGCTATATCTAGCCACACAGTCATGGGTATAGAGTAGAGCAATGGGCTAAGCACACACCCCTGAGGTGCACCACTGTTGATCATCAGCAAGGAGGAGATATTATCACCAATCTGGACAGATTGTAGTCTTTTGGTTAGGAAGTTGAGAATCCAATTGCAGAGGCCCAGGTTCTGTAACTCCTCAATCAAAGTTGTGGGAATGCTGAGCTATAGTCGATGAAGCATCCTGACATGGGAGTTTACATTGTCCAGGTTGTCTAAGGCCATGTGAAGAGCCATTGAGATTGCATCTGTGGTTGACCTATTGTGGTGATGGAAAAATTGCAATGGGTGCAGGTCCTTACTGAGGCAGGATGTCAGTCTAGTCATGACCAACCTGTCAAAGCATTCCATCACTGTAGTTGTGTGAGCTACCGGGCGACAGTTATTAAGGAAGCTCACATTATTGTTCTTGGACACTGGTATAATTGTTGCCTAATGATGCGACTAATGTTCTGAGTTGCATATATTTCAATGCCAACAGTATCATAGTAAAGGCAGATGAGCTAAGTGGAATTATGATATTGTAGCCAGCAGTGAGACTTGGTTGCAAGAGGGGCAGGACTGGCAGCTCAAGACTCCAGGATTCCATTGAGTGGGAGGGATTAAAGGAGGAGGGGTGGCGGGTCAAGTCAGGAAAAATTTCACAGCAGTGCTCTGTCAGGACAGACTGGAGAACTCATTTAGTGAGGCTTTCTGGGTGGAGCTGAGGAATATAAAAGTATGACTGTGCTAATAGGATTATATTACAGACCAGCCAACAGTACATGGGATTTAGAGGAACAAATCTGTAAAAAGAGTGCAGACTGCTGTAAGGAGCAGGTGATTTTAACTTTCTACATATTGACTAGGAGCCCTGTACTGTAAAAAAACCAGATGGAATAGAGTTTGTCAAATGTGTTCAGAAAAGTTTCCTTTATCAGTACATAGAAGTCCCACGAGAGGGTACGCAATTCTGGATCTACTATTAGGGAATGAGACAGGGCAGGTAATAGAAGTTTGTGCAGGGCAACACTTTGCATCTATTAATCACAATGCCATTAGTTTTAAAGTAAATATGGGAAAAGATAGATCTGGTCTGCAGGTTGAGGTTCTGAATTGGAGAAAGGCCAATTTTGATGGTATCAGAAAGGATCTGGCAAGTGTGGATTAGGACATGCTGTTTTCTGGCAAAGGTGTACTTGGTAAGTGGGTGGCCTTCAGAAGAGAAATTTTTAGAATACGAAGCTTGCATGTGTCTGGCAGAATAAAGTGTAAAGATAACAGGTTTAGAGAACCTTGGTTTTCAAGAGATATTGAGACACTGATTAAGAGAAAGAAACGAGGTGCATAGCAGGTATAAGCAGATAGGAACAGATATATATATATATATATATATATATATATATATATATAAGGGGGAATTTCTTTACTCAGAGAGTGGTAGCTGTGTGGAATGAGCTTCCAGTAGAAGTGGTAGAGGCAGGTTCGGTATTGTCATTTAAAGTAAAATTGGATAGGTATATGGACAGGAAAGGAATGGAGGGTTATGGGCTGAGTGTGGGTCAGTGGGACTAGGTGAGAGTAAGCGTTCAGCATGGACTAGAAGGGCCGAGGTGTCCTGTTTCTGTGCTGTAATTGTTATATAGTTATATAAGAAATGCAAGACAGCACTTAAAATACAAAAGAGCAAAGAATGCAGGACTGAAAGTGTTATATTTAACTGTGTGTAGCATTCAGAATAAGGTGGATGAACTTGTGGCGCAATTAGAGATAAAGAAACCCTGAGGAAGTTGTGATTATAACAGATCACTGAGAAGATCTGTAAGAAGAAGGTGGAGCTTAGTTACGATGGGGCTAAATAGTGACTCCTTTGCTTGCATCTTCAGAAACAGCTCTATTTCCGTCTTTAGAGGCGACTGGCAGGGATGGCTGAAGTTTCTGGGAATAGTTCATAAGGTGCAGGATAGATATGTCCCATAGAGGAAAAAGTTCTCAAATGGCAGGTGCAGGCAGCCGTAGCTGACAAAGGAAATTAAGGACTGCATAAAAGCCAAGCTTTCATATAATGTAGCAAAAGTGTGTGGGAAGTTGGATGATTGGGAAGTTTTTAAAATCCAACAAAAAGCAGCAAAAAAAGCTAAGAAGGGAAAAGATGAAAGATGGGGACAGACTAGTCAGTAATATAAAGAAATCAGGAGGGCTAAAAGAAGATATGACAAGGTGAAGGAGAAACCTAAACGATTCTACAGATATGTTAAGGACAAAAGGATTGGGAGTGGTTTAAATTAATATAGCAGAGGATGGGAACCAGGATGACAGAGCTGAGGATGAGCCAGCAGGTTTACAAGTACACAATGTGTGTAACATGAATGTATGGAAGGACAAGCCAATGATTGGGTACAAATGCAGACAGAGCAAAGAGTTAAATTGGTCTTTCAAGAGTCACTTGATTCTGGCATCCTTCCAGAGGATTGGAAAATTACAAATGACACTCCACTCTTTAAGAAGGGAAGAAAGCATAAGAGAAGAAATTATAGGCCAGTTAGCCTACCCTGGTTGGCCCTACCAAAGTGCAATATCCCACACTTGTCTGCATTAAATTTCATCTGCCACTTTTCAGCCTGTTTTTCCAGTTGGCACAGGTCCTGCTGCAAGCTCTGATAGTATATTTCATTCTCCATGACACCCCCAGTCTAGAACAAAGAAATCTGGAAATACAGGTCACTAATTCATTAAAAGTGGTGTCACTGGTAGATGGGGTTGTAAAGAAAGCTTTTGGCACATTGGCCTTCATAAATCAAAGTATTGTGTAGAGGAGATAGGATGCAATGTTGAAGTTGCATAAGACATTAGTGTGACTTGATTTGGAACATTGTGTGCAGCTTTGGTCACCTACCTACAGGAAAGATTTAAATAAGGTTGAAAGAGTACAGAGAAATTTACAGGGTGGTTGCCATGACCGGAAGACCTGAGTTACAAAGAAAGATTGAATAGGTTAGGACTTTATTCCTTGGAACATAGAAGGTTGAGGGGAGATTTGACAGTGGTATACAAAATTATGAAGGGTAATAAATAGGCTAAATGTAAGCAGGCTTTTTCCACTGAGGTGGGTGGGACTACAAGGTTAAAAGGTGAAACATTTCAGGGAAATATGAGGGGAAATATCTTCACTCAGAGGGCTGTGAGTGTGCAATAAGCTGCCAGCTCAAGTGGTGCATGTGAGCACAATTTCAACATTTTTTCAAGTTTGGATGGGTACGTGGACAGCAGGGGTATGGAGGGCTATGGTCCTGGTGCAAGTTGATGGGAGTAGGTAGCTTAAATGTTTTGGCTCGGACTAGATGTGCCAACAAGCCTGCTTCTGTACTGTATTTTTCTACCACTCCAATTATTCTATAAGGTTGAATGGGTCTGTTGATGGTGGCCCTTATGCACATAATGAAGATGTTAATTACAATAAAGCACATCAGAGTAAACGTTAACCACAGATCATTTGGGCTGATTTGATCCAGTGGCTAAAGATCAATGTATCTTTGCGGCTTTGTTGCTCATATAATCAATCAAATCAGATATGTCATTAGACTCACCTTGTCCCACAGTCTGTCTGCAACTGCATATGCTACCCCCATAAGAGAAGGTCTAAAACCATGAAACCCCTTTTTACTGGGAGTCTCTAGAGATGTGGCTTGTTAGCCCCTCTCTAACAGCCGCCACACTCAACAGTGAGAAAAACACCTTTCTCAGACTCCTTAAGTCAAGGGTAGATTGGACTTGGGTCTCACCGAAGAGGTTGGGACGTCTCGCCCACCTGAACCCCGATTTGTGTGACTATTGTGTAACTCGCTCCTCCAAGCAATAGCCCAGCAGCAAGAAATAACAGACTGTACACTGCATACAATTATACAGAAAGTAGATTTATGAATGTTAGCATAACCAAACAGTTATTAAGGAAAAGAAAGAAAACAGTCAATTGTGAATTGTGCACGGGTTGGAGCTCAAGTCTTCCAAAAGCCGTTGTGTCCGATGTACTCACAGCACCAACTCCTATGCACCGATCCCCGGTAGAATTCCCCCTCTTGGGGTGCATTCCTACTGGATCAAATTCTGCAGTCGTTGTCTCGAACATTTTCTCTGTCTATCGTCTGCCAAAAAAGACTTTGAGCCCCCTCAGTATCTGTCACAACACCTGTTCCCCAGTCCAACCATCTTGATTGGATGACACCACATTCCTAAGTCCTCATCTTCAACAGTAACCCAAACACTACCAGCAGAACACACAGCTTTTACAGACATTTATTACATGAAATACCAGGGAGTAACACAATATAATTTTGAAGAACCATTTTATGTGTTGTACCCATTTCTGTTGTTATTTTCAGTCGGACATCAGCAGTGTGATTGCTTACCCTTTCCAGAGCAGCAGCAACATTTTTACTTTCCCTCATAGATCTTTTAACACCATACATTGGAAAGGAACTTCCTTCTGAGTGTCATGTTTATGTCAGAATACAGGGTAAAAAGATAAGGTTTGTGTGTGTCTCACAGCAAGAAAGACATGGCCCATAAAACAGGATCCAAATTAATTACATGGGAAGCAGAGATAAGCTCCATCTCCACACTTAAAGTAAGGGTTCTTCCAAGAATTCAAGCCATTTCTTTGTGATTGACAGGAATTTTGGTATTGTTTTAATGCACAATGTCAGTGAAAATAGCAGAACATTTATTCCATTTAGACCGTACAACCTTAAGACATAGGAGCAGAATTAGGCCATTCAGCCCATCAAGTCTTGGCCACTATTCCATCATGGTAATCCCTGACCCACTCAACCCCATACACCAGCCTTCTTGCCATATCCTTTGATGCCCTGACCGATCAGTAGTCTATCAACTTCCATCTTAAATATACCTACGGACTTCAGATCTACCACAGTCTGTGGCAGAGCATTCCACCGATTCACTACTCTCTGGCCAAATAAATTCCTCTTTACCTCTGTTCTACAAGGTCACCCCTCATTTTGAGGCTGTGCTCCTCTCGTTCTGGATTCCCCCACCTGAGGAAACATTCTCTCCAGATTCACTCTATCTAATCGTTTCAACATTCAGTAAGTTTCAAGGAGATCTTTGCTCATTCTTCTAAATTCCAGTGAGTACAGGCCCAAAGTTGTCAAACATTCCTCATATGTTAATCCTTTCATTCCCAGAATCATACTTATGAGACTCCTCTGGACAATGCATACTTTCTCAGATATGTGGACCAGAGCTATTGGCAATACTCCAAGTGCAGCCTGACCAGCATCTTATAAAGCCTCAGCATTATCTCCTTGCTTTTGTATTTTATTCCCCTCGAAATAAATGCCAATAATGCATTTGCCTTCTTTACCACAGACTCAACCTGTAAATTAATCCTCTGGGAGTCTTGCACAAGGACCCCTCAGTCCCTCTGCACCTCTGATGTTTGAACCTTCTCTCCATTTAGATAATAGACCACACTATTGTTCCTTTTACCAAAATGCATTATCATACATTTCCCAACACTGTATTCCATCTGTCATTTTTTTTGCACATTCTTCCAATTTGTTTAAGTCCAGCTCCAATCGCATTGCTTCCTCAGCACTACCTACCCCTCCACCTTTCTTCATATCATTTGCAAACTTTGCCACAAAGCCATCAATTCCATTATTCCAATCCTTGACCAGTGGCATATCAAAGGCATGGCAGGAGGTAGGGCACACACCCTGGGTGCCACTTGAAGAAGTGCCACTGAGCAGTTTCTATTAAAGTCAGACAAGCCATCCTCAGATAGTGAAAAAAGAATTTTCTTCAGATGTATGATCTGTCTTTGATTGTCATGGGTGAGAAGCATTAGGATGGCCTTATTTCAGAGCATTGTGTAAGAAGACCATGAAACGTTTCTTCACGAAGAAGAAGGAAAATCGAGCTGAAAGACAGAAGAGACAAAAGTTGGAGGCGGAGGAAGCCAAGAAGTCGAGCAAGTTCTTCACGCCCTTCTTTGAAAAGCCTGGAACAAGTAGTTTGACACATTCCATGGAGTCACCTGCACCTGCTACAAGTTTGTTAGAATCTGAAGGTGGATCAAGTACAAATGCGTCACAAGCCGAGGAGGAAGTCAAGTCAAATAAATCTGAGTATGATGAGATTTAGAGTGAGGCTGCCACAGAGAATGTGGACATGACAGGAGGGGACGACAATGGTTGTAGTGGTAATGTTGAGTTTATTGACGAGATTTTACCTGACGAGATTGAACCTGATGACACTGAACCTAGTGAACTGGATGGTGTCAAAGAGCCTCAAACTGTCATACCAGAAATATTGAACAGCATGACATTGGACTTCTGAAGTCTGACAAGGATACTGGAAAAGCAATTCTGCCTGATTCATTAAGAATAGAAATAATAAAGCTGGGTTCAAAGTATTTCCAGAATAGTGAGTGGCCTTTCCTACCAACAAATACCCACTCAATGAACAAAACTTGGTTCAAGAGGAAATTGAAAAATGGTCGTGGTGAGGAAGTGACTCACTCATGGCTGGTCTATTCCCCTTCTAAAAAGTCTACATTTTGTATCTGTTGTCTTCTCTATTCCTGGTCAGACCATCAATCCTCATTGGAGCAGGAAAGTGGAATTCAACCAGTAGAAAGCACCTGAAAGGATTAGTGTTCATGAAAATGCCAAGAATCATCAGGAACATCAGGAAAGCTTCACACAGTGGAAAGAAATGGAAAGAAATTTAGCTGGAAACAGAGGAGTTATTGGCACGGTATTTCAGTCACAGGTTGAGAAAGAAAAGCAGAAGTGGAACAAAGTACTCATTTGCAATGACCATATTCAAAAGATGTTGCAGGATCCTAGCATGAACTTCCACGATGAAAGCCCTTCGAGATCATTTTTATGATGAAAGAGAAGTGTTGGTCAGTGAGTCACTCGAAGAAGGAGTCAGTCTCTGTCAAGAATGGAATATTGAAGTTAAAAGATGTCAGAGACAAAAGAAATGAATGGCTGATGAGAACTCGAGAGACGCTGGGTTAACAGCTAAGGAAGAGATGGAAAGAGTCATGAAGGGAACACTCGACCATCTTTACAGAGAAATGGATGAAAGGTTCGCTCACTTGCACGACACTGACACCAAGTTTGGGTTCCTTCTTGATGTCGAGGGATTGTGTTATGGCGCCAACTGTAACGACCTAAAGAAGCAGTGTGAAAATTTGGGTGAATTATACAGCTCTGATGTTGATGGACAGCAGCTATATAAAGAAATTTTGGATTGAAGAATGTTGCTATCAAGGTGGGTCAACATGAAAATATCAAGACCTGAAGAGCTTCTTGAATTTATTGTTCAGTATGGGGATGAGAGCATCTTCCCCAATCTTCCCATTGCCATTCAGATAATGCTAACCATTACAATTTCCATCACCAGCTGTGAGAGATCATTCAGCAAGTTAAAACTAATACTTTTGTATTTGAGAGCCTTCACGGGTCAAGGCAGACTCTGTGACCTTGCTCTGCTGAGTAAGAAAGAGTAAAGAGAAGAAACTATCTGTGATTGCATCATAGACCAACTTGCATCAGTGAAAGCAAGGAAGGTGCAGTTATAATTTTCATGTAGTGCCATAATTTTTGTAACGGGGGGTTTCTTCTTTTTCTTTGTTACTGTGTATGTAATCAAAATGGCGTCTTTGTTTTGTTAAAAGTAGGAATGCTGGCGCCTGTGTTAATAGTAGGAATGCTTGCGTCTTTGTTATGATAAGTGCTGGGAGCTTATTTGGGACTGTAAACTGATTGTTGGCGGGGATTTTGGGGAGTCGGCGCGATGGAGTGAGAGAGAGAGAGGACGGGATGCTGGAAGCTGGGCGACGGTCCCCGGCCCAAGGTTTTCGGGGAGGAGAGGAGACGGAGACAGAGGAGTGTGGAGCGTCTGGTCGACAACCGTGGGGGTCCCAGGAGGTGGGTCGAGGAAGTCGGAGGGGATCGAATGGTGGCCAGAAGACTTCAGTAATTGAGCTCCAACGGTTGTGCACGAAGTGGTTTGGACTTTGATAAGTTTGGCGCCTTTTCTTTTTTTTCTCTTATTCATATATACTGTATCATTAGTAATCGCTTAGTTATAGTAATCTTTATAAATTGTACTCATTTAATCGCATAAGGTGTACTGTCTGCTTTTTTGGGCGAGGCGGGGACATCACACAGCATCCACACCAGCTGATTACCCAGTTTGGCGGGGCCGAAGGCTGCTCCCCCTAGACTAGAACGAGTTTGAGCGATGCCTGAGGCGACCCAGGGGTTACATTTTTTAATTAAAAGAATAACGAGCTTGACTTGTATTTTTCAGCTGATATTTTGGTAAAGTTATCTAAAAGATGGGTGTCAGATGTTTGGACAGGGGCGCAATTTCAGTGCTTGCCATAGGCGCTATTTTCCGTAGAAATGCCCCTGTCCTTGACAAACAATTTGAAAGCAGCTGACCCTTGAACACCATTAGTCATTGGCAGCCAACCAAAAAGAGGCTCCTTTTATTCCCATTCACTGTCTCCTGTCTGTCAGCCATTCCTCTATCCATGCCAGTATCTTTCCTGTAATGCCATAGGATTTTATCTTTTTTAAGCAGCCTCATGTGTGGTATTATATTGAATGCCTTCTGAAAATCCAAGTAAATGACATCCACTGCCTCTCCTTCATCCACCCTGCTTGTTACTTCCATGAAGAATTCTAACAGATTTGTCAGGGAAGATTTCCCTTCACAGAAACCATGCACTTTGACTTAATTTATCATTAGTCTCCAAGGACCCCAAAACCTCATTTTTAATAATGGACCTTTAAGTTTGCCTAGCGCTAGATCCTTTGTAATAGTAATGGCACTCACTCCTGCTCCCTGACACTCATGGACCTCTAGCACACTGCTAGTATCTTCCACAGTGAAGACTGGTGCAAAGTACTCATTAAGTTCATCTGCCAGATTTCTTTGTTCCCCATTACTACCTCACCAGCATAATTTTCTAGTGGTCCAATATCAACTCTCACCTCCCTTTCTCTCTTTATATCTCTGGAAAAAATTTTTACCATCATTTTTTATATTATTGGCTAGTTTGATCTCATACTTCATCTTTTCAATACTCTAACATATAGTTACACAAACCTCCCTCTGGTGCTCCTCCTCTTCCCTTTGTTCTATGGTCCACTCTACTGTCCTGTCAGATCCCTCTTCTTTGTTCTATGGTCCACTGTCCTCTCCTGACAGATTCCTTCTTCTCCTCCCAGCGTCTTACTTCATTCTACCTCTCCACCCAACCACCTTCCCCCTCACCAGATTTCTTGCCCTCATGCTTGTACTCCATCCCCCCCGCGACCTCCCCCCCTCACACACACATGTTCTTATTCTAGCTTCTGTCCACTTCTTCCCTAGTCCTGATAAAGGGTCTCAGCCCAAAATGTCAGCTGTTTACTGCCCTCCATAGATGCTGCCTGACTTGCTGAGTTCCTCCAGCACTTCATGTGTATTGCTTAAAAGTTCCAGAATCTACAGAATCTCTTGTGTTACACAAACTAGACCCGACTAGAAGAGTAGTTCTGAACTCATGCAAAAGGCATCTTTACAGTGAAAACATGAAAGGACTTGTCAGCCTTGTCACAGATGGACCTCAGGTCTGGGTACAAAATGTGGGCAGGACCAGACTCAATATGGAGTTCTGCTTTTGTTTCTTCACTTGGATCAGTTCATGTACTAACTTACTCTTTAGATCTTCAATTATCGCTGTCATACTGGTTTTGTATTTTGCCACAACTCTACTTTTCCTTTCTTGCTTGTTCAGTTAACACAGAGATTTTCTCTTTAGATATGACTCTGTCTTGCTGTCTTTGTAAGTGAACACACTGTCTCTTTCTGAGTTGTGATGAGATAGCTAATGTCCATGAAGGTTTTGACTTTCCCTCAGGTATTCTCTGGATCTTACCCCATGCCCTTTTAACATCATTTAACCACCAGATTCCTTTAGGCTCTGCACTGATGAGATGTTCCGTTCTGATTTAGTTCATCAGATCATAGGAATTAAACAAGTCAGCCCACCTAGGCTTATCTACTGTAGTTCAAATTCAGTAAGAGTATAACTATTTAGTTCAAATATCTTTAGCTAAGATATTAAAGCCTAAGAAATCTGTTCACATAAAACAATTGAAGGTTCAGTTCCCTCTTTTTCTGCAGTAGGTTTCTTTGTTAACTTGACCATAGCTATCAATCTACTCCAGCTAAATTTATAGAGAACAGTTGTTTGCTTACTGAGGATCTAAACCCAAATCAAAAGATTCAATTGAAATTCAAATAGACTGTCCACAGTCAAACAGGTTACACAGAATCTCAAATTAGTAGACCATGCTCGATTGAACAGTGCTGCTTAACTTCTCTTGAAATACAACAGAATAGAGAAGATTCCCAGCAGCTATCTTCACACTTAGACATCCTTTAAATATTGTGTATTGAGGCAAGAATGAGGTGTCTCTATCACAATTAGGAAAGGAGGAAGATCTTACCTCCTGTTGAATGTACCCACTAAGACATTCTGTCTTAACAGAGATTCTCCCATTTTGTTCTCTTGTGGTTTGCTACTTTGCAGTTTACTAATAAAGTGATTATTAAACTTGGCTCCGCTGCTCTGCGTTTGAGTCAAGCCTTCTCATGTAAAGCTTTGGAAGTTAGGCTGAAACAGAATCCCAAGGCATTCTGCACATACCTCAAGAGCAAGAGAATAACCAGGAAGAGGGTGGGACCACTCGAGGATAAAGAGTAGAACATTCGCTTGGATGTGGAGAATGTGAATGAGGTGCTTAATGAGTACTTTGCTTCAGTATTTACCAAGGAAAAAGATATGGAGGACCAGGAGATCAGTGATAAGTGTATAAATATGTTAGGGCATTTAAACATTAAGGAGGAGGAAGTGTAGGGCTTCCTAATGAGTATTAAAGAGGATAAGTCCCCAGGGACTGATGGGATTTACCCCGGGTTATTGAAGGAGGCAAGAGACAAGATTGCCATTGACCAGTATCCTTGTGTCCTCTCTAACCACAGTCGAGCTCCCAGAGGACTGGCAAGTGGCTAGTGTTGTACCTCTATTTAAGAAGGGAACAAGGGAAAATCCTGCAAGCTATAGACTGGTGAATCTCACATCAGATGTTTGGAAGTTGCTGGAGAAAATTCTTAGGGATAGGATATATGAGCATTTAGAAGCCCATGCCCTAATTAGAGAGATCCAGCAGGGCTTTGTGTACAACAGGTCATGTCTTACCAACTTGATTTAGTTTTTGACAAGGTAATGAGAGAAATTGATGAAGGTAGGGCAGTGGATGTTGTCTACATGGATTTGGCGTTTGACAAAGTCCCTCATGGGAGGCTAATCAAGAAGATTAAGGTGCATGGGAAATTGGCTGTTTGGATGCAGAACTGGCTTGTGCATCAAAGACAGAGGGTCATGGTTAAAGGGGCTTATTCGAACTGGAGGTCTGTAATTACTGTTCTTCTGCAAGGATTTGTTCTGAGACCTCCGCTGTTTGTGATGTTTATAAATAACCGGATGAAAATGTAGATGCATGCGTTAGTAAGTATACAGATGATACTAAATTGGTGGTTTGTAGATAGTTTAGAATGACTGGCAAAGAATACAGTGTGATCTCGATCAGTTGCAGATAATGGCAAAGAAGTGGCAGATGGAGTTTACCCAGATTGATGTGAGGTGTTGCACCTTGGCAGGGCATATGCAAGGGGATAGTTCAATGTTAAGGGCATGACCCTTAATGATATTGCTAAGCAGAGAGATCTTGGGGTCCAAGTTCATAGCTCCTTGAAAGTGGCTGTATAGGTCGATAAGGTGATTAGTAAGGCTTATGGAATGCTTGCTTTTATTAGTTGAGGCGTTAAGTTTAAAGATCAAGAGGTTATGCTACAACTTTATAAAACTCAGGTCAGACCACATCCGGTAGTCCCACTATATAGGAAGGATGTTGAGGCTTTGGAGATGTTGCATAAGAAGTGTAGCAGGATACTGCCTGGTTTCAAGAACATGTGCTATCATGAGAGGCTGAAGAAACTTGGGCTGTTTTCTTTTGAGTGGCGGAGATGAAGGGAGATCTGATCGAGTTAATAAAATTATGAGAGCCATAGATAGAGTGGACAGGGAGTATCTGTTCCCCAGGGTTGAAGTGTATAATACCAGAGAGTGGCGACACCTGGACTGCGCTGCCCGGTATGGGTGTAGAGGCAAAGACATTGGAAGCTTGTAGCAGATACTTATATATGCACATGAATGTGAGGATGATCTGGGAAATTACATTGTGTTGGCAGGACAGATTAGTTTTTGGGCTGAAGGGCCTGTTCCTGTGCTGTATTCATCTATGAAGAAGAGCTTTGAACTGTAGCTAATCTGGACGTCAGACGTTTGGAGAGGAGAGGACTTCAATCAGGTCTACTGCCCAAGGATAAAAGGCAGTGTCGGTTCACTACAGCGAAAAAGAGCTTTGACCAGTGACTAATCCTGACATTGGAAGTTTGGAGAGAAGGGAGCTTTAATCAGGTCTACTGCCCAAGGATAAAAGGCAGCAGCAAAAAGAAGCTTTGACTAGTGACGAATCGACGTTTGGGATTGTTTAGTAAGAACAAATTAAAGGAAGGTAAGGGCAATGGTCGTCATCTGAGTGGACCATTATAGAGGTGATGTTGTGGCTTTAGCTCTTCAAGGCTTCAGCAAAGAGAGGCTTCACTCAGAGAAAGCAAAGGAAAGGTTAAGATTTTTATTCCTTCCCTTCTTTATAGCTGCTCAGCTAGGACAGTAGGGATGCCAGGCAGGATAGTAGAATGCTCCTCTTGAAGGATGTTGGAAGGTAGGGAGACCTCTAGTGTCCCTGACCACTACAGCTGCGAGAAGTACATCCAGCTGCAGCTTCTAACAATCCACATAAAGGATTTGGAGCTGGAACTGGATGAACTCCGGATCATTTGAAAAGCTGTGTGGGTGATAGATAGGACAAAGAGACTGGTAGTTACACCAAGGTTCAGGACACAGAAACTGGGTGACAGTCAGGAAGGGGAAAGGGGTTAAGGAGCCAAAGTAGAGTACCCCAAGAACAGGTATATCACATTAGATACTGTCAGGGGTGAGGTATGACTTAACAGAGGAAAGTCACAGCAGTCAGGTCTCTGACACTGAGTCTACCTCCGTGACTCAGAACTGAAGGGGGGAGAAGAGGCATGCTGGGGTGATAAGGGATTCATTAGTTAAGAGAATGGACAGGAGATTCTGTGGGCAAGAATGAGATTCCCAGACTGCATATTACCTCCCAGGTGTCAGGGTCCAGAATATCTCGGATCAAGTTCTCTGCATTCTTAAGTGGTAGGGTGAGCAGCCAGAAGTTTTGGTCCATCAATGACATGGGTAGGACGAGTGATGAGGTTCTACACAGGGAGTTCAGAGAGTTAGGTGCTATGTTAAAGGGCAGGACCTCCAGGGTTGTGATGAGCTCAAGATTGCTACCCCTGCCATGTGCTAGTGAGGCCAGAACTAGGAAGATTATAAAATTTATTATGTGGTTAAGGAGTAGTTATAAGAGGGAGGGGATAAGATTTTTGGATCATTAGGCTCTCTTCCAGGGAAGGTGGGCCCTGTACAGAAGGGACAGTTTGTACTTGAACTGGGGGGGGGGAACTAATATCCTAGCGGGAAGGTTTGTTAATGCCTCACGTGGGGTTTAAGCTAGATTTGCAGGGGGATGGGAGCCAGAGTGTCTGAAGAGTTAGTGGAGAGGTTGTGGAGGCAGATGTTGGTAAGACCTCAGACAAAATTTGGAACTAAAAGTGTGAGCATGGTGCAACTAAAGTCCTGAACCGCGGATACTTCAGTGCAAGAGAAATTGTAGGAAAGGCAGATAATAGTGCTGGAGATGATGCAGCTGGTTTACAGAGGCAATGAGTAGTGAGGAGAGGCTGTTGATTTG
Organism: Hemitrygon akajei; assembly: GCF_048418815.1. Classification (NCBI taxonomy): domain Eukaryota; kingdom Metazoa; phylum Chordata; class Chondrichthyes; order Myliobatiformes; family Dasyatidae; genus Hemitrygon; species Hemitrygon akajei. Next base: position 1,517,862 of record NC_133146.1, read on the forward strand.
GCAAGAAAACAGTAAACAGTAAACAGCAATGTAAAAGTTGGACAGAATTGAAAAGAGTGACTACAGTACTGAAGGTGTTGTATTTGAATGTGAGCACTATATGGAATAAGGTAAATGAACTTGCAGCACAGTTGCAGATTGGGAAGTATGATGTTGTAGTCATCACTGAATCATGGTAGAAAGATTAATGTCGAAGGATACACATTGTATCAAAAGTACAAGCAGGAAGACAGAGGGGGCAGCATTGTCCTGTTGGTAAAAAATGAAATCAAATCATTAGAAAGAGGTGATAGAGGGTTGGAAAATGTTGATTTCATTGTGGATAGAGTTAAGGAATTGCAAGGGTGTAAAGACACTGATGGGAGTTATATACAGACCCTCAAATAGTATAAAGGATGTGGTCTACAAATTACAAAGGGAGATAGAAAATGCCTGTCGAAAGGGCAATGTTACAGTCATCGTGGGGGATTTCAACATGCAGATAGATTGGGAAAATCAGGTTGATACTGAGTTACAGGAGGACGAATTTCTTCCACAACACCTACAATGCACTTCTCTGCCCTCCGTTTGGAAAGTCTGATCATTTCCCCACCTTGCTCCTACACGCCTACAGGCATAAATTGAAGCAGGAAGCGACCATAGTGAAAACTATCCACTGCTGGTCCAACCATTAATAACCATTTAACAATTACTGCATGGAAACAGGCCATCTCGGCCCTTCTAGTCTGTGCCGAACGCTTACTCTCAACCTAGTCCCACCTACCTGCACTCAGTCCATAACATTCAGACTCAATGTTACAAGATTGCTTCAATAGTGTCACCTGGGAGGTATTTCGAAATGAGAACATCTCTGAATACACGGAGGTGGTCATAAGCTTCATTTAGAAGTGCTCTGAAGACATTGTTCCCCAAATATCAGTCCAGGTCTACTCAAACCAGAAGCCTTGGATAAATAGTTCAGTATGTGTTGCTCTCAGCGCAAGGGATAAAGCCTTCACCTCCAGAGACCAACAGGAGCTCAAGAGATGCCACTATGATTTACATAGAGCCATCAAGGTGGCAAAACAGCAATACAGGGACAAAATCCAGTCACAACTCTGTGACAATGACACACACAGCATATGGCAAGGACTGCACACCATCACAGACTTCAAGAGGAAATGCAGCAGCACAGCCAACTTTGCCGCCTCGCTCCCGAACAAACTAAATGTTTTTTTATGCTCCATTTGAGGTGGATAGGACTGAACCCCTGCGGAGAGCCACCAACCAGACCTGCACCTTGGTCATTTCCAAGGCTGAGGAATGTAGAACGTTCCAACATGTCAACAGCTGCAAAGCGGCGGAGCTACACAATATCCCAGGGCATGTCCTCAAAGTGTGTGCTGAACAGCTGGCTGGTGTGTTTACGGACATTTTTAATCTCTCCCTCTCCCAGTGTGTAGTGCCCTCCTGTTTCAAATCATTCATCATTGTCTCTGTACCTAAGAAAACCAATGTAGCATGCCTGAACGATTGGCACCCTGTCTGCACTCACCTCAATTATATTTTTGACAGGCTGGTTAAAGACTAAATCTGCAACATGTTGCCACCCACATTGGGCCCCCAACAATTCACCTACTGATGGAACCTAACTACCAATGACGCCATAGCCATAGCATTGCACATCGTCCTCACTCCCCTGCAGAAGAGGGATGCATATGTTAGAATGCTGTTCTTCAACTACAGTTCAGCATTCAACACCGTAACACCCTCCAGACTTGACAGGAAGCCTCAGATTGCACCCCACTATGTGTAGCTGGATCCTAGACTTCTTAGTGGATCGCTGACAGGTGGTAAGGATGGGCTCCCTCACCTCTGCCCCTCTGCCCCTCAGCACAGGTGCCACCCCCCAGAGTTGTGTTCTGAGTCCCATTCTCTACTCCCTTTACACCCATGACTGTACTGCCACACACAGCTCCAATCTGGTGATCAAATTCACAGATGACACGACTTTGATTGGCCTTATTCCTAGCAGTAATGAGACAGCCGACAGAGGAGAGGTTGACATCCTGACACAGTGGTGCCAGAATAATAACCATTCCCTCAATGTCCAAAAAACAAAAGAGCTGATTGTGGTTTACAGGAGGAATGGAGACGGGATCGCTCCAATCAGCATCAATGGGTCTGCAGCTGAGAGGGTGAGTAGTTCAAGTTCCTCGATATACACATCACCGAAGACCTCACCTGGACTGTACACACTGGCTGTGTGGCAAAAAAAGCACAACAGTGTCTCTTCCACCTCAGGCAACTGAAAAAGTTTGGTATGAGCCCCCAAATCTTCAAGACCTCCTACTGATTGGTTGTCTCACTGCCTGGTATGGGAACTGCACCAACCTTGATCACTGGGGACTGCATCTGTGGATGTGAACTTCCCTCCATTAAGGACATTTATAGCAGCAGGTGCATAAAGACCATAAGACCATAAGACAAAGGAGCAGAAGTTGGCCATTCGGCCCATCGAGCCTGCTCCACCATTTCATCATGAGCTGATCCAATCTCCCCTTTAGTCCCATTCCCCCACCTTTTCACCATAGCCTTTGATGCCCTGGTTACTCAGATACCTATCAATCTCTGCCTTAAATACACCCAATGACTTGGCCTCCACTGCCGCCTGTGGCACAAATTCCACAGATTCAGCACCCTCTGGCTAAAAAATTTTTTTTGCATGTCTGTTCTGACTGGGCGCCCTGCAATCCTCAAGTCATGTCCTCTCATACTAGACTCCACCACCATGGGAAACAACTTTGCCACATCCACTCTGTCCATGCCTTTCAACATTCGAAATGTTTCTATGAGGTCCCCCTCATTCTTCTACACTCCAAGGAGTACAGTCCAAGAGTGGTCAAACATTCCTCATATGTTAACCCTCTCATTCCCTGAATCATTCTAGTGAATCTTCTCTGAACCCTCTCCAATGTCAGCACATTCTTTCTTAAATAAGGAGTCCAAAACTGCACGCAGTATTCCAAGTGAGGTCTTACCAGTGCCTTATAGAGCCTCAACATCACATCCCTGCTCCTATACTCTATTCCTCTAGAAATGAATGCCAACATTGCGTTCGCCTTCTTCACCACCGACTCAACCTGGAGGTTAACCTTAAGGGTATCCTGCATGAGGACTCCCAAGTCCCTTTGCATCTCAGAACTTTGAATTCTCTCCCCATTTAAATAATAATCTGCCCATTTATTTCTTCTACCAAAGTGCATGACCATACACTTTCCGACATTGTAATTCATTTGCCACTTCTTTGCCCATTCCTCCAATCTATCCAAGTCTCTCTGCAGACTCTCTGTTTCCTCAGCACTACCGGCCCCTCCACCTATCTTTGTATCATCAGCAAACTTAGCCACAAAGCCATCTATTCCATAATCCAAATCGTTGATATACAATGTAAAAAGAAGCAGCCCCAACACGGACCCCTGTGGAACACCATTGGTAACCGACAGCCAACCAGAATGGGATCCCGTTATTCCCATTCTCTGTTTCCTGCCAATCAACCAATGCTCTATCCACATATGTAACTTTCCCATAATTCCATGGGCTCTTACCTTGTCTAGCAGCCTCATGTGCGGCACCTTGTCAAAGGCCTTCTGAAAATCCAAATACACAACATCCACTGCATCTCCCTTGTCTAGCCTACTTGTAATTTCCTCAAAAAATTGCACTAGATTTGTCAGGCAGGATTTTCCTTTAAGGAAACCATGCTGAGTTCTGCCTGTCTTGTCATATGCCTCCAGGTACTCCGTAACCTCATCCTTGACAATCGACTCCAACAACTTCCCAACCACTGACGTCAAGCTAACAGGTCTATAATTTCCTTTTTGCTTCCTTGCCCCCTTCTTAAATAGTGGAGTGGCATTTGCAATCTTCCAGTCCTCCGGAACCAGGCCAGAATCTATCGACTTTTGAAAGATCATTGCTAATGCCTCAGCAATCTCCACTGCTACTTCCTTCAGAACTTGAGGGTGCATTCCATCTGGTCCAGGAGATTTATCTACCCCTAGACTATTCAGCTTCCTGAGTACTTTTTCTGTCGTAATGGTGACTGCGCATATTTCTCTTCCCTGACATCCTTGAATGTCCGGTATATTGCTGATGTCTTCCTCAGTGAAGACTGATGCAAAATACTCGTTCAGTTTCTCCGCCATCTCCTTATCTCCCATTACAATTTCTCCAGAATCGTTTTCTATCGGTTCTATATCTACTCTCACCTGTCTTTTATTCTTTATATACTTGAAAATGCTTTTAGTATCCTCTTTGATATTATTTGCAAGCTTCCTTTCATAGTTCATCTTTTTCTTCTTAATGACCTTCTTAGTTTCCTTTTGTAAGCTTTTAAAAACTTCCCAATCCTCTGTCTTCCCACTAATTTTTGCTTCCTTGCATGCTCTCTCCTTTACTTTTACTTTGGCTTTGACTTCTCTTGTCAGCCATGGTTGCATCCTTTTTCCATTCAAAAATTTCTTCTTCTTTGGAATATATCTGTCTTGCACCTTCCTCACTTCTCGTATAAACTCCAACCACTGCCGTCCTTCCCACTCGTGTCCCTTTCCAGTCAACCTTGGCCACTTCTTCTCTCATGTCACCGTAATTTCCTTTACTTCACTGAAATACAAACATATCGGAGTTCGACTTCTCTTTCTCAAATTTTACAGTGAACTCTGTGATCACTGCCTCCTAAGAGTTCCTTCACTTCCATGTCTCTAATCACCTCTGGTTCATTACACAATACCCAATCCAGTATAGCCAATCTCCTAGTGGGCTCAACAACAAGCTGTTCTAAAAAGCCATCTCGTAGACATTCTACAAATTCCCTCTCTTGAAACATAGAAACATAGAAAATAGGTGCAGGAATAGGCCCTTCGGCCCTTCGAGCCTGCACCGCCATTCAGTATGATCATGGCTGATCATCCAACTCAGAACACTGTACCTGCTTTCTCTCCATACCCCCTGATCCCTTTAGCCACAAGGACCATATCTAACTTCCTCTTAAATGTAGCCAATGAACCGGCCTCAACTGTTCCCTGTGGCAGAGAATTCCACAGATTCACCACTCTCTGTGTGAAGAAGTTTTTCCTCATCTCGGTCCTAAAAGGCTTCCCCTTTATCCTTAAACTGTAACCCCTCATTCTGGACTTCCCCAACATCGGAAGCAATCTTCCTGCATCTAGCCTGTCCAATCCCTTTAGAATTTTATACGTTTCAATAAGATCCCCCCCTCAATCTTCTAAATTCCAGTGAGTATAAGCCTAGTCGATCCAGTCTTTCTTCATATGAAAGCCCTGCCATCCCAGGAGTCAATCTGGTGAACCTTCTCTGTACTCCCTGCATGGCAAGAATGTCTTTCCTCAGATTAGGGGACCAAAACTGCACACAGTATTCTAGGTGCGGTCTCACCAAGGCCTTGTACAACTGCAGTAGAACCTCCCTGCTCCTGTACTCAAATCCTTTTGCTATGAATGCCAACATACCATTTGCCTTTTTCACCACCTGCTGTACCTGTATGCCCACCTTCAATGACTGCTGTACAATGACACCCAGGTCTCATTGCACCTCCCCTTTTCCTAATCGGCCACCGTTCAGATAATAATCTGTTTTCCTGTTCTTGAAACCAAAGTGGATAACCTCACATTTATCCACATTAAATTGCATGTGCCATGAATTTGCCCACTCACCTAACCTATCCAAGTCACCCTGCATCCTCTTAGCATCCTCCTCACAGCTAACACCACTGCCCAGCTTCGTGTCATCCGCAAACTTGGAGATGCTGCATTTAATTCCCTCATCTAAATCATTAATATATATTGTAAACAACTAGGGTCCCAGCACTGAGCCTTGTGGTACCCCACTAGTCACTGCCTGCTCGTGCCGACCTGATTTTCCCAATCCACTTGTATGTTAAAATCCCCTACAATTATCATAACACTGCCCTTCTGGCAAGCCTTTTCTACTTCCTGTTGTAATTTGTAGTCCACATCACTGTAGCTGTTTGGAGGCCTGTAGATAACTGCCATCAGGGTCCTTTTACCCCTGTGATTTCTTAGCTCAACCCATAAATTTTCTGTACCTTCCGATCCTATGTCAACTTTTTCTAATGATTTAATATCATTTCTTACCATTAACGCCATGCCACCCCCTCTACCTACCTGTCTATCCTTCCAATACACCATGTATCCTTGGATGTTCATCTCCCAGAGACATGCATCCTTTAGCCACGTCTCAGTGATGGCCTCAATATCATACCTGCCAATCTCTAATGGTACAACAAGATCATCCACTTTATTCCTTATGCTGCATGTATTTAAGTATAACACCTTACGTCCAGTATTCGGTACTTTTTGCATTGATTGCACTGCGACTTTATTGCACTGCAACTCATCCCAATGGTTGCAAATTTGCTCCATCACCTGCCTGTCCTTCCTGACATCCTTACTGCTCACTACCTTAAATCTATTTCTGTTTTCCCTCTCCTCCGCTCCATCATTCCAGTTCCCATCCCCCTGCCAAATTAGTTTAAACCCTCCCTAACAGCTCTATTAAACCTTCCCGCCAGGATATTGGTCCCCCTAGGATTCAAGTGTAACCCGTCCTTTTTGTACAGTTCACACCTGCCCCAAAAGAGGTCCCAATGATCTAGAAACTTGAATCCCTGCCCCCTGCTCCAATCCCTCAGCCACGCATTTATCCTCCACCTCATTCCATTCCTACTCTCACTGTTGTGTGGCACAGGCAGTAATCCCGAGATTACTACCTTTGTGGTCCTTCTTCTCAACTGCCTTCCTAACTCCCTATATTCTCCTTTCAGGACCTCTTCCCTTTTCCTATCTATGTCATTGGTACCTATATGTACCACGACCTCTGGCTCCTCACCCTCCCATTTTAGGATATCTTGGACGTGATTAGAAACATCCCGGATCCTCGCACCAGGGAGGCAAACTACCATCCAGGTCTCCTGATTGCGTCCACAGAATCGCCTGTCTGACCCCCTATCGAGACCCCTATTACTACAGCCTTCCTCTTCCTTTCCCTACCCTTCTGAGATACAGGAGGGTGCCGGAGGCATGACCACTGTTGGTCATGACCACATGACCCAGGTAGGTTGTCCCTCCCAACAGTACTCAAACAGGAGTACTTATTGTCAAGGGGTACAGCCATTGGGGTACTCTCTAGTACCTGACTCTTCCCCTTCCCCCTCCTAACCATGACCCACCTGTCTGCTAAAGAAAGCCTGGAAGATCATATGGGACATCAGTCACCCCAACCATAAACTGTTTCAACTGCTTCTGCCTGGTAAAACGGTACCACAGCATTAAAGCCATGACCAACAGGCTACAGGACAGATTCTTTCTGCAAGCCATTAAACTTTTATAATCACATATCTGTACATTGCAACAGAATCATAACACAAAGATTTTTACTCCCTCACATTGTGGGATGGATATAAGATATAAATAAATTCTAATTCTAATTCTAATTCTAGAGTGCTTACAAGATAGATTTTTAGAACAGCTTGTGGTTGAGCCCACTAGAGGATCAGTTATTCTGGATAGGACATTGTGCAATGAACCAGAATTGATTAGATAGCTTAAGGTAAAGGAACCCTTACAGACATTAATCAGAATTTGTTCCAATTCACCCTGAAATTTGTGAAGGAGAAGCTAAAATCTGATGTATCAGTATTACAGTGGAGTAAGGGGAATTATAGAGGGATGAGAGAGGAGTTGGCCAGAATTGATTGGAAAAGAACACTGGCAGGGAAGATAATAGAGTAGCAATGACTGGAATTTCTGGAAGCAATTCAGAAGGCATTGGATTTATGCATCCCAAAGAGAAAGAATTATTCTAAAGGAAAGATGACACAACTGTGGCTAATAAGAGAAGTCAAAGTCAACATAAAAGCCAAAGAGAGGGCATATAATAGAGCAAAAAAAAGTGGGAAGTTAAAGAACTTGGGAAACTTTTAAAAACCAACAAAAGCAAACTAATAAGGTCAGTAAGAATGTAAAGATGGACTATGAAAGTAAGCTAACAAATAATATTAAGAAGGATACCAAAAGTTTCTTCAGACACATGAAGTGTAAAAATGAAGCGAGAGTGGATACAATGCTGGAGAAATCTTAATGGGGAACAAGGAAATGGAAGGCTGACTGAATATATATTTTGCATCAGTCTTCACTGTGGAAGACCCTAGCAGTAAGGTGGAAGTTCAAGGTGTCAGAGGTCATGAAATGTATGAATTTACAATAACTAGAAAGAAGGATCTTGGGAAACTGAAAGATCTGAAGGTAGATAAGTCCAGAGTTCTGAAAAAGGTGGCTGAAGAGATCATGGAGGCATTGGTAATGATCTTTCAAGAAACACTAGATTCTAGAATAGCTCCAGAAAACTGGAAAGTTGCAAATGTCACTCCACTCTTCAAGAAAGGAGAAAGACAGAAGAAAGAAAATTATAGGCTAATTAGTCTGACGTCAGTGGTTGGAAAGATGTTGGAATCAATTATTAAGGATAAGGTCTCAGGGTACTTGGAAGCTCATGATAAATTAGACTGTAGTTAGCACTGTTTCCTCAAAGGAAAACCTTGCCTGTCAAATCTGTTGGAATTCTTTGAACAACCAGGATAGATAAAGAAGAATTGGTTGATGTTGTCTACTTGGATTTTCAGAAGTCTTTGACAACGAGCCAGACATGAGGCTACTTAACAAGCTACGATCCAATTATTACAGGAAAGATTCTAATACGGATAAAACAATGGCTGATTGGCAAGAGGCAAAGAGTGGGAATGAAGGGAGCCTTTTTTGGTTGGCTGCTGGTGATTAGTGGTGTTCCATAGGGATCTGTGTTGGGACTAATTCTTTCTATGTTATATATCAATGATTTGGATGATGGAATTGATGGTTTTGTTGCAAAGTTTGCAGACGATATGAAGACAAGTGGAGGGGCAGGTGGTTTTGAGGAAATAAGGAGGCTACAGAATGACTTAGACAGATTTGGAGAAGGGGCAAAGAAATGGCAGATGGAACACATTGTCGGGAAGTGTATGATCATGCACTTTGGTAGAAGAAATGAAAGGGTTGACTATATTCCAAATGGAGAGAAAATACAAAAAACTATGGTGCAAAGGGACTTAGGAGTCCTTGTGTAGGATTCCCTAAATGATCATTTGCAGGTTGAGCCTGTGGTGAGGAAAGCAAATGTAATGTTAGCATTCATTTTAAGAGGACTATAATATAAAAACCAGGAGGTTATGCTAAGACTTTACAAAGCACTGGTGAGGCCTCACTTGGAGTATTGTGAGCAGTTTGGACCCCTTATCTTAGAAAGGATGTGCTGAAACTGGAGAGGGATCAAAAGAGGTTCACGAAAATGATTCCAGGATTGAATGACTTGTCATATCAAGGGAATTTCATGGCTCTGGGCCTGTATTCACTGGAATTCATAAGAATTGAAACCTATTAAATGGTGAAAGGCCTTGATAGAGTGGATGAGGAGAGGATGTTTTATGTGGTGGGCGAGTCTAAGACCAGAGGACACAACCTCATAACAAAGGTGTATCCTTTTAGAGTGGAAATGAGGAGGAATTTTTTTAATCCAGAGAGTGATAAATCTGTGGAATTCTTTGGCACAGACAGTTGTTGAAGCCAAGACTTTATGTATATTTAAGGCAGAGGTTGATCGAATCTTGATTGGTCAGGGAATGAAGGGACACAGGGAGAAAGCAGGAGATTAGTGCTGAAATGAAAATTGGATCAGCCATGATGAAATGGCGGAGCAGACTCAATGGACCAAATAACCTAATTCTGCTCCTGTATCTTATAGTCTAATGTTCTATGTTCTAAGTACAGTTTCTGACAGGTTGAGTGAAACAACAATTGATCCAGCAGAGTACACTTGCCTAAATGAGGTCGTCCACTGACAGGTACATACAATCCCAGAGTGAGAAACTTCTCACCACTGTCAACCAACTCTCTGTCTTGATACAGCGATTTCACTCCAGTCAGCCTCCATCCCCAGATTCCAGTGCACGAAAGCTACAACAAATCCCCAACCTGATGCTACAGCTTCCTGTTCCAGTGCACCTTGCACTTTGAGCTGCAGCCATCTCTGAATACCAAGAACCCAGCCAAAGCTGACTGTCATCTCTCTTGACTGCAATCTCTGATTTGGGATGCCGCTAAATGGGAAATAAAGTCACTCTTTGCAAGATGTTCCTGGTTTTTCAACCATCCGTGAGGTTGAAGGGGACAACAACTCAAATACTTTGCCTGTGTCGAGGCTCGCCTTCAGTGCAGGAACTCAGTACACTTGTGGTGGTGTGCAGCTAGAATGTGGAAGCTCTGCTGACCCATCACGATTACGACCTCAGAGCTGTCTACCCGGGAGATGCCCACTGACCTCAGAAGCCTCATCACTCTGGCCCTCCAAATTGACTAGCGTCTTATGGAATGAAACTCATCAGTCAGAACCCATATCCATCCCAAGAATCACTTCTGGCTGCAGGAATCTCATTATCAATTCTGCCAAATCCCTGTTAGGTAGAGCTCCCTTAACTCCTCCAGAGGGTGGGCGTCAGTGGAGAAACAACTTGTGCACTTTGGAGCTGCTAATCACCACACATCAAATGCCCATGGTGTTCAGGGAAATGGCACCACCAGGTAGAGATGGGGTGCTTTCTATCTGATAATGTCCCCCGGCCTCTTGTTCCAGTACCAAAGTTGACTCATTCTCTCCATCCTCCTCTACACCTCAACAGCTTCACACACGTAGGAGGCTCTGGTGGATTCTGGCACAACAGGCAACTTTCTGGACTGGACTGTGCACAGCTTGGACTCCTTATTGAACCTGCCTCTCAGCCATTCTGCAGCACTGCTATTGTCTGATGTCCCGTGGGGTCTGGGATGTCTAGAGCATGCACACAGTCTGTGTACATGAGCATTAAAGAGCAGTGTGAGTCTATCCAATTACTCCCTATCGACCCAGTCAACACTCCACTCATCTCTCTAGGCTCTCCACTCGTGACCCTCACTTTGTTTGGTCATCTGGTTCACTACCAAGTTTAGGACTCACCTGCCACACCACCTACCTGCAACCTCACCTACCTCACCTACCTCACCTACCTCACCGACCTCAACCCTCACCTACCTGTAACTTCACCCTGTAATTCCATGGAGATGGAGGAAACTCTCAATCTCACCAAACTCCCAGAGGAATACCATGACTTCCCCGTTGTCTTCAATGGGAAGCCAGCATGCTACCGCCTCACAGACCATGTGACCATGCGATCAACCTCCTTCCCCATACCACCACTCCCCAAGGTTGCCTATTCTCCTACTCTCCTCCTGAGACCCAAGCTGTGAATGATTACATCACTGAAGCATTGCAGCATGGCTTCATTTGATGGCTATTCAATGGAATATGGTGTGATGTTCCTCCAGCCTGAGCTTGGCCTCATCATGCTAATAGATGAAGCCATGGACAGACTGCATTCACCAATATCTTTTAACTTCTCACTCCAACAATCTGAGGTACCCACCTGCGTCAAGCAAGTTTCAATTATACCTTGACAAAGAACGTGGTAACCTGCCTCAATGACTATCGTCTAGTAGCACTTACCTCCATTGTGATGAAGTGTTTTGAGAGGTTGGTGATGAAACATGTCAACTCATGCCTGAGAAGTGAATTGGAGCCACTTCAATTTGCCTATTGTCACAAAGGTCAACAGCAGATGCCATTTAATTGGCTCCTCACTCAATTCTCGAACATCTGCACATCAGGATACTCTTCTAGGAGGGATATTGAAAATCTGGCTGAGTGGTGCCACAGCAATAACCTCTTACTCAATGTCAGCAAGAACAAGCAGTTTATTATTAACTTCAGGAAGAGAAAAATGGAGATCTATGATCCATGAGAGGCGGAGAGGGTCAGCAACTTTAAATTCCTTTGTGTCTCCATTTCAGAGGATCTGTTTTAGGTCCAGCACATATGTGCAATTATGAAGAAAGCACAGCAATGCCTTTACTTTATTAGAAGTTTGTGAATATTCAGCATGTAGTCTAAAACTTTGACTATGTGGTGGTTGCATCATGGCTGGTATGAAACCACCAATGTCCTTGTATGAAAAAGCCTACAAAAAGTAGTGGATACAGCCTAGTCCATCATGGGTAAAGCCATCCCCACCAATGAGCACATCTATATGAAGCACTGTCGCAGGAAATCAGCATTGATAGGGACTGCCAACATCCCAGGTCATACTCCCTTCTCACTGCTGCCATCAGGAAGAAGATACAGGAGCCTCAGGACCCACACCACCAGGTTCAGGAACAGTTATTACCCCCTCAACCATGAGCTTCTTAAACCAGTAGAGATAACTTCATTCAACTTCACTCACCCCATCACTGAACTGTTCCCACAACCTATGGATTCATTTTCACGGACTCATCATCTCATGTTCTCAAATTTATTGCTTATCTATTTTTACTATTATTAATAATATTGTTTGTTCTCTTTCTTTTTGTATTTGGTCAGTTTTTTTTTGTTTTTTGCTCATTGGTTGTTGTCTCTCCTGTTGAATGTAGCCTTTCAATGATTCTGTTGTGTTACTTGTATCTATTATGAATGGCCACAAGAAAATGAAGCTTAGGGCAGTATATGGTGATATAAGTATACTTTGACAGTAAGCTTACTTTGAACTTTGACAAGTCAGAATGGGAACAGGAAGTTGAATTGAAATGTGCAGTGACTGGGAGATCCTGCCTTTTGTGGTAGACACAGCAAAGGTGCTCGAAGAAGCAGTTCACAATTTGCACGGGTCTCTCCGATGTAGAAAAGGCAGCACCAGGAACAACAGGCATTATAGTGTACAAGATATTAAGAGGAATAGACAGAGTGGACAGCCAGCACCTCTTCCCCAGGGTACCACTGCTCAGTACAAGAGGACATGGCTTTAAGGTAAGGGGAGGGAAGTTAAAGGGGGATATTAGAGGAAGGTTTTTCACTCAGAGAGTGGTTGGTGCGTGGAATGCACTGCCTGAGTCAGTAGTGGAGGCAGATACACTAGTGAAATTTAAGAGACTACTAGACAGGTATATGGAGGAATTTGAGGTGGGGGGTTATATGGGAGGCAGGGTTTGAGGGTCAGCACAACATCGTGGGCCGAAGGGCCTGTAATGTGCTGTATGTTCTATGTTCTATAGATGACCCTGAAAGACTCCTGGGTGTACTGTCATATTACCCATTGCACCCTGAATGGTCATGAGGGAGAAGGTGTAGAGGTACGTGAAGCACTTGTCATGCTTTATTTCCAGTCTTGGTGAAGGGTCTCAGCCTGAAACGTTGACTGTTTCTTCCCCTCTATAGATGCTGCCTGAACTGCTGAGATCCTCCAGCATTGTGTGTGACTGCCATTTACTCTCCTGGATCATTTCTCCCAGCCTATCAGACAGCTGCTCTAAATCTGACACTGTTAGCGGTTGTTATGGCAACAATTTCCTGCAGTTGTTCACAAGCATATTCAAGATTGCTAATTGTCATTCTTCAGTACACGAGTGTATAGGAGAATGAAACAATTATTACGCTGGATCTGATGCAGCATAAAAAAATAAAAACAAATACATATATAACATAGAAACAGCCTTATAAATACATTGTACAAATACCTGTTATATACATAGACTGATTATATGTACCTAAAGAACGTTAGGTGATGTGTATGCAGGTGGTGCAGGGTGGTGGGATGGGTTAATGGGTGGAAGTGTTGATTGGCCTGTCAGCTTGTGGGCAGTAACTATTTTCAAGTCTAATGACTCCTGCATCTTTTAATTTACTTATAAAACAGAAAAACATGTTTTTTTAATTTGCACATTCTGGGCTTTCTCTGCCTGTACTCTACAGTGGGAATTGACTCTTTCAGTAATTTTACCCAATTTCGAGCCAGAAAAATAATCAGGAGTCAGGCTGGCTACATCGTTCCTATTGGAATACCCATTCTTCCCTAGTGACTAGAGGATCTGTGTCCATTTATTTCATTATTGTTCTCACTGTATTTACTGGATAACACCAATCATTTTGCCATTTCATCATGACCTTGACCTAACCACATTCTCCCACAAAATAAGAGTTGTGGAGTTCATTCCACTCTTGAGATGTCTTAATTAGATTTTTCTACTGCTTAACAACATTTCTCTGCTGGAAGTATCAATACATTTAAAATAACAAGTCAGATCATGTGTTAAACATAGCTCAGCAAACTTCCAACAACATTTCCAACAAAAAAAAACTCCTGGCTGCACAGAATGGTTAGAAATAAATACGGTGCACATTATGTAAAATAAAACTTGTGGGAAGCTTTTTTCAGAAACCAAAGGGTGAATTCTGGGATACAGATTAAAGCCATGGGACAGAATTCAAGTCCTCTGCAGGCTGGAGGCTGGTGGCCAAAGATGCTGGTGCTGCAGTTTGAGGACTGTCTGTGTGGGTGGGTGAGTGGTAGGGAGAAAGAGGGTTTATTTTGCATTGTTGTTTTGTTGCTTGTTGTGTTCTGAGTTGTTCTGCTGAATACTGTGGACATGCTATGTTGGCACCAGAATGTGAGGTGACATTTGTGGGCTGCCCACAGCACATCCTCAGGTGTGTTTGTTGTTAATGCAAAGGATGCATTTTACTGCATGTTTCAATGTACTTGTGAAAGATAAATAAATAAATGAATATGAATCTGAAAAATCTGAATCAGAATATTGGTCACCATTGCAAGTAATCCATATGGTCCCAGTTACTCCAGTCCCTACACCAACTGGCCCCAAAGCTCCAGTTTCCCTCAACTTCCATCACCAACCTTCCTTCCAGTTTCTTAATATAAAAAACAGAAGTGTTCAATTTTGCTCTATCTCAGGCAACCGATTTCTCATGAAGCTTTATCCAACAGTTGGCATGAGGAATGGAGGATTTCTGATCCAAGGTTCTTTCCCTGAGATGCTGCCTATATTGCTAAGCCTAGACCTGTTGCTTATATACTGAAGCAGGAATACCAAAGCCTATGTCCCACAACACCAAGTTCAGGAACAGTTATTTCCCTGCAACCACAACTTTAAATTAT
This sequence comes from Hemitrygon akajei, assembly GCF_048418815.1. Classification (NCBI taxonomy): domain Eukaryota; kingdom Metazoa; phylum Chordata; class Chondrichthyes; order Myliobatiformes; family Dasyatidae; genus Hemitrygon; species Hemitrygon akajei. Next base: position 1,532,989 of record NC_133146.1, read on the forward strand.
TTTAAAGTGGCTCCTGAACCACAACTTTAAATTATTTTTATGACCTACCAACTCGCTATCAAAGACTATTTTACAATTCATGTTCTCAATATTATTATTTTTATTGCACACTTCGTCTTCTTTTGCAAATTGGTTGTTTGACAACCTTTGTTTATGTATGGTCACCTCATTATAGGAAGGTTGTGGAAGCTATGGAGAGGGTGCAGAGGAGATTTACCAGGATGTTGCCTGGTTTGGAGAACAAGTCATTTGGATAACAAGGTTAGCAGAGCTGGGACTTTTCTCTTTGGAGCATAGAAGAATGAGAGGGGACTTGATAGAGGTCTACAAGGTTATGAGAGGCATAGATAGGGTGGATAGTCAGTACCTGTTTCCCAAGGCACCAATAACAAACACCAGAGGGCATATGTACAAAGTTAAGGGAGGGAAGTTTAGGGGAGACATCAGGGGAAAGATTTTTACACGGAGGGTTGTGAGTTCCTGGAATGACTTGCCAGGGGTGGTGGTGGAGGCTAAAACATTGGGGGTATTTAACAGCCTCTTGGACAGGCACATGGATGAAAGAAAAATAGAGAGTTATGGGGTAGTGTAGGTTTAGTACTTTTTTTTAAGGATTCTATGGGTTGGTACAACATGGAGGGCTGAAGGGCCTGTACTGTGCTGTAGTGTTCTATGGTTCTATGGTTTTTCATAAATTCTATTGTAGTTCATTATTTTTCTTAGAAATTACTGCAAGAAAATGAATCCTAAGGTAGTTTATGGTAGCATACACTATATGTACTTTGGTAATAAATTTTCTTTGAGTTGTGGGATTTCTGAGTAGTGGATAGATGGTGGGAAGGGATGAACAGAATAGGGTGAGCCACACAGTGTTAACCTATTCTGATGGATTTGCTTACAGTGCAAATAAATAGAAACTGGAAACTTGTAAAAAATGCTGGTCACTTCTTTCAGTCCCCCATCTCTCCCACGTACTTTCTCAGGATGAGGCTTTCCATTCTAGACATCTGAAGTGTCCACTTTATTCAAATAAGGGTATTTCACTTTTACCACCATCAACACCTGCATTTCCTCCACTTTCTGCACATCTGCCTTCACCCCATCCACACTATCATATCCTTGTCCTTATGTTCTACCAGGTGTGATAACCTTGTTCTTACATACTCAAGTTGTCATAACCCTTGTCCTTACATACCACCATCCTCCACATTCATCATTTTTGTAACTTCCACCATTTCCAACAGGATCGTACCACAAAGCATGCTTTTATCTCTCACATCTCTCCACTCTTCATCATGACCGCTCAGTATGTGATTCTTTTGTCCACTCATCCCTTCCCACTGACTACTCCCTGACACATATCCCTGCAAGAATGACAAGTGCTACACCAGTCCCTACGCTTCCTTCCTCACCACCATTCAGGTCCCCAAACAGTCCTTCCAGGTGAGGCCAGTCTGTTGGTAACCTACTGTATCCAGTGCTCCAAGTGTGGACTTCCCTACAGTGGTGAGACCCAGCGCAGGTTCACTCTCCCTGCCACATAAGGCAATACTCCAGGTTGCTACCCATTTCAATTTGACTTTCTCTTCCCATTCTGTGCATGGCCTGCTCTACTGTCATGATAAAGCTAAACTCAGGTTGGAGGAGCAACAATTCATATTCCTCTTGGGTATACTCTAATCTGATGGCATGAACAGCAACCTCTCTCACTTCCACTAATTTCCCCCCCCCCTTGTTTTCCATTCACCTTTCTGTTTACCCTCTCACCCCCTCTCTTGTCCTCACCTGACCATCACATCACATTGGTTCCCCTCCTCCTTCCCTTTCCTCCATGGCCCACTACCTTTTCCTATTACATTCCTTCTTCTTTAGCCCTTTAATGCTTCCACCTATCATCACCTCCAGCTTCTTACATCATTTCCCCCTCCATACTGTCCCATTTTCCCCTTCTCCTGCCTTACCTATCAGCTGTCATCTTGTGCTCCTACCTCTTGCCCCACCTTCTGCCCACTTCCTCTCCTCTTCTAGCGAAAAATTGTTAACACCAAACATCTACTGTTTATTTCCCGACATAGACACTGCCAGACATGCTGAATTCCTCCAGCATTTTGTGAGTGATGTTTTAGATTACAAGCATCTGCAAAATTTCTTATGCTTACAACAAAAACAGTCCATTTTAAGATTGCCCCTTTTTCATTCAACTCCCTTTTGCTGGCAAAATTTCTGAAAGGACCACCTGTCCAATAACAGGGGGATTTCAAGGCTAATCCCCGGAGTGGGCTTAGTCATGTATCTTTTAGCTTAAACTACTACAATATTAACATAGATGGCTACATCAACTATCATTAATATTTCCCTGGATGATGATATCAATGTAGTGCTAACTTTGTGGAAATACTCACTGCTTTACACTGTGGATAATCCACTCAGTGCAGGAATCAATGGGAACAAACCAATTCATTTAACTTGAAGCCTTACAGCTGATTGGGAGGGAAGTCACCTGATTCCATTGAGTGGGCAGGCTTTGAACTCATGTTTCATCTCTTAAAGAACTTTCTCAGAATCAGAATCAGGTTTATTATCACTGACATGACCTGAGGTAGTGTCCATGAGTTCATGGTCCATTCAGTGAGGTTGTGTTCCTGGTCCATTTAATGAGAATCTGGTCATGTGGCAATGGACAGTTCAGTGAGGAAGTTCTGGTGGGTCCATGGGATGTGTTCATGGGATCATGGACCATTCAGTGATGTCATGTTCATGAGTTCAAGAACCATTCAATGAGGATCTTTTCATGCAGCAATGGATAGGTCAGTGAGGTAGTTTTGGTGGGTCAATGGACTGTTCTCTGAGGGAGTGTTCATGGGCTCACGGAAGGTGCTGTATTTCAATGCGTATAGCATTTAGAATAAGGTGGATGAACTCGTGGCGCAGTTAGAGATTGGTTGGTATGACGTTGTGGGCATCACTTTGTAGCAGCTGAAAGAAGGACATAGTTGGGAGTTTAACATCAAAGGATATACTTTGTATCAAAAGTACAGGCAGGAAGGCACAGATGGTGATGTGACTCTATTGGTAAGAAATGGAATTACATCTTTAAGAAGAGGTGACACAGGGTCAGAGAATGTTGAATCTTTGTGGGTGGAGTTAAGAAATTGTAAGGGTAAAAAAAACATTAATGGAATCATACAGTATACAGCCCTCCAAATAGTAGCCAAGATGTGGATTTGAGATTGCAAAGGGAACTGGAAAAGGCATGTAATAAGGGTAATGACATAATTGTAATGAGAGTCTTCAATATGCAAGGGGATTGGGAAAATCAGGTTGGTATCAGATCGCAGGAGAGGAAATTTGTTGAATGCCTACATGATGGCCTTTTAGAGTAGCTTGTGCTTGAGCCTACTCAGGGAAAGGTTACCTTAAATCGGGTATTGTGGAATATCCAGATCTTATTAGGGAGCATAAAATAAAGGAACCCTTAGAAGGCAGTGATCATAATATGATTGAGTTCTTACCGCAATCTGAGAGGGAGAAGCATAAGCCACATGTATCAGTATCACAATGGAATAATGGGAATTACTGAGTCATGAGGGAGGAGCTTGTCCAGGAGGATTGGAGGAGGGTAATGGCAGGAATTATGGCAGAGTTGAGATAGCTGAAGTTTTTGGGAATAGTTCACAAGGCGCAAGGAAGACTTGTCCCACAGAGGAAGAAGTTCTCAAATAGCAGGTGTAGGCAACCGTGTCTGACAAAGGAAGTTATGGACAGCATAAAAGCCAAGGAAAGAGCATACAAGGTAGCAAAAGTGTGCAGGAGTTTGGATGATTTGAAAGGTTTTAAAATCTAACAGAAGGAATTCTGTTCTGGTCCTGGAAGAATGGAAAATTGCACATGTCACCCCACTATTTAAGAAAGGAGGATAGCAAAAGAAAGGAAATTAGAAGCCAGTTAGCTTAACCTCAGTGGCTGGCAAAGTGTTGAAGTCTATTATTAAGGATGAGGTTTCAAGGTATTTGGAGACTAATGATAATATTAATCAAAGTCAGCAGGGTTTCTGTAAAGGGAAATCTTGCCTGACAAATCTAATCTGTTGGAGTTCTTCGGAGAAGTAGCAAGCAGGGTGGACAAAAGAGAGGCAGTGGATGTCATTTACCTGGATTTTCAGAAGCTATTTGGTAAGGAGCCTCACATGATGCTGCTTATCAAGATAAAATCCTATGGTGTTACAGGAAAGATACTGGCATGTCAGGAGGTAGCGAGTGGGAATAAAAGGAGCCTTTTCTAGTTGGCTAACAGTGACTAGTGGTGTTCAACAGTGGTCGGTATTGGGACAACTGCTTTTCACATTGTTGTCAGTGATTTAGATAATGGAATTGATGGCTTTGTGGCAGAGTTTGCAGAAGATAGGAAGATAGGTGAAGGGGTAGGTAGTGTAGAGGAAGCAATGGGATTGCAGCAGGGCTTAGACAAATTAGAAGAATGTGCAAGAAAGTGACAGATGGAATGCAGTGTTGGGAAATGCATGATAATGCATTTTGGTAAAAGGAACAATAGTGCCTTTTATCTATAGTGCCTATTATCTAAATGGGGAGAAGATTCAAACATTAGAGGTGCAGAGGGACCTAGTAGTCCTTGTGCAAGACTTCCAGAAGGTTAATTTACAGGTTGAGTCTGTGATAAATAAGGCAAATGCAATGCTGGCACTTATTTCAAGGGGAATAGAATATAAAAGCAAGGAGATAATGCTTAGCCTTTAAGTCAGGCCACACTTAGTCAACAGTTTTGAGCCTCATATCTCAGAAAGGATGTGTTGTCTTTGGAGAGAGTCCAGAGGAGGTTTGCGGAGGTGATTCCAGGAATGAAAGGATTAACATATGTGCAGCGTTTGGCAGCTTTGGGCCTGTACTCACTGGAATTTAGAAGAATGTGACAGATACCTACCAAATGTTGAAAGGACTAGTGAGGATGGATGCAGAAAGGATGTTTCCAATCATGAGGGATGGTATCCAGAAATAGAGGGCACGGGCTCAAAACTGATTGGTAACCCTTTAGAACAGAGATAAGGAGGAATGTTTTTTTTAGCCAGAGTGTGGTGGATCTATGGAATGCTTTGCCACAGACTGCGGAGGCCAAGTCCATGCATATACTTAAGGTGGAGTTTGATCATTTCCTGAATGGTCAGCACATCAAAGGACATGGCGAGAAAACAGGTGTATGGGGTTGAGTGGGATCAGGGATCCACCATGATTAAATGGTGGAGCAGACTCAATGGGCTGAATGGCCTAATTCTGCTCTTATGTCTTCTATTCTTATGGACCATTCAGAGAGGTAGTGTTCATCAGTTCATGGTCTCCTACCCCTCCTCACAGCCCCCCACCCTGCTCTCATGACTACACCCCTCCCCCACCTGAAACCACCACGGTGGGCTTCACAGCTGAACAGGTGAGAAGATAGCTAAAACGTCTCCACCCAAGCAAGGCTGCAGGACCGAATGGTGTCAGCCCCAGGGTGCTCAAAGCCTGTGCCCCCCCCCCCAGCTATGTGGAGTACTTCACCATGTCTTCAACCTGAGCCTGAGTCTCCAGAGGGTTCCTGTGCTGTGGAAGACGTCCTGCCTCATCCCTGTACCGAAAACGCCACGCCCCAGTGGCTCCAATGACTACAGACCGGTGGCATTGACTTCCCACATCATGAAGACCCTGGAGAGACTTGTTCTAGAGCAGCTCCAGCCTATGGTTAGGCCACACTTAGACCCCCTCCAGTTCGTCTACCAGCCCCGACTAGGAGTTGAGGATGCCACCGTCTACCTGCTGAACCGTGTCTATGCCCACCTGGACAAGCCAGTGTGCACTGTGAGGGTCATGTTTTTTGACTTCTCCAGTGCATTCAATACCATCCACCCTGCTCTGCTGGGTGAGAAGCTGACAGTGATGCAGGTGGATGCTTCCCTGGTGTCACGGATTATTGATTACCTGACTGGTAGACCACAGTACGTGTACTTGCAACACTGTGTGTCAGACAGAGTGGTCAGCAGCACTGCGGCTCCACAGGAGTCTGTTCTGTCTCCCTTTCTCTTCACCATCTACACCTCGGACTTCAACTACTGCACAGAGTCTTGCCATCTTCAGAAGTTTTCAGATGACTCTGCCATAGTTGGATGCATCAGCAAGGGAGATGAGGCTGAGTATGGGGCTACAGTGGGAAACTTGGTCACATGCTGTGAGCAGAATCATCTGCAGCTTAATGTGAAAAAGACTAAGGAGCTGGTGGTGGACCTGAGGAGGGCTAAGGCACCAGTGACCCCTGTTTCCATCCAAGGGGTCAGTGTGGACATGGTAGAGGATTACAAATATCTGGGGATACAAATTGACAATAAACTGGACTGATCAAAGAACACTGAGGCTGTCTACAAGAAGGGTCAGAGCTTGAGGAGTCTGAGGTCCTTTAACATCTGCCGGATGATGCTGAAGATGTTCTACGAGTCTGTGGTGGCCAGTGCTATCATGTTTGCTGTTGTGTGCTGGGGCAGCAGGCTGTGGGTAGCAGACACCAACAGAATCAACAAACTCATTCGTAAGGCCAGTGATGTTGTGGGGGTGGAACTGGACTCTCCTGATGGTGGTGTCTGAAAAGAGAATGCTGTCCAAGTATCATGCCATCTTGGACAATGTCTCCCATCCACCCCATAATGTACTGGTTAGGCACAGGAGTACATTCAGCCAGAGACTCATTCCACCGAGATGCAACACTGAGCATCATAGGAAGTCATTCCTACCTGTGGCCATCAAACTTTACAACTCCTCCCTTGGAGTGTCAGACACCCTGAGCCAATAGGCTAGTCCTGGACTAATTTCCACTTGGCATTATTTACTTATTATTATTTAATTATTTATGGTTTTATATTGCTATATTTCTACACTATTCTTGGTTGGTGCGACTGTAACAAAACCCAATTTCCCTCGGGATCAATAAAGTATGTCTGTCTGTCTGTTCAGTGAGTCTGTGTTCATGGCTTCATGGACCATTCTGTGAGGTGGTTTTCATGGGTTCATGTACTGTTCATTGAGATTGTGAATGAACCACTCAGTGAGGTAGAGTTTGTGGCTTCATGGTCCATTCAGTAAAGAAGTAGTCATTGGTTTATGGATCATTCAATGAGTTGGTGTTCAGGGGGGGGGGGGGGTCATCACCCATTCAGTGAGGATGTGTTCCTATGTTCATGAACTCCTCAGTGATGTTGGTGTTGTGGTGTTCCAGTGTTCATGGACTGTTTACTGACAAGGTGATCAGGGCCTCATGGTCCAATCAGTAAGGTACTGTACATGGGTTCATGGACTGTTCAGTGAGGTAGTGTTCGCTGGTTCATGGGCCACTCAGGGAGGTGGGATTCACGAATTGTTCAGTGAGTTCATGTGTTCAAAGACTGTTTGAGTGAGGTAGAATTGATGGTCCATTCAGTGAGGTAGTGTTCATGGGTTTATGGACCATTCAGTGAGGTACAGTTCATGGAATGTTCTGTGAGGTAGGGTACATGGGTTCATGGACTGTTCAGTGAGACCATGTTTGTAGGTTCAAGGACTATTCGATGAGGTAGTGTTCATAGATTCATGGAACATTCACTGAGGTAGTATCTGTGGGTTCATAGAACATTCAGAAATTTGATGGTGGTTGGAAAGAAATTCACCCTAAAAGTTTATGTCTTCGCGGTCCTGTAACCTTCACCCCTCCAATGATTATAATGAGAAGTGGGCATGACCTGAGCATCTTTCATGGTGAATGCTTCCTTCTTGAGACACTGCTTTTGAAGGTGCACTCTGAGGTCAGGAGCATGGTGCCTGTGATAGATCATGACTAATCGATCAGCTTCAACAATTAAGTAATTGTTTGGTACTTTGGTGAGTATTTAACAGGATATTTGTTGAAAACACCCTGCCGGCACTGGACTGTGCCATTTAAAATTACTGAACAAGACAAAAAGCCTGCTGATGGCAAGAATGCACATAAGTTTCTCTATGAAGCTCCACAGTCCAATGCAAAACAAAACAATTCCTACTGCATTGAAGCTTACAAGGGCAGGATTCCCCAATGCTCATGGAGCTGAAGTACTTCTTGTGTTTATGAATGCAGGATGTAAGACTCTGTTAAATTTGCCTCAAGTCCTTGCAGCTGTCTGTGTACGTTTCCCCAAGGACTTCACTAAAATGTTAGTAGTTGCAGAAAATGAGGGAAAAGTCAGTAATTTAATAATTCAAAGAAGTAACGGCAAGGGACAAAGATGACAGGAAGTCCTGTGCATGTGATTGTTTGGTCAAGTCTGCAATTTGGCAGATTTCCAGACTCCTGCCTAATGTACTGCATCTGAGCATATCCTGTGAATTATATTACTGTGAAAATTATCAAATACGAATGGTTCACACACCAGCTCAAATTGTCCCTGAATTGAACAACAGAAATGCCTGCCAAATAAGATACATTCTGAGAGTAAAGGACACAGCTCTGGCAGCTGGAGACAGATCACTCAGGGGAGAGCTCCATTCAGCACAGGTCAAAATGATAAGATAGACTCATTTACAACCTTTTATAACTTCATGACATTCAAAGGGCATTTACACAACTTTTGTGTTGTGATCTGTCTGAAACATTAGAAATTGTATTGATAACATGGCTTTTTAAAACTGATTGGCACAGGTCCCAAATAATTTCAAATCAGGGTCATCTCTATTGTCTATCTGCTGTGAATTTATCCGTCGGAGACACCAGGAAGAACAACCCTGCTCTTCACCTTTGATTCATATTACAGAACACTCAAGCTCACTTTAAAGTTCAAAGTAAATGTATTATCAAAGTACATATATGTCACCATATACAACCCTGAGCTTCATTTTCTTGCGGGCATACTCAATATGTCCATAATAGTAGCTTTCTGTTAAATGGAGGATTGTCCTGCCTGGATTGAGTGTAAATCATTTTGGGATGCAAGTTCTAAACAAGTAGAAATTTTTATATCACTGTTACTGCTCTCAGATGGAAAGCTCCAAATGTTCACCAGATGTGATAAGAAAATGAGATATTGTTTTGAGTATATACTGCTTCCTACACCAATTTTTGTTTTGGAACTTGGAATTTTCTATGTATTCATCCTATTTTCAATATGATGTGGCTGGATCACAGGTAAAGCCTTCTCCACCACTGAATAAATATACATGGAGCATTATTGCAGGAAAACAGCATTCATCATCAGGGATCCCTGCCACCCAGGAAGAATGCAGGAAGAAGACTGCCACTGCTGCCAGCAGGAAGAAGACACAAGAGCCTCAGGACTCACGCCACCAGGTTCAGGAACAGTTATTACCCCTTAACTGTTAAACTCTTGAATTAAAGAAGATAACCACTCAATTTCAGTGTTGCCACACCCATGGCTCACTTTCAAGGACTCTTCATCTCATGTTCTCAATATTTATTATTAACTTATTTATTATTTACTTCTTTCTTTTGCTGTCTTTTGCACGCTGACTGAACCCTCAAGTTGGTGTGGTCCTTCTTTGATTCATTTATGGTTATTATGCTATTATGGATTTATTGAGCATGCCCACAAGACACTAGAACACTAGAATATTACAGCACAGTACAGGCCCTTCGGCCCTCGATGTTGTACCGACGCATATATTCCTTAAAAAAGAAGTACTAAACCCACACTACCCCGTAACCCTCTATTTTTCTTTCATCCATGTGCCTGTCCAAGAGGCTCTTAAATACCCCTAATGCTTTAGACTCCACCACCATCCCTGGAAAGTCATTCCAGGCACTCACAACCCTCTGTGTAAAAAACTTACCCCTGATGGCTCCACTAAACTTCCCTCCCTTAACTTTGTACATATGCCCTCTGGTGTTTGCTATTTGTGCCCTGGGAAACAGGTACTGGCTATCCACCCTATCTATGCCTTTCATAATCTTGTAGACCTCTATCAAGTCCCCTCTCATCCTTCTATGCTCCAAAGAGAAAAGTCCCAGCTCTGCTAACCTTGCCTCATAAGACTTGTTTTCCAATCCAGGCAACATTCTGGTAAATCTCCTCTGCACCCTCTCCATAGCTTCCACATCCTTCCTATAATGAGGTGACCAGAATTGAACACAATAATCTAAGTGTGGCCTCACCAGATGGAATATAAGGTGTTGTTCCTCCAACCTGAGTGAGTCTGGGTAGCCTCCAACCTGATGGCATTTCTCTAACTTCCATTAATGCCCCTCCTCCCCTTCTTACCCCACCCCCAATTTATTTATTGCCCCCTCCTTTTTTTCCTCTCTCTGCCCATCACTCTTTGCCTGTTCTCCATCTCCCTCTGGTGCTCCCCTACCCTTCTCTTTCTCCCTAGGCCTCCCGTCCCATGATCCTTTCCCTTCTCCAGCTCTGTATCCCTTTTGCCAATCACCTTTCCAGCTCTTAGCTTCACCCCACCCCCTCCTGTCTTCTCCTATCATTTTGGATTCCCCCCACCCACTTTCAAATCTCTTACTATCTTTTCTTTCAGTTAGTCCTGATGAAGGGTCTTGGCCCAAAATGTCAACAGTGCTTCTTCTGTTACATACCCCATGGGTATCTTGTGACTGTCACATGACCATGATGTAATTGAGTATCTGGTGAGTAATGGTCTTGTGATGGTGGGGTGATGTAATTTCCCGCCAGTGAGAGGTCATGTGATGGCCTGTTTCAACAGGTATAAAAGGGGAAAGCTTGCTGTGACACAGGTCAGTTCGTTGTTTAATTCATCAGTGACTCTGTTATGCTACGTATTTGTCTCATGACACAGCTTTGTTTTAAAGTGGACTTTTATTTTCTGTCTTAAGTCTCAAAGGTTACTACGGCAGTCTCGCCAAACACTGCCAGTTTTGGTTTCTACCTTTGCAATTCAGTTGGAGAGTGAAGAATTTACCGAAGTACAGAAAACCCGAAGAATCAAGAAAAGTTGGTGTTGTCGGCATTAATACAGGGTCGAACTCATTGAATCCTCATTCAGAAGGTAGTAACCTGAATCCGAAATGTTATGGCGGGAAGTTATGACAGATGACTCTGTCTCGTGACACAGGCAGCAATCCCGAGATTACCACCCTTGAGGTCCTGCTTTTTAACTTCTTTCCTAGCTCCCTATATTCCTTCATCAGGACCTCATCCCTACTCCTATCTATGTCATTTATCCCCATGTGGACCATGACATCTGGCTGCTCACCCTCTCTCCTGAGGATACCGAGAACTCGATCTGAGATATGAATCTCAGGGTTGTACATGGTAACATATAAGTACTTTGATACTAAATTTCCTTTGAACTTTGTTCTCTGAAAGTCCACTGTTGTTTAGTGAGATGAAGGTTGATCTCATAATTGGAAATCTAAACACATAAATGCTTAAGAGATTCACTCTGTGCATTATATTTACCTAGATTTTCATTCTTTTAAATTCTAGCAAATGGAAATGAAATATGTTACATGTGTATTTGTGACATTTTGCAAGACAGCTTTGAAGGTCTGCAGAAGAAAGGTCAATGGCACATTAGTAAGGCTGTGGCCTGTGAGTATTTACCCTGAGGAATGGTGGTAGGGATATAGTGGATGAAGATTGCAAGGGTATGTGCATTTGAGAGATAGAAAGATTAGAGAGTATCATTGTGATACAGAGTATTAGTGCACTAGAGAGTGTCTGAAAGATAGAATTAGAGAGCTTTAGGGATATACAGAGTATTAGAGACAGAGATTATTAAAGACATAATATTTGAGAGAGAGAATTAAAGAGATAGAGATAAATAGAGAGAGATGGAGAGTGAGGGAAAGGGAGAGGTGGAGGGCTAAGGAGTGGCAGAGAGTGAGATTCTGTGGAATGGTCAAAGAGATTATCAGTAGTCAGTGCAATTTGTGGAGTCATGTTGATGAGAATAAATATGATACAAAAGACTGCACAGCTGGAATCCCAAACAACAAACAATCCACTGGAGGAATTCACTGGGAAATCAGCATCTGTGGGGAAGAAGGAAGTACTTTTAATGCTTTGGGTTGAAACTTTGCATCAAGTCTGATGATAGTAATACTTCATAAAAGGTTAAAATATTAATTTTTCGGTATCAGGTGGTTAATCCAGAAGGAGATGCAAAATAAAGTTTGGAATCTCCAGGGTTAAGTAATGAGACATGAGCATGCGGATGGCACAGGCTGCTTGCCAAACTAACCAGACCTCACTAATGAGTATTCAAATTAACTCAATATGTGGAAGCTTGATGATATCTCTGAGGTCCAACAACCCAATCCCGAATATCAACATCTGGTCCTCAGTGAGGACAGAGAGAGAATGCAGCTACCAAACCAAGTGTGCCAAGCTGTTATTCTGGTAATTTTTGCAACAGTGCTTACTTAGCAATACTTTTGCCAAGATATTCAACCCCAATCGAATGTTCCACAAGATAGCGGCATTATTCAAATTTCAAAACTGTGCTTCTATTGCTCAGCTCTCCAAATGAAAGGCAGCTCACTCTCATGTCCCCACAGCCAGTTTAGAATTATCAGTCTGGGATAGACTTATAGACTTTGCTTTATGTTTTTCAATTGAAATGCAAAGAAAATGGGCAAAGACGACCACCACAACAACTTGAATTAATGCAAAGCATTGAACATAATAGGAGGGTATTGGTATTGGAGTTGGTTTATTACTGTCATATGTAGCAAGATACAGTGATTTGTTCATATAGATCAAATCATTAGACAGTGCATTGAAAAAAGTAGAATTATTATAACAGAAGTAGTGAGTAGATCTGCAGGAAGCAGATTACAATACACTACCACGTCAGCCACCATCCTGCATCAATCTTCAATTCTTTTCTGGCTTCCATCTATCTTAAGGTAATTCAAGCAAAGTAGAGGTAGGTTTTCACACAGAAAGCACTGGTGGAATGTCAGGGTAGGTTTTTTTTTACACAGGAAGTGTAGAGGGGGTGTCAAAGGTAAGTTTGTAAACAAAAGGTACAGGGGAATGTCAAAGGTAGGTTTGTACACAGAAAGTACAATGGGGATATCAGAGGTAGGTTTGTACACAGAAAGTACAATGGGGATATCAGAGGTAGGTTTGTACACAGAAAGTACAATGGGGATATCAGAGGTAGGTTTGTACACAGAAAGTACAATGGGGATATCAGAGGTAGGTTTGTACACAGAAAGTACAATGGGGATATCAGAGGTAGATTTGTACACAGAAAGTACAATGGGGATATCAGAGGTAGGTTTGTACACAGAAAGTACAATGGGGATATCAGAGGCAGGTTTGTACACAGAAAGTACAATGGGGATATCAGAGGTAGATTTGTACACAGTAAGAGCAACAGGAATGTCAGAACTAGGTTTTCACACAGAAAGTATAGGGGAAACGTCAGAACTAAGCTTGTACACAGAAAATGTAGGGGGAATGTCAGAGGTTAGTTTATACACAGAAGGTACAGGGGGAATATCAGAGGTAAGTTTGTACACAGAAGGTACAGGGGGAATATCAGAGGTAAGTTTGTACACAGAAGGTACAGGGGGAATATCAGAGGTAAGTTTGTACACAGAAGGTACATGGGGGAGAAGATCTCTTGGGGCACTAGATGGAGTAGGTCATATTTTGGCTTTGCTCCATTCATTTTTCAATTTTTTTACCACCCTTTCACTATTTATATTAAACTGTTTATAACACTTTTATATGCCTGAACTTTGATTTTTAATCACCAAAAATGATTACCAGAGGGCAAAAGGCATCAGCCGAAGGCAAGGAATCTAGTAATGGAAGTGGAAGGAAAGAAGGAGATCCTAAACTACTTAAACAGTCTCCACTCACTTTGGAAGCTATGTCGAAACTCCTGGATGATAAACTTGATAGAAAAATTTCTACTTTGTAAGTAGTTTTAAAGGAAATCAAAAGCAAACTGGGAGAAGGAGAGTGAAAAATAACAGTGGCAAATAGCTGAACTTGATGAAGCTGGAAGACAGAGAGATCGCAGATTGGATGCACTGAAAAAAAAATTAGCTTTGACTATTCAGACACTGGAACAGTATAAACTCAAGATTATTGACCTGGAAAGTCGCAGTCATAGACAATAATAGGACTCCGTGAAGATGTTGTGAGTGATGAGCTTACTAAATTCTTTCCTCAGTTTTTAATGGATGTGCTTGGCAAGGAGCATTTAATTTGAATTGCCCATCGGAAAGGGGTCATTGTACATGGGGACCTCAAGTTTCGACTGGTTGAAGACTATAGTCCCGAGGTGATGCGAGAAAGATTGCTTTTTAAACCGGTGATGTCCGAGCTTTATCAAAGAAAGTTTCAACCAGCTCTGCTATTACCAGCCCGTTTAAGGGTTGTTCTGCCTGACAAATCACATAAATGGTTTAAATCCGTGGAAGAAGCTCAACAATTCCTTGCTGACCAATGTTTGATCCCAGCTGTCTAATAAATTGAATGTCTCTTCATGTCTGTACTCATTTGGTTTATAAGTTAATAATCAGTTCACAGATTTAGCTTTTTGAAGTTTGGAGATTTTGGCTATTGGTTTGATAACACTCGTATTCTGTTTCGGAGTATGGATGTTTATTATACTTTTATGTTTAAGTTGTTTTTTTCTTTTGTTTCTTTATTATTTTCAATTGTTCGCCTTTTGAAAATAATTAAGAAATTGATTTGATGATTGACTATTTTTTCTCTGAAATATTAATAAGATTGTATTCCAGTGTTGTTTATAGCATTCCCTTCTCAATGTTTTGACTAAGGTGGAAGTTTGCATTTTTCTCAATTCTTTTCGTGTCTGCATTCATTTAGTTTATAAATTAATAACCATTTTATAGATCTGACTGTTAAAGTTTTTTTCTAATCTGGTGACTGAATTTTTTTTTCCTGAAATATTAATAAGATTGTATTTTGTATCACTTTTTTTAAGATTTTGCTTCTTAAAATGTTTTGCCAATATGGCATTCCTTTCTCATTGTTTTGACTGGGTTATATTTTACATCTTTTTTTCAATTTTGGAGACTTGCCAGCAAGAGAGCGGGGGTAGGAGAGGTACTAGTTAGCTTTCTGGCTGTCTATTGGCCAGGTTTCAGGTCTTTGTGGGTGGTGGGTGAGTCTATCTTTAGTTTTTTTCATCTGGGCTGAACTGAAAATTACAAATATGTCTGAACTGTCGTAACTTCCAGTTCCCCTTTAAACCTTTTTTCCTCTTCCTGATTCATGAGTTTCCTATGCAGGAAGGTTAACCCTTTACATACCATATGGTTTATTCAAATAAAATGGATAATATTACTAATTTTGTCTCATGGAATATGAATGGTTTGTATCATCTGATTAAAGTTTTTCATAGATTGAATGCTCAGATTATCTTTGCCCAGGAACTCATGTGAGGAAGGAGGATAATCAATGTTTCTTTAGGTTTAGAAATTTCATTCTAATTCACAAGCTAAAGTGAAAGGTGTATCTATCTTTATAGACTCCTTGATTTCGTTTTTTCACTATGAAACAATCTCAGACCTGAATGGTAGATTTCTATTAATTACTGGTTTACTTTATAACCAAAAAGTTGTTATGCTTAATATCTATGCACCAAATACCAACTATCCTGAATTCTTTAAACATTTATTTGCATCTCTTCCTAATTTAAATGAATATATGTTGATAATGGGTGGAGATTTTAACTGTTGTCAGAATCCTTCAATGGACAGGTCTGTGTCCAATCAGGTACCTCTAAACAATTCTGCTATTCTTATTAATTCCTTTTTAGTTGACGCCGGAATTTTAGATATTTGGAGGTTTTTACATCTTGATGATAAAGAGTTATTATTCTTTTCTCATGTATATCATAATTATTCTAGAATTGACTACTTTTTATTGACTCTCGATTAGTTCCATCTGTTACTGCCTATGAGTACGATGCAATCACCATTTCCAATCATGAGCCCTTGAAACTATCAATCAAAATAACTGATGTAACTTTTAGCACTAAGCAATGGAGATTCAATTCTACTCTACTTCAGGACTTAAACTTTGTTAACTTTATTAAAGAACAGATTGCCTTTTTCTTTTCAACTAACTTTACGGAAGAAATTTCCAGTGATATATTATGGGATTCTTTTAAAGTATACATCCATGGTCAAATTATATCATATTCTGCTGGATTGAAAAAACAAATTAATAATGAAATACGTACGTTGGTTGATAAGATTAAAGAAATTGATAAAAAGTATTCTGTTGCTCCTAATCTGGAGCTTTATAAAAAGAGAGTTGAACTTCAGATGCAACACAATTTGTTATTAACATCCCCAATTGAGAATCAGTTACTTAAAACTAAGAGTCATTTTATATACATGATGATAAATCAGGTAAATTATTGGCCAACCAATTGAAAACTGCTTCATCTAAACCTCAGATTATTAAAGTTCATAATCGGGATGGTAGTTTGACGGTTGACCATGATGAAATTAGTAAATCTTTTCAAGAATTCTATACATCTTTATACCAATCAGAATTTCCTGATGATTCTACCATAATGTATGAATTTTTAAGGAAATTGAATATTCTGAAATTACCACTTAATGAACGTTTAGCGTTAGATGCACCCATCACAGAAGAAGAAATAAAGAAAGCAATTTATTTGATGAATTCTGGTAAAGCACCTGGTTTGGATAGGTATACAGTGGAATTTTTAAAATCTTTTTCAAATCTACTTTCTCCTTGGTTATGTAGAATCTTTAAGGATGTTTTATCTGTTGGTAAATTACCACAATCCTTTTATGAAGCATCTATTTCTTTAGTTCCTAAAAAAGATAAAGACCCCACTGAATGTGCATCATATAGACCTACATCCTTGTTGAATGTGGACTCCAAAATCTTTTCCAAAATATTGGCAATTAGATTGGAAAATGTATGGCCATAAATTCTCTCTGCTGACCAGACAGGATTTATTAAAAATCGTTATTTGTATTTTAATGTTAGGAGGTTAATGAATATTGTTTATATTCCTTCATCTAAAACCACAGACTGTGTTATTTCGCTTGACACTGAGAAGATGTTTGATAGAGTTGAATGGGAATATTTATTTAATACACTTGAGAAATTTAATTTTAGCCTAAAGTTTATATCTTGGATTAAATTGATATATCATATACCTTTGGATTCTGTACTTACCCATAATCAGAGATCCCCCTTTTTCAGACTTTTTCGAAGTACTAGATGGGGCTGTCCTTTAAGCCCCTTACTATTTGGTATTGCCTTGGAGCTCTTGGCAATCGCTCTTCATGATTCACCACTATATGCAGATGATCTGTTACTATATATCTCTAACCCAGAGAAATCCATCCCTGCAATAATATTGCTACTTGCTCTATTTAGTACTTCTTCTGGTTATAAATTGAATCTTAATAAGAATGAACTTTTCCCCTTAAATATGCAAGCTCCAATCTATAGACAATCACCATTCAGACTGTTTACTGATTATTTATTTGGGCATTAAAATTACTAAAAAGCATAAGGATCTATTTAAATTAACTTTTTACCCTTAATTGATCATGTTAAACAACTGCTTACTAAATGGTCCCTATTATCATTGATTGGTAGAATTAATACTATTAAAATGATTATTTTACATAAATTTCTGTATCTATTTCAGGTGGTACCAATTTTCATTTCTAAATCCTTTTTTGATATTATTGACTCTAAAATTTCTTCACATATATGGCAGAATAAAAATCCTAGATTAAGTAAGAAATATTTACAGAATTCAAAAAAGGGTGGTTTGCCAATGCCAAAATTTAGATTCTATTATTTGGCAATTAATATTTGATATTTAATGTTTTGGACACAAGATCTGGATGAAATTAATTGTCCATGATGGGTGAACCTCAAGCGTGAGTCTGTACAGGGGTTTTCATTGGCTTCTATCTTAGGGGCCTCGCTTCCCTTTGCACTTACTAAACTGAATACACAAATGACTAATCCAATAACTAAACATACAATAGAAATATAACTTCAATTTTGTAAATTCTTTGGATTGAATAAATTTATCCTATTAAGTCCTATTACATCTAATTTTTTCTTTCAACCTTCCAGAATTGATCAAGCTTTTCTTTTATGGAGAACAAAGGGAATAACATGTTTTCGTGACTTATTCATGGATAACTGTCTCATATCTTTTGAACAGTTGTTTCATAAATATAATTTGCCTAGATCACATTTTTTCAGATATTTACAGATTAGAAACTTTTTGAATATTGTGTTACCTACTTTTCCGGTATCACATCAAACTGAAATTATGGAAAAAATTTAGGTTTAAACTCCTATCAGAAGAGTTTAATAGCAATTATTTATGATCTGATTACGAAAATACGTCTAGGTACATCTGATAAAATTAAGAATGAATGGGAAGGAGAACTTCAGGTACCTTTACGTATAGAGAAATGGGAGAAAATACTCCAACTAGTTAACACTTCTTCAATGTGTACTAGACACACCTTGATACAATTTAAGGTGGTTCATAGGGCCCATATGTCCAAGGACAAGTTAGCTAGTTTTTACTGCCATATAAATCCTGTCTGTGACAGATGTAAGTCTGAGGTAGCTTCTGTGACACATATGTTCTGGTCTTGTCCTCTTTGGGAAAAATATTGGAAAGATACCTTTGATACTATTTTAGCTGTTTTGTGTATTGATTTACAACCTCATCCTATTACTGCAATTTTTGGATTACCCAGTGATGGACTCTAATCAATTATCCCCTTCAGCTTGCCATTTGATTGCATTTGTTACATTAATAGCCAGAAGATCCATTTTATTTAAATGGAAAGATTCTAATCCCCCTACTACATTTCAATGGTTTTCCCAAACTATAACATGCTTAAACTTGAAAAAAATTAGGAGTAGCCCTATCAACACTTCGGTTAAATTTGAAGAAACTTGGAGACCATTTATTCAACACTTTCATATGATGTAAGCTGACCTTTTCTGAAACCTTCTGAATAACTTTTTGTTTGTGTATAGTGGAGCAGAGTTAATGACAAATAATGATTTTAACTGATGAAACAAGGCAGCCCAGCTTTTGTTTTGTTTTGTTTTTATTCTGTTTTTTTTTGTTAGTTTAGGCGTTTTTTTCTTGTAAAATCTTTCTTCCTTGAATCTTTTTCATGTTTAGTTACTAAGAGATTGGAAGGTTTAGATTACACATGTTACTCGGAAACTGTTTATGTATACATTAACGATTATTAATGTAATCCCAATCTCTTTGTGTCACTGTCATTGTTATGTTTATCTATTTGAAACTTAATAAAAAAGATTGATAAAGAAAGAAGATACATGGGGGATGCCAGAGCTAGGTTTGTACACAGAAGATACAGGGGGAATGTCAAAGGTAGGTGTGTACACAGAAAGTGTACATGGGGTGTTAGAACTTGGATTTTACACAGAAAGTGTAGGGGGGGATGTCAGAACTAGGTTTGTACATGCAAGGTATAGAGGGGGATGTCAGAGCTTGGTTTGTACACAGAAGGGACATTTTCTTCGGCAGTTTAACGGGGGCACGACTGCACAAGCGCATGTAAGTCAGACCGTGAGACAGCGGGAATATTTAAAGAGAACAGTTTGTGGAAGTAGGTCATTTTCTTCGGCAGTTTAATGGGGGCACAACTGTGCAAGTGCGTGCAAGTTGGACCGTGAGGCAGCGGGAATATTTAAAGAGAACAGTCAGACGGAGCGGGCGACGTTGTAGCGGGCGACAGAGTAGAGGGAGACAGAGTAGGAAGGCTTTGTCTTGAGAGGCTTCGGCGAGCAGAGGCTGAGAACGAGCTTCACTCCAAGTGAGGTAAGGCCGGGTAAGTTCCTTCAAAAGGAGAAAGTTTCAAAAGTTGAGGCAGGTATTGGGTAGGTCATGGCAGCTGAGATCAGCCCCATGGTTTGTTCATCCTGCAGCATGTGGGAAATCAGAGATACTTCCAGTGTCCCTGACGACTATGTGTGCAGGAAGTGTGTCCAGCTGCAGCTTCTGGCAGACCGCATCGAGCATCTGGAGCTGCGATTGGATTCATACTGGAGCATCCGCGATGCTGAGAAAGTCGTGAATAGCATGTTCAGTGAGTTGGCCACACAGCAGGTAAAGGCTACACAGGCAGAAAGGGAAGGGATGTCCACTAGACAGCGTAGCAGTAGGCAGGTAGTGCAGGAGCCCCCTGAGGTCATCTCCCTCCTAAACAGATATACTGTTTTGGATACTATTGGGGGAGATGTCTCATCAGGAGAAGGCAGCAGCAGCCAAGTTCATTGCACCATGGGTGGCTCTGCGGCACAGGAGGGAAGGAAAAGGAGTGGGAGAGCTATAATGATAGGGGATTCGATTGTAGGGGGAATAGATAGGCGTTTCTGTGGCCGCAAACGAGACTCCAGGATGGTATGTTACCTCCCTGGTGCAAGGGTCAAGGATGTCTCTGAGTGGCTGCAGGACATCCTGGAATGGGAGGGTGAACAGCCAGTGGTCGAGGGACACAAAGGTACCAACGATATAGGTAAAAAATGGGATGAGGTTCTACAAGGTGAATTTAGGGAGTTAGGAGATAAACTAAAAAGTAGGACCACAAAGGTAATAATCTCTGGATTACTACCAGTGCCACGTGCTAGTCAGAGTAGAAATAGGAGGATATTTCAGATGAATACGTGGCTTGAAAAATGGTGCAAGGGGGAGGGATTCAAATTTCTGGGGCATTGGAACCAGTTCTGGGGGAGGTGGGACCGGTATAAACAGGACGGTCTGCACCTGGGCTGGACTGGAACCAATGTCCTAGGGGGAGCATTTGCTACTGCTGTTCAGGAGGATTTAAACTAATGTGGCAGGGGGATGGGAACAAGTGCAGAGAGACAGAGGGGTGTAAAATGAGAGTAGAAGCAAAAAGTAGTAAGGTGAAAAGTAAAAGTGGCAGGCAGGCAAATCCAGGGCAAAAAGCAAAAAGGGCCACTTTTCAACATAATTGTATAAGGGCTAAGAGTGTTATAAAAACAAACCTGAAGGCTTTGTGTGTCAATGCGAGGAGCATTCGTAACAAGGTGAATGAATTGAATGTGCAGATAGTTATTAATGAATATGATATAGTTGGGATCACAGAGACATGGCTCCAGGGTGACCAAGGATGGGAGCTCAACATCCAAGGATATTCAATATTCAGGAGGGATAGACAGGAAAGAAAAGGAGGTGGGGTAGCATTGCTGGTTAGAGAGGAGATTAATGCAATAGAAAGGAAGGACATTAGCCTGGAGGATGTGGAATCGATATGGGTAGAGCTGCATAACACTAAGGGGCAGAAAACGCTGGTGGGAGTTGTGTACAGGCCACCTAACAGTAGTAGTGAGGTTGGGGATGGCATTAAACAAGAAATTAGAAATGCATGCAATAAAGGAACAGTAGTTATAATGGGTGACTTCAATCTACATATAGATTGGGTGAACCAAATTGGTAAGAGTGCGAGGAAGACGAGTTCTTGGAATGTATGCGGGATAGTTTTCTGAACCAACATGTCGAAGAACCAACTAGAGAGCAGGTCATTCTAGATTGTGTATTGAGCAATGAGGAAGGGTTAGTTAGCAATCTTGTCGGGCGAGGCCCCTTGGGTAAGAGTGACCATAATATGTTGGAATTCTTCATTAAGATGGAGAGTGACATAGTTAATTCAGAAGCAAAGGTTCGGAACTTAAAGAAGGGTAACTTTGAAGGAATGAGATGTGAATTAGCTAAGATAGACTGGCAAATGAGACTTAAAGGGTTGACGGTGGATTTGCATTGGCAAGCACTTAAAGATCGCATGGATGAACTACAACAATTGTTCATCCCAGTTTGGCAAAAGAATAAACCAGGGAAGGTAGTGCACCCATGGCTGACAAGGGAAATTAGGGATAGTATCAAGTCCAAAGAAGAAACATATAAATTAGCAAAAAAAAAAGGCAGCACACCTGAGGACTGGGTGAAATTCAGAGTCCAGCAGAGGAGGACAAAGGGCTTAATTAGGAAAAGGAAAAAAGATTATGAGAGAAAGCTGGCAGGGAACATAAAAACTGACTGTAAAAGCTTTTATAGATATGTGAAAAGAAAAAGATTGGTCAAGACAAATGTAGGTCCCTTACACTCAGAAACAGGTGAATTGATCACAGGGAACAAGGACATGGCAGACCAATTGAATAACTACATTGGTTCTGTCTTCACTAAGGAGGACATAAATAATCTTCTGGAAATAGTAGGGGACCGAGGGTCTAGTGAGATGGAGGAACTGAGGGAAATACATGTTAGTAGGGAAGTGGTGTTAGGTAAATTGAAGGGATTAAAGGCAGATAAGTCCCCAGGGCCAGATGTTCTGCATCGCAGAGTGCTTAAGAAAGTAGCCCAAGAAATAATAGATGCATTAGTGATAATTTTTCAAAACTCCTCAGATTCTGGATTAGTTCCTGAGGATTGGAGTGTGGCTAATGTAACCCCACTTTTTAAAAAGGAGGGAGAGAAAAACCAGGGAATTATAGACTGGTTAGTCTGACATCGGTGATGGGGAAAATGCTAGAGTCGGTTATCAAAGATGTGATAACAGCACATTTGGAAAGAGGTGAAATCATCGGACAAAGTCAGCATGGAAAATCATGTCTGACGAATCTTATAGAATTTTTTGAAGATGTAACCAGTAGAGTGGATAGGGGAGAGCCAGTGGATGTGATATATTTAGATTTTCAAAAGGCTTTTGACAAGGTCCCACACAGGAGATTAGTGTGCAAACTTAAAGCACACGGTATTGGAGGTATGGCATTGATGTGGATAGAGAATTGGTTGGCAGACAGGAAGCAAAGAGTGGGAGTAAACGGGACCTTTTTAGAATGGCAGGCAGTGACTAGTGGGGTTCTGCAAGGCTCAGTGCTGGGACCCCAGTTGTTTTCAATATATATTAATGATTTAGACGAGGGAACTAAATGCAGCATCTCCAAGTTTGCGGATGACACGAAGCTGGGCGGTGGTGTTAGCTGTGAGGAGGATGCTAAGAGGATGCAGGGTGACTTGGATAGGTTAGGTGAGTAGGCAAATTCATGGCAGATGCAATTTAATGTGGATAAATGTGAGTTTATCCACTTTGGTTGCAAGAACAGGAAAACAGATTATTATCTGAATGGTGGCCGATTAGGAAAAGGGGAGGTGCAACGAGACCTGGGTGTTATTGTACACCAGTCATTGAAAGTAGGCATGCAGGTACAGCAGGTGGTGAAAAAGGCAAATGGTATGTTGGCATTCATAGCAAAAAGATTTGAGTACAGGAGCAGGGAGGTTCTACTGCAGTTGTACAAGGCCTTGGTGAGACCGCACCTAGAGTATTGTGTGCAGTTTTGGTCCCCTAATCTTAGAAAAGACATTCTTGCCATAAAGAAGGTTCACCAGATTAATTCCTGGGATGGCAGGACTTTCATATGAAGAAAGACTGGATCGACTAGGCTTATACTCACTGGAATTTAGAAGACTGAGGGGGGATCTTATTGAAACGTATAAAATTCTAAAGGGATTGGACAGGCTAGATGCAGGAAGATTGTTTCCGATGTTGGGGAAGTCCAGAACCAGGGGTCACAGTTTAAGGATAAAGGAGAAGCCTTTTAGGACCGAGATGAGGAAAAACTTCTTCACACAGAGAGTGGTGAATCTGTGAAATTCTCTGCCACAGGAAACAGTTGAGGCCGATTCATTGGCTATATTTAAGAGGAAGTTAGATATGGCCCTTGTGGCTATAAGGGATCAGGGGGTATGGAGAGAAAGCAGGTACAGGGTTCTGAGTTGGATGATCAGCCATGATCATACTGAATGGCAGTGCAGGCTCAAATGGCCTACTCCTACACCTATTTTCTATGTTTCTATGTTTCTATGGAGATGTCAGTGCTGGGTTTTTACATAGGAAGTGTAGGGGATATCAGAGGCAAGTTTTTTTCACAGAAAGTATAGAGTCATAGAAAAGTACAGCATAGAAACAGGCCCTTCAGCCCAACTAGTCCATGCAGAGCCATTTAAGTTGCTTACTTCAATCAACCTGCAGCAGGATCATAACCCTCCATGTACCAATCCAAACTTCTCTTAAACATTGAAATCAAGTTTGCATGCACCACTTGTGTTTGCAGCTCTTTCCATGCTCTCATGACCTGGTTGGTCTTACCGAAGTGCACAACATTGCACCTGTCTGCATTAAATTCCAGCTCCCATTTTTCAGCTCATTTTTCCAGCTGGTACAGATCCCACTGTGAGCAAAGACAGTGTTCCTTGCTGTCAACTACACCTCCAATCTTGGTGTCATCCACAAGTTTGCTTATTCACTTAACCACATTATCATCCAGATCATTGATTTAGATGACAAATAATAATGAATCACTAGTGATCCCTGCGGCACACCACTAGCCACAGGCTTCCAGTCTGCTACCATTCTCTAACTTCTCCCACAAAGCCAACATCTAACTCAGTTTGCTACCTCATCTTAAATGCCAAGCAACTGAACCTTCTTGACCAAACTCCTAGGCAGGACCTTGTCAAAAGCCTTGCTAAAGTTCATGTAGACAATGCCAACTGCCTTTCCTTCATCAACTTTATAGATGGGATTTGAACTATACCTAGCCACACAGTCATAGCTTTAGAGAGAGTGGAGTAGTGGGCTAAGCACACACTGTGTGCACCAGTGTTGATCGTCAGAGAAGAGATGTTATCACCAATCTGCACAGATTGTGGTTTTCTGGTTAGAAGTCGAGGATACAATTGCAGAGGGAGGTACAGAGACCCAGGTTCTGAAGCTTATCAATCAGGGTTGTAGGAATGGTGGTGTTAAATGCTGAGCTATAGTCAATGGACAGCATGCTGACACAGGTGTCCGTATTGTCCAGATAGTCTAAGATCCAGGTGAAGGCCATTGAGATTGTGTCTGCTACGGACCTATTCTGGCAATAGGCAAATTGCAGTGGGTCTAGGTCCTTGCTGAGGCAGATGTTCATTCTAGTCATGACCTACCTCTCAAAGCATTTCATCACTGTAGGTGTGCTACCGGGCGATAGTAAAAAGGCAGCTCACATTATTCTTCTTAGACACTGGTATAATTGTTGCCTTTTTGAAGCAGGTAGGAACTTCTGACCATAGCAGTGACAGGTTGGAAATGTCTTTGAATACTCCTGCCAGTTGGTTGGCACAAGCATTTAGGGCCTTCCAAGGTACACCGTTAGGACCTGCTGCCTTGAGAGGGTTCACCTTCCTTAAACATTAGCCTCTGCGACAGAGATCACAGGGTCACTGGGTGCAGCAGGGATCTTCACAGCTGTAGTTATATTCTCCCTTTCTAAGCGGGTATAGAAGGCACTGACCTCATTTGGTAGTGAAGCAATACTGCCATTCATTCTACTGGGTTTCACTTTGTAGGAGGTAATGTCCTGCAAACCCAGCCAGAGATGACGTGCATCCAACATCGCCTGCAATCTTCCTTGAAATTGTTTCTTCACTCTTGAAGAAAGTCATCCGCAAGTCATCCCTGATTTTCTTGTACAGACCTGGGTCACCAGACTTATATGTCACAGATCTAGCCCTCAGCAGATGACACACCCGATTCATCCACGGCTTTTGGTTTGGAAATGTACAGCAAGTCTTTGTAGGCACACGCAGGTTTTAATGAAGCCAGTAACAACTGTGGCATACCCATCTATATTCAAAGATGAATCCCTGAATATGGTCCAGGCCATTGATTCAAAGCAGTACTTCCCTCATCTCTCATTACTAATGCTGCAGTCTTTGGTCTCTGTTTAATCTCGGGGTTGTAAGTACAACCAGATGATCAGACTTCATGAAGTGTGGGTGTGGACATGGTAAGCACTCTTGATGGTGGTGTGTAGTGACCCTGTGTTGTTTCCTCTGATACTACAAGTCATTTGTTGATGGTAATTATTTAGTGACATTTTCAATCTGACTGGTTAAGATCCCCCAAATGATGGCGAAGGTGTCAGGATGAGCTGATTGGTGCATGTTGATCCCATTGCTCAGATCATCTGGATCCTGTTTGTCAATGATCTGAGGTGGAATGTACTCCACAACCAAAATGTTCACAGAAATCTACGATGACAGGTAGAATGGACTGCACTTAATTGTGAGATAGTCCAGGCCTGGTGAGCTGAGTGAGGACAATACTGATATATTTGTGAATCAAAAGGAGTTGATCATGAGGCATACATCTTCACCTCTGCTTTTGAGAGACTCAACACTCCTATCCTGACGGTGTCTAGTGAAACCATTGATCTGAATTGCCGCATCTGGTATGGAAGGGGTTAACCAGGATTGTTGATTTTGGGAGTCTAAAACCCACTTGTATCCCTGACCTGCAGCCTCGTTTCCAACATGGAATCTGACGAGAAATATGGTCATAATCAGCATTTTTTCTGTCGGTTTTAAACAGCAATAAATTGTCCAATCACACTAAGACACCCTTATTAACTGTACAGACCTTGGAAACAGTTGTGATTCTTGGCTATATCAGGCTGAATTGAGAATGTTTCATCACATCCATCAATCTCTGCTGCACAAGATCGCCATTCCCAAGGTGCCCCAAGAACTCAGGACTATTCCACGGGTCTGAATCCTTCTCAGTCCACCTCCAACACCCTAAACAGTTCGTGAATCCAAAATTCCTCTCAAAGTGAAGACCTGTTTCCTATCAACAAACCTGGGTGGCAGTGGAACTGATGGTGGTGGAGCTGAAGGGCTGAGTGTTCACAGGTTTTAATTTGCAAACGTGGAAAGTGGAGTTGATCGAGAGTCTTGGGGAGTTGCAAGGAGTAAGCCACTGGGTTTACTTTCCTAAGAATCTTGAAGGGTCCAATGAACTTTAGCACCAATTTCCTGGACTCCATTCGGAGAGGTACATCCTGAGTCAACAGCTGCAAAATTGGTCCGTGTCTGCTCTTGTGGTTAGCATTTGTTTCAGCCTTCCAGGTAGAAGCTAACAAAACCTCTTCTGCCCTAGTCCATTGCTCTGTACAGCGTAGGACTAGATCTTCAGCCGCAGGAACTACAACCTCTTCCCCTGCTCAAGGAAGAGTGGTAGAGATTACCCAAATTGTCATTCGAAAGGGGACGTCCCTTGTGCCGAACAATGTAACCTCTGCTCATATCAAATAGTTGCACCATTCATCCAGTCTTTCAGAGGCCAGGCATCTTAGGTTTCATTCCAAATCTTGGTTCACCCACTTCGGCTGGCTACTGGACTATGCGTGAAACTCGGAGGAATGCCCTCCAAAAACGTGGCATGAATTATGGACCATGATCCGACAACAATGTCCACCAGAAAACCATGGATCCTGAAGTCCTGGTGCAGGACTGTTTCGGCCAGCTACACTGCACATGGCGATTAATTTGCATGCCTTGGAAAAATGATCTACAATTGCCATGAAGGAAGGCAATTTCCCTTGGAAGGAGGAAAACCCATGACAAAGTCCATGGAGATGTGTACCCATCATCCTTCCAGAACAGGCAGAGGGTGAAGGAGCACTTGAGGTTGGGTGTGGGGCTTTTTGTTCCAGGCGCACACCTCGCATGTCCACACATGTTGACAGACCTCCCTCACGATTCCAGGCCACCAATCTTCTCTTAATGAATTTGAGGGTGCTGGCAATCCCTGGGTGAGCGGTCATCCTCAATGCACGTCCCCATTGAAGAACCTGAGACTGGAATGAACAGATGACCCGGAGGGCCGTTCTGAAGAATCTCCCCTTGGACCTGGGCCTTGCAAATTAGTGTGCCAATCCCCCAATGAATTGGCACTATCACCTTGGCTTGGGGCAAAATGGCGGTCGGCTGCTCTTCTCATTCATTTCATCAAACTGATGGGACAAGGCATCTGCATCGGATTCTTTGACCACAGTCAATAAGTCAGGATGAAATTTAAATGGTTAAAGGAAAGAGAGCACTTTATCTGCCTGGAATTCAGTCTCTTAACCTCCTGAATACAAACTAGGTTCTTGTGGTCCGTTCATATGATGAAAGGGTTCTTGGCCTTCTTAAGTTAGTGGCCCCATTACTCCAGAGCCAACTTGACCACAAGCAGCTCTCTGTTTCCAATATCATAGTTCACCTCTGTCAGGGATAGTCACCTGGAAAAGAATGCACACGGGTGTAGTTTATTGTCCAAAGGTGTCCATTGAGGCAACACTGCATCCATTCCCACGTCCAAGGCGTTCACTTCCATGATGAAGGGAAGGTCCGGGTTAAGTGCAACC
The DNA here is from genome assembly GCF_048418815.1 of Hemitrygon akajei. NCBI lineage: Eukaryota > Metazoa > Chordata > Chondrichthyes > Myliobatiformes > Dasyatidae > Hemitrygon > Hemitrygon akajei. Next base: position 1,561,271 of record NC_133146.1, read on the forward strand.
AAAATGGGAGCTGTTGTGAACTGCTGCTTGAGCTCTGTGAAGGCAGCCTCCATCTCGGCAGTCCAAACAAAAGGGCCCGTGGATCTTTTAGTTAGTGTTGTCAGTGGAGCCGCCATTGAACTGAAGTTTCTGATAAACTTCCAATAAAAGTTGGCAGATCCCAGGAATCGTTGGACTTGTCTCACTCTGGATGGAGGTGGCCAATCTCCCTAGGGAGATTGAGTTTCACTAGGGTCCATCTTGAAATTGCCTTTTGAGATGATGAAACCAAAAAAATGAAATGGTGGTAATGTGAAATTTGGACTTCCCTGGTTTGATAAAAAGTCTACAATCAAGAATCCTCTTTAGGATATCTCTGATGTGAGTGATGTGCTCCTCCATGGACTTCAAGAAAATTAGGATGTTATCCAAGTAGATGAAGTCAAGTCAAGTCAAGTCACTTTTATTGTCATTTCGACCATAACTACTGGTACAGTACATAATAAAAATGAGACAATGTTTTTTCAGGACCATGGTGTTACATGACACAGTACATAAACTAGACTGAACTACATAAAAAACAACACTGAAAAAAACTACACTAGACTACAGACCTACCCAGGACTGCATAAAGTGCACAAAACAGTGCAAGCATTCCAATAAATAATAAACAAGACAATAAGGCAGTAAGGTGTCAGTCCAGGCTCTGGGTATTGAGGAGTCTGATAGCTTGGGGGAAGAAACTGTTACATAGTCCAGTCGTGAGAGCCCAAATGCTTCGGTGCCTTTTCCCAGATGGCAGGAGGGAGAAGAGTTCATATGAGGGGTGCGTGGGGTCCTTCATAATGCTGTTTGCTTTGCGGATGCAGCGTGTAGTATAAATGTCCATAATGGCGGGAAGAGAGACCCTGATGATCTTCTCAGCTGACCTCACTATCCGCTGCAAGGACTTATGATCCGAGATGGTGCAATTTCTGAACCAGGCAGTGATGCAGCTGCTCAGGATACTCTCAATACAACCCCTGTAGAACGTGATGAAGATGGTGGGTGGGAGAAGGTGTACTTATGAAGAGTTTCCCAGGTCAAGTTGTTTATAAATGCCTGGAAAACTGCTGGTGCATTCACAAGGCTGCAGGGCATGACCAGATACTTATAGAGCCCTGTCAGAGTTTTGAATGCTGTCTTCCACTCGTCACCCACCTTTATGCGAACCAGATTGCATCACTCCTAAAGTCTAGCTTCGAGAATACTCTTGCCTCTTGGAGAATTCGAAGTCGGTGTTCACGAGTGGAAGAGGGTAACAATTCTTGACTATTATGCAATTCAGCCCTCTATAATCAATACATGGCTGAAAGTTCCCGTCCTTTTTCTGCATGAAGAAGAAGCCAGACAGCACACACAAAATGCTGGAGGAACTCAGCAGGCCAGGCAGCATCTATGGAAAAGAACATAGTTGATGTTTCTGGCCGAGACCCTTCATCAGAACTGGAGAAAAAAAAGATGAGAAGTCAGAGTTAAAAGGTGGTGGGTGGAATGGAGGAAGAAACACAAGGTGATAGGTGAAAACAGGAGTGGGTAAAGAGTGAGTAAAGAGCTGGGAAGTTGATTGGTGAAAGAGATACAGGGTTGGAGAAGGAGGAATTTGATAGGAGAGGACAGAAGGCCATGGAAGAAAGGAAAGGGGGATAAACCAGAGGGAGGTGATGGGCAGGTAAGGAGAAAAGGTGAGAGATGGAAATGGGAATGGGAAATGGTGAAAGGAGTGGGGGGGGGGGCATTTTGAAAAGTCGATTTTCATGCCATCAGGTTGGAGGTTACCCAGATGGAATATAAGGTGTTGCGTCTCTAGCCTGAGTTTGGCTTTAATACGCCAGTAGAGGAGGCCATGGACTGACATGTCAGAATGGGAATGGGAAGTGGAATGAATATGGGTGTCCTCTACTGTCATGATGAAGCCACATTCAGGTTGGAGGAGCAACACTTTATATTCCATTTGGGTAGCCTCCAAACTGATGGCATGAACATCGATTATTCAAACTTCCAGTAATGCCCCCCTACTCCTTTACCCTTCACCATTCCCATTTCCCTCTCTTACCTTATCCCCTTGCCTGTCCATCACATTCTCTTGTGCTCCTCCCCACTTTTCTTTCTTCCATGGCCTTCTGTCCTCTTCTATCAGATTCCCCCTCCTCTTCTCCAGCCTGTATCTCCTTCAGCAATCTATTTCCCAGCTCTTTACTTTACCCCCTCCGCCCACCAGTTTCCTCCCCCAATTCTTCTGCCTTCTAACTCAGACTCCTCATCTTTTTATTTTCCAGTCTTGCTGAAGGGTCTCGGCCTGAAATGTCGACTGTTTACTCTTTTCTATAGATGCTGCCTGGCCTGCTGATTTCCTCCAGCATCTGCAGATTTTCTTGTGGCTGTGAAGAAGCCAGCACAAGCTGGAGAGGTGGAGGGCCAAATGAATCCCAGGGCAAGAGCCTCCTTCATATACTCTTCCACAGTGCTTCTCTCCAGACCTGCGAGAGTATATGATCAAACCTGCAGAAGACAAGTAGATCTACTGCACAGTTGTAAGGTCAGTACGGTAGAAACATCAAGGCTTTTCCCTTGCTGAAGTGCTCTTCCAAATTCTTGTAGGTGGAAGGGATTTCTACCAACCTGGATGTTGCAATTACCCCTGAACCTTTCTCCAAGGATGACTCCTGAGGCTCCTTAGATAGCAGGGGTGACTGGTCAAACCCAGAGTCTCTTCCATAGGTTCACAAGAGTATTTGGTAGAAACAGAGGCCAAATCACAGTCCATATCTTCAGATATCACCAGTGAGTTCCAACAAAGGTCCTTGTGCTCCTGGGACTAGGCTCCAAGGGTCTCCATTTTAGAGCCTTCCCCTTAGATGGGACCTGGCAACTGGAGCCCTTTGGCTTAGCTGCTAGAGTTCCCTCTTGCTTGGGCACCTGTTTGGTTTGCTCCTGAAATGGAGATCTAGTTCCAGCACGCCCCTGACTGGAGAGAGCCAGGGCTGAATGAGGAAGCCACGGCAAGATCCCGGGTCACTGCTGAATCTGTCTGGGGCTGGACAATGTACTGGATTTCCCAAGCGACTCTGGCTTTCTCACTGCAAAAGTTGACCAGTGGCTCCCTGGGGGTCATGTTGCTGGTCAAGAGAGCAAACATCCCCTACTCTGTAATCTGTATAGTATCCATGAAGTTGAAGCTGTTTTGCATTACTTCTATAGGCTCTGTGTCCGTCTCCTGAGTAAATGCAGATGTATAATAAATGCATTTTAGATCACCCCCAGCCCCATCTCTTTAGGTTCCATGCAAGGGTTACCATTCTGATCCTCCAGAGGACCATTTTTATCCCTTACAATCCTTTTGCTCTTAGCATACCTGTAGAATCCCTTAGGATTCTCCTTCACCTTGTCTGCTAAGACAACCTCACGCCAACTTTTAGCCCTCCTGATTTCTTTCTTAAGTGTTTTCCTGCACTTCATTTGGTTCCCATCCACCTGCAACTCTAGGTTAAACCCCACCGTGCAGCACCAGCAAACCTTCCTGCAAGGGTATTAGTCCCCTTCCAGTTCAAGTGCAAATTGCTTCTTCTGTACATGTCCCACCTTCCCTGGAAGAGAGCCCAATGATCCAAAAATCTGAAGCCCTCCCTCTTACGTCAACTCCTTACTCATAATCTTGTATACCTAGCCTCCCTTTCCTCATACCTCCCGCACCTCCGGGACATCTTCTTTGCCATGTGTCGTGGACCCACCCGCTATTTCATCCTTCGACGGATTCATGCATGCAATCATCACTTTTTTTACTTTGTTTCGTCCGTAAAACACCACAAAATCGCCCATCTGCGGACCCTAGAGCCCGTCGGCTCCGACACCAACATGCATGAATCTCGGATTGCGACCCCCGCTGCCAGTCACGGCACTGGACAGACTCCGAACCCTGACTCCAGTACCACCAACGCGGGTTCCTACGGCCATGGACACCCCCTCAGAGACTCCGGCCTTGAACTTCCAGTCGGACCTCCACGCACTGCCATCTCCCCTTCCCTAACCACCACGCTGCCATCTGATCTTTCCGAGCCTGAGGTTCAATCACCGGTTCCCAGGCCCTCGGGGGCTTCAGCTTCCTCTCACCCCCACCCCTTCCCCGCTGACTCCACCAGCCTCCCAGCCCCCTTGGACCAGAGCTCTCAACCCTGCCGGGTCTTCACCATCCCCTCCGACCTTCCTCTCTCTGAGTCTGAGCGCTCTGTCCTTAGTAAGGGCCTCACCTTTGTTCCCCTTCACCCTCACCTCAGTGATTTCCCCGTGCGCTAGGACGTGGAGCTCTTCTTCCGCCGGCTCCGTCTTCAAGCCCACTTCTTCAGTAGGGACTCTCCCAACCCCACCGATGACCCGTTCTCCCGTCTCCAACCCTCCTCCTCCTCATGGACTCCCCGCCCAGGACTTCTACCCACCCTCGATCTGTTCATCTCTACTTGCCGTCGGGACATTAACCGTCTCGACTTCACCACCCCTTGCTCCAATTCCAACCTTACCCCCTCTGGTGCTGTTGTCGTCTGGCGCACCGACCTGTACATAGCAGAGGCACGACGACAACTCGCTGACACCTCCTGTTATCTACCCCTGGACAATGACCCCACTAGGGAGCACCAGTCCATTGTCTCCCAAACCATTTCCGATCTCATCAGCTCGGGAGATCTCCCATCCACAGCCACCAAACTTATAGTTCCCACACCCTGCACTTCCCGTTTCTACCTCCTACCTAAGATTCACAAACCTGCCTGTCCAGGCAGACCCATTGTCTCTGCTTGCTCCTGCCCCATTGAACTCATTTCTGTCTATTTCGACTCTGTTTTATCTCCCCTTGTTCAATCCCTTCCCACCTATGTCCGTGATACTTCCCATGCTTTACATCTCTTCAAAGATTTCAAGTTCCCTGGCCCCCACCACCTCATTTTCACCATGGATGTCCAGTCCCTATATACCTCTATCCCCCACCAGGAAGGTCTCCAAGGTCTCCATTTCTTCCTGGATTCCAGACCCAGCCAGTCACCTTCTACCACCACTCTTCTCCGCCTCGCGGAATTAGTCCTCACACTTAACAATTTCTCCTTTGGCTTCTCCCACTTCCTCCAAACTAAAGGTGTAGCCATGGGCACCCATATGGGTCCTAGCTATGCCTGCCTTTTTGTCGGCCATGTGGAGCAATCTATGTTCCAAGCCTACACTGGTATCTGTCCTCCTCTTTTCTTGCATAATATCGATGACTGCATCGGCGCTGCTTCCTGCACACATGCTGAGCTCGTCGACTTCATTAACTTCGCCTCCAACATTCACCCCGCCCTCAAATTCACCTGGTCTATTTCCGACACTTCCCTCCCCTTTCTAGATCTTTCTGTTTCTATCTCTGGAGACAGCCTATCCACCGATGTCTACTACAAACCTACAGACTCTCACAGCTACCTAGACTATTCCTTCTCCCACCCTGTCTCCTGCAAAAATGCTATCCCTTTCTCTCAATTCCTCCGCCTCTGCTGCATCTACTGTCAGGATGTGGCCTTTCATTCTAGGACAAAGGAGATGTCTTCCTTTTTTAAAGAAAGGGGCTTCCCTTCATCCACTATCAACTCTGCCCTTCATCGCGTCTCCCATATTTCATGCACCTCTGCACTCACCCCATCCCCCCGCCAGCCCACCAGGGTTAGAGTTCCCCTGGTCCTCACCTATCACCCCACCAACCTACAGATCCAACGTATAATCCACCGTAACTTGCGCTACCTCCTACGTGATCCCACCACCAGCCACATCTTCCCCTCCCCCTCACTCTCGGCTTTCCGCAGGGATCGCTCCCTACGCGACTCCCTTGTCCATTCATCCCCCCCATTCCTCCCCACCGACCTCCCTCCGGGCACTCATCCCTGCAAACGGAAGAAGTGCTACACCTTCCCCCACACTTCTTCCCTCACCACCATCCCGGGCCCCAGACAGTCCTTTCAGGTGAGGCACCACTTCACCTGCGAGTCAACTGGGGTGATAGACTATATCCGGTGTTCCCGATGTGGCCATTTACACATTGGGGAGACCCGCCGCAGACTGGGAGACCGTTTCGCCGAACACCAGCGCTCAGTCCTCCAGCAGTGGTGGGATCTCCCTGTGGCCACACACTTCAATTCCACAGACCACTCCCACTCCGACATGTCTGTCCATGGCCTCCTCTACCATCAAGATGAGGCCACACACAGGTCGATGGAGCAATACCTTATCTCCCGCCTAGGTAGCCTCCTACCTGCTGGCATGAACATCCAACTCACAGACCTCCATTGACACACCTGCCACCCCCTTACCCCCATCCCTATCTATTATTTTAGTCTGGTTCTCTTTCTCTCTCTTTTTCCCCCCTCACTATAATCTCCCCCCAGACCTACCTTTCTTTCTCTTTTATTTCCCATAATTCTCCACCTTCCCCCTAGCCTATTTCCCTCCAGCCTATTACTTCCTAGCTCTCTACTTTATCCCTCCCCCCACTTCTTATCCCCCCTCGACCATCCCATGTTACTTCACTCCTGATGAAGGGTTTCGGCCCGAAACGTCGTCACTACCTCCTCCCATAGATGCTGTCTGGCCTGCTGAGTTCTGCCAGCATTTTGTGTTTTTATCTTGTATAATCTTCCTATTTCTGGCCTCACTAGCATGTAGCACCCTGGAGGTCCTGCCCTTAACTTAGCACCTAGCTCTCTGAAGTCCCTTTACAGAAACTTTTCACTCTTCCTACCTATGTCATTGGTCATCCATGGGCCATGACACAGACCACACGAACCACAACATCTGGCTGTTCACCATCCCACTTAAGAATTCTGAGGGCTGAATTCAAGTTGTCCCAGACCCTGGCACCCAGGAGCTATCATACCCATCTGAGAATCTCATTCTTGTTGACAAAACCTCCATTCACTTTCCCTAACTAACGAAATTCCTATCACCACAGCTTGTCTCTTTTCCCCTCTTCTCTTCTGAGTCACAGAACCTGACTCAGTAACCTTCCTCTGCTAGGTCATCCTCCCCAATAGTATCCAATGCATTATACCTGTTGTTGAGGGGGATGTCCACAGCGGTCCTCTGCGCTGGCTGTTTAACCCCTTTCCCCTTTGTGACTGTCATTAGTTTCCTGTGTCCTGCACCTTGGGTGTAACTACCTCTCTATAGTCCTATCTATTACCCACTGAGCCTTCTGAATGATCTGGAGTTCATCCAGTTCCAGATCCAACTCCTTAACAGGGATTGTTAGAAGCTGCAGCTGGATGCACTTCTCGCAGGTGTGGTTGTCAAGGACACTGGAGATCTCCCTGCCTTCCCACACCCTGGAAAAGGATAGACCATAAAATCATAGGACCATAAGGCATAGGGGCAAAATTAGGCCATTTGGCCTATCGAATATGCTCCAGCATTACAGCATGGCTGCTCCATTTTCCTCTTGGTCTCAATCTCATCTCTTCCCCACATATCCCTTCATGCCATGACCAATCAAGAATCTATTAGCCTCTACCTTTAAATATACATAAAGACTTGGCCTCCACAGCTGTCCATTGTGATGAATTCAACAGATTCACCACTCTCTGGCTAAAGAAATTTCTCTACCTCTCCAGTCTAAAAAGATGCCCCTCTATTCTGAGGAGGTGGCCCCTTGTCTTCAACTCTCCCACCATAGGGAACATCCTCACCACATCCACTTTATCAAGGCCTTTCATTTTTCGATAGGTTGCAATTAGGTCACCCCTCATTCTTGTCAATTCTAGTGAATGCAGGCCCAGAGTCATCAAACACTCTTCATATGACAAGCCATTCAATCCTGGAATCATTTTTGTGAACCTCCTTTAAACCCTCTCCAGTTTCAGCACATCTTTTCTGAGATATGAGGCTCAAAACTGATCACAATACTTCGTGAGGCCTCACCAGTGCTTTATAAAGCCTCAACATTGCATCCTTGCTTTTATATTCCTCACCACAGACTCAACCTGCAAATCATGCACAAGGACTCACAAGCCTCTTTGCACCTTAGTTTTTGTTATTTTCTCTCCATGTAAAAGATAGTCAACCTGTTCATTGCTTCTACCAAAGTGCATGACAATACATTGTATTACATCTGCCACTTATTTGCCTATTCTCCAATTCTGTTAGGGTCCTTCTGTAGCCTCTCTACTTCCTCAAAACTACCTGCCCCTCCACCTTTCTTCATATTGTCTGGAAACTTTGCAGCAAAGCCATCAATTCCATCATCCATCATTATATAAACATATAACATTAAAAAAAATTGGTCCCAACACAGACCCCTGTGGAACATCACTAGTCACGGGCTGCCTCCTGCCAATCAGCCACTGCTTTATCCATGCTGGAATCTTTCCTGTAATACCATGGGCTCGTACTTGTTAAGCAGCCTCATGGGTGGCACCTTGTCAAAGGCCTTCCGAAAATCCAAGTACACAACATCAACCAATTCTCCTTTGCCTATCCTGCTTGTTATTTCTTCAAAGAATTCTAACAAAGTTGAACATAAAACATAGACATCTTACACATGTCATCTTACACATTACATTAGTCCACAATGTTGTGCCGACCATGTAACCTACTCTAAAAACTGCCTTGAATTTCCCTACCGCATAGCCCTCCAATTTTCTAAATTCCATGTACCTATCTAAGGCCCTATTGTATCCGCCTCCATCAACATTGCCAGCAGTGCATTCCAAGCACTCTCTGTGTGAAAAACTTACCCCTGACATCCCTTCTGCACCTACTTCCAAGCACGTTAAAATTATGTCCCTTTGTGTTAGCCTTTGTGTTTCAGGCAAGATTTTCCCTTAAGGATACCATTCTGACTATGGCCTATTTTATCATGTTCCTCCAAGTACCCTGAGACCTCACCTTTAATAATTCACTCCAACATCTTCCCATCCACTGTGGTCAGACTAACTGGCCTATAGTTTCCTTTATTCTGCCTCTCTCCCTTCTTGAAGAGTGGAATGACATTTGCAATTTTCTAGTCTTCCTGAACAATTCCAGAATCTAGTGATCCTTCAAAGATCATTACTAACTGCTTCTATGATCTTTTTCAGAACCCTGGGATATGCACACTTGGGTCCTGGTGACTAAACTATCTTTAGTCCTTTCAGTTTCCTGAGAACTTTCACCCTATTTATGGTAACTTCACACACTTCATGACCCCTGTCACCTGGAACTTACACCATGATGTTAGTGCATTTTACAGTGAAGACTGCTGTCCAATACTTCTTCAATTTCTCTGGCATTTTCTTGTCCCCCTTTACTACTTCTCCAGCATTGTTTTCTAGCAGCCCAATGCCCACTCTTGCCTGTCTTTTACACTGTATATATCTGAAGAAATTTGTGGTATCCTCTTTAATATTATTGGCTAGCTTACTTTCATATTCCATCCTTACCTTCTTAATGACTTTCTTAGCTGTCTTCTGTTGGTTTTTAAAAGCAACTCATCCTCTAACTTCCCACTGATCTTTGCTCTACTATATGCCCTCTTTTCAGCTTTTATGTTGGCTTTGACTTCTCTTGTTAGCCCTGGTTGTGTCATCTTGCCTTTAGAATATTTCTTCCTCTTTGGGATGTATATATCCTGTGCCTTCCAAATTGCTTCCAGAACTTCCAGCCATTGCTGCTCCGCCAGTGTTCTTTTCCAATCAATTCTGGCCAGCACCTCTCTTATACCTCTGCAGTTCCCTTTACTCTGTTGCACTGTGACTTTACCGTCTTCTCAAATTTCAGGGTGAATTTGATCATTTTTTGATCACTTGCCTCTTGATTAGCTTTCCAATCAATTCTGGTTCATTGCACAACACCCAATCCAGAACAGCAGATCCCTAATGGGCTCAACCAAAAAATAGCATAGGCATCTAGGAATCCTCCCTCTTGGAATCCAGCACCAATCTGATTTTCCCAATCTACCTGCATATTGAAATCGCCCATGACAATTATAACATTGTCCTTTTGACATGCATTTCTATCTCCAGTTGTAATTTGTAGACTACATCCTTACTACTGTTTTGGGGTCTGTATATAACTCCCATCAGGGTCTTTCTACCCTTGCAGTTCCTTAGCTCTATCCACAATGAATCAACACCTTCCAACCCTATGTCACCTCTTTCTCTCCTTTTTTCCAACAGGGTAACGCTGCCACCTCTGCCTTCCTGCATGTCCTTTCGATACCATGTGTATCCTTGGGCATCAAGCTCCCAACTATAATCTTCTTTCAGGATTGATTCAGTGATGCCTACAACATCATACATGTCAATCTGTAATTGTGCTACAAGTTCATCTACCTTATTCCGTATACTGCGCACATTCAAATACAACACCTTCAGACCTGAAATCACCTTTTTTGATTTTGTCTGCCTTTTGTGTTACAACTTATCCTGTGGACTGCAATTTTGCCCTATCATCAGCCTCTCTTTGCTAGGAGTCTTCACTGCACATTGCCTCTGTTAGTAAATAAATTATCTCATCTTCAGTTCTATCACTCTGGTTCCCGTCCCCCTGTCAAATTAGTTTAAACACATCTAAACAACTCTCGTCAACCTGCCCACAAAGAAATTGGACCTTCTCTGGTTCAGGTGTAACCTGACCCTTTTGTATTTGTTGTACCTTCCCCAGATGAGACCACAATGATCTATAAATCTGAAACCCTTTCCCCTGCACCAGTTCCTCATTCACCTGCCAAATCATCCTATTCTTACCCTCAATGGCACGTGGCAAAAAACAGCAATCCAGAGATTACTACCCCAGAGGTCCTGTTTCTCAGCTTTCTCCCTAGCTCCCTAGAATCTCTCTTCAGGACCTCCTCACCTTGTCTACCTATGTCATTGGTGCTAATATGCACCAGGAGTTCTGTCTGCTCACCCTGACCCTTGAGAATGCCATGGACCTAATCTGAGACATCCCTAATGGAGGCAATATTCCATCTGGGTGTCTCTATCTCACCCACAGAACCTCGTCTCTGTTCCTCTGACTAAGGAATCTGTGATCTACACTGCCGTCCTCTTCACCTCTCTGCTCTTCTGAGCCACAACACCAGACTCAGTGCTGGAGACCCGGTTACTGTGGCTCCTCTCTGGTAGGTCATCCACCTCAATAGTATCTAAAGTTATATTCTTATTATTGAGGAGAATGGCCACAGGTGTACTCTGCACTGGCTGTACATTTTCCCTCCTTCTCCTGACAGTCACCCAGTTACCTGTCTCTTGCAACCCAGGGGTAACTACCTGCTTGTAGCTCCTGTTTATCACCTCCTCGTTCTCCTGTATGAGTCGAAGGTCATCGAGCTGCAGCTCCAATTCCTTAATACATTCTCTCAGGAGCTGCAGCTCAGTGTACCTGGTGCAGACGTGTTTATTTGGGAGACCAGAGGTTTCCTACATCTTACGCAGAGTACAAAACACTGCCTCTGGAGCCATTCTCACTGAACTACTGTGCCAGAACAGATGAGGAATGAACAATTAAAGACAGAGAGAGGGTAATGTACAAAATACTTTACTTCACCCAAGCCTAATGAACTAAAGCCACTCTAAAGACTGGCACACTCAAAAGAGTAACCACTCAAAGCTTGTGCCTGAGAGGTGTGTTTTTACACAGACAGAAGAGGGGATGTGTTACAGAAAGTGCACGGAACACACTGCTGGGTGCTGGTTGAGGGAGCTGCATTAGGGACATTTAAAAGATTCTTAGGTAGGCATATGCATGAAAGGAAAATGGAGGGCTATTTGAGAGGGAAGCATTAATCTTGGAGTAGATTAAGAAGTCATCACAACATCATGGACTGAAGGGCCTTGTGGTGCTGTACTGTTCTACGTTCTGGTTTATGAGTCAGTAGTGGAAATGAACAACTTAATATTTTCAGGAGGTTATTAGTGTCATACAGCACAGAAACAGGCTCTTCGGCCCCTTTAGGTCCATGGCTATCATCAAGTATCTATTTCTACTAATCCCATTTTATTCTCTCCACATTTCCATCAGTTCCATAGATTCTAACCATTCAATGATTCACGAATTGGGTAAATTACCCTGCTCAATCAACCTGTCAATCCATATGTCCTTAGATATGGGAGCAAGCCAGAACAGCCAGAGGAAACCTGTATTGTCACAGGAATATGGGCAAAACTGCATACAGACAGACCCAGAGGTCAGGATTGAACATGGGTCAGTAGAGCTGTGATGTATCAGCTTTACCAGCTAAATGACTATACTGCTCATTCTTCATCGTTCAGTCACTGTGGCTTGAGTATGCAGACTTCAGATTATGAGCTTTGGTGAGAAAGGGAAGATAATTTATCAGTATTAGTTTAATCCAGTTTAAGGTCACGTCTTTGTGGCTTTGTAGCTTTTAGCTGCAGTCATTATTTGAGCTTAATAGGATTTTTTAGCGGAGTCCCATTATGATTGTAATTGTGAAAACCCTTACCATCAGAGACCAGTCAATTGAATTAAGATGATTTCAGCAGAGAAGTTTGAAAGCAAGGTCCCTAATGCACAGCTGTTTTTGAAAAGCACAGGCCTTGGAGAGGTATGAGTGACAATGAACGAAGGTGATTGCAGTTCAATAATGTGATTAACAATGGTATTGTACAACCTCAGGTAACAAAACTTGCTTGTTGGTATCAAAACTTGTCATTTCTGGTGTGTCAGTCATCTCTGACATTGTCTCAGTGTTCCTTTCTCTGTTAGCAGAGCCTGACTTCTGGGCACATCTGGGTCTTTTTCATTTGTCCATTTGTTCTGACACTCTTAACTTCCCCCATTAACCTACTAACTAGTTTGGCCCCACTGTAAATCGAGCTTGCCTCAGATTTTCCCACTGTCTTCCCTTGACCCACCTGTCCTTGCAACTTAACACAAATGTGTTTTCTCCCTTTCCCATTTTTAAAGATGGTCGTTGACCTGAAATATCAACTCTATTCCTCTATTCACAGTGCTGCAAAAATAGGCTTCCAACACCTGCAATTCTATGACTTTTTAAAAAAATGAAATAGAACACAAGATTAAAAATGCAAAAGAGTCAACGTTTCGGGCTGAGACCCTTCGTCAGGACTGAAGAGGGAGGGGGCAGGGGCCCTATAAAGAAGGTGGGGGGAGAGTGGGAAGGAGAAGGTTGGTAGGTGCCAGTTGAAAAAACAATAAGAGGAAACACCAAGGGGTGGGGGAGGGGATAGGCAGGAAAGGTGAAGAAGGAATGTAAGGGGAAAGCACTAAGTGTAGTAGAAGAAGGCAGAATCATGAGAGAGGTGATAGGCAGCTGGAAGAGGAGGCAGAGTGAAAGTGGGATGGGGGAAGGGAGAGGGAGGGAATTACCGGAAGTCGGAGAATTTGATGTTCATGCCAAGGGGCTGGAGACTACCCAGACAGTATATGAGGTGTTGCTCCTCCAACCTGAGTTTGGCCTCATCATGGCAGTAGAGGGGGCCATGGATGGACATATCCGAATGGGAATGTGAAGCAGATTTGAAGTGGATGGCAACCGAGAGATCCTGTCTGTTGTGGCAGACGGAGCGGAGGTGCTCAACGAAGCGGTCCTCCGATCTGCGTCGGGACCTATAACTCACATCCTTCTACCTTAGGCCACGAACTTATCAATCACCCCAATGAGTTATTAACTTCAAACTTTCTGCATAATCACTCAAAGAGTTGAACTGCATGTGCATGTAATGAGAGCTGTATAACTCATCTCCTTGTACCTTAGGCCACGAACAATCACCCGTGCTGTAGACACTTTCTGGAGGTCCAAGATCCGTATGCTCCACGACTGCTGGACGAAGTGTGTAAATGTAGGAGGGGACTATGTTGAAACTTTTCAATCACCCCTCATAGGTCAGCAGGAACCCAAGAGTGTTGTACGCTGAGATGGCAGGTAGAAAGGACTTGAATTCACTGAGGAGGGTTAACATGCCGACCAGGCAGTCCTGGTGTCAGGAACGAAATTACCCGTCACTTGTAATGGCTGCCCGTATACTAACTCAGCTGAAAATGACTGCAGGTCCTCAGCAGGACCCATGGGAGCTGATCATGCCAATACTCATTGGTCAGGGAAGCCCTCAAAGTAGCTTTTAAGGAGTGGTGAATCAGCTCGCATATGGCAATGGACTGCCATATATAATATATATAATATATAATATATAATATGCCATGGTGTGATAGCCTAATGCTATCACATTCTGGGCCATTACAGCCCAAAGCTCCGAAATGCACTGGGGAACATGGTCAGAGGAAATATCAGGTGGGGTGCCAAACCGAGCACCTGAGAATGCCTGAGCCACAACTTCGGCCGTCATCAATGGTAGAAGGACCATAAGACAAATGAGCAGAATTAGACCATTCAGTCCATCGAGTCTGCTCCGCCATTCCATCATGGCTGATCTCAGATCCCGCTCAACCCCATACACCTGCCTTCTTGCCATATCTATTGATGCCCTAACCAATCAGGAAACGATCAACTTCCAGCTTAAGTATATGCAAGGACTTGGTCTCTACCACAGTCTGTGGCAGACCATTCCACAGATTCACTGCTCTCAAACTAAAAAATTCCTCCTTACCTCTGTTCTAAAAAGTCACCCCTCAATTTTGAGCCAATGTCCTCTAGTTTTGGATAACCTCACCATAGGAAACTTCCTCTCCACATCCACCCTTGTTTTTTTATTCTATTCCCCTTGAAATAAATGCCAACATTGCATTGGCCTTCTTTACCACAGACTCGACCTGTGAATTAACCTTCAGCATGTTTTGCATGAGGACTCCTAAGTCCCTCTGCACTTCTGATGTTTGAACCTTCTCCCCATTTAGATAATAGACCACACTATTGTTCCTTTTACCAGAATGCATTTCCCAACACTGTATTCCATCTGCCACTTTTCTGCCTATTCTTCCAATTTATCAAAGTCCTGCTGCAATCACATTGTTTCCTCAACATGACCTACCCTTCCACATATCCTTGAAGCATCCGCAAACTTTTCTCCACAATTTCCCTACAACTGACATGAGACTCAGTTCCCAGGATTTTCTCTCATTCCCTTCTTAACAACCAACACAACCTAAGGATATGCTGGAGACAGCCTACAAGTGTTCCCACACATTCTGCCACCAATATGGCATGCCCATAATGTTCAAAAGCCACACAGCAACAACAATGAACAAAATCAACAGCAAAAAAAGCCCCATTCTCCCCGCCTACCCATGCTTACAATGTACTGTTAGAGTAATACATTCTGCTGCCAGCATAGAGGGTTCCAGCTTATTCTGAACTGTTAGAATGAGATATGATTAATTAATGACTTTGTTGTGAAAGGGCATCCAGTATTAATTATAACATGATTGAATTTTATTGCCAGTTTGAGAGTTGAAAGAATGGATCTAAGGCTAAAACTTTCAAACTTAAATAAGGTGAAAATGAGGATGCAAAAGCAGAACTCGTTCATGTGATGGGCAAGTTAAGGCATCAGTCACATGAG
Organism: Hemitrygon akajei; assembly: GCF_048418815.1. NCBI lineage: Eukaryota > Metazoa > Chordata > Chondrichthyes > Myliobatiformes > Dasyatidae > Hemitrygon > Hemitrygon akajei. The sequence continues at coordinate 1,576,777 of NC_133146.1, forward strand.
ACACAACAGCAAAACATTTAAAAGGATCATTTGGATTACAGAGAATCAATGCATTCCAAAAGGAAAGTGAGTTTAAAGGGAGTGCCCACAAACTAAAAATTAAAGGTAAAACTTAAAGTAAAAACTTTTCATTGTGCAAAAACGGGTAGTAAATCAGAATATTGGAACAGAATATGGAGGAACAGCCAAGGATTAAAATATTAATAAGGAAGGAAAACAAGAGAATAGGATAAAGTTAGTCAGAAAAATGAAAATGAATAATTAAGAGGTTTATTGAATCTCTTAAAGCTACTTGCTTAGCTCAAATAAAAAATCTGGAGTGAGACTAGACTGGAGGTCTTAGGTTTAGAGTGAAAGGTGAAATATTTAACAGGACTCTTCATTCAGAGGATGGAGTTAGCAGGGAATGATTTACCAGTGGAAGTGGTAGATGTAGGTTTAATTGTAACATTTACGAGAAGTTTGGAAAGTACATTAGGGCACATAAAGGTCTCTGGTCCAGGCTGGCACGGGTTAGATGGGCAGAAAGGCCTTTTCCTATGGTGTAGTGTTCTGATGATTTCAGTCATTAAACCTGAACAAAAATAGTCAAAACTGGGCATCAACAATGATGCAGTTAGCAGAACTGCCGTCTTGCAGCTCCAGCAGCCCGAGTTCAATCCTGACCGAATAAACGATTGAACGAGACCACTGTCTACGTGCAGTTTGCATGTTCGCCCTGTGACTGCATGGGTGTTCTGGTGCTGGCTTCCTCCTCCCACACAGGCAGTGCATTCCAAATTCCAACCACCCTCCAGTAGGAAAATTGGGAAAAGTCCTTCCTCATTGAGGACCCTCACCATCCAGGATATGCCCTCCTTCTCCTTTCTATCATCAGAGATGAGGAACAGGAGCCTGAAGACCGACCCACATTCAATATAACAGGAACAATTTCCTTCAGACCTCCTACATTCTAAATACATATTTGTTAGTAAGTTACGGGCATGCTGTATTGGCCCTGGTAGCATGGCGATACTTGTAGACTGCACCCCAGCACCCCTTTGGCTGTGTTGGCATTGATACAAAAATGTGGATGTTCGATGTCTCAATGTACATGTGACAACCAAAACTAATCTTTAAAATCTCTCCCATTTAGATTCAGTTTTAGTCTCAAGATGTTTTGTTGTGTCGAAAGAGCTTTATAAATGCAAATTCTCAACACCTCACCATCCCCTCATACTCCAAACAAGTACCTTATTTGTTCATCTAATTTTCACAGTTCCCAAAAATCCTATATTGAGTAACATGAGTTACTCAACATGAGTAACATGAGTTACTCAACATGAGTAACTATATTGAGAAAACTGACAAACTTGAAGTAAAAGGCACCAACATTTCTACTCACTGCACCTGAGGGGCAGTATTTAAATGAAGGAAATTACAGAAGATCTTAGGCATGAGGAAGTCTGTAGATGCTGGAAATCCAAAGCAACGCATACAAGTTGCTGGAGGAACTCAGCATCTATGGAAATGAATAAATAGATGACCTTTTGGACCAAGACCATTCCTCAGGACTGAGAAGGAAGGGGGAAGATGCCAAAATAAAATGGTGGGAGGAGGAGGAGAAGAAGAAGGAGGCTAGCTGGAAGGTGATAGGTGAAGCCTGGTGGGTGGGAGAGGTCAAGGGCTGAGTAGAAGTTATCTGATAGAAGAGCAGAGTGGACCATAGGAGAAAGGTAAAGAGGAGGGGACCCGGGGGGATGTAATAGGCAGGTGATAAGAGCTAAATGGTCAGAGTGGGGAATTGAGGAGTGGAGATGAAATTTTTTTACTGGAAGGAGAAATCGATATCTATGCCATCAGGTTGGAGGGTACCCAGACAGAATATAAGGTGTTGCTCCCCCACCACGACGGTGGCCTCATCTTGCCACAAGAGAAGGCTATGAAATGTTGCCTCACCTGGAAGACTGCTTGGAGCCCTGAATGGAGGTGAGCAAGGAGGTGAATGGGCAGGTGTTACAGTGCCTATAAAAAGTATTCACCCCCCTTAGAAGTTTTCATGTTTTATAGTATTGAATCACAGTGGATTTAATTTGGCCTTTTTCTGACACTGATCAGACACTTCCATGTCAAAGTGAGAACAGATCTCTACAAAGTAATTTAAATTAATTACAAATATAAAACACAAAATAATTGATTGTATAAGTATTTGCCCACTTCAAGTCAGTATTTAGTAGATGCATCTTCGGCAGCAATTACAGCCTTGAGTCTATGTGGATAGGTCTCTATCAGCTTTGCACATCTAGATACTGCAATTTTTCCCCATTCTTCTTAACAAAACTGCTCAAGCTCTGTCAGATTGCATGGGGATCGTGAGTGAACAGCCCTTTTCAAGTCCATCCGCAAACTCTCAATTGGATTGAGGTCTGGACTCTGACTAAATGCTCTGACCACTCCAGGACATTAACTTCATTATTTTTAAGCCATTGCTGTGTAGCTTTGGCTTTGTGCTTGGGCTCGTTGTCTTGCTGGCAAACAAATCTTTTCCCAAGTCGCAGTTCTCTTGTAAACTGCATCAGGTTTTCCTCCTGGATTTCCCTGTATTTTGCTGCATTTTACCCTCTACCTTCATAAGCTTTCCAGGACCTACTGCAGTGAAGTATCCTCACAGCATGATGCAGCCACCACCATACTTCGCAGTAGGGATGGTTTGTTTTTGATTATGTGCAGTGTTTGGCTTACACCACACATAGCATTTAGTCTGATGGCCAAAATGCTCAATTTTGGTTTCACTGGACCATAGAACCTTCTTCCAGCTGAGTGCACCAGGGAACCACATGGGGGCCGATCCCTGTGGAAAGTGGGGGGTAGGAATAGAGATATGTTTAGTGGCAGGATCCTTTTGGAGACGCAGGAAGTTGAACAGGATAATGTGTTGGATATGGAGGCTGATAGGGTGGTAGGTAAGGACAAGTGGAACTATTAAGGTGGTAGGAAGATGTGGTTAGTGAGTATGGGAATTGGAGGAGATGTGGGTGAGGGTGGCATCAATAGTGGAAGGAAGACAATGCTGTTCCATAAAGAAGAAGGACATCTCTGATATTCTGGAATGGAAAGCTGTATCCTGGGAACAGATGTGGCAAAGGCAAAGAAACTGGGAAAAGGGAATAGCACTTTTACAGGAGATAGGGTGGGAAGAGTTGTCAAGTTGGCTGATAAGAGTTGTTCATTGACAGTTTGTCTCCAGAGATGAAGACAGAGAGATCAGGAAAGGGGAGGGAGGTGTCAGAGATAGACCAAGTGAATTTAAGAGCGGGATGGAAGTTAGAGGCAAATTTACATAAGATCTATTATGTGTTACCAGAACGTAAGAGAACCAAATAGATTTCTTATGCTCTTACTCAAGCCCATTCAGGGCAGCTGCAGGGCTAAAGCAAAGAACAAACATGAATCATTCACAGGAATACAACATGGGGGAATTAAAAGGCTCAGAACAAATCAAACAGCAGTCATTAAACACCCCCCCCCCCCCGCCACGCCGATATGAGTGAATTCCTTTGGTACTGTGTACTGACACTCAGCCATTTATACTCCAAATACCATGAGAGGTCAAGAACATACCAACCCAGCCTCTCTGACAGTTTCACGTATTAATAACCTAGTTCATGTAGAAAATTAGTCAATAGAAAAAATCAAGAGACGTTCTCCTTATAAGGCAATCATTCAGGCCGTGCACAGAGATGATGGATGGTTCCTCTGTTTCCCTTCACTCTGGAAAAGTTACATAACAGTTTGGGATGTTTTATTATCATCTCCTCTGCCAAACATTTGGGATTTCCTGTGCCGTAATATTTGATGATTCAAACCCTCTGGGAAGCAGAGAAATGGATCATTTAGTGATTTTGTTTGTAGCAACTCCTTGAGAGTGAGATCTATTAAGCTCAGTTCATTCTGTCCTTCCTTCATATCATTGCAGATATCTCCCTGTGTTGGCATGTTTCCTCCCACATTCAATAGACTTTCTGTGTCCCTCAGCCCTAAGTGTCAAGCTGTCTGTGTGTAGGTTTCACACTTCTGTTTAGTAGTTACAGTAACATGCAAAAGTTTGGGCACCCCTGGTCAAAATTTCTGTTACTGTAGAAGATGAACTGATCTCCAAAAGTCATAAAGTTAAAGATGAAACATTCTTTTCAACATTTTAAGCAAGATTAGTGTATTATTTTTGTTTTATACAATTTTAGAGTGAAAAAAGGGAAAGGAGCACCATGCAAAAGTTTGGGCACCCCAAGAGATTTGAGCTCTCAGATAACTTTTACTAAGGTCTCAGACCTTAAATAGATTATTAGGGCTATGGCTTGTTCACAGTCATCATTAGGAAAGTCCAGGTGATGCAAATTTCAAAGCTTTATAAATACCGAGGACTCCGAGTTATATTGGAAGTCAGATGTGTACAGGGTGAACAGGACCGGAGAGAGTACGGTTCCCTGTGGCGCTCCTGTGCTGCTGACCACTGTGTCAGACCTACAGTCTCCCAACCGCACATACTGAGGTCTATCTGTCAAGTAGTCCACTATCCAATCCACCATGTGAGAGTCTACTCCCATCTCCGTTAGTTTGTGCTTTAAGATCGGCCATGTGCAGAAGTTCGCTGATGACACGGCCATAGTGGGTTGTGTCAGGAATGGACAGGAGGAGGAGTATAGGAAACTGATACAGGACTTTGTGACATGGTGCAACTCAAACTACCTGCGTCTCAATGTCACCAAGACCAAGGAGATGGTGGTGGACTTTAGGAGATCTAGGCCTCATATGGAGCCAGTGATCATTAATGGAGAATGTGTGGAGCAGGTTAAGACCTACAAGTATCTGGGAGTACAGTTGGACGAGAAGCTAGACTGGACTGCCAACACAGATGCCTTGTGCAGGAAGGCACAGAGTCGACTGTACTTCCTTAGAAGGTTGGCGTCATTCAATGTCTGCAGTGAGATGCTGAAGATGTTCTATAGGTCAGTTGTTGAGAGCGCCCTCTTCTTTGTGGTGGCGTGTTGGGGAGGAAGCATTAAGAAGAAGGACGCCTCACGTCTTAATAAGCTGATAAGGAAGGCGGGCTCTGTCGTGGGCAAAGTACTGGAGAGTTTAACATCGGTAGCTGAGCGAAGGGCGCTGAGTAGGCTACGGTCAATTATGGAAAACCCTGAACATCCTCTACATAGCACCATCCAGAGACAGAGAAGCAGTTTCAGCGACAGGTTACTGTCGATGCAATGCTCCTCAGACAGGATGAAGAGGTCAATACTCCCCAATGCCATTAGGCTTTACAATTCAACTGCCAGGACTTAAGAACTTTTTTTTTAAAGCTATTATTAATGCTTTTTGAGTTAGTGATTTAGATGCATATCATATTATTACTGAGTTAAGTATTGTATGTAATGAGTTTTTGCTACAACAAGTGTATGGGACATTGGAAAAAATGTTGAATTTCCCCATGGGGATGAATAAAGTATCTATCTATCTATCTATCTATCTATCTATCTCAAACCTTGTCCCAACAATCAGCAGCCATGGGCTCCTCTAAGCAGCTGCCTAGCACTCTGAAAATTAAAATAAATGATGCCCACAAAACAGGAGAAGACTATAAAAAGATAGCAAAGTGTTTTCAGGTAGCTGTTTCCACAGTTCGTAAGATAATTAAGAAATGGCAGTTAACAGGAAAAGTGGAGGTCAAGTTGAAGTCTGGAAGACCAAGAAAACTTTACAAGAGAACTGCTCATAGGATTGCTAGAAAGGCAAATCAAAACCCCCATTTGACTGCAAAAGACCTTCAGGAAGATTTAGCAGACTCTGGAGTTGTGGTGTACTGTTCTACTGTGCAGCGACACCTGCATAAATAAGACCTTCATGGAAGAGTCATCAGAGGAAAACTTTTCCTGCCTCCTCACCACAAAATTCAGCATCAGAAGTTTGCAAAGGAACATCCTGATGCATTTTGGAAACAAGGCCTGTGGACTGATGAAGTTAAAATAGAACTTTTTGGCCGCAGTGAGCAAACATATATTTGGAGAAAAAAGGGTGCAGAATTTCATGAAAAGAACACCTCTCCAACTGTTAAGCATGGGGGGTGGATCGAACACGCATTGGGCTTGTGTTGCAGCCAGTGGCATGGGGAACATTTCACTGGTAGAGGGAAGATTGAATTCAATTAAATACCAGCAAATTCTGGAAGCAAACATCACACCGTCTGTAAAAAAGCTGAAGATGAAAAGAGGATGGCTTCTACAACAGGATAATGATCCTAAACACCTCAAAATTCACAATGGACTACTTCAAGAGGCGCAAGCTGAACGTTTCGCCATGGTCCTCACAGACCTCCTAGCCGGCAAGTGACGTAGTGGCATCAGCGCCGGACTTCGGAACGAAGACTCCCGAGTCCGAATCCAGCCAGTTCCCTTGCACACTTTCCATCCATGCTGGGTTGAGCGTCAAGCTAGTAACTCAGCCTTGTAAAAACAAGAAAGCCTGCTAAAAAAAATGCCATCATGATGACATCCCAATGATTCCACTCAGAATTAAGGGCTCACAGTCCCCCGACCTAAACATCATCAAAAATCTGTGGATAGACCTCAAAAGAGCAGTGCATGCTAGATGGCCCAAGAATCTCACAGAACTAAAAGCCTTTTGCAAGGAAGAATGGGCAAAAATCCCCCAAACAAGAATTGAAAGACTCTTAGCTGGCTACAGAAAGCATTTCCAAACTGTGATAATTGCCAAAGAGGGTGTTACTAAGTACTGACCATGCAGGGTGCCCAAACTTTTGCTTCGAGCTCAAAGTTCAAAGTAAAATTATTATTATCTGGATTAAAATTAAAATTATCTGGATAGACAGAGTCTGATTAGGAACAGTCAGCATGGATTTGTGCGTGGCAGGTCATGTTTGACAAATCTTATTGAATTTTTTGAAGAGGTTACGAGGAAAGTTGACGAGGGTAAAGCAGTGGATGTTGTCTATATGGACTGCAGTAAGGCCTTTGACAAGGTTCCGCACGGAAGGTTAGTTGGGAAGGTTCAATCGTTAAGTATTAATATTGAAGTAGTAGAATGGATTCAACAGTAGCTGGATGGGAGATGCCAGAGAGTAGTGGTGGATAACTATTTGTCAGGTTGGAGGCTGGTAACCGGTGGTGTGCCTCAGGGATCTGTACTGGGTCCAGTGTTGTTTGTCATATACATTAATGATCTGGATGATGGGGTGGTAAATTGGATTAGTAAGTATGCAGATGACAACTAAGGTAGTGGATAATGAAGTAGGTTTTCAAAGCTTGCAGAGAGGTTTAGGCCAGTTAGAAGAGTAGGCTGAACGATGGCAGATGGAGTTTAATGCTGATAAGTGTGAGGTACTACATTTTGGTAGGAATAATCCAAATAGGACATACATGGTAAATAGTAGGGCTTTGAAGAATGCAGTAGAACAGAGTGATCTAGGAATAATGGTACATAGTTCCCTGAAGGTGGAATCTCATGTGGATAGGGTTGTGAAGAATGCTTTTGGTATGTTGGCCTTTATAAATCAGAGCATTGAGTATAGGAGTTGGGATGTAATGATAAAATTGTACAAGGCATTGGTAAGGCTGAATTTGGAGTATTGTATACAGATCTGGTCACTGAATTATAGGAAACATGTCAACAAAATAGAGAGAGTACAGAGAAGATTTATTAGAATGTTACCTGGGTTTCAGCACCTAAGTTACAGGGAAAGGTTGAACAAGTTAGGTCTTTATTCTTTGGAACATAGAAGGTTGAGGGGGGACTTGATAGAGGTATTTAAAATTTTGAGGGGGATAGATAGAGTTGACATGAATAGGCTTTTTCCATTGAGAGTAGGGGAGATTCAAACAAGAGGACATGAGTTGAGAATTAGGAGGCAAAAGTTTAAGGTAACAGGAGGGGGAATTTCTTTACTCAGAGAGTGGTAGCTGTGTGGAATGAGCTTCCAGTAGAAGTGGTAGAGGCAGGTTCGGTATTGTCATTTAAAGTAAAATTCGATAGTTATATGGACAGGAAAGGAATGGAGGGTTATGGGCTGAGTGCGAACCAGTGGAACTAGGTGAGAGTAAGCTTTCAGCATGGACTAGAAGGGCTGAGATGGCCTGTTTCCGTGCTGTAATTGTTATATGGTTATTATCAAAATACATATATATCACTCTATACTACCTTGAGAGTCATTTTCTTGTAAGCATCTACAGGAAAACAGAATTAATGAAAAATATACTTAACAAAGATTGACAAATATCAAATGTGCAAAAGTGGACAAATCACACAAATAATAACAAAAAAATTATTATTATTTATAGAGTCCTTAAAAATGAGTCCATGGGTTGTGGAGGCAGTTCAGTGTAAAGGTATATAAAGTTATCTATGCTGGTTCAGGACCCTGATGGCTATAACTGTCAACTAATAACTTCCTGAACATGGTGGTGAGGGACTTAAGGCTCCCATATGTTGTGTCTAATAGTAGTATAAAATGGATGTCCAAATACATCCATCGACAGATTATAAGTCTAATATTTAAAGACACCACCATAGTTCTCTGGAGTAATGAATTTTATAGATTAACAACTCGTAGAAGACAAATTCTTCTTCACTGACTTTTATTTGAAGACTTCTTCCCGAGTAGAAATGTTCTTTCAGCAACCAAGTTGTTAAGAATCATATAATGTAGAGCATATGTAGAGGCACAAGAGACTGGAATCTGGACTGAAGAAAATGAAGAAAAACAAGCAAAAAATAGTGGAAGGAAAGGATGGAGCAACAACAAGAAGGTGATAGGTGGATCCAGGTGATGGGGTGATAGGGTTCTCCTTACTTCCAGTCCACTTGATGGGTCCCAACCAGAAATATTGACTGTTCAATTCCCTCCTTAAATGCTGAGTTCCTCCAATGTCTTTTGTGTAATGCACCCATGATCTTGTGCATGATTAAAGACACCTAATCTGCACATGGTTCACATCCATGTATCCAAGAGCCTTTTATTGTATCTGCCTCCACCAACACCCCTTCAGTGCATTCAGGCACCCACCACTCTCTGAGTGAGACAACTTGTCCCGTACATCTCTTTTGAAATTTACCCCTCTCATTGCGTTCACAATGCTGGCCTGCAAAGCTCAGCTATGGAGCTGTTGAATTTCTATTAAGTTCTGCAAAGATTCCCTACCCAGATAAAATAAAATCTAAGCCCCCTTTCCTTACACAGGGAAAAAATGAGGTATAAAATGTCATTATCTCATAATTGAGAGGAAACACATCAATAGATAAGAGATATTCTAACCTTTGCAAATTAATCACTAAAAACCTGCAGAGTTCTAGGCTTTGTGCAACTGAGCTCAAAATATAGCAATGAAAATCCTACCCAAATATTTTCAGATTCTGTAGATATGGCCTGATTTGTGCAGTCTTATTCCTTGCCTGTAGAACATTGCAAAAACATTTCAAGACATATTTTAAATTTGGGCTTGGATCAAAAACATGCAGTATTAAATGTCAGTTACAGACCTCCATCGAAGCTAGACAATTCAAATCTTCTACTGCTAAACTTTTCACAGTGTTTTGAAATACCCAATAAGAACTCGATGTCCAATCAATATGCATTTGGACCCCGGATCAGTATATAAGCCAGCATTCTAAGGAAAAAGCACTGTCAACTGTGCGCTGATGATGGCTTCTCGATTGGAGTTGAAATGTCCGCAAACATTTTGCCAAGCTCGGCAACAAACCAAACTTCCAAGCTAGCTCTGAATATTTTTCTTGCAGCTTAAAAACAATACATCTGAAGTTGTACAGCTGACAGTTGCTATGCCAGGAGGATGGTCCAAGCAGATTCTCCTACAATTTTCAGAAGGGAACAGAATTTATACTTGAGGAAAAATTTGAAGGAGGACATGAAAACAAGATAACGAGACTACAGATAGCCCTGTTAAAGGACACTGCAAACAAATGTACTGCAACATTCTTTGATTTTTTTCAATAAAACTAACACATCGCCTTCTTTGACTTTCTCAGATCACCAACCAACTGGTAAATAGATGCAAGATTAAGAAAAACCAAAGCAGGAAAATAGTTGTAATTGTTCTGTTTTTTTAATATACTTTGGTTACATTGTATGAACATCACAATATTAAGGCTAATCTTGGCCTTCGGTAATAATCTAAAATAAGATAATTAGAAGTAATAATCTAAGATGAGATATTTCACTAGACTCTCAAGAGGTAGCCAAAATTCACTGAGCATTTTGGATGCCAAATTTGCAGCTTTAAAATTCAATTATAACTAATATCTCCATGAATCTTTTCTTACCCTGTCACATTCTGGCCACTCTGTCTAGGGCTTTTGTGGTTTTAATGAAGCTTGAGTAAGTCTGAGAAACAGCACCTAATATTGTGTCTGGGCATACTGCAACCATACAGGCTCAATATCAAATTCTGCTTTAGGAAGCTCACTCTGTTTGTATCAAAACCAATCAATCTGCTTTGTCATCCATTACAAATATTGATTCAGAATCTGTCGACATTAGTAAGGACTGATCTTCTGGATATTTCCTACAGTTCTAAATTCCACAGCTTTTACACAGACGCACAAAAGATCATATACTGGAACATGAAGCAACACAAAAGGTGCTGGAGGAAATCAATGGTTCAAACGGCATCCATGACAGGAAATAGACAGTTGACATTTCAAGTTGAGATTCTTCATCCAGATTGGTCTTGAAACATTGACTGTCCCTCCATTGATGCCACCCAACCTATTGAGTTCCATTGGACCATAGACCATAAGACATAGGCAGAACTAGGCCATTCTACCCATTAACTCTGCTTCACCATGCGCTCATGGCTGTTTTATTATCCCTTTCATCCACATTTTCCTTCCTATTTATTCCCTGTTAGCTTTGATATCCTTACTAATCAAGAATCTATCAATATTCCCAATGATTTGGCTTCCATGGTCATCTATGGCAATGATTCACCATCTAGAGCTAAAGAAATTCCTTCTCATCTCCATTCTAAAAGGACTTCTTTCTGTTCTGAGGCTGTGCCTCTGGTCCTAGACTCTCCCACTACAGGAAGCATCCTCCCTATATTCCTCTATCTTTATATTTAATAAGTTTCAAACAGATCTCCCTTCATTCTTCTACACTCTAGTGAGAGCAGGTCCAGAGCCATCAAATGCTCCTCATATGTTAACCCTTTCATTCCTGGGATCATGTGCATAAAGTTTCTCTGGACCCTCTCCAATGCTAGCACATCCTTTCAAGATAAGGGGCACAAAACTGCTTACAAAATTGAAGCGTAATTCCTCCAGTGCCTTTTGTGTTGCTGCAGTTTTCATATGTTTTTATGTGTTTCTATTCTGTCCTTCTCTAACTGTCCTCTTAAGCTTATTAGCCATTTTGCTTCATCACCATGGAAACCCTGGTCTCACTCTAGAAGATATTCCTTTTGTCCATCCTTCCCTCCCCCACCCTCTCTGCAACTCAGGAGCTTTTGCTCTCTACTCCATTTCTAATAAAGGGATTTTAGCCTTAAACATTAATTCTCTTTCTCTTTCCACAGATGTTCGCCTGACCTACTCAGTGTTTAAGGTCCATTATTTTCTGGTTTGTATCTCAGATTGGTTGTGTCTGGCATTTTTTAAAAATCTTCATTTGTAAATTAATCTTGTGAATGACAAAAAAAACACAAATCACAATCCTTTCTTCCCAATTATATTGCATGCTTAACACACCTTGCAACATTTGCCAGTTTTCTATATGAAACTCACAATTCTATGAGGTGATTTCATTAAAATCTCCTCTTCCAAACCAGAATGCACATTAACCTGTAGAATTTCCCTGTAAAAATCTAAGCAATAATACACCATGGCTTGTGTTGCTGAACTTCTGAACTGTATGTAAACTAAATTTGATATGAAACCCATCCCTTTCAGGTATTCTTAAAAATCCTAAAACAATGCAGCATTTTCTCCCATTTAGCTCCATTCTTCAAATAATAGGGAACTGCTTATGATGTAGTTTATTAAAACATTCATATATTGCAAGGTTATAGGTATTAAAATTGAGCAAAGCCAAAAAAACACATTTTTCCATCAATTCATGGCATCCTGTCCAGAGTTCCTTTCATAAATTTTAGACAAAATTAAGATTGGATGCTATTTTCACAAACAATTTCACTTTACAAGTCAATAAATAACATTGTGGAAACCTTATAAGTGTTTAGGGAAGATATTAATCAAAAAGGGCAAAGGCTTATTTCACAAGAGCATTTTTCTTGTGCATTTAACAGACAGATACCATTGAGAGATTGAGGGAAATAAACAAAAATACTCGATGCTGAAAATCTGAAATGAAAACAAATTCATTCTGGAAACATTCAGCAGGCCAGGCAGCATCTATAGAAAGAGAAACAGGGTTAATGGTTGAGACTGAAGACAATTCCAAGATCGGATATGCTCCCAGTACATCTAAAGATAACTATGGCCTCTAAATGATTCAGCACAAATGGGAATAGAGATGTGTATCTGACCCCTGCAGTTTTTAATCATTCTCAGCATGTTCACAGCACACTAACAGAGGCCATAGTCAACTGCTATTGAGTTCTGAAGCATTAGAACAGTACTGCGACGTGCATCTGAAGTACTTGTTTGTCTATATATGGAGTCAAGATGTACTTAGCTGGTTTCAAAGAGGCAAGTGGAGGAAGTTTTGAAAGTATACTTTACCACTTCAAATGTAACCTCATCATGAATGAGTAATTCTATTCAAAGTGATTTGCCACCTAAAACACCATTGTGGCTATCACCCTACTGCAGCCCTGCAGTTTGAGTTTGACCACCAGGACTGCAATTCAGAATAAGTATTTTTTAACCTGAAGAAGGGTCTTGGCCAAAACATCGACTGTTTATTTTGTGTGCGGTGCTCTGGATTTCCAGCATCTGCAGACTTTCTCGTGTTTACGCTTTTTAACATATTAGAGTTTGTATCAAACACTTGAAGCAAACACCAGAACAGGAAGGGAAGGCAGAATTATCTTGTTTTCTTGGGCTAGGTGATGTGGAGAGGTGGTGGAGGTGTAGGCTGGAGTTTGAACAAAGGAAAGTTCCAATTACAATTGTTTATGGTGAGCAGGGTCTTACCTTTAATGTAAGTCTGCTCAATTGTGAGGCATGGCTATGGGGAAAAGATAACCAAAACATGCTTCATCAGATAAATCAACATATTTACCCTGTGTATATACAGTACTTAATCTCTTTGGGGCACAGAGAAAGGGAACTGTATCATAAAATTATTCCAATCCCTCAAACTAAAGGGATTTCACCACAGAATAAAGAACTGTGATCTTTCATTTTTTTTATTACATTTCCTACAAAGCTAGAAAAAAAATCAATTAACAGCCAATTGTAAATGTAGACAGGCAGGCTGGGGAAAACACCAGTCCCTCAGAATTGTCAGAGAAGCATTCAAATTCATTTCAGCTATGCCAAGGAGACACCATCAGTTAATGTTTTCCATTTCATTCCTTCAATTTGAAGTTTGTAAAACATTGCTTCCTTTCTCATTACCATCTAAGCACAGAAGCTGTGAGGTCGATAGGTTTAATGGAAGTACTGCATGGCCTCCTAGATTCCTTGATTGACTCCTAGATATCTGAATGAACTACAGATCAATGGCACATTCTGTGCAGAAATTCTTATACACAGATGACTCAAGACATATTTAAGTCTCATTTATTAGAATGTTGATGGGAAGGTAGAAGAAAGCAATCAAACAGCAAATGCAGAAAGGAAGAGGTTCAGATTATGTAATAATGTTTGTGTGATGAGATTGCCAGGCAGCCTACTGGGATAGGGCAAATCATAGGACCAAGTGAACAGTTCTGAAAAATTCACACTGACCACTTTATCTCAGTACAAGAAATAATAAAGAAAACCAAAGGGGAGCTGGAGGATATGGAATCAGATTTATTATTACTGATATATGTCAAGAAACTTAGTACTTTGTGGCAGCAGTACCGTGCAAGGCATAAAAACTATTACATAGATGTAATAGAAGATTACATAGAAGATGTTCTATAGTTCAGTTGTGGAGAGCGCCCTCTTCTTTGTGGTGGCGTGTTGGGGAGGAAGCATTAAGAAGAGGGACGCCTCACGTCTTAATAAGCTGGTAAGGAAGGCGGGCTCTGTCGTGGGCAAAGTACTGGAGAGTTTAACATCGGTAGCTGAGCGAAGGGCGCTGAGTAGGCTACGGTCAATTATGGAAAACTCTGAACATCCTCTACATAGCACCATCCAGAGACAGAGAAGCAGTTTCAGCGACAGGTTACTATCGATGCAATGCTCCTCAGACAGGATGAAGAGGTCAATACTCCCCAATGCCATTAGGCTTTACAATTCTACCGCCAGGACTTAAGAACTTTTTAAAAGCTATTATTAATGCTTTTTGAGATAGTGATTTAGATGCATATCATATTTTTTTACTGAGTTAAGTATTGTATGTAATTAGTTTTGCTACAACAAGTGTATGGGACATTGGAAAAAAGTTGAATTTCCCCATGGGGATGAATAAAGTATCTATCTATCTATCTATCTATCTATCTATCTATCTATCTATAACAAAATAAAAAATAATGCAAAAGAGGAATAATAAGCTAGTGTTCATGGACCATTCAGAAATCTGATGGCAGAGGAGAAGAAGCTGTTCATAACATGTTGAGTGTGGGATCACAGGCTCCTAAACCTCTATCCTGATGGTAGTAATTACAGAGAATGGTAGTACAGAAATGGTAGTAGGTACAGAGGAGATTTACCAGAATGTTACCTGGGTTTCGGCACCTAAGTTACAGGGAAAAGCTGAACAAATTAGGTCTTTATTCTTTGGAGCGTAGAAGGTTGAGGGGGGAATTGATAGAGATGTTACGAATGAGGAGCAACACTGATGGGCAGAAGGGTACAGAATTGCCAATGCCCCCCCCCCTTTGGAGAATTGCAAATCGCTACTATTCCGATGCTGTTATCAAAGGAAATGAGAGAGATAAACAGCTCATACAAATTTATGAGAGAGGGGCATAGCATAGGTTGGAATGTCTCTTATTGACAAAGAGAGAGACTACTGCTATTGTTTCTTGGAGAATGAATTGTGTATTGAGTATTGTTCTATTCATTGAAACCCCTCAGGGGGCAACCAGAGTGGTCTGGTTGAGGGATTGCATCATCCCAACCTGATTGACATCTGAGACCCAGTGAGTGGGGATAAAAGTAGGGTCTGGGGAACACCCCTCAGACGCACCAGGAGAGACGCTACGAGACCGGTGGGGGGCTTGTGTGTGTGTCCACCCTTGCCTGGGTGACGAGTCCTCCACGGAATGGTCTAGCTAAAGGACGGAGAGGGATCAAGATCGTAAAAGGAAAGTCGGCAAGTTATTCTCTCTCTCTCTCTCTCTCTCTCTCTCTCTCTCTCTCCAACAATTGCAACACCATGAACAACAACTACTGCAGCCTGTATGAACTGAACTGAACTTTATATTTCCATCGGACAATTCATTATCCCCTAGACAACGATAGAGCTTATTTCTTATTGATTATTATTATACCCGCACTTTTAGGTTTAGTATTGATGTCGTATATTATCTGTATATTTGCATTGATATTATTTTTGTGTATTTTTACTAATAAATACTGTTAAAAATAGTATCATCAGACTTCAACGGATACTCCTATCTTTGCTGGTAAGACACCCAGTTACGGGGTTCATAACAGAGGTATTTAAAATAATGAGGGGGATAGATCGACTTGATGTGGATAGGCTTTTTCCATTGAGAGTAGGGGAGATTCAAACAAGAGGACATGATTTGAGAGTTAGGGGGCAAAAGTTTAAGGGTAACACGAGGGGGAATATCTTTACTCAGAGAGTGGTAGCTGTGTGGAATGAGCTTCCAGTAGAAGTGGTAGAGGTAGGTTCAGTATTGTAATTTAAAGTAAAATTGGATAGGTATATGGACAGGAAAGGAATGGAGGGTTATGGGCTGAGTGCGGGCCAGTGGGACTAGGTGAGAGTAAGCGTCGGCACGGACTAGAAGGGCCGAGATGGCCTGTTTCCGTGCTGTAATTGTTATATGGTTTTATGGTGATGCAAAGAGGGTCCTTAGATAGCGACTTCTTGACCCACCACCTCTTGAAGATGCCCTGAAAGAAGGGAAGGGTTGTGCCCAGGATGGAACTGCCTGAGTCTATGGCCCTTGTCCAAGAGTTGACTGCGCAGTACTGAAGTGGGTCAAGAAGTTTAGCCTTCAAAGAGTCCTGAGGTGAACAGCTCATCATCTGTTCAATCTTCAGGATTAGCACAAACATCCTCAAGACAAGATCAAAGAAAGTTTAAAACTCAGAAAAAGATTGGTTAAGCTAACAAATTTGTAGGTGCTGTTACTCTTACTTTTTCTTTACAGAGGGAAGCAGTATGGTATATATAAATGACTGTAAGACCGCTGATAGATGAGTTGGACTATGTATATCATTGATGCTCAGAAGAGCATCAGGTAAACCAGATACACCTTGCTGACCTGTGCATCTTTCCTGCATATTCTGCACACAGCATAATGTTCCAGAGATCAGGAAAACACAGGAACATTCATATTACAAGAATAATAAAATGCCATGTACTTTTCAATAACACACAGAGGGAACTTAATGTTAAATGTCAGCTTTATCTACTGCTACGTCATAAGGAACATGCTTAAAATTGTTTCCTATTCAGTTTCTAACATCTCTACTGTAAGACAACAGTTAAATGAGTTCTTATAAATATTTTAATGTTGAGTATTACAATTAGAATGAGCATCAGGTTTATTATTACTGATATATATCATGAAATCTGTTGGCTTGAGGTAGCAGTACTATGCCACAGTGCCATACATTAAAAAATAATTTACAATGTGTTGTTGCGTACCCTCGAGTCATCATAGTGATCATAATTCTGTCTCCTTTACAATAGCATTGGAGAGAGATAGGAACAGACAAGTTAGAAAAGCATTTAATTGGAGTAAGGGGAATTATGAGGCTATCAGGCAGGAAAATAGAGGCTTAAATTGGAAACATGTTCTCAGGGAAAAGTACAGAAGAAAAGTGACAAATATTCAGGGGAGATTTGTGTAGAGTTCTGTATAGGTACGTTCCAATGAAACAGGGAAGTTATAGTAGGGTACAGGAACTGTGGTGTACAAAGGCTGTAATAAATCTAGCCAAGAAAAAAAAAGCTTACAAAAGGCTCAGAGAGCTAGGTAATGTTAGACATCTAGAAGATAATAAGGCTGATAGGAAGGACCTTAAGGAGGAAATTAGGAGAGACGGAAGGGGCCATGAGAAGGCCTTGGCGGGCAGCATCGAGGAAAACCCCAAGGCATTCTACAAGTATGTGAAGAGCAAGAAGATAAGATGTGAAAGAATAGGACTTATCAAGTGTGACAGTGGGAAAGTGTGCATGGAACCGGAGGAAATAGCAGAAGTACTTAATGAATACTTTACTTCAGTATTCACTATGGAAAAGGATCTTGGTGATTATAGTAATGAGTTTCAGCAGACTGAAATGCTTGAGTATGTAGATATTAAGAAAGGGGATGTGCTGGAGCTTTTGGAAAGCATCAAGTTGGATAAGTCGCCGGGACCGGATGAGATATACCCCAGGCTGCTGTGGGAGATGAGGGAGGAGATTGCTGAGCCTCTGGCGATGAACTTTGCATCATCAATGGGGACAGGAGAGGTTCCAGAGGATTAGAGGGTTGCGAATGTTGTTCTTTTATTCAAGAAAGGGAGTAGAGATAGCCCAGGAAATTATAGACCAGTGAGTCTTACTTCAGTGGTTGGTAAGTTGATGGAGAAGATCCTGAGAGGCAGGATTTATGAACATTTGGAGAGGTATAATATGATTAGGAATAGTCAGCATGGCTTTGCCAAGGGCAGGTCATGCCTTACAAGCCTGATTGAATTTTTTTTGCGGACATGACTAAACACATTGATGAAGGAAGAGTAGTAGATGTAGTTGGTACATGGATTTCAGCAAGGCACTTGATAAGGTACCCCATGCAAGGCTTATTGAGAAAGTAAAGAGGCATGGAATCCAAGGGGACATTGCTTTGTGGATCCAGAACTGACTTGCCCACAGAAGGCAAAGAGTGGTTGTAGACAGGTCATATTCTACATGGAGGTTGGTCACCAGTGGGGTGCCTCAGGGATCTGTTCTGGGACCCTTACTCTTCGTGATTTTTATAAATGACCCAGATGAGGAAGTGGAGGGATGGGTTAGTAAGTTTGCTGATGACACAAAGGTTGGGGGTGTTATGGATAGTGTGGAGGGCTGTCAGAGGTTACAGCAGGACATTGATAGGATGCAAAATTGGGTTGAGAAGTGACAGATGGAGTTCAACCCAGATAAGTATGAAGTGGTTCATTTTGGTAGGTCAACTATGAAAAAATGCATTGTTTGCTGTGTAACCAAAACTATGTAGTCAGCTTTGAGTTTGCTATTTGCTATGCATGTATCCAATTTAGTAGGAGAATGAAATCTTAAGAAAGTAGAAGATAATGGGGTGTTAATGAGAGGCTAGCTAAGAGATGTAGATTAGAACATGATTAAATCAATGGGTAGAAACAATTGTGGCGGATGTACTTGTGATACGCAACTGTAGACCGATTGGATATGCTAATGCAACTAAACCAGGAGATCGCTATAAAAAATGCTATGTACAAGGATCAGTGGGCAATCAGCAACTAGCTCAATGACTGTCTCAGCTTTGATTTGCAAATTAAAGTTTAATACTTCTTGAAGAATCTTCTGCGTCTCCTGGTCGTTTGTGGGGCACAAGAAACCACGACAATGGCAGAATATAGTATTAATGGTAAGATTCTTGGCAGTGTGGAGGATCAGAGGGATCTTGGGGTCCGAGTCCATAGGACACTCAAAGCAGCAGTTTACTCTGTGGTTAAGAAGGCATATTGTGTATTGGTCTTCATCAATTGTGGAATTGAAGTTAGGAGCCGAGTGATAATGTTGCAGCTATATAGGACCCTGGTCAGACCCCACTTGGAGTACTGTGCTCAGTTCTGTTCACCTGACTACAGGAAGGAGTTGGAATCATAGAAAGGGTCCAGAGGAGATTTACAAGGATGTTGCCTGGATTGGGGAGCATGCCTTATGAAAATAGGTTGAGTGAACTTGGCCTTTTCTCCTTGGAGAGATGGAGGATGAGATATGACCTGATAGAGGGGTATAAGATGATGAGAGGTATTGATCGTGTGGATAGTCAGAGGCTTTATCCCAGGGCTGAAATGGTTGCCACAAGAGGACACAGGTTTAAGGTCCTGGGGAGTAGGTGCAGAGGAGATATCAGGGGTAAGTTTTTTACTCAGAGAGTGGTGAGTGCGTGGAATGGGCTGCCGGCAATGGTGGTGAAGGTGGATACGATAGGGTCTTTTAAGAGACTTTTAGATAGGTGCATGGAGCCTAGTAAAATAGAGCGCTGTAGGTAAGCCTAGTAATTTCTAAGGTAGGGACATGCTCGACACAACTTTGTGCTGTAGGTTTTCAATGTTTCTATGTTGTAGGTTTTTATTATCAACTTATGGCGATCCTATGGATAATGTATTTGTCCTTAGGATTTTCGTGACAGAGGTAGACATGGGTTCATGGACTGTTTAGAAATATGATCGCAGAAGAGAATCCATTCTTAAAACATTGAGTGTGTGCCTCCACCCTGATGGTAGTAATAAGAAGAGGGCATGTTCCAAGTGGTGAGGGTACTTAATGATGGTTGTCACTTTCTTTGGATAACCATCATCAGCAGTACGTGGAGTACAAGCCCATATTTGAATCCACCTCAGTTGCTGTCATTTCTTCCTTTCATTCTCTGTGGATGGTGCTCTCTCCAAACTTTGACATATGAACTAAAACTGGTTGCTCATTCTGAGTAAAAGCCAACATAAACTAGAGCTTAAAGCACTGCTCTGTGACCAGTGTGAAAAACTATCAATATGTAGAGGAGCACATCATCTTTGGATATTAACCCTTTCTTTCCCAAGATCTCTCATAAACTCCTTTGGACTCTCTCCAAAGCCAAAACTTTCTTTGTCAGATATAAGACCAAACCTTCTCACAATACTCCAAATGTTCTTCCTTTTCATGATTCTACAGCTTTTATGTTTTTTTTTTGTTTTGTTGTGTTCTATCACTCTCTAACTGCCCTCATTAGTTTATTAGCTAAGGCGCTTCATCAACATTTCACTCATGGAAACCCTAGTCTCACCCTCCTATCCATTCCGACAATGTGTAAAATATCATATGTGGTCCCAGTGCTCAAGAACAGTCGACCAAAAGTCTTGAATGATGACCATTCAGTGGCCCTGGCCTCACCACATCATAAAGATCCTAAAGAGATTGGTTCTGGCTTACCTCTGACCTCTGGTCAGATCAGCCCTTGATCAACTGCAGTTTGCCTACCAGGAGCACACTGGAGTCAATGATGCTGTCATCTACCTGCTAAACAGAGCCGACTCCCATTTAGAAAAGCAGGGCAGCACTGTGTGGACCATGTTTTTCAATTTCTCTGGTGCTTTCAATACCAAACAGCCCTTATTGCTGGAGGACAGCTCCATTCAATACATTGTATCCTGGATAATGGAAGATCAAAGTTTGTGTGGCTTCAGAGCTGTGTGTCAGACATGGCTATAAGCAGCACTGGGACTCACAGGGGACTGTATTGGTTCCCTTCCTGTTTACTCTGTATACCTCAGACTTTAGATACAACACTGAGTCATGTCATCTGCAGAAATTCTCTATTGACTCAGCAATAATTGAATGTATGGGGGGGGGGGGGGGGGTAGAATGAATACAGAGCCCTGATGGGCAACTTTGTCAAATGGTGTGTAATGCCCTGGTCAAGATTTTTACTGCTATGCTGTAGGTATTTCATTTTAGCAGTTCTGTGAGAACAGTCAGTGCTGCTTTCAGCCTGTTTGGGTTTGGGCTGAGATAAGAGGCTTTGTTTTTCAACTTAGGAATGTGGTGTCAGCCAATCAGGGTGGTAGAATGGGAGAAGGTTCTAGAGAACACAGAGCAGAGGTATTTTGTTGGCAGGAGTTAGGAGAAAACAGGAGGGAAGATGGTGGAGGATGCTGTCTCTGTTGCACAAGGTGCTTTGTGCAGAGGGCAGCAAATCCTCACAGCATTCTCATAAACCGGGTTTAGATAGGCGAGACATCCCAACCTCACGGATCTTGCGGGACCAAATTCATATTCACCCTAGACGTACGTAGCCTGAGAAAGGAGGGTTTCTCGCAGCAGAATTAAGTTAACAAGGGGCTAACAAGCCACATTTCCAGAGACAGCCAGTAAAAGGGGATTTCAGGTGCAAAGTGAATCGTCTGCAACTCAACACCAGTAAGCCCAAGGAGATGCTGATAGATGAGGAAAACTAAACCTGCAGTGCTCCCTGTTATTATTGATGGTGAGGACCAACAAAAAATACCTGGAGGTACACTTGGATGACAGAGTTAGGAGGAACACCAACACAGAGGCTGTGTACAAGGAGGACCAGAGTTGCCTCTACTTCCTGAGGAGACTGAGCTCCTTTGGAGAATGCAGGCCTCTCCTTCACATGTTCCACCAGTCTGTTGTTACCAGTACAATTTGTGGTGGTGTACTGGGGCAATAGCATCAACACAGGTGTTAAACTGATTAGAAAGGCCAGCTCAGTTATAGGAGTCAAATTGGACACACTGGAGGCTGTAGTAGAACAAAGGACCCTCCGGAAAATCCTGGCAATTTCGGACAATGTTTCTCACCCTCTGCATGCCACCTTGGCTGAACAGAGGAGCACTTTTAGTAATAGACTAAGACAACTGCGCTGCTCCAAAGAGCACCATATGAGATCGTTCTTATCCTCGGCCATGAGGCTCTATAATGAGTCATGCTATAGCCGGGGAAGTGATGACCCCATCCTGATAGACTGTTTGAGGTAAGATATGTTTTATTCCTTCTTACTTCTCTTCTAATAGTTGTATATTTGTATATCTGTGCACTTATAATGCTACTGTGACACAGTAATTTCCTTTAGGATCAATAAAGTATCTATCTAATTTAATTTAATCTCCTTTACTCTCTCTACATATTAAAACATGCCTTCTGTCTCATTTCTAATCAAATGTGACCAATTATTACTTAACAGAAAATATTGTGAGTGCTGGAATCAGAAATCGATAATCAAAAATATTACTTGGGAAGGAGGCATCTAAGGAGAGAGCAAGTTAATACCTCAAGTCAGCTTATATGAAAGATTATTCATTAGAAACAGTAACTTCAATTCTCTTTTCTCTGATGCTCTCCAACCTGCCTAGAACTGCTAGCATTTTCTGTTTCTAATCGTTACTTAATAATGGTTTTATCCTTGCTGGCTTCTTTTTTAGTGAAATAGCTGAAGGGACGTTCAATTGATTGTTTTTCTCACCAATCAGGTCTCACCTTTCTGGGAAAAGTTTTTAGGTGTGTTATTTAGAATGGACTGTCCTACAGTATATGCTCCCCAAAGAGTAAATTAATAATGTGGCTTTAATGGCATTAGTTCTGCAGACTTTGAAGAATAATGTAAAATGAATGTTTAGTGTCACAATGTGCATTATTATTAAGGTAAGCCTTAAGGTCTGATCTCCAG
The DNA here is from genome assembly GCF_048418815.1 of Hemitrygon akajei. Lineage (NCBI taxonomy): Eukaryota > Metazoa > Chordata > Chondrichthyes > Myliobatiformes > Dasyatidae > Hemitrygon > Hemitrygon akajei. The sequence continues at coordinate 1,599,492 of NC_133146.1, forward strand.
TTCAATGCTAGGGCAGAGTCCCATACATGTACATGTAACTAGATTGATCAATCAATGTCCACCATTACTGCATTGCTTCCTAGTAAAGCTGCAATGAATAGTAAAGCCATGAGTTGGGGAGTCAGCCTTGAAGTATCTATTAGTCCAAAATGCCACTTGTCAAAACAAAATCACCTCATCAGCTTTCTCGATATTTTACTTTATGTGCTGATTCCAGCAGCAATGGAGAACTGTACACTTTAATGGAGAACAGCATGAGGGTAATTGGTTAACCATTCAAATGTCTGGGAATATCCTATTGTTTTCAACCAATCTTTATTATTGGATGATCTTGTTGCACTATTACAAATTGTCAGGTATGATGTTGTGGCCATCACTGAACCGTGGCTGAAGGATAGTTATAGTTGGGAGTTGAATGTCTAAGGTTACGAGTTGTATTGGAGGGATAGGAAGGTAGGCAGAGGGGATGGTGTGTCTCTGCTGGTAAAGAATGGCATAAAATCGGTAGAAAGATGTGACATAGGATCAGAAGAAATTGAATCCTTGTGGGTTGAGTTAAGAAACTGCAAGGGTAAAAAGACCCTAAAGCAGTTATTCACAGATCTCCCAACAGTAGTTGGGATGTGGACCACAGATTACAAAAGGAAATAGAAAAGGTGTGTCAAAAGAACATTGTTATGATAGTCATGGGTGATTTTAAAATGCAGGTCAATTGGCAAATTCAGGTTGGTAATGGATCTCAAGAGAGTGAGTCTGTTGAATGCCTATGAGATAGCTTTTTAGAGCAGTTGTCATTGAGCCTACTAGATAGATAGATAGATAGATAGATAGATAGATAGATACTTTATTCATCCCCATGGGGAAATTCAACTTTTTTTTCCAATGTCCCATACACTTGTTGTAGCAAAACTAATTACATACAATACTTAACTCAGTAAAAAATATGATATGCATCTAAATCACTATCTCAAAAAGCATTAATAATAGCTTTTAAAAAGTTCTTAAGTCCTGGCGGTAGAATTGTAAAGCCTAATGGCATTGGGGAGTATTGACCTCTTCATCCTGTCTGAGGAGCATTGCATCGATAGTAACCTGTCGCTGAAACTGCTTCTCTTTCTCTGGATGGTGCTATGTAGAGGATGTTCAGAGTTATCCATAATTGACCGTAGCCTACTCAGCGCCCTTCGCTCAGCTACCGATGTTAAACCCTCCAGTACTTTGCCCACGACAGAGCCCGCCTTCCTTACCAGCTTATTAAGACGTGAGGCGTCCCTCTTCTTAATGCTTCCTCCCCAACATGCCACCACAAAGAAGAGGGCGCTCTCCACAACTGACCTATAGAACATCTTCAGCATTTCACTACAGACATTGAATGACGCCAACCTTCTAAGGAAGTACAGTCGACTCTGTGCCTTCCTGCACAAGGCATCTGTGTTGGCAGTCCAGTCTAGCTTCTCGTCTAACTGTACTCCCAGATACTTGTAGGTCTTAACCTGCTCCACACATTCTCCATTAATGATCACTGGCTCCATATGAGGCCTAGATCTCCTAAAGTCCACCACCATCTCCTTGGTCTTGGTGATATTGAGACGCAGGTAGTTTGAGTTGCACCATATCACAAAGTCCTGTATCAGTTTCCTATACTCCTCCTCCTGTCCATTCCTGACACACCCCACTATGGCCGTGTCATCAGCGAACTTCTGCACATGGCAGGACTCCGAGTTATATTGGAAGTCTGATGTGTACAGGGTGAACAGGACCGGAGAGAGTACGGTTCCCTGCGGCGCCCCTGTGCTGCTGACCACCGTGTCAGACCTACAGTCTCCCAACCGCACATACTGAGGTCTATCTGTCAAGTAGTCCACTATCCAATCCACCATGTGAGAGTCTACTCCCATCTCCGTTAGTTTGTGCCTTAAGATCTTGGGCTGGATGGTGTTAAAGGCACTAGAGAAGTCAAGGAATGTAATCCTCACAGCACACCTGACCCCCTCTAGGTGAGAGAGTGATTTGTGCAGCAAATACGTGATAGCATCCTCCACTCCCACCTTCTCCTTATACGCAAACTGAAGAGGATCCTGGGCGTGCCTGGTTTGTGGCCTCAGATTCTGTATTATCAGCCGCTCCATGGTCTTCATAACGTGCGACGTCAAGGCAACAGGTCTGAAGTCATTCAACTCCTTTGGTTGTGGTTTCTTCGGTACCGGGACAATGCAGGATGTTTTCCACTGTCTGGGTACTCTTCTCTGCTCCAGGCTCATGCTGAAGATGCGCTGTAGTGGTTCTCCCAGCTCAGTCGCACAGGCCCTCAGTAATCGTGGGGAAACTCCATCCGGTCCAGCCGCCTTGCTGGTACAGATCTTCCTCAGTTGACCTTCCACCTGTGCAGCCGTAATCCTGGGTGTGGGCAAGGTCTCCTGTGAGTGGCTATTTTCCTGTGAGGGAAGTAAGCCTGGTGTGGATTTCTGCGGTGAGGAAGAGATTGAGCTGTCGAACCTGTTGAAGAAGTTGTTCAGCTGGTTCGCTTTCTCCACATCTCCACTTATGTTCGCCCCCCGCTTTGCACTAGGGGATCAGCTATACTGGATTGGGTGTTATGTAATGAACCAGAGGTGATTAGGGAACTTAAGGTAAAAGAATCCTTGGGAACCAGTGATCACCATATGATTGAGTTCAACTTGAAATTTGTTACGGGGAAAATTAAATCAGATGTAGCAGTATTTCAGTGGAGTAAGGGAAATTACAGTGGTATGAAAGAGTTGTTGGTCAAAGTAAATTGGAAGGAGATGCTGGCAGGGATGACAGCAGAGCAGCAATGGTGTGAGTTTCTGGGGAAATGAGAAAGGTGCAGGATAGACATATTCCAAAAATGAAGAAGTACTCAAATGGCAAAATAGAAGAATTGTGGCTGACAAGGAAAATCAAAGCTAATGTAAAAGCAAATGAGAGGACACACAATAAAGCAAAAACTAGTGATTAAATAGAGGATTGGGAAACTTTTAAAATCCTACAAAAAGCAACTAAAAGAATCATTAGGAGGGAAAAGATGAAAAATGAAAACAATCTAACAAACAATATTAATGTGCATAGTGAAAGTTTTTTCAAGTATATAAAAAATAAAAGAGAGACAAGAGGGCATCTAAGACTACTAGAAAATGAAGCTGGAGAAATGATAATGGGGAACAAGGAGATGGCAGATGAATTAAATGAGTATTTTGCATCAGTCTTCACTGTGGAAGACACTAGCAGTGTGCCAGATGTTGTAGTATATGAAGGAAGAAAAATGAGTTATATTATTATTACAAGGGAGAAGGTGTACAAAAAACTGAAAGACCTAAGGGTACACGAGTCACCTGGACCAGATGAACTGCACCTTACAGTCCTGAAAGAGGTAGCGGTAGAGATTGTGAGGCATTAGTAATGATCTTTTAAAAAATTATTGGACTCTGGCATGGTGCCAGAGGACTGGAAAATTACAAATGTCACTCCACTCTTAAAGAAAGGAAGAAAGCAGCAGAGAGGAAATTATAGACCAGTTAACCTGACCTCAGTGGTTGGGAAGATGTTGGAGTCAATTGGTAAGGATGAGGTTATAGAGTCCCTGGATACACAGGACAAGATAAGACAAAGTTAGCATGGGTTTCCTTAAGGGAAAATCTTGCCTGACAAACCTTTTGGAATTCTTTGAGGAAATTACATGTAGGATACATAGAGAGGATGCAGTGGATGTTGTATATTTGGACTTTCAGAAGGCCTTTGACAAGGGGCCATACATGAGGCTGCATACCAAGTTAAGAGCCTATGGTATTACAGAAAAGTTACAGGCATGTTCAAGCATTGGCTGATTGGTAGGAGGCAGTGAGTAGGAATAAAAGGATCCTTTTCTGGTTGGCTGCCAGTGACTAGTGGTGTTCTGCAGGGGTCAGTGTTAGGACTGCTTCTTTTTATGCTGTATATCAGTGGTTTAGATGATGGAATAGATGGTTTTGTTGCCAAGTTTGCAGATGATATGGTGGAGGGGCAGGTAGTATTGTGGAAATAGGTGGGATGCAGAAGGACTTAGACAGAATACGAGAATAGGCAAGAAAGTGGCAAATGAAATACAATGCTGAAAAATGCATGGTCGTGCACTTTGGTAGTAGAAATAAATGTGCAGACTATTTTCTAAATGGGGAGAAAATCCAAAAATCTCAGATGCAAAACGACTTGGAAGTCATTGTGCGGAACACCCTAAAAAGTTAACTTGCAGGTAGAATCAGTGGTGAGGAAGGCAAATGCAATGTTAGCATTCATTTCAAGAGGCCTAGAATACAAGTGCAGGGATGTGATGCTGAGGCTTTATAAGGCACTGCATTGTTGAGGTCTCACCTTGAGTATTGTGAACCGTTCTGGGCTCCTCATCTAAGAAAAGATGTGCTGGCATTGGAAAGGATTCAGAGGAGGTTCACAAGGATGATTCTGGGAAAGAAAGGATTATCGTACAAGGAACAGATGTCAGCTCTGGGTCTGTATTCACTGGAATTTGGAAGGATGGGAGTGGGGAGGATCTCATTGAAACCTTTTGAATGTTGAAAGGCCTTGACAGAGTAGGATGTTTCCCATGGTGGGGAGTCTAGGACAAGAGGGCACAGCCTCAGGATAGAGGGGCATCTATTTAAAACAAAGTTGCGGAGGAATTTCTTTAGCCAGAGGTTGTTGAAGTTGTGGAATTTATTACCACAGGCAGCTGTGGAGGCCAGGTCATTGGGTGTATTTAGGGCAGAGCTTGATAGGTTCTTGACTGGACACAGTATCAAAGGTTACTGGGAGATGGCTGCAGAGTGGGGCTGAGGATGAAAAAAAAAGATCAGTCATGATTGACGGGCCAAATGGCCTAATTCTGCTCCTATGACTTAAGGTCTGTGGAAATCAATCAAGTTACAAAATATACCCTGGGGCAAGGAGACAAAGAGGTTTCAAATCAGTAGAGCAGACAATAGGGAGGAAATGACCATAAGGGCAAAGGTCTTTTAAAGCAAGATTGTTATTTCCAGAACATAAGAGATTCCACAGATGCTGGAAACCCAGAGTAACATTAGCTTCTGGCTTCTGGCTTCTTTGCAATTTCTTTCCTGTCCTCATGAAGGATCTCATCCCAAAACAATAACTGTTTATTCACGTCAGAGCCCACTTGGAGTACTGTGCTCAGTTCTGGTCGCCTCACCACAGGAAGGATGTAGAAACCATAGAAAGGGTGCAGAGGAGATTTACAAGGATGTATCCTGAATTGAGGAGCATGTCTTAAGAGAATAGGTTGAGTGAACACAGCCCTTTCTCCTTGGAGAGGCGGTAGTTGAAGGGTGACTTGATAGAGGTGTATAAAATGATGAGAGGCATTGATCATGTGGATAGTCAGAGGCTTTATCCCAGGGCTGAAATGGTTGCCACAAGAAGACACAGGTTTAAGGTGCTCGGAAGTAGGTACAGAGGAGATGTCAGGGGTAAGTTTTTAACTCAGAGAGCAGTGAGTGCGTGGAATGGGCTGCCATGCACGGTGGTGGGGGCGGATACGATAGGATCTTTTAAGAGACTTTTGGATAGGTACATGGAGCTTAGAAAAACTAGAGGGCTATGGGAGCGCCTAGTAATTTCTAAGGTTGGGACATATTCAGCACAACTTTGTGGGCCGAAGGGCCTGTATTGTGCTGTAGGTTTCTATTTCACTACGTCTATCAATGCTGCCTGAACTGCTGAGTTCCTCCAGCATTTTATGTGGCTTATTTCCATCTGTGAAAATGAATACGCAACTACCAATTGTTGAAAAGGTTTGATAACATCAGAAACATTCAACAGGATTCAGTAGCATCCCAAGAAGGAAAATGGAGGTCTATTTGAGAGGGAACTGTTAAATTGATCTTAGAGTATAAGATTGGCACAACATTGTGGGCTGAAAAGCCTGTACTGTGCTGTACACGGTCTATGTTCCTTCCTTTCAGAAAGAAAATTCTATCGCTCTTACCAAATCTGACCAACGTATCAGTCCAGTTCTTCAACATTCCAGTTCCTCAGGTTGTCAAGCAAGCTGGTCAGTCACCATCTCACCAGACTGTGAATATTCTAAGTATATTTTACATTCCTGAGAAAAACTGTTCAGTGTGTTGTTTGGATTTAACTGTCTTATTTGCTCCCCAGAGGATTAGTAAATGTGTAACTTTACATCATTAGGTCTGCAACCTTTAAAGGGTAATGTAAGATGCCCTTTAGGGCCACAAGTGCATTATTAAAATATGGCCTTAAAGCTTTGATCTCCAATTTAACTGCAGGGGAGTGGCAGAGCTCCCAGTAATAAATGCCAGACATACCTACTTCCTGAAATATATGTAATAAAACTGCTCAACATGGTCGTATTGTGACGTGTGGAGAAAAAATTATTTTAACAACTGTAGAATAAGTTTAAAAGTCTCCGTTTATCCAAAATAAATAGGAACAGGCAAAAGATGGCTACGAACCAACAAGGACCATTGGATGCTTCAAATTGGGGAAACCAACTTCCATTGTCAAAGACCTTTCCTTAGTTTCAAGCCATACAATCAACATGTTGGTGTAATGGTAATGTCAGATTAGACTATACAGAAAGGCTGCCAAGTTGCGGACACATCGTGGGCACAACCCTAGCTATAAGAAGGTAAGATCAAGGATCCTCGCCATCAAGGAAGTTCCACAGCGTAAGATTCAGGAACATTACTTCCCTGCAAACATCAGGTTCTTGATTCCTTTACAATCTGAACCTACCACAGCAATGGAACATTATGGACCACCGCCCACCTGGGCCTGTCTTTACCGGCGTCTTTGGTTTTGTTTTGCAGCAAGATCTTGTTTTACCAGTCTTTCTTTCCTCTGAATGGCATAGTTTACTTATACTTTACATCCTGTGGCTTGTACAGGCTTTTCAGCCAACGATGTTGTGCCAATCTTTTACTCTAAGATCAATCTAACAGTTCCCTCTCAAATAGCCCTCCATTTTCCTTCCTGGGATGCTTCTGAATTCTGTTGAATGTTTCTGATGTTATCAAACCTTTTCAACAATTGGCAGTTGGGTATTCATTTTCACAGTTGGAAATAAGCCACATAAAATGCTGGAGGAACTCAGCAGTTCAGGCAGCATTGATAGACGTAGAGAAATAGAAACCTACAGCACAATACAGGCCCTTCAGCCCACAAAGTTGTGCCGAACATGTCCCAACCTTAGAAATTACTAGACTTACCCATAGCCCTCTAGTTTTTCTAAGTTCCATGTGCCTATCCAAAAGTCTCTTAAAAGACCCTATCGTATCTGCTCCCACCACCGTGCATGGCAGCAAAAGCCATTGTTCAGAGGAGATTGGACTCCATTCAGAAACACTATTTGCTTGTGGTTACTGTTTGCATGATGTTTTTTTTATTGCACATTGAGTGTTGAAAGGTCTTTTTAATGGGTTATTTTATCATTTTATTTTCTTATGGGCATGATGTGTTTTTTTATTCTCTGCACATTGGGTGTTAGACAGTCTGTTTCATGTATGTTTTCTTTGTTCCACAGCTACCTGTTAGGAGACGAATCTCAAGGTTGTATAGTGTATACATACTTTGATAATACATGTACTTTGAACTTCCAATTCATTCATTGTACAGTGCTTCACCGTACTTGTGCATATGCCAATAAACAGCTTGGCTTGTTATGGCAACAATGCAACTGTTCATCACAGAGAATACTTTGACCTATTGCTGCAGTTTTTTTATTCAGAAGGCTGCCCAATGAGATGGTCTCTTGCTGAAACAATAAATAATCACTTCCCATTCTGTTTGCTGAGAGACTCACCAGGGATATTTGCAAGTCTGCATTCCCATCAGCAAGTCTCTCAGTCTGAGCTATGTACTGGAATATCAGGTGATCCCTCACTTCATTAAATTTAACATCCACCCAGCATTTGCATTTCAGTCCTATCTTTTTGACAAAGCAGAATCATGGAAATTCAAGGTTAGGAGGAAAATTGAAAATTGCATGCCAGAACAAAACCAAAATCAGGGAGTTGCTTATTGGCTACAGAAGGAGGAAACCAGAGACCCATGAGCCAGTCATCATTAGGGAACCAGTGGTGGAGAGTGTCAGTAACTTTAAATTCCTTGGCACTTTCATTACAGAGGATCTGCCCTGGGACCATCACATGTGCCATTACGAAGATGGTACTGTAGTACATTTACTTTCTTAGAAGTTTGTGCAGATTCGGCGACATGTCATCTAAAACATTGACAAACTTCTATAGATGCACAGTGGAGAGTATCCTGACTGGTTGCATCACTGCCTGGTTGGAAATACCAATGCCCAAGAACAGAGAAGCCTACAAAAGATCACAAGATCACAAGACAAAGGAGCAGAAGTAGGCCATTCGGCCCATCGTGTCCGCTCCGCCACTCCACCATGAACTAAACTATTCTCCCGTCTAGTTCCAATTTCCAGCTTTTTTCCCATATGCCTTGATACCCTGACTAATCAGATACCTGTCAATCTCCTCCTTAAAAACCTTCAATGATTGGGCCTCCACAGCTGTATGTGGCAACGAATTCCATAAATCCACGACCCTCTGGCTAAAAAAATTTCTCCTCTTCCGCAGGGCACCACTGCTCAGTACAAGAGGACATGGCTTTAAAGTAAGGGGAGGGAAGTTCAAGGGGGATATTAGAGGAAGGTTTTTCACTCAGAGAGTGGTTGGTGCGTGGAATGCACTGCCTGAGTCAGTTGTGGAGGCAGATACACTAGGGAAGTTTAAGAGACTACTAGACAGGAATATGGAGGTATTTAAGGTGGGGCGGTTATATGGGAGGCAGGGTTTGAGGGTCGGCATGACATTGTGGGCCGAAGGGCCTGTAATATACTGTACTATTCTATTTTCTATGTTCTATGTTCATCTCTGTTTTAAATGGGTACCCTCTAATTCTAAGACGGTGACCTCTTGTCCTGGACTCACCCACCAAGGGAAACAGCCGTTCCACATCTACTCTGTCCAACTCCTTCAACATTCGAAATGTTTCTATGAGATCCCCTCTCATTCTTCTATACTCTAATGAATGCAATCCAAGAGCCGATAAACGCTCCTCATATGTTAGTCCCTGCATTCCAGGAATCTCCTAGTGAATCTTCTCTGAACTCCCTCCAACATCAGCACATCCTTTCTAAGATAGGGGGCCCAAAACTGCACACAGTATTCCAAATGAGGTCTCACCAGTGCCCCATAGAGCCTCATCAACACCTCCTTAGTCTTATACACTGTTCCTCTTGAAATGAATGCCAACATAGCATTCGCTTTCCTTACTGCCGATCCAACCTGGTGGTTAACCTTTAGGGTATCCTGCACTAGGACCCCCAAGTCCCTTTGAAATTCCGATTTTTGAATTTTCTCCCCACCTAAATAATAATCTGCACGATTGTTTCTTCTTCCAAAATGTACAACTGTACATTTCTCAACATTGTATCTTATCTGCCATTTCTTTGCCCACTCTCCTAAACTGACCAAGTCTCTCTGCAACCTTTCCGTTTCTTCAACACTTCCTGCTCCTCCACCTATCTTGGTGTCATCCGCAAATTTAGCCACAAAACCGTTTAATCCAAAAAGTAGTGGATATGGCCTAGTCCATCACGGGAAAAGTCTTCCTAACTATTGAGTACATCTACAAGGAGCACTGCCACAAGAAGGCAGTATCCATTATCAAGGTCCCCACTTTCTAAGCATGCTCTCTTTTGCCGCTGCCAACATGAGGGAAGTACAGGAACCTTAGCTCCCACACCACCAGGTTCATGAACAGTTGTTACTCTTCAATCATCAGGCTCCTGAACCAGAAAAGATAACTTTACTCACCTTCAGGGACTCTAAAAATCAAATTCTCAGTGGGAAGTTATAGGATTGGGAAGCTTTTAAAAACTAACAGAAGGCAGCTAAAAATATATAAGAAAGGAAAAGATGGAATACGAAAATAAGCCAGCTAATAATATTAAACAGGATACTAAAAGTTTTTTCAGGTATATAGTATAAAGGAGTAGCAAGAGCAGATATTGGATCACTGGACATGATGCTGCAGAGGCAGTAATGAGAGACAAGGAAATGCCAGATGAACTGAATAAGTATTTTCCATCAGCCTTCACTGTGGCAGACATGAGCAATATGCCGGAAGAACAAAAGCGTCAGGGGGCAAAATTCAGTGAAGTTGCCATTACTGAGTCTGAAGGTAAGTATATTTCCTGGACCAAATGGTGTACATCCTAGGGTTCTGAAAGGGGTGGCTGAAGAGATTGTGGAGGCACTAGTAATGATCTTTCAAGCATCACTAGCTTTGGAAATGGTTCCTAGGGCTGTAAAATTGCAAACGTCACTCCACTCTTCAAGAAAGGAGAGAGGTAGAAGAAAACCATAGAACCATAGAACACTATAGCACAGTACAGGCCCTTCAGCCCTCCATGTTGTGCCGACCCATAAAATCCTTTAAAAAAGTACTAAACCCACACTACCCAATATCCCTCCATTTTTCTTTCATCCATGTGCCTGTCCAAGAGGCTTTTAAATACCCCTAATGTTTTAGCCTCCACTACCATTCCTGGAAAGTCATTCCAGGCACTCACAACCCTCTGTGTAAAAAAACTTACCCCTGACATCTCCCCTAAACTTCCCTCCCTTAATTTTGTGCATATGCCCTCTGGTGTTTGCTATTGGTGCCCTGGGAAACAGGTACTGACTATCCACCCTCTCATAATCTTGTAGACCTCTATCAAGTCCCCTCTCATTTTTCTATGCTCCAAGTAAGTAAAGTAAATAATTTACTTTAATTCAGAGGCAATTTTTAAGGGTGTGGTTTTCAGGTACATGCCGAAGTCATCATGGCTTCCTCAAAGGAAAATCTTGTCTGACAAACCGGTTGATATTCTTTGAAGGAAAAACAAGCAGGATAGACAAAGAGAATCCGTTGATGTTGTGTGCTTGGATTTTCAGAAGCCCTTTGACGAGGTGCTACCCATGATGCTGCTTAACAAGATACTAACCAATGGTATTACAGGGACTATACTAGCATGGACGGATCATTGGCTGACTGGCAGGAGCAAAGAGTGGGAACAAAGGGAGCCTTTCTGGTTGACTGCTGGTGACTAGTGGTGTCCCAGAGGGGCCCGTGTTGGGACTGATTCTTTTTACGTTATTTGTCAATGATGTGGATGATGGAATTGATGGCTTTTTGGCTAAGTTTGTGGATGATACAAAGATAGATGGAGGGGCAGTTAGTGTTGAGGAAGCAGAGAGGCTAAAGAAGTACAGACTAAAATAGAGTGTCGGGAAGTGTATGGCCATGCACTTTGGTAGAAGAAACAAAAGTATAGATTATTTTCAAAATGGAGAGAAAATTCAAAAATCTAAGGTGCAAAGGGACTTGAGACCCCTTGTGCAAGATTCCCTAAAAGTTCATTTGCAGGTTAAATAAGTGATGTGGAAGGTAAATACAATGTTGGCATTCATTTTGAAAGGACCAGAAAATAAAAGCAAAGATGTAATGTTGAGGCTTTATAAGAAGCTGGTGAAGCCTCACTTGGAGTATTGTGAGTAGTTTTGGGCTCTTTATCTAAGAAAGGACATGTTGATATTGGACAGGGTTCAAAGGAGGTTCACAAAAATGATTCCAGGATTAACACATGACCTGCATTTGATTACTCCGGGCCTGTACTCACTGGAACTCAGAAGAATGGGGGGGGGGGGGGGGAGGTGTGGTCTCATTGAAACCTATCGAATACTGAGAGGAAACAATAGAGCAGATGTAGAGAGGATGTTTCCTGTGGTGAGGGAGCCTAAGACCAGAGGATAAAGCCTCAGAACAGAGAACTGTCCATTTGCAATACAGATGAGGAGGAATTCCTTTAGCCAGAGTGGTGAACCTGTGGAATTCATTGCCACAGGAGCTGTGGAGGCTAAGTCATTCAGTATAAATAAAGCAGAGACTTTGATTCTTAATTCTTGATTAGTCAGGAGATGGAGGGTTACAGGGAGAAGGCATGAGACTGGGGCAGAGAGGGAAATGGATCAGTCATAATGGAATGGTGGAGCAGACTCAATGGGCCAAATGGCCTGATTCTGCTTCAATTACACCAGTGCCTCAGAAGAATGTGGTAACCTGCCTCAAAGACTCATCCAGTAGTATTTACAATCACTGTGATGAAGTATTTTGAGAAGTTGGTGATGAAACCTATTAACCCCTGCCTGAAAAGCGACAAAGATGCATACATTGGAACACTCTTTATCGACTGGAGCTCAGCATTCAGTACTATCATCCCCTCAAAACTAATCAATAAATTTCAAAACCTAGGCCTCATTACCTCCTGCAGCAACTGGATCCTCGATTTCCTCACTTGTGGACCCCAGTCAGTTCAGATTGGTAACAACATCTCCCCCACAATCACCAACAGCACAGGTGCATCACAAGTCTGTGTGTTTAGCCCCCTGCTCTGCTCAATTACACTTATGCCTGTGTGGCTAAGCACAGCTCCAATGCCATATTCAAGTTTGCTGATGTCACCACTGTTGTAGACTGAACCAAAAGTGGTGATGAATCAGCATATAGGAGGGCGACTGAAAATCTGGCTGAGCGGTGCCACAAGAATGCAATGCCAGCAAGATCAAGGAGCTGATAATTAACTTTAAGAGAAGGAAACCAGAAGTCCATGAGCTAGTCCTCATCGGAGAGGGTTAGCAATTTCAAATTTCTTGCTGTTATCATTTCAGCCCAGCACATAAGTGCAGTTACTTAGGAGACAAACTTCTATAGATGTGTAAAGGAGTGTATATTCACTGGCTGCAGTGGACACAACCCAGTTCATCATGTGTAAAGCTTTCCCCCCATTGATGCATCTACACAAAACGTTGTTGCAGGAAAATGTTTTTTTCATAGCTCTGACAAGTGACCAATTGGGAGATCAGAAGCTTGAAAGAAGAGAATTTCACTCAGGTCCACGGACTGAGTATCAAAGGGCAGCAGCTCACGACTCTTCGTTTGGAGCTCCGACCAGTGACCAATCGGCACTTGGAATTGATTAGCAAGAACAAATTAAAGGAAGGCAGGGGTAAACTCAGCAGCCATCTTCGCAGAGCCCGCCATTTGAGTGGACAGAGTTAGAGTGGTGATTATGGAGCTTTAGCTCTCCGAGGCTTCAGTCAGAGAAAGCAAAATAGAAAAGCTCTAGGTAGAGTTTTTCTTCCCTCCCTTCTTCACATTTGCTCAGTTAGGATGGTAGAGATGTCAGGCAAGATAGTTGAATGCTCCCCTTGTGGGATGTGGGCAGGCAGGGAACTACAACTGCACAAAGTGCATCCAGCTGTTGCTTCTAACAAACCGTAGTAATAAGGTGGAGCTGGAAATGGATGAAACATAGATCATTCAGGAGGTTCAGGGGGTGATAGATACATAGGACATATAGGGACGTAGTTACACTCAAGGTGCAGGACACAGAAAACTGGCTGACGGTTAGGAAGGGAAAAGGGGTTAAAGAGCCTGTGCAGAGTACCTCTGGAGCTATCCCCCTCAACAACAGGTATATCACTTTGGATACAGTCGTGGGGGATGACCTAGCAGAGAAAAGACTCAGTGGTCAAGTTTCTGGCACTGAATCTGGTTCTATGATTCAGAAGGGAAAAGGGAGAAGAGACTGATAAGATTTATTAGTTAGGGGAACAGAAGGGAGGCTCTTTGGGAAAGAGTGAGATTACAGGATGATATGTTGCCTCCCAGGTGCCAGGGTCCGGAAAATCTTGGATCAAGTCCTCAGCATTCTCAAATGGGAGAGTGAACAGCCAGAGGTCATGATGCATGTAGGTACTAATGATATGGGTAGGACGAGTGATGAGGTTCTGCATGGGACTTGAGGGAGATAGATGCTACGTTAAAGAGCAGGACCTCTAAGGTTGTGATCTCAGGATTGCTACCTGTGCTATGTGCTAGTGAGGCCAGAACTAGGAAGATTATACAGTTTAACACATGGGCCAGTGTGTTGGTATAGAAGGGAGGAAATAATATTTTTGTATCATTTGGCTCTCTTCCAGGGAAGTTGAGACCTGTACAGAAAGAATTGTTTTCACCAGAACTGGAGGGGGACTAAAACCCTAGCCAGAAGTTTGCTAATGCTGCACAGTGGGGTTTAAACTAGAGTTGCAGTGGGATGGGAACCAGAGTGCCAGACAGCAGAGAGGTTGTGGAGGCAGATGTTGGTAAGACCTCAGACAAAGTTAAAAATCAAAATGTTGAGCATGTTACAACTAGAGTCCTGAACGGTGTACATTTCAATGCAAGGAGTGTTGTGGGAAAGGCAGATGAACTCGGGGCATGGATGTACACCTGGAATTATGATATTGTAGCCCATTACTGAGACTTAGTCGCAGGAAAGGCATGACTGGCAGCTCATTATTCTGAGGTTCCGTTGTTTTAGGTGTGGCAAAGCAGGAGGGATGGCATTATTAGCCAGGGAAGATGTCACGGCAGTGCTCTATGAGGATGGATTCATCGAGTGAGGTGTTATAGGTGGAACTGAGAAATAGGAAAGGTATGACCACATTAATGGGTCTACATTACAGATCATGCAACAGTCCTAGGGATTTAGAGGAACACATTTGTAAAGAGATCGCAGATGGTTGCAAGAAACAAGGTTGCTATAGTTGGTATTTTTTAACTTTCCACATGTTAGTGCCACGTGCTGGTGAGGCTAGAAATAGGAAGATAATGTAGCTAAATACGTTGCTATGGAGATGGTGCAGGAGGGAGGGCTTCATGCTTTTGGACAATTGGGCTTTGTTCCAAGGAAAGTAGGACCTGTTCCGACGGGGCGGTTTGCACCTGAACTGGCGGAAGACTAACATCCTTGTGGGTAGATTTGCTAGTGCTGTTCCAGGGGGTTTAAACTAGATTTGCAGGAGGAGGGAAACCAGAGTGTTAGAGCAGATAGTGAAGTGGAGGAGGCTAAAGATCATGTGAGGACTGCATGTATAGGCAGAAATCAAAGGTTTGTATGTGATAAAAATGCTCTCAGGTGCATCTATTTCAATGCAAGGGGTATTGCAGGTAAGGCAGATAAGTTTAGGATGTGGATTGGCTCGTGGGATTATGACATTATTGCTATTAGTGAGACTTGGTTGCAGGAGGGGCAGGACTGGCAGCTTAATGTTCCGGGGTTCCGTTGTTTCAGACGTGATAGAGGGGGAAGGATGAAAGGGGGGGGAGTGGCATTACTAGTCAGGGAGAATATCACAACTGTGCATAGACAGGATAGCCCGGAGGGAGTGTCTACAGAGGCCATGTGGGTGGAGCTGAGGAACGGGAAAGGTGTGACTACACTAATAGGGTTGTATTATAGATGGCCCAATACTCAGAGAGAATTGGAGGAACAAATCTGTAGAGAGATAGCAGATCAATGTAAGAAACAGAAAGTTGTAATAATAGGGGATATTAACTTTCCACATATTGACTGGGACTCCCACATATGAAAGGGCTAGATGGCTTGGAGTTTGTCAAATGTGTTCAGGAACGTTTTCTAAATCAATATATAGAGGTACCTACCAGAGAAGATGCAATTCCTGATCTCCTATTAGGGAACCAGACAGGTCAGTTAACAGAAGTATGTGTAGACAAACATTTTGGGTCCAGTGACCATAATGTCATTAGTTTCAAGTTAATTATGGATAAGGATAGGTCTGGTCCTCGAGTTGAGGTTCTAAATTGGAGAAGGGCCAATTATGTGGAAATGAGAAAGGAGCTAGGAAGAGTGGATTGGGATAAGTTGTTTCCTGGCAAGGATGTGTTCAGTAAGTGGAAGGCCTTCAAAGACAAAATTCTGAGAGTGCAGAGTTTGCATGTTCCTGCCAGCATTAAAGGCAAAGTTAACAGGCATAGGGAACCTTGGTTTTCAACGGATATTGGTGATCTGGTTAAGAAAAAGTGAGAGGTGTATAGCAGGTATAGGCAACAAGGAACAAATGAAATACTTGAAGAGTATAGAATATGTAAGAAAATACTGAAGAAGGAAAGCATAAAGGCAAAAAGAAGACATGAGGTTGCTTTGGCAGATAATGTGAAGGTAAACCCGAAGGGTTTCTACAAGTATATTAAGATTAAAAGGATAGTAAGGGACAAAATTAGTCCTCTAGAAGATTAGAGTGGCTGTCAATGTGTGGAGCCTCACAAGATGGGGGGGATCTTAAACAGTTTTTTTGCATCAGTATTTACTCTGGAAACTGGCATAGCGTATATGGAAGGAAGGGAAATAAGCAGTAGTGTCATGGAACATATAGAGATTAAAGAGGAAGAGGTGCTTGCTGCCTTACAGCGAATAAAGGTAGATAAATCCCCTGGGCCTGACATGGTATTTCTTTTGACCTTGAGAGAGACTAGTGTCGAAATTGCAGGGGCCCTGGCAGAAGTATTTAAAATCTCCTTAGCCACAGGTGCAGTGCCGGAGGATTGGAGGGTAGCTCACGTTGTTCCGTTGTTTAAAAGAGGCTCCAAAAGTAAGCCAGGAAATTACAGGCCAGTGAGCCTGACATCAGTAGTAGGTAAATTATTGGAAGGTGTTCTGAGAGATCGGATATACAAGTACTTGGACAGCCAAGGGCTAATTAAGGATAGTCAACATGGCTTTAACGATGGTGTTTAACGAATCGTAGAGTTTTTTGAGGAGGTTACCAAGAAAGTAGATGAAGGAAAGGCTGTGGATGTTGTCTACATGAACAAGGTCCCACATGGGAGGTTAGTTCAGAAGGTTCAGGCACTAGGTATCCTTGGAGAGGTTGTAAACTGGATTCGAAATTGGCTGTGTGGGAGAAGACAGAGAGTGGTAGTGGATGATTGCTTCTGAGACTGGAGGCCTGTGACTAGTGGTGTGCCTCAGGGATCTGTGCTGGGACTATTGTTTGTTGTCTATATCAATGATCTAGATGATAATGTGGTAAATTGGAGCAACAAGTTTGCTGATGACACTAAGATTGGAGGTGTTGTGGACAGCGAGGAAGGTTTTCAAAGCTTGCAAAGGGATCTGGGCCAACTGGAAAAATGGGCCAGAAAATGGCAGATGAAATTTAATGCAGACAAGTGTGAAGTGTTGCATTTTGGAAGGATAAATCAAGATAGGACATACACAGTCAATGGTAGGGCACTGAGGAGTGTGGAGGAATAAAGGGATCTGGGAGTTCAGATACATAATTCCCTGAAAGTGGCGTCACAGGTAGACAGTGTTGTAAAAAAGGCTTTCAGCATCCTGGCATTCATAAATCAAATTATTTAGTATAGGAGTTGGGATATTATGGTGAGGTTGTGTAAAACATTGGTGAGGCCAAATTTGGAGAATTCTGTGCAGTTCTGGTCACCTAACTATAGGAAGGATATCAGTAAGATTGAAAGAGTGCAGAGAAGATTTACTAGGATGTTGCCAGGTCTTCAGGAGTTGAGTTATAGGGAAAGATTGAATAGGTTAGGACTTTATTCCTTGGAGTGTAGAAGAATGAGGGGGGATTTGATAGAGGTTTACAAAATTATGAGGGGTATAGACAGAGTAAATGTGAGTAGGCTCTTTTCACTTAGATTAGGAGAGATAAATATGAGAGGATATGGCTTTAGGGTGAAAGGGGAAAGATTTAGGGGAAACATTAGGGGGAACTTCAGAGAGTGGTGGGAGTGTGGAATGAGCTGCCATCTGACATAGTAAATGCGGGCTGACTCTTAAGTTTTAAGAATAAATTGGACAGATACATGGATGGGAAGAGGTCTGGAGGGTTTTGGACTGGGTGCAGGTCAATGGGACTAGTGGAATATAGTCTCGGCACACACTCAAAGGGCCGAATAGTCTGTTCTCTGTGTTGTAGTGTTCTATGGTTCTATATTGACTGGGAATCCCATACTGTAAAAGGACTAAATGGGATAGAGTTTCTCAAATATGTTCAGGAAAGTTTCCTTCATCAATAAGTAGAAATCCCAATGAGAGAGCATACAATACTGGATCTGCTTGTAGGGACTAGGACGGAGCAGGTGACAGAAGTTTGTGTATTGGAAAAACTTGCATCTAGCGATCACAATGCCATTAGCTTCAAAGTAAATATGTAGAGATAGGTCTGGTCTGTGGGACAAGATTCTAAATTGAAGAAAGGCCAATTATGACGGTATCAGAAATGATCTAACAAGTGTGGATTGGGACAGATTGTTTTCTGGCAAAGGTGTACTTGGTAAGTGGAAGGCCTTCAAAAGCAAAATTTTGAGAGTACAAAACTTTTGCATCTGTATTTACTCAGATGACAGACACAGAGTCTATAGAAGTAAAGCAAAGTGGCATCAACTTCATGGACTCCATACAGATTACAGGGGAGGAGGTGTTTGCTGTCCTGAGGCAACTCAGGGTGGATAAATCCCCAGGGCCCAGTATGGTGTTCCCTCAGACTCTGCAGGAGGCAAGTGCAGAAATTGCCAGGGCCTGAGCAGAGATATTTAAATCTTCCATACTGACAGGAGAGGTACCTGAGGATTGGAGGATAGCAAATACTGTTTGGCTGTTTTAAAGAAGCTCTAAACAGAAACCAGGAAATTATAAGCCAGTGAGACTGACATCAGTTGCGGAGAAGTTATTGGAAGGTATTCTAAGGGACTGGATATATACAGTAGGTATTTGGATAGACATGGACTGATTAAGGATAGACAATGTGGCTTTGTGCATGGTATATCATGCCTAACCAATCTTTATAGAGTTTTTTTGAAGACACTACCAGGAAAATGATGAAGGCAAGGGCAATGGATGTTGTCTACATTGAGTTTAGCAAGGCATTTGAGAAGGTCCTGCATGGGAGGTTGGTTAAGAAGGTTCAGTCACTCAGCATTCAAGATAAGGTAGTAAATTGGATTAACATTGGCTTTGTGAAAGAAGCCAGAGGCTTGTGACTAATGGTGTGCCATTGGGATTAGTGTTGTTTTTTTTTGTAATCTATAATAATGATCTGGATGATAATGTGGTTAACTGGATTAGCAAATTTGTATATGACACCAAGAAAAGGAGCATAGTGGACAGCAAGGAAGTTTATCATGGCTTGCAGAGGGATCTGAATTAGCTGGAAAAATGGGATGAAAAATCACAGATGGAATTGAATGCAGATTTGTGTGAGGTTTTGCACTTTGGTAGGGCCAACTAGGGTAGGTCTTACACAATGAACGTTTGGGTACTGAGGAGTGTGGTAGAACAAAAGGATCTTGGAATACAGGCCATAATTTGTAGAAAATGACATCACATGTAGTTAGTGTTGTAAAGAAAGCTTTTCACATATTATCCTTCATAAATCAATGCACTGAGCACAGGAGTTGGGATGTTATATTGAA
Organism: Hemitrygon akajei; assembly: GCF_048418815.1. Lineage (NCBI taxonomy): Eukaryota > Metazoa > Chordata > Chondrichthyes > Myliobatiformes > Dasyatidae > Hemitrygon > Hemitrygon akajei. The sequence goes on from NC_133146.1 coordinate 1,618,875, forward strand.
GTTAGTGAGGCCTAATTTAGAGTATTGTGTTCAGTTTTAGTGACCTAAAGGGAAGATGTAAACAAGGTTGAAAGAGTAAAGAGAAAATTTACAAGGATGTTGCCAGGCCTGGAGGACCTGAGTTATGAGGAAAGATTGAATAGGTTAGGACTGTATTCCTAAGATCCTAGAAGATTGAGAGGAGATTTGGTAAACGTATACAAAATTATGAGGGGTACAGATAGGGTAAATGCAAGCAGGTTTTTTCCACTGAGGACTACAACTAGAGTTTGTGGCTTAATGGTGAAAGGTGAGAAGTTTAAGATGAACATGAAGGGAAACTTCCTCACTCAGAGGGTTGTGATAGTGTGGAACCCTTGGTGAAGGAAAGCTCAATTTCACATTTTACAACAGTGTATATAAGTACATAAATGGTAGGGATATTGTAGGCTATGGTCCCAGTGCAGGTCGATGGGAGTAGGCAGTTTAACTGGCTTTGGCATGGACTAGATGGGCCAAAGGGCACGCTTCTCTATGACTTTCTTACTCTAGGAAAGCAGCATGCAATATCAGGAACACCCACCACCTTCTCACTGCTGTCATAAGGAAGAAAGTACAGGAGTCTCAAGACTCACTCCACCAAATTCAGGAACCGTTATTACCCCTCAACCATTGGGCTCTTGAGCTAAAGGGTATAACTTCATTCAACTTCATTTGCCCCATCATTGAAGTGTTCTCACAATCTATGGACTTGGAACTAAGAGTTCCAAGGATTCTTCATCTCATGTTCTTGATATTTATTACTTATTGATTTAAATATTATTATTTCTTTCTTTTTGTATTTGAACAGGTTGTTGTCTTTTGACCTGTGTTTGAATGTCCAAGTTGGTCTGGTCTTTCATTGATTTGTTATGGTTATTATTCTATTATGGATTTATTGAGTATCCCTGCAAGAAAATGAAACTCAGAGTTGTTTATGGTGACATATATGTACTTTGATTATAGATTTACTTTTAACTTTGAACTTTTTGAACATTTTCTGATCTTGTCCTTTGCTCCTTATCTCATGCAATATGTCATCAAACTATCATCTTTGTCACCTATCTCATTCATCGGTCAAGGTGACATACAAGGGAACATGTAAATGACAGAACATTGCATCTCATTTATTATACCGAGTGACTGCTGCAAGCTGCAAAGTAATACTTTTCATTTATTTATTAGGACACAGCTTGGACTGGCCCTTCCTGCCATTCGAGCTACACTGCTCAGCAATCCCTCAGTTTAATCCAAGTCTTATCATGGGACCATTTACAATGTCCAATTAACCTACCAATCAGTATATCTTTGGACTGTAGGAGGAAATCGGAGCAGTCGGAGGAAACCCAAACAGTCCCAGGGGCAACACACAAACTCCTTATAGGAAACAAATCCCAGTTAACTGTACTGATAGTGTAGTGGTTAGCACAATGTTATCAATAAATTCACTGCTGACACCATGCTGTTTACAGACTCTTAGATGGCAATTTGGAGGTGTACAGAATGAGACAGCAAGATTAAGAAATTGATTGTGGACTTCAGGAAGGGAAATTTGGGAGAAATATGTGAGTACTCATTGAGGGGTCAACAGTGGAAAGGATGAGCAGTTTCAAGTTCCTGGTTGTTATCATCTCAGATTATCTATTTTGGGTCCAAAACATTAAACACATGAAGACGGTTCACCAGCAGCTATACTTCATTCCTGCCCCACCGAACTCATTTCTGCATACCTTGACACTGTCTTATCCCTCCCCCCCGTTCAATCTCTTCCCACCTATGTTCGTGACACTTCTCACACTTTGAATTTTTTCAATCATTTTAAGTTCCCTGGCCCCCACCACCTTATCATCCATGTTCCATGGACGTCCAGTCCCTATATACCTCCATTCCCCACCCGGATGGTCTCAAAGTTCTTCGCTTCTTTTTGAATTCCAGACCTAACCAATTCCCCTGTACCACCACTCTCCTCCGTCTAGCGGAATTAGTTCTTACTCTCAATAATTTCTCCTTTGGCTCCTCCCACTTTCTCCAAACCAAGGGTGTAGCCATGGGCTAGTTATGCCTGCCTTTTTGTTGGTCTTGTGGAACAGTCCATGTTCCAAGTCTATACGGGTATCCATCCCCCTCTTTTCCTTCGCTACATCGACTACTGCATTGGCACTGCTTCCTGAACACATGCTGAGCTCATTGACTTCATTAACTTTGCCTCCAACTTTCACCCTGCCCTCAAATTTACCTGGTCCATGTCCGACACCTCCCTCCCCTTTCTTGATCTTTCTGTCTCCATCTCTGGAGACGGCTTATCTACTGATATCTACTATAAGCCTACAGACTCTCACAGCTACCTGGACTATTCCTCTTCCCACCCTGTCTCTTGCAAAAATGCTATCCCCTTCTCACAATTCCTCTGTCTCTGCCGCATCTGCTCTCAGGATGAGGCTTTTTCATTCCAGGACGAAGGAGATGTCTTCCTTTTTTAAACAAAGGGGCTTCCCTTCTTCCACTATCAACTCTGCTCTCAAACGCATCTCTCCCATTTCCCGCACATCTGCCCTCACCCCATCCGCCTGCCACCCCACTCGGGATAGGGTTCCCCTTGTCCTCACCTACCACCTCACCAGCCTCCAGGTCCAACGTATAATTCTCCATAACTTCCGCCACCTCCAACGGGATCCCACTACCAAGCACATCTTTCCCTCCCCCCCTCTTTCTGCTTTCCGCAGGGATCACTCCCTACGCAACTCCCTTGTCCATTCGTCCCCCCCCCCATCCCTTCCCACCGATCTCCCTCCTGGCACTTATCCTTGTAAGCGGAACAAGTGCTACACCTGCCCTTACACTTCCTCCCTCACCACCATTCAGGGCCCCAGACAGTCCTTCCAGGTGAGGCGACACTTCACCTGTGAGTCGGCTGGTGTGGTATACTGCGTCTGGTGCTCCTGGTGTGGCCTTTTATATATTGGTGAGACCCGACGCAGACTAGGAGACCGTTTCGCTGAACACCTACACTCAGTCCGCCAGAGAAAGCAGGATCTCCCAGTGGCCACACATTTTAATTCCACATCCCATTCCCATTCTGTTATGTCTATCCATGGCCTCCTCTACTGTCAAGATGAATCCACACTCAGGTTGGAGGAACAACACCTTATATCCAGCTGGGTAGCCTCCAACCTGATGGCATGAACATTGACTTCTCTAACTTTGGTTAATGCCCCTCTTTCCCTTCTTACCCCATCCCTGACATATTTAGTTGTTTGTCTGTTCTCCATCTCCCTCTGGTGCTTCCCCCCTTCTTCCTTTCATTCTCCTGAGGCCTCCCGTCCCATGACCCTCTCCCTTCTCCAGCTCTGTATCACTTTTGCCAATCGCCTTTCCAGCTCTTAGCTTCATCCCACCCCCTCCGGTCTTCTCCTATCATTTTGCATTTCTCCCTCACCCCACTACTTTCAAATCTCTTACTACCTTTCCTTTCAGTTAGTCCTGACGAAGGGTCTCGGCCCGAAACGTCGACAGTGCTTTTCCTTATTGATGCTGCCTGGCCTGCTGTGTTCCACCAGCATTTTGTGTGTGTTGTTTGATACTATATTAGGAGCTTGGTGAACTTCTACAGATGTACCATATAGAATGTTCTGACTGATTGCATCACAAACTAGTGCGAGGAGGCTCCAAAGCACAGGATTGCAAGAGGCTGTGGAGGGTTGTAAATGCAGTCAGTTCCATCAAAGGCACTAACATCCCTGCCATCAAGTACATCTTCAGAAAGTGGTGCCTTAAGAGACAACATCCATCACTAAAAACCGTAATCATCCAGGATATGTTCTCTTTTCATTACTACCATCAGGGATGAGGTATAGGAGCCTATACTCAACATCTTAAGAAAGGTTTCTTTCCCCTCCACCATCAGATTTTTGAATGGATCAAGAACCCACAAACACTACCTGCTATTTGTCTTATGAATTACTTATTTGTCTTTGTAACTTACAGTGCACAGTAGTGTTGACACAAACAGCAAATTTGTTAATATACTGTATGTCAGTGATAATAAGATATTCTAATTGTAAATATGCAATTTGTGCAATAAATATTAATGTCTGCAATTAGCTAACCTTAAAGGAAACTTCCTATGAAGAGTTAACAATCTCTGAGTCCTCTTTTGCAGCACCGGCTACAGAGGCTCTTACAGCCAGCTGACAGACCAGGTGATCCCTGAAAGTCAAGGATCAAGCTAATCAGATAGAAGAGCTTTCACAAACAACAAAACAGGAGAAAAAAGCACAATTTTTAACATTTAAATGTTTTACACAGCATGAACTGCATTGTGGAATGTGGAATGAATGAGGTAAAAGCTAAAAATGTTGTAAACAAGGCTTTTAATTTTTTTTTACATCCATTATGCTTTGAAACATTTTTCTGAAAGAACAAAAATCGATATAAATAAAACCAGCTTCTTAGAATGAGTGTTTGCTTTGATGCAATCATGGCTTACCATGCAATTGAAAACACATTTAAATTTAATTCAGCAAAATTGTTTTAATTCAATGTCCCCCAATTTTTAACCAGTCTGATAAGGAATATAATTCTTTCTCATTACCTCTTACAGTTCTATGCACCACAACCCAAACTTATCTATAGCTAAAGTTTTCCAATTCAGCAACATCCTTGTGGATGTCTGCAGTCTGCTGAGTAAAATTACATCAATCCTACAGAGCTGCTCTCCGGACTCAAGCTGTGCTCATACTTGTCCTGTGCACATCTCAGCATAATCTCTCAGCCTCAATGCCTCAGCTATTAGAGTAATGCATTTCCTTCATCTTTTTAACCACCTTATTGACCTGCTCAGTGACAATATTGGTAGTCTTCTAATGGCACCACTCCCACAATCAGAAAGAATAAGAAAATACCCAGAGCCAAAGTAATTTCCTCCCTTACCTCTTTGAACAGTAATGGATACGTTTCATTTCTGTATGGATATTTATCAAACTGAAAAACAGATGTAAATCCCCTAAATTGAGTTCCTTTCTTAATATGTTTACATCATGCAATATATCACACTCAATCTCAAACTTCATAAAACATAGTACAAAGTACAGCACAGGAACAGGCCCTTCAACCCACAATGTCTGTGCCAAACAAATTGCCCAATTAGTTAAATCTCTTCTACCTGTATATGATCCATATCCCTCCATTCCCTGCATGTTCATGTGTCTAACAATCGAAACGCCACTATCGTATCTACCGCTGCTACGTTTGGCAGCACATTCCAGGCACCCACCACTCTCTCCGTAAAAAAATACTTGCCCTGCATATCTCCCTCAGGCACTCCCCCTCTGCATGTCCTCCAGTACTTGGTATTTCTACCTTAGGATAGAAGATTCTGATTGTGTACTCTATCTATACCTGTCATCATTTTATAAACTTTTAGGTCTGCCCTCAGCCATCGACACCCAAGAGAAAACATCCCTAGGTTTTTTCAACCTTTCCTTATCATCCATAACCAGGAGCAGATGTAGTCTGACGTCCCTTATATAGTCCCAGTGGAAGTTTAGTCATTCTCTTTGTTTTGGACTCTAAAGACAATCTTGTTTTTGTGTCTTCATGATGACGGCTTCTTTGTACTCTCAGGAATAAGACAAAATCACACTGACTCCTGTTGGACCCTGAAGCTGCTGCAATTCTTTGGAAGTTAAGAATGAGAGATAAAATTTGTTGCTTTTGATCATTTTATCACGTGTTTCAAGAACATGGAAGACGAAGAGAGAAGAAGCATGAGGAGGGAGAATGAAGAAAGAGCAGGCAGAAAAAGAGAGCAAACAAAGGTTGTCTAGTCTACTGATAACATGAAATTCCACTGGTAACATTAACCAAGCAGATAACCAGATTCAGGTAATGTCTGCCACTGAAACCTAGAAGATTCCAAAAAATACAGAGGCACTGAACAACTCACTGAGCAATTGAATGTATATAGGTGATTATATAAAAATACAAGCAACTATAAGACATTTAAACTACAAGAAAAATAACAATTCTGCAGCCTAATCCAACACTCCTAACCCAATTTTTAGGAACTTCAGAAATTTTAATTGCTTTTCTGAAAAAAAAGGTTCAAAGCTATTTGCTTCCTACACAAACGTTTCCTGTCAGTTTGAGTGATTTGTAACAGCAATATGGTTTATTAGCTTTTGCTCATGTACAACTGCTACAAAGACATTAGTTTGAACTATCTGACTGATTAGATTTTTTTGAAACAATAGTACTGATCAGAAACATCAAATTCAAATGTACAACTGCAGGTTTCATCTTCACATTCACAGAAGTAACCTCTAAAATTCTCATCAGCAAGTGGTCAAAGGGATGAAGATTAACATAATAAAGTAACATGTATCAAGATTGGTGATATTTACCATCTGACAGTGGTGGAAATTATTGAGAAATATACCTAACATAACCACTATATATACCTGAAACATAACCACTATATATACCTGAAATATAATCACTATGTATTAGCTATTTACTATACTATGTAATCACTTCTAGGTACTGAATATTAATATGTATTATTTTACTAGACACATTTTGCTATGTGTTGTTTTCACTAGATACTTTGTACTCTCTTAGCTGCATACTTACAGGACACCTGTTTAGCTAGCAGCACTATTAGCTGAAATGTACCCCATGTATTACACTCAGCCTTTGTTTAGTTCGAGATAATGGTGGCGGACAGGATGCTGCGAGCAGGAATGTAATGTGAGGGAGGTTGTCTGGAAAACATAATCTTGGCCACGAATAAGGCCCCAATGCAAACGGGTGAAAAACAATGGTGACGTACCGCGGGCTAGGCAAGAGCGATTAATTAATTAATATATAGATGATATGCAACTAAAAATTGATTGAGTATGCTAATAAAACTGAAATGTAACTGAGATAAGAAATTACTATAAAGAATGCTGTACACCGGAGCTCGGTGGGCTTTCGGTGACAAGTTCATTGATTGCCTCAGCCTTTGTTTGCAAATAAAGGTTTACTTTTCTTGAAGAATTGTCTGTGTCTCCAAGTCATTTCAAGTAACCACGACAAAATTGGCGACCGCAAGCAGGGTCGGAAAGAGACCTGGGGGAAAAGATTCGGCGGGTTGAGGCCGCTTCCCGGTCCCTCGGGAGCCCTTACAGAGCTAACAGAATTACGGGTGTACCCAGAAAAAGGTAAGCGCTTTTTGCGACAATTTGGATTACAATTCTGTTGGTTTTGGGGGTCTCGGGGACTCAGAAGTGTGTAGCAACTGCCGAAGGGTCTCTCCGATCCAAAGAATCTGGCAAAATTGAGGGTTTGACAGGAGGCTCAGAGGATTGATCGAGAACACTGCAGTGGGGGTAAGTACGAATAGGGCAACAAGAAGTTGAGTGAAGAAAATTCCACGTGGTGTTGGTAAATCCCTGTGGATACCGCTTCGCACAGAGCGAAGGGCTGCACGGGCAGGGTAAAGAAAAATAGAGTAAATCCCTGAGGATACCGCTTCGCAGAGTGCGAAGGGCTGCACGGGCAGGGTAAGGAAAAATAGAGTAAATCCCTGTGGATACCACTTCGCACAGAGCGAAGGGCTGCACGGGCAGAGAGAGTGAAAAAGAAACTTCTGTGAGTACTGCCCTAGGTTGAGGGCTGTTCAGGCAGAACGGAATAGAAGGTAAGAAGAAGCTGATAAATTGCTTAAACACTGGTAGAATAAACTGTAGGGCTAAGAATAAAAATAGGATCGGGGAAGTATTTGAACTATGAGACTTTTAAGAAATAGTACCTAAGAGAAGAAGAAAATAACATGGCGGAGGAAAAAGGAACAGCAGTAGACACACTGTGTAAGAAATTCCCGGTAAGTAGAGGTGAGATTACTGCAATTTCAGAGAAATGGGAAAAAAGAACCAAACACCTGCGCACGAAATGGCCAAAAGAAGGGACATTCGATGTAAGCTTGTGTGAAGAGATGGAAGCACTAATTAAAAATTATAAACCAAACGATAAGTCCAAGAAAAGGGAGGAAAGGAGAGAGCAGGAGATAGAAGTATTGAAACTTTTTAGGATGGATGGAGAGAGATTGAGAAAAACAGGCAGGATATTGATAATAAACGAAAAAGACAAAAGGGAACAGAAAAAACAGTCGGGTGATGGGGAGGAAAAATCTAACAGAAGCCTGGCTTCAGCTCTATACCCGGATCTGAAAAAAGTAGAAAGACCCCCTCCCTATAATGAGCAGGGAACACCCAAGCAATGCCCCATGATATCAGGAACAGTAAGCCTGCAGGGGGAAGTAGAGGTCTGGGACCCTGAGGAGGAAAGAAGGAAATATGAGAAGGTGAGAGAGGTGCTGAAGAACGAGATAGAGGGAGAAAAGATAAAGATAGAACAGGAAAGAAGGGAGATGGAAAGAGAAGTGGAAAGGCTACAGCAGCTGAGAGAGAAGAGGGATTATGAGGAGTATCGGTTATACTGTAGAGACAGACAGACTAGAAGAGAACAGGAATCATCTAGACAGCAAGAATGGAGTGAGTTGAGAGGAAGTTGGAGGAAGGTAGGAGACGAGAGTTTGGAGGACATACGAGAGAGGACGGAGAAGCAGATATTGGAGATGGAAGAGGGGACTAGAGTGGAGCAGGAGCAAGGAAGAAGGTATACCCCAGGAAGGTATGAGTGGCAGCCAGCAGTACTAGGGCCAGCAATAGATGAAGAACCAAGTGAGGAAGGAAGCTTGATTACATGAAACGGGGAGAAGGAAATGCTGCCACTGCTGGTAAAGGGATCAGGACAAGTACAGTATATCCCTTGGGGATCCCAGGACCTGGAAGGGCTGAAAAATACTCTGCCTAGTCTGCACGAGGGGGCAGGAAAGTGGATTAGAGCCTTTGAGGAGGAAACAACGGGATGATTGTTGGCTATGGGAGATTTGAAGGCACTGCTGATAAGATTGATGGGAACTTCCAAGTTGAAAGAACTGATGGAAATGGCTGGCTTACAGAATGTGGACAGTCCACAGACTGATGGGGCCAATTTTGATCCAGTGAGACAGAGGGTATGGCAGGCCCTCAGGAAGCTTTATCCACCCAGAGTAGACCCCAAAGCCTTAAAGGGGGAACTACTGGGAGACACTGAAAACCCAGCAGCCTATGTAGAAAACCAGTTGAAAAGGTGGAGACTGGAGACTGAGCAAGAGGTGGAAAATAGCTTGTTTCTGAACTCACTGTTCTGACAGAGCATTTTGGATGCAATGCCTCCGCAGGTCAAGTCTAAATTGGAGGAAGTGGTTGGGCTGTCATCACTGACCCCACGAGCATTCAGTGATCACATAGTCCATGCAGTGGAGAAATATCGGAGAGACAAACGGAGGCTGGCTGAGCAGCAAGAAGAGGTGCAGCGAAAGCTATTGCAAATGCAGCTCGAAGAACTGAAAAAGAAGGACAAAGAAAAAAGCAAAAAGATGCTGCCAGCCACCACTAGTGTGAGTACAGCCATTACACCATTAGATGGAGGAACCGGTCATTCTGTCAGTCAAGGGCCAGAAAACCCCATGCCAATAATGAATGTCTTCGGAGGAACATTTCCACAGATGCCCTATTGGGGACAGAGTACATTTAAGCAACAGCCCAGACAGGACTGGAACTCCCAAGGAGGGGGACAGAGGAGTTATGGGCAGAGAGGACTAGTGAGGAGATGGGGGAAAGAGAGATAGAAAGATTGTGCTGGGGATGCAACCAGCCTGGCCACATGAAGAGAGACTGCCCATTTAAACCATGGCCTGTCTCATATCAGCAGGAGCCGATGGCAAGGGAGCCACAGTTTGGCCACATGCCGGCTCCTGGGGGTCCGAGCGGACCTGTAAGTCCCTATACAAGGTATTAGGGGTGCCCCGAGAACTTGAGTGGGAAGGGACATTACCCAATGATAATGAGGGAGGCAGAGGAGGAACCTATGATTCAGGTTATGTTAGAAGGGCAACTGACACCAATGATGATAGATACTGGAGCCACGTACACTTGCGTACAGCCACAGTATGCCCTTCACCTACCCATGTCAGGAAAGTTTATAAAGACTGTAGGGTTCTCAGGGAAAACACAGTTGACACAGTGCATGGCTCCAGTGCATTTGAAAATGGGAAATAAAGGAATTGTTTTACCAGTACTAGTATCTAAAGGAACTCCGATTAATTTGTTAGGCAGAGATGCCTTATTGAAACTGGAATTAAAATTAGAATGCACCAGAAATGAGCTGAGTGTGGAAAGAGCAGGGGCTCAATTACTAGTGCGAGAAGATAAGAGAACCAATGTTTTTTGGATAGGGGACATAGAAGATCAGATCTGGGATTCCTGGGAAAAGTGGAAAAAGGGCATGCAGGCCCTATTACCTGAGGCTGTAGCACCCAAATCTGAGTTACATTGTACTGTAATTTTCGATGAGGTTCAGAATAAGGAGGTAGAGAGGAGATGGAACATGAGGACAGATATTCGACAACACCTAAAAGGAGAAGCCATAGTAATTGGGAAGCCGGGGGCAGCCCTGCAAGTCAGGTGGAATACCTTCCTGAAAGAATGGTACAGGATACCGGAAGCTGTACCCCAAGTAACCCTGCTGGTAAATGAGGGATACCAGTCTAAAGACTTAGGACCCATGGTAAAGCAGGTAAGCACCGTAACGGTTTGGAGAAAGGTTATGCCTGAGGTATGGATATCCAGAGACAACAACTACCGTAGATTCCGGACTACAGAGCGCACCTGATTAAAAGCCGCTGGCTCTAATTTTAGAAATAAAATCAATTTTTTAATTGTACAGGCCGCACCGGATTTTAGGCCGCACCGGATTTTCGGCCGCAGGTGTCCCACGTTGTAATATGAGATATTTACACAGAAAGATATTACACGTGAGGATTTTTTAACTTTTAATTAAATCCATATGGTAACAAAAACAAATACATATTGCAAATGCTTTTTTTCGAACCGTGCCCATAACGCGGCTACTTTTAAATATACGTTGCGTATACTTCTTTACTGAACAACATTCTAATATCTCCTAACGACTGGTAAAAAATATATATACTGCAGCCTACCAGGAAAAGTTATTGATCGCCTTTAACTTAAAAGCAGCGTTCGCTCAGATCCAAAGCCGCTCGCGTAATGCGCTCCCTCCCTCCGTCCCGTTTTATCGCAAACTGGCATTTTTCCCACAAGACGCGGCGAAACCGGGTGTGACGTCATAGCATCCCGCGATGTAGTACAGAAAACAAATATAGTTAAAACTCTTCTAACTTTAACTAGAAAATGAATTACTAAGCGAAAATATTATAAACTAAATAACTGCCATAAAGGCAGCACAATGCTTTTCTTCGAGTGTTTTCCATGTTGATGAGGGTGAGTACAAATGACTGATTTACAATAATTTAATTGTGAAAGTGCGCTTGATTTATCGTACAATTTCATTGGACCTCTGTGAACTACTCATCAATTTTATTGGTCTACTGTTATGAGGCAAAATGTTTACGAGGCGGCATGAAAAAAATCATGTATTAGCCGCTCCGTTTTAAAGGCCGCAAAGTTCAAAGCTGTTCAAAATGTGGGAAAAAAGTAGCGGCTTAAAATCCGGAATCTACGGTACATTAAGATGGGGTAAACATAGATGTGACAGGAACTATGAAGGAAGTTGAAGTAACTCCTCAGCCACTCATGCCGTTGTTGGGGAAGGCAAGGGGTCAGCAGAAAAATAAAATATTGGACAAGTTGCCATCTATTCTGTGGTCGCAACATGACATGGACGTGGGGAAAATAAAAACAGCCAGTCCGGTGGAGGTAAGGTTAAAGAAAGGAGCAGTTCCACCTAGGAGACCACAATATCCCTTAAGACCGGAAGTAGGGGAAGGTATAGCGCCAACGATACAGGGACTGTTAAGGGCAGGAGTACTTAAGAGAGTAAACAGCCCCTGCAATACTCCGCTGTTGCCTGTCCCAAAAGCGGACAGGTCTAAATGGAGACTGGTGCATGACTTACGAGCAGTGAATGAGGTAGTGGAGGATTTGGCAGCAGTGGTCCCGAATCCACACACACTGCTGACTAATATCCCACCAGAAGCAAGCTACTTTTCAGTAATTGATTTGTGTTTGGCTTTCTTCAGCATTCCCCTAGCCGAACAGTGTCAGTATTTGTTTGCATTTACATACAGAGGCAACCAGTACACCTACACTAGAATGCCACAAGGATTTAAGCATTCACCACATGTTTTTAATAAAGTATTGAAGGAAGATTTGGATGGCATTTCGCTGGAAAGTACACTGATACAGTATGTGGATGATTTGTTGATTTGCTCTGAAAGTGAAGAGCAGTGTGAACGGGATACTGTGATACTTTTAGAGAAACTGGCGTATGGAGGACATAAAGTATCTAAGAAAAAGCTGCAATTTTGTAAGCAGCAGGTGGAATATTTAGGAAGGATGGTATCTAAAGGCGTAAAGGCAGTAGCGCCAAGTCAGATTGAGGCGATAACGAAAGCTCCAAAGCCCCAAACAGTAGGGCAGATGATAATGTTTTTGGGAATGACAGGATATAGCTCAGATTGGATAGGAGAATATGCTGAGATTGTGGCACCTTTGAGAAAGATAATGAAGGAAGCAGGCCATACCAATTTGAGAACTAGCCTGCAGTGGAATGAGGAGGCGGAGATAGCTTTCAATACTATTAAGCAGGAATTGCAGTCAGCCCCAGCATTAGCATTGCCTGACTATGAAAAGGTTTTCCATTTGTATGTATCTAATCGATGGGAAGGCTATGCCGCAGCAGTGCTGACACAAGTGACAGGTACAGGGAAAGCGAAGCAGCCAATAGCGTACTACAGTGCAAAACTGGACGAGGTGGCCCAGGGGTATCCACCTTGTTATCAGGGATTGGCAGCACAGTACTATGCGTATGACAAGGCATCATCTGTAACTATGGGTTATCCTGTGATACTGTACACACACCACAAGGTAGCAAAATTGCTGGATAGAGGGAAATTTGTGTTAACACCAGCCAGGATAGCAGCGTATCAGATGCTGTTGACATTTCCAGATGTAGCCATACAAAGATGTACCATCAGTAACGTAGCTGATTATGTCCCTTTGAGCTGCGAAGGAGAACCCCATGATTGTGTAGGGAAAACGCTGTGATACTGTACACACACCACAAGGTAGCAAAATTGCTGGATAGAGGGAAATTTGTGTTAACACCAGCCAGGATAGCAGCGTATCAGATGCTGTTGACATTTCCAGATGTAGCCATACAAAGATGTACCATCAGTAACGTAGCTGATTATGTCCCTTTGAGCTGCGAAGGAGAACCCCATGATTGTGTAGGGAAAACGATGACATTTGTCAAGCTGAGAGCAGATTTACGGTCAGAGCCACTAGAGGATTTGGATAAAAAGGTTTTGCTTGTAGATGGTTCTTGCTATAGGGATTATGATGGGAATCATGCAGGATTCTCAGTAGTACAGCAGGACCAGTCCAGCTTCAAGACCATCAGAGTGGAAGCTTGTCCACAACCGTGCTCCGCCCATTTAGCAGAACTCAAGGCTTTAACAGCAGCATGTGAGATGATGGAAGGTGAGAAAGTAGATATTTACACTGATTCGGCATATGCCCATGGGGTGTGTCATCTGTTTGGGGCAGTGTGGAAACAGAGAGGTTTCAGGAAAAGTAATGGAGACTCTATTCAACATTGTCAGCAAATTTCAGACTTAATAAAAGCACTTATGAAACCCCAAGCACTGGCTATAGTGAAATGCCAGGCACACAAGAAAGGGAATAGTATGATAACAAAGGGAAATCAAGCTGCAGATGAAGCAGCCAGGAAAGCGTCTGGGTGTACATCAGTTATTATTGCACCCAGGTAAGCCTAGAGCCGGAGCCTATGATAGAGGACCTGGTTGAAATGCAAGGTAGGGCATCGTTGGCAGAACAGACAATGTGGAGGCGACGGGGGGCCAAGCAGAACTCAGAAGGCTTGTGGAGCACGGAAGACGGTTTGTTGGTAGCGCCCACCCCTCTACTGACGATTCTGATTTCAGAAGCACATGGAGTGGACCATTGTGCAAGGGGGGAAGTAATAAGGAAAATAAAAAAGGATGGTTTCTGGTCGCCTTATTTACAGGCTTCGGTAGACTATATTTTAGCACAGTGTGAGGTTTGTGCACAGAATAATGTTCAAAGGGGGATTGCAACCCCAATAGGTCACGTACCCGTGCCTGAAGGACCATTTCGACATCTGGTGATTGACTACGTAGATATGATAAAGACGGTAAGAGGGAAAAGATACATTCTGGTGGTAATTGACAGGTTCAGCAGATGGGTAGAGGCAATACCCTCGAAGGATCAAGGGGCAGGAACAGTGGTAAAGTTCCTGACAAATAAAGTGATCCCAAGATTTGGAATACCTACGGAAATCAGCTCGGACAACGGTTCGGCCTTCATCCAAAAGGTGGTCAAATTGGTATTACAAGTACTGAGAATAAAACAAAGGTTTGGATGTGTATACCACCCACAGTCACAGGGCATGGTGGAAAGAATCAATGGCACTCTGAAGGCCAAACTAAACAAAATTTGTGCAGACACTAAACTTAATTGGGTCGATGCTTTACCGTTAGCATTGATGAGTTACCGCATGCAAACTAATTGAGTGACATGCCTGACACTGCATGAGATGCTCACTGGGAAGCTATCATACCTGTGATAGGGGTAAGCAAAAATGTTGAATGGATAAATTATATATACTACAATCAACAGAGGTTCATCAACTACACCGATGATGCACTGGAGGCCTTAGGGCAACAGCTGGATGCAACTAGCAGGATGGCGTGGCAAAACAGACAGGTACTGGATTGGCTTTTGGCAGAAAAAGGGGGTGTGTGTGTGATGTTTGGAGATCAATGCTGCACTTTCATACCAAACAATACTAGCCCAGAAGGGTCTTTCACCAGAGCAATGAATAAATTAAAGGATCTGCGGAAGGAGGTCAAACAGAATGCAGGATTTGGGCATCAGTGGTTTGACTGGTTAGAAAGCAAACTAGGGGGATGGGGTGAGTGGCTGACTAAATTGGCAATGACTGCAGGCATTGTGCTGATAAGTTGTGCATTTATTCTGTGCTGTTTTCTTCCATGTCTCAAGACTTTGATAATGCGTGCGACAGCAAAACAATTCCCGATGCTCCTGGAAATTGTTGAATCTGACCCCAGACAAGGAAAAAAACCGATGATGTACTGTTGCATCAAGCGGACTGGAGGGTGTTAATGATGTGGACACTAGTCTGTTAGGGTGTCTGAGTCTTTTTTCCTGTCTCAGCTATGGAGGGACAGGTTTTTGACTCAACAGCCTAGGATAACAGAGAGAGATCATTTTGAGCTCCGAATATGGAAATTGTAGTTGACCCAAATTTGGGATTAAAATGCTGGACTTTATTTTGGCTTTGGTGCACGGCCTCTGAGTGTTCTCTTTCTGTGTGAGACCCTGTGGGTCTCAAAGGGGGGATTATATTGAGAAATATACCTAACATAACCACTATATATACCTGAAACATAACCACTATATATACCTGAAATATAATCACTATGTATTAGCTATTTACTATACTATGTAATCACTTCTAGGTACTGAATATTAATATGTATTATTTTACTAGACACATTTTGCTATGTGTTGTTTTCACTAGATACTTTGTACTCTCTTAGCTGCATACTTACAGGACACCTGTTTAGTTAGCAGCACTATTAGCTGAAATGTACCCCATGTATTACACTCAGCCTTTGTTTAGTTCGAGATAATGGTGGCGGACAGGATGCTGCGAGCAGGAATGTAATGTGAGGGAGGTTGTCTGGAAAACATAATCTTGGCCACGAATAAGGCCCCAATGCGAACGGGTGAAAAACAATGGTGACGTACCGTGAGCTAGGCAAGAGCGATTAATTAATTCATATATAGATGATATGCAACTAAAAATTGATTGGGCATGCTAATAAAACCGAAATGTAACTGAGATAAGAAATTACTATAAAGAATGCTGTACACCGGAGCTCGGTGGGCTTTCGGTGACAAGTTCATTGATTGCCTCAGCCTTTGTTTGCAAATAAAGGTTTACTTTTCTTGAAGAATTGTCTGTGTCTCCAAGTCATTTCAAGTAACCACGACAAAATCTGACATGGCTGATCTTCCAGCTAACGTCCACCTTCTGATTCTGCAGCCTGCAATCAACAAAGACACAATGCTAAATTGAACTGAACTGAAATAAACTAAACTGAACATTCCTAGACTGTTTCAATGACTCTGTGGTTTGATGTTTTATATTCTGTATGTTTCACTCATTTTTATTGCTGCTAGCTCTATTCGTTCTTTTTTTGAGTACTGGATGTTTGGTGTTTTCTTTGAATGGGTTCCTTTGCATTTCTTTGTTTCATGGCTCTCTGATGAATCTCAGGGTTCTATACCACACTATTTACTGTGAACTTCGAATTTAAAACAATATTTTGCATCTGTATTTACACAGGAGATGGACCATCTATAGAAATAAGGCAAAGCATCATCAACTTTATGGACACTATACAGATTACAGGGGAAGAGGTGTTTCCAATCTTGAGGCAAATTAGGGTGGATATATCTCAGACCCTGATAAGGTGTTCCCTCAGATTCTGTGGGAGGCAAGAGTTGAGAGAAATTTTAAGTAGATTTTTTTTTCATTTGTATTCACTTAGGAGATGGACACAGGGTCTATAGAAGTGAAGCAAAATAGCAGCAAGGTCATACACCCTATACAAGATACAGAGGAGGAGGTGTTTGCTGTCTTGAACCAAGTGCAAAGATTGCAGAGGTTCTAGCAGACATATTTAAATCATCCTTAGTGACAGATGAGGTACCTGAGAATTGGAGGATAACCAATATTGTACAAGGCATTGGTAAGGCCAAATTTGGAATATTGTGTACAGTTCTGGTCACTGAATTATAGGAAAGATATCAATAAATTAGAGAGAGTGCAGAGATGATTTACTAGGATGTTACCTGGGTTTCAGCACTTAAGTTACAGAGAAAGGTTGAACAAGTTAGGTCTCTATTCATTGGAGCGTAGAAGGTTGAGGGGGGATTTGATCGAGGTATTTAAAATGTTGAGAGGGATAGATAGAGTTGACGTGAATAGGCTGTTTCCATTGAGAGTAGGGGAGATTCAAACGAGAGGACATGATTTGAGAGTTGGGGGCAAAAGTTTAAGGGAAACACGAGGGGGTATTTCTTTACTCAGAGAGTGATAGCTGTGTGGAATGAGCTTCCTGTAGAAGTAGTAGAGGCCAGTTCAGTTGTGTCATTTAAGGTAAAATTGGATAGGTATATGGACAGGAAAGGAGTGGAGGGTTATGGGCTGAGTGCGGGTAGATGGAACTAGGTGAGATTAAGAGTTCGGCACGGACTAGGAGGGCCGGAATGGCCTGTTTCCGTGCTGTGATTGTTATATATGTTAATATTGTTCCACTATTTAACAAAGGCCCTAAAAGTAAAGCAGGACAGTAAAGGCCAGTGGCCCTGACATCGGTAATAGAAAAGTTATTGGAGGTACTCTAAGGGAACAAAATTATGAGTATTTGGATAGATATGGACTAATTAAGGATAGTCGGCATGGCTTTATGCATGGTAGGTCATGTCTAACCAATCTTTAAAGTTTTCCGAGCAAGTCACCAGGAAAGTTGATGAAGGCCAGGCAGTTGATGTTGTCCCACATGGGAAGTTGATAAAAACATTCAGTTGCTTAGCATTCAGGATGAGGTAGTAAATTTAGTTAGACATTGGCTTGTGGAAGAAGCCAAAGAGTGGTAGTAGATGGCTACACCTCTCTAACTGTGGATTCCTGTGACTAGTGGAGTGCCACAGGGATAGGTGCTGGGTTCATTGTTGTTTGTCATCTATATCAATGATTTAGATGATAATGTGGTTAATTGGATCAGTAAGTTTGAGGATCACAACAAGATTTGGGGTCTAGTGGACAGCAAGGAAGCTTATCAGAGCTTGCAATGGGATCTGGACCTGCTGAAAAAGTAGGTTGTAACATGGCAGACAAGTGTGAGGAATTACATTTTGGTAGAACCAACCAGGGTAGGTTTTACACAGTGAACTTTAGGGCACTGAGGAGTGTGGTAGAACAAAGTGATCTGGAAATAGAGATCCATAGTTCATTGAAAGTGGCTTCACAGGTAGACAGGGTGCAAAGAAAATTTGCAAAAGATGTTTCCGGGACTGCAGGACCTGAATTATAAGGAAAGATTGAATAGGTTAGGACTTCATTTATTGGAATGTAGAAGAATGGGGGTTATAGATAGGGTAAATGCAAGCAGAATTTTTCCACTGAAGTTGGGTGGGATTACAACTAGAGGTCATAGGTTAAGAGTGAACGGTGAAAGGTTTAAGGAGAACATGAGGGGAAACTCTGTGTCATAGGAGTGTTAAATGAGCTGCCAGCACAAATGGTGCATGTAAGCTCAATATAAACTGTTAAGAGAATTTTAATAGGTATATGGATAAGGGTATGCATGGCTATGGTACGTGAGCAGATCAATAGGAGAAGGCAGTTTAAATAGTTCAGCATGGACTAAATGGGTCAAAGAGCCTATTTCTGAGCTGCTCTTTTCTATGACTCTTTATATACTAGAATACTGGTACCAGAACTAATTGTATTAATTTGGCCTAAACTGTTATTTTACCCCTTACACTACAAACGTCGCCTGACCTGCATCTAATTAGTTTGAGATCAAGTATATTTCAGTAAAATCTAGCCTAGATACTGGAGAATACCATAATATTGGATTCCAAATAGTCTGGTGAAAAGCCATGACCCATTTGGTGCTAGACTCTAATATTGTTGAGCCTTGAAACTTCAGATGATCCAGAAGAGTTTGTTCCACCTGCAATAACAGTTTAGAGAACAAGTTGTTTAGACCCATGGAACAATACCAACAAGATGAAGGGTGATCTCATTGAAATCTACCGAATATTGAAAGGCCTAAATAGAGTGTAAATAGAGAGGATGCTTCCAATAGTGGGAGATTCTAGGTCTAGAGCAGTGGTTCCCAACGTGGGGCGTACGCCCCACAGGGGGGTAATTTGATTTTTAAGGGGGCAATTCGAGAATGAGTTATTAACAGTGAATTTTTTCTAGTAAGCCTGTGTGAGAATGAGTGTGTGTGCGAGTTAATACATATGCGTATATACAGTATGCATACATAAAAATACTTGTGTGTATGTACATGTGTAATTGCGTATGTACTGTATATATAGTGTATCACCATCATTACAACCATCAAATGGCTTTCATAATTAAATTAATGAATTGACTGATGTAGGAAGGAACAAATGAACAAGTCCAAACGCGTAAGAAACTTGTACGAGGTCGCGCCAATGCTGCTTTTTGCAGTAGCTTTCGGATCTTGGTGGTGTGAAGGTGTGTACATTGTGTCATCTCTTTTAAACGGTGTATCTGTCTTTGTATGCTGTAGAAACGAATCGGCATTGTTTTATTTATTTATTATTATTATTATTTTAATATCACTTTATGTTCTTTTTTTACAATTTCTTAGTAATTTCTTCCTCAGAACTTTAACAGACCTTTGGTTCTTTTATTTTTCTCTTTCATGAATGCCATGTTCTTTGGAAGCTTGTTTAAACCAAGTTAATGGTCTTTTAGGCTTCCGCCAGGTGAATAGGAGTTCACTTTTTGAATAATAAGAATTATATATCACCACAGGGGGCATCAGGATTTTAGAGGTGATTAGGTGGGGCATGGCCAAAAAACGGTTGGGAACCACTGGTCTAGAGGGAACAGTTTCAGAATACAATAACTTCCCTTTAGAACAGAGATGCTTAGGAACTTCTTTAGCCAGAGCATGTTGAATCTGTGAAATTCATTACTACAGGTGGTTGTGAATGCCTAGTCATTGATTATATTTAAAGTGGTGATTAATATTATCTTAATGAGACCATAAGACCATAAAATATAGGAGCAGAATTAGGCTATTTGGTCCATCGAGTCTGCACTACTATTTCATCATGGCTGATCCATTTTCCCCCTCAGACCTAATCTCCTGCTTTCTCTCCATATCCCTTCATGACCTGACTAATCAAGAATCTATCAATGTCCTCCTTAAATATACCCAATGACTTGGCCTCTACAGCCACCAGTGGCAATAAATTCCACAGATTCACCACTCTCTAGCTAAGGAAATTCCTCCTCATCTCCATTCTAAAAGGATGTCCCTCTACTCTGAGGCAGTGTTCTATGGTCCCACCATAGGAAACATCCTCTCGACATCCACTCTCAATTTAGAAAATCACCTATACTTTTATTTCTTCTGCTACTAAAGTGCACAACCATACACTTCCCGACAGCATATTCCATCTGCCACTTCTTTGCCCATTCTCCTAATCTGTCTAAGTCTTTCTGTAGTCCCTCTAGTTCCTCAACACCACCTGCCCCTCCACCTATCTCCGTATCATCCACAAATTTAGTCACAAAGCCATCAACTCCATCATCAAAATCATTAATATATAACATAAAAGTAATCAGTCCCAACACAGACCCCTGTGGGACATCACTACTTATTGGCAACCAACCTTTATTCTCACTCTTTGCCACCTGCAAATCTGCCAATGTTCTACCATGCTGTATTTCCTGTAAAATACTTAGGGCTCATAGCTTGTGTCTAACACCTTGTCAAAAGTATTATGAAAATCCAAGTACATAACATCCCCCGATTCTCCTATATCTATACTACTTGTTATTTCTTCAAAGAATTCCAACAGATTTGTTAGGTAAGATTTGCCCTTGTGGAAACCATGCTGACTTCAGCCTATGTTATCATGTGCCTCCAAATACCCTGAAACCACATCCTTAAGAATCCACTCCAATATCTTCCCAACCATTGAGGTCAGACTAACTGGCCTATAATTTCCTTTCTTCTGTCTCTCTCTCCCTTGTTAAAGAATGGAGTGACATTTGCAATTTTCCAGTCTTCCAGAACCATGCCAGGATCCATTGTTTCTTGAAAGCTCATTACTAAAGCCTCCACAATCTCTTCAGCCCCTCTTTCAGAATCCTAGTGTTTAGACCAAGACAGCTAGTTCAGGTGATTTACCTACCTTCAGATTTTTTAGTTTCCTAAGAAACTCCTCGCTAGTAATGGCAACCTCAGACTCTTCTGCCCCTGACATTCTTGAACGCCCAGCATATAGCTAGTGTCTACCACAGGGAAGACAGATGGGAAATACTTATTTAGTTTGTCCGCCATTTTCTTGTCCTCCATTACTAGCTCTCCAGCATTATTTTCCAGCGGTGCAATATCTACTGCTGCCTCTCTTTTAAGCTTTATATATCTAAAGAAACTTTTTCTATCCTCTTTAATACTTGCTACCTTACCTGCATATTCCACCATTTCCTTCTTTATGACATTTTTAGTTGCCTTCTGTTGTTTTTTAAAATCTTTTCAGTCCTCTCACTTCTCACTAATTTCTGCTCTATTATATCCCCTTTCTTTGGCTTTTATGTTGGCTTTGACTTCTCTTGTCAGCTACGGTTATGTCATCCTACCTTTAGTCTATTTCTTTTTCTTTGGAACGTGTATATCCCGTGCTTTCCCAATTGCTTCCAAAAGTTTCAGCCATTGCTGTTCTGCCATCATCCCAGCTAGTGGTCACTTCCAGTCAATTTTAGACCTTAAGCCCATAAGACATAGTAGCACAATTAGGCTATTTCGCCATCGAATCTTCGCCATTCAATCATGGCTGATCCTTTTTTCCCCTCCTCAGCTTCACTCCCCGGCCTTCTTCCCATAACCTTTGATGCCGACAAGACCATAAGACACATTTTTGTCAGGTCCTCTCTCAAGCCTCTGCCATTACCTTTACTCCACTGTAATGCTTTAGCATCTCCTTCTGAAATTTGAGGGTGAATTCTATCATACTATGATCACTTTCCCCTAAGGGTTCCTTCACCATAAGCCCTCTAATCATTTCCAATTCATTGCACAATACCCAATCTAGAATAGCTGATCCCCTAGTGGGCTCAATCATGAGCTGCTCTAAAAAATCAATCTTACAGGCATTCTAGAAATTGCCCGTTTTGGGATCCAGCACCAACATGATTTTCTCAATCTGCTTGCATATTGAAATCCCCCATGTCTAATGTAACATTCCCCTTTTGTAGATTTGTAATTTGTAGACCACATCTTCACTCCTGTTTGGGGGTCTGTATATAACTCACATCAGTCTTTATACCTTTGCCATTTCTTAGCTCTAGCCACAGTGATTCTACATCTTCTGATTCTGCATCACCTCTTTCTAATGATTTGATTTCATTTTTTATCAACAGAGTCACGACAGTCCATCTGTCTACCTTCCTGTTCTTTGGATACAAGTAAGAGTGCCAAAGATTATGGGGAGAACCTCAAACATGAGAAAATAATCTCAAGCATTTTGTATGTAATGAACATCAATTGCTCAAATTTCTGGTTAATTGCCACCCCCCTCACCCCACCTCACTATTCCCCACTCCCATTTCCCTCTCTCACCTTATCTCCTTACCTGCCCATCACCTTCCTCTGGTGCTCCTCCCCTTCCCTTTCCTCCATGGTCTTCTACTCTCTTCTATCAGATTCCCCCTTCTCCAGCCCTTTATCTCTTTCACCAATCAACTTCCCAGCTCTTTACTTCACCCCTCCTCTCTTCCAGTTTCATCTTTCACCTACCACCTTGTACTTCCTTCTCCCCCCGCCCCCATCTTCTTACTCTGACCTCATCTTTTTTTTCAGTCAAGATGCAGGGTCTCAGGCCTGAAAAGTCGACTGTTCACTCTTTTCCATAGATGCTGCCTGGCCTGCTAAGTTCCTCTAACATTTTGTATGTGTTGATTATGGGGAGAAGCCGTGACAATGTAATTGAGATGGAAAATAAATCAGCCATGATAGAATGGCAGAGCAAACTCAATGAGCCAAATAGCCTAACCTTCTCTTATGACTTATGGAGTTATGACTGCCAACACAGTCAGTTTGTGAACGGAGTGGGTGGTCAGCAAATTTTAGATCCCATGTTTGTTGTAGAAATAGACACTGACTGCATTAGGATTCAATTTCCTGCACAATATTGTAATAAGAACATTGCATGCAAAATGACAAAGTATTGTGACAGGAGTGAAAAATATTCCATGTAAGTTCCAGTAAACTGTTAATTGCAAAAACCATCACAACACTCACTTTGTCACTTGCCATACAACAGTGGTTCCGGTTCACTGAAAAGAAGATGTGGTGATCCATGTTCAAACTCCTAAAGGCTGGATTTGCCAGTTTCCAGACTCATCTCATTACACACTCTAAAGGAACAACACTTAAGAATATGCCTCGTGAGCACTGAAGTTAAAAGCAGTTTCACATTATCACTTAAAATTCTGCATCATTATCCTGGTGTAAACTGCCATAGCACAAAGTCCAGTGAGCAATAAATGGGGCAGGTTATTTACCTTTGATTGCTCAAGCATGGAATTATAAACCAGGCCAATTAGAACAAATCCATTGTGACTCCTTCATTATACCCTAGTACTGTTGGTATTAAAGCTTTGCATATGTCAATAATCTCACACAGTGGCCACTTTATTAGCTTCCTTCTAGTAAAGGGATGCTCATGGTTTTCCACTGCTGTGGCCCATCCACCAAGGTTTGACATGCTATGCTTTCAGAGATAATGTATAATTATAAATTACTGTAAGTATAAAAATTAATTAAACAAGTAGTGCACAAAGAGAGAGAAAATAAATACTGAGGAAGTGTTCATGGGTTCCATGTCCATTCAGAAATCTGATGGCAAAGGGGGAGGAAGCTGCTCCTGAATCATTGAATGTGTGTCTTCAGTCTCCTGTACCCCCACCTTGATGGTAGTAGTGAGAAGAGGGCATGTCCTATGTGACAGAGATCCTAAAAGATGGATGCATCTTTTTGAGTACTAATGAATACCCTGCCACCACCGAGGATTCGTCACCATGGCAGCAGCTGTTTACTGCTTACTTGTGCTGCAAAATACATGCATTTTGAATTATATTTTATTAACTCATTTATAGCAATATCTAAGTTTATGAGCTATGTGTGATATATGTTTTGCAGGTGCACTGTGGTCTGGAAGAAAGCTGTTTCATTTGGTTGTATTTATGTACAGACAGATGACCATAAACTTGAGCTTGAACTAGAGAAACTGCTAGGTGAGGAGATCCAGTTATTTATTTTTTCCTGCCTACATTTTGTTGTTGCCATTTTCACTCTCTAACTATTCCCCTTGACTCATTAGTCATATAATGCTGTTTATAGTTTGACCACATCAGAGACAACCAAAATCTGAATCAGGTTTAATATGCCAAAGAGGAAGAAGCTGCTCCTGAATCGTTGAAATCTGAACCATGATATTTGAGAAGGAGAAGCTAAAGTCAGATGTATTAGTATTACAATGGAGTAAAGGATATTACCAAGGCATGAGAGAGAGTTGGCCAGAATTGATTGGGAAAGCGTACATACAGGGATGACGGCAGAGCAGCAATAGCTGGAATTTTTGGAAACAATTAGGAAGGCATAGGATATATACATTCCGAAGAGGAAGTAGTATTCTAAAGACAAGGTGACATAACCATGGCTACCAAGGTAAGTCAAACCCAACATAAAAGCTAAAGAGAGGACATATAATAGAGCAAACTTTAGTGGGAAGTTAGAGGATTGGGAAGCTTTTAAAGACAAATCAAAAGTCATTAAAAAAGTAAAGATGGAAAATGAAAGTAAGCTAGCCAATAATATTAAAGAGGACACCAAAAGTTTCTTCAGATACATTAAGTGTAAAAGAGAGTGGATATCGGACCATTGGAAAACAATGCTGGAGAGGTTGTAATGGGGGGGAAAGAATTGACAGACAAACTGAATAAGTATTTTGCATCAGTCTTCACTGTGGAAGACACTAGCAGTATGACAGAAGTTCCAGGTGTCAGGGGTCATTAAGTATGTGAAGTTACCATTACTACAGAGAAGGTTCTTGGGAAACTGAAAGGTCTAAATGTAGATAAGTTACCTTGATCAGATGGTGTACATCCCAGGATTCTGAAAGAGGAGGCTGAATAGATTGTGGAGGTATTAGCAATAATCCTTCAAGTATCATTAGATTACTGAATGGATCCAGAAGACTGGAAAAGTGCAAATGTCACTCCAAGAAGGGAGAGAGGCAGAAGAAAGAAAATTATGGGCCAGTTAGTTTGACCTCAGTGATGTTGGAGTCAATTGTTAAGGATGTGGTTTCGGGGTATTTGGAGGTACATGATAAAATTGGCTGCAGTCAGTATGATTTCCTCAAGGAAAACTCTAGCCTGAAAAATCTGTTGGAATTCTTTGAAGAAATAAGCAGGATAGACAAAGGAGGATAAATGGTGAAAGACCTTAATGGTGACACAATCAAATGGTGAAAGACCTTAATAGATCGGATGTGGAGAGGATGTTTCCTCTGGTTGGTGTGTCTAAGACCAGAGGACACAGCCTCAAGACAGAGGAGTGTCCTTTTAGAAAGGAGATAAGGAGGAATTTCTTTCACCAGAGAGTGGTGAATCTGTGGAATTCATTGCTACTGACAGTTGTGGAGGCCCAGTATACATTTAAGGAAGAGGTTGATAGATTCTTGACTGGGATCAGGGCATGACGGGATACGGTGGGAAGGGGGTGAAGGCAGGAGATGAGAACCAGAAAACAATGGATCAGCCATGATGAAATGACAGAGCAGTCTCAATGGGCCAAATGGCTTAATTCTGCTCCTATGATATATGGTTTTATATCACTGGCATCTGTCATGCAATTTGTTATCCTTGCAGCAGCAGTACAATGCAATGCAGTACCACTCCACAATCCTCTTTACAACTTAAAAGCTTCCAATGTTTTCTGTTTTTATTTCAAAAAATATTCAATCACTTCTCTATCCAGGCTTCTTCCAGGGTTCTTATCTCAAATGAACATGCCCCTTGCACAGAAAATTAGGACTTCCAAAAAGCAATAAAGTAGTCTGATGCCAAAAGTAATGTCTGCTGTATGCTTTTGGATAAATTTCCACTGCCTTTTGCTTTCAATCTGCAAGGAAACTACATGCACTATAGCCTGTTCAGGAAAGTTAATTCCCCAGAGAGTAACTGTCAATTAGTATTTTACAAGTGTACTTTTATCTTATGTATAACACAGATGGATAAATCAGCTCAGTCCAGTTTATGTGAGCAAGTGTGGGGAGATACAGCGCAATGATAAACTTGCTTGCAGCAGTATCTCAGATTCAGACAATAAACAGAATATAAATTAAACATAAATTATACATAAAATTATACCATGCAGGAAAAAGTACTGTGCATAAGCAAAACAAAACAAAGATTTAATTGAAAACAAGTTCAAGAGGTGTCTATAGTGCTCCATTGCTAAGGTAAGAAGCAATGGGAGAGTAGGTGCTTCTGAACCTGGTGTGGAGTTTCAGGCCTCTGTACCTCATTTCTGATGGCAGCAGTGAGAAAAGGGCATGGTCTGGATGGTGGGGATGTCTGACGGCAGCAAGTTTAAACAGATTCTCAAGCAAAACTTATGGAAATGATGCATTATTAAACGAGTCCCTAATATCTCAACTTAAAAGAATATTTTCAGAAACTAAACAATGCCACAAGTGTTTTGATCTCTTTATTTGATATGTCAAAAAAAACTAAATCACTCATCCTTGCTCTCCTGAGAAATCTCTTAATTTTTCCACATTTGTACTCTTGCCCATCCCCAGTTTACATCCATCCATCAGCGGGTGCCATGTCTTCCCTTATGTTATGTTTGTGTCAGGTGCAGAAACAGAATTTAGAATTCTTACTATCGCCCCACCTCTCCACAGCATTTTAAACCTTTAAAATCCCTTAAACATAAAGTCACTTAGCTAGACTTTTGGATATTTCTCCTAATTATCACCTCTTATGATTGATAGCCAATTTCCTTTGATTGTCATTCACTGTGAATAGCCCCAAAGATACTACATAAATGCAAACTGTTGCAAAGACAATCAAACTAAGAGCTGTTTTTCTGTGAATTAATGCACAATGAATAATAAAAACACATAGAATCATAATATTTACTGAACTGTTGAGAAGCAATGTAATCTTTTCTTAATATACTGAAATGCTGAAGTTCTCTTTCCAGTTAGTTGGCCTTGAATTGCAGTTAGTTGAAAATATTTACATGATATCATTGACCAACAAGTTGAGTAATAACATTTAAATGCAAATGCCACAAAATGTAGTAACAGATCTTCCAAGTGCTTTAGAGCAAACCATTGCTCTGAGTTTATTATGGATATACCAGGTATATACTGGCATGCAAAGCCTTTAATTTATAACATTAGCCAAAGCTCATTTATTTTTTATTTTGAACTTCATATTTTATCATAATTTCTGCACATGATTACTTTTGAATCTTTCAAGATACAATTTTGTGCAGATAAGCAGTTGAATCATATTGATTACTGTAACAACCTCACTGCATTTGGAACATTATCTTTGCCAAGCAAAAGTTCAAAATCCTTTTATGGCTTCCTAAATTCAAAGAGATAAAATAGCTACAAGTCAAACAATCAAACAAATCCATTTTTTTTTGTGAATTTTGAGAAAACCACATGATTAAGTGGTTCACCCCAGGAATTCAGCAAGATGAAGGAACGAGCATAAACAAGTTTCTAAAGCATGAGCTGTCATGAAGAAGATTAAACATTAAAAGAGAAAAGTAAATGAGTGCAAAATCTAATTTGTAGGCATGTTCATGCAAAAATGTTCTTGCACAATGTGGGTGCATTGTAATTAGTAGAAGTACAATAATTTTATGACGTTGGAACTGACAGACAAACTCATCAATCAACCAATGACAGAGTGCATTGAAACTTAGAAGTGCAACCAAACAGGACTATTAAGTGACAAAATATGGAAGTGTGGGGTGCTGAACAAATTGGTTAGAAATGATATGCCAGTAAAAAATACCAGAGATATGCCTGTATGGAGACAAAATTCAACTCGGTTTCAAGTTCCAACATATTTCTCTAGAGACACAAGAGACTGCAGTTTAAGGGAAAAAATCCAGTGTTCTAGAGTGACTCAACAGGTAAGGCAACATCTGTAGAGGGAATAAAAACACAAAATGCTGGCAGAACTCAGCAGGCCAGACAGCATCTATGGGAGGAGGTAGTGACGACGTTTCGGGCCAAAACCCTTCATCAGGAGTGAAGTAACATGGGATGGTCAAGGGGGATAAGAAGTGGGGGGAGGGATGAAGTAGAGAGCTGGAAAGTGATAGGCTGGAGGGAAATGGGCTAGAGGGAAGGTGGAGAATTATGGGAAATAAAAGAGAAAGAAAGGTAGGGCCGGGGGGAGATTATAGTGAGGGAGGGAAAAGAGAGAGAAAGAGAACCAGACTAAAATTATAGATAGGGATGGGGTAAGGGGGGGTGGGGTATCAATGGAGGTCTGTGAGTTGAATGTACATGCCGGCAGGTAGGAGGCTACCTAGGCAGGAGATAAGGTATTGCTCCATCAACCTGCGTGTGGCCTCATCACGAAACGGTCTCCCAGTCTACGGCGGGTCTCCCCAATGTATAAATGGCCACATCGGGAGCACCGGATACAGTATATCACCCCAGTTGACTCGCAGGTGAAGTGGTGCCTCACCTGAAAGGACTGTCTGGGGCCTAGGATGGTGGTGAGGGAAGAAGTGTGGGGGAAGGTGTAGCACTTCTTCCGTTTGCAGGGATGAGTGCCTGGAGGGAGGTCGGTGGGGAGGGATGGGGGGATGAATGGACAAGGGAGTCGTGTAGGGAGCGATCCCTGCGGAAAGCCGAGAGACTGCAGACTGGGAGACCATTTCGCCGAACACTGGCGCTCAGTCCTCTAGCAGTGGCAGGATCTCCCTGTGGCCACACACTTCAATTCCACAGACCACTCCCACTCCGATATGTCTGTCCATGGCCTCCTCTACCATCAAGATGAGGCCACACGCAGGTCGATGGTGCAATACCCTATCTCCCGCCTAGGTAACCTCCTACCTGCAGGCATGAACATTCAACTCACAGACCTCAGTTGATACCCCCGCTCCCCCCCCCCCCTTACCCCATCCCTATCTATAATTTTAGTCTGGTTCTCTTTCTCTCTCTTTTTCCCTCCTCACTATAATCTCCCCCCGGCCCTACCTTTCTTTCTCTTTTATTTCCCATAATTCTCCACCTTCCCTCCAGCCCATTTCCCTCCAGCCTATCACTTCCCAGCTCCCTACTTCATCCCTCCCCCCACTTCTTATCCCCCTTGACCATCCCATGTTACTTCACTCCTGATGAAGGGTTTTGGCCTGAAACGTCGTCACTACCTCCTCCCATAGATGCTGTCTGGCCTGCTGAGTTCTGCCAGCATTTTTTTAAAATTTATTTCCAGCATCTGCAGATTCACTCGTGTTGCATCTGTAGAGGGAAATTGACATTTCAGGTTGACAACCTTTATTAGTTCAATAAGGGATCGTCATTCAAAGTATCAACAGTCCACTTCCCTCCATACATGTTGCTTGTTCCTCCAGTAGTTTGATTTTCTTTTTACTCCCACAGAGGTTTGAGCAAAGTTATTCATTAGTAGTTGTCCAATTCATTTGCAGTGCACTGACATCTTCCAACTGTTGTGCAGTGGGTGAGGCTCTTTACATTAGCGTAAATTGGAAGAACTGCCCCAAGGAATAACACCAAAATGGGAACACTATCTCAATTTTGACTACTATGGATATTTTTGCTTTAATTGTGTTCTTTATTGAATAGTTTTATACAATTCACGTTTAATTGATGTTTTTCTTGTGTCCCTTGTGCTTGTGGTGCTGTAACAAGTAACATTTTCATTGTACCTTTGCATAAACATGCCTATAAGTCCACCCCTTCTCGCAATTCCTCCGTCTCCACCGCATCTGCTCTCAGGATGAGGCTTTTCATTCCAGGACGAAGGAAATGTCTTCCTTTTTTAAACAAAGGGGCTTCCCTTCTTCCACCATCAACTCTGCTCTCAAATGCATCTCTCTCATTTTCCGCACATCTGCCCTCACCCCATCCTCCCTCCACACCACTTGGGATAGGGTTGCCCTTGTCCTCACCTACCACCCCACCAGCCTCTGGGACCAACGTATAATTCTCTGTAACTTCTGCCACCTCCAACACTACCAAGCACATCTTTCCCTCCCCGCCTCTTTCTGTTTTCCATAGGGATTGCTCCCTACGCAACTCCCTTGTCCACTCGTCCCCCCCCCATCCCTTCCCACCAATCTCCCTCCTGGCACTTATCCTTGTAAGCGGAACAAGTGCTACACCTGCCCTTACATTTCCTCCCTCATCACCATTCAGGGCCCCAGACAGTCCTTCCAGATGAGGCGACACTTCACCTGTGAGTCGGCTGGTGTGGCATACTGCGTCCGGTGCTCCCGGTGTGGCCTTTTATATATTGGTGAGACCCGACGCAGACTGGGAGACCATTTCGCTGAACACCTACGCTCAGTCCTCCAGAGAAAGCAGTATCTCCCAGTGGCCACACATTTTAATTCCACGTCCCATTCCCATTCTGATATGTCTATTCATGGCCTCCTCTACTGTCAAAATGAAGCCACACTCAGGTTGGACGAACAATACCTTATATACCATCTGGGTAGCCTCCAACCTGATGGCATGAACATTGACTTCTCTAACTTCCGTTAATGCCTTTCCTCCTCTTCTTACCCCATCCCTGATTTATTTTATTTTTCCCCCTTCCCCTTTTTGTTCTCTCTCTGCCCATCACTCTGCCTGTTCTCCATCTCCCTCTGGTGCTCCCCTCCCCCTTTCTTTCTCCCTAAGCCTCCCGTCCCATGATCCTTTCCTTTCTCCAGCTCTGTATCCCTTTCGCCAATCACCTTTCCAGCTCTCAGCTTCACCCCACCCCCTCCGATCTTCACCTATCATTTTGCATTTTCCCCTCCCCCCCTACTTTCAAATCTCTTACTACAAAGGGTCTCGGCCTGAAACAGCAACAGCAATTCTTCCTATAGATGCTGCCTGGCCTGCTGTGCTCCACCAGCATTTTGTGTGTGAAGTTTGACTCATCAAGTTCTCACATTCATAACTGTCAAAGTTCAAAGATTCAAAGTAAATATATTATCAAAGTACATATACAAAGCTGAGACTGACTTTCTTATGGTCATATTTAATAAATCCATAGAATAATAACCATAACAGAATCAATGAAAGATGACATCAACTTGGCACCCAAGCAGTCATTTTGGGGGCCTGAGGTATCTCATGAAGAAAGGTGAGTTCCTCTACAGTGCGCAATGCCATCATTGCCATTGCGTAAATGAGAGCAGTGCAAAGATCTTCATGCTGTTTTCCACTGATCACCCTCTATAAACATTTAATCTACAGGGATTATAGGCAGGCTTATGGTGAAGTCTATGCTGTTTTGTACTGTAGTGTAAGGCCATTTTATGCAACTTTTCATACGAAGTGAAATACCAAGTAGTGCATGAAGAAAGGATGTAGAATTTGTGACCTTACTTTCAGCTGCAGAAAAAAGGAACAGAGAACAGTACAACACAGGAACAGGCCCTTCAGCCCACAATATTGTGCCAAACTAGTTAAAAAGTAAATCAATCCCCCCTCAAAAAACTAAAGCTTCCTACTCAAACCATGTCCTTGGCCCTCCATCTGCCTCACATTCATGAGCCTACCTAAACAATTCTTAAAAGTTTCTAATGTATTTGCCTCTACCACCATTTCAGACATAGGAGCACACTTAAGACACTTGGCCTGTCGAGTCCGCTCCACCATTCAATCATTGATGATCCTTTTTTCCCCTTCCTCAGTCCCACACCCTAAGCCTTCTCCCTGTAACCTTTAATGCCAATAAGGCCATAAGACACATTTTTGTCAGGTCCCCTCTTAAGCCTCTGCCATTACCTTCTCCTTTTGAATTGCAAGATGAATTCTTTTTTTTTGTAATTTATTTTTTATTGAAGTTCGTCATCAAACAAGCATTTCCATATAACTATATAACAATTACAGCATGGAAGCAGGCCATCTCGGCCCTTCTAGTCCGTGCCGAACACTTACTCTCACCTAATCCCACTGACCTGCACTCAGCCCTTAACCCTCCATTCCTTTCCTGTCCATATACCTATCCAATTTTGCTTTAAATGACAATACCAAACCTGCCTCTACCACTTCTACTGAAAGCTCATTCAACAACCTCATTCCATAAGATGTATTTCAGATATTGTACATATATATCATATAGTCATATATGCCACATATCTCCACATAATATTTATCTGAGGTATACACTTATAGAAAAGAGAGGAAAGAAGGAACAAGCGAAAGGAGAAAACTATGTACAAGTAGGGAGTGATCTTTTTTTACAACATATTCATTGATTTGTGAGGATAAAATCAGGCCTATGAGGTGTTATGTAGTTAAACCATTTTTCCCAGTATGAATCAAATTGTTCCAACTTATGATTAACAGATGCTGTTACCTTCTACA
Source organism: Hemitrygon akajei (assembly GCF_048418815.1). Classification (NCBI taxonomy): domain Eukaryota; kingdom Metazoa; phylum Chordata; class Chondrichthyes; order Myliobatiformes; family Dasyatidae; genus Hemitrygon; species Hemitrygon akajei. Next base: position 1,651,526 of record NC_133146.1, read on the forward strand.
TTTTGTAAATGTCCATTGTAATTTGCATCCATGCATCTAAGGTTGGGCTCTCCTGATAACTATCTCCTAGTAAGAGTCTTTTTACCAGCCATCAGCAGTATATTCATTAAATATGTATCTCTTTTCAACCATTCTTGAGGTATATTCCTCATGATATGGTATATGGTCTTACTTTCTAAGGGTATTTCACATTTAAAGATGTCTTGTAGGGCATTATATATCCCACTCCAATAATCTTTGATAACGGGGCATTCCCAGAAAATATGATAATGGTTTGCATTTTGATTTCCACAATTTCTCCAGCAAACTGGGGGGTTACTATCATAATGGGATTTCTGAGAGGGTGTAATAAAATATCAAGTTTTTCCATCCAAACTCCCTCCATTTCTGTGAACTAGTACACTTCCATTGATACCTCCGTATTATTGTCCATTCTTCCTTAGATATAATTATCCCTTCTTCCTTCTCCCATTTTGTTTTAATGTATTAAGTTGAATGTGTTTTAAGATTTGACAAACTCTTATACACACTTGAAATGATTCTACTACCGTTATCTGAATTATATGTTTTTCTAATTAGCTCTATCAAACATATTCTTGCCTTGATTACATTTTTAACCATCCTATTAACATATTGTCACATCTGTAAATACTGATAAACATCTTGTTTTTCTAATAAGTGTTTATCTTTAAGCATTTCAAAACTGAACAGTGTTCCTTCTTTCATTATGTTGCAAAGAATTGTTATTCCTTTAGCTGTCCAATCCTTAAATCTAGCATCCAGTTTATTCGGCGTACCATATAAGAATTGCAATATCTCCCCCTAGATTATATTCTTTTATAATAGTTTTCCATATTTTAAGAGTCCATTTCACCCATGGGTTATCAATAGTATTTATATACCTTTGTCGGTTGTTATCAGCCAAAATTGCCTGTCTGGGGATGGGAAGAATCCCCTCCTCAATGTTTTTCCATTGAGTGTCATATGATAGGTTGCACCAACATATCCCAGCTCTCAACTGTGTTGCAAAATAATAATCTCTAAGAGAAGGTAGGCCCCATCCCTGTTTTCCTTGGCTAATTGCTAAGTTTTGAGATGAACTCCAGGTCTTTTACCTTGCCAAATATATCTTGATAACATTTTGTTCCATACATTGAATTAATTTTGATTCATCTCTATTGGTAGGGTCTGAAAGAGATATAATAGTCTGGGCAGTATATTCATTTTAATAGATTCAATCCTTGAACTGAGACTAAAAAAAAGGAATCAGGTTCCATCTTCTTATATCTTCCTTAATTTTTTATATAAAGGCTGATAATTACATTCTGATAATTTTGTCAAATCTTTTAGCATAATGATGCCCAAATATTTGAAAGACTCTGTTTGCCATGCCCAGGGATATCTACTTTCAATTTCTCTTGGTGGGCTATAGTTATATGAAAGTAACTGGGTTTTATCTATGTTGATCTTCTATCCTGATAATTGACCATATTGTTCAAAGGATTACATCAATTTAGGTAAAGAGTATGTTGGTTGACCTAAATAGTGCAAAATGTCATCTGCATAACAGGCCAATTTATGCTCTGTCTCTTTAACAGTAATTCCCCTGATACCTTCATTTTGTCTGATGTATTGAGCTAATGGTTCCAGATATAATGTGATGAGTAGTGGTGACCATGCACAACCCTGTCTCGTGCCCCTTTCTAGGGTAAGACTATTTGATAAATATTCATTGATTTTAATCCTAGCAGTAGGGTTGTCATATGGTGCCTGTATAGCTTTAATAATTGTGTCATGGAAACCAAATCTATGTAAAACTCTGTAAAGAAAATTCCAATTAACCAAATCAAATGCCCTTTCAGCATCCACGCTTATCACTATTGCTTCGATTTTATTTTTTATTGATCCATAACGTGAAGTGTCCTTCGTATATTGTCTTGTGTTTGGCATTGTTATATAAAATCTGTCTGATTGTTATGTATCAGTATGGGTAGAAACTCTTCTAATCGTTTTGCCATGATGGAGGTAAATAATCTATAATTTACATTAAGAATAGATATTGGTCTAAATGACCCACATTCTATTTTATCCTCGCCTTCTTTCGGTATAGCTGAGATTACCGCTTCCTTCCAACTGGGTGGCATTTATGCCTTTTTTAGAGCCCAGTTCAGTGTGGGGAGTAAAACAGGAATTAACTCATTTTTAAATTCTTTGTACCACTCTGCCATATACCCATCTGATCCTGGTGACTTGCTTAATTTAAGCCTACTAATTGCAGCTTTTAGTTCAACTTCAGTTATGTCAGCAGTCATCGTTCTATTTTGTTCTTCACTTAAAGTGGGTAACTCTAGAGAATTCAAGAAGGTGTCAATTTGGGTTATGCTTCCCCCTGGAACTTTGGAATATAGAGTTTTGTAAAGCACTTCAAAAGCTTCTTGAATTTCACTTAACTTATTTTTTTATCATTTTTGTTTTTCAATCCCTAATTCTGTGAAATGTATTGTCTGCTTTTTTTTCTGTCTCCACGCCAGTATTTTCATAGACTTAGATCCACTTTCATAATGTCTTTGTTTCAGAAACATTAAATTTTTCCTGATTTCTTGCATAGCCTAAGTATTAATTTCATTCCTAATTTTTTTAATTTCCTCTAATGTATCCTGTGCCAAATTCAATTTGTGTTTTATTTTTAGTTCCTTCAACCTATTTTGTAATTCCTCTAATGCTTTATTCCTTTTTTTCTTAAATGAAGATATTGCTATAATTTTCCCTCTTAAAACAGCCTTCAGAGTATCCCATAGAATGGGAGGTGAAACCTCTCCATTATCATTGAATTCTAAGTAAAGACCAATTTCTTTTTAAATTTGTTCCTTAAAGCAGGGATCATCGAGTGGACTTGAATTTAGCTTCCAAATAGTATTATTTGGTTGTAGGTCAAGATCAACTGATAAATATATAGGTGCACGGTCACTTACATCTATTGTCCCAATTCCACAGGTTTTTATTTTGTCTTTGTCTTTTCCAAATGTTATGAAATAGTCTATTCTTGTATATACAGAATGGGGGGCAGAATAATGAGTGTAATCCCTTCTGTTGGGGAAAAGGTCCCTCCATACATCAATTAGACCAACATCCTCAAAAAGTGTATTGGAGGGACTTCCGGCAAGATGGTGATCGCTTAGCTGCTCCGAACTTTTGTTCCGTTACTGTTGCTACCTTTGCACTAAATGTCTCCATTTTATAAAGCTTAGTTAGGAATTATTTCGGTATCTCTTACTTGCCTGTGAATATATCTAACCTACAATGTCTAGCAAGAGTTCTAAATCCGGGAGAAAAGAAACTACGACCTCATCGGCGCTTGAAAATCTCCGAGATGAAATCTTAAAGCAAATTAAAACCGCTTTCAAACAGTTAGAAGAGAAACTGGATCGGATCAACGATAAAGTGGACAAACATGCTGAACACTTATCTCGCATCGATTCGACTTCTGAAGCTTTAGAAAGTCAGGTTCGATACTTGGAGACTCTCTGTTCCAGCTTAGAGGAAAAATCTAATAAACTTCTTTCCAAAATGGTGGATCTCGAAAATCGCAGCAGACGCTGCAACATCAGAATTCTGGGATTACCAGAGGCAACTGAGAAGGGGTCAACCGTGAAGTTTTTCACCGAGTTTCTCTGTGAGATATTCGGGAAGGATCTGCTTCCAAACCCGCCCGAGCTGGAACGGGCACACAGAGTTAACGTACCCCCCGAAATTCTGGGCACCCGTCCACGACCAGTAATCTTGTGTTTCCATCAATACCAGGTAAAACACAGTCTGATTGTGGAGGCACGTCGCAGAGGCTCTTTTTCTTTCCAGGATACAACCATTCGCTTTGTGGAAGATTTTGCACCCCAGACCTTAAAGATGCGCGCTGAGTATAAAGGCGAAATGAAAGTGCTTTTTGATCGTGGTTTCAAACCTTCCTTTCGTAATCTTGCTGACCTAAGAATCAAGTTTAATACCGGGGAATTCAAGTGGTTCAAATCAGCGAGGGAAGCTGAAGCGTTTGTGGCAAGTCTACCGGCTATCCAGTCATCTTCGGAATCTGATCGGACCTCCTAAAATGGTGGATAAGTACTCCTCGTAGTAAAATTACTTTCTCGGGACTCGGAATTCACTTGAATCACTCAGACATTATTCACTGAAACTCTAAAGGCTGTTGACAATCTCTCCCGGGATTTGGTGTGTGTGTAATCTATTTTTACCTCTGTATAACTTTACCTACAGAGTTCTACAACTAAATCTAACTTGTTTTGGAGGTTTGAAGTCTTTAGTGAAGGCCTCCCTGTTTGTCGGTTCACAGTTCAACTGCTGATTTATTTTTCCTCTGTTTTAAATACTTATTTATTTTATCTTTTTCTTCTCTTCGTCCCCTTTTTTTCCATTCTCTGAATGTTTTTTTCTCCTTCTCGGTAAACAGTTGATAAATACTCGTCTTGAATTTATAATTTTCCCCTTCCTCTTTTTTTTCTTTTTCCTTCTTACCTTTTTTTTCCCTTTCTCTTACTTTATTCTTCTATAATATTTCGCGGGTAGGTTAGTTTTGGTTTTCTTCCGATTCGCTCTGTATTAAGTTGTATATCTCAGCAGAAGGTGTTCTAATCTGTAGTTATGTTTTCTAGTGCATAAACTAGTTACTGTTTGTTATAGCATTTATACGGAACTGCTGTCAATGACACAGATCTGGAAGTTGTATTTGGGTTAATTTTTCTGGTAGAGCTAGCTACTTGTTTTGGTAGCCGTCTAGTTTTGGGTTGTGTGGATGGGGTGGATTTTCCAGTTCCAACATTTCTTTATTGTTTAGGACATGTTTATATTTTGACCTTACGAATCTATGTTTACATCTCTGCTCCCAGACTGCTATTGTACCGCTTGATTTTTTATATGCCTGCTGCCTTTTATGCATTAGTAATTGATAATGGCTAGTGCACTTAAATTTGTGAGCTGGAATGTAAAGGGACTGAACCACCCTGTTAAAAGGAGGAAGGTATTCTCACATATTAAACAACTCAAAGCTGACATTGCTTTCCTCCAAGAAACTCATATTCGTTGTTTCGATAACTCCCGGCTTCTGTCCAAGTGGGCAGGTCAGCATTTTCATTCATCCTTTGCCGCTAAAGCTAGGGGAGTCTCCATTCTTATTAACTCAAATATTCCTTTTGAACTCCATAATCAAATATTGGACACAAATGGCCGTTTTATTATTGTTTCTGGTAAACTACATAACACTAAAGTTGCACTAGCAAACCTGTATGCCCCCAACTTTGATGATGTTAACTTTTTTGAACGGTTTTTTTCCTCACTACCAGACTTAAACTCATACTCTCTTATATTGGGTGGTGACTTTAACTGTTGGTTGGATCCTAAACTGGACCGATCATCCTCTGTTACCAGATCACCTACCAAATCTGCCTTAGCTATTCAGTCGTTTCTCTCTAATTTTGGTATCTCTGATATATGGCGTTTCCTCCATCCTACGGAGAGAGATTATTCCTTTTTCTCACATGTTCACCATACCTTCACTAGAATTGACTATTTCCTACTCGATAACCAACTTATCCCATTTGCCCACACTTGTGACTATCAGAGTATACTGATTTCTGACCATGCCCCAATTACCCTCTCTCTGAACTTTCCCGGTCTCCCTCAGAGGAACAAACACTGGCGGTTAGATTCAACTTTATTATCGGATGATGATTTCGTAAAATTTATTAAAGACCAGATAACCTTCTATTTTAACACTAATACATCACCTGAAGTGCCATCCCAGATTGTCTGGGATGCCATGAAAGCATATTTGAGGGGTCAAATAATCTCTTACACAGCAAATCTCAATAGAAGATCCCGTGCAGATCGAGCAGACCTCATTAACCAGATTAAAGATGTGGATCAATTATATGCCCAAACTAAGAACCCTGAATTATACAAGAAGCGCGTTGAACTCCAAACTAAATTTAACCTTCTGTCCACTCAACCTGTCGAACGCCAACTTCTCGAAAGCAAGAGCCGCTTTTACATTCATGGGGATAAGTCTGGTAAGTTCCTAGCCAATCAGCTGAGGCATTCTAAAGCCAAACAACATATTACAAAGATCCGGAAGGAGAACGGAGACTTTACATCGGATCATTTAGAAATTAATGACGCATTTAAAAATTTTTATTCTCGGCTTTATTCCTCTGAATCCCTGAATGACAATATCTCCGTGGATCAATTTTTACAGAATCTGAATATCCCCTCACTTTCATCTGATTTCAAAGCCAAACTTAATGCGCCTATATCGCTAGAAGAAATATCTTTTGCAATTTCTGCACTGTCCTCAGGGAAATCTCCTGGACCTGATGGGTTCCCTGTGGAATTTTATAAATCATTCTCCTCACTTCTTTCTCCTCAGTTACTTTCAGTATTATCTGATTCGTTTAACTACGGCAAATTGCCACCTTCTTTCAATGAGGCATCTATTATTCTTCTTTTAAAAAAGGGCAAAGACCCAACAGAGTGTTCCTCGTACAGGCCGATCTCTCTGCTCAATGTTGATGTAAAGATCTTAGCTAAAGTGTTGGCTCATAGATTAGAAACTGTTATTCCCTCCATTATCTCTGATGACCAAACAGGCTTTATTAAAAACCGTCTCCCTTTTTTTAACATTCGGTGTCTATTTAATATTTTATACTCAGTTCCAACTGGGACTCCAGAATGTGTTATCTCCCTTGATGCGGAGAAAGCATTTGATCGTATAGAGTGGAACTACCTTTTTGCAGTCTTAGAAAAATTTGACCTCGGCCAAAGTTTCATCTCTTGGATCCAATTGCTGTACCTGTGTCCCACTGCTTCTGTTCTAACTAACTTTCAGAAATCCCAAGTATTCAATCTCAAACGTGGCACCCGTCAGGGATGCCCCTTAAGTCCCTTTCTCTTTGATTTGGCTATAGAACCTCTGGCGATAGCATTTCGAAAATGTCCTGAACTGACCGGGATTTGGAGAGGGGGTGTTGAACATAAAGTCTCTCTCTATGCTGATGACTTACTACTCTTTCTCTCATATCCGTCTACATCCTTACCTCTAATGTTTTCACTTCTTGACCAGTTTAGCCAGATCTCTGGCTATAAACTCAACTTACATAAGAGTGAACTTTTCCCAATTAATAAAGAAGCACAAGAACTAATATTTCGAGATCTCCCTTTTAAAGTAGTCCATAATCAATTTACTTATCTTGGAATTACAGTCACAAGGAAGTTTAAAGATCTCTTTCGTGAAAACTTTGTCAATCTTTCATATGCTACAAAACAGAGTCTGGTACAATGGTCACCTCTATCTATGTCCTTGGTAGGTCATATCAATGTTGTCAAAATGTATGTTCTCCCCAAATTCTTATACTTATTTCAATCTATCCCAATTTTTATTCCTAAATCTTTTTTTGATTCCTTAGACTCTATTATTTTGTCATATCTGTGGCAGAATAAGCGCTCTAGAATTAATAAAATCCACCTCCAAAAATCTAAAAAAGAGGGTGGCATGGCTTTACCTAACTTTCGCTTATATTACTGGGCAGCTAATATACGTTGTGCTGCCTTCTGGTCTTTCTTCCACGGTCAACCTGAGTGCCCTAACTGGGTGGCAATGGAGTTGAGCTCCACTAAAGAATTATCTATATCTGCACTTCTTGGCTCTGCACTCCCTAGCAGTCTGCCCAGATCAATAGCTAATCCTCTGGTTAGACACACTTTGCGTATATGGGCTCAGTTCAGGAAATGCTATGGTTTCCAGGGGTTTTCCATTTCTAGCCCTGTTGCACATAATCACCTTTTTTTACCTACCACGTTCGATTCAGCATTCCATGTTTGGTACAGGAAGGGCATTAGACATTTTGAAGATCTCTTCATTGATAACCGCTTCGCTTCTTTTCAACAGCTCTCTGTTAAGTTCAACCTGCCTAACGCTCACTTTTTCAGATATCTCCAAATCCGACACTTTACTGCTCCTTTAATTCCTAACTTTCCTGAAATGCCTGCGAAAAATGCTATGGACCTATTTCTCTCCATTAATCCACTAGGTAAAGGTTTAATTTCAATTATCCAAGATAAACTAGCAGCCTTACGACGGGCCCCTGTGGATAAAATTAAAATGGCCTGGGAGCAGGATTTAAATACCTCCTTATCCGAGGAGAGCTGGGACTCAGTTCTCAGATTGGTTAACTCAACCTCTCTTTGTGCTCGCCATTGTCTCTTACAGTTTAAGATTGTTCATAGAGCCCATATGTCTAAATCTAAACTATCTCGATTCTACCCTGGCATTAGTCCGCTCTGTGATAAATGCAAGAGGGGCGTGGCCTCTCTCATCCATATGTACTGGCTCTGTCCTAGCTTGGAGAAATTCTGGAAAGATGTCTTCACTACACTATCGGGTATTCTGAATCAGCACCTAGAACCTAACCCCTTAATTGCTCTGTTCAGTTTTTGGGGCGAGACAGATTTATGTCTGGGTCCGACCAAATGCCGAATACTATCCTTTGCCTCTCTCCTGGCGAGACGCTTGATCCTCCTTAGATGGAGAGATGTTGCCCCGCCCACTCATGCGCAATGGCTTAACGACATTATGGCCTGCTTGGACCTCGAAAAAATTCATTATTCAGTTCTCAACTCGGATTTAAAGTTCCATAAGATCTGGGGGCCTTTTATCGAGTACTTTCATAACCTTCCTCTTGACTAGGGTTTTTTTTTCTTTTCAGTCCCTTGCTTTCAGCTCCCTTTTTTTTTCTGGTGGTAGGCATTATTATCCTCTGTTGCTAAGTGTATTTACAGTCTGGGAGTTTGACTGTCCGGACTTATACTCTCTATATTGTGTGGTGGTTGGTCTGAAATTGTTGTTTTTTTTTCTTGTGTTGTGGGGTTTGGGGAGGACACTAAGCTCACTTGTCTTTAATTTAGGTGCTTTTTTGTTAAATTCTCTTCCTCTGTAGCATATTGTTATTGTATGCTTAACCTTGCTCTGTATTAATGCTCCTCATTGGGATTTGGGGTTTTTAATTTTGTAAAATGTTTTGAAAAACTAATAAAAATTAAAAAAAAAGTGTATTGACTTTCTCATGTAAGGATTTTGTTTCATAGGTTTTTCAATTGAAAGAATCTAACTTTGGTTGTAATTGTAAATTTAAGTCTCCCCCACATATCAGGAGACCTTCTGTTTCTATTACCATAATATTAGTAATTTTCTGGAAGAAATTAATATCACTTCCTGGGCGTGCCTATATATTCCATAAAGTAACTGAATTTCCATCTACATTCCCCCTTACTGCCCTCCTTATCTCCCATTTTGAATACTTTTTCAAAATTTAGCTTGCTTGAGATGTTACAAATGTGTCACAACTCTGAGGGGCCGAAGGGTACAAAGTCGCCCCCCTCCTTTTTGAGAATCGCAAGATCACTATTAATTCGGTTCTGGGACCCAGGAAATGAGAGAGAGACACGCAGAATCCACAAGGTTTGGAATGTGTCCTGGCCTCAGCGAAACAAAGCCACTGATAACGGCCATTGTCTCTTGGAGACAGAATTGTGTATTGAGTACTGTACTATTCATTAAAGCCCCTCAGGGGATGACCAGAGTGGGCTGGTTGAGGGATTGCATCATCCCAACCTGATTGACATCTGAGACCCCGTGAGTAAGGATAAAAGAGGGTCTGGGGAACAACCCCTTCAGACACACCAGGAGAAACGCTAGAAATCCCGTGACAGCGTTTAATAGCGACAGCCGGTGGGGGGCTCGTGTGTGTCCTTCCCTTGCCTGGGATTGGCGGCCTCACCATGGAAGAACGGCTTTAGCTAAAGGAGAGACCACAAGTGAACGGCCACACCAACGGGACTCCCGACGGATCAAAATCATAAAAGGAAAAGCCGGCAAGTTTATCTCTCTCTCTCTCCAACCATTGAAATACAGCGGTCCCCAAAGGCTGCAGCCTGCATGAACTGAGTGACTTTTATATTTCCATCGGACAATACATTTATCCCCTAGACAACGATAGAGCTATTTCCTATTGATTATCATTATACCCACACTTGTAAATTTAGTATTGACGACGTATATTATCTGTATGTTTGCATTGATATTATTTTTGTGTATTTTTACTAATAAATACTGTTAAAAATAGTACCATCAGACTTCAAAGGACCTCTCTATCTTTGCTGGTAAGTGACCCAGTTACGGGGTTTGTAACAGAGATAAGAATAGCAACTCCTCTCCAATGTCCTGATTTATATGAGGAGAAAAAGAAATTAGTGAAGCCAATTCTCTTTAGTTTTCCATGCTCCTTATCACTTAAATGAGTTTCTTGTAAATATACTACATGGGCTTGTTCTTTTTTTCATTTTGGATTGAATTTTACTATGTTCAATTGGATTTAATAGCCCATTGACATTAAAAGAAATAAATTTTACTTTGATCTTAGCCATGTGTATTTATCTGTCAATATATCACTGAAATTAGCAGAATAAAACAATCAATCTACTCCATGAACAAATAAGAATCAAGAAATGTGAATAATAATAAAAAAGGCAACAAAGGTGTGATTCCAAGGCTGAGGTCTCTAGTAGGTGACCTTGGGTTGAGCTAGAGCAAACGCCTATCTGTGGAGGAATAGCCCCACCTACCTGTGAGTTGAGGGCCCCCATGCAGTACCCTTAAAAGTCAGTGAACAAATCTATGTCCATTTTCCTGTGTATTCCTCCCATATATATATTCTCATTTAGGTGGGGGAAAAGGAGTGAATGAATGAATAAAAAAGAATAATTGAGTTATATAACATCCACATTATAATAAGTATTTCTTGAGATATGTATAGCACCGTCTATTTTTGCTTCTGTTTAGCTTATCAACATTTTTAAAGTTAGCCAAACCTTATGGCTCTTCTGGAGGTGGTGAGAGCTGTCTTTAGAAAACTCACAGTCTCTTCCTGATATACTTCTCTCGCCCTCCTCCCGTCCCCTGCTTTCTCGATTCTCTATCTCCCAAGCAGAGCGGGATAACTGCTTAGCCATGCTTTCCTTCGGTTTGATCATGCTGATGGGCAACCCTCTGGCCTTCATGTCTGTAGTCGCCTCTTCCACTGTCTGATACAGTTGGATCCCATCTTGATAAAACACTTGAGGTTTAGCAGGGTACGGAGTTTGAAATCTAATCTTTCCTTGCTTTAATATTCGCTTTACTTCAGAATATTCTTCATTTTTCTGCAGGACCGCCAGGGATAATCTTGATCAAAATATATTAATTTCCCATCCAAAACATCCTCTTCTTTTCCCAGGCCCTTTGTAGAATCTCTGCCTTGGTATTGTATTGAAGGAATCTAATTACTATTGAGCGTGGCTTATCTTCTCTGTCTCCAGTAGGCCACAGGATAAGTGCACGATGCACCCTTTCAATTTCAAGCTCCATAGCTGAAGGAATCTCTAGCGCGTCCCGCAGCAACTTTCGTACAAACTTCATCATAGACAAACCCTCTGCTCCTTCGGGAACATTGTATATCCTGATATTTTTCTGCCATGATCTTCCCTCCTGGTCAAGCAGTTTACTTTCTTGTTAATTTAATATTTTTATCGTTTTACTTAGTATCCGTTCCACGTTTTGCACGCATCTTCCACTTTCTCAATTCATGTCTCAGCCACCACTACTTTTTGCTTGATGTTGGCGAGCTCTGATTTGATATCATTTAGTTGCTGTTTTATATCTTTTTGGAACTCCCGCATCTCTTCCAGAATTGTTATCATATTTGCCACTTCGCCTCAACAAGGCCCATCGTCAGCCTTGCTACCATGCGTTCGGGTAGGAGAGCCGCTGCAGGGTGAATTTGATTATATTATGATCACTTGCCCCTAAGGGTTCCTTTACCATAAGTTCTCAAGTCAATTCTGGTTCACTGCACAATACCCAATCCAGAATAGCTGATCCCCCAGTGGGCTCCATCGTGAGCTGCTCTAATCCCATTGTCAGCAATGGGATTAAATGATATAGTCTAGTTCATCTGCTTGGTGCGAGTGCCATGGTACACAAGTATAACCAGCAGCACAGACTTTAGACAGTAGTCACAATGACCCAGTGGCTTCCTCCCATTAGTTGACTAATAGGGATGTTCTTGGTGTGGTCCACAAGTCATTCTGAAGAATGGAAAAGGAAACATTTCTACTGTTATCTCCTCAACGTATTGGGTTGATTACAGAATGAATAGATGATCATATCTACAAAGAACACTGCCATAATAATGTAACATCCATCATCAAGGACCCCACCATCAAGGCTCTTCTCGTTGCAGCCATTGGGAAGGGGGTACAAGAATCTTAGGTCCCATGCCATCAGGTTCAAGGAAAGTTATTACCCCTGTAACATCATACTCCTGAACCAGTGTGGTTAACTTCACTCATCTCAACACTGAACTGATTGCACAACCTATGGACTCACTTTCTCAGTGTCATTTATCTATCTATTGATCTATCTTCCTATTTATTTTATTTGCACACCTGGTCTTCCTTTGCTCTTTGGTTGTTTGTCAGTCTTTGTGAGTAGTTTTTCATTGATTCTATTGTATTTCTTTGTCCCACTGTGAATGCCTGCAAGAAAATGAATCTCAGCGTAGTAAATGGTGAAATAATAAAATTAATTTGAACTTTGAATACAGCACTGTATTGACTTTCTCAATTATTACAGATTTTATATACAGCATCTTCCAGCAGATCTCAACTCTTTCGTGTAATTAGATGCTTCTACATAATTCATGCACAAGGTGTGCCAGCTATGTCTCTATAAGCGTTAAATTTCATATCTGATTGTTCCTCATTTATTTTACATCACTGCCATTTCCAAATTAACCCTTTGGATTCATCAATTATTTCTGATGAGAAAATAAAAGGAGACCTAACACACACATCAATAAAGAATGAAATAGGGGAATAAGTAAGATCCAAGACATAATTATTGAAAACATTCAAGACTGTAAAATCATCTAACAAGAAATCACATGGTGTACAATAGTGACTAACATGTCAGAGACAGTTTCTAATCTGTATTAAGGGAAGAAAAGCTATAGTGTGATTACAGGTCACAACTCAAGACTTTGAATTTAAACAAGATTATCCTCAAAGAGACAAGGACAGAAATGATAGCAGTGGAGTGGAAGAAATTATTAGCTGGTACATCAATGAATTAGCTGTGAAATCTATTTAAAGTTCTAGAATGATATGAAACACAGAAACAGGCCCTTCAGCCCATCTAGTTCATGTTGCCCTAATCACACCTATCTGCACCCAGACCACAGCCCTCCATAAATATCTCATCCAAATTTCTCTTAAAAGTTACAGTTGAACACATTTCTACCGCTTATGCAGGTGGCTCATTTCACACTTGCACCACCCTCTGAGTGGAGTAATTCTCCCTCAGATTCCCCTTAAATATTTCTCCTTTCACAGTTAACCAATCATCTTAGTTCTACTCTCACCCAACCTGATGAGAAAATGTCCACATACATTTATCGTACCTATACCTCTCATGATTTTGTACACCTCTAAAAGATCTCTCCTCATTTTTTTGCCCTCCTGTGAATAAAATCTTAACCTATCAATCTTAGCTCAAATCCTCAGGTCTGGCAGCATCCAAAGGGAAACTATTTAAAAGAGCAATTGTTGGAAGAGAAAGTAAGTTTTGTGGAGACCTGTCCTGGGATTAAAGGACTACGTGTGTGGGGGGTAGGAGGGAGGAACAGGCTTGTTTATGCACTTGCTTGTTTTGTGTTGTTCTGCTGAGCATTGTGGGATATGCTATGCCAGTGCTGGAATTTGTGACGACTCTTCTGGCCATCCTCAGCACACTCGCGTGTGACTGGGTTGTTAACACAAACAATGCTTTTCACTGTATGTTTCGATGTACATGTGACAAATAAACTTGAATCTGAATTTTGAAGTTTAACATCCTCAGTGGTAATTAAGTACTTCAAAAATGGTAGAACCACAAGTTATGAGTGATCAGAGAAAACACCGGGCCAAGATGGAAAACACCTATTTTCATACATGGCATTAACTTTGGTCTATTTTGTTATCCAAGTTAGGGAACTACGTGGATGTTGGACTGCTGTTCCTACCTACAATAACCAACAATAATGCTCTTATCTGATTACAGAAAAACATTCCAAGTGCTCAAGTCATGACGCACACACACTCGGTGGCCATTTAATTAGCTGCCTTCTGTACCTAATAAAGTGTCCATTGAGTTAATGTTTGTGGTCTTCTGCTGTTGCAGCTCATCCACCTCAAGGTTTAATGTGTGTTCATTGATGCTCTTCTGCACATCACTGCTGTAACATATGGTTATTTGAGTTACTGTTCCCTTTCTGTCAGCTTGTTACCAGTCACATGCTGTTGTAACTTTCTCAATAACAAACCGTTTTTGCCCACAGGTCCACTGTTCATTGTATGTTTTATTTTTTGCACAATTTTCCATAATTTCTGGAGAATATTATGCATGAAAATCCCAAATCAGCAGTTTTCGAGATACTCAAACCACGCTGTCTGGCACCAGCAATTATTCCACAGTCAAAATCAGTCAGATCACACTTCTTCCCCATTCTGATGTTTGGTCTGAACAACAACTGAACCTCTTGATCGAGGTGGTATGCTTTTAAGCATTGATTTGCTGCTACATGATTGGCTGTTGGATATTGCCATTTATGAGCAGGTGTACAGGTGTACCTAATAAAGTGGCCACTGAGTGTATTTTCCAGCAGAGTCAGGTTAAGTAATCCCACCCTCTGCTGATACAACTGACACAGCCTGAACTAAGATGGACATCAGGAAAAAATTGAAGTGTTTTAAGAAGATGCATATTTGTTATAAAATTAAAACAGGTCTTCAATTTAGCCGATAATTTTAAGTCTTATGAATGATAAAATAACAAACTAGATTATTTTTTCAAACCATGTCAAAAGTTAATAAAGCTTTTACAAATGGTGAAAGGGATGCTATAAAGCGGTATGCAGCACTGACGCAAATACTAGTAGAGGAAATTAAGCTACTATAAAATGAATAATTTTAATCAGCAATTGCATAAATGTAAATTTTACTCAATTTTCATTAATTATTCAGATTCAATTTATTTACATTTTGCTAAACCTCTAGCGGGTTTGTTATTACTCTTCTAGAGAATGCACCCTGAAAATGGTATTAAAAATTTACAGTGTTAGTTTATTGGCATTCATATTCTCAGTCACAAAAGCCTGGTTATTAACAACACTAGAGTTGCCGGGAGATGGGAACTAGCGTGCTAGGACAGATATTGAAGAGATTGTGGGGACAGATGTGGTTAAGACCTCAGACAAGTCAGGGATAAAACTGCTGAGCATGAACTGACTGATGTTCTGAGCAGTGTATATTTCAATGCAAGCAGTATTACAGGACAGGCAGATGAGCTCAGGGAATGGATCAACAGAATAATTATATTGCAGCCATTAGTGAGACAGATGCAGGAGGTGCAGGACTGGCAGCTCAATATTCTGCAGGTCCATTAATTTCGATGCAATAGAGTAGGAAGAATTAAAGGGGTATTACTGGTCAGGGAAAATGTCACAGTAAGTGTTCAGTCAGGACAGACTGGAGAACTCATCTAGTGAGGCATTTTGGGTGGAACTGACGAATAAGTAAGTGTTGGGATTCTATTATAGACCACCTAAAAGTCCACGAGATTTAGAGTAGCAAATTTGTAGAGAGTTTGCAGACTGTTGCAAGAAACACAAAGTTGTTTTTAATTTTCCACATACTGTGAAAGGAACAGATTGGACAGAGTTTGGCAAATGTGTTCAGGAAAGTTTTCCTAATCAGTATAGAGAAGTTCCAATGAGAGAGTGTGCAATACTTGATCTCCTATAAGGGAATGCAACAGGACAGGTGACAGAAGCTTGTGTAAGTGATCATAATGCCATTAGTTTCTAAGTAAATTTGGAAAAAGATACATCTGGTCTGCGAGTTGAGATTCTAAATTGGAGGAAGGCCAATTTTGATAGTACCAGAAAGGATCTGTTAAGTGTGAATTGGTACAGGCTGTTTTCTGGCCAAGCTGTACATGGTAAATGGGAGGCATTCAACAGTAAAATTTTGAAAGTACAACACTTGTATGTGCCTGTTAGAATAAAAGGTGAAGCTAATAGGCTTAGGGAACCTTAATTTTCAACAGATATTGAGACCCTGAGTGACATACCAGAGGACTGTCAAATAGCTAATGTTCTTCCACGTTTAAGAAAATATCTAAATTATAAAGGAAATTATAGGCCGGTGAGACTGACATCAGTTGTGGGAAAGTTACTGGAAGGTATTCTAAGGGACCAGATATATTTGGATAGACATGGACTGATGAGAGATAGTCAGCATGGCTTTAGACCATAAGACAATAAGACATGGGAGCAGAATTAGGCCCACTAGTCCACTCTGCCATTTCATCATGGCAGATCCCAGATCCCATTCAACCCCACCCACCTGCCCTCTCACCTTAATCAGGAATCTATCAACTTTGAATATACCCATGGACTTGGCCTCCACTGCAACCTGTGGGAGAGCATTCAACAGATTCACCAACCTTTGGCAAAATACCCTCCTTAGCTCTGTTCTAAAATGCTACCCCTCAATTTTGAGGCTGTGACCTCTAGTTCTGGATAACCCAACCAGAGGAAACATCCTCTCCACAGCCACCCTATCTAGTCCTTTGAACATTCGGTAGGTTTCAATCCATTCTTCTCCCTCACATTCTTTTAAATTCCAGTGAGTACAGGCCCAAAGCTGCCAAACACTCCTTATATGTTAACCCCTTCATTCCTGGAATCATCCTTGTGAACACCCTCGGAACTCTCTGCAATGACAATACATCTTTTCTAAGATAAGGGGCCCAAAACTGCTGACAATACTCCAAGTGCAATTTGACAAGAGTCTTATAAAGCTTCAGCATTATCCCCTTGCAATATTATTTTCTTCCTCTTGAAATAAATAACAACATTGCATTTTCCAAATTTACCACAGACTAACCCTGTGAATTAACCTTCTGGGAGTCTTGCATGAGGACTCCTAAGACCCTCTGCAACTTTGATGTTTAAACTTTCTCCCAATTTAGATAATAGTCTGCACTATTGTTCCTTTTACCAAAATGCATTATCATACATTTCCCAACACCGTATTCCACCTACCACTTTTTTGACCCATTCTTTCAATTTGTCTAAGTCCTGCTGCAATCGCATTGCTTCCTCAGCACTACCTACCCCTCCACCTATCTTTGTATCATCCGGAAATTTTGCCACAAAGCCATCAATTTCACTATATAAACCTTTTACTAAGTGAAAAGTAGCGGTCCCAATACTGACCCCTGAGGAACACCACTAGTCACAGGCAGCCAACTAGAAAAGGCAACCTTTATTCCCACTCACTGCCTCCTGTCTGTCAGCTATTTCTCTAGCCATGCCAGTATCTTTCTTGTAACACCACAGGATTTTATCTTGTTAAGCATCCTAATGTGAGGCACCTTATCAAATGCCTTTTGAAAATCTAAGTAAATGACATCCACTGTATCTCCTTTGTTCACGCTGCTTGTTACTTCCTCAAAATATTCTAACTGATTTGTCAAGCAAGATTTCCCTTTATAGCAACAGTGCTGACTTTGGCTTAGTTTGTCATTAGTCTCCAAGTACCCCAAAAGTTCATCCTTAATAATGGACTCCAACACTTGCAAATCACTGAGGTTAGGCTAACCGGCCTAAAATTTCATCCCTTTTTAAAAGAGTGGAGTGACATTTGCCATCTTCAGTCCTCTGGGACCATGCCAGAATCAAGTGATTCTTGAAAGATCATGACCAATGCATCCGTTATCTCTTCAGCAACCTCTCTCAGGACTTGAATGTAATCCATCTGGCCCATGTGACTTATCCACCTTAAGACCTTTCAGTTTGCCAAAATGCTTTGAGAGGTTGGTCATGATAGACTGAACTCCTGCCTCAGCAAGGAACTGGACCCATTGCAATTTGCCTATGACAAAGGAACACATACCAATCCTCATAAAGGGACCAGAGGTGGAGAGAGTAAGCAGCTTCAAGTTCCTGGTTGTCAATATCTCTGAGGAGTTAACCTGGCCCCAACATATTGATGCAGTTATAAATAAGGCAAGACAGCAACTGAATTTCATTTGGAGTTTGAAGAGATTTGGCATGTCAACAAATACACTCAACAACTTCTAAAGATGTATCATGGAGAGCATTCTGACAGGCTGCATCACTGTCAGGTATAGGGGGGTGGGGGCTACTGCACAGGACCGAAAGAAGCTGCAGAATGTAGTAAATTTAGTCGGCTCCATCTTGGTTACTAGTACCCAGGACATCTTCAAGGAGTAGTGTCTCAGAAAGGCAGCATCCATTATTAAGGACCTCCAGCACACAGGGCATGCTCTTTGCTCACTGTTACCATCAGGTAGGAGATACAGAAGCCTGAAGGCACACACTCAGCAATTCAGAAACAGCTTCTTCCCCTCTGCCATCCAATTCCTAAATGGACATTGAACCAGTGAACACTATCTGACTTTTTAATATATATTATTTCTAGTTTTTTTGCACGATTTTTAATCTATTCAACATATGTGTATGTAATTGATTTACTTATTTATTATTATTACTTTTTCTTCTTCTATATTATGTATTGAACTGCTGGTGCTAAGTTAACAAATTTCATGACACATGCCGGTGATAATAAACCTCATTCCGATTCTCAAACACGAGAAAATCTGCAGATGCTGGAAATTCAAGCAACACACACAAAATGCTGGTGGAACAAATCAGGCCAGGCAGCATCTATAGGAAGAAGTACAGTTGACATTTCGGGCCAAGACCCTTCGTCAGGACTAAATGAAAGAAGAGATAATAAGAGATTTGAAAGTGGGAGGAGGAGGAGGAGGAGGAGACCCGAAATGATAGGTGAAGACAGGAGGGGGAGGGATGAAGCTAAAAGCTGGGAAGTTGATCGGCAAAAGGGACACAAGGCTGGAGAAGGGGGAGTATCATAGGATGAAAGACCTTGGAACAAAGAAAGGGGGAGGGGAGCACCAGAGGAAGATGGAGAACAGGCAAGGAGTTATTGTGAGAGGGAAAGAGGGGGGAAAAAATTTTAGGGGTGAGGTAAGAAGGGGAATAGGGGCATAAACGGAAGTTAGAGAAATCAATAGATGCTGCCTGGCCTGTTGCGTTCCACCAGCATTTTGTCTGTGTCATTCTGATTCTGACTTTTTCCTTTGTATTAGTGATAGCACTCATTCCTGCTCAACTCACGGAACTGTGGCACACTGCTATTGTCTTTCATAATGAAGACTGATGCAAATTCATCTGCCATTTCTTTGATGTCCATTACTACCTTACTAGCATCATTTTCCAGTGGACAATATCAACCCTCACCTCCTAGTTTTACTTTTACTCCTAATATAACTGAAAAAACTTTTAGTATCCTTTAGTATCTTGCTTTATATTACTGCTTAGTTTGCCCTCATATTCAATCTTTTCCCTTCTTATAGCTTTTCTAGTTGTTTTTTGTTGGATTTTAAATGCTTCCCAATCATCTAACTTCCCAGTCACTTTTGCTACCTTATATGCCCTTTCCTTGGGTTTTATGCAGTCCTTAACTTCCTTTGTCAGCCACGGTTGTCTTATGCCTGCTGTTTAAGAATTACTGCTTCTGTGGGACATATCTATCCTGCACCTTGTGAACTAATCCCTGAAAATTCAGCCACCTCTGTTTTGCCATCATCCCTAAAAAGCCATCTCATTCCTAAAAAGCCATTCAACAAATTCCCTCTCTTGCAATCCAACACCAATCACCTTGCATATTGAAGTCCCCCATTACAATTGTGACATTACTTTTATTACATGCCTTTCTAGCTTCCTTTGCAATCTCAACCCCACATCTTGGCTACTATTTGGAGACTTATTTATAATTCCCATAATGGTTTTTTTTACCCTTGCAGTTTCTTAAATTCATCCCCAATGATTCAACATTCTTTGACCCTATGTCTCCTCTTTCTAAAGATGTAATTCCATCTCTTTCCAATAGAGCCACACCACCACCTGTGCATTCCTGCCTGTCCTTTCAATACAAAGTTTTGATGTTAAACTCCCAACTATGACCTTCTTTGAGCCATGACTCAGTGATGTTCACAATGTCATATCAACCAATCTCTAATTGTGCCACAAGTTTGCCCACCTTATTCTGAATGCTACACGTATTTAAATACAACATCTTCAGTCCTGCATTTTTCATCCATAAGAATTTTACCACTGTGGTGCAACTTAATTCTTTGCTGTCTGCATTTGTACCCAATCATATAATGATATAACCATATAATAATTACAGCACGGAAACAGGCCATCTCAGCCCTTCTAAGTCAGTGCTCAACGCTTATTCTCACCTAGTCCCGCCGACCTGCACTCAGCCCATAACCCTCCATTCCTTTCCTGTCCATATACCTATCCAATTTTACTTTAAATGACAATATCAAACCTGTCTCTACCACTTCTACTGGAAGCTAGTTCCACACAGCTACCACTCTCTAAGTAAAGAAGTTCCCCCTTGTGTTACCCCTAAACTTTTGCCCCCTAACTCTCAACTCATGTCCTCTTGTTTGAAGCTCCCCTACACTCAATGGAAAAAGCCTATACATGCCAACTCTATCTATCCCCCTCATAATTTTAAATACCTCTATCAAGTCCCCCCTCAACCTTCTACACTCTAAAGAATAAAGGCCTAACTTGTTCAATCTTTCCCTGTAACTTAGGTGCTGAAATCCAGGAAACATTCTAATAAATCTTCTCTGTACTCTCTCTATTTTGTTGACATATTTCCTATAATTTGGTGACCAGAACTGTACACAATACTCCAAATTTGGCCTTACCAATGCCTTATACAATTTTAACATTACATCCCAACTCCTATACTCAATGCTCTGATTTATAAAGGCCAGCATACCAAAAGCTTTCTTCACCACCCTATCCACATGAGATTCCACCTTCAGGGAAATATGCACCATTATTCCTAGATCACTCTGTTCTACTGCATTCTTCAATGTCCTACCATTTACCATGTATGTCCTATTTTGATTAGTCCTACCAAAATATAGCACCTCACACTTATAAGCATTAAACTCCATTTGCTATCTTTCAGCCCATTCTTCTAACTGGCCTAAATCTCTCTGCAAGCTTTGAAAACATACTTCATTATCCACAACGCCACCTACCTTAGTATCATCTGCATACTTACTAATCCAATTTACCACCCCATCATCCAGATCATTAATGTATATGATAAACAACATTGGACCCAATACAGATCCCTGAGGCACACCACTAGTCATCGGCCTCCAACCGGACAAACAGTTATCCACCATTACTCTCTGCCATCTCCCATCCAGCCATTGTTGAATCCAATTTACTACTTCAATATTAATACCTAATGATTCAAACTTCATAACTAACCTTCCGTGCAGAACCTTGTCAAAGGCCTTACTGAAGTCTATATAAACAACATCCACTGCTTTACCCTCGTCAACTTTCCTCATAACCTCTTCAAAAAATTCAATAAGATCTGTCAAACATGACCTTCCACGCACAAATCCATGTTAACTGTTCCTAATCAGGCCTTGTCTATCCAGATAATTACATATACCATCTCTAAGAATACTTTCCATTAATTTACCCACCACTGACATCAAAATTACAGGCCTATAATTGCTAGGTTTACTCTTAGAACCCTTTTTAAACAATGGAACCACATGAGCAGTACGCCAATCCTCCGGCACCATCCCCATTTCTAATGACATTTGAAATATTTCTGTCAGAGCCCCTGCTATTTCTACACTAACTTCCCTCAAGGTCTTAGGGAATATCCTGTCAGGACCAGGAGATTTATCCACTTTTATATTCCTTAAAAGCACCAGTACTTCTTTAATCATCATAGTTTCCATAACTTCCCTACTTGTTTCCCTTACCTTACACAATTCAATATCCTTCTCCTTAGTGAATACCGAAGAAAATAAATTATCCAAAATCTCCCCCATCTCTTTTGGCTCCACACATAGCTGACTACTTTGATTCTCTAAGGGACCAATTTTATTTCTCACTATCCTTTTGCTATTAATATAACTGTAGAAACCCTTTGGATTTATTTTCACCTTACTTGCCAAAGCAACCTCATATCTTCTTTTAGCTTTCCTAATTTCTTTCTAAAGATTCTTTTTACATTCTTTATATTTCTCGAGCACCTCATTTACTCCATGCAGCCTCTATTTATTGTAGATATCTCTCTTTTTCTGAATCAAGTTTCCAATATCCCTTGAAAACCATGGCTCTCTCAAACTTTTAACCTTTCCTTTCAACCTAACAGGAACATAAAGATTCTGTACCCTCAAAATTTCACCTTTAAATGACATCCATTTCACTATTACATCCTTCCCATAAAACAAGTTGTCCCAATCCACTCCTTCTAAATCCTTTCACATCTCCTCAAAGTTAGCCTTTCTCCAAACAAAAATCTCAACCCTGGGTCCAGTTCTATCCTTCTCCATAATTATATTGAAACTAATGGCATTGTGATCACTGGACCCGAAGTGCTCCCCAACACATGTCTCCGTCACCTGACCTATCTCATTCCCTAACAGGAGATCCAACACTGCCCCTTCTCTAGTTGGTACCTCTATGTACTGCTTCAAAAAACTATCCTGCACACATTTTACAAACTCCAAACCATCCAGTGCTTTTACAGTATAGACTTCCCAGTCTATGTGTGGAAAATTAAAATCTCCCACAATCACAACCCTGTGCTTACTACAAATATCTGCTATCTCCTTACAAATTTGCTCCTCCAATTCTCGCTACCCATTAGGTGGTCTATAATACACTCCTATCAGTATTACTACACCTTTCCCATTCCTCAGTTCCACCTAAATAGTCTCCCTAGACGAGCCCTCTAATTTATCCTGCCAGATCACCGCTGTAATATTTTCTCTGACAAGCAATGCAACACCTCCCCCTCTTGTCCCTCTGATTCTATCACACCTGAAGCAACGAAATCCAGGAATAATTAGTTGCCAATCACACCCCTCCTGCAACCATGTTTCACTAATAGCTACAACATCATATTTCCAAGTTTCAATCCATGCTCTAAGCTCATCCACCTTTCTTACAATGCTCCTAGCATTAAAATAAATGCATTTAAGAAATTCTCCACCTATTACGCTCTGCTTATCTCTAACTGTGCAAACAACTTTACTATCTTCTTTTTCTTCCTTCTCGTATACATCTGTTCCTATACTCTGGTTCCCCTCCCCCGATAGTCATCAGGGACAATTGTGCTTGCCCTGACTTCGCACATACTGCAAACAGAGCACTCAACTGCCCTAACTGCTGCCTCCATTACCTACACCTAAGATAATGAAATTAATTAAAGGAACTTACCTGGCCTTACCTTACTTGGAGTGAAGCTCATCCTCAGCCCCTGCGAGCCAAAGTCTCTCGAGCCAAAGCCTTCCTACTCTGTCTCCCTCTAATCCATTGCCTGCTACTACGTCTGCTACCCCATTAATCTGCTCACTTTTTAAATTATTTAAATTAAATAATTATTGGCTTCTCCTTCCTTACATTCATGTTACATCCACCATCTGCAATGTTTGTACTTGTCTACCTACTGGCTCATCCTCCACTCCATGAAACTGGTTCCCATTCCCCCTGCCATGTTAGTTTAAACCATTCCCAACAGCTTTAGTCAATCTGCCCACAAGAATATTGTTCCTCCTCAGATTCAAGTACAACCTGCCCCTTTTGTACAGATCACACCTGCCCCAGAAAGAGGTGCCAATTATCCAAAAATTTGAATCCCTACCCCCATTCCAAATCTTCAGTCACACATTTATCTGCCACCTCATTCTAATCCTATCCTCACTGTCACGTGACACAGGCAGCAATCCCAAGATTACTACCCTTGAAGTTCTGCTTCTCATCTTTCTTCCTCTCCTTGTATTGTGTTTTCAGGACTTCCTCCCTTTTTCTACCTATGTCATTGGTACCAATATGTACCACGACTTCTGGCTGCTCACCCTCCCTTTTCAGGATACTGTGGACACATCCAGAAACATCTTGGACCCTCGCATTAGAGATGCAAACTACCATTCATGTTTCCTTTTCACGTCCACAGAATCGCCTGTCTATCCAACTGACTATAGAGCCCTCTATTACTGCAGCTATCCTCTTCCGTTCCCTACCCTTCTGAGCCACAGGGCCAGACTCATTGCCAGAGGTACGTCCGCTGTTGCTTCCCCCAGTTAGGGTGATTCCCCCACCTCCCAGGTAGGTTGATTCCCCCACCCTCCCCAACCGAACAGTGCTCACAGTACTCAAAAAGGAGTATTTATTGTTGAGAGCGATGGTCACAGTGGTGCTCTCCATTATCAGATGTTCTCCCTTCCCTCTCCTGACAGTCACCCATTTTTCTGTCTCCTATAGCCTTGGGGTGACTATTCCCTGTAGCTCCTGTCTATCACTGCCTCACTTTCCCTAACAAGCCAAAGGTCTTCGACCTGCAGCCCCAGTTCCCAATCTTCGTGCATGAAGGTCACATCTAACCAATCTTATAGAGTTTTTCAAGGATGTTACCAGGAATGTGGATGAAGGCAAGGCAGTAGATGTTGTCTATATGGGCTTTGCCAAGGCATTTGACAAGGTCTTACATGGGACGTTGGTCAAGAAGGTTCAGTCAGTTGGCATTCAAGATGAGTAGTAAATTCAAATAGACATTGGCTTTGTGGGAGAAGACAGTGAGTGGTAGTAGATGGTTGCCTTTCTAACTGGAGGTCTATGATTGGTGGACTGCCTCAGGTATCATCTATATCAATGATACCTGAGGCAGTTTGTCATCTATATCAATGATCTGTATGATAACGTGGTCAACTGGATCAGAAAATTTGCAGATGACGCCATTCTTGGGAATGTAGTAGACAGTGAGAAAGACTATCAAAACTTGGGATCTGAGCCAGATGGAAATATAAGCTGGAAAATAGTAGACGGAACTTAATATAGATAAGTGTGAGGCATTGAATTTTGGGAGGACCAACCAGAGTGGATCTTACACAGTGAATGATATGGTACTAAGGAGTGCCGTAGAACAAAGGGATCTGGAAATACAGTTCAAATGGTTCAGCATGGTCTAGAAGGGCTGAAGGGTCTGTTTCTGTGCTGATTTTTTTATGCCTATGAAGGAGAATGTTGCATAAATGGAATCTCATTTCTATCAGATAAAAAAGTGAAATTTTAATTTTCATAAACAAAACATTTCCAAAAACACCAGGGAGCTTTGTCTCCAGCTTTACTAGTGCATGTGAAGATTGCTTTTGATGTTCAACTTCCTTCATTTCTAATACCTTTTACTGACATTTACCAGGTAGTCATGAAAACAACTGAAAGAATTAATGTTTCAAGCTGTTAACCTTTTATCTGATGCAAAGTCAGCAACACACAAAGTATTAACTTTATTTCTCTCTCCAAAGCCAGATCCTTTGAGGATTTCCACTACATGCATTTTTATTTCAAATTTCTTGCTTTCCAGTGCATTGTTTCTGTGTTATGCCATGCAGAGAGTTTGGTTTATTTGGATACAATTTTTGTTTCCAAAATATAGTGCATGATGTACTGAAAATGCAAATAATCCAGGAGATGAAATATGCATTGATGAGCAACACAAGAGACCTGCAGTTTTTAAAAGATTGGCAGACACAAGTTAACACATCAAATTGCCTACATTTCAAGATGCTACCTTCAGCATGCCAAAGAGGAAGGTAAGTCTATCTGTGTTTGAGGGGCGCACTTGTACCAAATGTATTAGCTGCAGGTGGGTATGGGAACAGACAAACATCACATTTTCTTAAAGAAATGTGTCTGTGTCAACTTATGTCTTAGAAGACATTGTTGTAACGCTACTACTACATTATAGACACAGGAAATTCTACAGATGCTGGAAATCCAAAGCAAAACACACAAATTGCTGGAGCAGCTCAGCAGGTCAGGCATTATCTATTGAAATGAATAAAATTTAAAAAGCCGAGATGCTTCTTCAGAACTGGAAAGTTAGGGGGAAGATGCCAGAATAAAAAAGCTGGGGGGATGAGGGGAAGGAGGGGAAGCTAGAAGGTGATAGATGAAGCCAGGTGGGCAGGAAAGGTAAAGGGATGAGGAGGAAGGAATCTAATAGGACAGAAGTGTGGTAATTAGGAGAAAGGGAAGGAGGAGGAGAGCCAGGGGAGGTGATAAGCAAGTGAAGAGAGAGAGGGGTCAGAGAGGGGAATAAAAGAAGAGGGGAGGGGGAGGGATTTTTTTTCTGGAAGGAGAAATTGATATTCAGGTTGGAGGCTGCCCAAATAGAATACAAGGTGTTGCTCCTCCATGTTGAGGGGCCCCATTGTGGCACAAGAGAGGCCATGGACTGAAGTGTTAGAACGAGAACCAGAATTGAAAGGTTTGACTACCAGAAAGTTCTGTTTTTAGCAGAAATGCTCAATGAAGTAGTCCCTCAATTTATGACGGGTTTCACCAACGTAGAGGATGCCGCAACAGGAGCACCGGACACAAAACACAATTTACGTTGGGACTCACCAATATAGAAGAGGCTGCAACAGAAGCACTGCACACAAAAGACAATCCCAGCAGTTGCCTCACTTGGAAAGACTGTTTGAGGCCCTGAATGGAGGTGAAGGGGCAGGTGAGCACTTAGGCCACTTGCCAGGAGGGAATTTAGTGGAGAGGAGCTAATGGTCAAATAACTCACAGAGGGAGCAATTCCTGCAGAAAGGATGGGGGAGGTAAAGATATGTTTGGTGGTCAGATCCCTTTGGCAATGGCGGAAATTGCAGAGAAAGATGTGTTGTATGTGGAGGCTGATGGGGTGGTAGTAAGGACAAGAGAAACTATCACTGTTAAGGTGGTGGAAAAATGTGAACATACCAGAAATGGACGAGTGCAGGTGAGGGAAGCATCAATGATGTAGGAAGGGAAACACGTTTCTAAAGGAGGAGGAGATCTCTGATGTCCTGGAAAGGAAAGCCACTTCCTGGAAACAGACACAGTGGAAGTGAAGGAACTGAGAAAAGGGAATACCATCTTTACAAGAGACAGTGGGAAGACCTACAATCAAGACAACCATGGGAATCAGTAAGTTTATAAAAGATGTTGGTTGACAGAGATGAAGATAGAAAGATCAGGAAAGGGGAAGGAGGTGTCAGAAATGGACCAAGTGAATTTAAGGACAGAGTGGAAGGTGGAGGCAAAGTTGATGAAATTGACAAGCTCAGCATTGATGCATGAAGAAAGTCCAATGCAGTCATCAAAATTGCGAAGAAAGAGTTGGGGAGCATTACAGGGGAAGGCTTGGAAGATAGCCAATGTAAAGGAGGGCATAGCTGGGGCCTGCATGGGTCCCAATGGCTATCTTCCAAATCAGGACAAAGGAGAAGCCGAAGGAAAAATTCTTGAGGGTCCGGACCAGTTCTGCTGGACAGAGGAGGGTAGTTGTGCAGGGGAATTGGCTGGATCTTTAATTGAGAAAGAAGCAGAGAGCTTTAAGTCCTTCTTGTTGAGGGACTGGACATCCCTGGTGAAAACTGAGGCCGTCAGAGCCAGGGAATTGAAAGTTACTGAGGAGATCGAGAGCATGAGAAGTATCACAAATGTAGTTGGGAAGGGATTGAACCAATGGGCTAGAATGGAGTCGAGGTTTGAGGAAACAAGCTCAGTGTAGCAGAAGCAATGGGTCTGCCTGGACAGTCAAGTTTGTGGTTTTTGGGTAGAAGGCAGAAGCAAACAGTGTGGGGTAAGGGAATTATGTGTTTTGTGGCAGTGGATGGGAGTTCTAATACAACATCATTGATGTGGTGCAGGATCATAAAATTTGAGGAGTTGTTTGCCTCTTCAAAGGTGGAGGAAAAACAAAGGCACAGACTGCAAATCATCCCAGAATACAGGGCAATTTCTATTGCAGTATTGTCATTTAGAGTGAAATAAATCTAACTGCCATTCCTGCCGTGAGATAGAAATATTTTTGAATCTGTCCTGTGAATACAGATTAATAATATTCATATTATACCTCATAAAGATTTATATCCCATTGATACTATTCAAGCTTGGAGCCCCAGAAAGCAAAACAACTACTACCATGGAGTTTCACTCCAGAGTTATTTCTAATTGGCTCGTTTTATTATTTGTAAAAATCTTACTTTTTAAAATGTCTCTTTATTTTGCTTAATAGAATCATCCTTTCCCCATGTTCTGAAGGAAGTAGCAGTGGAGATTGCTGAGGCATTAGCAATAACCTTTCAAAAGTCGATA
The DNA here is from genome assembly GCF_048418815.1 of Hemitrygon akajei. Classification (NCBI taxonomy): domain Eukaryota; kingdom Metazoa; phylum Chordata; class Chondrichthyes; order Myliobatiformes; family Dasyatidae; genus Hemitrygon; species Hemitrygon akajei. The sequence goes on from NC_133146.1 coordinate 1,679,968, forward strand.
GATTCTGGCCTGGTTCCGGAGGACTGGAAGATTGTAATTGTCTCTCCACTATTTAAGAAGGGGGCAAGGAAGCAAAAAGGAAATTATAGACTTGTTAGCTTGACATCGGTGGTTGGGAAGTTGTTGGAGTCGATTGTCAAGGACAAGGTTACGGAGTACCTGGAGGCATATGACAAGACAGGCAGAACTCAGCATGGTTTCCTTAAAGGAAAACCCTGCCTGACAAACCTAATGCAATTTTTTGAGGAAATTACAAGTAGGCTAGACAAGGGAGATGCAGTGGATGTTGTGTATTTGGATTTTCAGAAGGCCTTTGACAAGGTGTCACACATGAGGCTGCTAAACAAGATAAGAGCCCATGGAACTACAGGAAAGTTACATACGTGGATAGAGCGTTGGTTGATTGGCAGGAAACAGAGAGTGGGAATAAAGGGATCCCATTCTGGTTGGCTGCCGGTTACCAGTGGTGTTCCACAGGGGTCCGTGTTGGGGCCGCTTCTTTTTACATTGTATATCAACGATTTGGATTATGTTGGCATGTGGCCTAGTGGGCAAGGCTTCAGACTAGTAACCTGAAGGTCACTGGTTCGAGCCTCAGCTGAGGCAACGTGTTTGTGTCCTTCAGCAAGGCACTTAACAACACATTGCTCTGCGATGACACCAGTGCCAAGCTGCATGGGTCCTAGTGCACTTCCCTTGGACGACATCGGTGGTGTGGAGAGGGTAAGACCTGCAGCTTGGGCAACTGCCAGTCTCCCATACAACCCTACCCAGGCCTGCGCCCTGGAAAAACCTTTCAAGGCGCAAATCCATGGTCTCATGAGACTGACGGATGCCTATTATTGAATTATGGAATAGATGGCTTTGTGGCTAAGTTTGCTGATGATACAAAGATAGGTGGAGGGGCCGGTAATGCTGAAGAAACAGAGAGTCTGCAGAGAAACTTGGAGAGATTGGGGGAATGGGCGAAGAAGTGGCAAATGAATTACAATGTCGGAAAGTGTATGGTAATGCACTGTGGTAGAAGAAATAAACAGGCAGACTATTATTTAAATGGGGAGAGAATTCAAAGTTCTGAGATGCAATGGGACTTGGGAGTCCTCATGCAGGATACCCTTAAGGTTAACCTCCAGGTTGAGTCGGTGGTGAAGAAGGCGAATGCAATGTTGGCATTCATTTCTAGAGGAATAGAGTATAGGAGCAGGGATGTGATGTTGAGGCTCTATAAGGCACAGGTAAGACCTCACTTGGAATACTGTGTGCAGTTTTGGGCTCCTTATTTAAGAAAGGATGTGCTGACATTGGAGAAGGTTCAGAGAAGATTCACTAGAATGATTCAGGGAATTAGAGGGTTAACATATGAGGAACGTTTGACTGCTCTTGGACTGTACTCCTTGGAGTTTAGAAGAATGAGGGGGGACCTCATAGAAACATTTCGAATGTTGAAAGGCATGGACAGAGTGGATGTGGCAAAGTTGTTTCCCATGGTGGGGGAGTCTAGTACGAGAGGACATGACTTGAGGATTGCAGGGCGCCCATTCAGAACAGAGATGCGAAAAAAATTTTTAGCCAGAGGGTGGTGAATCTATGGAATTTGTTGCCACAGCCAAGTTATTGGGTGAGATCAAGGCAGAGATTGATAGGTATCTGAGTAGTCAGGGCATCAAAGGTTATGGTGAGAAGGCGGGGGAATGGGATTAAAGGGCAGATTAGATCAGCTCATGATGAAATGGCAGAGCAGACTCGATGGGCCGAATGGCTGACTTCTGCTCCTTTGTCTTATGGTCTTATGGTATTTCTATTTTGTATTGAATTTAAGTTGAATGTGCATTATTTCATTTTTCATTCTTTGCTAAACAATGCTCCCAAGTGAATGAGACAATCTCCTTTGCCAGTAAAGATGGACATACCAAAATCTGGTATATTATCATTGGCATATGTAGTGAAATTCTTTATTTTGTGGCAGCAGTACAGTGCAAGACATAAAAATTTACTATAAGATACAATAAATCAATGAATAAATGAATAATGCAAATGGGAACAGTGAGTCCAACAGTTTATGGTGGAACTAACCGATGATGTTACTGTCCAACCTGATCAGGATACCCTCCAGCTAATTCTGACTGAGGTGGTGATGGGGAATAAGGAAATGGTGGATGAACTGACTAAGTATCAGGCTTCACTGTGGAAGACACTAGCTGTATGGTGAAAGTTCTAGGTGTCAGAGAGCATGAAATCTATGAAGTTACCATTAGTAGACAGAAAGTTCTTGGGAAGGTCTGAATATAGATAAGAAACCTGGATCAGATGTTGTACATCCCAGGATTCAGAAAGAGTTGGCTGAAGAGATTGTGGAGGCAGTAGTAATGATCTTTCAAAAATCACTAGATGACTGAAAGGCTCCAAAGACTGAAAAATTGCAAATGTCACTCCAGTCTTCAAGAAGGGAGAGAGGCAGAAGAAAGGAAATTATGGGCCAGTTAGCCTGATGTCAGTGGTTGGCAAGATGGTGGGAGTCAATTGTTTAAGATGTGCTTTCAAGGTATTTGGAGACACATGATAAAATAAGCTGTAGTCAGTAATATTCCCTCAAGGGAAAATCTAGCCTGAATCTGTTGAAAAGATAGTGGAGGCATTAGTTATGATGATTTTACATTATATGTCAATGATTTGGATGATGGAATTGTTGCAAAGTTTGCAAATGATATGAAGGTAGGTGGAGGGGCAGGTAGTTCATTGGGAATTACTGCAAAGTGCACCTACTTTGTGTAGGTAGCATAGCGGTTACTGTAACATACCGTAACAGTGCCAGCTTTATTTACTGACGAGATACAGTGTGGAACAAACCCTCTGGTCTAGTGAGCCGCATCACCCAGCATCCCACCTATTTATCACTAGCTGATCACTAAGATCAGGGTACAATTCCCAGCGCTGTCTGTAAGGAGCTTGTACATGATCTGGATTCTTCAGTTTTTCCTTCTGTATTCCAAAGACGTGCAGGTTAGGGTTAGAAAGTTGTAGACATGCTACATTGGCACTGGAAGCATGGTAACACTCGCAGGTCCCCCAGCACATCCTCAATGCAAATGAAACATTTCCCTGTACGTTTCAATGTACATATGAGAAATAAAGCTCATCTCTATAATATCCCTTATGAAACAAAAGGCATCTCTAAAACAATACCACAGGAAACATAACTATGTATGTTATCATGCACTGACACTGTCATAGACCTCTCACTCACTCCTAATTAAGCCACCATTGCATCCTCCATTCTTCTTTAATATAACAACTAGAATATCAACATCATTTTTAATAAAGGTACAGCCTCTATTTGGTTAAATTGGCTGTTTGGTTAAATGAATGTTCTCACTGCCCTGAGCATAATTGTAGGGTCACAGCAACACTGAGGTTATACCTATCATGAAAGAACAAGAAGGCTGCAGGTATTCATCCTGAATGCAAGTTCTATACTGTGCCAGAACATCACTAATCACTTAGTGCATGGAGGCATTGGTACATTATTGTCACATGTACTGAAGTACATGTGACAATAACAACATCATGTTTAGCATGCCACCCAGACAGAGCAAAAGATCAGGCCCTTCATAGTAACCATGAGGTAGCAAAAAGAAAACTGGATGTATTCAACAGCGTTATAGATAAAAGACAGAAAAATGAAGAGCAGGGGTCACAAGAAGGTCAGTTGAGACTTCAAAAGTTCATCCATGTCCGTTCAACAGTTTGATAACAGTGGGATAGAAGTCACCCTTGAGATGTTCTGCTCATAAATTTGTATCTTCTGTCATACGTTAGAGGGGAGAGGAAAGGATAATCAGGTGGGATAGGTACAAGATAATGGTAGCTGTATTCTAGAGGCAGCAGAAAACACAGACATAAGGGAGGTGGAAGGGAAGTTAGTTTTCTCAATGCAGGGAAGGTTGGGAAGTTGATGAAGAATGAGGGGAACAAGTAGATAATCTTGTGAGCACAAATAACCACAGGACAATTTCTTACAGTCTTATTTTCTATTGAAAACTGGATACTAAGTAGCAAGCTAGAAATGTTTAATATTATGAAAGGGTTTGAAAGATTGGTCAATGAAAGATTGTTTCCATCTGTAAGGTGAATGAGGAAGCAGGCGACTGCAAGCCTGCTGGAAAAGGAGTGTCGCTGTGTAGCTGGCTGAGGCAGGTGAGTAGGCCTTTCTGCTTCATGTGGTACCCCTCTCGTTCGATGAATGTTGGTGAAATTGTAGGATGGTATCGTGGGTCTGTGATTATGGATTGGACTATTGCATTTATGGACTTTTTCAGACTTATGATTTTTACATTCTGCACTCTTTTTATCACCACCTGTTCCTTTTCTGTTTTGTTTTGTGAGGGAAAGATGCTTGGAGGTTGATATTCTGTTGTGTTCGGTAATTTTGTTGTGTGGGGGAGGTGTTGTTTTTTATTGGGGTCTATGTTCCAGTTCCGTTTTGTGCAGGGGGGGATTTTGCTGATGATTGGGGTGCCAAACTTTTTTGTACGGGAAGGATTCGACGTTTCTCTCTGAACTACTTAGATGTTCTTTCTTTATTTCATGACTATCTGGAGAATACAAATTTCAGAGTTGTATATGGATATATGTATTTATAATAAATGACTCTCTGAACAATTGAAAAAACACAAAGCCCACCATTGTAAAATAGATGCCAACTAATCATGGGGCAAATACAGAAGAAATGTCTTTGCCTAGATAGTAATAAGGATCTGGAACTTATTGTCACAGTGAATGGCTGAGATAATTTAAAGGGGAAACTATATAAATATACAAGAGGAAGAATACAGCTGCTAACATTCAAGGGAACCTCCTCTGGATCCTCTCCAATGCCAGCACATACTTTTTAAGATTTGGGGCCCAAAACTGTTCACAATACTCAAGGTGAGGCCTCACCAGTGCCTTATAAAGCCTCGGCACCACATTCTTGCACTTATATTCTAAACCTCTTGAAATGAATGCTAACATGGCATTTACCTTCTTCACCACTGACTCATCCTGCAAGTTAACCTTTAGGGTGTTCTGCACAAGGACTCAAAAGTCCCCTTTGCATCTCAGATTATTGGATTTTCTCCCCATTTAGAAAACAGTCTGCATATTTATTTCTACTACCAAAGTGCATGACCATGCATTTTCCAACATTGCATTCCATTTGCCACTTCCTTGTCCATTCTCCTAATCTGTCCTTTCTGCAGTCTCCCTGTTTCCTCAACAGTACTTGCCCCTCCACCAGTCTTCATATCATCTGTGAACCTGGCAACAAAGCCATCTATTCCACCATCTAAATCATTGATACACAGCATAAAAAGAAGTGGTGCCAACACCGAACCCTGCAGATCACCTCTAGTCACTAGCAGCCAACCAGAAAAGGATCCTTTTACTCTCACAGTGGAAAGTAAATACCAGCATGGACATATTGGCTTAAATGTCCTTTTTGTGTGATATATGGCAAATGTTAACTCAAATACAGTTAACTATATAACTCAGTTACAGTTTTAAATCCAGCATAGTGTCATGGAGAAACACAACATAGAAACAGGCCCATGCCAAAGCCATTTAAACTTTCTACTCCCACTGGCCTGCACAGAACCATAGCCCTCCATCCCCTACTATCCATATATCTATCCAAACTTCTCTTAAATGTTTAAATTGAGCTTGCACACACCACTTGTGCTGGCAGCTCATTCCACACTTTCATGACCTTCTGACTAGAGAAGTTTCCCCTCATGTTCCCCTTAAACTTCTCACCTTTCACCTGTAACCCATGACCTCTGATCACACCCAACCTCAGTGCAAAAAGCCTGCTTGCATTACCCAATAAATACCGCCCATAATTTTGTATACCTCTATCAAATCTCCTCTCAGTCTTCTATGTTCTAAAGAATACAATCTAAACCTATTCAATATCTCTTTATAACTCATATATGCCAGACCTGGAAACATCTCTGTACTCATTCAACCCTGTTTACATCTTTCCTGTAGACAGATGACCAAAACTGTGCACAATACTTCACATTTGGCCTTACCTAATTATCTTATACAACTTCAGCATAACATCCCATCTCCTGTACTCAATATATTGATTTATGAAGGCCAATATGCCAAAATGTTCCTTTACAACCCTACCTACTTGTGATGCCACTTTCAATGAATTATGTACCTGTATTCCCAGATCTCTTAAGTGCCCAAACATTCACTGTGTAAGACCTACCTTGTTTGGTCTTATTTAAGTGCATAACCTTGCACTTGTCTACATTAAATTCCATCTGCCATTTTTCTCAGTCCATTTTTCCAGCTAATATAGATCCCTCTGCAAGCCAGGATAGCCTTTCTCACTGTCCTCTATCACCCCCTCCCCCCAATCTTGGTGTCATCCAGAAATATGCTGAACCAGTTAACCACATTATCATCCAGATCATTGATAAAGATAATGAGCAACAAAGGACTCACACCAGTCCCTGCAGTACCCCACTAGTCAGAGAGGCAACCTTCTGCTACCATTCTCTGGCTTCTCCCACAAAGCCAATGTACTTAACTACCTCATCTTGAATGCCGAGCAACTGAACCTTTTTGACCAGCTTCTCATGTGGGACCTTGTCAAATGCTTTACTAATGTCCAACAGCCTCTGCCTTGCCCTCATCCATTTTCCTGGTAACTTCGTTGAAAAACAATATAAGGTAGATTAGATGTGACCTACCTAGCATGAAGCCATGCTGACTATCCTTAATTAGTTCATGTCTATCCAACTACTTATATACCCTTAGAATACCTTCAAATAACTTTCCCACAACTGATGTCAGACTCACTGGCCGATAATTTCCTGGTTTCTGTTTAAACAGTAGAGCAACACTGGGAATCCTCTAATCCTCTGGTATCTCTCCTGTCGCTAAGGATGATTCGAATATCTCTCCTAGGGCCCCGACAATTTCTGAACTTGCCTCCTGCAGGGTCCAAGGGAACACCTCGTCAGGCCCTGGGGATTTATCCATCCTGTTTTGTCTCAGGACAGCAAACACCTCCTCCTCTGTAATCTGTACAGGGTCCATGAATTTAATGCTGCTTTATCTCAGTTCTATAGACTCTATGTCTGTTTCCTGAGTAAATACAGATGCACTGGATTTGTCCCTCTGGGCTGAGAAGCGGCTGAAGAAATAGCTCATTTTGATACAATAATTAAATATTGAATCCCCCAACACTGAAAACATAATGATGTTATTTGACCATAATATAGGGAAGCAGAATTAGGCTATTTGGCCCATTGAGTCTCCTCTGCCATCCAGCCACAACTGATTGTTTTTAAGTAGATTCGCTCATCTTGTCCCCAAAATTCACAAAATCTCCACAAAGTATTTATCTGGGGTATACACTTATAGAAAAGAGTGGAAAGAAAAAAACAAGCAAAAGGAAAGAACCAGGTGGTCTAAAACTGTGAGGAGAGGCATTGAGATTGCATCTGCTGTTGACCTATTGTGGCGATAGGCTAATTGCAATGAATCCAGGTCTTTGCTGAGGCAGGTGTTCAGTCTTGTCATGACCAACCTCTCAAAGCATTTCATCACTGTCGATATGAGTGCTACCGGGTGATAGTCAATAAGGCAGCTCACATTCTTCTTCTTAGGCACTGGTATACTTGTTGCCTTTTTGAAGCAAGTGTGAACTTCCGCCCGTAGCAGTGAGAGGTTGAAAATATCCTTGTCTACTCCTGCTAGTTAGCTGGTACGGATTTTCAGAGCCTTACCAGGTACTCCACCGGGACCTTCTGCCTTGCAAGGATTCACTCTCTTTAAAGACAGTCTAACATTGGCCTCTGATACAGAGATCACAGGGTCATCAGGCACAGCAGGAATCTTCACAGCTGTAGTTGTGTTCTTCCTTTCAAAGTGTTTATAGAAGGCAATGAGTTCATCTGGTAGTGAAGCATCGCTGCCATTCATGCTTTCTAGCACTTTCTTTCTCACACTGCCCAGTTCTATTCTAGAATCCAGCAGTCACTTATTCGCCATGTAGCACCATTGCAGCTTGCAACACAATTCCACATTCCCAGATGTCTGCCTGCCCTAACTAATCTGCATTGGCATTGCTTAGAACATCCTCACAATCTTGTGCATATCACCAAAAATAAGAAGAATTAGATGACAAAACATTTTAAGAAACTAGATGTTTTTTTTTGGCTTGGCTGATTTATATCTAAATAAGCATTCAGCTCTTGACAGAGAGCACCATTAAAATGCAAACTAACTTTCAGCAACATCTCTGTTGTGGTAATTTGCTTGTACAGATGACCAATGTCAGAAAACAATATCTCCATGTTTAAACTTTTCCCCACAGTGCATCAAGATGCACTAAAGCCATTGTCTATGATATGCATCATATCATGGTTGGGTTGAAAAGGAATAATAAATTGAGAAATGGGGAAAGATCACCACATGTAACGTACAAGCAGCCCAGGGGAAGATAGATGTTCACTGTATTTTGTCAAGTCTGCAATGTAATCATTTTCAAGCATGCAAGTGTTTCAGACTCGGTAGATATATCTGAGAATATATAAAGGACTCATTAATCCATCAGAGCATAAAACGTGGGAGCAGAATTAGGCCAGTGGTCTATCGAGTCCATGCTGCCATTCCATCATGGTTGATTTTTTTTATCCCTCTCCACCTCATTCTCTTGCCTTCTCCCCATACCCCATACTCTGGCTAACCAAGAATCTCTGCTTAAATATATTCAATGACATGTCCACCACAGACATCCATGGCAATGAGTTCCACAGTTTTACTGCCCTCTGGCTGAAGAAATTCCTCATCTCCATTTTAAATGGACATCCCTCTACTCTGAGGATGTGCCCTCTGGCCCTAGACTCTCCTACTGTTGGAAACATCCCCTCCACATCCACTCTACCCAAGCCTTTCAATATTAGATAGGTGGCAATGAGATACGTCGCCCTCATTCTTCAAAACTCCAGCAAGTACAGGTCGGGAGCCATCAAATGCTCCAAATATATTAACTCAATTCGTAATACCAGAATCATGAACCCCATCTGAACTCTCTACAAATCTGCCACATCTTTTCGTAGATTAGGGACCCAAAACTCCTCGCAATACTCTACGTGTGCTCTGACCAAAGACTTATAAAGCTTCAGCATTACATCTTTGCTTTTATATTATAGCCTTCTCAAAATGAATGCTAACATTGCATTGCCTTCCTTTCCACTGATTCAACCTGCGAATTAACTGTTAAGGAATCCTGCAGAAGGACTCCTAAGTCCTTTTGCTCCTCTAATTTCTAAATTTTCTCTCTATTTAGAAAATAGTCTATGTCTTCATTCCTTCTACTGAAGTGCATGACAATACACTTCCCTACACTATATTCCATCTGCCACTTCTGCAGACTCCTTGTTCCCTCAACACTACCTGCCCCTCCATCTATCTTTGTATCATCTGCAAACTTGACAACAAAGCCATCAATTCATTGAAATCATGGTCATAATGCATAACGTTAAAAAAACGGTCCCTATACCGAGCCCTGCAGAACACCATTTGTCACTGGCAACCAAACAGAATTGGCCCTTTTTATTCCCACTCTTGGCCTCCTGCTAATCAACTAATCTTCTATCCGTGCTAGTACCTCTCCTGTAATTCTATGGGCTGTTATCTTGTTAAGCAGCCTCATGTGTGGTACTTTGTCAAAGGCCTTCTGAAAATCCAAGTAAACAACCTCTGCTGACTTTCCTTTGCCTATCTTGCCTGTTACTTCCTCAAAGAATTCCAACAGATTTGTCAGGCAAGATTTTCCCTCAAGGAAACTATGCAGAAATTGGTCTATATTATCATTTGGCCTCCAAGTATCCCAGAACCTAATTCTTAATAATAGTCTCCAATATCCTCTCAACCACTGAAGTCAGGCTAAATGGCCCATAATTTCCTTTCTTCCATCTCCCTTCTTAAAGACTGGGTGACATTTGCAATTTTCCAGTCCTCCAGAATCATTCCAGAATCCAATGATTCGTGATAGGTCATTGCTAATTCCTCCATAATCTCTTCAATTACCTCTTTCAAAACCCTGGGGTTTAGGCCAAGGGCTCAGGTGACTTATCTACATTCAGACCTTTCAATTTCCCAAGCAACTTCTCCTTAGTAATAGCAACTACACTCACTTCCACCCCCGACACTCTCAAATTTCTGACATATTGCTAGTGTCTTCCACAATGAAGACTGCACAGAATACTTACTAAGTTCATCTGCCATTTCTTTGCCCCTCATTACTACTCCTCCTGCATCATTTTGCAATGGTCCAATATCCATTCTTGTCTCTCTTTTACTCTTTATATATGCAAAAAAAAAACTTTTGGTATCCTCTTTTATATTATTAGCTAGTTTACCTTTACATTTCATCTTTTCTCTGCTTACTTTTTTTTTAGTTGCCTTCTGATGGCTTTAAAATCTTCCCAATCTTCTAACTTCCTACTATTTTTTGTTGTATTATATGCACTCTCTTTTGCTTTTATGCTGTCTTTGACTTCCTTTGTTATCCGCGGTTGCCTTATCCTACCTTCAGAATACCTCTTCATCTTTGGTATGCATCTCTCCTGAAACTTCTTAATTACCACCAGAAACTCTAGCCATTGCTGTTCTGCCATCATCCTTGCTCAGAACCCTTTTGATCAACTTTAGCCAGCTCCTCTCACATGCCTCCATAATTCCCTTTTCTCCACTGTAATAAAGACACATCTGACTTTATCTTTTCCCTCTCAAAGTGCAGGGTGAATTCTATCATATTATGATTACTGTCTCCTAAGAATTCCGTTACCCTAAGCTCCCTTATAAAAGCTGTTTCTTTACACAATACTAAATTGCCTTTCCCCACGTAGGTCAAACATAAGCTGTTCTAAAAAGCCATCTCACAGGCATTCTACAAATTCCCCTCTTGGGATCCAGCACCAACCTCACTTTTCCAATCTACCTGCATGTTGAAATTCCCCACAATGATCTTGCTCTTTCTACATGCTTTTTCTATTTCCTGTTGAAATTTATATCTGACATCCTGACTACTGTTTGGGAAGCTGTTTATATCCGCAAGGATTCTACATCTTCCAATCCTATGTCACCTCTTTTAAGGATTTGATTTCATTTTCACCAACAGAACCACCCCACCTTCTCTGCCTACCCTCCTTCCGTTCATGGTGTATCTTTGGATTTTAAGCTGCCAACTATGTCTCAGTGATGCTCACAAGATCATACTAACAGATCATCTATCTTATTCTTTATTATGCTTGCATTCAAATATATTACCGTCAGTCCTTTTCAATTTTGGCCTACATTAACTCATCCTACTAACTGCAATCTTGCACTTTCATTTTGCCTGTCCATACTCACAGCCTCATTACACTGTATTGACTTGCATACCAACTGCCAATCCTCAGTGCTATCACTATGGTTCCCATTCCTCTGCCAACTTAGTCAAAACCATCCTTAACAGCTCCAACAAACCTGCCCACTGGGATATTTGTCCCCTCAGGTTTGGGTTGTAACCCATCCTTTTTGTACAGGTCATACTTCCCCAGAAGATATGCCAATGATCCCAAAATCTGAAACCCTCCTCCCCACATCACTTCCTCAGCCACTCATTCATCTGTACCATCTTATTCCTGCCTTCAGTGCCACATGACACTGGGAGTAATCCAAAGATTACTACCTTGGACGTCCTATTCTTCAGTCTTTTCCCTGACTCTCTACACTCACTGTGCAGGACCTCTCCTCCCTTTCTAGCCATGTCATTGGTGCCAATATGCACCACAACCTCTGGTTGCTCACCCACCCTCATGAGAATGTTCTGAAGCCGCTTTGAGACATGCTGGACCCTAGCACCTGGGAGATTACATACCATCCTAGCTTCTCCTTTGCAGCCACATATCTCCAGTGTGTCCTCCTAGCTACCGAGTCACCTAACACTACTGCTCTGCTTGACTGTACCTTTCCCTGCTGAGCCACAGAGCCACTGGTCTGGCTGCTGCTGCTGTGCCCTGATAGACTATTCCCTTCTCCCAGCAGTACCCAAAGGGCATACATGTTGCTAAGGGGAATAGCCACACAAAAACCCTACAATGACTACTTACTGGCCTTACTTCTCTTGGTGGTCACCTATCTACTATCTGAAGCCTGCACTTGGGGTGACCACCTCAAGAAAAGACTCATCTATGTTTTTAGTCTCTGGGATGGTTCTGGGTGCAGCCAACTCCTCAGCCTTGTCAGTCAGGATCTAAAGTTGGGAGAACCTTCTGCAGACGTAGTGATCTGTTAGGTAGACTGAAATGCCACATCTCACAGGAGGTGCGTTCCACTGCCTGAACTGCCAACCTGCCTACACTTGCTATACCTCTAGTGTCTCAAACTTAATTTCTACCCTGTGTCTATCCTGATTCCCGATTGATTTTCTGTTTCACTGGGCGGAATCTATTACAAACCCTTAAAATAACATCTGCCAATCGAAGCCTTGTCAAACCATTGGTGTGATTTACATTCCTGATATTTGAAACCTTTTGGCTCATTTATTTGCTGTATAATTACCTGAAGTTGAAGCACAGAACATCAAAGCAACAAGTCAGCTAATATATGAAAAAAATGTTTATATGGGTTCAAATTCAAAGTAAACTTATTATCAAAGTGCACGTGTGCAAATACCATCCTGAGATACACTTTCTTGTGGACAGTCACAGTAAATACATAAAAATAATAATATCTGGTCAAACAGGGCTCCACAAAATCAAGAAGCAAGCTGGATGGATTAGGGAGAAAAAAGAATGCACTTAAACAATTGAAAAAATGTAAACCACAAGGCCATAAGATATAGGAACAGAATTAGGCCATATGGCCCATCGGGTCTGCTCACCATTTCAGCATTGCTGAACCAATTTTCCTCTCTGCCCCAGTCTCCTGCCTTCTCTCCATATCCCTTCATGCACTGACCAATCAATAATCTATCAACCTCTTCCTTAAATATACATAAAGACTTGGCCTTGACACCTGCATGTGGCAAAGAATTCCACAGATTCACCATTCTCTGGCTAAAGATATTCTTTGTCATCTCCATTCTAAAAGGGCATCCCTCTATCCTGTAGCTGTGTCCTCTGGTCATAGATTGTCCCACCATAGAAACTATCCTCTCCACATCCACTCTATCAAGGCCTATAGCAATTAGATAGGTTTGAATGAAGTCACCCCTCATTCATCTAAATTCCTGTGAATACAGGCCCAGAGCCATCAAAGGCTCTTCATATGACAAGCCATTTAATGCTGGAATCATTTTTGCAAACCTTCTTTGAACCCTCTCCAGTTCCAGCACATCCTTTCTAAGATGTGCCCAAAACTACTCACAATGCTCTAGGTGAGGCCACACCAGTGCTTTATAAAGTCTCAAAATTACATCCTTGCTTTTGTATTCAAGTCCTCTTGAAATGAATGCTAATATTCTTCAACACATCATCAAGCTGCAAATTAAACTTTAGGGAATCCTCAGGTGTTTTGTATTTTCACTCCATTTGGGGAATCCTCAGGTATTGTTTAAATTGTTCATTCTGTTGTTTAAAAAAGGCTCAAAAAGTAAGCCGGGAAATTATAGGCTGGTAAGTTTAACATCGGTAGTAGGTAAATTTTTGGAAGGAATACTAAGAGATAGGATCTACAAGTATTTGGATAGACAGGGACATATTAGAAACAGTCAGCATGGCTTTGTGCATGGTAGGTCATGTTTAACAAATCTATTAGAGTTTTTTGAGGAAGTTACCAGGAAAGTGGATGAAGGGAAGGCAGTGGATGTTGTATACATGGACTTCAGTAAGGCCTTTGACAAGGTCCCGCATGGGAGGTTAGTTAGGAAGATTCAGTTGATAGGTATACATGGAGAGGTAGTAAATTGGATTAGACATTGGCTCAATGGAAGAAGCCAGAGAGTGGTAGTGGAGGATTGCTACTCTGAGTGGAGGCCTGTGACTACTGGTGTTCCACAGGGATCAGTGCTGGGTCCATTGTTATTTGTCATCTATATCAATGATCTGGATGATAATGTGGCAAATTGGATCAGCAAATTTGTTGATGATACAAAGGATTGGAAGTGTAGTGGACAGTGAGGATGGTATTCAAAGCTTGCAGAGGGATTTGGACCAGTTGGAGGAATGGGCTGAAAAATGGCAGATGAAGTTTAAAGCAGACAAGTGTGAGGTATTGCACTTCGGAAGGTCAAACCAAGGTAGAACATACAAGGTAAATGGTAGGACACTGAGGAGTGCAGTAGAACAGAGGGATCTGGGAGTACAGATACATAATTCCCTAAAAGTGGCGTCACGGGTGGATGGGGTAGTAAAGAGAGCTTTTGGCACATTGGCTTTTATAAATCAAAGTATTGAGTATAAGAGTTGGAATGTAATGGTGAGGTTTTATAAGACATTGGTGAGACCAAATTTGGAGTATTGTGTGCAGTTTTGGTCACCTAATTACAGGAAGGATATTAATAAGGTTGAAAGAGTGCAGAGAAGGTTTACAAGGATGTTGCCGGGACTTGAAAAACTGAGTTACAGAGAAAGGTTGAATAGGTTAGGACTTTATTCCCTGGAGCATAGAAGAATGAGGGGTGATTTGATAGAGGTGTATAAAATTATGATGGGTATAGATAGAGTGAATGCAAGCAGGCTTTTTCCACTGAGGCCAGGGGAGAAAAAAACCAGAGGTCATGGGTTAAGGGTGAAGGGGGAAAAGTTTAAAGGGAACATTGGTGGGCTTCTTCACGCAGAGAGTGGTGGGAGTGTGGAATGAGCTGCCAGATGAAGTGGTGGATGCGGGCTCACTTTTGACATTTAAGAAAAACTTGAACAGGTATATGGATGAGAGGGGTTTGGAGGGATAAGGCCCAGGTGCAGGTCAGTGGGACTAGGCAAAAAAAAATGGTTTGGCACAGCCAAGAAGGGCCAAAATGCCTCTTTCTGTGCTGTAATGTTCTATGGTTCTATGGTATTATTACTTCTTCTACCAAACACCTGAAGTTACAGTAGATATGCTTGTATTTACTGAGATACAGCGCAGAATAGGCCCTTCCAGCCCTTCGGACCTAGCCACCCAGCAACCCCCAATGTAATCTGAACCCAACCAGAAGACAATTTACAGTGACCAGTAAACCTACAGAATGGTACATCTTTGGACTGCAGGAAGAAACCGGAGCACCCAGAGGAAACACAAGCCATCACAGGGAGAATGTACAAACTCCTTACAGGCATCATCGGGAAAGTGGTTCTGCTAAAAGCGGTTACTAAAGATACCCATAACTGGGAAAGTGCTGGCTGTGTTAATATTCTCAATTATTGGTATAAAACAATTTATTTGCCATCACCCATATCTATTAATACATATCAACAATTTTCTTAAAGTTCCTGAAAAAATGCCAAAGTTTTGACAGAAGATAAAAACATCACTCTTACCTAAAGGAGAGATCATAAATGATCCATCAAAGTATTTTCCTATTACTTGTTTGCAAATTATATATAAAATTGCAGTATCATGCATCTTGCAACTAATCACTTATACAACCTCAATGTACTTACAGAAGAGCTGCAAGGATAAGAGAGGATACAAAGAACAACTGATAATATATTCTGTCATTCTAAATCAAGCTCGGTGGAAAAGCAGAAATCTTTCATGTTATATTGATCACCAAAAAGCATTGGATTCTGTCCCCCACTCATGGTTGAGCAGAGGGCAGGGATTCAGATTTCTGGATCATTGTGACCTCTTCTGGGGCAGGTGTGACCTGTACAAAAGGGTATAGGTTGCACTGAATCTGAGGGAGACCAATATTCTTGTGGGCAAGTTTACTAGAGTTGTTGGGAGTGGTTTAAACTAATATTGCAGGAGATGGAAACCAATATGATAGAGGTGAGGATGAGCCAGCAGATTTACAAGTAAACATGAATGTAAGGGTGATGGGTGTAAACATGAATGTAAGGAAGGACAAGCCAGTGATTGAGTACAAATGTGAACAGAGCAAAGAGTTATATTGTACCATAGAGGCAAAATTCAAAAGGGCGAAAAATGTAGGACTGAAGTTGCTGTAATTAAATGTGCGTAGCATTCGGAATAAGGTGGACAAACTCGTGATGCAATTAGAAATTTGGCGTTTTGAGCATCACTGAGTCATGGCTGAAAGAAGGCCATAGTTAGGAGATTAACATCAAAGGATACACTTTGTAGCTAAAGGAGAGTCAGAAAAGCAAAGGCGGTGGTGTAGCTCTGTTGGCAAGAAATGGAGATGACAGGGTCAGAGAATGTTGAATCTTTGTAGGTGGAGTTAAGAAACTGCAAGGATAAAAAAAGACTATAGGAATCATATATAGCCTTCCAAAAGTAGCCAAGTTATGGAGTTGAGATTGCAAAGGGAGCAGAAAAAAGAATGAAATAAGGGTAATATCACAATTGTGATGGGAGACTTCAATATGCAAGGGGATTGGGATAATCAGATTGGTGTCAGATCGCAAGAGGGGTAATTGTTGAATGCCTAGAGATGTTTTTTTTTTAGAGCAGCTTGCGCTTGAGACAACTCGGGGAAAGGCTATCTTAGATTGTGTGTTGTGTAGTAACCCAGATTTTCTTAGGGAGCTTAACGTAAAGGAACCCTTAGGAAGCAGTGATCATAAAACAGTGAAACCCTGATTTTACGCGCCCCGATTTAACGCGAATTCGGATATAACGTGATGAGTCATTGGACTCCATTGGACTTTATTCGCGGAATTCTTTAATCCAAAGGTAATTTACTTGCCAGAAGGCGAACGTGCAAAAAACGGGTCAACTAAGGTGAAAATAGGAGTGTTTTAGGATGTTAGGGTGACATTGGGTCAGTTTGAATGCTGATGTTCTTGAACCCTGATTTAGTGCAACCCCGCTTTTCTCGTGATTACATTTTATGGACCCAAACGATCGTGTTATAACAGAGTTTCACTGTATTATTGAGTTCATACTGCAATTTGAGAGGGAGAAGCGTAAGTCACATGTATCAGTATCACAATGGAATAAAAGGTATTACAGAAGCATGAGAGAGGAGCTTGCCCATGTGAATTGGAGGGGGATACTGGCATGAATGATAGCAGAAAAGAGGTGGCTGAAGTTTCTGGGAATAGTTCACGGCACAGGATAAATATATCTCACAGAGGAATTAGTTCTTTAACTGGAGGGGTAGCAACCGTGGCTGACAAAGGAAGTTAAGACTTCATAAAAGCAAAGGAAAGGGCATATAAGGAGGCAAATGAGTGGGAAGTTCAAAGATTGGGAAGCTTTGAAAATCCAACAAAAGGCAACTAAAAAAGCTATAAGAAGGGAAAAGATGAAATATGAGGGTACACTAGCCACTAATATAAAGCAGAATGCTATAAGTTTTTCAAATATATTTAAAGAGTAAAATAGAGATGAGAGTTGATATTGGAGCACTGGAAAATGATGCTGGTGAGGTAGTAATGGGCGTTAAAGAAATGGCAGTTGAACTTAATGGGTACTTTTCACTGTGGAAGACACTAGCAGTGTGCCAGGAGTCCGTGAGTGTCAGGGAGTAGGAGTGAGTTCCATTGCTATTACAAAGGAAAAATGCTAAGCAAACTGAAAGGGCTTAAGGTGGCTAAGTGACCTGGACCAGATGGACTACATCCCAGAGTCCTGAGAGAGGTTGCTGAAGAGATAACGGATGCATTGGTCATGATCTACAACTACCCTTTGCCTGTGTGGGTAAACTATTTCTGAGATACACAAAGCAAGCTCTTCTTGGATCCCATGCCTCCTTACTTTCTGAAGGAGCCTTGCATTGGGAACCTTATCAAATGCCTTACTGAAATCCATATACACTACATCCATTGCTCTACTTTCATCAACGTGTTTTGTTACATCCTCAAAGAATTCAATTAGGCTTGTAAGGCACGATCTGCCCTTGACAAAGCCATGCTGACCATCCCTAATCAGATTATGTCTCTCCAAATGCTCATAAATCCTGCCCCTGGGGAACTTCAACAACTTGCCACCACTGAAGTCAGACTCACTGATCTATAATTTCCTGGGTTATCTCTACTCCCTTTCTTGAACAAGGGAACAACATTTGCAACCTTCCAGTCCTCCGGTACTTCTCCCATTCCTATTGATGATGCAAAGATCATTAAAAGAGGCTCAGCAACATCCTCCCTTGCTCTCCACAGTAGCCTGGGGTATATCTTGTCCAGTCCCAGTGGTTCATCTGACTTAATGCTCCAGCACATCCTCTTTCTTAATGTCTACATGCTCAAGCATTTCAGTCCGCTGTAAGTCATCCTCACAATTGCCAAGGTCTTTTTCCCTGGTGAATACTGAAGCAAAGTTTTCATTAAGTCCCTCCCCATCTCCTCCAACTCCATGCACACATTTTCACTATTGCATCTAGTTGGTCCTATTCTCACGTGGCTTATCCTCTTCCTCTTCACATACTTGAACAATGCCTTCTGGATTTACTTAATCCTGCTCACCAAGATCTTCTCATGGCCCCTTCTGGCTCTCCTAATTCCATTCTTAAGTTCCTTCCTAGCAAACTTGTATTTTCCTCGAGTTCTAACAGAACCTAGTTTCTTGAACCTTCCATAAGCTTTTCAACTAGATTTTCTACATCCTTTGTACAACATGGTCCTTTAACACTACCATCCATTCCCTGCCTCACTGGAACATACCTATGCAGAACTGGATGCAAAACTGGGCTGAGATGTGGCAGATGGAGTTCAACCCAGATAAGTGTGAAGTGATTCATTTTGGTAGGTCAAATATGATGGCAGAATATAGTATTAATGGTAAGACTCTTGGCAGTATGGAGGATTAGAGGGATCTTGGGGTCCGAGTCTATAGGGCGCTCAAAGCAGCTGCGCAGGTTGACTCTGTAATTAGGAAGGCATACGGTGTATTGGCCTTCATCAATCATGGAATTAAATTTAGGAGCCGAGAGGTAATACTGCAGCTATATAGGACCCTGGTCAGACCCCACTTGGAGTACTGTGCTCAGTTATGGACATGTCACTAACAGTAAGGATGTGGAAGCCATAGAAAGGGTGCAGAGGAGACTTACATGGATGTTACCCGGATTGGGGATCATGCCTTATGAGAATAGGTTGAGTGAACTCAGCCTTTTCTCCTTGGAGCGAAGGAGGATGAGAGGTGACCTGATAGAAATGTATAAGATGTTGAGAGGCATTGATCATGTGGATACTCAGAGGCTTTTTTCCAGGGCTGAAATGGTTGCCACAAGAGGACACAGGTTTAAGATGCTAGGGAGTAGGTACAGAGGAGCTGTCAGGGGTAAGTTTTTTACTCAGAGAGTGGTGAGTTCGTGGAATGGGCTGCCGGCAACGGTGGTGGAGGTGGATATGATAGGGTCTTTTAAGAGGCTTTTAGATATGTCATGGAGCTTAGTAAAATAGAGGGCTATGGGTAAGCCTAGTAATTTCTAAGGTAGGGACATGTTCGGTACAACTTTGTGGGCCGAAGGACCTGTATTGTGCTGTAGGTTTTCTATGTTTCTAGGTTTCTAACTCCATGCAAATGTTTCTTGAACATTTGCCACATTTCTGATATGCATTTCCCTGAGAACAATCCTCCCAATTTATGTTCCCAAGTTCCTGCCTAATAGCATCATATTTCCCCCTACCTTAATTAAATGTTTTCCCAAATTGTCTGCTCCTATCCCTCTCCAGCACTATGGTGAAGAAGATAGAGTTGTGGTCACCTCCTCCAAAATGCTCTCCCACCAGGAGATCTGACATCTGACCAGGTTCATTTCCCAAAACCAGATCAAGTACAGCTTCTCCTCTAGTTGGCTTATTTACATATTGCATCAGGAAACCTTCCTGAACACACCTAACAATCTCCACGCCATCTAAACCACTTGCGCTAAGGAGATGCCAATCAACATTAGGAAAGTTAAAATCTCCCATCACAACAACCCTATTATTATTGCACCATTCCAGAATCGACCTCCCTATCTGCTCCTCAATAATCCTGTTACTATTAGGGGTCTACTAAAAAAATCAACAGAAGGCAAGTAAAAAGTCATTATGTAGTAAAAGATGGAATATGAAAGTAAGCAGGCCAATAATATTAAAGAGGATACCAAAAGCTTCTTCAGGTACATAAAGTGTAAAAGAGAGATGTCAGTGGTTATCAGAGCACGGGAAAATTATCCTGGAGAGGTAGTAATTGGGGAGGGGAACAAGGAAATGGTGGATGAACTGAGTACTTTACATCAGCCTTCGCCGTGGAAGACACTAGCAATATGCTGGACGTTGCCGGTATCAGAGGGCAGAAGTGTGTGAAGTTACCATTATTAAAGAGAAGGTTCTAGAGAAAGTGAATGGATGGTCTGAAGGTTGATAAATCACCAGGACCAGATAGTATACACCCCAGGTTTCTGAAAGAGGAGCTGAAGAAATTGTGGAGCCATTGATAATGCGTTTTCAAGAATCACTAGGTTGCTGAATGGTTCTGGAAAATTGCAAATATCACTCAATTCTTGAAGAAGGGAGAGAGGCCAAAGAAAGGAAATTACAGGCCATTTAGTCTGACCTCAATGGTTGGGAAGATGTTGGAATCAATTGTTAAGGATGGGGTTTTGGGGTACTTGGGAAGCACATGATTAAATAGGCCAAAATCAGCATGGTTTCTTCAAGGGAAAATCTTGCCTGACAATTTTGTTGGAATTCTGTGAAAATAACAAGCAGTATCTATACTGCTATATCTATATAGTATCTATACTATACAAAGGAGAATCAGTTGATGTTGTGTACTTGGATTTTCAGAAAGCCTTTGACAAGCTGTCACACATGTGGCTGCTAACAAGTGGAAAGCGGCTAGTGAGTGAGTGGGCCAGTGAAGGAGTGGAGATGTGAGGCTTTGACTCGAGAGATTCTGGCAGTTTTGGCAGTTGGACTGTGCAATCATGTCAATCAAGATTTGAATAGCTCAGCAGAAATCCATTGATTAGACAATCAAGATTTGAATAGCTCAGACTCAGCAGAAAGCAGCTGATTGGGCAATCGAGGTCAGGTGACCAAGCAGTTTGAAAAGCTCAAACAAATAAATAGAGGGTTACCTCAAGCAGAGCAGCCTGTGGAAAGTGGCCAGTGAGTGAGTGGGCCAGTGAAGGAGTGGAGATTTGAGGCTTTGACGAGAAGAGGTAGAGGATGAGCTTCACTCCAAGTGAGGGAAGGCCAGGTAAGTTCCTTTAAAAGGAGAAAGTTTCAAAAGTTGAGGCAAGTATTGGGTAGGTCATGACAGCTGAGTGGTTTGTTCATCCTGCAGCATGTGGGAAATCAGGGATACTTCCAGTGTCCCTGACGACTATGTGTGCAGGAAGTGTGTCCAGCTGCAGCTTCTGGCAGACCGCATTGAGCATCTGGAGCTGCGATTGGATTCATACTGGAGCATCTGCAATGCTGAGAAAGTCGTGAATAGCACGTTCAGTGAGTTGGCCACACCGCAGGTAAAGGCTACACAGGCAGAAAGGGAAGAGGTGGCCACTAGACAGCGTAGCAGTAGGCAGGTAGTGCAGGAGTCCACTGAGGTCATCTTCCTCCTAAATAGATATACTGTTTTGGATACTTTTGGGGGCGATGTCTCATCAGGGGAAGGCAACAGCAGCCGGGTTCATGGCACCATGGGTGGCTTTGCGGCACAGGAGGGAAGGAAAAGGAGTTGGAAGAGCTATAGTGATAGGGGATTCAATTGTAAGGGGAATAGATAGGTGTTTCTGCGGCTGCAAACGAGACTCCAGGATGGTATGTTGCCTCCCTGGTGCAAGGGTCAAGGATGTCTCTGAGCGGCTGCAGAACTTTCTGGAATGGGAGGGTGAATGGGAGTGGTCGTGGTGCACATAGGTACCAACAATATAGGTAAAAAATGGGATGAGGTCCTACAAGCTGAATTTAGGGAGTTGGGAGATAAACTAAAAAGTAGGACCACAAAGGTAATAATCTCTGGATTACTACCAGTGCCACGTGCTAGTCAGAGTAGAAATAGGAGGATATTTCAGATGAATACGTGGCTTGAAAAATGGTGCAAGGGAGAGGGATTCAAATTTCTGGGGCATTGGAACCAGTTCTGGGGGAGGTGGGACCGGTATAAACAGGACGGTCTGCACCTGGGCTGGACTGGAACCAATGTCCTAGGGGGAGCATTTGCTACTGCTGTTCAGGAGGCTTTAAACTAATGTGGCAGGGGGATGGGAACAAGTGCAGAGGGACAAAGGGGTGTAAAATGAGGGTAGAAGCAAAAAGTAGTAAGGTGAAAAGTAAAAGTGGCAGGCAGGCAAATCCAGGGCAAAAAGCAAACAGAGCCACTTTTCAACATAATTGTATAACGGCTAAGAGTGTTGTAAAAACAAGCCTGAAGGCTTTGTGTGTCAATGCGAGGAGCATTCGTAACAAGGTGGATGAATTGAATGTACAGATAGTTATTAATGAATATGATACAGTTGGGATCACAGAGACATGGCTCCAGGGTGACCAAGGATGGGAGCTCAACATCCAGGGATATTCAATATTCAGGAGGGATAGACAGGAAAGAAAAGGAGGTGGGGTAGCATTGCTGGTTAGAGAGGAGATTAACGCAATAGAAAGGAAGGACATTAGCCTGGAGGATGTGGGATTGATATGGGTAGAGCTGCATAACACTAAGGGGCAGAAAATGCTGGTGGGAATTGTGTACAGGCGACCTAACAGTAGTAGTGAGGTTGGGGATGGCATTAAACAGGAAATTAGAACTGCGTGCAATAAAGGAACAGTAGTTATAATGGGTGACTTCAATCTACATATAGATTGGGTGAACCAAATTGGTAAGGGTGCTGAGGAAGAGGTTTTCTTGGAATGTATGCTGGATGGTTTTCTGAACCAACATGTCGAAGAACCAACTAGAGAGCAGGCCATTCTAGATTGGGTATTGAGCAATGAGGAAGAGTTAGTTAGCAATCTTGTAGTGCGAGGCCCCTTGGGTAAGAGTGACCCTTGGGTAAGAATTCTTCATTAAGATGGAGAGTGACATAGTTAATTCAGAAACAAAGGTTCTGAACTTAAAGAAGGGTAACTTTGAAGGTATGAGATGTGAATTAGCTAAGATAGACTGGCAAATGATACTTAAAGGGTTGACGGTGGATATGCAATGGCAAGCACTTAAAGATCGCATGGATGAACTACAACAATTGTTCATCCCAGTTTGGCAAAAGAATAAACCAGGGAAGGTAGTGCTCCCATGGCTGACAAGGGAAATTAGGGATAATATCAAGTCCAAAGAAGAAACATATAAATTAGCAAAAAAAAGCGGCACACCTGAGGACTGGGAGAAATTCAGAGACAAGCAGAGGAGGACAAAGGGCTTAATTAGGAAAGGGAAAAAAGATTATGAGAGAAAGCTGGCAGGGAACATAAAAACTGACTGTAAAAGCTTTTATAGATACATGAAAAGAAAAAGATTGGTCAAGACAAATGTAGGTCCTTTACAGTCAGAAACAGGTGAATTGATCATAGGGAACAAAGACATGACAGACCAATTGAATAACTACTTTGGATCTGTCTTCACTAAGGAGGACATAAATAATCTTCCGGAAATAGTAAGGGACCGAGGGTCTATGAGATGGAGGAACTGAGGGAAATACATGTTAGTAGGGAAGTGGTGTTAGGTAAATTGAAGGGATTAAAGGCAGATAAATCCCCAGGGCCAGATGGTCTGCATCCCAGAGTGCTTAAGGAAGTAGCCCAAGAAATAGTGGATGCATTAGTGATAATTTTTCAAAACTCCTTAGATTCTGGATTAGTTCCTGAGGATTGGAGGGTGGCTAATGTAACCCCACTTTTTAAAAAAGGAGGGAGAGAGAAACTGGTGAATTATAGTCCGGTTAGTCTGACATCTGTGGTGGGGAAAATGCTAGAGTCGGTTATCAAAGATGTGATAACAGCACATTTGGAAAGAGGTGAAATCATCGGACAAAGTCAGCATGGAAAATCATGTCTGACGAATCTTATAGAATTTTTTGAAGATGTAACTAGTAGAGTGGATAGGGGAGAGCCAGTGGATGTGATATATTTAGATTTTCAAAAGGCTTTTGACAAGGTCCCACACAGGAGATTAGTGTGCAAACTGAAAGCACACGGTATTGGAGGTATGGTATTGATGTGGATTGGTTGGACGACAGGAAGCAAAGAGTGGGAGTAAGCAAGACCTTTTCAGAATGGCAGGCTGTGACTAGTGGGGTACCACAAGGCTCAGTGCTGGGACCCCAGTTGTTTACAATATATATAAATGATTTAGACGAGGGAATTAAATGCAGCATCTCCAAGTTTGCTGATGACATGAAGCTGGGCGGTGGTGTTAGCTGTGAGGAGGATGCTAAGAGGATGCAGGGTGACTTGGATAGGTTAGGTGAGTGGGCAAATTCATGGCAGATGCAATTTAATGTGGATAAATGTGAGTTTATCCACTTTGGTTGCAAGAACAGGAAAACAGATTATTATCTGAATGATGGCCGATTAGGAAAAGGGGAGATGCAACGAGACCTGGGTGTTATTGTACACCAGTCATTGAAGGTAGGCATGCAGGTACAGCAGGCGGTGAAAAAGGCAAATGGTATGTTGGCATTCATAGCAAAAGGATTTGAGTACAGGAGCAGGGAGGTTCTACTGCAGTTGTACAAGGCCTTGGTGAGACTGCACCTAGAGTATTGTGTGCAGTTTTGGTCCCCTAATCTTAGGAAAGACATTCTTGCCATAGAAGGAGTACAAAGAAGGTTCACCAGATTGATTCCTGGGATGGCAGGACTTTCATATGAAGAAAGACTGGATCGACTAGGCTTATACTCACTGGAATTTAGAAGATTGAGGGGGGATCTTATTGAAATGTATAAAATTCTAAAGGGATTGGACAGGCTAGATGCAGGAAGATTGTTTCCAATGTTGGGGAAGTCCAGAACGAGGGGTCACAGTTTAAGGATAAAGGGGAAGCCTTTTAGGACCAAGATGAGGAAAAACTTCTTCACACAGAACGTGGTATTCTCTGCCACAGGAAACAGTTGAGGCCAGTTCATTGGCTATATTTAAGAGGAAGTTAGATATGGCCCTTGTGGCTAAAGGGATCAGGGGGTATGGAGAGAAAGCAGGTACAGGGTTCTGAGTTGGATGATCAGCCATGATCATACTGAATGGCGGTGCAGGCTCGAAGGGCCGAATGGCCTACTCCTGCATCTATTTTCTATGTTTCTATGTTTCTAAGAATGCTCGGTATTACAGGAAAGACATTAGTATGGCTAAAGAAGTGGCTGATTGCTAGAAGTCAAAGAGTGGGAATAAAAGGCGCCTTTTCTGGTTGGCTGCTGGTAACTAGTGGTGTTCCTCAGGGGACTGTGTTGGAACTGATTCTTCTTACGTTATATATCAATGACTTCGATGATGAAATTAATGGCTTTGTTTCAAAGATTGTAGATAATACAAAGAGAGGTGGAGATTCAAATAGTTTTGAGGAAGCAGAGAGGCTACAGAAGGACAGAGATTAGGAGAATGGACAAAGAAGTAGCAGATGGAATCCATTGTTGGAAAGTGTTTGGTCATGCACATTGATCGAAGAGATTTTCGAATTTTCTAAATTAGAAAATTAGACTATTTTCTAAAAGGAAAGAAAGTGCAAAAACTGGAGATGCAAAGGGACTTAGGAGTCCCTGAAGGTTAATCTGCAGGTTGAGTTTGTGGTGAGGAAGGCAAATGTGATGTTAACATTTATTTCAAGAAGACTAGAATATAAAAACAATAATGTAATGTTCTAAGTTTCAAAGAATATCTATTGTCAAAGAAATCTATAACCTTCAGATTTGTTTGTTTACAGGCAGCCACGAAGCAAGAAACCCAAAAGAATGCAATTTAAAAAAAGACAAACATCTGATACGCCAAGAAAATGGAAACAAATCACAAACCATGGAAACAATAGAAGCAAGCAACAACATTCCAAACCAAAAAGAGCCCTTAGGTCTGACTGGAGCAGTTCCAAAGCCTCAGGCTCAGTCTATCATATCAGGGGGCATGGAACACAGCAGCCAGGGCAGTCTTCATAGCCTCAGTGCCACGGAGAGAGGAATTAATATCTCGGGAGAGTGAGTGAAATCGGATCTCAACTCCAAACTCGACACCCACTATATCTGGGCCAGTGTTTAAATTGTCAGAACAGCGTATTGTACTTCACACCAGGACCCAGACACAGCTGTAGCGAAAGGCTCCGGACCTAGAACACGCTGCCCAATGATTCATTCCAGGTTCAGATTTCTCCACCCAGCCCAAAGCTGCTCTTGATTTCTCCAAATCAGCTCAGCGCACAGAGCAACCCAACCTTGCACCCGGACCAGTTGTGCAGCATCAAGACTACTCTGCTTCAATTTCTTCTCTCCAAATGGCTCACTCAATCTACGTATATTCTGCAGTGTATCAGCATGGCTCATCCCTCGAATTTGCTCTCCTCTTCATTGTTTGTAGTGATAATTTACTACAATTTACTTTAGAAAAGGAGTTAGTAGTATGTATTTAATCAAATCTCTTACCTTTTGTGCTTCCAGTGAGCTGTCACATGCATTCAGTACGACATCTTAAACCGGAATGTTGGGTCTTTATAAAGCACTGGTGAGGTCTCACTTGGGAGTATTGTGAGCAGTTTTGGGCAATTTATCTTAGAAAGGATGTGCTGACACTGGAGAGGGTTCAATAGAGGCTCACAAAAATTATTCCAGGATTGAACAGCTTGTCACACAAAGAGCTGTGACAACTCTGGGTTTGTAGTCACTAGATTTCACTGAATGTGGAGGAAGAGCTAAGGTGTTGCCAGAGGGTAGCTTCTTCAAGCTCCTTTGTGAAACAGCTTTAATTTTTCTTTAATGACTCCATTTTCCTTTTCAAGGTGGCTGGGGTTCTTTATGGAGGCTGTTCCCATCCCAGAGTTTACTGACGTGCACCTTCAGGATAAAGCCCTGTGGATGAACCAATTCCATGTCGGTGTCGCTGACTGAGGAGTTACAGGAAAAGTGGAACATAACTAACAGTGGATCAGCTGTTGGAGGCCTCTACCCGGGCATGAAGGGGTACGGGGAGAAGGCAAGAGATTGAAGCTAAGAGGAATAATGGATCAGCCATGATGAAATGGTGGAGCAGACTCAAAGTGCCAAATGGCCTAATTCTGCTCATACATCTTATGGTCTTATAGTGAATTAAAGTTCTTAATATATACAAACTATATCTAATACCTACAACATCTTATGAAACATTGGCATTCAATAATCACCCTGTCTATTAATAACCAAAAAAGAACAACCACCGTTATAGAACATAGAACATAGAATAGTACAGCACATTACAGGCCCTTCGACCCACAATGTTGTGCCAACCCTCAAACCCTGCCTTCCATATAACCCCCCACCTTAAATTCCTCCATATACCTGTCTAGTAGTCTCTTAAACTTCACTAGTGTATCTGCCTCCACCACTGATTCAGGCAGTGCATTCCACGCACCAACCACTCACTGAGTGAAAAACCTTCCTCTAATATCCCCCTTGAACTTCCCTCCCCTTACCTTAAAGCCATGTCCTCTTGTACTGAGCAGTGGTGCCCTGGGGAAGAGGCGCTGGCTGTCCACTCTGTCTATTCCTCTTAATATCTTGTACACCTCTATCATGTCTCCTCTCATCCTCCTTCTCTCCCTAGCTCCCTTAATCTCTGATCATAATCCATACTCTCTAAACCAGGCAGCATCCTGGTAATTCTCCTCTGTATCCTTTGCAATGCTTCCACAATTTTCCTCTACTGAGGCGACCAGAACTGGACACAATACTCCAAGTGTGGACTAACTAGAGTTTTATAGAGCTGCATCATTACATCGCGTCTCTTAAACTCTATCCCTCGACTTATGAAAGCTAACACCCCATAAGCTTTCTTAACTACTCTATCTACCTGTGAGGCAACTTTCAGGGATCTGTGGACATGGACCCCCAGATCCCTCTACTCCTCCACACTACCAAGTATCCTGCCATTTACTTTGTACTCTGCCTTGGAGTTGGTCCTTCCAAAGTGTACCACCTCACATTTCTCCGGGTTAAACTCCATCTGCCACTTCTCAGCCCACTTCTGCATCCTATCAATGTCTCTCTGCAATCTTTGACAATCCTCTACACTATCTACAACACCACCAACCTTTGTGTCGTCTGCAAACTTGCCAACCCACTCTGTTTGTTATCAAAACAAACAGAGGTATATTCTAGGGTGACTCTCTAAACCCTCTGTGGTTTTGTCTAGCTTTAAACCCACTCCCCAATTTACTGAATTGGATGAAAATTGGGAGACAACCAAACAAATTAAACTTTGATACACGTGGATGATTTGTTCCTTCAAATAGTAGAACTATTTTTTTTAAAGATATAAACATGAACTTTGGACTGGATAAATGCAGAACATTAAACAGAGAAAGGTGCAATGGAGCTAACAGAATACAAAACAGGAGACAGAGGCAGAGTTCAACTGTTGTGGAACACGAAAGGAGTCAGGAGCTCCAAATATGTAATGGTGATAACTGTCCGGCAGTTCGAGACCAGCCATCGTGAATGAGGAGGACCTCACGGACATGTGAAGATGGGGAGCACGAGAGATGCCTGGCTAGCGTAGACTCCTTTCCTGGGTAATACCTTTTCTCTTCACAGACTATTTATGGAGGGTCAGGAAATTCTAGTGGTGCACACAGGTAGTTATTTTGTGAACCCATGTGCTTTTGAGTTGTGGCAATAAAGGCTACTTGTTGGTAAATACAGATTCTTTCCATGTCTCTCTGATCATTAATACAAGGGGTGAGCCCTGTAACAATATGCTGAAAGAGGTTATAAAAAATACCCACAACTGGAAAATTACTGGCGGTGATAATATTCTTAACTAATGGTATAAAATCTACTTGCCTTCATCTGTACCTAATAATGCATATCAACAACTTTCTTAAAAATCCTGAAAAAGTGCCTGAATCTTTGACAGAAGATAAAACTTAACTTTTATCTAAAGGGGAAATCACAAAATATCTGTGAAAATATCCTATTCCTTGTTTACAAACTGCATATAAAATTGTAACATCATGTCTCTCACTTCTAATCACCACTCATTATAGAGGAGCAGAAAGGATGCCGTGAGGGTGTGAAAGGATGCAAAGAACAGCTGATAACAGATTCTGTAATTCTAAATCAAGCCCAGAGGAAAAGCAGAAATCTTTCATGTTGCTATACTGACTACCAAAAAGCATTTGACTCTATCCCACACTCATGGTTAATAGAAGTTCTTAAAAACTACAGCCAATACTTGTGAAATTCCTTCAACATCTGATGACACATTGTGTACTATAATCACCCTATCTATTAACAACCAAAAACAGAACAACCACTGTTATCAAAATAAACCGAGGCACTGTCCAAGGCAACTTATTAACTCCACTATGGTTCTGTCTAGCTTTAAACACGTTCTCTAATTTACTGAATAAGACAATATTAGGGTATCAAATAAGAAACAATGAAATAAGCTCTACCTTAACACACCCTCTGTATGTGGATGATTTGAAATTATATGCTCTTTCATCAGTAAAGCTAAAGCAATTAATTCAAATAGCAGAACTATTTTTGAAAGATGTAAACATGAACTTTGGATCGCATAAATGCAGAACATCAAACAGAAAAGGTATAATAGAGCTAACAGAATACAAAACAGAGCAGCAGGATACAATACAACCAATGGATAAATGTGTGTATCTGGGATTCAACAAGCAAAGAAAATAGATCATAGCATGCTCTAGGAAAGACTTTTGACAGAATTTACTTCAAGGCTTAAGAAAATCAGCCAAACACAGCTCAACAGTAAAAATATACCAAAGGCAATAAACTCTTTGCTATACCCATATTAACATATTCTTTTGGCACAATGTCTTGGTCTGAAACCAATCTGGAGAACTTGCAAAGAAAAATAAGAACTGAAATGACAAATGTCAGAAAACATCATGTATACTCGAATGCACTTAGAATAACACTACCTAGGTCAGAATGGGAACAGGAATAACAGATAGTAAACACCTACCATCAGATATAAAACTTCTAAGAATATACTTTCATCAACAAAAACAGGATTCAGCAGTTCACGCAAACATAAGAAGTACACACCACTAAACTTAAATGAGAGCACAACCCAGCAAAATGAAGAAGTTATCACTATTGAAGAAAACATTAACCAATTGATGAGCATGACCATCCATGGAGACATCCTCATGATCTGAGCAGATTAGATGTCGACAAGGAAGCATCAAATGCCTGGCTCAGAGTTGGAGACAGAAAGGTTCTTTGTGGCAAAACAGGACCAGATGGTTAACACAAAAAATATCAATAATATATAATAAAAGTCCAACAAATTCAAGATGATAGATGTAAAGAAATGCCAAGAAAGTCCAGAAACAATCTAATACATTACAGGACCCTGAGCAGTTTAACTCAATCTGATTACATACACAAGCACAATCATGTGGCAGACATCATTCACCAAAATCTTGCTTTAAAATACAAACTCATAAATGAAATCATACCTTATTGTAAATATCAGCCTGATCCAGTTTTAGAGTCAGAATCCCACAAATTATGACTGATCTGTTCTTACAAATAGGACAATCCATAATAGCCGTCCAGATATAATCATACTGGATAAACAAGAACAACTTACTTGCATTTCAAACACACACTACTTACAGAAATCAGTAAGTGACAAAAGCAGAAATGTGCTGGATTATAGGAGGAAATTAAAAGACTATGGAACATGAACAGGGAAATATGTCCTGATAGTAATACCTACAACTGGTATCATCCCAAAGCACTACACAATAGCATTAAACAATTATGGGCTACACAGTAATATCTATGTAAATCTTCAGAAAGGCACCGTTCTAAACACCACTAGAACAGTTGGAAAGTTTCTAGCAGTTGAGAAATTAGTGTGCTTGGCTATGCCCACACTTCAGGTTTTACTAGCTGGAGCTGAGAAAAAATGTTTTAAAATTTTTATAAGAATAATAATAATAATAATAAATTAAGCAATAAGGATTGAGAACATGGGATGAAGAGTCCTTGAGAGTGAATCCATATATTGTGGGAACGGTTCAGACTTGAGGTGAGTGTAGTTAGTGAAATTATCCCCTTTGGCTCAAAAACTTGTTAGTTGAGGGGTAACAACTGCTCCAGAACCTGGTGGTGTGGGTCCTGAGGCTCCTGTACCTTCTTCCTGATGGCAGCAACAAGAAGAGTTTTCAATCTGGAGAGCGTGGTTTGCAATTTAGTAGCTAAAGTAAACTTGGTCAGTGAGTTCTCAGTCACAAGATTCTGTGAGTGCATATTACCTCTACACGTTGTTGCATCCCTTACTCACATAATTTATTTGTCACGTAGTTGCGTTCCTCACACAAACCTCTAATGGAGCATGCTGCTTATTACGCAGCCATTAGGAAGATGTGCTGATGTTATCCAGCATGATCAGCACTTTGATGAAGCTCAACTAAAATGTGAGAACAACCTTGGCTAAAATTAATTAATCTGCTTATTTGAGAGGATGAGGAGCCAGAGAAAAACAACTGTGGAGAACAACAACCACGCACCCTGATCTGATTCTCACCAGTGGCTGCTAAGCAGGATTTTAATACTTTGCATGCTTAGGAAGAAAATACAAATAGAAAAATATGGTTAAATGCACTAAACAAATGCCTAAGAGAGAGAGCACCTTAATCAGCAGACTACAGCGTCAATACATTATCAGGATAAGAGGCATAAATCAAATGGACAGCCAGAGACCTTTTCCCACGACAGAAATGGCTAATACGAGAAGGCATAACTTTAAGATGTTTGGAGGAAAATATGGGAGAGATGTCAGGTATAGGGTTTAATTTTTTTTTACACAGAATGATGGGTGCGTGGATCTCAATACCAGGGGTAGTGGTAGAGGCAGATACATTAGGGACATTTAAGAAGTTCTTAAAAGAAAAATGGTGGGCTATGTTAATTACAGTAGGTTAAAAGGTCTGCATATGGTGGGCCAAAGGAGTTGTACTGTGCTGTAGAGTTCTATGCATTTAGGAATTAGCAATAAATGCTGGGCTTGCCAGTGATGCAAACTCCTGAAAAAGATCATCTGAATTAGGTAGCCAGACAAGTTTTACCACACAAGAGGGCAACCTGCAGATGAGGTAATTGCACACCATCTTCCCTAGGGTTAGGGAATCAAGAACTAGAACATAGGTTTGGGTTAAGAGGGGAGAGAGTTAACTGAAAGGGGCACCTTCTTATAGATGCACCATACTATCCCACAGCATCACAGCTCAGTAGGCAACTGCTCTGTGCAAGAACACTAAGAACATAGTGAACTGTGGTCACAGCTCAGCACATCACGGAAACCAGCCTCTCCTCCATGGGCTCTGTCCACATTTCTCACTGCCTCAGTAAAGTAGCCAATATAATCAAAGATCCCCCCCCCCCACCCATCCGAGATATTCTCTCTCCCCACATCCCAGTGGGCAGAAGATACAAAATCCTGAAAACACATACCACCACCAACTTCTATCCCACTGTTGAACAGTACCCTTGTACAATGAGACAGTCTCTTCACCCTACAATCTACCACATCATGGTTGTGCACCTCACTGTCTGCCTACACTGCACTTCCTCTGTAATTGTAACATTATTTTGTGTTTTGTTATTGTTCTCCTCAATGTTCTGATGTGATGAAATGCTGTACAAGTGCCATGCCAAGCCATGTTTTTCACTATACCTTAGAACATTTGGTAATAAGCCAATTTACCATATGGTGGTCCACATGGTTGTTAAAAACAACACACTTAATTCCCAGTACCCAAGAGAAGGAGGATTCCCTAAGCAGAAGTGAATCATTGGCTTGTTTAGCTTACAGGAGCACAGGAAGGCAAATGATGAAGCTCAAGCCTGCCACTGCCAAACAGATCACTTGTTTTGCCTGTGACCATTTAACACTAGAATTTCACAGGAGCTACTGAACCTTGTCCTGAAACTTTGCTTTTTCAGTTTTTGTTCATTTCGGTGAACCAGCACTATAGCAGTTATACTTCCAAAGTACTGGATAGTTCATCGCCTCCTTTCCCATCACCAAAACCATGAACATACTTTCCAGTAGAAACATCAGAGCTTCTTTCAAAGTAATTTTATTATCAAAGTACTTATCTGTCACTATATGCAAACTGCAAAATATTCATTTTCTTTCAGGCATACACAGTGGGACAAAGAATTTCAATGGAATCAATGAAAACTACACACAAAGACTGACAAACAACCAATTTTCAAAAGGAAACAGCCTGTGCAAATACAAACAGAAATAAATAATACTGAGAACATGAGTTGCAGGGATAGAGTTTAACATACTTTGCTGCTCTCAAAGTGGTTTATGATGGAGAGTGCAGGCAGAGAAAACAACTGACACAAAATGTTGTTGTAACTCTGCAGCCCAGGCTATGGAACTGTTTGAGAGAAAACAAATGTTCAGTTCACAAGTGTGACTCAACATTCTGCTCAGGTTTCACCTTTATCTTCCATCCATTCTTTCGTTTATCTCCAATATTTTTCCAATGCAAGGATTTTCAATCACCAAATTAGGCTCTGCACAAACCTCTGGGCTCAATGAGGTCATCAAATTCAGGTGAGCGATTGTGCAATACCTGTTTACAATCCCTCCTATCATTCATTCCCCCCCCCCCCCCCCGCCCATTCAGCTGTAGGATTACACTATCAGGCAGAAGATGTAAAGACCTCAAAACACACAGCATCGAGCTCCAGGTCAGCTTCTATCCCTTTATTATGAGATTCACAAATGGTTTGAAGTTAAGATGAAATTTTGTCTTCACAAATAACATTGTCGCAGTCCTTGCATCTTATTGTCTGCTCACTCTGCAGTCTCTTGTCCAGCTGCTTTGCACTCTCTCTAACTGTAGCTCTCTATTCTGCCATCTGTTGTCTAGCTGCTCCACACTCACTCTAACTGTAACTCTATATTCTGCATTCTCTTGTCTAGCTGCTCTGCACTCTATAACTGTAACTTGTACTATCTGAACATGGTTGTTACGGCAGCATCACGGTTCACACACTATTATAGCCCGGCTGTTCATGAGTCTGGAGTTAAATTGGGTGAAGTGCCCTCCCATGGAATGCATGGGTTTTCCCTCAGGTGCAACAGCTTCCTCCCAGTCCAAAGATGTAGTGGGTAAACTGTAAACTGGCCTTTGATGAAGATTGCAGGGTTGTTGGTGCAGCACGGCTCAAAGGACCAGAGAGGCAGACTCTGCACTCTATCGCTAAATAAATAAATAATGTATTGATGTTGTGACATGATATGTAAAAATAGTACAGAAAGCGAACTATACTTTGATACATATGACAATAATAAACCAATTACTTATGAAACCATTCCTTCCACCATTAGCACTTACTAGTATTAGTACAGGTTTCCCCCGCTATCCGAAGGTAGAGCGTTCCTATGAAACGGTTCATAAGCCGGAATGTCGTAAAGTGAATAAACAATTACCATTTATTTACATGGGAAAAATTTGTGAGCATTCCTAAACCCAAAAAATAACCTACAAAATCATGCCAAATAACAAATAAAACCTAAAATAACAGTAACATATAGTAAAAGCAGGAATGATATGATAAATACACAGCCTACATAAAGTAGTAATACTTTTCTACAATCATTACAGCACCGTCTAGCGTAGCAAAGATCTCACTACATAGCGGAAGCAGTCTCACCGGAAACAGTGTCTCCAGTAACCTTTAAGCAATGAAGCCACCGAATCATACTAAATAACATGTAAAAATATAGTCTATATAAAGAAGAAATAACGTATGTACGGTGTAGTTTCACTTACCAGAATTGGGAAGACACTGATGATGGTGTGTTAGGCTGAGTCGTCAGAGGTTGGGGTGCTTGGCAATTTTTTCCAATAAATTGCAGTTTCATCACAGTTAAACACTTGTTTATACGAATAACCACCTTCTGAAATTATTTTCTTCAGTTCTGCTGGGAACTTTTCGACAGCTTCAGTATCAGCCAAAGCACTCTCTCCAGCAACCTTTAAGCTATGAAGCTGCCCTCACCTCAGAAACCGATCAAACCACCCATGACTATCTTTAAATTCCACTTTCGAAACACTTTCATCACCATCGTCCAGTGCTTTCTGATTTCAGCTTATGAAAAAGAGTGATTTCTCTTTAAGTATAAGATAACTTAATGGAACACCATGCTTTGTACACCCATCAATCCACTCAAGCAATAGACTTTCTATTTTATCCATTATTGGATGCCGACTATGAGAGACCACTTTGCTATGAGCAGAGCCAACAGTAACATCGGCAGCTTTCAAGATTCTTTCTCTCAGCATATAAATAATGCAAATGGTTCAACGTGCAGACAATGTCCTTACTTAGTTCACCACGATCAAAATGTTTAGTTATGTCTAGTTTTATGCTAAGTGTAACACCCTTACAAACTCTTTTAGGTTTTTCCGATACCTTAGAACTCATCTTGCTAAGGATGCACAATAAATCGACATAAAGCACAGATGCTCACAGGCACGTGTTTAAGCAATGGCGGCTAAAATGCAGTTCCAGGGGAGGGGCTTGGCTGCTCGGGTCACGTGCTGCCTTTATTCGTAACAGTGAGAACTTCTTCTGTTAGCGAAAACAGGTAACTAACGTAGGTCTTTCATAACAGTGAGGTGTCGTAAATCAAACGTTTGAAAAACGGGGGACACCTGTATTCAAACCTCTCCTCATTTCTGACCATCATATCTTAAGATGTAGGAGCAGAATTAGTCTATTTGGCCCAGTGAGTCTGCTCCAGCATTCAATTATGGCTGAATTATTATTCTTCTCAACCCCATAACTTCTGATGGATTTATATTTCAAGAACCTATCAAAGTCCACTCTAGTATACCCAATGACCTGTCCTCCACAGCTGTCTATGGCAAAGAATTCCAAATTCACCACCCACTGTCTAAACAAATTCCTACTCATCTGTTCCAAAGGGACACCCTTCTATTCTGAGACTGTGCCCTATGGTCCTCGACTCTCCCATTATTTGAATCGACCTCTCAACATCCACTCTATCTAGGCCTTCTAAACTCTGGCGAGTACGGTCCCATAGCCATTAAACACTTCTCATATATTTAACCTTTCATTCCCAGTATCATTCTTATGTATAATTATTCTGCCTTATGCCTTGCAGTTGCTTTCCCCACTTCCATCCTCTCTGTATTTTAAAAATGTTATATCTAACAACCTCTGCAATCAGGTAGTGAATTTACAGTAGAAAAGCTTCTACTCATTAGTGCTACTGGATCTGCAGAGTATCCCTGGTATTTTAGGTTTCATTTAATTTCCAATTTCCAACAATCTCAATACTTTAATATGTGCTAATTGTGTCCAAGATGAGACACCTCTGACCTTATCCACCAGGGTCAGAAGATCTGAACACATAGTGTCATACAGCAGCAGCAACACTCTGTTTGGCCCAACACGTTTATGCCAACCAAGATTTCCCCTAAGCTAATCCCAGTTGTCCATGTTTGACCATATCTTTCTAATCCAAAGTATTTTAAATTATTTTTATTCAGAGATACAGCACCCAACAAGCCGTGCCACCCAGCATCCCACCGATATAACATTGACCTAATCACATTAATATTGTGATTAACCAGTTACATCTAATTAACCGGTACATCTTTGGAGTGTGGGATTCAACTGGAGCACCCAGAGGAAACTCACACAGTCATGCAGACAGTGCAGAATTGAGCTCTGAACACCAACAGCTCAATTAATAATTATAATGTACTTAATTTGCAGACAATCTACATATGGACCACCTGTGGGTGATTTGTCTCCCCTGGCTTCTAAAGAATCTTTTCTCTCTCACTCCAAACTTATGGCCTCCAACCCTGGGAAAAAGATTATGTGCTATCCATGGCCCTCAAGGTTTTATACATCTCTATAACATTAACCCTTCATTCGCCTAAGCTCCAATAAATAAAGTCCCAACCTATAGCATGCCCAAAACTTACTATCTGTACATTTTTGGATTGTATGTGGGAGGAAACCCACACAGTGACGGGGAGTAGGTACAGACTCCATACAGACAGTGGCTAGAATTGAATGTCGATCACTGGCAATGTAAAACATTATGCTAACCACTGCACTATCATACCTGTTTAACCTCGCTCCATAATACATGTCACACGTTCCAGCAACATCAGTGTAAATCTGCTCTACACTCTTTCTAGCTTAATAGCAAAGTTCCTGTAGCAAGGTGGCCACAACTGATATGGCCTCACCAAAGTCTTTTACCACTGCAAAATAACATTTCCACTTCTACACTCAGGGCCCTGACTAATGAAGGCCAGCATGCCAAAAGTTTTCTTCACTCTATCCACCCGTGATGTCACTTACAGGGAACTATGTATTCTCAGTGGTCACTTTATTAGATACAGAATTAGAATGATGTGATCTTCAGCTTCTGTAGCCCATCCACTATAAGGTTCGACATGTTGTGTGTTCAAAGATGCTCTTCTGCACACCACTCTTGTAAGTCATGGTTGTTTGAGGTACTGTTGACTTCCTGTCAGCTTGAACCAATCTGGCCACTCTCATTAGCAAGGCCTTTTCTCCCACAGAACTGCTGTTCAAAGAATGTTTTTGTTTATCACACCATTCTCTGTAAACTCTAGAGACTGTTTTGCATGAAAATCCCAAGAGATCAGCAGTCTGAGATACTCAAACCACCTCATCTGGCACCAATAATCATTCCACGATTGGTCATTTAGATCACATTTCTTTCCCATTCTTATGTTTGCTCTGAACAACAACTGAACCTCTTGACCATATCTGCATGCTTTTATGCTACATGTTGTTGCTATATGTTGCAACCTTGTTGTGGTTTGGAGGCTTGCATGCCTCAATGACCCAGAGAGCTGAGTCAGGGCCTTACGCCTTGGTTCTTGGTATGGTCACCCATACCAAACAGGTCAATAAATAGTGGACAGACTAAGAGTAGTCCACCGGTCCTCCATTTTTGGGGATTTGGCTCAGGGTTAATAAACCTGACCAGTAAAACAAAACTGTTACGGAAACGGTAATGAAGAATCCTTCTACATCTGAGTGCTACAAGTTCCGGAGAATCCACCCGGAACTTGCATGGCTGACAGTAGTGAAAACCAAGGAAACTACAAGCACAATGAAGGAAAGCCTGAACGCCACCAGAGATGGAGGATCTTAATTCCTGTCTTAAATACCAGCGGCATAACAGGCAATACATACATAATTAGTTGATTAGATATTAACATTAGCGAGCAGGTGACCAGGTGTACATAAAGGAGCCACTGAGTATGTTTGTACCCCTATCTCTCTCTGCTCTACGACGTTCTGCAGAGCCCTGCCCTTTATATTGGTGAAGATGGTAACATCAACTTTTCAGATGAGTTGGTACAAATTAATTTGGGTGGCCAAGTGGTTACAGTACAGGCAACCCAGGTTCAATTCCTGTCCCTGCCTGTAAGGAGTTTGTACATTCTCCTCATGACCATGTGGGTTTCCTCTGGGTGCTCATGTTTCCTCCCACAGTCTAAAGACTGGTAGGTTCATTGGCCATTGTAAATTGTCCCATGACTAGACTAAGATTAAATCCAGGGGTTGCTGGGTAGCGTGGCTCCAAGGACCTGAAGGGTTTGTTCTGCACTGAATCTTAATAAATAAAGACGAAGAGGAAGCAGCTCTTACTGTTCAATAAGAGAACAGTATTGGGATTTGATTGGCATTTCTAATAGATACTCTTTCAGACAGTCATCTAAAAGCAATCCCCATTATTTATCTTAGATGGCAAATGACATTTCAAAGTTAACAGCTTGTGGAGTACAGACAACAAACTCTTCGAACAATGGAAGTTTCAAAATCAATCTTCCCTTGCTATCAGACATTCTGATTGTTCATCATGCAGACCCTTGTGTCCTTATTGAAAACCTTTGCTCAGTACATAAGAATTCTCTCTCTATTTTGTCTGTGCTCCTGGGAGTTTTTGTCAGGACAATGAACTCTCTAATTGGGTACCAAAATTTCAGATACTACAACGATTTCAAGTAGTTACTGATGATATGAGATTTTTTGAGCTATACTTCAGTTCTTCAAGATAATCCTGTTTTACGTTCCAAAGTGATATGCATTCAGTTATTTTCTTCTATTTGAGGGCCGTGCCAATATCCAAGACAAAAATCTGAGGTGCAACTTTTCAGCTTATCCCTCAGAGAATCCAGAAAATTGATCTCAAAAGGGTTTTCTCATCCTCTGGCTTCTGTAAACTCAGTTTTCTTTTTGCCATTGTGCTACAGCTATGGTGATCATGAATTTGCAATATACATCAGCCTCCCATTCATGTTCCATTCACCGTGTTAAAAGAACCCACACAGTGGCATGCAGTTGTTGCCTACTACTGCTACCATATGGATGCTCTCAACAGTAATCAAGGTATCCTCAGTTTTGTGCTTCGAAGTGTCATGTTTAACACTGAAAGATAACATTGGTTTTATTTGTCACATGAACATCAAAAAGTACAGTGAAATGCATTGTTTGCATCATAGCAAATCATTGAGAATTTAATCCAAACTCAGGTTGAAGGAACAACACCTTATATTCCGTCTCTTCTGTCAAGCTGAAGCCACACTCAGGTTGGAGGAACAACAGCTTATATTCCTTCTGGGTAGCCTCCAACCTGATGGCATGAAAATTGATTTCTCTAACTTCCATTAATGCCCCTCCTCCCCTTCTTACCCCATCCCTGATTTATTTATTTTTCCCCTCACCTTTTTTTCTCTCTACCCATCACTCTTTGCCTGTTCTCCATCTCCCTCTGGTGCTCTCCACTCCCCCTTTCTTTCTCCCTAGGCCTCCCGTTCCATGATCCTTTCCCTTTTTCAGCTCTGTATCCCTTTTGCCATTCAGCTTTCCAGCTCTTAGCTTCATCCTACCCCCTCCGGTCTTCTCCTATTATTTCACATTTCCCCCTCCCCCTCCTACTTTCAAATCTCTTACTATCTTTTCTTTCAGTTAATCCTGACGAAGGGTCTTGGCCCGAAACATCGACAGTGCTTTTTCCTATAGATGCTGCCTGGCCTGCTGCATTCCACCAGCATTTTGTGTGTGTTGCAAAAGGAGGCGGGATGGTTTTGGGGCGAGCAACCCCATTCTGTAAAAACCCAGATCTACAGAAATGCCAACAGAAGCTCCAAAGACCTCATCCCTGAGAGAGTTAGGATCTTAAGACTGGCTATACCTGGGGACAACTTGAAAGACTAGCCCAGAACAATGGACTGTGCTAAGCTACTGTCAGTGGCCTAGGCCCCAGTATGGGTAATGGGCTTAAGTAAAAGTAAGCATTCGCATAACTGGATTCCCATAATTAATTTACAAACGTTTGTATTTAGAGTTATAGTACAGTAACAGGCCCTTCCAACCTAACATGCCTGCTCAACCCAATTAGAAACATATTTCAAACTAACCTACTAACCCATGTATCTTTGGAATTTGGGAAGAAATCTGAATATCTGGAAGAAGCCCATGTGATCACGGGAAGAGCTTACAGACACCGGCAGAAATGAACCTCAGTCACTGACTCTATATTAGAATTACCTAACTGCTATAGTACCGTGCTGCCCCTGAACCATAGAACCATAGAACCATAGAACATCACATCACAGAAACAGGCCTTTTGGCTCTTCTTGGCTGTGCCGAACCATTTTTCTGCCTAGTCCCACTGATCTGCACCTGGGCCTTATCCCTCCAAACCCCTCTCATCCATATACCTGTCCAAGTTTTTCTTAAATGTTAAAAGTGAGCCCGCATTCACCACTTCATCTGGCAGCTCATTCCACACTCCCACCACTCTCTGCGTGAAGAAGACCCCCTTAATGTTCCCTTTAAACTTTTCCCCCTTCACCCTTAACCCATGACCTCTGGTTTTTTTCTCCCCTGGCCTCAGTGGAAAAAGCCTGCTTGCATTCACTCTATCTATACCCATCATAATTTTATACACCTCTATCAAATCACCCCTCATTCTCCTACGCTCCAGGAATAAAGTCCTAACCTATTCAACCTTTCTCTGTAACTCAGTTTCTCAAGTCCCAGTAACATCCTTGTAAGCCTTCTCTGCACTCTTTCAACCTTATTAATATCCTTCCTGTAATTAGGTGACCGAAACTGCACGTAATACTTCAAATTCGGTCTCACCAATGTCTTATACAACCTCACCATTACATTCCAACTCTTATACTCAATACTTTGATTTATAAAGGCCAATGTACCAAAAGCTCTCTTTACAACCCTATCCACATGTGACGCCACTTTTAGGGAATTATGTATCTGTACTCCCAGATCCCTCTGTTCTACTGCACTCCTCAGTGTCCTACCATTTACCTTGTATGTTCTACCTTGGTTTGACCTTCCAAAGTGCAATACCTCACACTTGTCCACATTAAACTCCATCTTCCATTTTTCAGCCCATTCCTCCAACTGGTCCAAATCCCTCTGCAAGCTTTGAAAACCTTCCTCACTGTCCACTACACCTCCAATCTTTGTATCATCAGCAAATTTGCTGATCCAATTTGCCACATTATCATCCAGATCATTGATATAGATGACAAATAACAATGGACCCAGCACTGATCCCTGTGGCACACCACTAGTCACAGGCCTCCACTCAGAGTAGCAATCCTTCACTACCACTCTCTGGCTTCTTCCATTGAGCCAATGTCTAATCCAATTTACTACCTCTCCATGTATACCTAGCGACTAGATCTTCCTAACTAACCTCCCATGCGGGACCTTGTCAAAGGCCTTACTGAAGTCCATGTATACAACATCCACTGCCTTCCCTTCATCCACTTTCCTGGTAACTTCCTCAAAAGACTCTAACAGATTAGTTAAACATGACCTACCATGCTGACTTTTTCTAATAAGTCCCTGTCTATCCAAATACTTGTAGATCCTATCTCTTAGTATTCCTTCCAATAATTTACCTACTACCAATGTCAAACTTACTGGTCTATAATTTCCCGGCTTACTTTTTGAGCCTTTTTTAAACAATGGAACCACATGAGCTATCCTCCAATCCTCCGGCACCTGACCCATGGATATCGACATTTTAAATATTTCTGCCAGGGACCCTTCAATTTCAACACTAGTCTCCTTCAAGGTCCAAGGGAATACCCTGTCAGGTCCTGGGGATTTATCTACTCTGATTTGCTTCAAGGCAGCAAGCACCTCCTCCTTTTTAATCTGTTTAAGTTCCATGACCTTCCTACTTGTTTGCCTTGTTTCCATAGACTCCATTCCAGTTTCCTTAGTAAATACAAATGCAAAAAAACCATTTAATATCTCTCCCATTTCTTTTGGTTCCATACATAGCCGACCACTCTGATCTTCAAGAGGACCAATTTTATCCCTTTTGTTCTTAACATACCTGTAGAAGCTCTTAGGATTATCCTTCACTCTGACTGCCAAAGCAGCCTCATGTCTTCTTTTAGCCCTCCTGATTTCTTTCAAGTATTTTCTTACTCTTTTTATACTCCACAAGCATCTTATTTCCTCCCTGTTGCCTATACATTTTATACATCTCTCTCTTCTTCTTTATCAGAGTTCCAATATCCCTCGAGAACCAAGGTTCCTTATTCTTATTCATTTTGCCTTTAACCCTGACAGGAACATACAAACTCTGCACTCTCAAACTTTCTCCTTTGAAGGCCTCCCACTTACCAATCACATCCTTGCCAGAGAACAACCTGTCCCAATCTATGCTTTTTAGATCCTTTCTCATTTCTTCAAATTTGGCCTTTTTCCAGTTTAGAACCTCAACCCGAGGACCAGATCTATCTTTATCCATGATCAAGTTGAAACTAATGATGTTATGATCAGTGGAACTAAAGTGTTCCCCTACACACACTTCCGTCACCTGCTCTAAACGCATTTCCTAATAGGAGATCGAATATTGCATCCTCCCTAGTTGGTACATCTATATATTGATTTAGAAAACTTTCCTGAACACATTTCACATACTCTAACCCATCTAGACCTTTAACAGTATGGGAGTCCCAATCAATGTGTGGAAAATTAAAATCCCCTACA
Organism: Hemitrygon akajei; assembly: GCF_048418815.1. NCBI lineage: Eukaryota > Metazoa > Chordata > Chondrichthyes > Myliobatiformes > Dasyatidae > Hemitrygon > Hemitrygon akajei. The sequence continues at coordinate 1,723,298 of NC_133146.1, forward strand.
ATCACAACTTTCTGTCTCCTGCAGTTGTCTGTTACCTCTCTGCAGATTTGCTCCTCCAATTCTCGCTGAATATTGGGTGGTCTATAACACAACCTTATTAATGTGGTCATACCTTTCCTGTTTCTCAGCTCCACACATATGGCCTCAGCAGACAAACCCTCTAATCTGTCCTGCCGAAGCACTGCTGTAATATTTTCCCTGACTAGCAAAGCTACCCCCCCCCCCCCAACCCTTCATCCCTCTGCCTCTATCATGTCTGAAACATCGAAACCCTGGAACATTGAGCTGCCAGTCCTGCCCCTCCTGTAGCCAAGTTTCAGTAATGGCTAAGATGTCATAATTCCACGTGTCAATCCAGGCCCTCAGCTCTTCTGCCTTTCCCACAATACTCCATATACTCCATAGTACTCCCACAATATTTTCCATATACTCCCACAATACATTGAAATATACACACCTCAGAAGATTATTACCACCACACACCACCACACACAACAAGCATAGAAGGCCCACAAATCCACCATTCTGATTTTTGAATGACCACCTCCTCAACCCTCTGTGGTAGAGAATTGCAAAGGCTCACCCTCCTCTAAAAGAAGAAATTTCTCCTTATCCCAGTTGTAAATGGCCAACTTCTTATTCTCAAGCTCAAATTTCCTGGTTATTTCCAAGACCAGGACTTAAAGCTTACCTGCCTCCAACCTGATAAGCCGTTAAGTATTTTGTAATGTTCATTGAAATCTCCTATCCTAAAATCTAAAGAATACAGTCCAATCTCTATAATCCTTTTCAAAAGGATTCTGTCCTGTGCCTCTTGGATAGAAAGTGGATGAGCTTGAACTAAAACCAATTTGTCAGAGTTTTTTCCCATTTGCTTCATCGACCATCGCCTCTATAACTCATCCTTCCACATATTTAGCCAGTCTGCCATGATAACTACCTTCACCAGTTTTTGAATCTGTGTCTGGTTTAGTCTGGTAAGTGTGCTACCATTCCTTTACAGAGAAACGAATGGGGATGGGATTCATTGGTATGCTCTGGGAGCTGCTGTAAACTTCAGGGATTCACTCACTGTCATAGAGAAAATATGTGAAATAACTGAGAAACCCGAGCCATTGCTACACAAGAAAATACAATTATATATCAACACAAAAATAGAAAACATCTTGATAGACAGGGAGGTGGCAAATATTTATACTTCAGCACAGAAGCAGGCCATTCGACCCATTGATTCTATGCTAGATTCTACTGCAGTAACCTGGCACGTTTTGGGTGGCATGGTAGCACAGCAGTTGGCAAAATACTGAACAATGGCAGCGACATGGGTTTAATTCATGTCACTGTCTGTAAAGAGTCTTTAACTTGTCTCAACAACTAAGTGGGTTTCCTTCAGTGCTCCTGTTTCCTCATAAATTCCAAAGACGTACAGCTTAGCATGAGTGAGTTATGGGCATGGTTTGTTGACCCCAAAAGCATGGCAATACTTGTGAGCTGCCCCCAGAACATACTCAGATTACGTTGGTTGTTGATGCAAATGGCACATTTCTCTGTGTGTTTTGGGTACCTCTGCCAAATAGAGTTAATCTAGTGATCTGTCCAATTCCATTTTCTTCCTATCATCATCAGGTTTTTTCCTCTCACGTCACTATCTAAGTAGACACAAAATAGATGGTTGTATCCAGAGAAAAGGAAAAAGTTCAGGCAGCCTTTTCGTGCACCCAGTGAGAACTCTTGCAATACCAAGCAGCAGAGCATGGTGCTAATTTCCAGCAAAGTGCTGGAAATCCAGAGCAACACACAAAATGCTGGAGGAACTCAGCTGGTCCGGCAGCATCTATGGTGAGGAATAAATAGTTGACATTTCAGGCTGAGGCCTCTCATAATGAAGGATCTCAGCCTAAAGGGTTAATTAGTGATTCCTTGTTAATGAGAGAAATCAGAGGAGAATTGCCAAAACTGGTTCAAGCTGTCAGGAAGGCGACAGTAACTCAAGTAACCACATATTACGACAGTGATGTACAGAAGAGCATCTCTGAATGCATAAGGTGTTGAACCTTGCAGTGAATGGGCTACAGCAGCAGACCAGCATGAACATACACTCAGAGGTATCTAACAAAGTGGTCACTGAGTGCATATCCAGAATGCTATGCTGAAATTTAGATTTCCATCACCTACAGATTTTATTATAATTGTCCACTCTGCCAAATTTTTTACTGAGGTCAAATTTATCCATTAAATCCATTCAGTTTGGCACAAATCTCAGTTCCTTGTTGTGGGAACATTAACATTTACATTATTTTATAGGAACATAAATCTGATCCCAAACCAAAAACTCCTGGGGAAAGAATTTGATCTGCCCATACTAATTCAATTGGCAGGTTTTCAAAGTTAACATCAACCCACCCACGCTCTTGCAATTGAGGATGTGAAAAATTATTTTTGACCATTTGTCTCCAAGATGCAGATATTCGGAAGCACAAAGTTGGCTCTGATGCTTATGAATAGACGGATTCTGATGCACAGAATCCATACCTCAATCTGCACAAAGTGTATTTGGCACTGTCCTTTCAAGTGAATGATGCAATTTATCCTCAAAGTGTTTGGCCAAATATTCCTCAAATATCTTAAACAAATATTTTATATTATTACTCTTTGCAAATTTATGTTTGCATTCCCTTATTTTGACATAGTAGGAGACCACTTAACCTATCATGTCTATACCGATTCTCAGAGTAATCTCTTTCATTCTAATTCCCCCGCTTTATTTTCCTGCATCCTATTCTCTCTCACCTGCCAATTCCTACCACCCTCCTATACTAGCAGTAACTTACAGTAACCTCCCAGGAATGAAGGAAAAAACAATGTCAGGAAAATTCCACACCATTAAATTTCAAAGTTCAAAGTAAATCTATTATCAAAGTACATATGTCACCATATACAATCCTGAGATTCATTTTCTTGTGGCTATACTCAATAAATCCATAATAGAATGATAACCATAAAAGAATCAGTAAAAAACTGCACCAACTTGAGTGTTCAACCAGTACGCAAAAGACAACAAACTGTGTAAATACAAAACAAAGAAATAATAATAAATAACAAATAAATAAGCAATAAATGTCAAGAACGTGAGAGGAAGAGTCCTTGAAAGTGAGCCCATATGAGTGGGAACATTTCAGTGATGGGGCATGTGAAGTTACTCCCTCTGGTTCAGCAACCTGGTGGTTGATGGGTAATAACTGTTCTTGAACCTGGTGTTTTGAGTCCTGGGGCTCTTTTGCCTTCTTCCTACTGGCAGCAGTGAGAAAAGAACGTGTTCTGAACAGTGGGAGTTCCTGATGGATACTGCTTTCCAGCAACAATGCTCCGTGCATGTGTGCTCAATGGTGGTAGGGCTTTACCCATGATGGACTAGACTGTATCCACTATTTTTATAGTATTTTCTGTTCAAGGGCATTGGTGTTTCCATATCAGTCCATGATGCAGCAAGTCAATGTACTCTCCACCACACATCTATAGTTTGTCGAAGTTTTGGATGTCATGCTGAATATTTGCAAAGTCCTAAGGAGGAAGTGGCACTGCCATGCTCTTCATAACATACTGGGCCCAGGACAAGTCCTCTGAAATGAAAACACCGAGGAATTTAAATTTACTGACCCTCTCCACCTCTGATCCTCCAGTGAGGACTGACTCATGGAATTCTAGTTTCTTCCTCCTGAAGGCAATAATCAACACCTTGGTCTTGCTGATATTGAGTAAGAGGTTGTTGTTGTGGCACCACTCAGCCAGATTTTCAATCTCCCTTCTGTATGCTGATTTATCACCACCTTTGATTCGGCTTACAACAGTGGTGTTGTCAGCAAACTTGAATGTGGCATTAGAGTTGTGATTAGCCACACAGTCGTAAGTGTAAAGCGAGCAGAGCAGAGAGCTAAGCACACGGCCTAGTGGTGCACCTGTGCTGATGGAGATTTTGGAGGGGATATTGTTGCCAGTCCAAGTGAAGAAATCAAAGAATCCATTGCACAAGGAGGTATTGAGACCAAAGTCTTAAAACTTATTCATTAGTTTCGAGAGGATGATGGTATTAAACGCTGAGCTGTAGTCAATAACAAGCATCCTGATGTATGCATCCTGCAGTCCAGATGTTCCAGGGTCCAGGGTTGAGTAATTTCAGGGAGATCAAGCATACAGTCTGTTGTGTTTGTTATTCAGGGGTAGTGCAGAGCACACCAGGACGCCAGTATGCAGGATACTCAACTGACCTTTATTGATAACCCTGCTTGTACAATATGTGAACTCCTCCCCTGTGGGAGTGGCTAACTGAACGGCATGGAATAACACCATTAACTACCATTACATCTTCCTTTCTTGAAAACAAAACGAGGCATGTACTTTGTATCTCTAGAAATGCATTGAAATTACAGTCACTGAAATTGAGCAATTCAGTTCACTTTACCCATAGCAATGCTCCTTGCATAAACACAAAAAGAACTGCAAACATTATAACAGTCTTTCTCTTTATTTTTAATGTTCTCTCTCCATTTTCCTCCTTTTTTCACCAATTCATTTTTTTAAGAACAGTCTCATTTTGTGAAATGTTTTCAACATTGGAACTCTTTGAAAAAAACACTCAATCTAATGAAGGTCAGGGTAGCCTACCTGAACACTCCAGTAAAGTGAGAGGATTATTCTTCCTCTCTTTAGTCATTTGCCCTAAGCTATTAGACTATGGAGTATATCTCTGGAGTAGGTTGATAAGCTAGCTGATCTGGTAAAGGTTCCTGGAAACTTTGGAGCAGATGGAGATTCTTGAAAAAGTGTGTCTACCTCAGGTAAGTTGTCCTTGTCATTATAACAGAAGTATCATTCTGAATCTTTGCAGATGTGGAGGTAAGACATAAGACCATAAAACATAGGAGCAGAATTAGGCCATTCAGCCCATCAAATCTGCTCCGCCATTCCATCATGGCTGATTCTGGATCCCACTCAACCCCATGCATCTGACTCTTGCCAAATCCTTTGATGCCCTGACTAGTCAGTGAACTATCAACTTCTGCCTTAAATATATCCACGGACCTGACCTTCACCACAGTTTGTGGCAGAGCATTCCACAGATTCACTACTCTCTGGCTAAAAATATTCCTCCTTACCTCTGTCAGTGGGACTAGGTGAGAGTAAGTGTTCGGCACGGACCAGAAGGGTTAAGATGGCCTGTTTCTATGCTGTAATTGTTATATGATTTATTTGGTTGTTCAATTTTGAGGTTGTGTCCTTCAATTCTGGATACCCCCACCACAGGTAACATCCTCTCCACATCCTTCCTAGTCCTTTCAACATTTGGTAGGTTTCAATGAGATCTCTCTGCAGTCTTCTAAATTCCAATGAGTACAGGCCAAAAGCTGCCAAATGCTGCTCACATGTTAACACCCTAATTCCTGGAATCATCCTTGTGAACCTCCTCTGGACTCTCTCCAATAGCAAAACATCCTTTCTGAGAAATGGGCCCAAAGCTGTTGACACTACTCCAAGTACAGCCTGACTAGTGTCATATAAAGCCTCAGTATTATCTCCTTGGTTTTGTATTCTATTCACCTTGAAATAAATGCCAATATTGCACTTGCCTTCTTTACCACAGACTCAACCTGTAAATTAACCTTCTGGGAGCCTTGCACAAAGACTCCTCAGTCCCTCTGCACCTCTGATGCTTGAAGTTTCTCCCCATTCAGATAACAGTCCACACTATTGTTCCTTTCACCAAAATACATGATCATACATTTCCCACATTGTATTCCATCTGCCACTTTTTTGCCCAATTTGTCAAAGTCCTGATGCAATCACATTGCTTCCTCATCTCTACCTACCACTCCATCCAATTTTCATATCATCTGCAAACTTTGCCACAAAGCTATCAATTCCATTATGTAAATAATTAACAAACAATGTGAAAAGTAGTTGTCCCAATACTGCCCCTGATGAATAGTCACCATCAGTCACTCAGTCATTCCTCTATCTATGCCAATATCTTTCCTGTAACACCATAGGATTTTATCTTGTTAAGCAGCTTCATGTATGGTACCTTATCAAATGTCTTCTGAAAATCCAAGTAAAAGACATACACTGACTGTCCTTTGTCCACCCTGCTTATTACTTCCTCAAAGAACTCCAACAAATTAGATTTGTGAGGCAAAATTTCCCTTTACAGAAACCATGCTGACTTTGACTTATTTTATCATTAGTCTCCAGGTACCTCGAAACCTCCTCCTTAATAATAGACTCTAAAACTTTCCCAACCACTGTGGTTAGACTAACTGGCCTATAATTTTCTTTCTTTTGCCTTCCTCCCTTCTTAAAGAGTGGAGTGACATTTGCAATGATCCAGTCCTCTGGGACCATGTAAGAATCAAGTGATACTTGAAAGATCATGACCAATGCATCCGTTATCTCTTCAGCAACCTCTCTTAGGACTCTGGGATGTAGTCCATCTGACCCAGTAGACATTCACATTAAGATCTTTGTGTTTGCCTAACAATTTTTCCTTTGTAATAGCAATGGCACTCACTCCTGTTCCCTGACACTCACGGCCCTCTAGAGCACTACTGGTGTCTTCCACAGTGCAGACAGATGCAAAGTGCCTATTAAGTTCCACAGTGCCATTTCTTGTTCCCCCATTACCACCTCACCAGCATCATTTTCCAGTGATCCAATATCAACTCTCACCTTCTTTTTACTCTTTATATATTTGAAAACACCTTTAGTATTCTGCTTTATATTATTGTCTAGTCTGGCCTCGTATTTCAGCTTTTCCCTTCTTATAGATTTTTAGTTACCTTTTGTTGGATTTTAAAAGCTTCCCAATCATCCAACTTCCCAATCACTTTTGCTAGCTTATATGCCCTTTCCTTAGCTTTTATGCAGTCCTAAACTTCCCTTGTCAGCCACGGTTGCCATTTGAGAATTTCTTCCTCTGTGGAACATATCTATCCTGTGACTTGTGAAATATTCTCAGAAACTTCAACCATCTCTGCTCTGTCATCATCCCCACCAGTATCCCCCTCCAATCCACCTGGGCAAGCTCCTTTATCATGTCAGTATAATACCATTTATTCCATTGTGATACTGATACATGTGAGTTATGCTTCTCCCTCTCAAATTGCAGTATGAATTCAATCATATTATAATCACTGCCTCCTAAGGTTTCCCTTACATTAAGCTCCCGAATAAGATCTGGGTTGTTACACAACACCCAATCTAAGACAGCCTTTCCCCAAGTAGGCTCAAGCACAAGGTGCTCTAAAAGCTATTTTGTAGGCATTCAACAAATTCTCTCTCTTGTGATCTGACAGCAACCTGAATTTCCCAATTCCCTTGCATTTTGAAGTCCCCATTACAATTGTGACATTACCCTTATTAGCACCACACACAAAACACTGGCGGATAACAGCAGGCCAGGCAGCATCTATAGGAAGAAGCACTGTCAACCCTTCGTCAGGACTGACTGAAAGAAGAGATAGTAAGACATTCGAAAGTGGGAGGGGGAGGGGGAGACCCGAAATGATAGGAGAAGACAGGAGGGGGAGGGATGAAGCTAAGAGCTGGAAAGTTGATTGGCAAAAGGGATACAGGGCTGGAAAAGGGATAGGATCATGGGACGGGAGACCTGGGGAGAAAGAAAGGCGAAGGGGAGCACCAGAGGGAGATGGAGAGAAGGCAAGGAGTGATTGTGAGAGGGACAGAGAGGGGAAAAAACAGAGACAGAAAAAAAGGGGGGAAATAATTAATAAATAAATAGATAGATAAATAGATAACTAAGGGATGGGGTAAGAAGAGGAGGAGGGGATTTAACGGAAGTTAGAGAAGTCAATGTTCATGCCATCAGGTTGGAGGCTACCCAGCCGGTATATAAGGTGTTGTTCCTCCAACCTGAGTGTGGCTTCATCTTGACAGTAGAGGAAGCCATGGATAGACATATTGGAATGGGAATGGGATGTGGAATTAAAATGTGTGGCCACTGGGAGATCCTGCTTTCTCTAGTGGACCACCAACATTTTGTGTGTGTTGCTTGAATTTCCATCATCTGCAGATTTCCTCGTGTTTACTCTTATTCCATGCCTTTTCCAGCTCCCTTTGCAATCTCAACCCCACATCTTGACTACTATTTGGAGGTCTATATATGATTCCCAAAATGGTTTTTTTACCCTTGTAATTTCTTAACTCAATCCACAAAGATTGGGCATTCTCTGACCCTCTTTCTAAATATGTAATTCCATCTGTGACCCTCAGGTTCTGTCGGATGCATAAGTCTGGGGAAGACGATCTCTGGCCCTGCCAAACGGGTGAGATTGAGATGCAAGTCCACCCCTGAATCCCCCTGTTTGTGTGGACACTGCATGATTTGTTACCCTGTTACAAAGCAGTACCACAAAATAACAGACAATGCACTGAATGCAATTAAACAATTAACTTTATAATTCTTAATTTGACTACAGGGTTAGTGAAGAAAAAGCAAAAGAAAAGAAAAGGGCCCATTTTAATGAAACAGTCACAATTTGATGCTCAGTTTCCCCTTTACCGATCCTCCTTCGATCATAGCTCCACTCTGGCATCTTCTCTCTTCATCTCCCGCCGAACAAAAGACCCAGATCACCCTGGTGTCAGGCACACGGCACAAAAACACCCTCCACCACTGGAGGGCTCACATTCCAAACCACCGGTCATCTCTAACCATAACCCAAACACTGCTTCTACAGAAAGACCATTATGTTAGCAGTGAAACCTTTCCCAGGTGTTACACATTTCTTACCAATAAAGCCACACCTCTCCCTGTGAGTTCCTGCTTGTTCTTTCAACATAAAGTATATCCTTTGATGTTTAGCTCCCAACTATGGCCTTCTTTCAGCCACACATCAGCTGTGCCACCAGTTCTTCAATCTTATTCTGAATGCTACACACGTTTCAGTAAAGCATCTCAGTCCTATGTTCTTCACTCTTTTGAATTTTGTGTCTGTGGTACAATTTAACTCTTTGCCCTGTCTGCATTTGTACCCAGTCATTGGCTTGTGCTTCCTTACATTCATGTTACACCCCTCATCTACTTGTAAACCTGCTGGCTCACCCTCAGCTCTATCATACTGGTTCCCATCCCCCTACCATATTAATTTAAACCACTCCCAACAGCTCTACTAAACCTGTCTGCAAGACTATTGGCTCCCCTTGGATTCATTTGCAACCCATCTCTTTTGTACAGGTCCCACCTGCCCCAGAAGAGGTCACAATTATACAGAATCTAAACCCTGCCCCCTGCTCCAATTCTTCAGGCGTGCATTTATCTGCCACCTCATTCTATACCTATACTCACTGTCATGTGGCACAGGCAGCAATCCCATGATTAAGGTTCTGCTTCTCAGTTTCTTTCCTAACTTACTATATTCTTTTTTCAGGACCTCCTCCCTTTTTCTACCTATGTCATTGGTACCAAAATGTACCATGACTTTTGGCTGTTCACCCTTCCCTTTCAGGATATTGTGGATGCATCCAGAAACATCTTGGACCCTGACACATGGGAGGCAAACTGCCATCCATGTTTCCTTTTCACGTCCACAGAATCACCTGTCTATCCAACTGACTATAGAGTTCCCTTTTACTGCTGCCATCCTCTTCAGTTCCCTTCCCTTCTGAGCCACAGGGTCAGACTCAGTGCCAGAGACATGGCTGCTGTTGCTTCCCCCAGGTAGGTTGATTTTCCTCCATGCACCCCCTGTACAGTACTCAAAATGGAGTACTTATTGTACTATGGAGTACCTATTGGCCACAGGGTTGCTCTCCACTATCTGATGTTCTCCCTTCCCTTTCCTGTCAGTCACCCATTTATCTTGCTTCTGTAGCCTTGGGATGACTACCTTCCCGTGGTTCCTATCTATCTTCACTTTCCCTAACAAACTGAATGTCATCAAGCTGCATCTCAGTTCCCTATCACAGTCTCTAAGGACTGTATCTCGACATGTAAGTGTTTTGGGCTAAGGAGGCTGATAAGTGGCTTGTAGTCTGTTTCAAGTAGGAATTTAGTGCCTATCAAGTAGCAGCTAAAGCCTTCACAAATCCACATGAGACAAGCTTCTCCTTTTTGATTTAGACATAACACTGTTCAGTAGGAGTCAGTGTTCTTGATGCATATTGCACCAGTTTCCATACACCACTGCAGTATTGTATGAGCACTCCCCCTAGGCCATAGGAAGAGGCATCTGCTGAGACCTTGATAGCGTTGTTTGGATCAAAGAACACTAATGTTGTTAAGCTCTGCTTTAAGTGATGAGAATGAATCCACTGGTGGTGCATTCAAGATCCAAACATTTCTCTGGCAGAGAAGGTCATGTCGTGGCTTTGTTTTCTTTGCCAAATCTGGAATTAACTGTCTCAGTATGGGGTTGTTCCATGTTCTGAACTCTTGCCAATTTGGTTACACTCCCTCTGAGGACAGTTGAATCTGGTTGCACTCCCTCTGAGGACAGTTGGAAGCCTAAGAACTTCACATTCAACTTAGTTAATTCACATTTCTTTTTGTTCAGGGTGATTCCAGACTGTTTCAGTTTCCCCAAGGCAGCATTCACTCTTCTGTCACATTCCTTACTTGAGCCTCCGAAGATGAGTAAATCGTTCATGTGACAGACTACTCCTTCCAGTCCCTCCAAAATTTGGTTCATCCTCATCTGAAAGAGTTCAGGGGCTGATGAGATGCCAAAGGGAGTCTCTTGAAGGCATCGTGTCCATGTTGTGTGATAAAGATTGTGAGCCTCTGTGTCTCAGGAGCAACACGTGTCTGCCGGAACCCTGAGTTTGCATCTAGTTTGATGAAGAACTTTGCTCCACCCAACATCTGCTCAACAGAGAGCAAAATAAACTTCTCTCATGTCACTGCATTATTCAATTTTGTTAGATCCACGCAGATCCACACTGTGTTATCCAGCTTGGGAACAGGAACAATGCTCATACACCAGTCAGTAGGTCCATTCCCTCTAGTTATAATGTCAAGTGCCTCCATTCTCACAAGTTCAGCTTTGACTTTGTTCATCAATGGGACTGGTACATACCTCGCTGTTGTCAGAGAGTAGGGTGTCACTCCTGGCCTCAGTTGGACAGGGTACTCTTCATTCAGAACCACCAGGCTTGTGAACAATTCTGGGTACTTCTGCCGCTGAACATTATTCAGCAAATCCAACCTTGCAGTGATGTTCAGCTTCTCGATGGCGTGTCGTCCCAGTAGTGGTGAGAAGAGATTCTGAACAACACAGACATCCTCTTTTAACTGTTCCTAACTTTTACAGATGGAAGTAGTAAATATTCCTTTTACAGTGAGCTTATGTTTCCCTAGTCCCTTAAGAATCTTCTCTGTTGGGTTTAACATAATGCCTGTTTTCTTCACCAGTTTTGTGAACAGACTTTTGGAGGTGGCTGTGATATCTGCCCTAGTGTCCAGTTTGAACATCACTGCCCTATTTTGCAACTGAACCATAGTATACCAGCCTTGTCTATTTGAATCTAAAGCCCCAAGGAAGCTCTCTCTTCATCTGAATCCTGGTTTTCTTTGACTTCCTGAAGAACTATTGCTGAGTGACACTGGCTCATATAATGGCCATCTGTATTGCATTAGCGGCATTTCACATCTTTTGCTGGACAGAGCTCTGATGTAGAATGGAGACTTGTTGCATCTCCTGCAGTTGGAGATTTTACCTCCTCTTTGTTTCACTTGTTTGTTTTGTTTGAGCTGAGCTCTACTGTCACCTCTTTCTGACTTCACTCTGTTTGTACTCTTCCTTCTGCACAGCTTCTAGCTCTACTTCAGCATCATGTCCTTGCCTGTGTTCTGTCTGTTGCTGATGAACATTCTCCCTCTGCCTGACTATAGTAATAGCTTTCTCCAGTGTGAGACCTGCCTGCAACTGAAATCTCTCTGACAATTTGGTGTCTGGTAGCCCAACAACAATTGTGTCCCTAATGAGCTCATCTCTCAGATTTCCATATGCACAGTTGTCTGACAGGACAGAAAATGCTGTGATTAAATCATTTACACCTCCATCTGGCTCCTGTCTTCTGGAGTTGAACTTTGGCCTCTCATTTATCTCATTTTGCTTTCCTGTGAAATATTCTTTGGTTTTGTCCTGCACTGTTTTGTACTCCTTTTTCTGAGTATCTGTCAGTCTTAAACCATCCATGATGTCATCTGCTTTGTCACCCATGTAGTATATCAATGTGTTTACTTGATGCTCTTCTGAAGCCTGTGTGTGATTGCTTGTAACTCTAAATCTCTCAAACCATCCAAGCCATCTCTCAAGTACCCTGGTTGGGAGAAATAAAATGCTACAGGGATGGGTGGGGGGGGGGGGGGAATGTTGGCATTTATTTCAAGCAGAATAGAATATAAAAGCAAGGAGATAATGCTGAGGCTTTATAACACACTAGGATTATTGTCAACAGTATCTCAGAAAGCATGTAATATCATTGGAGAGAGTCCAGTGGAGGTTCACAAGAATGATTCTGGGAAAGAAGGGAACATATGAGGAGCATATATGGCAGCTTTGGGCAAGTACACACTGGAATTTACAAGAATGTGGGGGGTGGAAGGGATCTCATTGAAACCCACTGAATGTTGAAAGGACTAGATAGGATGGATGTTGAGAGGATGTTTCCTATGACGTGGGTATCCAGAACTGGAGGGCACAGTCTCAAAATCAACAGGCAATCTTTTAGAACAGAGGGAAGTAGGATTTTTTTTTAGACAGAGAGTAGTGAATCTGTGGAATGCTCTGCCACAGACAGCGGCAGAGGCCAAGTCTGTTGGTATATTTAAAGTGGAAATTGATAGTTACCTGATCAATTAGGGCATCAAAGAATATAGGGTTGAAGGGGATTAAGGATCAGCCATTTTTGGAATGGCGGAGCAGACTCGATGGGCTGAATGGGCTCCTTCTGCTCCTATGTCTTATGGTCTTATGGCTTTATTAGGATGTAGATGTGTGTACTGTAGGTTCTTGCTCCGTTTCCATGTTTGCTTGTTTATTTATTTGGTCTACAAAAGTCTTTTTTTTCTCTCTCCATGAGAGTTTGACTGACTTCTTTGACTTCTCTGCTGTGCCTGTGTCTCTGGGCACTTCCCCTGGCCGGTGGCCGACAAATTATTACAATGTCAGCACTTTGGTGTAGCTAAAGGCTTTGCCTAGCAACCCTGGCTCTTTCTCGGATTATGCCTCATGGAGCAAACTAACAAAGGCAGGTTAAATGTTTGTTCATAAGTCTGTAGATGTTTTTCACAGTTATATGTGAACAAGAACAGTCCTCTGTAATTTGTTTACTTGTTGGGGGTCTCACTTGGTCTGTAGCACCAATTCATTGACGATCAAACACTTTTGACAGTATGTTGTGTTTGTTATTGAGGGATAGTACAAAGCACACAGATACTGATCTCTCTCTCAGAGATAGTAATAATAAGGTTTGTCTATTGTCATTGATGAAGACCCTGACACCATTAATACTTCTTATGAGGTCGAGTTGCTGGCTCAATGTTCAACCCAGCATGAATAGCGAGCATGCAAGGAAGCTGGCCAGATTCGAACTCAAGACCTCTTGCCCCGAAGTTCAGCGCTGATGCCACTACACCACCAGCCGGCTTTAATGGTGTCGAGACTAGCGCTTGATTTGGATTTAAGTAAGGGAGAGTTGCACAGTGTCAGCCTCACTCTCTCTTCCCAAATCCCATCTGGATCCAGTGGCAAGACAAGAGTCGAGACGGCTGGAGATGGGACTAGGCACAGTGGATGCCCGCGACATCTTCTGTGTCTTGTCACGCTCTACATATTCCACGGTGCTTGCAGAGACCGCCATCTTGACCATTGGACCTTCCATTGGTCTCGTCCACTCAATCCGCCGGAGTCTGTCTTCACATGCTGGGACAGACAACTCCCTATCTCACCAAGGGTTTAAGACCCGTCGGCTACCCTCACCTGGTTTATCCGGCTGGTCGAAGCTGTTGCCTGGAGTGTGGCCACTGTCACATGCAAACAGCTACAGGAAGCCACAGGTGAGAGCTGAGTGCCAGGTGGGGACCAAAGGTGGACAAACCGCCTGAAAAGGATGTGACATGTTCCCCCACCAGAGCTGCTACCCCTCCCTGACATCCCAGAGATACTCCTGACTTGAAGAATGTATCCATATTTCCTAGTATTTTCATTGAGGACTCAGTTTCTTCATCATCACTTTTCATATCCATTCAGATGCTTTTTAGATTGACATTGGTGTTGAATAGAACTGTCCCCCACACTTCCCCCCAGCTCTGGTTTATATGGTAATCTACACTCCAGTACTCCGAGGCAACAATTTATTCTCCACTAATGATTACTCTGTTGCCTCAGAGGAAACTTGTTTTCCCAATCTATGCTAATTAGAGGACTCTACGCTAATAGGGGACTTGATAGTTAGGGGGTCAGATAGGCGATTCTATGGATGCAATCAGGAGACTCGGATGGTAGTTTACCTCCCTAGTGCCAGGGTCCGGCATGTTTCTGATTCGCGTCCAAGATATCCTGAAGTGGGAGGGTGAGGAGCCAGAGGTCCTGGTACATATAGGTGCCAATGACATAGGTAGGAAAAGGGAAGAAGTCCTGAAAGGAGAATATAGGGAGTTCTCAAGGCAGTTGAGAAGAAGGACCGCAAAGGTAGTAATCTCCAGATTACTGCCTGTGCCACACAACAGTGACAATAGGAATGGAATGAGGCGGAGGTTAAATGCATGGCTAAGGGATTGGAGCAGGGGGCAGGGATTCAAGTTTCTGGATCTTTGGGACCTCTTTTGGGGCAGGTGTGACCTGTACAAAAAAGGACGGGTTACACTTGAATCCTAGGGAGACCAATATCCTGGCAGGAAGGTTTAATAGAGCTGTTAGGGAGGGTTTAAACTAATTTGGCAGGGGGATGGGAACTGGAATGATGGAGCGGAGGAGAGGGAAAACAGAAATAGATCTAAGGTAGTGAGCAGTAAGGATGTCAGGAAGGATAGGAGGTGATGGAGCAAATTTGCAGCCATTGGGATGAGTTGCAGTGCAATCAATGCAAAAAGTACCAAATACTGGACTCAAGGTGTTATACTTAAATGCACGCAGCATAAGGAATAAAGTGAACGATCTTGTTTGTACAGTTACAGATTGGCAGGTATGATATCTTGGCCATCACTGAGACGTGGCTAAAGGATGCATGTCTCTGGGAGTTGAACGTCCAAGGATACACGGTGTATCGGAAAAATAGGCAGGTAGGTAGAGGGGGTGGCGTGGCTTTAATGGTAAGAAATGATATTAAATCATTAGAAAGAGTTGACACAGGATCTGAAGGCACAGAATCTTTATGGGTTGAACTAAAAAATTGCAGGGGTAAAAGGACCCTGAAGGCAGTTACCTACAGGCCTCCAAACAGCTGCAGTGTTGTGGACTACAAATTACAACAGGAAATAGAAAAGGCTTGCCAGAAGGGCAGTGTTATGATAATTGCAGGGGATTTTAACATACGAGTGGATTGGGAAAATCAGGTCGGCACTGGATCTCAAGACAGAGAATTTGTAGAATGTCTACAAGATGGCTTTTTAGAACAGCTTGTTGTTGAGCCCACTAGGGGATCGGCTGTACTGGATTGGGTATTGTGTAATGAACCAGAGATGATTAGAGAGATGGAAGTGAAGGAACCCTTAGGAGGCAGTGATCACATGATTGAGTTCACTGTAAAATTTGAGAAAGAGAAGCCGAAATCCGATGTGTCGGTATTTCAGTGGAGTAAAGGAAATTACAGTGGCATGAGTGAGGAACTGGCCAAGGTTGACTGAAAAGAGCAGCAGTGGCTGGAGTTTATGCGAGAAGTGAGGAAGGTGCAAGATAGATATATTCCAAAGAAGAAGAAATTTTCGAATGGAAAAAGGATGCAACCATGGCTGACAAGAGAAGTCAAAGCCAAAGTAAAAGCAAAGCAGAGGGCATGCAAGGAAGCAAAAATTAGTGGGAAGACAGAGGATTGGGAAGTTTTTAAAAGCTTACAAAAGGAAACTAAGAAGGTCATTAAGAGGGAAAAGATGAACAATGAAAGGAAGCTAGCAAATAATATCAAAGAGGATACTAAAAGCTTTTTCAAGTATATACAGAGTAAAAGATGGGTGAGAGTAGATATAGGACCGATAGAAAATGATGCTGGAGAAATTGTAATGGGAGATAAGGAGATGGCGGAGGAGCAGAGCGAGTATTTTGCATCAGTCTTCACTGAGGAAGACATCAGCAATATACCGGACATTCAAGGGTGTCAGGGAAGAGAAACATACACAGTCACCATTACAACAGAGAAAGTACTCAGGAAGTTGAATAGTCTAAGGGTAGATAAATCTCCTGGACCAGATGGAATGCACCCTCGTGTTCTGAAGGAAGTAGCAGTGGAGATTGTTGAGGCATTAGCAATGATCTTTCAAAAGTTGATAGATTCTGGCCTGGTTCCGGAGGACGGGAAGATTGCAAATGTCACTCCGCTACTTAAGAAGGGGGCAAGGAAGCAAAAAGGAAATTATAGACCTGTTAGCTTGACATCGGTGGTTGGGAAGTTGTTGGAGTTGATTGTCAAGGATGAGGTTACGAAGTACCTGGAGGCATATGACAAGACAGGCAGAACTCAGCATGGTTTCCTTAAAGGAAAATCCTGCCTGACAAGCCTAGTGCAATTTTTTGAGGAAATTAAAAGTAGGCTAGACAAGGGAGATGCAGTGGATGTTGTGTATTTGGATTTTCAGAAGGCCTTTGACAAGGTGCCGCACATGAGGCTGCTAAACAAGATAAGAGCCCATGGAATTACAGGAAAGTTACATATGTAGATAGAGCGTTGGTTGATTGGCAGGAAACAGAGAGTGGGAATAAAGGGATCCCATTCTGGTTGGCTGCCGGTTACCAGTGGTGCTCCACAGGGGTCCGTGTTGGGGCCGCTTCTTTTTACATTGTATATAAATAATTTGGATTATGGAATAGATGGCTTTGTGGCTAAGTTTGCTGATGATACCAAGATAGGTGATGGGGCCGGTAGTGCTGAGGAAACGAGAGTCTGCAGAGAGACTTGGATAGACTGGGGAAATGGGCCAAGAAGTGGCAAATGAATTACAATGTCGGAAAGTGTATGGTCATGCACTTTGGTAGAAGAAATAAATGGGCAGACTATTATTTAAATGGGCAGAGAATTCAAAGTTCTGAGATGCAACGGGACTTGGGAGTCCTCATGCAGGATACCCTTAAGGTTAACCTCCAGGTTGAGTCGGTGGTGAAGAAGGCAAATGCAATGTTGGCATTCATTTCTAGAGGAATAGAGTATAGGAGCAGGGATGTGATGTTGAGGCTTTATAACGCACTGGTAAGACCTCACTTGGAATACTGTGTGCAGTTTTAGGCTCCTTATTTAAGAAAGGATGTGCTGACATTGGAGAGGGTTCAGAGAAGATTCACTAGAATGATTCCGGGAATGAGAGGGTTAACATATGAGGAACGTTTGACCGCTCTTGGACTGTACTCCTTGGAGTTTAGAAGAATGAGGGGGGACCTCATAGAAACATTTTAAATGTTGAAAGGCATGGACAGAGTGGATGTGGCAAAAAAATTTCCCATGGTAGGGGAGTCTAGTACGAGAGGACATGACTTAAGGATTGCAGGGTGCCCATTCAGAACAGAGATGAGAAAAAAAATTTTAGCCAGAGGGTGGTGAATCTATGGAATTTGTTGCCACGGGTGGCAGTGGAGGCCAAGTCATTGGGTGTATTTAAGGCAGAGATTGATAGGTATCTGAGTAGTCAGGGCATCAAAGGTTATGGTGAGAAGGCGGGGGAATGGGACTAAAGGGGAGATTGGATCAGCTCATGATGAAATAGCAGAGCAGACTCGATGGGCCAAATGGCTGACTTCTGCTCCTTTGTCTTATGCTCTTATGGTCTAATTGAGCTCTGATTGTTTCCTTTGGTTACCATTGACATCATATTCTCCATGTTAGCTACTGAATGAATGAGGACTTGCACAACCCCTGATACACTTTGCTGGATCAACCTGTTCTCTCAGCCTTTTAATTTAGTCGTTCATGGATGCAACTGACAAAGTCAATATTTATTTTCCATTGAAGTTCAACTTTATTGTCATTCAACTATACACACGTATAACACCGAATGAAACAATTTCCTTCTGAAACAAGTACAACACAGTACATAGAGTAAAACTCACTAGAACAAATAAAGATTTGCTTTACCACAAATACCACAGACTCAACCTATGAATTAACCTTCTGCGAGTCTTGCACGAAGACTCCTAAGTCCCTTTGCATCTCTGTTGTTTGAATTTTCTCCCCATTTTTATAATAGTCCACACTATAGTTCTTCTTACCAAAATGCATGAACATACATTTCCCAACACTGTATTCCATCCGTCTGCCACTTTATTGCTCATTCTTCCAACTTGTTGACATTCTGCTACAATAGCATTGCTTCCTCAGTCTACCTACCCCTCCACCTATTTCCGTATTATCTGCAAACTTTTCCACAAAGCCATCAATTCCATTACCTAAATCACTGACAAACAATGTGAAAAGTAGCCGTCCCAATACTGTCCCCTGAGAAACATCACTAGTCTCTGGGAGTCAACCAGAAAAGGCCCCCTTTATTCCTACTTGCTGCCTCCTGCCTATCAGTCATTCCGCTATTCGTTGAATAGTACAGCGCATTGCAGTCTCCTCGGCCCACATTTATGCCAGTATCTTTCCTGCAATGCCATCTTGTTAAGCAGCCTCATGTGTGGCATCTTATTAAATGCCTTCAAATCCAAGTAAATGAAATCCACTGCCTCTCCTTTGTCCATACTGCTTGTGATTTCCTCGAAAAACTCCAACAGATTAGACTTGTCAGGCAAGATTTCTCTTTACAGAAACCATGCTGACTTTGATTTATTTTATCATTAGTCTCCAAGTACCCTGAAACTTTATCCTTATTAATAAGATTCCAACACTTTCCCAACCACTGAGGTTAGGCTAACTGGCCTATAATTTCCTTTCTTTTGCCTTCCTCCCTTCTAAAAGCATGGAGTGACATAAGTCAAGGTTGTCTTATACAAACAAGACAGATAACAAGATAATCCATTGTTAAGAGCTGACATATGAAATAGACAGGTTTCATTGCATGCAGAGAAGCATCCAGAAAACTTCAGAAGACCATAAGATATAGGAGCCAGAAGATTATTAGACATAAGAGCTGAACTAGGCTATTCAGTCCATCAATTCTGCTCAGCCATTCAATCATGGAATATCTTGCAGTTAGATGCCGTATATTTTACCTACCATGGGAGATTTTCAGGATCATTTTGGTAGCGGTATACATTCCAACTCAGGCCAATGTCAATCAGGCTCTAGATGATCTGAGCAACGGGACCAACATGCACAAAACAGTGCACTCTAATG
This sequence comes from Hemitrygon akajei, assembly GCF_048418815.1. Classification (NCBI taxonomy): domain Eukaryota; kingdom Metazoa; phylum Chordata; class Chondrichthyes; order Myliobatiformes; family Dasyatidae; genus Hemitrygon; species Hemitrygon akajei. The sequence continues at coordinate 1,742,789 of NC_133146.1, forward strand.
CCTTCACCATTGTTTTAGGGGATTTTAACCAGGCCAGTCTGAAAAAAAATCACAAAGCAATTACCATCAACAGATCACTTGCAATACCAGAGGAAACAGCATACTGGAGGATTGCTGCACCACCATCAAGAATGCCTACCGTGCTATTCCACACCCTCACTTCGGGAAGTCTGATCACCTAGCTGTACTTCTACTCCCTGAATATAGGCAGAGACTGAAGACTGCAGCACCAGTAGTGAGGACAAGGTATGGACAAGGGAAGCACAAGAATGCTTACAGGACTGCTTGGTGGATGAACTGTGTTCAGGGATTCATCTTTGAACCTGGATGAGTATGCTGCAGTTGTTACCAACTTCATTAAAACCTGTGTGGATGAGTGTGTGCCTACAAAGTACATTCCCATATCAAAAGCTCTGGATAAACCAGGGGGTATGTCATCTGCTGAAGGGTAAATCTGGGGCATTCAAGGTTGGCGACCCAGGCCTTTACCAGAAAACCAGGGATAGCTTGTGAAGAGCTATTTCAAGGGTGAAGGAACAATTTCGAATGAGGTTGGAAGCGACGTCAGATGTATGACAACACTGGCAGGTTTTGCAAGGTATTACTTCCTACAAAGCAAAACCCAATAGCATGAATGGCAGTGATGCTTCACTACCAGATGAACTCAACGCCTTCTATACCCGCTTTGAAAGGGAGAATATAATTACAGCTGTGAAGATCCCTGCTGCACCCGGTGACCCTGTGATCTCTGTCTTGGAGGCTGATATTAGGCTGTCCTTAAGCAGTAATGAACCCTCGCAAGGCGGAAGGCCCCGATGGAGTACCTGATAAGGCTCTGAAAATTTGCGCCAACCAACTGGCAGGAGTATTCAAATACATTTTCAACCTCTCATTGCTATGGGCAGAAGTTCCCACTTGCTTCAAAAAGGCAACAATTATAACAATTGTGCCTTGGAAGAATAATGTGAGCTGCCTTAATGACTATTGCCCAATAGCACTCATATCGACAGTGATGAAATGCTTTGAGAGGTTGGTCATGACTAGATTGAACTCCTGCTTCAGCAAGGACCTGGACCCATTGCAATTTGCCTATTAGCACAATAGGTCAACAGCAGATGCAATCTCAATGGCTCTTCACATGGCCTTAGACCACCTGGACAATATGAACATCTATGTCAGGATGCTGTTCATCGACTATAGCTCAGCATTTTACACATCATTCCCACAATCCTAATTGAGAAGTTACAGAACCTGGGCTTCTGTATCTCCCTCTGCAATTACATCCTCAACTTCCTAACTGGAAGACCACAATCTGTGCGGATTGATGATAATATCTCCTCCTCGATGACGATCAACGCTGGTGCACTTCAGGGATGTTTGCTTAGCCCACTGCTCTACTCTCTCCACACCCATGACTGTGTGGCTAGACACTGTTGGTAGAATCTCAGATGGAGACAAGAGGACATACAGGAGTGAGATATTAACTAGTGGAGTGGTGTTGCAGCAACAACCTTGCACTCAATGTCAGTAAGAGGAAAGAGCTGATTGTGGACTTCAGGAAAGGTAAGATGAAGGAACACATACCAATCCTCACAGAGGGATCAGAAGTGGAGAGAGTAAGTAGTTTCAAGTTCCTGGGTGTCAATATCACTGAGGACCTAACCTGGTCCCAACATATTTATGGAGCTATAAAGAAGACAAGACAGCAGCTATACTTCATTAGGAGTTTAAAGAGATTTGGTATGTGAACAAAAACATTCAAAAACTTCTATAGATGTATTGTGGAGAGCATCCTGACAGGCTGCATCACTGTCTGGTATGGTGGGGAGGGGGCTACTGCATAGGACTGAAATAAGCTGCAGAGGGTTGTAAATTTAGTCGGCTCCATCTTGGGTACTAGCCTACAAAGTACCAAGGACATCATCAAGGTGTCTCAGAAAGCCAGTGTCAATTATCAAGGACCTCCAGCACCCAGGGCATGCCCTTTTCTCACTGTTACCATCAGGTAGGAGGTACAGGAGCCTACCATCAAGGCACATCAAGGTACCATCAAGGCACACACTCAGTGATTCAAGAACAGTTTCTTCCCCTCTGTCATCTGATTCCTAAATGGACATTGAACCCGTGAACACTATGTCACATTTTAAATATATATAATTTCTGTTTTTGCATGATTTTTAATCTATTCAATATATGTATACTGTATTGATTGATTGATTTATTTATCTTTTTTTTTGCTTCTTCTTCTTCTTTGTTCTGTTTTTGCTTTGATCTGCTGCTGTTATGTTAACAAATTTCACGACAGAGGCATGATAATAAACCTGATTCTGATTCATTTTCAAACCCTATTCTTCTACATTCTCAATGGAACCCTTAACCTCTTTATCAATCAAAACTTCTCAATATCTGCCTTAAATGCATTCAATGCCTTGGTCTCCACAGCTTACTGTGACAAGTTTAACCACTTTCTGGCTGAAGAAATTCTTCTTCATCTCAGTTTTAGAGAGATGTCCATTTATTTCAATGTTATGCCCTCCGATCCTAATGTCTCCTACTAAAGGAAGTATACTTACCATATTCATTCTATCCCAGTCTTTCCAAATACAGATCCTGAAACATATAATGCTCCTCACAGGTTAAGATTTTCAACCTAACAATTATACATGTAAACTTCCACTCTCCAGGGCCAACACATCCTTTCCCAGGATCTGTTCCAAGCAGGACCCAAAACTGCTCTCAAAATGAAAGGCTTTTCCATTCCCTCCCTCTATGATTTCCTTCAGCGTGTTTCTAACTCAACAGCTCCAAATCGAGCTACTACTGCAAACTACTGCCCTTCATTGCTGCTTTTAACAGCCGTGTCTTCGCTGAGCCCATTTTGCAACTTCAGATGCTGTAGGTTAAGAGTCTGGCTCTTTTCATAATAGAAATTGGAAAATCAAAAAACAGGAAGACATTGTAAAGTGTCCGGAGAGTCTGGTTACTGGGCTCTGTCCAGAATTAATGGGTATAGTTCTCCTGTAGAGATAATGATTTTCTTTGATCTTGCTATTTCCACTATACAAAAAAATAACCAATCTGTGCAACCTCCAGTAATGGATCATTAAAACTTTCTAGATATCAGGTATCATTCTAGTTTGGCTCAGTTAGTGTCAGGCTTCAAAAGCACATTCATTTGGAAGTACCCTTTCTGAATGATTTCCAAAACATATCAACAAAGTAGTAATCAAACTTACCAAATAGAAACCGGGATTACTGGAAATACTAAGCAAATTATGTTGCTTCTGTGACAGTACTTCACATCGATGTCTTAAAATCAGAGCTGAAAGTTCAAAGTTGAAAGCAAATATATTATTAATGTACATATATGTCACAAATACACTCCTGAAGTTCATTTTCATGTGGGTGTACTCTACTCAATAAACCCAATAACCGTAACAAAATCAATGAAATTTCACATCAACTTGGGCATTACTGTGCAAAAGACAACAAACTCTGCAAATACAACAAGAAAGAAATAATGATTATAAATAAATAAGCAATAAATATCAAGAACATTAGATGAAGAGTCCTTGAAAATTAGTTCATAGGTTGTGGGAATAGTTCAGTGATGGAGCAAGTGAAGTTGGACAAGGTTAGCTCCTTTGGTTCAGGAGGCTGATGGTTGAGGGGTGAAAACTGTCCCTGAACCTACCAGTGTGAATCTTGAAGCTTCTATACCACCTTTATGATGGCAGCAGTGAGAAGACAGCACGACCTAGGTGGCGGGGGTCACTGACAATGCATGCTGCTTTCGTGCTCAAGGGAGGAGGGCTTTAACCAGAATGGACGGGGCTATAGCCACTACTTTTTGTAAGATCTTCAGTTAAAGGGCATTGGTAACTCCATACCAGGCTAAGAGGTAGCCAGTCGATATACTCTCCACCACATATTTATAGAAGTTTGTCAAAGTTTTAGATGTCATACCGAATCTTCACAAACTCCTTAGGAGTAGAAGCACTGTTGTGATTTTGGTGTAATTAGACAATAGACAATAGGTGCAGAAGTAGACCATTCGGCCCTTCGAGCCTGCACCGCCATTCTGAGATCATGGCTGATCATCTACTATCAATACCCGGTTCCTGCCTTGTCCCCATATCCCTTGATTCCCCTATCCATAAGATACCTATCTAGCTCCTTCTTGAAAGCATCCAGAGAATTGGCCTCCACTGCCTTCCGAGGCAGTGCATTCCAGACCCCCACAGCTCTCTGGGAGAAGAAGTTTTTCCTTAACTCTGTCTTAAATAACCTACCCCTTATTCTCAAACCATGCCCTCTGGTACTGGACTCTCCCAGCATCTGGAACATATTTCCTGCCTCTATCTTGTCCAATCCCTTAATAATCTTATATGTTGCAATCAGATCCCCTCTCAATCTCCTTAATTCCAGTGTGTACAAGCCCAGTCTCTCTAACCTCTCTGCGTAAGACAGTCCGGACATCCCAGGAATTAACCTTGTGAATCTACGCTGCACTTCCTCTACAGCCAGGATGTCCTTCCTTAACCCTGGAGACCAAAACTGTACACAATACTCCAGGTGTGGTCTCACCAGGGCCCTGTACAAATGCAAAAGGATTTTCTTGCTCTTGTACTCAATTCCCTTAATTGCGCTTAATTGCTGTGCCCAGAGCAGGTCCTCTGAAATAACAACCACTGAGTCATTTAAAGTTGCTGACCATCTCTACCTCCGATCCTCCCACAAGTACTGTTTCCTCCTCAACTGCTTGGTCTTGCTGACATAGAGTAAAAGTTATTGTTGTAGCAACAGTCAGCCAGAATTTTAATCACCCTCCTATATGCAGATTCATTACTATCTTTGATGCGGCCTAAGACAGTGATATCGTCAGAAAACTTGAATATGGCATTGAAGCTGTGCTGTAAAGCAAATAGAGCAGGGGACTAAGCACACAGCCTTGTGGTGCACATGGGCTGATGGAGGTCGTGGAGGAGATGTTGTTGCCAATCAAACTGACTGGGGCCTTCTGCTGAGGAAATCATGGATCCAATTGCCCAAGGATGTATTGAGCCCAAGGTCTTGGAGCCTATTGATTAGTTTTGAAGGGATGGCAGTGCTGATTATTGAGTTGTAGCCAATAAAGAGCACGCTGATGTGTGTATACTTGCTGTCCAGATTTTTGATGGTTGAGCAAAGAGCCAATGAGTTGGGATCTGCTGCGGACCTGTTGCTGTGGAGGGCAAATTGCAGTGGATCCAAGTCGCTTCTCAGGCAGGAGTTGATGCATTTCATCTTCAACTTCTCAAAACACTTCATCATTGTGGATGTAACTGCTACTGGACAATAGTCATTGAGGCAGGTTATTAAGCACCGATCTAATTGAAGGCTGCTTGAAGGTACCTCAGACTGCTGAAGCAGGAGTTTAAAGATCCCAGTGAACACTCCAGCCAGTTGATCAATACTAGTCTTTTGTACTTGGCCAGGTATCACTTTTGGCTGGATGCTTTTTGCGGGTTCAACCTCATGGAGGCTGCTTCAATGTCGGCATCAGAGACTGAAATCCCAATCGGGGGCTGTTGCAGTTCATGACAATTCCACAATGTGTTTCATGGTCAAATCCAGCATTGAAAGTGTTGAGCTCATCTGGAAGCAAAGCCTTGTTGTTTCCTATGTAAAAAAAAACACAAAATGCTGGCAGAACTCAGCAGACCAGACAGCATCTATGGGAGGAGGTAGTGATGACATTTCGGGCCGAAACCCTGCAAGCAGCTGTTGGTGGACCTCGAAAGGCAGCTGAGGTTCTCCGACCATGTCGTAGTCACCACCCTGCGACCAGGTCCTCCAGAAACGCAAAGAATACTTCAAAGTAAAGCCAGTATTAAAGCAAAATAAGATTAGATTTCAAACTCCGTACCCTGCCAAACTTCGAGTGTTTTATGACAATGGGACACAGTTGTACCAGACAGTGGAAGAGGCGACTACAGACATGAAGGCCAGAGGGTTGCCCGTCAGCATGACCAAAACAAAGGAAAGCCTAACTGAGGAATTATCCTGCTCCGCTTGGGAAATAGTGCGAGAAACGAGAAGGCAGGAGACGGGAGGAGGCCGAGAGAAACATAGCAGGAAGAGACCGGGAGTTTCCCAAAGACAGTCCTCACCCCCTTCAGAAGAGCCATAAGGTTTGGCTAACTTTAAAAATGCTGAGAAGCTAAACGGAAGCAAAAGTACTCGGTGATATACCTATCTCGAGAAATACTTATTATAATGTGGATTTTACATTACTTAGTTGTTGTGTTTTATTCGCTCACTTACTCCTTTTTCCCCACCAAACTGAGAATATGTATATGTGTGCATATATGTGTATGTGTGTAATGTGTGTGTGTATGTGTGTGTGTGTGTGTGTGTGTGTGTGTGTGTGTGTGTGTGTGTGTGTGTGTGTGTGTGTGTATATATATGTATGCATATATATATATATTTCTGTGTGTGTGTGTATATATGTATGCATATATATATATATATATTTGTGTGTGTGTGCATATATATAGGAGGAGTACACAGGGAAATCTTTTCTGTGTAATGGATTTGTTCACTGACTTTTATGAGTACTGCGATGGGGGCCCTCAACTCACAAGTAGGAGGGGTTATCCCCCACAGTTAGACATTTCCTCTAGCTCAACGCAGGGTCATTTACTAGAGACCTCAGCCTTGGAATCACATGTTTGTTGTCATTTTTGTTATTATTTGAGTTTCTTGATTCTTACTTGTTCAGGGAGTAGATCGATTAAGTTTTATTCTATTTTCAATGGTACATTGACAGATAAATACAGATGGCTAAGAACAAGGTAAAGTTCATTTCTTTTAATGTAAATGGGCTATTAAATCCAATCAAACATAAAAGAATTTTATCCAAAATGAAAAAGAACAAGCCCATGTAGTAAAAACACAAAATGCTGGCAGAACTCAGCAGGCCAGACAGCATCTATGGGAGGAGGTAGTGACAATGTTTCGGGCCGAAACTCTTCATCAGGAGTGAAGTAACATGGGATGGTCGAGGGGGGATAAGAAGTGGGGGGAGGGATAAAGTAGAGAGCTAGGAAGTGATAGGCTGGAGGGAAATGGGCTGGGGGAAGGTGGAGAATTATGGGAAATAAAAGAAAAAGAAAGGTAGGGCTGGGGGGAGATTATAGTGAGGGGGGAAAGAGAGAGAAAGAGAACCAGAATAAAATAATAGATAGGGTTGGGGGTAAGGGGGGGGCAGGGGTATCAACGGAGGTCTGTGAGTTGGATGTTCATGCCGGCAGGTAGGAGGCTACCTAGGCGGGAGATAAGGTATTGCTCCATCGACCTGCGTGTGGCCTCATCTTGACGGTAGAGGAGGCCATGGACAGACATGTCGGAGTGGGAGTGGTCTGTGGAATTGAAGTGTGTGGTCACAGGGAGATCCCGCCACTGCTGGAGGACTGAGCACCGGTGTTCAGCGAAACGGTCTCCCAGTCTGTGGCGGGTCTCCCCAATGTATAAATGGCCACATCGGGAGCACCGGATACAGTATATCACCCCAGTTGACTCGCAGGTGAAGTGGTGCCTCACCTGAAAGGACTGTCTGGGGCCTGGGATGGTGGTGAGGGAAGAAGTGTGGGGGCAGGTGTAGCACTTCTTCCGTTTGCAGGGATGAGTGCCCGGAGGGAGGTCGGTGGGGAGGGATGGGGGGGATGAATGGACAAGGGAGTCGCGTAGGGAGCGATCCCTGCGGAAAGCCAAGAGTGAGGGGGAGGGGAAGATGTGGCTGGTGGTGGGATCACGTAAGAGGTGGCGGAAGTTACGGAGGATTTTATGTTGGATCTGTAGGCTGGTAGGGTGATAGGTGAGGACCAGGGGGACTCTATCCCTGGTGGGCTGGTGGGGGGATGGGGTGAGGGCAGATGTGCGTGAAATACGGGAGACGCGATGAAGGGCAGAGTTGATAGTGGATGAAGGGAAGCCCCTTTCTTTAAAAAAGGAAGACATCTCCTTTGTCCTAGAATGAAAGGCCTCATCCTGAGAGCAGATGCGGCAGAGGCAGAGGAATTGAGAGAAAGGGATAGCATTTTTGCAGGAGACAGGGTGGGAGGAGGAGTAGTCTAGGTAGCTGTGGGAGTTAGTAGGTTTGTAGTAGACGTCGGTGGATAGGCTGTCTCCAGAGATAGAAATAGAAAGATCTAGAAAGGGGAGGGAGGTGTCGGAAACAGACCAGGTGAATTTGAGGGCGGGGTGAATGTTGGAGGCGAAGTTAATGAAGTCGACGAGCTCAGCATGTGTGCAGGAAGCAGCGCCGATGCAGTCATCGATATTATGCAAGAAAAGAGGAGGACAGATACCGGTGTAGGCTTGGAACATAGATTGCTCCACATGGCCGACAAAAAGGCAGGCGTAGCTAGGACCCATGTGGGTGCCCATGGCTACACCTTTAGTTTGGAGGAAGTGGGAGGAGCCAAAGGAGAAATTGTTAAGTGTGAGGACTAATTCCGCCAGGCGGAGAAGAGTGGTGGTAGAAGGTGACTGGCTGGGTCTGGAATCCAGGAAGAAATGGAGACTTTGGAGACCTTCCTGGTGGGGGATAGAGGTATATAGGGACTGGACATCCATGGTGAAAATAAGGCGGTGGGGGCCAGGGATCTTGAAATCTTTGAAGAGATGTAAAGCATGGGAAGTATCACGGACATAGGTGGGAAGGGATTGAACAAGGGGAGATAAAACAGAGTCGAAATAGGCATAAATGAGTTCAGTGGGGCAGGAACAAGCAGAGACAATGGGTCTGCCTGAACAGGCAGGTTTGTGAATCTTAGGTAGGACAGCTAAAGAAATAACAGTTCTTTGCAACATAATGAAAGAAGGAACACTGTTCAGTTTTGAAATGCTTAAAGAGAAACAGTTATTAGAAAAAAACAAGACTTTTATCAGTATTTACAGATGCGACAATATGTTAATAAGATGCTTAAAAATGTAACCAAGGCAAATACATGCTTGATAGAGCTCTTTAGAAAAGCACATAATTCAGATAATGGTAGTAGAATCATTTCAAGCATGTATAAGGGGTTGTCAAATCTTAAAACACATTCGATTTCATACATTAAAACAAAATGTGAGAAGGAAGGAGGGATAATTATATCTGAGGAAGAATGGACAACAATATGGAGATATCAATGGAAGTGATATCAATGAAAGTGAAATGGAGGGAGTTTGGATGGAAAAACTTGATAAGGTATTTTATTACACCCTCTCAGAAATCCCATTATGATAGTAACCTCCCTGTTTGCTGGAGAAATTGTGGAAATCAAAATGCAAATCATTATCATATTTTTTGGGACTGCTCTGTTATCAAAAACTATTGGAGGGGGATACACAATGCCCTACAAGACATCTTTAAATGTAAAATACCCTTGGAGAGTAAGACCATATATTTTGGGTATATACCTCAAGAATGGTTGAAAAGAGATAAATATTTAATGAATATACTGTTGGTGGCTGGTAAAAAGACTCTTACTAGGAAATGGTTATCACAGGAGAGCCCGACTTTAAATACATGGATGGAAATTACAATAGACATTTACAAAATGGAGAAGATAACAGCATCTGTTATTCATAAGCTGGAACAATTTGATTCATACTGGTAAAAATGGTTTAACTACATAATGCCTCATAGGCCTGATTTTATTCTCACAAATCAATGAATCTGTTGTAAAAAAAAATCACTCCCTACTTGTACATAGTTCTTTCCTTTTGCTTGTTTTTTCTTTCCACTCTTTTCTATAAGTGTATACCCCAGATAAATACTTTGTGGAGATTTTGTGATATATATGATTATATGATATATATGTACAATGTCTGAAATGCATCTTATGGAAATGTTTGTTTGATGAACTTCAATAAAAAAATAAATTACAAAAAAAAGAATACTTTCCATTAATTTACCCACCACTGACGTCAAACTGACAGGCCTATAATTGCTAGATTTACTCTTAGAACCCTTTTTAAACAATGGAACCACATGAGCAATACGCCAATCCTCCGGCACCATCCCCATTTCTAATGACATTTGAAATATTTCTTTTAGAGCCCCTGCTATTTCTACACTAACTTCCCTCAAGGTCCTAGGGAATATCCTGTCAGGATCTGGAGATTTATCCACTTTTATATTCCTTAAAAGCGCCAGTACTTCCTCCTCTTTAATCGTCATAGTTTCCATAACTTCCCTACTTGTTTCCCTTACCTTATACAATTCAATATCCTTCTCCTTAGTGAATACCAAAGAGAAGAAATTGTTCAAAATCTCCCCCATCTCTTACGGCTCCATACATAGCTGTCCACTCTGATTCTCTAAGGGACCAATTTTATCCCTCACTATCCTTTTGCTATTAAAATAACTGTAGAAACCCTTCGGATTTATTTTCACCTTACTTGCCAAAGCAACCTCGTATCTTCTTTTAGCTTTTCTAATTTCTTTCTTAAGATTCTTCTTACATTCTTTATATCCCTCGAGCATCTCATTTACTCAGTGTTCCTTCTTTCATTATATTACAAAGATCTGTAATTCCTTTAGCTGTCGAGTCCTTAAATCTAGCATCCAATTTATTTGGTGTAAAATCTGAGTCATATACACACCATTTAAGAATTGCAATATTACCCTCTAGTTTAATTTCTTTTATAATAGGTTTTCATGTTTTAAGAGTCCATTTCACCCATGGGTTATCTAGTATTTATGTACCTTTGTAGGTTGTTATCAGCCAAAATTGCTTGTATGGGGATGGGAAGTATCCGCTCCTCAATGTTTTTCCATTGAGCGTCGTATGATGGGTTGCACCAATATATCACAGCTCTCAACTGTGCTGCAAAATAATAATCTCTAAGAGAAGGTAGGCCCCATCCCCCTTTTCCTTGGCTAATTGCAAAGTTTTGAGATGAACTCTAGGCCTTTTATCTTGCCAAATATATCTTGATAACATTTTGTTCCATTCATTGAATTGATTTTGATTAATCTCTATTGGTAGGGTCTGAAAGAGATATAGTAGTCTGGGCAGTATATTCATTTTAATAGATTCAATCCTTGAATTGAGACTAAAAAAAGGAATTAGATAGATGATAGATAGATAGATAGATAGATAGATAGATAGATAGATAGATAGATACTTTATTCATCCCCATGGGGAAATTCAACTTTTTTCCAATGTCCCATACACTTGTTGTAGCAAAACTAATTACATACAATACTTAACTCAGTAAAAAAAAAATTAGGTTCCATCTTGTTATATCTTCCTTTTTTATATATATGTAGGCTGATAATTGCATTCTGATAATTTTGTCAAATCTTTTGGCATAATGATGCCCAAATATTTGAAAGATTCTGTTTGCCATGCCCAGGGATATCTACTTTCAATTTCTCTTGGTGGGTTATAGTTATATGAAAGTAATTAGGTTTTATCTATGTTGATCTTGTATCCTGATAATTAACCATATTGTTCAAAGGATTGCATGAATTTAAATAAAGAGTACGTTGGTTGCCCTAGATAGATCAAAATGTCATCCGTTAACAAGCCAATTTATGCTCTGTCCCTTTAATAGTAATTCCCCTGATATCTTCATTTTGTCTGATGTATTGAGCTAATGGTTCCAGATATAATGCGAAGAGTAGCAGTGATCATGCACAACCCTGACTCGTACCCCTTTCTAGGATAAGACTATTTGATAAATATCCATTGATTTTAATTCTAGCAGTAGGATTGTCATATAGTGCCTGTATGGTTTTAATAATTGTGTCATGGAAATCAAATCTATGTAAAACTTTGTAAAGAAAATTCCAATTAACCGAATCAAATGCTTTTTCAGCATCCACGGTTATCACTATTGCTTTGATTTTATTTTTTTGTATATGATCCATAATGTGAAGTGTCCTTCGTATTTTGTCTTGTGTTTGGCGTTGTTATCTGATCGTTATGTGTCAGTATGGGTAGAAACTCTTCTAATCGTTTGGCCAAGATGGAAGTAAATAATCTGTAATCTACATTAAGAACAGATATTGGTCTAAATGACCCACATGTGGATTCATATTTAGTCTGGAATTGCCTGTGAGGTGGCTTTCCAGGGATCGTACCTGAACCTCTTGTATCTTACTTCATCACCAGACCTGAATGCGCCTCATCAAACCCTCAGCAGATTGCGGATCCCATGGCTCATCCAAGGCTTCTGGGGAAGACTCTGAATGATTTTGTGGGGACACTTGTTCACAGCTGTTTTTATTATTTGTGACAACCATGATGTATTCATTCAGATCCACAGAAGAGTCCTTTAATATGTCCAAGTCCACTGACTCAAAGCAATCCTGTAGCTGTCCTCTATCTCCCACAACCATCTCTTTGTTGTCCTAATATCTGGAGGTTTGCTTTTTCCATCTGCCGGTATGCAGGTAGGTGAAGAACAACCAGATCTGAAAGATCAGATTTCCCAAAATATGGTTTGGGTATGGAACAGTAGGTATTCCTTATCTTAATACAATAGTGGTTGGGATCTCTGTTGTTATAGGTTATATGCTGATTGTAATTGGGCAGGAATTTCTTCAAACAAGTCTGGTTGAAGTTACCAACAATACATTAGGATGGACTGTTTTTTGTTTGGAGACTATATCATACAGTATTTCAAGTACTTGATTATTGTCGGCCAATGATGGTATGTAAACTCTGGTGAGGATCATGGAAGAGAACTCCCTAGGTAAACAGAAAAACTGCATTTATTGTTATGAGTTCATGGTCAGGGGAACATGAGTTTGGCAAAAAGCCATTGAGAGTTTATCATGAAACACACACTTCCACCTTCTGCCTTTTCGAAATCAGCTATTTGGTTCATCTTGTGAATCGAGAAGCTTTCAGGTCTGATCACTGTATCCAGCATTCTGGGAGCAAGCCATGCTTTGGTCAAATATAGAACACAGCAATCTCCCATTTCTCTCTGATACAGCAATCTTGCCCTTTGGCCCTCAATTTTGTGTGGCGAGCATTTGGACCATAATGACAGACAAGGAAGCTCTTTAAACTCAAGAACAGTTTTTATTGTGATAAACATCAAAATAGACCATAACCAGAGAATGAACCCAACCAGTCTCACACAGACGGGGGAGTTGACCATCACACATCCTGGTTACAGTTAGGACAACCTACAAAGTGGACACAAGTGAATAACTGTATAACCCAAGCTAAAGTGTAACAATAAATGAAATGAACTGAAACTTCCCCCCATAATCCCACAAAAGCTTTCTAACACAAAAACAATAAACAGTGCTAGTCATTAGAAATGCAGGGGTGCCCCCCCCCCCCAGAGCATCACATTTGCTCTCCAGTGACTGCACACTTGCCAACAAGATGCTCAGTAGAGGGGTCTCATTCATCTCTGTTTCAGGCTTGGTGTCCCCACCTCCTGCTAAGGCAATGAACCTTCATTTGCTAACAGGTGCCATACCTGGTTACTCGAGAGTTAAGTCTACCAAGTCTTTCCAAAGATCATGAAATCTGTAGTTCATTAAGTCAATTTAAAAGTACATTGTTTGATGGAAAATTACATCCTGCAAATTTCAGTGAGAGGAATTCAAAGGAGCTATATTTAGAAATATAGTGGATATTTAGAAGTACTGTATGTAGCCCGCAGAACATTGCCATGATTCACCAGAGCCAGCTTTCAAAAGCTCCTGCCTAGCTACCACATCCTGGTTTTAGTGACAATGAAACTCTACCATTTTAAGCTTTTTATAGCTTGCCTCATGTAGCTGAAAGAGCAGGGTGTGTGAAGATGGAAGAAACTAAGTAAAGGAAGATAGTTTTTACAAAGAGAAACTGATTAAGTGGAATGAATGTTAAATACAATTGGAAGAGAAAATACTGGTTTGAGTACAAGAAATTTAAATTCAAGTTAATCTGGAATATGAAAACATGAACAGTGCAAACCACGAGAATACTGGATTGCTTTAAATACCCATCTGGGTCACTAATAGCCATAGAAATCTGGCATCCTCACCTTTGTGACTGCCACCATTTCAATGGCTGTCTTCTGACATGGGATAAGGCAGCAGTTACTTTCTTATCTACTTAAGCCCACCACCCAAATGCTGGCTTCTCCAACAAAGTTGACAAATAAGGGGGAAAAAAACAAATAAGTTGATAAATAAGGGAAAATCTGCACAGCAGAAATGATGCACGAGAAGTAGAAATGGGACTTGTGAGGTTCGCATAAGAAGCTGTGTGTAGGGCTTACAGCTGAGGCATTGACAACTGACTGTATTAGAAGTAAAGCAGAGGGCAAATGCCTTTCTCCACAGGAGCCATGGAGTGAGGGAAGGGGGAGATATTGTGTGCTCTATGGTGTTTGAGCACTCCTCTCACTTGATTACTGATGCCCATCACTGGTAGCTCCACATTGTTGCTCTATGTGAGCTGGTCAAGCAGCCAATAATTACAGTGTACAATGCAGGCCTAATTTACACAAAGCTAGAAACATTTGAGGGATTCCATCCCCCTAACCATTGAAAACTGAGGCTGGAGATGAAGTATGTCATTCTGCTGACCCTTCAATTGCCCTCTCAGTCTGATCCTTGGGGAGTATGCTGCTAGCTTCTCTTGTATGAGGTGTTCCCCAAATGCCAGTTCCTGCTGGTAGGGAAGGAAATGTAGTCTGTATAAGCAGTGAGGTCATAGAGTCATACAGCTCTTCAGTGCAAATGGTCCATTTCAGCCAAGATATCAACACACATTAGTCCCTTTTGCTGTCATCAGGAACTGAACTGATGGGTAAAGCTCACTTTGTTTGTGGTAAGAAAATAAACACATTGTCACTTATACTGAGATACAGTGAAAAGCTTGACTTTCACACTGTTTATACAGATCAGATCATTAAATAAATCAGGTAAAACAATAACAAGGTGAAACAATAATAAAGTCAACCGCTTCAAAGACATGAGTTGGAAAGTTATGGGTATGCTAACCGGGCACTGCCGGGCTGCCCTCAGTACATGTAGTAGTTGTTGACATGTACAACACAGTTCACTCACTGTATGTTTCAATGTACATGTGACAAATAAATCTAATCTTACCTTAATAAGTGCAACATCCACTGAAAAAGTGCAGTCTAGATAAGTGATAAAGTTTAAGATTACATAAAGAGAAGTCCAAATTAATTCCTCAATTAAACTGATATAAACCTAAAAGTGATTGTTGGATAAACACACACAAAATGCTGGAGGAACTCCCCAGGCCAGGCAGTATCTGAGGGAAAAGTACAATTGACATTTCGGGCTGAGACCCCAGTCTCAAGCTGAAACGTCGACTACTTTTTCCCAAAGATGCCGCCTGGACTATTGAGCTCCTTCAGCATTTTGTGTGTGTAGCTGTGATTTACAGCATCTGCAGATTTCTTCTTGTTTGAGATGAGAGTAAATTATGCTTCCCAAATTTGTCAGCAGACTGGCAGTTAAAAGCATCACCATTTTAGAAGAAGGTGCGTAATACCAGCCAGAAGTATTATTTTCCAATGGATTGAAGGGAAAATAGTGCTTTAAAGTTTGTTATATCATTCTCAAAGTTTTGATTAAAGCCAGATTTTGAATAAAATTCTGGATTTTAATTACAACTGCTGCTTGTAGCTTGTGGGATAAACCTGACTGAACATAACACAAGTAAATGTTGGCCTTAATTCTGTCAATCCAGGCAACAAACAGCAGAAAGAGGAGTTAATTAGGCAGAAATCATTTCACAGTGCACATGCATGACTGAAGGCAATATTGTTCAAACACGAGAGAATCTGCAGATGCTGGAAACTCAAGCAACACACACAAAATGCAGGTGAACATAGTAGGCCAGGCAACATCAATAGAAAGAAGCACTGTCGATGTTTCGGGCCAAGACCCTCTGTCAGGACTAACTGAAAGAGATAGTAAGAGATTTGAAAGTGGGAGGGGGAGGGGGAGATCCGAAATGATAAGAGAAGACAGGAGGGGGAGGGATGAAGCTAAGAGCTGGAAAGTTAATTGGCAAAAGGGATACAGAGCTGGAGAAGGAAGAGGATCATGGGATGGGAGGCCTAGGGAGAAAGAAAGGGGGTGGGAGCACCAGAGGAAGATGGAGAGCAGGCAAGGAGTGACTATGAGAGGGACAGAGAGAGAAAAGAAAAAAAGGGGAAAAATAATAAATAGATAGATAGATAGATAGATAGATAAATAAATGACTGGATGAATGGCTGGATGAATAGCTAGATAGATAAATAAATAAATGAGGGATGGGGAAAGAAGAGGAGGAGGGGCATTAACAGAAGTTAGAGAAATCGATGTTCATGCCATCAGGTTGGAGGCTTCACAGACGGAATATAATCTGTTGTTCCTCCAACCTGAGTGTGGCTTCATCTTGGCAGGAGAGGAGGCCATGTATTGACAAACCATGGATTGATGGCATGAACATTGATTTCTCTAATTTCTATTAAAGCCCCTCCTCCCCTTCTTACCCCATCCCTTATTTATTTATTTTCTTTTTCTCTCTTTTTTCTCTCTCTGTCCTTCTCACAATCACTCCTTGCCTGCTCTCCATCTTCCTCTGGTGCTCCCTGCTCTCTTTCTTTCTCCCTAGGCCTCCCATCCTATGATCCTACCCCTTCTCCAGCTCTGTATCCCTTTTGCCAATCAACCTTCCAGCTCTTAGCTTCATCCCTCCCCCTCCTGTCTTCTCCTATTCATTTCGGGTCTCCCCCCATCTCTTCTTTCAGTTAGTCCTGACAAAGGGTCTCGGCCCAAAACGTCAACCGTGCTTCTTCCTATAGATGCTGCTTGCCCTGCTGTGTTCCACCAGCATTTTGTGTGTGTTGCCTGAGGCAATATTGGTGCTAATATCATTTACTTAAATGTAAAACTAATAGTTCTCATGGTACTTTGAGGGACATGCTTACAATTGGAAAATAGACAATAGACAATAGACAATAGGTGCAGGAGTAGGCCATTCAGCCCTTTGAGCCAGCACCACCATTCAATGTGATCATGTCTGATCATCCACAATTAATACCCCATTCCTACCTTCTCCCCATACCCCTTGACTCCGCTATCATTAAGAGCTCCATCTAACTCTTTCTTGAAAGCATCCAGAGAATTGGCCTCCATTGCCTTCTGAGGCAGAGCATTCCATAGATCCACAATTCTCTGAGTGAAAAAGTTTTTCCTCAACTCCATTCTAAATGGCCTACCCCTTATTCTTAAACTGTGGCCTCTGGTTCTGGACTTCCCCAACATCGGGAACATGTTTCCTGCCTCTAGCGTGTCCAATCCCTTAACAATCTTATATGTTTCAATCAGACCCCTTCTTATCCTTCTAAATTCCAGTGTATACAAGCCCAGTCGCTCCAGTCTTTCAACATATGACAGTCCCATCATCCTAGGAATTAACCTTGTGAATCTACTCTGCAATCCCTCAATAACAAGAATGTCCTTCCTCAAATTTTGAGACCAAAACTGAACACAATACTCCAGGTGTGGTCTCACCAGGGCCCTGTACAACTGCAGAAGGACTTCTTTGCTCCTATACTCAACTCCCCTTGTTATGAAGGCCAACATGCCATTAGCTTTCTTCACTGCCTGCTGTACCTGCATACTTACTTTCAGTGACTGATGAACAAGGACACCTAGATCTCGTTGTACTTCCCCTTTTCCTAACTTGGCACCATTCAGATAGTAATCGGCCTTCCTGTTCTTGCCACCAAAGTGGATAACCTCACATTTATCCACATTAAACTGCATCTGCCCTGTATCTGCCCACTCACCCAACCTGTCCAAGTCACCCTGCATTCTCCTAACATCCTCTTCATATTTCACACTGCCACCCAGCTTTGTGTCATCTGCAAATTTGCTAATGTTACTTTTAATCCATTCATCTAAATCATTAATGTATATTGTAAATAGCTGCGGTCCCAGCACCGAGCCTTGTGGTACGCCACTAGTCACTGCCTGCCATTCTGAAAAGGACCCGTTAATCCCTACTCTTTGTTTCCTGTCTGCCAACCAATTTTCTATCCATGTCAGTACCCTACCCATAGTACCATGTGCTCTAATTTTTCCCATTAATCTCCTATGTGGGACCTTATCAAATGCTTTCTGAAAGTCCATGTACTCTACATCCACTGGCTCTCTCTTGTCCATTTTCATAGTTACATCCTCAAAAAATTCCAGAAGATTAGTCAAGCATGATTTCCCCTTCGTAAATCCATGCTGACTCGGACCGATCCTGGTACTGCTATCCAAATGTGTCGCTATTTCATCTTTTATAATTGACTCCAGCACCTTCCCCACCACTGATGTCAGGCTAACTGGTCTGTAATTCCCTGTTTTCTCTCTCCCTCCTTTCATAAAAAGGAGCAGCATACACTGACCTTTCAAGCCCACCCCACCCACCATCAGTATGACATTGGCTGAACTCATCAAAGCATACAAAGTTTTTAAAGGGCTTGACGGGGTAAATGCAGTAAATACGTTTACCCTGACCAGGGAATCTAGATCCAGGGTTCACAGTTACTGAATAAGAAGTGGGTCACCTGAGTTTGAGATGAGGAGAAATTTCATCACTCAGAAGGTGGTGAATCTTAACGCTCTAGTTCAGAGCTCATCACAGAGGATGTCTTTTGGGATGCAGCCATCCTGTATGCAGCAGGGCAGACATGTTGCTTCAGCAGGGTGTACTAGCTAGAGAGGCTGGAATGAGAGGGAATCTCTCTGGTGAACTCTGTCTCTCCAGGAGATACCCAAGATGTGATAAAGGCACCTTAAGTGTTGCGCCTTCTCTCCTGCTTAACATTTGTTGTCTAGGTCTTACTGCATACAGCAGTATGCTGGTGACACAAGAATTGTACACTGCCATCTTGGTTTTGACAGAGATTTGAGTTTTCACAGTCTTGTGTGGTGAGACAGTCAAGAGTTGCTGTATTTCTTGTCGATGCTTTTGTCGATTTATGCATCCAAGGAGAGGTCATCACTGATGGTGGACCCCAGGTATGTGAACTGATGAACAACATCCAGTTTGTAGTTTTCATTGGTAATGACTGGTGGTGCCTCCACCTCTTGTTGCAAGATGTTTGTCTTTTTCAGGCTGATAGTCAGACTAAATTCCTTGCAGGCCTGGGAGTAGTGATCCATCAAGCTCTAGAGGTGCTGAAGAGTGTGGAGATGCAACTGCAGCATTATCAGTGTGTCTCTGATCAAAGCCTCACACACTTTGGTTTTGGCTCTTAGGCAGGTGAGGTTATTAAGCCTACCATGTGATCTAGTGCAGAGGTAGATCTCCTCTGTTGTATTACCAAATGAGTGCCTCAGGAGAAGGGCAAACAAGATCCCGAAGAACAGTGGTGTGAGAACGCAGCTTTGCTTAACAACACTGCTTATGCCAAAGGGCTCCAAAGAGCTGCTGTTGTACTACTCAGTCCCCTTCATAGTGTTGTGGAGTGATTTGATCATTCTCTGTATTCGTGGCAGGCAGCTACCTTAGAGAGGATCTGAAAGAACCCATCTCTGCTGACCAAGCCAAGTGAGGTTAATAAATGCAATGTAGAGAGCTTCTTTTGTTGTCTTCACTTCTGAAGTTGGAAGAAAGAGAAGATTACGTCCACAGCTAACCTTCCAGCATGGAAGCCATTCAATAACTCTAGGTGAATACGATCAGCCAACTTCTACAGGTAGACCAAGTAGACTGACGCAAAGACTTGGCTAACAACATTGCAGAGGGAGATGCCTCTGTAGTTGTCACAGTCACTTCACTCACCTTTGTTTTTGTAGAAGGTAATGATCTAGGTGATCTAGGAGCAGTAGGGTGGACATGCAGTGCTTGATTGTGTCTGGTCAATCCAATAACTGTCTAGTGCCTTCACTGAGGCCAAGTTGCTGATAGCTTTGCCTCGATTCTGCATTCAATTCTACCATTTCTGGGAGGCACTCAATGGTGTGATAGTGTTCACTCTGGAGTAGAGGTCAGAGTAATGTTCTAACCATCTCTCCATCTGTTTGTCTGTCTGTGATGGATTTGAAGGGAGCCATCTGGTTCTGAGAGGGGCTAAAGGGTTTCCTGATGCCATCATACTTGCAACTGATATTGCCTATGCTACAGTCTGTCTGTCTTCACTGAGCTGCATCCAGTACACATTGCCACAGCACAAAGCTGCTGAACTTTGCTCCTAGCAACCCTGAGGATCTGTAGGTTTCTCTTATACTCAGCTAGGGCAGTGTATACTCAGTATGGCTTCAATGACAGTAGTTATCATGTTGGAATTGGCTTGGAACCATTCATTTCATTTCAAGATCTTCTTCCCAAAGGTAGCTAAGGCTATGCTGTAGTTGGTATTCCACAGAAATTCCCATTTCTCTGTTAGAGATTTCAGGTAGGCTGGGTGCTCAGTTTTTTCTGGAGGGATTTAGTAAGCTGCTCCAGCAGGTCTGAGAGAGACATCCTGCTAACCTCAATGTGAGGGTTTCTTTCCTGTTTGGCACAATAGTTCTTTGACCACAGTGTGATCTGCAACACACAAATGAGTAGGCTGTGTCGCAACCATGTGAAAAGCTTGCTGCCCAAAAAAGAGTACCTGACTTGGTTCAAGACCAGCTGGTGCCAGTGTTTGGTGTGAGGATGTCTCCAGAAAATTTAGTCTTGAAACCTGATCTGAAAGTATGAGTCTATACATAGATTATGATATGAACTGAACTCCAGCAAGTTTTGACCATCTTGCCTACGCCAAAGTGACTTAGGCAGGAGGGCCATGAGAATAGAATTGACTATGGATTAACATAGTTCTAATAATTATTTTATCAGGGTAGTTAAAGAGGATTGACCCAAAATATCAAATGTTTATTTCCATATATGGACACTGAGGTCCTCTAGCAGTTTTGCCTTTGCTGGTCCAGATTTCCCTTGGAAATGACACACACAGAAAATATGGGAACAGAATGTTCATGATTCAATGAAATAATGGCTTATTCATGAGCCAAGTTTATCTGCCCGTAAAAGCAAAACACTGTAGATGCTCAAATTGTGAAATGAAAAATTAGATAATGGTGGAAATATTTTGCTGGCTGACCTGCTTCAGTGAAGAGAGAAAAAGGATTGCCATCTCAGCCAAGTTCACACAGGACTGAAAAGACATCCAGTTCAACCCATCTCCCCATATTCGGAATTTATTTATCATTGTTACACGTACTGAGATACAATCAAACCTTGTCTTGATACCATTCATTTAGATCAGATCATTACACAGCATATTGAGCAAGAACAAGGAAAAACGAATACAATGCAAAATAAAGTGTAAAAGCTACTGAGAATGGTAAACAATAAAGTGCAAGATCATTACAAGGTAGATTGTGAGGCTAAATGTCTATCTTATCATACAAAAGGTCCATTTAAAAGTCTGATAACAGTGGGGTAGAGCTGTCTCTGGTCCTGGTGATATGGACTTTCAGGTTTTTGTACCTTCTGCCCAATGGGAAAAGGGAGAAGAGAGAACGTCCAGCGTGGGTGGGGTCTTTGATGATGCGGGTTGCTCTACTGAAGCTGCAAAAAGTATGGACAGAGTCCATAGAAGGGAATTTGGCTTTTGTGATGTACTCAGTTGTGCCAACAACTCCCTGCATTTTCCTGTGGTCACGTATAGGTTCAAAATTAACAATTGACCCTACATTAAAGACTTTCAACAACTTTAAATTTGTTGAAATACTTTCAGGTTTCTCACTTGCAAGACCCAACACTAACTTTTAAATCCCACCCCACTCCTTGTTTTCTTTACCACTACCCTTTGTAGTAAGTATTTGCCTTACCTGTTCATTGACAGCCGCTCCCCCATGCTAGCTAGACATTGACCTATTTAAGGACCATTGCAGTTCCTCCCACTAGCTGTTATTCAGCTAATGATGTCGCCGCTCTGGAAGAGTTTCAATCTAGTGCGCTGAAAGCACTCTCTCTCTTTGGTATCTGGGTCACCATGGGCTGGACTGGGGATGGAGGTCGGTGCCATTGGAAGAGTGAATAGTGGACGTGCGCTGCAGTAAACTGGGGGCATAATTTAGACCATAAGACCTTAGGACACAGGAGCAGAATTAGCTCATTCAGCCCATCGAGTTTGCTCCACTATTTCATCATGTCTGATCCTGGATCCCACTCAACCCCATACACCTGCCTTCTCACCATATCCTTTGATGGGCTGACCATCAGGAAACAATCAACTTCCACCTTAAATATGCCCGCGGACTTGGCTTCCACCACAGTCTGTGGCAGAGTATTCCACAGGTTCACTACTTTCTGGCTAAAAAAAATTCCTCCTTACCTCTTTTCGAAAAGGTCGCCCATCAATTTTGAGGCTGTGCCCTGTATTTCTGGATAACCCCACCATAGGAAACATGATATGCATTTACCACTGTGTGCATGTTTAGTGTCAGTTTTGTCTTGCCACGTCAAGCACACACTTTAGATAAGTAGTTGTAACTGAATATAATTTGAAGGATTAACTTATCGGTAGTGAGTGTCTTCTGTTCCCACACAGCAAACCCATTTCACACACCATGCCCCCACTCCGCCATCCACATTGGAGGGGAGGGGAAGTATCAGTTCCTCTCAATATTGAAAACTTTAATCGGTCACTGAACCTACCAAACAGCAGGATGTGTGATACTCTGATGGGTGTACTGTTTTAAAGGAAGTCTACCTTCCCTACAGCACAGCATGGTAGTGTAGCAACACGGCACAGTAATGTGGCAGTTAGAGTAACACTATTACAGCGCCAATAATCAACAAGAAGTTACAATTCCCAATGCTGTCTTGTAAGGGCTTTATATGTTTTCCCCGTGACCATATGGTTTTCCTCTGAATGCTATGGTTTCCTTCCACAGTTCAAAGACACAAGGGTTAGGATTAATAAGTTGTGAGCACACTATCTTCACACAGAAGCATGATACCACTTGCAGGACATTCCCCAGGTCATTTTTGGACTGTGTTGCTCATTGATGCAAAAGAGGCATATCACTGTGTATTTCAATGTTTCAATGTGTGTGTGATAAATAAAGCCAAATCTTTATTATCTTTATCCTGATATATAGCGATGAAAAAGATGATCATGTCATTGGGTAGAAAAGCCTGTTTTCGTGTTGCGTTACACCACAAGTTTACAAACAGAAGTTAACTTCAGATACAGTTTATAAAGCACATACTAAGGATAAATTAATGCCTTACATGTTTTACATGCCTTATAGGCTTTAACAATGTTTTGCAGAATGTTAGCAGTGCATTTTATAAGGTTAATTTGATGATTAGTAATCTTACAACAATGCAAATTCATAACAAGTTTGGTTGCCTTTTCTTCTGATTCAAAAGCTCAAAGTACAAAGTAAATTTATTATCAAAGTACATATACTGTATGTCAACATTACTACCTTAAGATTCATTTTCTTACAAGCATTTGCAGGAAAATAAAGAAATAAATAGAATTTGTGAAACTATACATAACAAAGACTGACAAACATTTGATAGGATGTCTGAGAAATGTATACAATGTACATCCTAAAATGCTTTTTCTTCACAACCATCCACGAAAACAGAGGAGTGCCTGCAAAGATTGAATAACAGTTAAATGTTAGAACCCCAAAGCCCCCCCTCACATGTAAGCAGCAGCAAGCAACAATCCCCCTCCCCCCACTGGCAAAAAAAAGCATCAGCATCCGCCTCTGAGCACTCAAGCATGTGCAAAGCAACTGTAAAGACACAGACTTGCAGTTACCCCAAAGACTTCACATTTCATCCAGCATTTGACATGCCACAGGCTCTCTCTCTCTCCCTAATAAGGGAGAAGGGAGAAGCTGAGAAGCTTTCACAGCGAGAGGGGAGACATAACAAACAACTCGCTGGTTTACGATGTTAAAAGTCCATTGCATCGCTTTTTCCGAGCTCTGTGCTGAAAGATCTGGAGTCTCTGGGCACACAGCCAGAGATTTTCTGATTCCCCTGACGACACACCAACCTGCTGTGACACCGACCTTCAATCCGCCCATCACCAGAACAACAAAAACTCGGACCTCCGAAGGCGAGGTGAGCTCTAAGGCCGAGTCCTTGGTGTGCTGAACAACATGAAACTCCAAGATCGGGTCCCATTCCTTCAAAGAACCACAGTTCAAAAGGTCAAAAGTTGACAAATCATCCCAATAAAAAATTTAAAAAGTAACTAAAAATACTGAGAACACATTAACTAAATAATAGCTAAGAATAGCAACTAAATAATACTGAGAACACAAGTGAGTTGTTGAAAGGGAGTCTATAGGTTGTGGAGTCAATTCTGCATTGAGGTGAGTGAAGTTATCCACACTGATTCAGGAGCCTCACGGCTGTAGTGTAATAACTGATCCTGAACCTGGCGGTGTGGGACCTAAGGCCCTGCTTACAACAACTTTTCACCATTTCCAAACTTGAATGAGACATGTCAGAAGAACAATGCAAGCAGGATGAGATTATTCACTATGGCAGTTCTCTTCCATCATTCGATTAGACCACAGCTGATTTACAGCAGTTTCATAAACAATTTTGTTAAATTAGCGATGAAGCAGAGGACGATCAGCATTTTATGATCACTAAAGAGCCCTATTCACCTGGCTTAAAAGCCAATAATTAATATTTCCAACCAATGACAAAAAAAAACAAGCAGCTACAATAAACCTATTTGATTCTAACCAACATCATGGACCAATATCCTGTTTATTGTGCTTGAAAGCACATAGCCTGAAAAACAACATCTCATTGCATTCTTAGTAGATTTTACTGCTGTTATTTATTTTGGAACAGAGTTATGTTTTTCCCCAGACCACAAATTGCCCTTAAGCTTTAGCCAATTTTCTTGAATAGAGTAAAGAAGCAGTGGCTGTAAGTTTTCTAAGGTAATTCACAACAGGTCGGAGTTTTGAATATGATTGCAAACTGCTGTTGTAACAGGACATTGGACATTGAAATCATTTGGAGATGATCCTAACATGTCTACATGTGGAGATATGCACATCATCATTTGCCTTGCCACACCTGTCTGACCCCCAAAACATATGAAGGAAGCACTTTGTCTCGAGTGACCATAATTTTATTAATTTTTAAGACAGTGATGGAAAAGAACAGGACAGGTTCACAGATTAGGGTCCTAAACTTAATTAAAACTTGTGTGGATGAGTGTGTGCCTACAAAAACTTGCAGTATGTTCCTAAACCAAAAGCCATGGATGAACCAGGAGGTTTGTAGTCTGCTGAGGGCTAGATCTGTGGCATTAAAGTCTGGTGACCCAAGTCAGTACAAGAAAACTAGATATGATTTGCAGAGTGAAAAAATGTGAAGAAACAATTCTGAGTGAAGTTGCAGGTGACATCGGATGTATGACAACACTGGCAGGGTTTGCAGGACATTACTTCCTACCAAATGAAACTCAATAGCATGAATGGCAGCGAGGCTTCACTACCAGATGAACTCAATGCCCTCTATGCCTGCTTTGGTAGGAAGAATATAACTATAACTGTGAAGATCCCTGCTGCATCTGGTGACCCTGTGATCTCTGTCTCAGAAGCCAATGTCAGAACGTCGTTCAGGAGGGTGAACCTTGCAAGGCAGCAGGCCCCGATGGAGTACCTTATAAGACTCTGAAAACTTGTTAACAACCAACTGGCGGGAGTTCCAGTTCCAATGTCTCACTACTGAGGGGGGTAGGGGAAGTTCCCACTTGCTTCAAAAAGTCAATAATTATACAAGTGTCTAAGTGGGTGCTGCCTTAATGACTATTGTCCAGTAGCACTCACATCTACAGTGATGAAATGATTTGAGAGGTTGGTCATGGCTAGAATCAACTCCTGCCTCAGCAAGGACCTGGCCCCACTGCAATTTGCCTATTGCCACACAATCTCAATGGCTCTTTACATGGCCTTAGATCACCTGGACAATGCAATATCTCTTCCTCGCTGACAATCAACACTGGTGCACCTCAGGGGTGTGTGTTTAGCCCACTGCTCTACTCTCACTAAAGCCATGACTGTGTGGCAAGGTATAGCTCAAATGCCTTCTATAAATTTGCTGATGATATAACCATTGTAGGTGGAATCTCAGATGGAGATGAGAGGGCCTACAGGGGCAAGATGTACCAGCTAGTTGAGTCGTATTGCAACAACAACCTTGCACTCAATGGTAGTAAGATGAAAGAGCTGATTGTGGACTTCAGGAAGGGTAAGATGAGGGAACATGAACCAATACTCAGAGGAATCAGAAGAAAATTTTAATAAATATACCATGGAGAGCATTCGGGCAGGCTGCATCACTGTGTGGGAAGGCTACTTCACAGGACTGAAAAAAGCTACAGAGCGTTATAAATTAATGAGCTCCATCGTGGCTACCAGCCTCTGTAGTATCCAAGATATCTTCAGAGACCGGTGCCTCAGAAAGGTGGAGTCCATCACTAAGGACCACATCACTCAGGACATAACCTTTTCTCATTGTTACCATCAGGAAGCCTGAAGGCACACACACACTGATTCAGAAACAGCTTCTTCCCCTCTGCCATCCGATTCCTAACTGGACATTGAATTCATGAACACTACCTCACTTTGTTTTATATTATTTCTGTTTTGCACTATTTTTAATCTATCTACTTAAAACACACACACACACACACACACACACACACACACACACACACACACACACACACACACACACACACACACACACACACACACACACACACACACACACACACACACACACACACTTATTTTTTCTTTCCATACTATGTACTGCATTGAACAGCTGCTGCTAAGTTAATGAATTTCACGACACATGCCGGTGGTAATAAACCTGATTCTGATTCAAAACAGGAGCTGGGATAACTCTGAAAGAATTAGGCAGAATCTAACAGAGGTCAAATGTACAGGCCTGTTTGAAGGGAAAGGCATGTGGGAAGCTTTCAATACTATGATATCAAGAGTCAAGAGCAACCTGTTCCTATCAACAGTAAAGGGTAAACCTGGCAAGTTAGGGAACAAAATACATTGAGATCGGGGTCAGTGTTGGAAGTCAATATATTGTATGTCAATGAATTGGATGATGGAATTGATGGCTTTGTTGCAAAATTTGCAGACAATACAAAGATAGGTGAGGGGCCAGGTAGTTTTAAGGAAGTAGAGCCTGGACTGACACCTTGCCCTATTGTCCTGTTTATTATTTATTGTAACGCCTGCACTGTTTTTGTGCACTTTACGCAGTCCTATGTGGGTCTGTAGTCTAGTGTAGCTTTCTCTGTGTTGGTTTTTTTTTACGTAGTTCAGTCTAGTTTTTGTACTGTGTCATGTAACACCATGGTCCTGAAAAGCATTGTCTCATTTTTACTATGTACTGTACCAGCAGTTATGGTCAAAATGACAATAAACGTGACTTGACTTGACTTGATCAAGAGAATGGCCAATGAAGTGGCAGATGGAATGCACTGTTGGGAAGAATATGGTTATGCACTTTGATAGAAGAAATTAAAGGTTGCCTCATTTCTATGTGAAGCGAAAATACAAAAATCAGAAGTGCAAAGGGACCTGGGAATCCTTCTGCAGAATTCCCTAAAGGTTAATTTGCAGGTTGAGTCAGTGGTGTGGAAGGCAAAAACAATGTTAGCATTCATTTCAAGAGGACTAAAATATAAAGCAAGGATGTAGTACTGAGACTTTCTGAAGCACTGGTGAGGCCTCACTTGGAGCATTGTGAGGAGTTTTGGGTTTCTTATCTTAGAAAGGATGTGCTGAAACTGGAGAGGGATCAAAGGAGGTTCTCGAAAATGATTCCAGGATTGAATGGCTTGTCATATGAAGAGTGTTTGATGGCTCTGGGCCTGTATTCACTAGGATTCAGAAGAATGAGGGGTGACCTAATAGAAACCTATTGAATGGTGAAAGGCCTTGACAGAGTCGATGTGGAGAGGATGTTTCCTATGGTGGGAGAGTCTAAGATTAGAGGACACGGCCTCAAAATAGAGGGGGCATCCTTTTAGGACAAAGGTTAGGATGTTGGCCATGATGGATTTAAAATATGGAAGAAAATGTCAAACCTGATTGTGTCAAAGGCAGTGGAAGCAGACAGATCAATTGTCTGTGTTCCTGCCATGTGCTTGGAGATGGAGGCTGCCATTTTGTGGAATTGTTTTACATCCTCCATTTTGTGAGATAAAGTTGCTTTGCTTTCTGTGTTTTAAAGTACATTCAAAGATACTTTGCATTTTCTGGTGGACTAGAGATCATTTCCAAAGAAGTTATTTGTGAGGTGTTCTTTGATATAAAATAACATGCAGGTGTGTGAATGTTGGGGTTGGTGCCTGCCTGAAGTGATTCGAGCTGGTTACTGAAGAGAACAAAAAACCATAAATTACTTGGGTCTGGGTAAGTTACTGATTGTCACTTGCTGGGAAGAGGGCAATAAATTGATACTGGCCTGGGCAGAGCCAATAAAAAGGTGTTAAAGGTCAATCAGACGACCTACAGCCAATGACATTGGAATGCAATATTTGAATTGGTAAGGGACGAGTATAAAAGTGGACACCTTGAGTGAGCTGTCAGCGATAACTCTCTCAAGAGACCCACCACCACAAGGAAGAAACCCCAAGCCAGGTGCTGGGCAAAGAAAGAATCAATCAAGTGAACAACAGAGATTCCCTTTGCTGGTGTTCTTGGACAAGTTGGCTGAGTGAGTATTGGTACAGAGGGAACAGTAGAACTCATGTTCAAAGTTATTGGCCCGGGGTCAACATTGTTGTTACATTGTTGTTGGTGCAGAGACAATAAAGTGTGAGCGTTGATTAATTACAAGCTGTGTAGTGTGTTTCCTAACCTAATTCTGTTAAAGAACAGTCAACGAGGAGAAATTTCTTTAGCCAGTAAGTGGTGAATCTATGGAATTTATTGCCACATGCAGCTGTGGAGGCCAACTCTTTTTGCATATTTAAGGCAAAAGTCGATAGATTCTTGATTTGTCAGGGGATGAAGGGATATGGGGTGGGGGGATGGTAGGGGACTGGGGCTGACAGCATAATTGGACCAGCCATGCCGAAATAGTGGAGCAGTCTCGATGAGCCAAATAGCCTAATTCTGCTCCTAAACCTTATGGTCTTATGGAAGAAGAAAGAAGCATACATTGGGCTAAGGCGTCCAGGGATGTGATGACTATAAATGATTAAGAATATTTTTAAGAGAGAAATCAGGAGGGCAAAATGAGGGCATAAAAGGTGGATCTGGAAGGTAAGGTTAAAGAAGATCACAGGAGATTTCATTGCTATGTCAGAAGTAAAGGGATGGCTAGGAAAAGAGTAGTGATCAACAGGGCTGCCTATGTCTTGACCTCAGGAGAAGTGTGGGATTTTTTAATCAATTATTCCTCCTCAGTGTTTACTGAAGAGAAAATAATGGTTGCTCAAGAGATAACAAAAACGTGGAGATGTTTGAGAACATTACTGGGAAGAAACATAAACTGAAGCAAACAAAGCAGTGCATTTTCACATTTGCTGAGAATAGTTAGCTTTTACATTTCCAGATTAGATGTAGCTATTTGAATCTAATTCCCAGCTCTCTTTTTGGATTTCATTCTGCTAGATTAATGTTCTAGATTTTTAAAACTTCTATTTTTTCTACTTTTTTTTTACTTTTCTGGCATCTGCAGTTGTTCTGAGTTCTATCTTCTGGCAAGCAATTTAACAGCGATGCAGGAGCCAATGTGCTTCAGAGACCTCAT
Source organism: Hemitrygon akajei (assembly GCF_048418815.1). Taxonomy (NCBI): domain Eukaryota; kingdom Metazoa; phylum Chordata; class Chondrichthyes; order Myliobatiformes; family Dasyatidae; genus Hemitrygon; species Hemitrygon akajei. Next base: position 1,772,578 of record NC_133146.1, read on the forward strand.
TAAGGATCCCGTGTGAAAGTGCAACCTTGATGCGATGATGGTATCTTTCAAGAGTGCAATGTAAAGGGACTAGGTGGAACAAGAGTTTGGCACAGACTAGATGGGTAAAGAGCCCATTTCTATACTGTAATCTCTGTCCATATTTAAAGTTTGGTTAACTGTATTTGTGATTAGGTTTAATTTAGAATAACATCAAAAATATTCATTTGCCAACATGAATACTTCCTAACCAACATCACAAAGACAGAATTCCCCAGATAAATATTACTTTTTTATGTGACTAAGTTTACAGTATGTGGGATAGAGTGCAGCAAACAGGTCACCTTACTCAAAGTTTTCACTTCAGTGTTTGGGTTTCAATCTTCAGCCTCTGATAGCAGAATTTCCCTCATCTACATATCTATGTATACTTCATTCTCTCCTATTCTTTGTCCATCCCCTCTCCGGTACATCCACACTATTCATTTAACCATTTCCTATGGCAACAAGGTTCAACTCTTTGAACTAAAGTGGCATTTTCTGAACTCTCCACTGGATTCTTGTTGACCAGCTATATTAAAAGCCTCAGGTCACTCCCTGTCCCTCAAATAAAAACACTCAAACCACTCCCTCCATCCTCTCCATTGACACTCTTGATTAAACACCTCCATTAGGTCACTATTCAGCCTTCTTTCTTAAGTAAAAAGCAACTTAGTCTAGTCATTCATTCATCTTCTCCATACCTCCACAACGCACTCATTACATTGTAATTCTCTCTCCTCAACCACTCACTCACCAACATCTAACATGCAACCTCTTTCTGTAGATCATGTTAGAGAAGAAATCCTATGTTTTGTCGTGGTTACTTGAAATGACCAGGAGACGCAGACAATTCTTCGAGAAGTTTAAACCTTTATTTGCAAACAAAGGCTGAGGCAATCAATGAACTTGTCACCGAAAGCCCACCGAGCTCCGGTGTACAGCATTCTTTATAGTAATTTCTTATCTCAGTTACATTTCGGTTTTATCAGCATACCCAATCAAATTTTAGTTGCATATCATCTATACATTAACTAATCAAACGCTCTTGCCTAGCTCTCAGTGCACCACCAGTATTTCTTTCCAGTTCACATCTTGGGCCTCATTCCTGGCCATGGTTGTTTCTCAGTCAGCCTCCCTTAACCTCCCTCACATTACATTTCCTGTTCATACCATCCTGTCTGCCACCATTATCTCTTCGTAAGCCATGCTGTTGTATAATATATGGAGTACATTTCAGCTAATTAGTGCTGCTAAGGATAAACAGATGTTCTTTAACTGCCATGGTATGTAGCTAAGAGAATACAAGGTATCTAGTAAAACAATACAGAGTAAAATGTCTCTAGTAAAATAATACATAGTAATATTCAGTACATAGGAGTGATTACATAGTATAGTAAATAGCTAGTACATTGTGATTATGTCAGGTATATTTCTCAATATAATCCCCCCTTTGAGACCCACAGGGTCTCACACAGAAAGAGAACACTCAGAGGCCATGCACCAAAGCCAAAATAAAGTCCAGTATTTAATCCCAAACTTGGGTTAATTACTATTTCCGTACTCGGAGCTCAGAATGATCTCTCTCTGTTACCCTAGGCTGCTGAGCCAAAAACTTGTCCCTCCGTAGCTGAGACAGGGAAAAAGACTCAGACACCTTTACAGACTAGTGTCCACATCATTAGCACCCTCCAGTCCACTTGATGCGTCCCACAGACTGTAGCAGTGGGGTCAGATTCAACAACTTCCAGGAGCATCGGGAATCGTTTTGCTGTCGCACACACTATCAAAGTCTTGAGACATGGAAGAAAACAGCACAGAATAATCGCACAGCTTATCAACACAACACCTGCAGCTTTCGCCATTTTGGTCAGCCATGCACCCCATCCCCCTAATCTGCTTTCTAACCAGTCAAACCACTGATGGACAAATCCTGCATTCTGTTTGACCTCCTTCCGCAAATTCTTTAATTTATTCATTGCTCTGGTGAAAGACCCTTCTGGGCTAGTATTGTTCGGTATGAAAGTGCAGCATTGTTTTCCAAACATTACACACACACACACCCTTTTTCCGCCAAAGGTCAATCCAGACCTGTCTGTTTTGCCACGCCATTCTGCTAGTTGCATCCAGCTGTTGCCCTAAGGTCTCCAGTGCATCATCGGTGTAGTTGATGAATCTCTGTTGATTGTAGTATATATAATTTATCCATTCAACATTTTTGCTTACCCCTATCACAGGTATGAGTGCTTCCCAGCCTGTGCCTTGAATCTCGGCTGTCCTATACTATCAATCCGGATTGTCGGGTCAGGTTCATACTTCCTCTTCTGCCGTAGCAGTGTCCGCTGCTCAGGGAAGTCTGTGTTGGACTGTATTTCAGGGGACATGATAACTTCCTGAAGCAGCATGACACGCGTAAACGTACCTGCCCAATCGAGGGGGAGCGTAGATCTCAGACCTCTCTCCTGTCCGCACAGCCACCAGGTGTCTGCTAATGGGATAGTCTGAGTGTCCAATGCACCCTCGGGAGGAGGGGTACCCGTTGTATGTTTTTTACCTGGGGTGACATCCCATGTCTGAGTGCAGTTGCCTTGGAAGTGGCCAACCGGGCAAGTGTCCACCCGCATGAAGCATTCATAACTCAGATGGTCCTGCATTATAAGTTGTTCCTGCATAGGTGTTTGGCTCCTTTTATTTATAGCCCAGGGTCTGCTATAATTACAGTGATAGGCAAGCTTGTTTTGGTCAAACTGCGAAGACGCCTGATATAACATACACCAGTATGGGCACATTGGTGCATTGTTCAGACAGTTTCGATAACAGGGATCCGTGTTAACACAAATCCTCATGTAACAAGCCCTAGCCCTAACTGGACGTGGGCATCGTTGCTCACATCGCTCCCTGTGTTCCCTATGTCACTGCGCACAAGTGGAAGAATTATAAGGCATGGGGACTACATGCTGCGCAGGGTTTGTCCTAGCAATTCTGTCTTTCCATCGTGCTTGCTGTATACATTGCCCATTGGTACCATGTGTTCTCTTGTTGTGGTAAAATGGTGTGTGTGTTACTTCTCTTATTGCGTGCTCCCGAGCTTCCCAGGGTTATATCATTCCCATGCCATATCCTCCACGTTGATGGTTTCCAAATCTGCGCTAAAGTAGGTGGGTGTGTTATCCTGTGGGGCAGAACTGGTTGTACTCAAGCCATCCCCACTATCTGAAGAAGTACTACTATCCAAAACTTCATTCTCAGAGTCATCAGAATTACCAAAGACTTCCCTTACCACCTGGTCAAATTCCTGTGCTGCAGTGTTGACTTCTTGTTCCTCCCGGCTGGCCTCTGCAATCTGCTCCTCCTCACCACTTACCTCAGGTTCCACCTCTGACTGTACCTGCGGAACTGCCCTAGTGCAGTGGTTGAGATGATACCAAGTGGAGCGTCCTTTCACTTGAACCGCAGTGGGTGATGCCTTGATTACTATGAAAGGCCCTTCCCTTCTTGACTCGTTCCACTTCCTTCGAAACGCTCACACGTAGATCTGATCTCCTGGTTGGATTGGTCCTTCCCCTTGGACGGTCTCCGGCTCTTTCTGTTTTTCCTGCGTATAGATAGACTTATGTATCATAGTTAGTTGCCGCATGTATTGTCTTAGTTCAAGTTCCAATTGCTCTAAACTGGATCCCTTATATGGTCCTCTCCATTGGGGCACTGGCATGAGTTAGCATTTCATGTGGTGTCAAGCATGTTACTCAATTAGCCTGCATACGGTAACTCATTAATGCTAATGATAATGCATCAACCCAATTCAGTCTAGTCTCTGCACAAATTTTGTTCAGCTTGGCCTTCAGAGTGCCATTGATTCTTTCCACCATGCCCTGTGACTGTGGGTGGTACACACATCCAAACCTTTGCTTTATTTTCAGTACCTGTAATACCAATTTGCCCACCTTTTGGATGAAGGCCGAACCATTGTCCGAGCTAATCTCCATAGGTATTCCAAATCTAGGAATCACTTCGTTTGTCAGGAACTTTACCACTGTTCCTGCCCCTTCGTGCAGACTAGGTAGAATATTTTTCATCCCTTCCTGGTCCTGGGATCCCCAAGGGATATACTGTACTTGTTCTAATCCTTTTACCAGCAGTGGCAGCATTTCCTTCTCCCCGTTCCATGTAATCAAGCTTCCTTCCTCACTTGGTTCTTCATCTATTGCTGGCCCTAGTACTACTGGCTGCCACTCATACCTTCCTGGGGTATACCTTCTCCCTTGCTCCTTCTCTCCTCTAGTCCCCTCTTCCATCTCCAATATCTGTCTCTCCATTCTCTCTCGAGCTTCTTCCTCTATCTCATTCCTCAGCACCTCTCTCACCCTCTCATATTTCCTTCTTTCCTCCTCAGGGTCCCAGACCTCTACTTCCCCCTGCAGGCTTACTGTTCCTGATATCATGGGGCACTGCTTGGGTGCTCCCTGCTCATAATAGGGAGGGGGTCTTTCTACTTCTTTCAGATCCAGGTATGGAGCTGAAGCCGGGTTTCTGTTAGGCTTTTTCTCTCCCCCACCCGACTGTTTTTCCTGTTCCCTTGCGTCTTTTCATTTATTATCAATATTCTGCCTGTCTTTCTCAATCACTCTCCCTCCATCCTAAAAAGTTTCAATACTTCCATCTCCTGCTCTCTCCTTTCCTCCCTTGTCTTGGACTTATCGTTTGGTTTATGATTTTTCATTAATGCTTCCATCTCTTCACACAAGCTTACATTGAATGTCCCTTCTTTTGGCCATTTCGTGCGCAGGTGTTTGGTTCTTTTTTCCCATTTCTCTGAAATTGCAGTGATCTCACCTCCACTTACCGGAAATTTCTTGCACAGTATGTCTACTGCTGTTCCTTTTTCTTCCGCCATGTTATTTCTTCTTCTCTTAGGTATTATTTCTTTAAAAGTCTCACAGTTCAAACACTTCCCTGATCCTATCTCTATGCTTAGCCCTACAGTTTATTCTACCAGTGTTCAAGCAATTTATTAAATTCTTCTTACCTTCTATTTCGTTCTGCCCGAGCAGCCCTCAACCTAGGGCAGTACTCACAGAAGTTTCTCTTCACTTTCCCTGCCCGTTCAGCCCTTCGTTTTGTATGAAGCGGTATCCACAGGGACTTACCAACACCACGTGGAATTTTCTCTACTCAACTTTTTATTACCTTATTCGTACTTACCCTCACTGCAGTGTTCTCGATCAATCCTCTGAGCCTCCTGTCAACCCCCAATTCTGCCAGATTCTTTGGATTGGAGAGACCCTTCGGCAGTTGCTACACACTTCTGAGTCCCCAAGACCCCCAAAACCAACAGAATTTTAGTCCAAATTGTCGCAAAAAGCACCTACCTTTTTTCTGGGTGCACCCGTAATTCTGTTAGCTCTGTGAGGGCTCCCGAGGGACCAGGAAGCGGCCTCAACCCGCCGAATCCTTTTCGAGGGTCTCTTTCTGATCCTGTTCGTGACACCAATTTTGTCGTGGTTACTTGAAATGACCAGGAGACACAGACAATTCTTTGAGAAGTTTAAACCTTTATTTGCAAACAAAGGCTGAGGCAATCAATGAACTTGTCACCGAAAGCCCACCGAGCTCCGGTGTACAGCATTCTTTATAGTAATTTCTTATCTCAGTTACGTTTCGGTTTTATCAGCATACCCAATCAATTTTTAGTTGCATATCATCTATACATTAACTAATCAAACGCTCTTGCCTAGCTCTCAGTGCACCACCAGTATTTCTTTCCAGTTCACATCTTGGGCCTCATTCCTGGCCACGGTTGTTTCTCAGTCAGCCTTCCTTAACCTCCCTCACATTACACTTCCTGTTCATACCATCCTGTCTGCCACCGTTATCTCTTCATAAGCCATGCTGTTGTATAATATATGGAGTACATTTCAGCTAATTAGGGCTGCTAAGGATAAACAGATATTCTTTAACTGCCATGGTATGTAGCTAAGAGAATACAAGGTATCTAGTAAAACAATACGTAGCAAAATGTGTGTCTAGTAAATTGATTCATAGTAATATTCAGTACATAGGAGTGATTACATAGTGATTACATAGTATAGTAAACAGCTAGTACATAGTGATTATATTTCAGGTATATATTTCTCAATAGTTTCTCCCTATCTTTGGTAATGTTTGCAAACACGAAGAAATCTGCAGATGCTGGAAATTCAAGCAACACACAGAAAATGTTGGTGGAACACAGCAGACCAGGCAGCATCTATAAGGAGAAGCACTGTCGACATTTCAGGCCGAGATCCTTCATCAAGACTAACTGAAAGGAAAGATAGCAAGAGACTTTCAAATCTCTTGCTATCTCTTTCCTTTCAGTTAGTCCTGACGAAGGGTCTCCACCCGAAACGTCGACAGTGCTTTTCCCTATAGATGTTGCCTGGTCTGCTGTGTTCCACCAGCATTTTGGTAATGTTTGCCTCTATTTTCTCCAACGATGTAGCTCAGTATATTTATTGGCTTAATGCCAAGTCTTATCCATTAATTCCAGAGGAGAAACTTGACACTGCAATCTGAACACCTCAGTCCATTTTAAATATCTTTTAACTGTTCCATCCAACCAACGCAGAGAAATTGCCTTCTAGTAGGCAGACGGCAATATCCATTTCTGAATTAAATCAGTTTTTCTACATAGAAGAAGGTCAGTCACTATGAGGAAGACACAGTTAAAATACTTTTCTTCTCTTTGTTATAACAAATGTGTTGTCCTTTTGATTTCACTTGCTCCGAAGTAACACTGGACCTGTTCAACAAGCGCAACCCGAATTTGTGCTCTCATATTCCAGGTGTGTAATTAGCCATTTATTGATGGACCATAAGACCATAAGACATAGGAACAGATTTAGGCTATTTGGTCCATTGAGCCTGCTCTGCCATTTAATCATGGCTGATCCTCTGCTCCAGTCCCAGCCCTCTCCCTGAGACCTCTGATGCCATGGCCAATCAAGAACCTGTCAAGCTCTGCCTTAAAAACACCCAATGACCTGGCCTTTCAACATTTGGAAAATTTCAATGAGATCCCCCCTCATCCTTCTAAATTCTAGCAAGTACAGACCCAGAGCCATCAAACATTCATCGTGTGATAGCCCTTCCACTCCCAGAATTATCCTTGTGAACTTCTGCAGAACCCTCTCCAATGCCAGCACATCTTTTCTTAGATGAGGAGCCCAAAACTTCACAATACTCAAGATGAGGTCTCACCAGTGCCTTATAAAGCCTCAGCATCACATCCTTGCTCTTGTATTCTAGACCTCTTGAAATGAATGCTAACATTGCATTTGCCTTCCTCACCACCGACTCTATCTGCGTTAACCCTTAGTTTGTTCTGCACAAAGACTCCCATGTCCCTTTGCATCTCAATTTTTTAGATTTTCTCCCTATTTAGAAAATAGTCTGCACATTTATTTCTTCTACCAAGGTGCATGACCATGCATTTTCCAACATTGTATTTCATTTGCCACTCTCTTGCCCTTTCTCCTAATCTGTCTAAGTCCTGCTGCAGCCTACCTGTTTCCTCAACACTGCCTACCCCTCCACCAATTTTTGTATAATCTGCAAATTTGGCAACAAAACTATCTATTCCATCATCTAAGTCACTGATATACAGCATAAAAAGAAGCGGTCCCAATGCCAACCCCTGCAGAACACCACTAATCACTGGTAACCATCCAGAAAAGGATCTATTCATTCTCACTTGCTGCCTCCTACTAATCAGCCAATGCTCTAACCAGCAACATTCCTGTAAAATATGGGCTCTTAACTTGGTAAGCAGCCTCATGTGTGGCAAAGGCCTTCTGAAACGCCAAATACACAACATCTACTGCTTTCCCTTTATCTATCAATCTCCTCAAAGAATTCCAATAGGTTTGCCAGGCAAGGTTCTCCCTTAAGGAGTTCTCCCTTAAGGAGTTCTCCCTTCAGACTTGTCCTATTTTGTCCTGTGTCACCAAGGACTCCATAACCTCATCCTTAACAATTGACTCCAACATCTTCCCAACCACTGAAGTCAGGTCTATAATTTCCTTTTTGCTGCCATTCTCCTTTCTTAAAGATTGGAGTGGCATTTGCAATTTTCCAGTTCTTTTGCACCATGTCAGATTCCAATGATTCTTGAAAGATCATAATTAAGGTCTCCACAATCTCTAACACTACTTCTTTCAAAACCCTAGTGTTCTTCTTGTACAGGTGACTTATATACCCTAAGGCCGTTCAGCTTTTTGAGCACCTTCTCTTCCCTCACACCCTTCCCTCATTCCCTCTCACCCTTCCCTCACAATGGCAGAGGAAATAAAGGGCTATACTTGCTGTACTAGATGCATCTGGATCGAGCTGCTGTTTATCGAGATGATCTCAGAGTTGTTATTGATTTGGACCCAATAGAAGGCTGGTTTGCTTCATTGGCAAACAGCCTTTCAGGAACTAAATTAGGATAGAAAAGGTAGCATCAGGAAATTATCAGCTGCTAGAGTTCCAAATTAGTGCTAAATCATTCAGAGAATAGAAATGATGCTATAAAACACACAGTAGCATTTCCCAAGCACTGAATAAACTCATAACTTAATGTTCCTCCAACAGTCTTGGAATTAGAATACAAACTTACACAGGACAAAATAAAGGCCACACAACAAATTGTTAAGCAATATTCACTGAGTCTTTACTGTTTAAGAAGGCGCCACTGAACTTTCAGTTTAAGATGGTGCCACTGAACACGTACAACAGCTCACTGGTAATTCAAAATGCAAGAAATTCAATTAAAAACATTTACTAATAACACCTTTTCTATGTTTCTAGGTTAGGACTGTATTCTTTAGAACATAGAAGAACCTACAGCACAATACAGGCCCTTCAACCCACAATGCCATGCTGAACATGTACTTACTTTAGAAATTACCTAGGGTTACCCATAGCCCTCTATTTTTCTAAGCTCCATGTCTCTTAAAAGACCCTATCGTATTAACCTATTCAATCTTTCCTTTTATCTCAGGTCCTCCAGACCCAACAACATCCTTGTAAATTTTCTCTGCACTCTTTCAATCTGGTTTACTTCTTTCCTGTAGGTAGGTGACCAAAACTTCACACAATATTTTATGTGTTTAGGAATTATTGAAAATGCTTCAAATGCTACAGAGGTATACTTAAAGTTTCAATGACATGCTGAAACTTTAAAAGAGACAGCCACAAAGCAAGAAACCCAAAGAACCCAATTAAAATAACAGAAAAACAGAAACCACTGTGAAAGAGGAAAACACACACACACACACACACACACACACACACACACACACACACACACACACACACACACACACACACACACACACACACACACACACACACACACACACCACCCCCCCCCCCCACACTTAGATCTGCTCCCCGTAAGTGGAGTAGGACCAAGCCTCGATCTCAGTTCATTTTAGCGGGGCAAAAACACAGTGAAACTCACAGCGACAACAGCTGCCAGAGCAGTTCACAGATTCAGTATCACAGAGAGAGGAAGAAACATTGTGGACGACCAAGCGAAATGTGCCTGACCTTCGCCTCTAACCCTGACTCTTGAGCCTTTTAGTCTGGTAAAGGGTGGTGTGTGTGTGTGTGTGTGTGTGTGTGTGTGTGTGTGTGTGTGTGTGTGTGTGTGTGTGTGTGTGTGTGTGTGTGTGTGTGTGTGTGTGTGTGTGTGTGTGTGTGTGTGTGTGTGTGTGTGTGTGTGTGTGTGTGTGTGTGTGTTTTCCTCTTTCACAGTGGTTTCTGTTTTTCTGTTATTTTAATTGGGTTCTTTGGGTTTCTTGCTTTGTGGCTGCCTGTGAGCAAACAAATTGAGATTGTATAATTTATACATTCTTTGATATTAAATGTACTTTGATTGTATCAGAGGAAAACCAATTCATGGAGTTGCTATATAAAAACAAAGTTGTGACATGTAAGCATTCAAGAATCTGATACATTTTCATACTGTAAAGCCAGTATAAACTGTAATATTGAATATTTTATGTGTTTAGGAATTATTGAAAATGCTTCAAATGCTACAGAGGTATACTTAAAGTTTCAATGACATGCTGAAACTTTAAAAGATAGGAAAACTTAAAAGAAACAATTTTAAAATGTACAATGGGATCTATTCATAAGCCTGTAACTTCCTGCATCTAATTTACTTTTGACATCAATTCTTTCTCTCTCTTCCTGACCAAAATCCCTTTGTTATTGGGGTCTGTTCTGCAGACACTCACAGAAACACTGTCATGAGAGAGTCACGTCACTCTATTTGAAAGACAATATAAGGTTTTATGACCACAAGAGCTTCTGCAGATGCTATAAATCTTGAGCAACACATAGAATGCTGGAGCAACTCACCAGGTTAGACAGCATCTATGGAGGGAACCTCATCTCAAATCGTCGACTGTTCATTCCCCTCCATTGATGCTGCCTGATTTGCTGAGTTCCTCCAGTATTTTGTAAATCAGATAAATTGGATAATTGCATTAAACTTGAGCATTTAAAAGATCAGAACTGTGAAGGAAATGTTAATTGTCATGTAAATCCTGTTGAAAGTTTGGAAAGTGGGAATGTAAAAGTGATCAATGTCAAGACAGATATGTATGTGGAAATTCTAAAGAGAAATTCTGAATGGTCATCCACATTGGATATCTAGAGAACCAAAAACAAATCATGTCTCAAATTGGCATGTACATCAGGTGGAATAGTTGACTCAATTATGGGACCATTTCTTGTCAAATCTACAAAACAGTTGTGAGGTATCCTGCATAAGATGGAATCAAAGCCTGAGTGTGATGTGGTCAAGGGGTGGGGTGTGCAGGTACAGTGGGTTCATGACATGGGGCAGAATTGACAATTAACATTATAGCTGGCCACACACTGTCACTTCAGTTTTGAGTGACTAGACGTTGACATGGTACAGATCTGGTTCAGATTCTGAATGTTTTCTCGGCCTTTCTGAGCACCAGATTTTCTTCACAACTGTTCACTCAGCACATACAACAACTCTGTACTGGGGCATCAGGGAACAGAGAACAGGAACAAGCCCTTCTCTACGCTGAGCTTGATGCCAAATTAAATTAATTCATCTGCCTGCCCATGATCCATATCCCTACATTCCCTGCGTGTTCATGTGTCTGAATAAATGCCCCAAAATATCACTATCATATCTACTTCTACTTGACAACATATCCAAAAACCTACCACTCCCTTGTGTAAAAAAAAATGTGCCCCACACATTTCCTTTACACTTTGCCTTGTCCCACAATGCTATTACAGCGCCAGCAACCCTGGTTCATAACCGCCGCTGACTGTAAGAAGCTTGTATATTCTCCCTGTCACTGCACGAGTTCCCCTGGGTGCTCCAGTTTCCTCCCACATTCCAAAGACGAATGTTCATTGGTCACATGGGTGTAATTGGGAGGCATTGGATCATTGAGCTAGAAGGACCTGTTTCTCTAAATCAATGAAATAAGTAAATAAATTAAAGCTTAGCCCTCTAGCATTTGACATTTCTACCCTGGGTGAAAAAAGGCTCTGGAAACCTATTAGGATTGTTGTACTCCAGTCACTGAAGTGGAACATGAACCTTGAGGAAAGTCTTCTCCCAAATGAGCCCAAGATAATGTTCTATTCAACCCTGGAGTTGGAAAAATAAGCATTCAGTCCTGTGGTAAACACAGATGAACTAACGTGGTTGATCAAAATCAGGTTTAATATCACTGGCATATGTTGTGAAATATATTAACTTTGCAGCAGCAGTACAATGCAATACATGATGAATCACTGTAATCATATATGTACATTAAATAGTTAAGTTAAAATAAATAGTGCATAAACAGAAATTTTAAAAACGTATTGAGGTTCTGTTCATGGGTTCAATATCCAGTTAGAAATTGGATGGCAGAGGAGAAGAAGCTGTTCCTGAATCCTTTAGGCTTCCTGATGGTAACAATGAGAAGAGGGCATTCCTTGGGTGATGGGGTCCTTAATGATTGACTCAACCTTCCTGAGGCACTGCTCCTCGAAGATGTCCTAGATACCATGGAATTTTGGATAGGTATATGGACAGGAAAGGAATGGATGGTTATGGGCTGAGCGCAGGTCAGTGGGACTAGGTGAGAGTAAGCATTTGGCACAGCCTAGAAGGACCAAGATGGCCTGTTTCCGTGCTGTAATTGTTATATGGTTATATGGTTATAGTCAAAAGATGGAGTTGACTAATTTTACAATTTCCTGCAACTTACTTCAATCTGTGCAGGATGTAGCCAGTCAGAATGCTCTTTGTGGTACATCTGTAGAAGTTTTTGAGTCTTTTAGTTGCCAATCCAAATTTCCTCAAACTCCTAATGAAATATAGCCACTGTCTTGCCTTTTTCATAGCCGCATCAATAAGTAACAACCAGGTTAGCTCCTCAGAGATATTGACAACCTGGAACTTGAAATTGCTCACTCTCTCCATTTCTGATCCCTCTATGAGGATTGGTATGTGATCCCTCATCTTACCTTTCCTGAAGACCACAATCAGCTCTTTGATCTTACTAACTTTGCGTGCAAGGCTGTTGCTATGACACCACTCAACTGGTATACCTTGCTCCTGTACACCCTTTCATCACTATCTGAGATTCTGCCAACAATGGTTGTACCATCAGCAAATTTATAGATGGCATTTGAGCTGTGCCTACAAACCCAGTCATGGGTGTAGAGAGAGCACACATCCCTGTGGTGCACGAAGGTTGATTGTCAGCAAGGTGCAAGTATTATTTCAGGAGATTCTTCGTCGTCGCCGTGGCTATCCCTCGAGGTCAAGGATGATGGTCTTCATTCCGTTGATCTATCACAGAGCGAGGATGCCTGTGCGTGTATTTGTTTAATGTGTACTTGATGTTGCACTCCAAGAAGCAGATGATGCTTCACAAATCAACCAACTGATTCCAATGGAATGGAAACCACAACGATTGGAGCTGATGGATTTATTGCAGCCTTCATCCGCCTTCACAGCTGTTGAGTTTGAAGTAACTTTGTCCGCCTGTTCCACCATTGAAGTATTGGTTGGATTGTTCTTTGTCAGGGACCTCACCCTCAACCTTGCCACCATGGGTGACTCTACCAGGAGCATAGCTCCAGACAGCATCGCTCTCAGGATCTCAGGACCACACAAGCTTCTCCACCATGACAAGGTGACGATCCACGGAGAAGTTCAGGAGATTGGGGGACATCACAATAAACAAAGAAGCACAGATACAACATCAACCAAGCATTGAAAGGATTGATTGCAATAATCTTTGCAATCTTTCGTATTTCACTCCTAACATTTAATTTATAAACTAATTGACCCATTGGATGCCATTCAGTGAAAGTAGTTTGCACCCTTGAATTTATATGTTTCTCTTTCAGCTAAAACATTACAGAAGTTCTAGAAACATTCACCAGTAAAACATTTATTGTGAGGGACAAATTAACAATTTGAATCAATATTTTGCTATGCTCAATTCACATACAGAGGATTGGTGAGGAAGCTGGGGCAGGTGTTAGGATCAAATATAGTGATGTTGGACCAGGTGTTTTGAAGGCTTAAAGTTGATAATCTACACTGTATAGCTTTAAGACCTTTGCAAAATTCCCAGTTCCAATCTGCACAGTGCAAAAAGTGCCAGACTTTATCACCCTTTTGTATGGAACTTACCAGCACATTGAGCAAGTGCAAAGTAGTTCCACTCCTTTGGAATAAATGGAAGAAAACAAAATGCCATCATTAATGGGCCTTCAACATTGAGATGCAAGTAGCCTGCTGGCAGCAGCAAGCAGTTTGAGACAGAGACAGAGCTGTACATGATAAAAACAAGCCCTACAATCTGGGCAATATCCTTTTGAACCTTTTCTGTACCCTCTCTAGCTTAATCACACTTTTCCTGTAGCTTAGCTGATAACATAATGCTATTACAATGCCAGTGACTCAGGTTCATTTCCAACCACTCTCTGTATGTTCTCCTCATGACTACATGAATTTCCTCTGGGAGTTCTGGTTTCTGCACACATTCCAAAGTCTGGGTTAGTAGGTCAGTGGTCACATGGGTGTAATTGGGTAGAAGGGGCCTGATACCATGCTGTATCTCTGAATAAAATTAAAAATAATCTGCATGTACAACCTGACCAATATATTGTATAAATGTAACATGACATCCCAACTCATGTTACCAGTGGTTCAGCAGATGAATTTGCCCTTCACTATCCCCTACAAGTCACCCATCACATTCAGTGAACTATGCAATGTGCCCCAGGACTCTCTGTTCAAAAATACTCTCCAGGACCTTGTAACAACGTATAATATCCTGCCTTGTTGTCACTTCCCAAAACACATCAGTTCATACTTGTCCAAGTTAAACTCTATCTGCCATTCCTTTGCTCACTTTCTTGGTTAGTTCTGTTATAACATTAGATACCCTTCTTCACTGTCTACTATGCCATCAATTTGGATGTACCTTCAAAAATACATACTCATCCAAATCTTCATATATGTAACAAACAACAGTGGACCTGCTTCCTGTCCATGAAATACACAACTGATTACAGGCATCCAATATGGAAACTCATTCCATTACCACTTCTTTCTACTAGAACCAAGCCAGTTTTGTCCATATTCTGACACAAGAGATTCTGTAGATGCTGAAAATCTTGAGTAACATGCACAGCAGTTCAAGCAGTATCTATGGAAGGGAATAAACAGTTGATGCATCAGGCTAAGACCGAAGTGAACAGAGACACAATCAAGAAGGTGGGAAGAGCACAAGCTGGCAGGTGATTGGTGGGAAAAGGTGAGGGGGAAGATGAATGGGTTGGTGTGTGGAAAATGATTTGAGAAATTGGGAGGTGTTTGTTGGAAGAGGCAGAGAGCTAAAGTAAGAATCTAATAGGAGAGGACCATGGAATAAAGGGAAGGAGGAGAGCCAGAAGAAGGTGATCGGTTGCTCATAAGGGTGGAGGAGGTAAAGAGAAGGAGTGAGAGGGTAACCAAAATGAAGAATGTAAAAAGAGACACAGTTTGGGGCTGTGCGAGGAGCAGAGAAGAGGGATTACCAGGAGTTAGAGAGATCAATGCTCAGGGCATCAGGTAGGAGGCAAAATATGAGGTGTTGCTCCTCCAACCAGAGTCTGGCTTCATCGTGGCATTAGAGAAGGTCATGGACAAACACGTCAGTATGGAAATTGGGAGCTGAATTGAAATGCTTGACCAGCAGGAAATCCTGCTTCTTGTAGCATTTATTGCAAAGGTGTGTATGTGTGAGTACCTGTATTCTGTGTGCTGTACTGGATATACAATAGTCCAGAACATTACAAAGCATTGAATCTAAAGTGAGTTTTAGCAATCTCACCCTTGATCCCATGATTTATAACTTTCAGACTAGTCTGCCAAGCAGGACCTTGTCAAAGACCTTACTAAAGTTCCTGCAAATAACATCTACTACCTTGCCTCCATCATTCCACTTGACCACCTCTTCAAAAAAAAATCAAGTTGTGGGAATTTACTTCCCTCAAGCAAAACTTTGCTGACTAACCCTCATCAGTCTTTGCTTTCTAAGTGCAAATAAATCCTGTCCCAAAATCTCAACCATTAACTTTCTCATCACTGATAAAAGTCTCACTGTCCTATATCTCCTTATTGACCTACTTAATTAAACATCCTAACATTAGTTGGCCTTCATTATTCCAACACCACACTAAAGCTAACAAAAGTCTTTAGTCCCCTCCTTTTCTTCCCACAAGATTCTAGAATGCACTTATATTTATCTCTCTCTGCATTTCAGGACTCCAGTACCTTTTCCTTTAAAATGTTGATATGCTTCAGAAAATCACCAATCCCTTCCCTGAACTCACTAGTTTCTAATATTATTCTCACAGCAAAGACAGACTGTGTTCATTAAAATCTTTGCCTAGGCAATAGCCTGGGTATTTAGACAGAAGTGTACCATCTGTCCAATGTAACAGTACTAATACAGCTCCAAGATGGTAACTTACATCTCCCTTTCATTCCTGAAATTTAATTGCAGTTCTCCTCATTTGTTGCCTGACATTTATTTCTTTTCCCTCTCATTCTGTGAAATATTAGTCATACCATAGACATAAATCTTTTAATAAAACTGTCTCTGCTCAGATCACAAATGTTATTAGGAGGAAATCTTCAATTGCAGCCCCAATCTGAGGTATGGGAGCCTTATTATTTCAGAATCAAATTTATTGTCACTGAGTCAACTTTGCAAACAGTTAGGTACAGTCCATAGAAACTCAAAGGGACCAAATTCCTTTACTTTATTTAGTAATTAATAAAATGAACAAACAGGCAGAAGGAAAGTGCTAAAACAGGCATTAATCATCTCCAGCACTGAGAGGTTGTGGATCAGAAGTATCTCCACACTCTGAACTGAAGGGTAGGCATTAAGTATGAATGAACTTCCATCCCAATAATCGGTAAATAACAATGTTTAAAATTATTCAAAATATAAAAATGTTTAACTTCCAGTGGCTGAAACATTGCAGCTGCAGCAAAGTTAGTATAACACTATAACAGTAACAGCAAACTGGGTTTAATTGCTGCCGATGTCTGTGAGAAGTTCTCATGTTCTCCCCATGACCTTGCACATTTCCTCCAGGTACGCTGATTTCCACCCTCGTTCCAAAGGTGAAGGGGTTAATTGGTCACAGAGGTGTAATTGGGTGTCATGGCCAATATCCAGATAGCTAGAGAGTGAGAATGAGTGAATTTCCAATTCATCTTCCACTCAACATGCTGAGAACAGTTACAATAATCAAACTGCTGCTTCTTTTCTCTTTGGAATATTAATCTCTGTGCCAGTGGAAAGATTATGTTGTGTGAATACTTCAATTCCAAGCATAACATGCTAAAGGTTGAAACACAGAAACAAACATGAAAGCAAATGAGGTGAGTCTGGGGCTAATCCCTCAGATAGGCAATCCAATGGTAGAGATTAATTTAACATTTATCAGGTTTTCCCAGTTTAGAAAGGGCTTTAGATATTTGCTCAAGAAAATTCAAAACACTATAAGCTGTTCATAAAAAAACAGATTCTGTGGATGTTGGAAATTTTGAGCATTACATACTAAGTACTGGAGGAACCCAGTAAGTCAGACAGCATCTATGGAGAGGAATAAACAGTCAATGTTTCAGGCTGAGACCCTTCATGATGACTAGAGAGAAAGGGAGAAAGAAGCAAGAATATAAAGGTGTGGGGGGAGATGTGGGAGGGGCAGGTGATAGGTGAGACAAGGTGGATGAGTGAGAAGGTGGGGATGAAGTTAAGAAGGTGGGGAGTGATTGGTAGAAGAGGTAAAGGGCTGAAGGAGAAGGAATTTGACAGAGAGCAATGGACCATGGAACAAAGGGAAGGAGGAGAGGAACCAGAGAGAGGTGATGGGCAGATGAGGGGTAAGAATGGGGAATGGAAAAAAAGAGAAGGGATG
This sequence comes from Hemitrygon akajei, assembly GCF_048418815.1. NCBI lineage: Eukaryota > Metazoa > Chordata > Chondrichthyes > Myliobatiformes > Dasyatidae > Hemitrygon > Hemitrygon akajei. Next base: position 1,790,104 of record NC_133146.1, read on the forward strand.
GGAGAAAGAAGTTACAGAAAGTTAGAGAAACTGATGTTCATGCCAACACATTGGATGTTACTCAAGTGGTTCACAGTTAGTTAACTATTAATTCTAAAAATATAAATTATCTGAAGTTTACAAACACTCATACTTATTCCAAAAGAACGGAATTGCTTTGCCTCGTCATCTTGCTGACTGTTCTGAAAGACCTGAAAATTCCTGAAAAAAGTTAATTTCCCACTACTAGGGATTGGAATGAGAGCAAGAATGTGTCAGATATCGATTCAAGCCTATATGCTCAAACAGGAGTCCAGTGCCCATGCACAGTGTAACTCTCGCTTCGGCTTACAGCTTAATGTTAGGCCCGGCCAAACTTAAGAAATCTCATTTGGGTGGATGCTGCGTGATGTGTCCCCTGTTACAAATCAGTACCCCGAAATAACTAACAGTACACAGATGCGATTAAACGATCAAGCTTTATAATTCTTAATTTAACTACTGTATATGGTTAGTAAAGAAAACAAAAACAAGAAAAAGGGCACATTCTCACAAAACAGTTTAATGCGCAATGTTGGAGCTCACTGATAAGGCCGTTCGTCCACCATCAACCTCCTCCAATTGTCGCTGACCTTCGGACTTTCACTCCAAGTCCACACTGTCTGGCAGTCTACCAATTCCCTTCATTCACATCTTCTCTCCCGACAAAAGACCGTGAAATCCCGGCTCCCAGACACACAAGAAAGAACAAAATCCTGCTCATTGGCTAGCATGCCCCATTATCTCTAGTCATAACCCAAGTATTGCTGCTACAGAGAAACCATTACCTCAGCAGTGGAACATTACATAGAAGCCTTTACATTAGCAGCGATACAACGTGTTACAACAGTTATATAGAAACATACCTTGTTCCATGCAGAAATGCCAGAATTCCTCAGGAAAATAGAGATCATTGTCTTCGTTTTCACCTATTACAAAAAAAAGATTGCATTTATCTATAAACTTTTATGACCTCAGTACATTCCATAGCAATAGGAAATAGAGAGCAGGTACATGCACACCAAAGTTCCATGAATAGCAGTGATAACAGCCAGATAATCTGCTTGTGGCATTGTTGAAAATACTTTTATAGTGAATACTTGGCACTAATTGGTGTTGATCAAGCTAATATTAGTAAGTCTCAGTATTGGCAAATACCAATTTTTTAGTCTAAGTCATGAATGACAAAGCAATAATTTCAGAATACATTCCTATTAATTCAATGGACTTCTGTTTAGCTTAATATTCATTGCAAAGAATCTGTAGGATTACCTGGTGATCAGCCATGATGGAATCGCGAAGCAGTCTCGATGGGCCGAATGGCCTAATTCTGTTCCTATCTCTTGGCTTATGGCTACGATGTTGTTCCTTATCTTTACATGTGCCTTTTAGAAACCTGCTTCCCACTGTTCAATGTCTTCCTACACTTATCATTTCTAAAATCTTATTACATGAACTATCCAACAGATGGTACGCAGTCTGGATATTGTCCAAGTATTCTTTGTTGTGTTAAAAGCAATTCTATCAATCTGTCTTCAGCTCTGTGTATAATCACAAAGCAGAACTAGCCTTCTCTTTATCATGTAACAAAGTTCCCTGAAATCAAAGTTTGACATCGGCTAACCACTAATTTTAGACACATCTCATTTTGTCCACCACATTAAAGATGACAAAAAGTTAAAAGAGCTCCTGCTATTGTCTCAAGTGAAACATAAAGAATCAGGGGAGATTTGATAGAGATAAAAGATAGGTTGGGTGATAAAGATAGGATAGATGTGCAGAGGTTGGGTGAGATGAGAACTAGAGGTCAAAAGGTAAAGGTAAATATTTAAGAGGAACCTGAGGGGAACTTTGTCGCTCAGAGGGTGGTGAGAGTATGGAAGGAGGTGCCAGTGAAAGTGGTGGATGCAGATTTTCTGGCAGCATGTAAGAGTAGTTTGGATAAGTACGTGGATGGGAGAGGTATGGAGGACTGTGGTCCAAGTGGGGGCCAATGGGACTCGGCAGAATAATAGTTCAGCATGGGCTAGATGGGCCAAATAGACTGTTTTCCTGTGTGGTTGTGGTCTATGACTCTATAAGTTCATACTCCAGAGGAAGTATTTGACTATAGTAAGTACAATGCCTTCCAGAGTAGAAAAATCACCCATAACTTCATATCTCCCCCTATGGACAGCAGCTCCATAGATAAAAAAAATACTTAAGTTACTGTCCTCTGTTAGTAGATTCCTTCTTCAGCCACTTGCCTCTTCCACCTATCACCTCCCAATTTAAGACCATAAGACATTGGAGCAGAATTAGGCATATGGTCCATCAAGTCTGCTCTGCCGTTCTATCATGGCTGATTTATTTCAAGATGGCACCAGTGAACAACACAACCAGTGATGACAACTGCAGACAGTTCATAAAACTACTCCTTTGTCTTCTGTCAAAGGTGGTCCTACTACTAAGCTGTGTCTGCTTGGAACCTGTGATTTAAATTTGTGTTTTTGGGCTGATTAAATGATCTGGCACTTTGCTGTCTCCGAGGGAGTTCAGTGAGGTTTGGAGCAGAGTTTACAGCCTGGATATGGGCCATTGGGCAATGATCGGCTCCATTACTCTCCTCCAATTGAAACGCTGAGCAAGGTTGAAGTTGATGAAGGAGGATGTTCTATGCCAGCTGCTTGCATTTAAGTAGTCTGGCTAGCTGCTATTGGAGGAAAGTAGACAAGTCTTAGAATCCATGTTGCAATGAACAAGTGTCATTTTTGGGGACTTTGAGGTTCATATTGCACATGTATCTGGATTGTGGTTACTCTTTTTTTTGCTGCTTTTTGAGCGATTTCATCAGTGCAATCGATGCAGACTGGGACGCTTCAGCAAAGAATGGCTCTGTGGCCTGTAGTCAACAAGTGGTGTGGCACTGAACTGAACTAAACTGAATACCCCTGAACTCCTGGTTAGACGGTTGATATCCTATGTGTTGTTCATTCATATTTTGCCATTTGTCCAATTGGTTATTTTTTCATGTTTTGGGTTTTTAACCTTTTCTTGAACAAGTCCGTGGTGTTTCTTTGTTTCAGGGCTACCTGTGGGAGAATGAATCTTATAGATGTATTCTGTATACATACTTTGATAATGAATGTAATTTGAATCTTTGATTTATTATTGCTCTCAATCTCATTCTCTTATTTTCTGCCCATAACATTTACATCCTTACTAATCAAGAACCTATCAGCCTCCGCTTTAAATATACCAAATTACTTGTCCTCCACAGTGTCTGTAACAGTGAATTCCACAGATTCACCACTCTCTGGCTAATGAAATTCCTCCTCATCTCTGTTCTAAAGGAACATCTCTATTCTGAGGTTGTGTCCTTCGGCCCTAGACTCCCCCACTATTGAAAATATCCTCTACACATGCTCTCTTAATAAGCCTTTCATAAGTTTCAATGCGATCCCCCCCCCATTCCTCAAAACTCCATTGAGTACCTACACAGAACCATCAAACATTCCTCATACAATAAGTATTTCACTCGTCGAATCATTCAATTGACCCTTCTCTATACTCTTTCCAATGCCAGCACATTTTTTTTAGGTAATGGGCCAAAATGCCTCACAATACAACCAATGCCTTATAAAGCCTCAGCATTACATCTTATATTCTCGACTTCTCAAAGGAATGCTAGCATTTAATTTGCCTTGCCAGATGCTGCCATTGATGTTGCCAGTCCTGCTGAGTTCCTCCAGCATTTTGTGTGTGTTGCTCGAATTTCCAGCATCTGCAAATTTTCCCTTGTTTGTGATTTGATTACTACACTGCAAAGTCTCTTCCAGGGATGCCTACCTTGAAAAAGTTTAAATCTTCCCTTCGGTGGGAGTTCAGTGAAACTCTCTCTCACTGCTCCCCCACTGTAATCCCTGCTGCTCTGCAACTCTTTGACCACATGCTTACCCAGATCCTCTACTCCACCATTCCTGCTGAAGGGTTTTGGCCCAAAACATCAACTGCACTTTTTTTCCATAGATGCTGCCTGCCCTGCTGAGTTCCTCCAGCATTTTGTGTGTGTTACTTGGATGTCATCATCTGCAGATTTTCTCTTGTTTGTGATTTCATTTGCCTTCCTCACCACCAGCTCAACCTGCAAGTTAACCTTTAGGGAATCCTGCACAAAGGCTCCCATATCCCGTTGCACCTTTGATTCCTTAATTTTCTTCAAATTTAGAAAATAGTCTATACCTGTATTCCATCTACCAAAGTGCATGACCATACACTTCCCAAATCTGTGTTCCATCTGCCATTTCTTAAACTGTTCATAAGTCAATCTGCAGACTTTCCATTTCCTGAACACTAATGGCCACTCTACATGTCTTCGTATCATCTGCAAACTTGGCCACAAAGCCATCAATTCTGTCATCCAATTGAAAAGAAGCGGTCCCAACACCAAACCTGGATACTATCAATCGACTGCAGCCAAGCTGAAAAGACCCCCTTTGTTCGCATTCTTTGCCTCCAACCAGTCAGCCAATCTTCTATCCGTGCTGGTATCTTTCCTGTAATACCATGGGCTCTTATCTTGTTTAGCAGCCTCATGTGCAGCACCTTCTCAAAGACCCAAGTAAACAACATCTACTGACTCACCTTTGTCTCTCCTGTCTTTTATTTCCTCAAAGAATTCTAACAGATTTATCAGGCAAGATTCCCATCAATGAAACCATGTTGACTTCAGCCTATTTTATCATGTGCCTCCAAATACCATGAAACCTCATCCTTAATAATGGACTCCAACATCTTCTCAACCATTGAAGCAAAGCTAACTAGACTTTCATGTGCCTCCCTCCCATCATAAAGAGAGGTCGACATTTGCAAATTTCCAGTCCTCCAGAACTATTCCAGAACCTAGTGATTCTTGAAAAATCATGACTTATTACTTCATCCCTCTCTCCCCCACCAACACATCTTTTCCCTCACCTGATTTCATCTATGCTTGTGCTCATTCACCTCCCCGGACCTTCTTATTTTGGCTTCTGCCCCTGCCCCCTTCTTTTCCAGTCCTAACGAAGTGTCAGGCCAAAATGTTGAATGTTTACTCCTGGCCACTGATGGTGCTGGTTTCATCCAGTGTGTATTCCTGGAGCCCACGAACACGTATAGAGGAATTCCAGGCCAACAGCCCTGACAGAGGCAGGCCAACAGATGGAGAATGCAATGAGTTCCTAAAGTTCACCTCGTTAGCCTCAGAATGAGCAAACAGATTGGCAGTGCTTAGCTGGCACATAGAGCACACCTCGCTTTGTACTGCAGGCTGGGTCATCTTAACTCTCCAGAGGATTTATGTTGCACACGAGGCAGGCGATGCAGCATCACCAATCCTTCAGGCTGCAAACAGATCACGGAGCGGTCTATTAGATATTTTCAAATTAGATATTTTAATTCATTGGCCTCTCACTCACCATCTGCTACAATCATTTCACTTTCCTATCATAATAGATCATGTGCTGATTACTTCACTAACTTTAAAAAAATTCACTTTAATGCCTGATGGTGTTAACGATGAGCTTTTGAAAGCTCCAGCATAATTTTGTATTTTTTTCTGTGTTTTTTAAAAATATCTTTTCCTCTTTATCCCAGTTGTCCTGGAGTTTGGTTGAAAGAATCCCTGCATATGTAAAAGTGTCCTCACTTATGTGGTTACAGAGCTGGCAATGTAAACATTGGGATGTGCAATTGAGTGCAACAGGCTGAAAGAGTTCGTAGGCTTTTATTCTATTCCAAGCTCTGTAATCATTTCAGCCGTGCTACTCGCCAGGTCCTCTGTGTTCCTTTAATTCCAGACTCTCTTGCATCACTCCAACATTGGCAGGCATGCTTTCAGCCATCCGAACACAAAACCCTACAACTGCTGCAAATCTCTCCAGTTGTTATACTTCTCCCTTCCTCGCATCATCCCTTAAAACCTACTACTTCTACAAAATTACTTTCTCGATTATCTTCAGGAAGTCAAAGTCAGGTTTATTGTCATGTGCACACAGGTGCAATGAAATACTTACTTAGACCATAAGACCATAAGACACAGCAGCAGAATTAGGCTATTCAGCCCATCGAGACATTCCATCATCGCTAATCACGGATTCCACTCAACCCCATACACCTGTCTTCTCGCCATATCTTTTGATGCCCTAACCAATCAGAAAACAATCAATTTCCGCTTTAAATATATCCACAGACTTGGCCTCCACCACAGTCTGATGCAGAGCCTTCCACAGATTTATTAATCTCTAGTGAAAAATATTCCTCCTTACCTCTCTTCTAAAGGGTTATCTCTCACTGTGCCCTCTAGTTCTGGATAACCCCACAATAGGAAACATTCTTCTAAATTCCTGTGCTCCTCATATGTTAACCTTTTCATTCCCGGAATCATCCTCATGAACGTCCTCTGAACTGTCTCCAATAACAACACATCCTTTCTGAGATATGGAACACAAAATCACCAAGACCAAGGAGATGGTGGTGGACTTTAGGAGATCTAGGCCTCATATGGAGCCAGTGATCATTAATGGAGAATGTGTGGAGCAGGTTAAGACCTACAAGTATCTGGGAGTACAGTTAGACGAGAAGCTAGACTGGACTGCCAACACAGATGCCTTGTGCAGGAAGGCACAGAGTCGACTATACTTCCTTAGAAGGTTGGCGTCATTCAATGTCTGTAGTGAGATGCTGAAGATGTTCTATAGGTCAGTTGTGGAGAGCGCCCTCTTCTTTGTGGTGGCGTGTTGGGGAGGAAGCATTAAGAAGAGGGACGCCTCACGTCTTAATAAGCTGGTAAGGAAGGCGGGCTCTGTCGTGGGCAAAGTGCTGGAGAGTTTAACATCGGTAGCTGAGCGAAGGGCGCTGAGTAGGCTACGGTCAATTATGGAAAACTCTGAACATCCTCTACATAGCACCATCCAGAGACAGAGAAGCAGTTTCAGCGACAGGTTACTATCGATGCAATGCTCCTCAGACAGGATGAAGAGGTCAATACTCCCCAATGCCATTAGGCTTTACAATTCAACCGCCAGGACTTAAGAACTTTTTAAAAGCTATTATTAATGCTTTTTGAGATAGTGATTTAGATGCATATCATATTTTTTTACTGAGTTAAGTATTGTATGTAATTAGTTTTGCTACAACAAGTGTATGGGACATTGGAAAAAAGTTGAATTTCCCCATGGGGATGAATAAAGTATCTATCTATCTATCTATCTATCTAAAACTGCTGACAATATTCCAAGTGTGGCCTGACTAGTGTCTTATAAAGCCCCACATTATCTCCTTGCTTTTATATTCTATTCCCCTTGAAATAAATGCCAATATTGCATTGCCTTTGTTATCACAGATTAAATTAAACTTCTGGGAGTCATGCACAAGAACTAAGTCCCTCTGCATCTCTGATGTTTGAAACTTCTCCCTATTTAAAATATAGTCTGCACTATTGTTCCTTTTACCAAAATGCACGATCATACATTTCCCAACACTGTATTTCACCTGTCACTTTTTCGCTCATTCTTCCATTTTGTCCAAGTTCTGCTGCAATCGCATTGCTTCTGCAGCACTACTTACCCCTCCACTTATCTTCGTATCATCCGAAAACTTTGCCATAAAGCCATCAAATGCATTATCTAAATCATTGACAAACAATGTGAAAAGTAGCGGTCCCAATACTGATCCCTGAAGAACACCACTAGTCACCAGCAGCCAAGAAGAGAACCCCATTTATTCCCACTTGCTGCCTCATATCTGTCAGCCATTCCTCTATCTATGCCAGTATATTTCCTGTAACGCCATAGGATTTTATCTCGTTAAGCTGCCTCATGTGTGATACCTTATCAAATGCCTTCCGAAAATCCAAGTAAATGACATTCACTTCCTCTCCCTTGCCCACCCTGCTTGTTACTTCTTCAAAGAAATCTTACACATTAGATTTGTCAGGCAAGATTTCCCTTTACAGAAACCATATAACCATATAACAATTACAGGTTGGAAACAGGCCATCTCGACCCTTCTAGTCCGTGCTTAACGCTTACTCTCACCTAGTCCCACCAACCTGCACTCAGCCCATAACCCTCCATTCCTTTCCTGTCCATATACTTATCCAATTTTTTTTTAAATGACAATATCGAACCTGCCTCTACCACTTCTACTGGAAGCTCATTCCACACAGCTACCACTGCCTGAGTAAAGAAGCTCCCCCTTGTGTTACCCCTAAACTTTTGCCCCCTAACTCTCAACACATGTCCTCTTGTTTGAATTTCCCCTACTCTCAATGGAAAAAGCCTATCCACGTCAACTCTATCTATCCCCATCATAATTTTAAATACCTCTATCAAGTCCCCCCTCAACGTTCTACGCTCCAAAGAATAAAGACCTAACTTGTTCAACCTTTCTCTGTAACTTAGGTGCTGAAATCCAGGTAACATTCTAATAAATCTTATCTGTACTCTCTATTTCTACACTAACTTCCCTCAAGGTCCTAGGAATATCCTGTCTGGACCCGGAGATTTATTCACTTTTATATTCTTTAAAAGCGCCAGTACTTCCTCTTCTTTAATCATCATAGTTTCCATAACTACCCTACTTGTTTCCCTTACAATTCAATATCCTTCTCCTTAGTGAGTAACGAAGAAAAGAAATTGTTCAAAATCTCTCCCATCTCTTTTGGCTCCGCACATAGCTGTCCACTCTGATTCTCTAAAGGACCTCACTATACTTTTGCTATTAATATAACTGTAGAAACTCTTTGGATTTATTTTCACCTTACTTGCCAAAGCAACCTCATATCTTCTTTTACCTTTTCTAATTTCTTTCTTAAGATTCTTTTTACATTCTTTATATTCCTCAAGAACCTCATTTACTCCATGCTGCCTGCATTTATTGTAGATCTCCCTCTTTTTTCCGAACCAAGTTTCCAATATCCCTTGAAAACTATGGCTCTCTCAAACTTTTAGCCTTTCCTTTCAACCTAACAGGAACATAAAGTTTCTGTACCCTCAAAATTTCACCTTTAAATGACATCCATTTCTCTATTACATCCCTCCCATAAAACAAATTGTCCCCATCCACTCCCTCTAAATCCTTTCACATCTCCTCAAAGTTAGCCTTTCTCTGATCAAAAGTTTCAACCTTGGGTCCAGTCCTATCCTTCTCCATAATCATATTGAAACTAATGGCATTGTGATCACTGGACCCGAAGTGCTCCCCAACACATACCTCTGTCATCTGACCTATCTCATTTCCTCACAGGAGATCCAACACTGCCCCTTCTCTAGTTGGTACCTCTATGTATTGCTGCAAAAAACTATCCTGCATACATTTTACAAACTCCAATCCATCCAGCCCTTTTACAGTATGGGCTTCTCAGTCTATGTGTGGAAAATTAAAATCTCCCACAATCACAACCCTGTGCTTACTACAAATATCTGCTATCTCCTTACAAATTTGCTCCTCCAATTCACGCTCCCCATTAGGTGGTCTAAAATACACCCCTTTAATTTTTACTACACTTTTCCCATTCCTCAATTCCACCCAAATAGCTTCCCTAGACGAGCCCTCTAATCTATCATGCCAGAGCACCCGCTGTAATATTTTCTCTGACAAGCAATGCAACACCTCCCCCTCTTGCCCCTCCGATTCTATCACACCTGAAGCAATGAAATCCAGGAATATTTAGTTGTCAATCACACCCCTCCTGCAACCATGTTTCACTAATAGCTACAGGTATCAATCCATGCTCTAAGCTCATCCACCTTTTAATGCTTCTAGCATTAAAATAGATGCATTTAAGAAACCTTCCACCTTTTACTCTCTGTTTATCCCTAATGGTGCAAATAACTTTATTATCTTTTTCTTCCTTCTCCCCTACATCTTTGGTCTGCGCACTCCCCTTCTCTGTCACCTGCCTATCCTCCCTCACACATTGTCTACAAGCTTTCTCTAATTGTGAACTAACCTCCTCTCTCCTAGTCTCTTCAATTTGATTCCCACCCCCAACCATTCTAGTTTAAAGTCTCCCCAGTAGCCTTAGCAAATCTCCCCGCCAGAATATTGGTCCCCCTAGGATTCAAATGCAACCCATCCTTTTTGTACAGGTCACACCTGCCCCAAAAGAGGTCCCAATGATCTAGAAACTTGAATCCCTGCCCCTTGCTCCAATCCCTCAGCCACACATTTATCCTCTACCTCATTCCATTCCTACTCTCACTGTCACGTGGCACAGGCAGTAATCCCAAGATTACTACCTTTGCAGTCCTTCTTCTCAACTCCCTTCCTAACTCCTTTCAGGACCTCTTCCCTTTTCCTACCTATGTCATTGGTACCTATATGTACCACGACCTCTGGCTCCTCACCCTCCCACTTCAGGATATCTTGGATGCGATCAGAAACATCCTGGACCCTGGCACCATGGAGGCAAACTACCATCCGGGTCTCCTGACTGCGTCCACAGAATCACCTATCTGACCCACTAACTATTGAGTCCCCTATTACTACTGCCTTCCTCCTCCTTTCCCTACCCTTCTGAGCTACAGGGCCAGATTCTGTGCCAGAGGCACGGCCACTGTTGCTTCCCCCAGGTAGGCTGTCCCCCCCCCCCACCCCCAACAGTACTCAAACAGGAGTACTTATTGTCAAGGGGTGCAGCCACAGGAGTACTCTCTAGTACCTGACTCTTCCCATCCCCCTTCTAACCATGACCCGCCTCCCGTGGCTCCAGTATGACCACCTGCCTGTAACTCCTCTCTATCAACTTCTCAGTCTCCCTGACCAGACGAAGGTCATCGAGCTGCAGCTCCAGTTCCCTAACACGGTCCCTTAGGAGCTGCAGCTCGGCACACCTGGCGCAGATGTGGACTTCTGGGAGGCTAGGAGACTCCAGGACCTCCCACATCCGACACCGAGAACAACAAGCTGCCCTCACACTCATACTTCCCCCTTTCCTCAAATAACAGGAAAAACTGAAACCTAAGCCTACCTTGCCTTGCCCGCTTCCGCCTAAGCCTGTTCAGCCAACGCCCTTAAGCCTACACTCTGCTGGCTTTGTCTTATTTTACCATTAGTCTCTAAGTACCCTGAAACCTCATCATTAATCCAACACTTATCCAACTACTGAGGTTAGGCTAACTGGCCTATCATTTCCTTTCTTTTGCTTTCACTTCTTAAAGAGTGGAGTGACATTTGTAATCTTCCAGTCCCCTGGGACCATGCCAGAATCAAGTGATTCTTGAAAGGCCATCACCAATGTATCTGTTACCTCTTCAGCAACCTCTTTTGTCCTCTGGGATGTAGTTCATCTTGTCCAGGTGACTTATCCAGCTTAAAACCTCTAAGTTTGCCCAGCACTTTTTTCCTTTGTAATAGCAGTGGTACTCACTCCTGTTCCCTGACACTCATGGTCCTCTGGCACACAGGGAGGACTGATGCAAAGTACTTCAAGGTCATCTTGTTGCAAACATCATAGGCATATAGCATCAGGTACATAATTACTGTTCCTTTCCATACCTTGTGGCACATCAGGCCACAACCTTGCCATTTCTTTAGCATTTTTATCTGTTTTTATGAGGCTGAGTCGCCAGCTCAATGTCCAACCCAGCACGGATGGAAACTGCAAAGAGCTGGATGAATTCGAACCCAGGACCACTCGCCTCGAAGTCTGATGCAAATGCCATTACACCACTGGCCAATTAGGTACATAATGTTCAGAAGAAAAACAAATTAAACAGATTATATACAATGTTTACACACAAAAAAACAAAATTATAACAAAGCCCATTTTAGTACAAATGATCAAAGTGGTCATAGTGTGGTAGTAATTAGTGGTGTGCTTGTTGGTTCAAGAATTGAATGGTTGAAGGGAAGTAGCTGTTCTTGAACCTGGTGGTGTGGGTGTTCCTGCCTAATGGTGGCTGTGAGGCATGGCCTGGATGGTGAGCAAGTTTAATAATAAATGCTGCCTTCTTGAGGCTGCACATTCTGTCAATACCACTGGTGGTGGAGAAGTCCTGAACTCCCCAATACACCGGTGGTGGAGAAGTCCTGTACTACCTAATACACCGGTGGTGGAGAAGTCCTGTACTACCTAATACACCGGTGGTGGAGAAGGATGTCTGTGAGTCAAGTCCTGTACTCCCTGCAGCTTCTTACATTTCTGCACATTCAAATTACCATACAAGTCTACAATGTAATTGATATGTGACTCAATGCAAAAATTGTTTGATAATACATCTGTTAAGCACCAAGGTTTTGTACTATGTTAAAACATTTTTTAGGGGTTTGTATTGTTTTATTATTTTCACATGTACCAAAATACAATGAGGAGCTTGTCTTGCAGGCTGTTCATACAGATCAAATCATTACACAGTACACTGAGATAGAATAAAGTAAAACAATAACAATGCATTCATTATATCCCTAGGATAATGTAAAAGCAGAACCTGCTGAAAATATTCAGTGGTTTAAGCAGCATCCATGTTTCAAGTCAATGACCTTTCATAAGAATTGGATCATTATTACCTACTAGAGCCCAAAGATTATTCAATATTCCAGCACGCCATTTGAACTGGGGTGCAATTACCACACAGCTAAAGGGCATTTGGCCAACCTGAGTAATTCTACTTTTGTTCCTCCATGCATTTGCTCATCCACATCATCTTCTATTCCTTTATCAAGCTTCTCCTTCAATACACAAATGCAAACTGTCTCTGTTACTATTCACACTGATTAAAGACTTCCTTGGGATGTCTTGCTGTTTCACAAGAAAAACAGGAACAGACCAAGGACATTTAGACAGCAATGCCTGTCCCACCTTAATAAAATCATAGCTGAACAACCCTAGGCCTCAAAACATTGAAATAATCTGATCTTTATATGGTTATATGGTTTATGAAAAGTGAGCAAGACAAGGTTTTCTCTGGATCTTGGTACATGTAACAATAATAAACCAATTCCAACTCCCGTAACAAAAGGCTCATCACCTCTTCCACATTGACTTCCATTCCTGCTCTTTCAAAATCAGCCTCCTCTTTACCTGCATTTGGAGTTGGGTGCCTACAGTGACCAAGCTTCCAGAACCATGGGCACCAAGGTAGCATAGCAGTTAGTGTGACTGTCTCACAGCTTGGGGCATTCCAGAGTTTGAACATCAATTCCGGCCCCATCTGTAAGGAGTTTGTACATTCTCCTTATGAACCACGTGGGTTTCCTCCCACAGTCTGAAGACATACAACTTGACTAGTCATTGTAAATTATGCTGCGATTAGAGTACAAATCGGTGGGTTGCTGGGTGTTCCTGTTCCGTGCTGTAATTAGAGTACAAATCGGTGGGTTGCTGGGTGTTCCTGTTCCGTGCTGCAATTAGAGTACAAATCGGTGGGTTGCTGGGTTGACCTGTTCCATGCTGTGATTAGTGTAGCTGGGTGACCGTCAAATCTTATTCATTATCGTTAAAAGTGTACTTAGGCATCCATCCGGGTAATGCTAGAATAGTTGTCTGTACCTTTTAAGTGGAGATTGTGATGTCATTACACACGTGCAGGATAGTGGGCAGACCATTTTGTTTTCTGCAGGGGAAGCTGGTGGGGCTTTGGGATTAAATTCCTCCCAGAGATACTAGGCAGGGTAAGGAAAAGTGAGTATTAATTGATGATATCCATGTGAATTTGTTTATGCTTGTTGGCGAATCGAGAATATCGATAATTTAAAGAGCAAACACGAGGAAATCTGCAGATGCTGGAAATTCAAACAACACACACAAATTGCTGGTGGGACACAGCAGGCCAGGCAGCATCTATAAGGAGAAGCACTGTCAACGTTTCGGGCCAAGACCCTTCGTCAGGACTAACTGAAAGGAAAGATAGTAAGAGATTTGAAAGTAGGTGGGGGAGGGGGAAATGCGAAATGATAGGAGAAAACCGGAGGGGGTGGGATGAAGCAAAGAGCTGGAAAGGTGATTGGCAAAAGTGATGCAGAGCTGGAGAAGGGAAAGGATCATGGGACAGGAGGCCTCGGGAGAAAGAAAGGGGGAGGAGGGGAGCACCAGAGGGAGATGGAGAACAGGCAGAGTGATGGGCAGAGAGAGAGAAAAAAAACAAACAACTAAATATGTCAGGGATGGAGTAAAAAGGGGAGGAGGGGCATTAACGGAAGTTAGAGAAGTCAATGTTCATGCCATCAGGTTGGAGGCTACAAGTCGGTATATAAGGTGTTGTTCCTCCATCCTGAGTTTGGATTCATTTTGACAGTAGAGGAAGCCATGGATAGACATATCAGAATGGGAATGGGACGTGGAATTAAAATGTGTAGCCACTGGGAGATCCTGCTTTCTCTGGCGGACCGAGCGTAGATGTTCAGCAAAATGGTCTCCCAGTCTGCGTCGGGTCTCACCAATATATAAAAGGCCACACCGGGAGCACCGGATGCAGTATACCACACCAGCCGACTCATAGGTGAAGTGTCGCCTCTCCTGGAAGGACTGGCGGTGAATGGTGGTGAGGGAGGAAGTGTAAGGACAGGTGTAGCACTTGTTCCGTTTACAAGGATAAGTGCCAGGAGGGAGATCGGTGGGAAGGGATGGGGGGGACGAGTGGACAAGGGAGTCACGTAAGGAGTGATCCCTGCGGAAAGCAGAAAGAGTGGAGGAGGGAAAGATGTGCTTGGTAGTGGGATCCCGTTGGAGGTGGCGGAAGTTACAGAGAATTATACATTGGACCTGGAGGCTGGTGGGGTGGTAGGTGAGGACAAGGGGAACCCTATCCCGAGTGGGGTGGCGGGCAGATGGGGTGAGGGTAGATGTGCGGGAAATGGGAGCGATGCATTTGAGAGCAGAGTTGATGGTGGAAGAAGGAAAGCTCCTTTGTTTAAAAAAGTAAGACATCTCCTTCATCCTGGAATGAAAAGCCTCATCCTGAGAGCAGATGCGGCGGAGACGGAGGAATTGTGAGAAGGGCATAGCCTTTTTGCAAGAGACAGGGTGGGAAGAGGAATAGTCCAGGTAGCTGTGAGAGTCTGTAGGCTTATAGTAGATATCAGTAGATAAGCCGTCTCCAGAGCTGGAGACAGAAAGATCAAGAAAGGGGAGGGAGGTGTCAGAAATGGACCGGTAAATTTGAGAGCAGGGTGAAAGTTGGAGGCAAAGTTAATGAAGTCAATGAGCTCAGCATGCATGCAAGAGGCAGCGCCAATGCAGTCGTCAATGTAGTGAAGGAAAAGAGGGGTACGGATACCCGTATAGACTTGGAACATGGACTGTTCCACAAGGCCAACAAAAAGGCAGGCATAACTAGCCCATGGCTACACCCTTGGTTTGGAGGAAGTGGGAGGAACCAAAGGAGAAATTATTGAGAGTAAGAACTAATTCTGCTAGACGGAGGAGAGTGGTGGTAGAGGGGAATTGGTTAGGTCTGGAATCCAAAAAGAAGCGAAGAGCTTTGAGACCATCCGGGTGGGGGACGGAGGTATATAGGGACTGGACGTCCATGGAACATGGATGATAAGGCGGTGGGGGCCAGGAAACTTAAAATCATTGAAAAAATTCAAAGCGTGAGAAGTGTCACGAACATAGGTGGGAAGAGATTGAACAAGGGAGGATAAGACAGTGTCAAGGTATGCAGAAATGAGTTCAGTGGGGCAGGAGCAAGCTGAGACAATGGGTCTACCTGGACAGCAGGTTTGTGGATCTTGGGTAGGAGGTAGAAACGGGAAGTGCGGGGTGTGGGAACTATGAGGTTGGTGGCAGTGGATGGGAGATCCCCAGAGCTGATAAGGTTGGTGATGGTATAGGAGACAATGGCCTGGTGCTCCTTAGTGGGGTCATGATCAAGGGGTAAATAAGATGAGGAATCAGACAGTTGTCGCTGTGCCTTGGCCAGGTAGAGGTCAGTACGCCAGACAACAACAGCTCCCCCCTTATCAGCAGGTTTTATAGTGAGGTTGGGATTGGTGCGGAGGGAGCAGAGAGCAGAGCGTTCAGAAGGAGTTAGGTTGGAATTGGAATAGGGTGTAGTGAAGTCGAGACGGTTGATGTCCCGTCGGCAATTAGCAATAAAGAGATCCAGAGCAGGCAGAAGACCAGAGCGGGGTGTCCATGAAGAGGAGGAAGGTTGAAGACGGGAGAAGGGGTCATCGGTGGGGGTAGGAGAGTCCTTGCCAAAGAAATAAGCTCAGAGATGGAGCCGGCGGAAGAAGAGTTCAGCGTCATGGCGTACGCGGAACTCGCTGAGGTGTGGGCGAAGGGGAACAAAGCTGAGGCCCTTACTGAGGACAGAGCGCTCTGCCTCAGAGAGTTGAAGGTCGGAGGGAATGGTAAAGACCCGGCACGGATGAGAAATGGGATCAGAGGGGGGAGGGAGGCTGGTAGTGTCAGTGGAGAGGGAAGGGTTGGGATGAGAGGAAGATGGAGCCTCTGAGGGCCCAGGAGCTGACAATGGGATCTGAGGGAGAGGGGATGGCAGAGTGGTGGTGGGGGAAGGGGAGACGGGAGTCACAATCGCAGCATGTGAAGACCTGGCCTGGAGTTCAAGGCTGGAGTCGCAGTCGGTGGTTGCGCAACCGCTTTGAAGCTGTCCATGGTCGTTGGAACACGCGGTGATGGTGCTGGAGTCCGGGTTTTGAATATGCCCTGGGATGCTGGAGCAGCCGAGATCAACGGCCAAGGCCAATCCATGGCCATTGGAACACGTGGTGATGGAACTGGAGTCCGGGTTTTGAATATGCCTAGGGTTGCTGTTGATGGTGCTGGAATCCGGGTTTTCAATATGCCCTGGGTTACTGGGGCAGCTGAGATCGACGGCCGGGCCTGGGGCCGCAATACAAAGTCCATGCTCTGGGGTCTGCAGATGGAAGATCTTGTGATCCTTGCAGGACAAGATAAAGTCAAAGAAACAGCGATTGCATGCATGGATCTGACGGAGGATGAAATAACGGACAGGTCCATTGCAAATGGAGAAAAAGGTGTCCCGGAGGCGTGGAAGGGATTGTGACAGGGACGCCAGGTACCTTCTCATGGCGGAGAGTGTCGCCCTCAGAGTTCGATGGGAGAAACAACGGGAGGCAGAGTCAAATAAATGTGAGTACCTGGGATCCTCAGAAGATCCAAATTGAGAAGATCGAAAACGGATCCTGAAGTCAACTGGAGTCAGTTGGTGGCGGAGACACATTCCAAGGAAGGATATATGGCTGTAATAGTGGGTCTGGGTCAAAATATGATCGAAAAGTTGAAGGGCCGAAGGAATTATAGATGGGGAGCAGCGAGAGAGGGTTTCACTGAAACCGTCGAAGAGAAGATTTAAACTTCTTCAGTGTAGGCATCACTGGCAGAGGCTTCGCAGTAGTGAATTTAAAGAGCAAACACGAGGAAATCTGCAGATGCTGGAAATTCAAACAACTCACACAAAATGCTGGTGGGACACAGCAGGCCAGGACTAACTGAAAGGAAAGATAGTAAGAGATTTGAAAGTAGTGGGGGAGGGAGAAATGCGAAATGATAGGAGAAGACCAGAGGGGGTGAGATGAAGCTAAGAGCTTCATTCGGTAATTTGACATGTTTTACATGTGGATGCTTTAGATTTTCACGAGTGAAGGCATTGGTGATGAATAGCGTGTCTTGTATGAAGTTCCTTACCAGCCAAGTAGGTCAGTCTTCCTGTAATTTAACTACCAGGCAATATCTTGTAAAAGTTGTTCCAAAGTGTACCTTTTGTCTAACTTTATTGTATCATGACTGATTGTGAATGTAACAGCATAACATGGATGTTTAGTCACTTTTTGGAAGTTAAGCATGTGTGTACTTAAAGGGAGTAGACGTCTTAGATGAGAGAATTCCAGAGATTCGCCACCTTCTGAGATCAAAAAATATTGCCTCCTTATCTTGCAATTGTGTCCAATTTTTTTTTGTTTTGGTTTCTGCCACAGTATCCTCACCGTATCCCTCCCATAAAATGCATTCGTAACCTTAAAGCTGTTTACAAGGCCATCCCTCAGCTATTTGTTCCCTGGAGAAAAAAAGATGATTCTTACCTGGTAGTTACAACTACTGAGAAAGTTGTGGCTGGAAATGAAATGTGAAAAAAATTACTAGAACAATACCAGGAAAGATCTATGTGACCACAGGTGAATAGCCATTAGTTATGACCCAGCCCATTATATTTTCAAATTTTTAAATGTAGTTCCACTATGTCTTCTGAGTAAAGTTTCCATCATCTTTCCAACCAATTGTGTTAACTAATTGGTCTGTTCCCTAGGCATACTTTCAATTTTAAATTCAAAATTCCTTCAATCGTCTGGCACTATTCCCCTTTCTAATGAATTTTTATACCATAAGACCATAAGACATTTCATCATGAGCTGATCCAATCTCCTTTTTAGTCCCAATCCCCCGCCTTCTCACCATAACCTTTGGCTGGCTTAACCTGGCTACTCAGATACCTATCAATCACTGCAGTGCCTCTGCTGACTCCAACCTAATTTCTTTTAACATGCACTGTGTTCACTCTATAAAGATGGAATTGAATTAATTCCTCTTCACACTAAACTTAAATAAGTTTTGTGCTTTTCTTGCAAAATAAAACAGCCCTACCATACAGCATAGTTTTATGTTACATAAAATATATTTCATGCAGCACGCCAGATCCCTCAAAGTTGTTGTGCAAGTTGATGGAGTGTCCAAGGAGGCATACAGTGTGTTGACCTTCATTAGTCAGGTCACTGAGTTCAAAAGCTGTGAAGTAATGTCATACAAGTATAAAACTTTTGTTAGACCACCTTTGGAGTATTGTGTTCAATTCTAATAATCTCATTTTAAGAAATACATGGAAGTTTTAGAGAGGGTGCAGAGGATACTACCTGGATTAGAGAGCATGTCTTATGAGGAAAGGTTGGGTGATTAGGACATTTCTCTTTGAACCAAAGGAGGATTAGAGGTGACCTGATAGAAGCGTATAAGATGATGAGGCATACAGTAGATAGACAGCCAATGCCTTTATTCCAGGGCAGCAATGGTTAATATGACAGGGCATAAATTCTATAGTGAATGGAAGAACATGTAAGGGAAATAGCTGTGGTAGCTTTAAAAAAAAACAGAATGACAAGTTCATGGAACCAACTGCAAGCGTGTTGATAGAGGCCGTTTATGGATATTTGAGAGGCACTTGGATAGACACGTGGATGGAAAGAAAGTAGAAGGCTATATGAGGGGAAATAGATAGATTGAACTTGGAGAAGGTTAAAAGGTTGGCGCATCATCATAGACCAAAGGGCCTGTACTCTGCTCTACTGTTCTACATTGGATAGTCCTATCATCCCATTCCCTCCCCCACCCAATGGTGTTTGTGCAAATGCTAGAGCTGATTGAACTTACCAACATGAATTTATCTGAGCATTGCATAGTTCAACTAGCTTGGTGATTCACACAACCCCAACCTCTTACAGTAACCACAGTTGTGTGATTCTCCTCGGACACTGGGGCATGCCCACACTTATTTCAGTACCTGCAAGTAACATGGTTGAAAGCAAATATCAAAAGCTTACACTTTGCAGAGTTCTTTTACTAGGTGTAGGTTCTACATCAGACTCTGGGTCAATATGTCCTCCCTGCCCTAGATAGTTCTGATGGAGAATTTTTACAGGACCATTCCCATCTTCTGATTTCAAAAGGCTGCTAAGTTGCAGTCTGATTCCCCACTACATAAGGTGCTGAAATCCGGTAGTGGGCCAATTTATTCTTCCTTTGTAGTCCTAAATTTCTTATTAGAAATTTCTTATTGAGAAAATGTAATCTTTTGATCATTTCACTTCTTCTTGTTTTGGTTTTGTTTTCTAGGTGAAAGCGCTGCTATTTCTTTCTTTATATCAGACTTATACCTGAGGTACAATTTCTGTAGCAAGTCCTCACTACAGGTTCCAAAACAAGTATCCACAGGTAATCTGGCTTCATATCTGAACATTAAATAGTATGGTGAGAAGCCTGTGGCTTCATTCTGAGTATATTGTAGGGCAGTGCTTAGTTAAGATGGCACTAAACGGCGACTCCTTAGATTGTATCTTCGGAAACAGCTCTATTTCCTCTTTATTATCTCTATTTTTCCCTTTCAAGGTTCTTTTGAAGACCCTGACTTGGAGTTATATGCTGACTTTGGTTCTTTGTGGGAATGGGACCTGCTCTTGGGGTTTCATGATGAGCCGTAATCTTGCAGGCCAAGGATATCGGGGTTCTGGAGATGGGTGGATCAAAGGTCAGTGTCCCGACAGACCGGTGTGTCATGGGAGTCAGAAGATCTTTGGCTTAGAGACCTGAGTTCTTTGGGCACAGAGCACGGGAAAGCAACACAATGGACTTTTAACATCATAAACTTGTGAGCTGTTTGTTTTGTCTCCCTTCTCGCTGTGAAATGGAAATGCCTCTTTCTCCTTTATTAGAGAGAGAGAGAGAGAGAGAGAGAGAGAGAGAGAGAGAGAGAGAGAGAGAGAGAGAGAGAGAGAGAGAGAGAGAGAGAGAGCCTGTGGTATGTCGAATACTGTGTGAAATGCGAAGTCTTTGGGGTACTGCAAGTCTGTGTCTTTGCTGTTGCTTTGCTGCATGCTTGAGTGCTCAGAGGTGGGTGTTGATGCTTTTTTTACTGGTGGGGGAAAGGAGGATAGTTGCTTACACGTGGGAGGGAGGGAGGCTGGTGGGGACTTTGGGGTTCTAACATTTAACTGTCATTCAGTCTTTGGGGCAGTCCTCTGATTTCATGGATAGATGTGAAGAATAAGCATTTCAGGATATATATTGTATACATTTCTCTGACATTAAATGTACTTTTCAAACCTTTGATTTATAATAACGTACCAAAGTGTACCAGTATGCTGACTTCACCTTTTCTTTTCCTTGGCATCAAGCATGTCTAGCAATGTCCTGCTGAATCTCTCATATCACCTTGAGGGTGATATGGCGTGGTCCTTGACCACTCACTCCAAACATGCTCAGTAACTTATGTAAGAGATGGCTATCAAAACCTCTTCCCTGATCACTGTGCATCCTTCCTGGGAGATCATTAGGGTAGTGTATTTCTCCCACAACACTTTTCAACTCTGGATGCTTTCTGATCCTTTGTGGGAAAGGCTTGATGTAGGGATCAGTGATGACCGAGACCTTTGTAGAGTTCCTTGAATCAAGCTCCATGGAAATTAAATCCATACACATGAGATCAGGTGGCCCTGTGCTTTGTAGATGAAACAAGGGAGCAACTCTTTTAGCAATGTCATTCTCTGAATACAACGAATGCACCATTTACAGTGATCTTCAATTTCAGGCTTCATTCGTGGCAAATAGAAATTATTTCTGACTCATCCATAAGTCTTGTCAAATCCCAAATGACCTGAGTCATCATGAAGTGACCTCAGCACAATTTTCCTGTACTTTTCAGGCAAAATCAACTGAGAACATTGAGGTCTGATTGGAGGAGGTAACCATGTGTAAAACTTTGTTCCACAATTCCAGTTTGTCCCATTCTCTCATCAGTAGGGATATAGTAGGATGTTTTATCTTCTCAATTTTTGAAATATATCTTTGAAAACAGCTGATCAGATTTCATCTATACAAGAGTCACCTTGCTACTGCTACTGACAATTCAGCAGGGCTCAAGACAACTGTTTTGTATTCAGCGTCACAATATGCTTGAGGAATTGCATAGCAAGGAGCACCAAAACGATTGACAGCTCTTTCGGACCATAGTCTTTCCTCTGATTTGCCAACTGTGGAAAGCTGGCACATTGCTTTAACACCTGAGACAAGAATGTTAAAGACATTTAACATGCTTGGTCAGTTACTGGCATCTCATAAGAGCACCATATTAACACATCCACATCAAAGTTCTGACTTCTCAAGCCTGTATTTAAAACTGAAATCATAGACAGACAACACTGCCAGCCAGCAATGGCATGTAGCACGCAATTTTGCTCAGCTCAAAATATAAGTTAGTAGGTTGTTGTCAGTTCTCACCTTGAAGTTGGTACCATATAGATAGTTATTGAGTTTGTCTAACACTTCCCATTTCAACGCCAGAAACTCCACTTTGGAGTAGTTCTTCCCAAATCTCTGGTAGTACCCACTGAATCCAAGGAAGGAGCACAGAGCACTCACAGTTCTGGTTGGCCAAGTGGTTACTGCTGAAGGGTCTCAGTCCAAAAAGTCAACTGTAGTCTTTTCCATTGATGCTGCCTGGCCTGCTGAGTTCCTCTAGCATTTTGTGTGTGTTGCTTGGATTTCCAGCATCTACAGATTTTCTCTTGCTTATGATTGTATTCAGGGTAGTTTTGGTCAGATGGTGACAAACTCCAGCAAATGAATGCAACACGCCTCAGGCCTTTTCCTTGGTCCTGATATAAAATGGCACCCAACCCTTCATGGGTAACGTCTGTGTACAATACACATGGCAACTGGGGCTTTGCAAAGGCAAGCATGTGTGCTTTAGTCAGTAACTCTTTAAGTGTCTGAAATGCCTCTTCACACTCTACATCACATCTTTCCCCGAAAGGCTCCGAGGATTAAGATAAACCTTGGCTTCTTCTCCCTTTGGTTTTCTCTCTTTCTTCACAGAGGGGAGATATAGAGGGAGTTGATTCAAAGGGTGGCTCACTCTGGAGTAGTTCTTCCCAAATCTCTGGTAGTACCCACTGAATCCAAGGAATTAGCACAGAGCACTCACAATTCTGGGTCTTGGCCATGTGGTTACTGCCACTATCTTAGACACATCTGTAGCCATTCCATTCTGAGAGACAATGAGAGACAGTTTACATAGTAAACTGATATTTTACAGAACTGGTACTTGTCCAGTGACAGTTTTAAACCTTCAGCTTTCAGGGGGCCTAACACCTTCAGTGGTCTTGTCTCATGCTCCACTAGGGTTGACCAAACACTGGGAGATTATCCAAGTACACAAGTACTTCAAGCAAGTTCATATTTCTAACAGTCTGTTCCATGACACATTGGCAAGTAGCCAGCACTCCTGAGATGCAATTTGCTCCAAACAAAGCAGTCAAAAGGGAGATTTGCTGATATCATGAAAGTAACACAGGAACATTCAGAACCATCTTCTTTGTCTTACTGATGTTGAACTGCAGATGATTCAGCTTGCACCATTTGACAAAGTCCTCCACCAGGGCCCTGGTTTTCTACACCCAACTATTGCTGAGTCTCACAGAATTTCTGCAGATGACATGACTCAGTGTTGTATCTAAATTCCGAGGTATACAGAGTAAACAGGAAGGAAGCCAATACAGTCCCTGTGAGTCCCCAGTGCTGCTTATAGCCATGTCTGACACACAG
Source organism: Hemitrygon akajei (assembly GCF_048418815.1). Taxonomy (NCBI): domain Eukaryota; kingdom Metazoa; phylum Chordata; class Chondrichthyes; order Myliobatiformes; family Dasyatidae; genus Hemitrygon; species Hemitrygon akajei. The sequence goes on from NC_133146.1 coordinate 1,813,436, forward strand.
CTCTGAAGCCACACAAACTTTGATCTTCCATTATCCGGGATACAATGTATTGAACGGAACTTTTCCCCGGCAATGAGGGCTGTATGGTATTGAAAACACTCAAAAAATCTAAAACCATGATCCTCTCGGTGCTGCCCTGCTTATTCAAATGGGAATGGTAGATGACAGCATCATTGACTCCAGTGTGCTCCTGGTAGGCAAACTGCAGTTGATCAAGGGTTGATCTGATCAGGGCCAGGACCAGCCTCTCTAGGATCTTCATGATGTGTGAGGTCAGAGCCACTGGATGGTTGTCATTCAAGACTTCATTTTGGTCGACTGTTCTTGAGCACTGGGACCACACATGATATTTTCTACACTGTTGGGAAGGATAGGAGGGTGAGACCAGGGTTTCTACATGTGAAATATTGATGAAGCGTCTTGGCTAATAAACTAATTAGGACAGTTAGAGAGTGATAGAACACAACAAGACAAAAAAAACAACGTGTAACTCTTGCTTCGGCAAGTGACTTAATATAGGGGGTGATAGCAACCTGCCCGGCCAAACCTCTAAGGGGGCAAATATTTCTTATGGGCACTGTAACTATTTTTGGCAGAATTTTAAATGATGATGAGAAAGCATACAAGAGTGAGATAGAACAGCTGGTTGAGTGCTGTCACAGCAACAGCCTTGCACTTGACATCATTAAGACCAAAGAATTGATTGTGGACTTCAGAAAGAGATGACCGACTCCATTTGTCATTGATCTCACTGACTGAAGCACCGGGGAAGATTGAAGTCATTGAGGCAGGTGCAGAGGGCAAGCAAGTGTTCAGTGTTCCATCTACCAGCCTCTCGCTCGCTGCTGCCAGGGGAAGGTGCTTGGATTCGGGTGATCTCTCTCCCTCGATGCTGCTGACAGATGGTAATGGAGCAGGGTTTAGTTGACGTGGATTCTGGATATGGACACTACTTCAGGTTTATGGTGGGCACTAATTTCTAGTTCTGGTTCTGGTCACTTTTTTTGTTGCTACTTTTGAGTGACCGTTGAATCAGGCTCCCTGCAGATCATGAAAACTATACTGACAAATGCCTTCTGATTTTGTGTTTTATATTCCGATTTTCTCTCTTTTTTTTATTGTTGCCATTTGAGCATGTTTTTGCACATGGAGGAGGTTTGATGTTTGATGTTTTTCTTTGAATGGGTTGGTTCCATGGTTTTTTGTTTTGTGGCCATCTGCAAGGAAGACGAATTTTAATAGGCATTGGTTTCAATAGGTACATTTAATTTCAGAGAAATGCATACAATAAACATCCTGAAATTCTTTTTCATCTTAAACATACACAAAAATAGAGGAGTGCCCCAAAGAATGAATGACAGTTAAAAGTAAGGACCCCAAAGTCCCCTCCCCCAGCCCCCCCCCCCAGGCACACACAGGGGCAATGAACTCCACCCCTGCCAGTAGAAAAGCATCAGCACCCTCCACTGAGCATTCAAACGTGCAGCAAAGCATCAATAAAGACACAGACTTGCAGTACCCCAAAGACTACTTGTTCATCCGGTAATTCCACATACCACAGGCTCTCTCCCTCCCTAATAAGGGGAAAAGAGGTATCCTCGTTTCATAGCGAGAGGGGAAACGTAACAGACAACCCCTTCAGGGTTGTATACTGCATTCATACTTTGATAATAAATGCACTTTGAATCCTGAATCTTTGAACACACACCAGTCCTCACTGAAGGATCAGACGGAAAGGGAAAGCAATTTCAAGCTCTTGGGCTGTCAACATCTCTGAGGATCCATCCTGGGCCCAGCATAACAATACAACTACATAGATGGCACAACAGCATCTATATTTCATTCAGAGTTTGAGGAGATTTGTTAAGTCACCAAAGACACTCGTAAGTTTCTACAGATGTACTGTGGAGAGCATTTTAACTGGCTGCATCACTGTCTGTTATAGGGGGGAGAGGGTTAAGGGTTGGGAGCGGGATCAAAATAAGCTGCAAAAAGTTGTAAAGCCAGCCAGCTCCATTAAAGGTACTGGCTTCCTCAGCATCCAGGACGTCTTCAAGGAGCAATGCCTCAAAAAGGCAATGTCCATCATTAAGGGCCCCATCACCCAGGACATGTCCTGTTCTCATTGCTACCACCAGGGAGGAGGTACAGGAGCCTAAAGGTACACACTCAGTGATTCAGGAATAATGCTTCCCCTCTGCCATCCGATTCCTGAATGGACATAGAGCCCATCATCACTACCTGACTACAGTTTTTCTTCTCTCTATGCATGACTTATTTAACTTTTTTTATATTTACTTACTGTAATTTACAGTATTTAATTATTATGTAATGCAATGTACTGCTGCCATATAGCAACAAATTTCATGACTTATTCTAGAAATATTAAATGTAATTCTGATTCTGAAAACTCCCACTTCAGATAAAATGAACAACATTTGATCACTGGATGATTCAGGTCAGGTGACTTCCTTTACTAGGCGGTCCCAAAGGCCACTGGCGCAGCACAGAATTTTAACAAAGACGAAGGTCTCACTCTAAGCAAGAACTGGAATTCAATTGTAAACAAGGTGGGACAGCAGAAAGCTGATAGGATGAGGACTAACCAATCAGGAGGGTTGGACAATGAGGATATAAATACCACCAGACGAGTCCTGCCCAGGCATCATCCCTGATGACAATGGTGGTTTTTCATCAAAACATCAGTTAAAATTGATACCTGTATCTGGCTGGAAGCTCAAGAAGATTTTATTCAGCATTTTAAGAAGTTTGTCGAAGTTTAAGATGTCATGCTGAATCGGCAAACTCTTAAGAAAGTAGAGGCACTGTCATGCTTTCTTTACAACTGCACTTACGTGCTAGGCCCAGGACATGTCCTCTGAAATAGTAACACATAGGAATTTAAAATTGCTAACCTTCTCCACCTCTGATCCTCCGATGATGACCTTTTGATTCCCTCTCTTGAAATCTACAATCAGTTCTTTGATCTTGCTGACATTGAGTGAGAGGTTGTTGTTATGACACCACTTAGACAGATGTTCATTCTCCTTCATATGATGATTCAACACCACCTTTGATTCAGCCCAAGTGCTATCAGCAAACTTGAATATGGCATTGTAGTTGTACTTAGCCTAGGTGTAAAGCGAGTGGAGCAAGGGGATAACTACACAGCCTTGTGGAACACCTGTACTGCTAGCGAACATGGAGATGTTGCCAATCCAAACTGAATGGAGACTACAAGTGAAGAAATCCAGGATACAATTGCACAAGGAGGTACTGAGGACATGGATCTTATAGATTAGTTTTGAGGGGATGATGGTGTTACGTACCCGTGACACGTGATGGTGGTACCCTTGTCACGTGACTGGGGTTGAAGTTATACTGGACTTGAGGTAATGGTCTTGTGATGGTGGAGTGATGTCATTTTCCCACCAGTAGAGGTCATGTGACAGGTTTTTTCTACAGGGTATAAAAGAAAGACCCACCCTGTCAGGTGGGGCAGTTCGTGGCGGGATTTGCCAAGCTGACTTCATGTCCCTGCGTGATTTAATGTGATGACGCAGTTTAGTTGAAAAATGAAGTTTTATATAATGCCTAAAGTTTAAAAGGTCATTGCCAGCGGTTTCTTTGCTGGTGGAGAGTGAAGATAAGAATTTGGAAGTTAAAAATCGAGGAGAATCGATTTTCGACGGTGGATTGGTTTCGACCTTATTTGATCCTCATTCGGAAGGATTTCGTTGACTGTTCTCGTGTTAATCTCCGCTGGGATAGCGGGAGATTGAGAATAGTGTGGAAGAAAGGTCAGTGCCTTTAAGCCGTTATATTCCATAAAATTCTTCGTGGGAAAGTTCGACGCCGGGGAATCGAAGGACAACGATGTGGAAGAGAATTTAAATCGCTTTTAAAAGTCTCTCCTTTTAAATGGACTGTGAGCTTTTGAACTTTCGGCATACCGCTTTAAAGAACTTTTTTTTCCAATACCACTTTAAGAACTGTGAATCTGCCGCACAGCAGCTGAGTTCCGGTTAAGCTAGTGTTTGTTTACTTTTGGGGGTTTGTTTTCAGTGTTTAATAAACGTGTTATCAACATCCGTCTCCTCGAAGGGGGGGACCAACCTCAATGCCCGACTAACATCAAACCCCTCCTCTCTCTCTTGCCCTTGAGCTCTTCGCTCTTGCTTTCGCCTGTCCAGCTCCAATTCATGGCTCCTTTGTTTCTCTTTCTCTTCTGCTTCTGCTTCTAGCTGCTTTAGCTGGAGCTCATGACCCCGTTTCATCTCTAATTCCTTTAGTTTGAACACCTGCTCCCTTTCCTTTTCCTTTTCAGCTCATTCCTCAGCCTTTTCCTTTGCAACTCGTTCCTCAGCCTTTTCCTTTGCAGCTGCTTCTAGCTGCTTTACTTGAAGATCATGTTCCAACCTTACTTTCTCCAACTCTACCTGATCTGTCCCACTCGCTAATCTCTTTTCGGGGATATTTTCCAAATCTTCAGCTGCAAACACCTCCTTCCCAATGTAATACTGATTTATGACCCCTCGCACTTCCTGCTTTTTCATTGATGACCTCACCTCTGCGAGGCCTAACCCCTTTGCCAGATTTACCAAGTCTGATTTTGTAGCCGTCCCTAGCGCCTCTACAGTCGGGTTTCTCATAAATTCACCCACATCCATCTTTGCTGGTTTCCTGTCTGGCTACCTGCGTAACCAGATTTTAGTTTGGACTTACAGCCCGATTCACTGACCCTCCCCTTTGGTTTCAAATCCGGGACGAGCAACCCACTTGTTACGTTCCCCAGTAACCGGGTGACTTACCAGCAAAGATAGATAGGTCCGCTGAAGCCTGGTGCTACTATTTTCAAACGTTTTTATTTATAAAGGGGCACAAACATATGGTTAATACAAAACATTCAGATCGTATATGTCGTCACAACTCAATCTAAAGCACAGGTATAGTAATAATCAATCAGAAATAAGCTCTATCGTTGTCTAGGGGTAATGTAGATAAATATTGTTTGCTGGATATCTAAAAGTCTTTTACGGTCACTGCAGTTCCACCAGCTGCCGTCGGTTGTGGTGTCGCGTTGGTGCACTTTTGTTAGAAAGAGAGAGATTGAATGAAACAGTTACCCGACCGATTTTCCAACCTGGAGGAGTTCGGTTTGTCGGAGCCTCGTTGGGGGAATGAACGCTCATCTGTGGCCTCCCCTGTAGCTAAGCCGTTCTTCCGTTGTGGGGTCGCCAATCCCAGGCAAGGAAAAGACGCACACGAACCCCACCACCGGCTATCGCTATCAAAACGCTGTCGCAGGATTTCTAGCGTGTCTTCTGGTGCGTCTCAGGCCCCACCTCGGCAGCCCACCTTTTATCTGGACTGGCAGGGTTGTAGATGTCAATCAGGGTGGGGGGTGAGGCAATCCTTCCCCCATCACCCAGCCCACGTTGCCCTAGGGCTTTACACGTGGTCTTCATGAGACAATAGTCAGAGTCACTTTATTCTGCTTCTCGGGAGAACGTGGTCTTCCGCACGTCTCCCTCTCTCTCCCATTTCCTGTGTCTATTCAGCACGTCTCTCCCCTTCTTGGGTCAGTTGACCCCCCCTTGACTAGGGCTCTTGCGATTCTCACAAAGGAGGGGGCTGAGGTCATAACAATGGCCAGGTACGGATGTCTGGTCCGGATGCTTTTCGGGGTTTCAGCCTCCTGAAATAAATAGTATAAAGAGTACAAATAGAAGAGTACAGCGTAGGAACAGGCCATTTAGCCCACATTGTTGTGCCAAACCAGCTAAAAAGCAAATCAGATACCCCAACACTAATCACAAAATGCACTGCAGATGCTGGGGTCAAAGCAACACGTACAACACACTGGAGGAACTCAGCAGGTCAGGCAGCATCCGTGGAAATGAACAGGCCGAGACCCTTCATCAGGACTGAAGAGGGAGGGGGCAGGGGCCCTATAAAGAAGGTGGGGGGAGGGTGAGAAGGAGAAGGCTGGTAGGTGCCAGTTGAAAGACCAATAAGAGGAAAGACCAAGGGGTGTGGCAGGGGAAGCAGGGAGGGGATAGGCAGGAGAGGTGAAGAAGGAATGTAAGGGGAAAGCACTATGGGTAGTAGAAGAAGGCAGAATGATGAGAGAGGTGATAGGCAGCTGGAGGAGGAGGCAGAGTGAAACTGGGATGGGGGAAGGTAGAGAGAGGGAATTACCGGAAGTTAGAGAATTCAATGTTCATGCCAAGAGGCTGGAGACTACCCAGACAGTATATGAGGTGTTGCTCCTCCAACCTGAGTTTGGCCTCATCATGGCAGTAGACATATCTGAATGGGAATGTGAAGCAGCGTTGAAGTGGGTGGCAACTGGGAGATCCTATCTGTTGTGGCGGACGGAGCGGATGTGCTCGACCTAAAGACTAAAGCCTCCTACCTACACCATGTCCATGTCCCTCCATCTTCCTTACATCCATGTGCCTATCCAAATGTCTCTTAAAACCACTAATGTATTTGCCTCTATCACCATACCAGGCAATGCATTCCAGGCATCCACCACTCTCTGAGTGAAAAAGTTACCCCTCACATCCCCTTGAACCTACCCCTCTCACCTTCAATGCATGCCCTCTGGTATTAGGCATTTCAACCCTGGGAAACATATTCTAAGCCTCTCATAATCTTGCAAATCTCTATCAGATCTTCCTTCAGCCTCCAACGCTCCAGAGAAAACAGCCGAAGTTTATCCAGCCTCTCATGACAGCACATGCCCTCTAAACCAAGCAGCATCCTGATAAACCAGCTCTGCACTCTCTCCAAAGTCTCAACATCCTTCATATAGTGGGGAAACCAGAACACTATGCAATACTCCAGATGTGGCCTTACCAGAAATTTGTAAAGATGCGACATAACCTTTATACTTTTGAACTCAATGCCTCGACTAATAAAAGCAAGCATTCCATAAGCCTTCTTAACCACCTGTAGTCACTTTCAAGGGGATATGAACTTGGATGTCAGGATCTCTCTGCTCAGCAACACTGTTATGGACCTTGTCCTTAACAATGTACTGTCTCCTTACATTTGCCCTATTGAGGTGCTGCACCCCACATTTATCTGGGTTGAATTCCATTTGCCACTTTCAGCCTATATCTGTAACTGATCTATGTGCTGTATTCTTTGCCTGTCTTCTACACTATCTACAACTCCACCAATCTTGGTATTATCTGTAAACTTACTAATCCACCCTGAGTAATACATTGCTTTATTAAGCTTTTATGTTTGTTTAAATAATTCATTATGCGATATATGTCAAAATACGTGAATTGAATACATCATCATGCACCTCGCTTAAAGTAAATTGGAAGTGTAGACCCACATTTCAAACTCCCTGCATCTTCCCTTGAATTAGTTTAATGGCCTGAAGTTACAAAACACAATACTAGCCCTCTGCAGATTTTGGATCTCATGGTTCTACCAAGGCTTCTGATTGGGGAAGACTACGAAAGAGTTTGTAGGGACAAACTTGTCTACTGTTGTTTTAATAGAGTCCATTGCAACCATGGTGTACTTATTCAGATCTCTAGATGAATTTTTGAGCACATCACAGTCCACTAACTCAAAGTAATCTCATAACCACTCCTCTGCCTTAATTTGTTGTCCTAATCTCAGGACAATTTTTGTGCTTTAGCTTCTGCCTGTATGCAGGTAGGAGAAGGACAGCCACGTGATCCGAGTTACCAAAATGCAGTCTGGTCAAATAACAGTAGACATTGCTTATCTTAGTACAACAGCGGTCTAGTGTGTTGGGAGCTCTGGTGCCACAGGTTATATGCTGGTGATAATTGGGCAGGAATTTTTTCAAACAAGCCTGGTTGAAGTCTCCGACTATGATTTGAATGGACTGTTCCTTGTTTAGGGGTGACATCAAGCAGTGTTGCAAATGCTTGATTATAATCGGCTGTGGTATTGTGTAAATTGTGGTCAGGATTACGGAGGAGAACTCTCTTGGGGAATAGAATGGACAGCATTTGTTATATGGTTATATTTGATCATTATGTTTTCAAGGTCAGGGAAACATAACTTCAACAAAATCTTCACATCAAAGCAGCACTGAGAGTTTGTCATAAAATACACTTCCTCCTGTCACTTTTCCCAAGTCAGCAGTTTGAAACATTCTGTGAATCAAGAGTCCTTCTGGTTCAACTGCTGAGTCTGGCATTGCTCAGAGAAGACCACATTTCAGTAAACCATATAATGGAATAGGCTCTCAAGTCTCTTTGATACCGCAGTCCGTCCATCAGGTCATCAATCTTGTTCTCCAACAACTGCACAAATGCCATCAAGATGCTGGGTAGGGGAGGCCTCATCCCTCTGGGTTGCAACAAAGTTTGCAGAAAATTCCAAACTCTGTCTATGAAACATCTTTTGGTGAACTATGCATGCTCTGAACTCCTTATACCTCAGCTGTATCACTCCATGTTTTCGTGATTTCATTTAGAAATCGATAAACACAAATATTTGACAACAGTCCATTTGTGAAGGAGCTCCCACAGTGCTGTTGGACATGGAGCTCTTGGACTTTGACCCAGGAACACTAATATTCAAAGTCAGGATAGTGTGAGACTGTGCAGCCAAAGGTCTGCTGTTTGTTCCACCCATTTTTTCTGATGCTTTCTTTTAATGCATGACTCATTATCTTCTCTATTCATCAAACAAATATCAGCACATTTCTACTATAACGATAAATTGGTTGAAGTGATTTGCAATTATTTGCGCCGTGTCAATTCCGATGACTGCCCTAATGTCAATAAGCCATGATTTTTTAAAAAGTGGATGGAACCAAGTTATCTTTGGTTTTAAATGATTTGTTGGATGCCGGTGATACAAAGATATAAAGTTACCCAAGATCAAAAACAAGTAAAATAGTGTGAATAACAAGGAATGTTCATGGGTTCGGTGGACTGTCTGCAAATCTGATGGTAAAGTGGATGAAGCTGTTCCTGATTTACTGAATCTGAGTTCAGACTCCTGTACCTTTCAAATACAAATCTCTCTACAAGAAATGTAGACATTAATTTTAGTTAAACAAATTTAACAAAGGTGGTAAGAAAAATGATAACCAAAAAACTACCAAACTATTGTAAAATTATTCTAGTTTAAAGATGTCCTTAAGGGAACCAAAACTGTCCATTCAGCCTGGCTTGGTCTGATACTTGATTCCAAAGCATGTGGTCAACACTGAACTTAAAATCATTGTCACTGGTAGAAGCTGAGATCTGTTGTTTAGTGACAGCAGTATAGTAACTGCAACTGTAAATCACTTTGTGCGAGTAAGATGTACAAAAGAGAAATAGTGAGGTAGTACCATGAGTTCATGGACTATTCAGAAATTTGATGTTCCTAAAATGGTGGATGTGGGTCTTTGGACTACTGCATTTCCACCCCAATTGTAGTAATGAGAAGAGGACATGTCCTGGGATGGTGAGGGTCTTTAATGATGAATGTGCCTCAAGGAGCCACTGATGGAAGATGTCCTCAATGGTAGGGAGGCTTGTACCCATGATTGAACTGAGTGAGCCTACAACCCTCAGCAGCATCTTACGATCCTATGTATACAAGGCAGTGATGCAACCAGTCAGAATGTTTTCCATGGTATATCTGTAGAAATTTGCTAGCCTTTGGTCTCATATCAAATCTCCTCAAACTCCTAATGAAGAATAATGAATCATTTTCATTGTGATTGCATCATTATGGTGGGCCTAGGATAGACCCTCTTGAAACTGCTCACCCTTTCCACTTCTAGACTCCCAAAGAGGATTAGCGCATATTTCCCCAACTTCCTCTTCCTGGTCAACAATCACTTCTTTGATCTTGTTGTTGTTATTCGACCAGCTTATCTATTTTGTCCGATACAGTACATCTCTTCGTCACCATTTGAGATTCTGCCAACAATAGTTGTGTCATTTACAGATGGCATTTGAACTGTGCCTAGTTATACAGACGTGAGAGAAGAGGAATTAGAACAGTGGGTTAAACACACATCTTTGAGGTGTGGCTGTGTTGATTGTCAGTGAAGAGGTGATGCTATAACTATGTTATGACTATAATCTCCAGATAAGGCAATCAAGGGTCAAGTTATAGAGAGTGAGATAGGGGCCCAGCGGCCAAATAGCCCATAAGCAACATAACTCAATATTAATGAGAATGGCATGGCATCACACCCATGTCTCCTGAATGAATAGCAAACAGGCCTTGAAAATCATCCCATATTGCTTCCAAATACATTATTGCTCCTTTTAAATTCCTAAACAATCATTTGGGTGATTCTTTGTTTTTAAAGAAGTGAAACAACGCAGCTCTCTAAGGCTTAGTTTTACATTAACCATAGATTGTTAGTCAATGAGGCAAAGGCTGGCAGGTGGCAGAAGAATTTATGTTAATACAACTTAATCTCATTAGTAAATACTGAATAAAGAATTGTTCCATTTTATGAAATGCAGTTGTAATACATCATCAACAAACCCTGCACTATATATGGGACTGCAGAGCTGAAATATGTCTATCGGCTCCTTGATACAATGTGCCATCCAATGAGATCATGACAGATTCATTCCTGCCCTCAACATCTCTCTCTCTCTCTCTGTTTTGCTAAATACCAATGAGTATATTGCAAGTCCGAGCTTTTTAACCTCACTTCAGAAAGCAGTCCCTTTACCCTACAAACCCACAGATCTCTGCTGAGCCTCCATTGTAAACACATAAATCTGGAGACCAGAATTATGTATAATAACATAAGATATAGGAGCAGAATTAGGCCACTTGGCCCCATGAAGCTGCTCTGCTATTCAATCATGACCAATTTATATATCCTCTCAACCCCATTCTCCTGCCTTCTCCCTGTAACCTTTAATGCCCTTACTAATCAAGAACCAATCAATCTCCATTTAAATACACATAATGACTTGCTCTACATTGCCACCTGTGGCAATTAATTCCACAGATTTACCACCCTCTGGCTAAAGAAATTCCTCCTCAACACTGTTCTGAACTGTATGGTCATGGACTTTGGTTGAAGAAATGAAAGGGTAACAATTTTCTCATTGGAGGGAAAATACAAAAATCTAAGGTCTCATTGGGAGACCTTGTGCTGGATTCCCTAAATGTTCATTTGCAGGTTGAGTCGGTGGTGAGGAAAGCAAAAGCAATGGTAGCATTCATTTCAAGAGGATTGAAATATAAAAGCAAGGATGTAAAAGCACTGGTGAGGCATCATAGAGTATTGTGAGCAGTTTTGTGCCCCTTATCTTAGAAAGGATGTGCTGAAACTGGAGAGGGTTCAAAGGAGGTTCACTAGAATGATTCTGGGATTGAACGGCTTGTCATATGAAGAGTGTTTGAGTGTTCAATGAGGGGTGACCTCATTGAAACCTATTAAATGATGAAAGGCCTTGATAGAGTGGATGTGAAGAGGATGTTTCCTATGGTGGGAGAGTCAAAGACCAGAGGACAGAGCTTCAGAATAGAGGGGCATCCTTTTAGAACAGAGATTAGGAAGAATTTCTTCAGCCAGTAAGTGGTGAATCTGTGAAATTTGTTGCTATAGTCAGCTGTGGAGGCCAAGTCTTTATGTATATTTAAGGAAGAGGTTGATAGATTCTTGATTGGTCAGGGCATGAAGGGATACAGGGGGAAGTCAGGAGAGTGGGGCTGAGAAGGAAAAATGGATCAGCCATAATGAAATAGCGGAGCACACTCGATGGGCCAAATGGCCTAATTCTGCTCCTATATCTTATGGGCTTATTAAACAGACAGCCTTGTATTCTGAGGTTGTGCCCTCTAGGAAACATTATAGGAAACATTCTCTCCAGGTTTCAATGAGATCCCCTTCAAGGTCAAGTCCAAGTTCAGTAATCATTCAACTATCCATGATTCCAGCCAAATGAAACAGTGTTCCTCTGGGGTCAAGGTTCCAAAAAGACAGTACCAATGGTCATACACAGCACAATATGAGATAGCAGTAAATATTCAGTCACACAAAAAACATAAAGTAGCCCAAGCCCCAAGTGATATGCCATAGATTGAGGGTGCATGGATGTTGTCACAAAGAACAAGTCCTCAGCTGTCTGCAGACCAACGTACACATGCACACTGTCTTCCATCAAGTGAACACTGGAGAACAGCACCAATGGGTGGTGCCTGCCCCAATCCAGCAAGGATGGTGCCCTGCACCACCTCTAGTGTCCCCTCCTCTTGGGCACCTGAAACAGGAAACACCACAGCACGAGACCTTATCTGCACCTCCTTCAAGGCCACACAGCTCCCCCACCGTTCTCCCCCACCATTCTCACCAGTGAACCAGACTTCCAGTATTTTACATTACCAATGACCAACAGCTTCTTGCAAGCAATCACTGGCTGTTAGGCTGCACACTGCATTCACACACCATCTCTCATGCCTTTCTATAGTGGGCATCAGCACAGTCCACACTAAGCCCAGCTGCTCCAGTTCCTCTGGCAACAAGCAACTCACTGATGGGTTAGGCCTATAGTACCTGAAGTTTGTAATGTCCAGTCATGTCTTGCATTCATAAAATAATTGCTTAAAAATGACAAAAACACCTTTGGTTGGCTTCACTGGAATTGCTGTGTCTGAGGGCACCACCATATTACCAGAAGTCCATCTTTTTTTCATATTTCGGGTCAAATATCACCAGTGCCCTTAAACTTAGGGGGATAAAAGCTTTCCTACTTCTATATTCCATACCAGTTCTAACAAAAGCCTGAAACATCAAATGTTCATTTCCCTCCATAGATACTGCCTGACCTACACAGACCTTCCAGCATTTTATGCATGTTGCTCCAGATTGCCACCATCTGCAGTCTCTCGTGCCTCTTTTGAGCCTTCCAAATTACTTGCTGACCCCTGTGTCACATTCTAGCCTCCCCTTTGTACAACATGTTGAACAAGTGCTAATTTGTTTCTTCATTTTCCCTTTCAAATTAGGTTACCTCATGTTATATCCCAGCTGCCAATTTCTCAAATTGTTCAAGCAAATCCATGTCATTTTTCATTTCTGCAACTCCCATATCCTTCTCACAACTTGCAAACCAGCTATTTCTGTACTATCACCAATTATGGTCTCTTCATCCAAGTCATCAGCATAGGTTATAAATAGTCGAGATTCCAGCACGATTGCAGTGGCACACTTTTAGTTACAGAATGCCAATTCGGACTGAAGGTCCAAAAGATTGGTAATTAGTAGTGGGGTTATTAATTCCATATGTACTGAGATAGAGTGAAAAGCTTTGTTTTGCATTTCATCCAGACAGATAATTCCATGCACAAGTACACTGAGGTATTACAAAATGACGAACAATAACAGACTGCAGATAAAGAGTTTTATTGACAGAGGAAGTGCAGAACAGGTAGGCAAACAAGATGCAATGGCCATTTCATCATGGCTGACCAGACAAATTATTAGTGATATTTACACTGAGACATTCCCAAACCATTGATGAGACAGGTGAATAAACTCAACCCTGCTTTGTGAAGTCAATCAATAGAGTCCTTTTGGATAGATCACAGGAATAGGAAGGGAGCAATCACACCAATGGGATTGTACTACAGACCCACTAATAGCTACCGGGACATTGAGGAACAGATATGTAATCAGAATAAAGAAATGTGTAAAAATAATAGGGTTGGTGTCTTGTGGGATTCCAACTTCCCAAATATAAACTGGGACCTTCTTAAGTAAACAGGGTTTAGATGGGGCTGAATTTATTAAGTGTATCCAACACCACTTGGAGTACTGTTCAGTTCTGGTCACCTCACTACAGGAAGGATGTAGTTGCTATAGAAAGAATGCAGAGAAGATCTACAAGGATGTTAACATGAGGAAATCTGGAAATTCAGCAGCACACATAAAATGCTGGTGGAACGCATCAGGCCAGGCAGCATCTATTAAGAAGTACAGTCGACATTTCGGATCCCAAAGCATCAACTGTACTTCTTCCTATAGATGCTGCCTGGCCTGCTGCGTTCCACCAGCATTTTGTGTGTGTTGTTTACAAGGATGTTGCCTGGATTGGAGAGCATGCTTTATGAAAGTAGGTTGAGTGAACTTGGCCTTTCCTCCTTGGAGCGACAGAGGGTGAGAGGTGACCTGACAGAGGTGTATTAGATGATGAGGGGCATTGATCGTGTGGATAGTCAGAGGCTTTTTCCTAGGGTTGAAATGGCTAACACAAGGGGGCCCTAGTTTAAAGGTGCTCATAAGTAGATACAAGAGGAATATCAGAGGTAAGTTTTTGACACAGAGAGTGGTGTGTGTGTGGAATGCACTGCCAGTGATGGTGGTAGAGGTGGATACAATAGGGTCTTTTAAGAGACTCTTGGAAAAGAACTTAGAAAAATAGGGGGCTATGCGGTAGGGAAATTCTACGCAGTTACTAGAGTAGGTTACATGATCAGCACAACATTGTGGGCTGAAGGGCCTGTAATGTGCTATAGATTTCTATGTTTCTATGTTTTCTAAGAAGGTTTCTTAAATCAGTATGTCAACAGTCTCACGTGGCCAACGTGAGACTGAAAGAATGAGAAGAACCCAGTGCAGGGTCAACCCACGGAAGGCTGCTGGACCAGACAATATTCCTGGTAGAGTGCTCAGAGGATGTGCAGACCAGCTAGCAGATGTTCTCACTGACATCTTCAACATCTCCCTGAGCAGCACCACCGTTCCAATGTGCTTCAAGGCCGACACCATTGTCCCTGTGCCGAAGAAGTCTTCAGTGTCCTGCCTAAATGACTACCGTTGCACTCACATCCATCATCATGAAGTGTTTCAAGAGGCTCATCATGAGGCATATCAAGACCCTGCTGCCCCCCTCACTGGACCCCCTGCAGTTTGCATACCGTCCCAACCGCTCAACCGATAATGCCATTGCCACCACCCCCCCACCTGGCCCGAACCCACCTGGACAAAAAAAGACACATACGTTCGGATGTTGTTCATAGACTTCAGTTCAGCATTCAACACAATCATCCCTCAGAAACTGATTGGAAAGCTGAGCCTACTGGGCCTGAACACCTTCCTCTGCAACTGGATCCTAGACTTCCTGACTGGGAGACCTCAGTCAGTCCAGATCGGGAGCAGCATCTCCAACACCATCACACTGACCATGGGGCTCCCCAGGGTTGCGTGCTCGGTCCACTGCTGTTCACTCTGCTGACCCATGACTGTACTGCAACACACAGCTCGAACCACATCATCAAGTTCGCTGATGACATGACTATGGTGGGTCTCATCAGCAAGAACAACAAGTCCGCTTACAGAGAGGAGGTGCAGCAGCTAACGTACTGGTGCAGAGCCAACAACCTGTCTCTTAATGTAAACAAAACAAAAGAGATGGTTGTTGACTTCAGGAGGGCACTGAGCGACCACTCCCCACTGAACATTGACATCTCCTCGGTAGAGATCGTAAAGAGCACCAAATTTCTTGGTGTTCACCTGACAGAGAATCTCACCTGGTCCCTCAACACCAGCTCCATAGCAAAGAAAGCCCAGCAGCGTCTCTACTTTCTGCGAAGGCTGAGGAAAGTCCATCTCCCATCCCCCATCCTCATCACATTCTACAGGGGTTGTATTGAGAGAATCCTGAGCAGCTGCATCACTGCCTGGTTTGGAAATTGCATCATCTCAGATCGCAAGACCCTGCAGCAGATAGTGAGGTCAACTGAGAAGATCATCGGGGTCTCTCTTCCTGCCATCACGGACATTTACACTACACGCTGCATCCGCAAAAGGAACCAGCATTATGAAGGACCCCATGCACCCCTCATACAATCTCTTCTCCTTCCTGCCATCTGGGAAAAGGCTCCAAAGCATTCAGGATCTCACGACCAGACTATGTAACAGTTTCTTCCCCCAAACTATCAGACTCCTCAATACCCGAAGCCTGGACTGACACCTTGCCCTATTGTCCTGTTTATTATTTATTGTAATGCCCACACTGTTTTTGTGCACTTTATGCAGTCCAGTGTAGGTCTGTAGTCTAGTATAGCTTTCTCTGTGTTTTTTTTTACGTAGTTCAGTCTAGTTTTTGTACTGTGTCATGTAACATCATGGTCCTGAAAAACGTTGTCTCATTTTTACTATGTACTGTATCAGCAGTTATGGTCGAAATGACAATAAAAGTGACTTGACTTGAAAAGAGGGACCAACTGGATCTGGTGTTAGGTAGTGAGCCTGGCCAGGTGACTGACCTTTCAGTGAGTGAGCAATTAGAGAACATTGACCACAACTCCTTAACTTTCCAGATAGTTATAGAAAAAGATAGGTATGGTCTTTGTGGTCCTTGGAATAGGGCAAATTACGAGGTCATTAGGCTGGAACTAAGAGCTAATTTCTCTGGCAAGTCCACAGCAGATATCTGGAGCATGTTTAACTGCATGGTGTACAGGAAAGGTGTGGTCCTGTTAGAATGAAGAACAGAAATAAAAGGACCTTGGATGTCCAGAAAGGTGATGAATTTAGTCAAGTCAAGGAAAAGTATGTAAAGCTCTGGAAGTTAGGAGCAAACAAAGCACTTGAGGAGTATGAAGAAGCCAGAAAAGATCTAAAGAAGGGAATTAGGAAATCCAGGAGGGACCATGAAAAGCCCTTGGCAAGTAGGATTAAGGTGAATGCCAAGCATAGATCAGTGTTGAGTGTATAAATATGTTAGGGTGTTTAGAGGTCAAGGAGGAGGAGTGTTGGGCCTCCTAATGAGTATTAAGTTGGATAAGTCCCCTGGGCCTAATGGAATTTACCCCAGGTTATTGAAGGAGGCAAGAGACAAGATTGCCGGGCCCTTGATCAGTATTTTGTGTCCTCTCTAGCCACAGGAGAGGATTGATGAGTGGCTAATATTGAACCTCTATTTCAGAAGGGAACAAGGGAAAATCCTGGGATCTGTACAATGATGAGTCTCAGGGAAATTGTTGGAGAAAATTCTTCAGGATAGGGAGAGACAGCATGACTTTATGTGGGGCACGTCCTGCCTTACTAAATTGATCGAGTTTTTTAGCAAGGTGACGATAGATATTGATGAGGATAGGGCAGTGAATGTTGTCTACATGGGTTTTAGTAAGGTATTTGACAAAGTCCCTCATGGGAGGCAAATCCAGAAGATTAAGATGCATGGAGTCCGCAGTGAATTGGCTGTTTGGATTCAGAACTGGCTTGAGCAGAGAAGACAGAAGGTAGTGGTTGAAGGGACATATTCGAGGTAGAGGTCTGTAATTAGTGGTGTTCCACAGGGATCTGTGCTGGGACCTCTCCTGTTTGTGATGTATATAAATGACCTGGATGAAACTGTAGATGGGTGGGTTATAAGTTTGCAGATGATACCAAAATTGGTGGAGTTGTGGATAGTGTAGAAGACTGGCAAAGAATAGAGCACAGTATAGATCAGTTGCAGCTATGGACAGACAATTGACAGTTGGAGTGTAACCCAGATAAATGTGAGTTGCTGTACCTTGGTAGGACAAATGCAAGGATACAGTACACTGTTACGGGCAAGTTCCTTAAGAGTGTTCCTCAGCAGGGAGATCTTGGGATCCAATTTCATTGCTCCTTGAAAGTGACTATGCAGGTCTATTGAAGGCTTGCTTTCATTAGTCAAGCTATTGCGTTCAAAAGTCATGTTGCAACTTCATAAAACTCTAGCTAGGCCACATCTGGATACTGCCATTGTCATGGTTGCACCACTATAGGAGGGATGTCGAGGCTTTGGAGAGGGTGTAGGAGAGCTTTGCCAGGATGCTGCCTGGTTTAGAGGGCATGTGCTGTCACGAGAGGCTGGATAAACTTGGGCTGTTTTCTCTGGAGTGTCAGAGGCTGAGGGAGGGCTGATAGAGGTTTACAAGATTATGAGAGGCATAAATAGAGTGGACAGAGAGTATCTGTTTCCCAGGTTTGAAATTTCTAGTATGAATCAGTGTGCATTAAAGGTGGGAGGCAATAGGTTCAAGGGGAATGTGAGGGGTAAATTTTTTACTCAAAGAGTTGTGGATGCCTGGAATGCACTGCCTGCTATAATGGTAGAGGGAAATACATTAGCTGTTTTTAAGAGACGTTTGCATTGGCAAATAGATGTAAGATGGATGGATGGATATGGATGTGGTGTCGGTAGGAGGGATAGTGTTTGGGTGCTTTTGATTTTCTTTTTAACTGGTTCAGCACAACATTGTGGGCAGAATGGCCTCTTCCTGTGTTGTACTGCTGTATGTTCTATGTTCAGTTAGCCATGAAGGAATGGAATGAGCCAAGGATATTGGAAGTGGACTAACCAAATATCTTTGTTCTTGCCATGTAGTGGAAGGAATGGAGGCCACCATGCTGCATGATTGCTTTTCAACTGACATTTTGCAGACTGTTCTGTTAAATGGCTTGCTCAGGAACAGCCGGAACAAAGCAATTAGTCTAACTTTATAACAATGATTGCTGTGGAGCTTTGCCTTTCCTCCATTTGCAGTGTAGAATAAGTCTGAGTTTTTTGATGAGCCATAGATCTGCTGCAGTGATCTGTACATACTAAACAACATAAACTCTGCAGAATGCATCCTTGTCCACTGCTTAATTAGCATTTGTCATGCCATAATACAAGTGCAATACATCCAGTTCTTCAGGCAGCATCTCTGCATCCGACAGCATCAGTGAGGCCCTGGACACAGGAAACTGAATTCTGAAGATGCTGGAAATCTGGAGCAACACACTCAAAATGCTGGAGGAATTCAACAGGTCAGACAGCATCTATGGAGGGGAATAAAGAATCTTGTACTTATGATCTGCTGCTCCTCTGTGGAGTCTCTTTGAGGTGTGCCTACCCTGAAAATGTTTAAATCTTCTTTTTGATGGGAGTTCAGTGAGACCCTCTGCCACTGCTCCCTGAGATCTCTGCTGCTCTCTGACTCTTTGACCAGGTGCTCACACAGACTTGCTGCCACAACCATATATCTCACCTCTCACCTGCAAGCTTGCATTTCTCCCCCTTTCCCTGTTTGCTTATTCTGGCTTCCCCATCACTCCCCCAACTTCCCTTCTACTCCAGATCAAGGGTAGTGGTCGGAATTGTCGACTGTTTATCCCCCTCTACAAATGCCTCCTGACCTGCTGAGTTCTACCAATCTTATGTGTGTACTGCAGCTCTCGTCATGATGTCCAGATCTCCTGTCTTTGTGACTGAAGCACATTTACCTGTTGATTTGCCGCCATCAATAAAAATGCAATTGGTAATCACAGCAGTGTGAATTCAGATCCTTGTTATAAAAGAGCCTGAGTAACAACCAAATTCAAATCAGACAATGTAAACCAACTCAAAATGCTGTGTACTTGGATTGTACACATTTTTATCTCTGTATTAAACTCCTATTTGGCCATCAGACCACATTTAAATGAACCACGCGGGTAAAATAACCGACAATTTAGAAATCTGGAGCAAAATGTGGAGGAACTCAGCAGATTAGCAGCATCTCTAGAGGGAAATAAACAATTGATGTGCTGGGACTCCTAAAGAATTACCTCAGCCCAAAACATCCACTGTCCAGCATTTTGTGTGTTGATCAGGGTGGCTCTAATTGTCTTTTATCTAAACTCTTGGTCAATACTCTAGCTCCTCATTTATAATTCTATGTCATTAGTTTGATAAGGTTATTGTGAAGTACTTAAGGTGCTGCATATTAGAAGACATTATGTTTAACTGTTATATCTACTATAAGCCTACAGACTCTCACAGCTACCTGGACTATTCCTCTTCCCACCCTGTCTCTTGCAAAAATGCTATCTCCTTCTCACAATTCCTCCATCTCCGCCGCATCTGCTTTCAGGATGAGGCTTTTCATTCCAGGACGAAGGAGGTGTCTTCCTTTTTTAAACAAAAGGGCTTCTCTTCTTCTACCATCAACTCTGCTCTCAAATGCATCTCTCCCATTTCCCGCACATCTGTTCTCACCCCATCCACCCACCACCCTACTCGGGATAGGGTTCCCCTTGTCCTCACCTACCAGCCCACCAGCCTCCAGGTCCAACGTATAATTCTCCGTAACTTCCGCCACCTCCAACGGGATCCCACTACCAAGCACATCTTTCCCTCCCCCCCCCCTTCAGCTTTCCATAGGGATTGCTCTCTACGCGACTCCCTTGTCCACTCGTCCCCCCCATCCCTTCCCACCGATCTCCCTCCTGGCACTTATCCTTGTAAATGGAACAAGTGCTACACCTGCCCTTACACTTCCTCCCTCACCACCATTCAGGGCCCCAGACAGTCCTTCCAGGTGAGGCGACACTTCACCTGTGAGTCGACTGGTGTGGTATACTGCATCCAGTGCTCCCGGTGTGGCCTTTTATATATTGGTGAGACCCGACGCAGACTGAGAGACCGTTTCGCTGAACACCTACGCTCGGTCCGCCAGAGAAAGCAGGATCTCCCAATGGCCACACATTTTAATTCCACATCCCATTCCCATTCTGATATGTCTATCCATGGCCTCCTCTACTGTCAAGATGAAGCCACACTCAGGTTGGAGGAACAACACCTTATATACCAGCTGGGTAGCCTCCAACCTGATGGCATGAACATTGACTTCTCTAACTTCCGTTAATGCCCCTCCTCCCCTTCTTACCCCATCCCTGACATATTTAGTTGTTTGTTTTTTTCTCTCTCTCTCTGCCCATCATTCTGCCTGTTCTCCATCTCCCTCTGGTGCTCCCCCCCCCCTCCTTCTCCCGAGGCCTCCTGTCCCATGATCCTTTCCCTTCTCCAGCTCTGTATCACTTTTGCCAATCACCTTTCCACCTCTTAGCTTTTCCCCACCCCCTCCAGTCTTTTCCTATCATTTCGCATTTCCCCCTCCCCCCACTACTTTCAAATTTCTTAGTATCTTTCCTTTCAGTTAGTACTGACAAAGGGTCTCGGCCCAAAACGTCGACTGTGCTTCTCCCTATAGATGTTACCTGGCCTGCTGAGTTCCACCAGCATTTTGTGTATGTTGTTTGAATTTCCAGCATCTGCAGATTTCCTCGTGTTTGATGTTTAACTGTTAATCTGTTTGCATATAAATCCTTATAATCTTCAAAAGGTAAAACAAGGAACTCTCTCTTCGCCAAAAATCAGAAAGAAATTGCTGCAAATAGGCTTCTATTTAATCAGCATCAAAGGAGGCTGAACACACTGCAGAAACTAATGGAAACGTGAACATGTACAAACAAGCTGGAGGAACTCAGCAGGTCGGACAGCATCCGTGGAAAGGAGCAGTCAACGTTTTGGGCTGAGACCCTTTGTCAGGACTGAAGAAAGAGGGGGCAGGGGCCCTATAAAGAAGGTGGGGGGAGGGTCTCGCCGATGTAGAGGAGGCCGCACCAGGAGCACCGGTTGCAATAGATGACCCCAACAGACTCACAAGTGAAGTGTTGCCTCACCTGGAAGGACTGTTTGGGGTCCTGAATGGTGGTAAGAGAGGAGGTGTAGGGACAGGTGTAGCACTTACGCTTGCAGGGATAAGTACCAGGTGGGAGATCTGTGGGGAGGGTTGCTTTTCGCAGGGATCATTCTCTCCGCGACTGCCTGGTCCACACATCCCTCCCCACACTTCACTTGTGAGTCTGTTGGGGTCATCCATTGCATCCGATGCTCCCGGTGCGGCCTCCTCTACATCGGCGAGACCCGACACAGATAGGGGGACCACTTCGTCGATCACCTCCATTCTGTCCGCACCACAGACAGGATCTCCCGGTTGCCACCCACTTCAATTCTGCTGCACATTCCCATTCGGATATGTCCATACATGGCCTCCTCTACTGCCATGATGAGGCCAAACTCAGGTTGGAGGAGCAACACCTCATACACCGTCTGGGTAGTCTCCAGCCCCTTGGTATGAACATCGAATTCTCCAACTTCCGGTAATTCCCTCCCTCTCCCTTCCCCCATCCCACTTTCACTCTGCCTCCTCTTCCAGCTGTCTATCACCTCTCTCATGATTCTGCCTTCTTCTACTACACAGTGCTTTCCCCTTACATTCTTTCTTCACCTTTCCTGCCTATCCCCTCCCCCACCCCTTGATCTTTCCTCTGATTGGTTTTTCACCTACCTACCTTTCCAGCCTCTCTCCACCTTCGTAATAGGGCCCCTGCCCCCTCCTTCTTCAGTCCTGAAGAAGGGTCTCAGCCCGAAACGTTGACTGCTCCTTTCCACGGATGCTGCCCGACCTGCTGAGTTCCTCCAGCTTGTTTGTTCATGTTGATTTGACCACAGCATCTGCAGTGTGCTTTGTGGAAACATGAACGCTGGTTTCCTGACCTGGCTTGCTGAGAATTTCAAGAATTCAATAAAGACTAGTTTTATTTGTCACATCAAAACATACAGTGAAGTACATTGTTTGTGTTAAATCAAATCAGTGAGGATTTTCTGGGCAGCCATGCTTCCAACAGCAAGGTAGCATGCCCACAACTTACAAAACTTTGGAATGTGGAAGGAAACCCATGTGATCACTGGGGAACGTACAAACTCCTTACAGGTAGCGGCAAGAATTGAACCCCTTTCAGTGATCACTGGCACTGTAAATCCTAACACTAACTCCCAGATGGATTCTTGACCTTCTCTACCTCCTAGTCATGAATTGATCTGTATGAGCAAGTCAAGTTTTCACAGTACTTCAGAATCAGAATCAGAATCAGGTTTATTATCACCAGCATGTGATATTAACTTAATTTGTTAACTTAGCAGCAGCAGTTCAATGCAATACATAATCTAGCAGAGAGAAAAAAATTATAATAAATAAAATAAAATGTAATAATAAATAAACAAGTAAATCAATTACAGATATTGAATAGATTTGTAAAAATGTGCAAAAGCAAAAATACTGTGTATTAAAAAAAGTGAGGTAGAGTCCAAAGTTTCAATGTCCGTTTAAGAATCAGATGGCAGAGGGGAAGAAGCTGTTCCTGAATCGCTGAGTATGTGCCTTCAGGCTTCTGTACCTCCTACCTGATGGTAACAGTGAGAAAAGGGCATGCCCTGTGTGCTGGAGGTCCTTAATAATGGACACTGCCTTTCTGAGACACCGCTCCCTAAAGATGTCCTGGGTACTTTGTAGGCTAGTACCCAAGATAGAGCTGACTAGACCTTCTGCAGCTTCTTTCAGTCCTCCATACCAGACAGTGATGCAGCCTGTCAGAATGCTCTCCACAGTACAACTATAGAAGTACATGTGACAGTAATAAACAAATTCCAATTTTCTGCACAGCTTCACTTTCTGTCCCAACTTCACTGAACGGACATTCCCCTTGGGAACCAAGTGAAGATGAGGATAATGAAAGCAAGCTTCATGAAATCTCATCCATAAATAAAAATGAAGGCCTTGAATCATGTCTGTGCAAACTGATTTAGTTGGCATTAATGCATGTGCAATTTTCCCAAATCACTTTCTGAAAAAGGTTGAAACCAATGATTAGTTCCAAAATAATGATAGGACGCTCATTCTGTGCTATTACTGTGTTTTAGAAACATTGAATGCTGGAATCACATTCTTGGCACCATTCCTCCTCACAGCTCTGACCTCGATACAACTAGTATTTCCTCAGCATCAGCAGAGAAGTAAAGGGTTGGGTGCATATTGAAATGATGGGAAGAGGTTAAAGTGGTCTGCAAAGGTAAACAGAGGAATCTTCACAAGCTTCTGAAGAACAGCACTGCCTCTTAATCCCAAAGACATTGCTGGCAGAAGGAGGGTTTCTGTAACTCAAACATCTTCTCTTCAGTTGCTGAACATAGAACAACTTTGTGCCAACCTTTCAACTTACTCCAGGATCAATCTAAATGTGCCCCTCCACACATCTCTTCATGTTTCTATTATTCATGTGCTATTGAAAGTGAAAGCTGCAGGCAGTAAGGATGCAATGTCAAGCAGCAGTGTGCCTTCAATACAAGCAAATTTAAATATGTTAACATAAATATTCATCCCTTCATTAATATGTAAATGACTGTGAAAACTAACTAGGGCGGAGTAAACTGGGAATTGCATCCACAATTCAACTGACAACTAAGCTGCTTTTCAATATGATGTCAGGTCATATATCTCCAGAAGGATGACTCAGTCTGAATTTTAAAGCCTTTCAACCCAATACTACTCACAATTAAACACTGAGTATATCACAACTAATCACATTATTGTTCAGTTGAAAGTGTTTAATGAACTCACTAGTGTATGTTGAATAGACTGCCAACTTTCAACGTCTATTCAGAACTGAGAAGAAAGTCCACTTGGGTGAAGTGTTGACATGTAGCTAGTTTCTTGCCAGGTGGCCAAGCAAGAGATAGTATTGCCTGGAGAAAGAGAAGAAAACAATGGGCTGTTGTTCAAAAGAAAAGGGTGAATTTGTTCAGACTTCTCTTTCATCTCTACCCCATAATTGGTAGAAGTTTGGCAGGAGCTCTACCATTTACATTAGACTTGTAACATTGAGCTAAAAACAAGCTATCAGAAGAACTCGGGAGGTAGGTGGTATCTCTGGAGGCAAAGGGACATATCAGAACAAGATCCTGCACCAGGACTGATGAAAAAATGATAAGAAACAACATTCTCCCTCCCTGACCCACAAGCATCCAAGATGATCCTTCTCATAAAACAAGAATAAGGATACCTATCTGCAAAATAAATGGCATTTTCCAAGCCCTGTCACCTCCATTAAAGCAGGGCAGCAGAAAAACAATCAGTATCCCAGGGTCAGAATTCCTTCTTAATGCCATTGAGTTTTGGGACTGTAGAATATCACAGAACAGCCAAAATGCAATTTGGCCAATTATATTTGTACCAACTCATTGAACAAGTTGTCCCATTGCCCCCCCCCCCCCTTCCCTGGTTCCCCCTCATAACACTGACAAAGCTGTCCTTTTTAAATTTGGATCTTTGAAAGTTACTGTGAGAAACCTGCTTCCACAAATTCAGGCAACACAATCCAAATTGTTTTGTCAAGATGCAGCCACACTCAGGTTGGAGGAACAACACCTTATATTCCGTGCCTCCAACCTGATGGCATGAACATTGATTTCTCTAACTTCCGTTAATGCCATTTCTCCTTTTCTTTCCCCATCCCCGATTTATTTATTTCCACCCCTCCACTTTTTTTTCTCTCTCTGCCCATCACTCTTTGCCTGTTCTCCATCTCCCGCTGGTGCTCCCATCCCCCTTTCTTTCTCCCTAGGCCTCCCGTCCCATGATCCTTTCCCTTCTCCAGCTCTGCATCCCTTTTGCCAATCACCTTTCCAGCTCTTAGCTTCACCGCACCCCCTCCTGTCTTCTCCTATCATTTCGGATTTCCCCCTCTCCCTCCTACTTTCAAATCTCTTACTATCTTTTCTTTCAGTTAGTCTTGACAAAGGGTCTCGGCCAGAAACATTGACAGTGCTCCTTCCTATAGATGATGCCTGGCCTGTTGCGTTCCACCAGCATTTTGTATGTGTTGCTTGAATTTCCAGCATCTGCAGATTTCCTCATGTTTGCTATTTACAATCCAAATCATTATAAGTTGGCCTAAAAAAAACAAATATTTCACCTCCCTGGTTGGTTGGCAGATAGAAAGCAAAGGGTAACGGTGAATGGGTGTTTCTCGGAATGGCAGGTGGTGACTAATGGGGTGCCACAGGGCTCGGTATTGGGACCACAGCTGTTTACGATTTACATCAACAATTTAGATAAAGGCATTGAGAATAACATCCGCAAGTTTGCTGACGATACTAAGCTGGGTGGCAGTGTGACATGTGATGAGGATGTTAGGAGAATTCAGGGTGACTTGGATAGGCTGATTGAGTGGGCAGATACTTGGCAGATGATGTTTAATGTGAATAAGTGTGAGGTTATCCACTTTGGGAGTAAGAACAGGAAGGCAGATTATTATCTGAACGGTGTAGAGTTAGGTAAGGGAGAAATACAAAGAGATCTAGGAGTCCTTGTTCGTCAGTCACTGAAGGTGAATGAGCAAGTGCAGCAGGCAGTGAAGAAGGCTAATGCAATGTTGGCCTTTATTACAAAGGGAATTGAGTACAAGAGCAAGGAAATCCTCTTGCATTTGTACAGGGCCCTGGTGAGACCACACCTGGAGTATTGTGTACAGTTTTGGTCTCCAGGGTTAAGGAAGAACATCCTGGCTATAGAGGAAGTGCAGCGTAGATTCACGAGGTTAATTCCTGGGATGTCCGGACTGTCTTATGCAGAGAGGTTAGAGAGACTGGGCTTGTACACGCTGGAATTAAGGAGGTTGAGAGGGGATCTGATTGAAACATATAAGATTATGAAGGGATTGGACAAGATAGAGGCAGGAAATATGTTCCAGATGCTGGGAGAGTCCAGTACCAGAGGGCATGGTTTGAGAATAAGGGGTAGGTCATTTAGGACAGAGTTAAGGAAAAACTTCTTCTCCCAGAGAGTTGTGGGGGTGTGGAATGCACTGCCTCGGAAGGTAGTGGAGGCCAATTCTCTGGATGCTTTCAAGAAGGAGCTAGATAGGTATCTTATGGATAGGGGAATCAAGGGATATGGGGACAAGGCAGGAACCTGGTATCGATAGTAGATGATCAGCCATGATCTCAGAATGGCGGTGCAGGCTCGAAGAGCCAAATGGTCTACTTCTGCACCTATTGTCTATTGTCTATTTTCTATTGTCCCCATTTTTTCCTTAAATCCATGCCTTCCGCTTTTTTTCATTTTTATATAAAGAAGAAAAATCACAAACCTTTGTCCATATATACAGGTATTAAGAAAATTCTCTGGAAAGTGAACTAACATGTTTTAATAATTCTGAAGGTATTCCAGTTAATTAAGACAGGATTTCCAAAGTTTCCACTAAAACAGCAGCTTCTCATTCTGATTTCCTGTAATCACAGTCCAAAAACTATAATAATGGCATTTTTTAAATTTCATTTGAATTCTTTGTTATAATTATTCACTGAAAGTGCTGTGGATGTTTTTTTTTAAATAAAAGGGCTACTGGTTAATGTGCTATTATCCTGGGGAATAAACACCATCTTTATTAGTTAATTTCAATATGCCACAAATAGCAGCACAAAATAAATTTGCTTTCACTCAAGTTCAGCTGAACTTACCAAGATAAACTATCCATTTGAATGTTTCATCTTAAGTTACTTACTGCGCCCTACTAAAATCAGTCCAAAGCTCTTTTCATATTCCAGCCAACCATAAACTGGTAGTGATTCTCCAAGGTGGTAACAATCTTAATATTCATAGATCAGACCAATTAGTTGTTGATTCTTCAATCTAACCTTAGTGGGATCCTTGGGGAATCCTAGAAGAAAGCTATGATCAGATATATACTGTATATTGTGGGTTTCCTTTGGTCTTCACATGGTTTCAGCAAAAGGTGGCATCAAAAGGTGACCCCCACTACCCAGGACATGTCCCATTCTCATTATTATCATCAGAAAGAAGGTACAGGAGCCTGAGGACATTCTCCCAACATGGAACAGCTTCTTATTTATTTATTTATTGAAATACAACACAGAATAGGCCCTCACAGCCCTTCAAGCCACATTGCCCAGCAACCTCCGATGTAAAACCCCCCAAAGAAAATTCCCAAACAAGAGGACATGAGTTGAGAGTTAGGGGGCAAAAGTTTAAGGATAACACGAGGGTGAATTTCTTTACTCAGAGAGTGGTAGCTTCCAGTAGAAGTGGTAGAGGCAGGTTCGGTATTGTCATTTAAAGTAAAATTGGATAGGTATATGGACAGGAAAGGAATGGAGGGTTATGGGCTGAGTGCGGGTCAGTGGGACTAGGTGAGAGTAAGCGTTCGGCACAGACTAGAAGGGCCGAGATGGCCTGTTTCTGTGCTGTAATTGTTATATGGTTATATAATATTCCTAGTCTATTCACAAACAAGAGAAAATCTGCAAATGCTGGAAATCCAAGCAACACACACAAAATGCTGGAGGAACTCAGCAGGTCAGGCAGCATCTATGGAAAAGAGTAAACAGTCAACATTTCAGGTTGAGGAATCCTGATAGGGTCTTGGCCTGAAAGTCAACCGTTTACTCTTTTCCATAAATGGCTTAATTCTGCTCTTGTGTCATGGTCTTATGGTCTACTATAAATTTACTGCAGTATAATGAGAGATTTGCATAGATTGCAAAATGATTCTATGTTGATCGTCAAATTGGTCATCTTGACTTTTTACATTCTACCTTTCTCATTTATGGCAAGTTACATTTCACTGACTATAGATCTGTATGCACAGCTAATTCAGATTCTCCCACCCCCATTAACTTAAATGGTATTGGGGCAGCACAGTATCACAGTTAGTAGAGTGACTTGGGTCCAATCCTGCCTTCTAGTGCTGTCTATGTGGCAACTGCACATTAATTCTGAGTCTCCTCTAGATGTACCAAACTTCTTCCACACACAAAAGGTATGAGTTGGTAATATGCCACTGTAAGCTAGCTCTACTGTGTAGGTGGGTGGTAGAATCTTGGGGCAGGGGAATTAATAGGGATGGGGAATATTTGGGATTGTGTATTTAGGTGCTTAATAGTAGAAGTGGACTGTGTGAGACAAAGGGCCTAACTCCTTTCGTCTATAATTCCCTGACCAGTGAAGTACATTGGTCCTCCTCTATCTTTCCTAAAACTTTGAAAACCTGGGACATTAATCACCCATTCCTGCCCCTCTCTCAACCAAGTTTCAGTAGTGGCTACAACATCATAGTCCCATGTACTGATCCACGCTCTGTCCATTGGCTCCCCTCCATCTCAGGAGCAACTCATTCCTCTTGTATAGATCACTCCTTTTTCAGAAAAGGTACCAATGATCCAAGAACTTGAAACTGTGTCCCCTGCACCATCTCAGCAACCACTCATTCATCCGCACTTTTACCCCAATCCAACCTGCACTAGCCCATGGCACCAGGAGTAATATGGAGATTACAACCTTGGAGTTCCTTCTCTTCAGCAACTTTCCTAACACTATATAATCAGTGCTCTCCATTCTCACCACAACAAACCCAACCTTACGATCAAAGACAATGGCAATGAGGTATGGTGGGCTGACATCTACATGGCTGAGGACAGGTGACAACTCTCGGACACCTCCTCTTACTTACCCCTTGAAAAAGAACTCACTCTGGGTTATCAGAAACTATCTCCAACATCATCACCAACCTCAACGACTATAGAAAATTCCCATCCACTGCCACTAAACTTAGAGACCCTTTACCCTGCACTGCTTGTTTCTACCTCCAACCCAAGATCCACAAACCTGACTGTCCGGTTAGAACCATCATCTCTGCCTGCTCCTGCCCACTGACTCGTGGCCATAAACATCAACTCCATTCTATCCCTTTGGATCAGTCTCTTCCCACCTTCATCTACAGCAATTCACATGCTGTTGATCTCCACAACACTTTCAATTCCCTAGCCCTGACCACGTCATCTTCACCATGGATGCCAGTTCCTATAACTTCTATCCCCCATCAAGAAGGCCTTAAAGCTCTCTGCTTCTTTCTCAACAAAAGACCCATCACCACCTTCCTCCATCTGGCAGAACTGGTCCTCACCCTCAACATTTCTTCTTTTGGCCCCTCCCACCTTCTCTAGCTCTTCCTGCCTTTTCTTTGACTAGGTTAAAGTCCACATTCAAAGCCTTCACTGGTAATGCTCCCCAACTCTTCCTCCATTACATTGATGACTGCATAGGTGCTGCTTCATGCACTCAGTCTAAGCTCATCAATTTTATCAACTTTGCCTCCAACTTCCACCCTGCCCTGAAATTCACTTGGTTCATTTCTGACACCTCTCTCCGCCTTCTTGATCTCTCTAAATCCATCTCTGGGGACAACCGGTCTACTGACATCTTTTATAAACAGACCAATTCCAATAGTTATCTTGACTATACCTCTTCCCACACTATTTTCTGTAAAAATACTATTCCGTTTTCTTACTTCCTTCGGCTCCACTGCATCTGTTCCCAGAAAGAGGCTGTACTTTTCAGGACATCAGAGATAACCTCCTCCTTCAAAGGACATTACATGCCTTACCAGCCTGATTGAATTTTTTGAGGATGTGACTAAACACTTTGATGAAGGTAGAGCAGTAGATGTAGTGTATATGGATTTCAGCAAGGCATTTGATAAGGCACACCTTGCAAGGCTTATTGAGAAAGTAAGGAGGTAAGGGATCAAGGGGACATTGCTTTGTGGATCTAGAACTGGCTTGCCCACAGAAGGCAAAGAGTGGTTGTAGATGGATCATATTCTGCATGGAGGCCGGTGACCTGTGGTGTGCCTCAGGGATCTGTTCTGGGACCCCTACTCTTTGTGATTTTGATAAATGACCTGGCTGAGGACGTGGAGGGATGGGTTAGTAAATTTGCTGATGACACAAAGGTTGGGGGTGTTGTGGATAGTGTGGAGGGCTGTCAGAGGTTACAGCAGGACATTGATAGGATGCAAAACTGAGCTGAGAAGTGGCAGATGGAGTTCAACCCAGATAAGTGTAAGGTGGTTCATTTTGGTAGGTCAAATATGATGGCAGAATATAGTATTAATGGTAAGCTCTAGGCAGTGTGGAGGAACAGAGGGATCTTGGGGTCCGAGTCCATAGGACACTCAAAGCTGCTGCACAGGTTTACTCTGTGGTTAAGAAGGCGTATGGTGCATTGGCCTTCATCAATCGTGGAATTGAGTTTAGGAGCCAAAAGGTAATATTGCTGCTATATAGGACCCTGATCAGACCCCACTTGAAGTACTGTGCTTAATTCTGGTCATCTCACTACAGGAAGGATGTAGAAACCATAGAAAGGCTGCAGAGGAGATTTACAAGGATGGTGCCTGGATTAGGGAGCATGTCTTATGAGGTTGAGGTTGAGTTTCCTTGAAGCAATGGAGAATGAGAGGTGACCTGATAGAGGCGTGTAAGATGATGAGAGGCATTGATCGTGTGGAAAGTCAGAGGCTTTTTCCTCGGGCTGAAATGGGTAGTACGAAAGGGCACAGTTTTAAGGTGCTTGGAAGTACAGTAGGTACAGAGCAGATGTCAGGGCTAAGTTTTTAACACAGAGATTGATGAGTGCGTGGAATGGGCTGCCAGCAACAGTGATGGAGGCGGATACGATAGGGTCTTTTAATAGACTCCTGGACAGGTACATGGAGCTTAGAAAAACAAAGTGCTATGGGTAACCCTAGGTAATTTCTCAGGTAGGGACATGTTCGGCACAGCATTGAGGGCCGAAGGGCCTGTATTGTGCTGTAGGTTTTCTATGTTTCTATGACATCTGAGATATCCTCCTTCTTCAAAGGTCAGGGTTTGCTTCCTCCACCGTTGATGCTGCCCTCACCCACATCGCCTCCATTTCCCAAACATTTGTATTCACCCCATTTTTCCGCTCCTTAACAGGGATGGAGTTCCTCTTGTCCTCACCTACTATCCAACAGGGCTCTGCATCCAACACGTCATTCTCCACAATCTCCACCATTTTTAATGGGATCCTATCACAAGACATGTCTTTACCTGCCCCGCCAATCGCCACTCCACTTTCTGCAGGGATTTCTTCCTTCATGATTCCTTTGTCCATTTGTTCCTCCCACCTGGAGAGAGAAATGTGACATTTGCCCATTTCCCTCCATTAACATTCCTTCCAGGTGAGACAAAACGTCACTTGCAAATCTGTTGGGGTAGTCTATTGTATCCAAGGATCCTCTGCATTGGTGAGACTCAACATAAATTGGAGACCACTTTAGACCATAAGACCATAAGATATGGGAGTAGAATTAGGCCATTTGGCCCATCGTGTCTACTCTGCTATTCCATCATGGCTGATCCATTTTTCCATGGAGGTACTCTGTTAAGTACCTCCACTCCATCCACCAAAAGTTAAATTTCCCGATGGACAACTATTTTAATTCCTATCCGCATTCCACCATCATGGTCCGTGGCCTCTTCTGCAAAGATCAGGCCAGTCTCAGAGTGGAGGAGCATCACCTCATATTACATAGAAATATAGAAAACCTACAGCACAATACAGGCCCTTCAGCACATAATGCTGTGCCGAACATGTACTTACCTTAGAAATTACCTAAGGTTACCCATAGCCTACAGTTTTTCTAAGCTCCATGTACCTATCCTGAAGTCTCTTAAAAGACCCTATTATATCCGTTGGGGTAGACTCCAACATGACAGCATGAACATTAATATCTTCTGGTAGAGAATTTTTCACTCCCCCTTCTTTCTTCTTCTGTTCCCTATTCTCCCTCTTAACTCTCCTCTTCCCGAGTCCCCTCCTTTTCCCCTTTCTCCTATGGTCCACTTTCCTTTACGATCTGGTTCCTTCTTCTCCATTGCTTTACCTTTCTCACCCACCTGGCTTCACCTATCACTTTCTAACTAGTCCTCCTTCCCCACCAACCCCCATCTTTTTATTTTGCCATCTTCCCCCTTCTTTTCCAGTCCTGAAGAAGGGTCTCAGCCAAAATGTTGGCAGTTTATTAATTTTCTTAAATGCTGCCTGACTGTCTGTGTACCTCCACCGTTTTCTGTGAATTCCTAATTGCTTCTGAATAAGCAATGCCCTGCATGTGGATATTTCACCTAACTGGTGTCAGTCCCAAATTCACAAGAGCTTCACTCTGACCCAGTGGCTTATTGTTTTCCATCCACAGCTATTGCTGTGGACTCACTTGGATCAGAAGGGCACTCATACACCAGTGACAGACAGCAATAATGATGATGAATATTCATGGGTAGAAACAACAGACTCAAATTGCATTTCTCTAAATTTCACCTTCCCCTAATAAAACCGCTTCCTGTTCTGATGAAATTTTCACAATAGCTTTCTCATTTTCCGTTTTGTGTGCATTGGAATGAGTTGATATCTGATTCCAACATGAGATTTTTCAACATCAAAGCTATGATGGACGAAATTAAATGTGTTAGAAGTGAGATCCAACATCAGCCAGGTTAGACAGAATGGACGGTTCAAAGGTAATTTAATGTCAGAGAAATGTCTACAATATATATCCAGAAATGCTTTTTCTTCACAACCATCCATGAAAACAGAGGAGTGCCCCCGAAGAATGAATGACAGTTAAATGTTAGAACCCCAAAGTACTCCCCAGCTCCCCTCCCTCAAACGTGTAAACGGCAGCAAGCAACAATCACACCCTCACCCCCTCAGCCCCCATGGCAAAACAAAAGCATCAGCACCCGCCACCGAGCACTCAAGTATGAGCAAGGCAACAGCAAAGACAGACTTGCAGTACTCCAAAGACTACTTGTTCACCCGGTATTCGACATACCACAAGCTCTCTCTCCCTAACAAGGGGGAAAGAGGTGTCTCCGTTCCACAGCGAGAGGGGAGACATAACAAACAACTTGCTAGTTTATGATGTTAAAAGTCCATTGCATCGCTTTTTCTGAGCTCTGTGCCCAAAGATCTCAGGTCTCTGGGCACACAGCCATTGATCTTCCATCTCCCAGGACACACTGGTCTTCGGCTCGGACACCGACCTCCGATTCCCCGTCTCCAGAGTCACGAAAACTCAGTGCTCTGAAGGTGAACAACCCTCTTAGGCCGAGGCCCTGGGGTGCTGAATAACAGCCAGTTGTGAAACCCCGAGAGCGGGTCCCAGTCCTGCAAAGAACCGTAGTCAGCATGTAACTCCAGGTCAGGGTCTTCAAAAGAACTCTGAAAGGAAAAATAGAGATATAAAAGATGGAAATAGAGCTGTTTCTGAAGATGCAAGCACAGGAGTCACCGTTAGGTGCCATTAACCCTGCTAAGCTCCTCCTTCTGTGTAGGCAGCACAAGTTGTTCTCTCTTAGCACAGTGTTCAAGCCAATCTTTACCCACCCCTCAATCAGCAGCGTAGAATTCATATTAGAGATACGATTAGTGGTGTTTGTCACATGTACATTGAAACATGCACTGAAATGTGTGTTTTCATCAGCGGCCAAAACAATCCAAGGAAGCGCTGGGGACAGCCTGCAAGTACCACCATGCTTTCGATACAAACTCCCAAATTCACTAACTCTAACTGAGTCTTTGCAATGTAGGAGGAGACTGGAACGGTCGGGTAAAACCCACACGGTCACAGGGAGAATATACAAACTCCTTGCAGAGAGCGGCAGGAATTCATCCTTGATCACTGGAGCTTTAAGGCCCTGTGCCCACAACATACCGACCCGTACATCTCTGCACTGTAGCAGGAAACTGGAGCACCCAGAGGTCACGGGGAGAACTCCTTACAGACAGTGACGGGAGAATTGTCTGAACTGGTCATATTTGTTGATTACTTTGCTGCTTCACTGCACACAGTTCTTACTCGGGTGATGGGATTTCAGTTCTCATCAGCGGCTACCAAGATTAAACCCCTCCATAAACCTGCGCCAAGTAATTGAGGTGGTAACTGTAGTGAAGGAATGCTACACTGTCACACATGTCAACTCTAAGCCTATCACCTCTGCAAGATTATTATTTCAAAGAGCAAGGGACAATATTTATTCCACACGGCATTACCAGAGAACAGATTATTTGGTCCCTATTTATTTATTTAGAGATACAAGCTGAACAGGCCCTTTCGGCTCAATGAACCGCACTACTCAGCAATTCACCCCTTTAACACTAGCCTAACCACAGGACAATTTATGATGACCGATTAACTACTAACTGATACAACTTTGGACTGTGGGATGAAACCAGTGCACATGGAGAAAACTCCTTGCAGACACAAGAAGAACATACAAACTCCTTACAGATGGCACTGAAATTGAAATCCAAAGTCCAGAGCATGCCAAGCTGTAAAAGTATCACACATACTACTATGCATTTCTGTTGGCTGCTGCATTTCCTTGTAACTTTACAAGTATTCATTTGCTGGTTGACCCCGAGGATTCTCAGCTGTCAAAGCTGTCACTTTTATTAAATATCTGTGAACATGGCATTCAGAAACACTCAAAATCATCCAGGCAGAGGCTAAAGAGCCAAGCACCAGAGATTAGGACAACAAAGAGGTGGTCACATAAGACACAGGATCAGCAATGGGATTTCTTCGAGTCAGTGGACAGGGATGTGTTAAAGAACTCATCTATGGATATGAATGAATACATCATGGTTGTAATAGACTTTATTAAAGTGGCTGTGTCCCCAAAAACTTATTCAGAGTGAAAAAGAATCAAGTGCTTTAATTCAGAGTCTTCACCAATCACAAGCCCTGGATGAATTACGAGATCTAAGATCTGCTGAGAGATGGATCTGAGGCATTCAAGTTTGGTGACCAAGAAAATTTTGAATTGAATTGAATTGACTTTATTTCTTCCATCCTTCACATACATGAGGAGTAAAAATCTTTACATTACATCTCCATCTAAATGTGCAATGTGCAATCATAGTAATTTACAATCTTCATTGTTAGGTTGCATCTGGAAATTCCAGTTGGCGGACGATTTCCCTCCACGCCACTCTGACATATTGGGAAATCATATACTTGGCAGGTTACAGCAGTGGTTTGCCTTTGCCTTCTGCTGAGCGAGTTTAAAGAGATCACCACCTCTTGTGGTGGATGACCAGGACGTCTACGTATCTTGTCGTGCTCTTAGCACTCCACCAATGCCTGCTGGCCTGCCTTTTTGACCATTGGACCATTAATCGGTCTCCTCCACTCAATCTGCTAGGGCCAGACTTCACACACTGGGACATACCTCACCTCACCGAGGGTCAAAGACCCATCGGCTACCCTCAACTGGTCTGGCCCATCTGCCGAGACAGTTCACCAGGGTGTGCCTGCAGCGCGTGCTACAGCTACTTGGAGCAATAGGTGAGAGCTGAGCAGCCGGTGGGAACCAAAGGTGGGTGAGCGGCCCTGAAAAGGGCATGGCAGGCCCACCACCAGAGGTGCTACCCCTCCCTAGACACCCCATACACCCCTTGCGCCCGTCCTCCTCCTCCATCTTCCGAAAAGGCAGATCACCGGAAATTTACAATAATTTATAATAAATAGAACAGTCAATGTAATATAGAGTACACGCAAGTCAGTGTGAGTTCACCAGTCCGATGACCTGGTGGAAGAAGCTGTCCAGGAACCCGTTGGTCCTGGCTTTTATGCTGCAGTACATTTCCCGGATGGTAGCATATGGAATAGATTGTGGTTGGGATGGCTTGAGTCCCCGATGATTGTACGGGCCCTTTTTACATACCTGGCCTTGTAAATGTCCTGAATCATGGAAAGCTCACAACTGCAGATGCACTGCACTGTCCACACCACTCTCTGCAAGGAAGTACAGTTCCCATACCAGGCAGTGAAGCAGCCAGTCAGGATGCTCTCAATTGTGCCCCTGTAGAAAGTTCTTAGATTTGGGGACCCATACCAAACTTCCTCAACCATCAGAAGTGAAAGTCACTGTTGTGCCTTTTTCATCACGCAGCTGGTGGGTAAAGACCACGTGAGGTCCTCAGTGATGTGGATGCCGAGGAATTTGAAGCTGTTTACCCTCTCAACCCCAGATCCATTAATGTCAATAGGTGTTAGCCCATTTCCATTCCTTCTCGTTACACTAGCACCAGATACAATCTCCAAAAAGCTATCCCACAGGTGAAGTTGTAATTCCAGACCAGACTTTTGTGGCAGACCAGACCAGAATTGACAATTGTGGCAGGGCCTGAATAATATCACCTCCTATAAAGGTCAGTCAAGTGATATCAGAGATATGGAAACACCAATGCCCTTGCATGGAACTCCCACAAAAAATAGTGGATACAGCCCAGTCCATCACATGTAAAACACTCTCAACCATTGAGCACCTCTCCATAAAACCCTTTCGCAGGAAAGCAGCATCCTGCCACCCAGGACACGCTCTTTTCTCGCTGCTGCCATCAGGAAAATGGGACAAGAGCTTCAGGACTCACACCACCACATTCAGTTATTACCGCTCAACCATTAGGCTCTTGAACCAAAGGAGATAACTTCACTCACCCTATCACTGAAAGGTTCCCACAACCTGTAGACTCATTGTCAACGACTCGTCACTGTCACAACCACGGATTTGGCAGCGCAGCAGATACAGCAATTGTACACGTGAATATGCACGTCTCAGCTAAATAGTATTTCATTGTGATGGTATTTAACTCCGTTCTTTACGTCGTACTGCTTGTCAAGGCTTTAGCAAAGTACAGCAACATCTTGTTGCCTGCTTGCATTTAGCCTTACATGAGAAATTGAACTGTCAAGTCAACTGACTCTGTAGACTAGTGGTATTTGTTTTATGTTTAGTTTTTCCTTCCAGCCACAGTGTGGGCTTCATTTTCCATTTGAGAGTTTTAGTTAATGGCCCTGTTTGGCCTCACGTGCATTGTTTACTTTTCCCTCTAACTCTGTTTCCATTAAAGTCTGTGAACTATCGAACCCATTCAGTGTCTCTCACTCTGCACTTGGGCCATGTCCACACGTAGTGACATAAAGTCTCGACCACACAAGGATAGACCCAGCAGAGAGAGAGCAGCTGACCCTGGTCCTGAGATTGGTCAGCTATTGGACAAGCTACAGGCAATGAAATTTGTTCTGAGTGAAGTTACGGAGGTAATGAGGCAGATAATCTCGAGCCGACAAGCTCAGTCTCATCTGGAGGAACTGATATCATCCCTTGCCACAATGATTGAACAGCTCACCACAGACAA
The DNA here is from genome assembly GCF_048418815.1 of Hemitrygon akajei. Taxonomy (NCBI): domain Eukaryota; kingdom Metazoa; phylum Chordata; class Chondrichthyes; order Myliobatiformes; family Dasyatidae; genus Hemitrygon; species Hemitrygon akajei. Next base: position 1,851,119 of record NC_133146.1, read on the forward strand.
TCGGACTCAGGTGTCTGCAATTTCCACTCTCACATTCACCATCCAGGAGCTCAATGTGGACAGTCAGACATTAACATTTTCACCAATGCAATTCAGCAGCCTCAGGCTGCCTCAGTCCCACTCCCAGCATCTCTCTGGTCCTCCTTTTCTGCTGCCCCGACAATCTCTGCTACAAATGCTCCCGCTTCCGCGTCCAGACTAGAGCCACCTCCCATGACCGTACAGGAACCGAGTTTTCCACCACCAGGCAGATATTCTGCTGATCCCAATGGTTGCAGGGATTTTATTTCCCAATCCAAGCTGACATTCCAAACCCAGCCTGGTCATTTTGGTGATGATGCACGAAAACTGGCATACATGGTCAATCTTCTAGATGAAACTCCACTCAGCCTGTTCAACGCTTTACGGGAGCAAGGATACCCCACAGTCCAGTCAGTCTGCCATTTTGTGGCAGAGTCAAGGAGGGTTTTTGATCTTCCAGCACAGGGTCAGGAGTCTTCCCACCAACTCTTGGACCTGTGCCAAGGCAGAACAACGGTGATAGCCTGTGCAGTCAAATTCCACACGCTTGCAGTAGAGACGGATTGGAATGGGAGAGCTATCATCACTGCCTTCCAGCGTGGACTGAACGCAGGGGCCTGGCGTGAGACTGTTGTCCAGGACGAGCAGGATAGTCTGGATGACCTGATTCAGCCGGCTATTCGGGGTGACGACCGGGTAACTGAGAGGTGCAGAGAAAGAATGTTTCAAGCTTCCTAAGGTCTGATCACCATCTTCCCTCACCCTCTCTCCCTCCCTCACCACCCAGCACCCAGTCCACGGAGGAACCAATACAAATGGGGCACAAGCATCTGTCTCAGGAGGAATGAGAGCAACGTAGAACAGGTTCCTGCCTCTATTGTGGCGATCCAGGACACTTCCGGGCGGCATGTTCCAAGCGTCCGGTAAAAGAGATTACCAGTCAGCAGGAAGGGCAGTCCTGACAGGTCGGTTCTCTCTTCAGTCAGCTTCCCCTAATTCTGTAATGCTCACAGCTTCCTTGTTGTGGACTTCTCAGACCTATGAACCTAAGTTATTTATTGATTCTGGTGCAGCCAGGAATCTTATGGACATCTCTCTCACTCAAAGATAAAGAGTTCCGACTCAGAAATTAAGGAAAAAGATCAATGTCAAGGCTCTGGATAGTCGATCTCCGGGAACTGGCCGGATCCACTTAATAAGCATTGCATGGGGTACCTTATCAAATGCCTTGCTGACGTCCATATACACTACATCTACTGCTCTACCTTCAACCTTAAACACATCAATATGCTTAGTCACATCCTCAAAATATTCAATCAGGCTCGTAAGGCACGTCCTGCCTTTGACAAATCCATGCTGACTGTTCCTAACCATATTAGGCCTCTCCAAATGTTCATAAATCCTGCCTCTCAGGATCTTCTCCATCAATTACCAACTACTAAAAAAAGACTCACTGGTCTATAATTTCCCGGGCTATCTCTACTCCCTTTCTTGAATAAGGGAACAACATCTGCAAACCTCCAATCCTCCAGAACCTCTCCCATCCCCATTGGTGATGCAAAGATTATTGCCAGAGGCTCAGCTTCCCTCACCTTCCATTAGCCTGGGATACATCCCAGTGACTTATCCAACTTGATACTTTCCAAATGCTCCAGCACATCGTCTTCCTTAATATCTACATGCTCAAGCTTTTCAATCCACTGTAAATCATCCCTACAATTGCCAAGATCCTTTTCCGTAGTGAATACTGAAGCAAAGTATTCATTAAGTACCTCTGCTATCTCCTCTGGTTCCATACACACTTTTCCATTGTCACACTTGATTGATCCTATTCTCTCATGTCTTATCCTTTTGTTTGTCACATACTTGTGGAATATCTTGGAGTTCTCCTTAATCCTGTCCACCAAGGCCTTCTCATGGCCCCTTCTGGCTCTCCTAATTTCGTTTTTAAACTCCTTCCTACTAGCCTTATAATCTTCTAGATCTATATCATTACCTAGTTTTTTTGAACCTTTCATAAGCTCTTCTTTTCTTCTTGACTAGATTTACAACAGCCTTTGTACACCACGGTTCCTGTACCTTGCCATCCTTTTCCTGTCTCATTGGAACATACCTATGCAGAACGCCACACAAAAATCCCCTGATAGTTCGCCACATTTCTTACATACATTTCCCTGAGAACATCTGTTTCCAATTTATGCTTTCAAGTTCCTGCCTGATAGCCTCATATTTCTCCTTACTCCGATTAAATGCTTTCCTAATTTGTCTGTTCCTATCCCTTTCTAATGCTATGGTAAAGGAGATAGAATTGTGATCACTATCTCCAAAATGCTCTCCCACTGAGAGATCTGACACCTGACCATGTTCATTTCCCAATACCAGATCAGGTACAGCCTCTCCTCTTGTAGGCTTATCTACATACTGTGTCAAGAAACCTTCCTGAACACACCTACAAACACCACCCCATCTAAAACCCTTGCTCTAGGGAGATGCCAATCGATATTTGAGAAATTAAAATCTCCCACCGCAACAACCATGTTATTATTGCACCTTTGCAGAATCTGTCTCCCTATCTGCTCCTCGACGTCCCTCTTAATATTGGGTAGTCTATAAAAAACACCCAGTAGAGTTATTGACCCCTTCCTATTCCTAACTTCCACTCACAGAGACTTCGTAGACAATCCCTCCATGTCTTCCTCCTTTTCTGCAGCCATGACACTATCTCGGATCAACAGTGCCACGCCCCCACCTCTTTTGCCTCCCTCCCTGTCCTTTCTGAAACCTCTAAAGCCTGGCACTCTAAGTAACCATTCCTGCCCCTGAGCCATCTAAGTTTCTGCAATGGCCACAACATCATAGCTCCAAGTACTGATTCACGTTTTAAGCTCATCTGCTTTGTTCATAATACTCCTTGTATTAAAATAGACTCATCTCAAACCATCGGTCTGAGCACGTCCTTCTCTATCACCTGCCTATCCTCCCTCTCGCACTGTCTCCAAGTTTCTCTATTTGTGAGCCAACTGCCTCTTCCTCTGTCACTTCAGTTTGGTTCCCACCCCAGCAATTCCAGTTTAAGTTCTCCCCAAAAGCCTTAGCAAACCTCCCCACCAGGATATTGGTCCCCCTGGGATTCAAGTGCAAGCCATCCTTTTTTTTTTTTATAAACGGGTCACACCTGGCCCAGAGGAGGTCCCAATGATCCAGAAATCTGAATCCCTGCCCTCTGCTCCAATCTCTCAGCCACGCATTTATCCTCCACCTCATCCTATTCCTATTCTCACTGTTGTGTGGCACAGGCAGTAATCCCGAGATTGCTACCTTTGAGGTCCTGCTACTCAACTTCCTTCCTAACTCCCTGTAGTCTGCTTTCAGAAGGTGTAAATAGCTGTACAGTATCGGTACAGTCACATAGCGGTTAGTGTAATTGTTACGTAGCCGTACAGTATCGGTACAGTCACATAACAGTCAGTGTAATTGTTATGTAGCCGTACAGTATCAGTACAGTCACATAACAGTTAGTGTAATTGGTAAATAGCTGTACAGTATTGGTACAGTCACATAGCGGTTAGTGTAATTGTTATGTAGCCGTACAGTAAGCAGTTATCATAATACCAGACAACAGCATGCAAAATGTTTATATATTCTCCCTGTGACTGCATGAGTTTCCCCTGATTCCTCTCATATTCCAAAGACATATGGTTAGAGTTAGTGAGTTATAGGGATTAGGGTTAGTAAATTGTAGGGTTAGGGATGCTGGAAAGACATATGGTTAGAGTTAGTGAGTTATAGGGATTAGGGTTAGTAAATTGTAGGGTTAGGGATGCTGGAAAGACATATGGTTAGAGTGAGTGAGTTATAGGGATTAGGGTTATTAAATTGTAGGGTTAGGGATGCTGGAAAGACATATGGTTAGGGTTAGTGAGTTATAGGGAGTAGGGTTTGTAAATTGTAGGGTTAGGGATGCTGGAAAGACATATGGTTAGAGTTAGTGAGGTATAGGGATTAGGGTTTGTAAATTGTAGGGTTAGGGATGCTGGAAAGACATATGGTTAGGGTTAGTGAGTTATAAGGATGTCATGCTGTTACTGGGAACTTGGTGACACTTGTGGACGGCTCATTACAATCCTTGCTGATCTGATTTGACACAAGTGAAGCATATATTTGTATGTTTTGATGTACATGTGACAAATACAACTACCGTATAACCATATAACAATTACAGCATGGAAACAGGCCATCTCGGCCCTTCTAGTCCATGCCGTCGCTTACGCTCACCTAGTCCCATTGGCCCGCACTCAGCTCATAACCCTCCATTCCTTTCTTGTCCATATGCCGATCCAATTTTACCGTAAATGACAATACCGAACCTGCCTCTACCACTTCTACTGGAAGCTCATTCCACACAGCTACCAGTCTCTGAGTAAAGAAATTCCCCCTCGTGTTACCCTTAAACTTTTGCCCCCAACTCTCAAATCATGTCCACTTGTTTGAATCTCCTCTACTCTCAATGGATAAAGCCTATCTATGTCAACTCGATCTACCCCCTCATTAATTTAAATACCTGTATCAAGTCCCCCCTCAACCTTCTACGCTCCAAAGAATAAAGACCTAACTTGTTCAGCCTTTCCCTGTAACTTAGGTGCTGAAACCCAGGTAACATTCTGGTAAATCTTCTCTGTACTCTCTCTATTTTGTTGATATCTTTCCTATAATTCGGTGACCAGAACTGTACACAATACTCCAAATTTGGCCTTATCAATACCTTGTACAATTTTAACATTCCATCCCAACTCCTAAACTCAATGCTCTGATTTATAAAGGCCAGCATACCAAAAGCTTTCTTCAACACCCTATCCACATGAGATTCCACCTTCAGGGAACTATGCACCATTATTCCTAGATCACTCTGTTCTACTGCATTCTTCAATGCCCTACCATTTACAATGTATGTCCTATTTGGATTATTCCTACGAAAATGTAGCACCTCACATTTATCAGCATTAAACTCCATCTGCCATCGTTCAGCCCACTCTTTTAACTGGCCTAAATCTCTCTGCAAGCTTTGAAAACATACTTCATTCTCTACAACACCATGTACCTTAGTATCATCTGCATACTTACTAATCCAATTTACCACCCCATCATCCAGATCATTAATGTATATGACAAATAACATTGGACCTAATACAGATCCCTGAGGCACACCACTAGTCACCGGCCTCCAACCTGACAAACAGTTATCCACCACTACTCTCTGGCATCTCCCATCCAGCCACTGTTGAATCCATTTTACTACTTCAATATTAATACCTAACGTTTGAACCTTCCTAAATAACCTTCCATGCGGAACCTTGTCAAAGGCCTTACTGAAGTCCATATAGACAACATCCACTGCCTTACCCTCATCAACTTTCCTCGCAACCTCTTCAAAAAAATTCAGTAAGATTTGTCAAACATGACCTTCCACACACAAATCCATGGTGACTATTCCTAATCAGACCCTGTCTATCCAGATAATTATATATACCATCTCTAAGAATACTTTCCATTAATTTACCCACCACTGACGTCAAACTGACAGGCCTATAATTGCTAGGTTTACTCTTAGAACCCTTTTTAAACAATGGAACCACATGAGCAATACACCAATCCTCTGACACCACTCCCGTTTCTTATGACATTTGAAATATTTCTGTCAGAGCCCCTTCTATTTCTACACCAACTTCCCTCAAGGTCCTAGGGAATATTCTGTCAGGACCCGAAGATTTTATCCACTTTTATATTCCTTAAAAGTGCCAGTACTTCCTCCTCTTTAATCATCATAGTTTCCATAACTTCCCTCCTTCTTTCCCTTACCTTACACAATTCAATATCCTTTTCTTTAGTGAATACCGAAGAAAAGAAATTGTTCAAAATCTCCCCCATCTCTTTCGGCTCCATACATAGCTGTCCACTCTGATTCTCTAAGGGACCAATTTTATCTCTCACTATCTATTTGCTATTAATATAACTGTAGAAACCCTTCGGATTTATTTTCACCTTACTTGCCAAAGCAACCTCGTATCTTCTTTTAGCTTGGGAAACTTTGTCACATGGTGCGAGCAGAATCATCTGCAGCTTAATGTGAAAAAGACTAAGGAGCTGGTGGTGGACCTGAGGAGGGCTAAGGCACCAGTGACGCCTGTTTCCATCCAAGGGGTCAGTGCGGACATGGTGGAGGATTACAAATACCTGGGAATACAAATGTACAATAAACTGGACTGATCAAAGAACACTGAGGCTGTCTACAAGAAGGGTCAGAGCCGTCTCTATTTCCTGAGGAGACTGAGGTCCTTTAACATCTGCTGGACGATGCTGAGGATGTTCTACGAGGCTGTGGTGGCCAGTGCTATCATGTTTGCTGTTGTGTGCTGGAGCAGCAGGCTGAGGGTAGCAGACACCAACAGAATCAACAAACTCATTCGTAAGGCCATTGATGTTGTGGGGGTGGAACTGGACTCTCTGACAGTGGTGTCTGAAAAGAGGATGCTGTCCAAGTTGCATGCCATCTTGGACAATGATTCCCATCCACTCCATAATGTACTGGTTAGGCACAGGAGTACATTCAGCCAGAGACTCATTCCACCGAGATGTAACACTGAGCGTCATAAGAAGTCATTCCTACCTGTGGCCATCAAACTTTACAACTCCTCCCTCGGAGTGTCAGACACCCTATGCCAATAGGCTGGTCCTGGACTTATTTCCACTTGGCATGGTTACATTATTATTTAATTATTTATGGTTTTATATTGCTATATTTCTTCACTATTCTTGGTTGGTGCGGCTGTAATGAAACCCAATTTCCCTCGGGATCAATAAAGTATGTCTGTCTGTCTGTCTGTTCCTTCTTAAGATTCTTTTCACATTCTTTATATTCCTCGAGCACCCCATTTACTCCATGCTGCCTATATTTATTATAGATCTCCCTCTTTTTCTGAACCAAGTTTCCAATATCCCTTGAAAACCACGGCGCTCTTAAACTTTTAACTTTTTCTTTCAACCTAACAGGAACATAAAGATTCTGTACCCTCAAAATTTCACATTTAAATGACCTCCTTTTCTCTATTACATCCTTCCCATAAAACAAATTGTCCCAATCTACTCCTTCTAAGTCCTTTCGCATCTCCTCAAAGTTAGCTTTTCTCCAATCAAAAATCTCAACCCTGGGTCCAGTCCTAACCTTCTCCATGATTACATTGAAACTAATGGTATTGTGATCACTGGACCCAAAGTGCTCCCCAACACATACGTCCGTCATCTGACCTATCTCATTCCCTAACAGGAGATCCAACACTGCCCCTTCTCTAGTCGGTACCTCTATGTATTGCTGCAAAAAACTATCCTGCACACATTTTACAACTCCGAACCATCCAGCCCTTTTACAGAATGGGCTTCCCAGTTTATGTGTAGAAAAGTAAAATCTCCTACAATCACAACCTTGTGCTTACTACAAATATCTGCTATCTCCTTACAAATTTGCTCCTCCAATTCTCGCTCCCCATTAGGTGGTCTATAATACACCCCTGTAAATGTTACTACACCTTTCCCATTCCTCAATTCCGCCCAAATAATCTCCCTAGATGAGCCCTCTAATCTATCCTGCCAGAGCACCGCTGTAATATTTTCTCGGACAAGCAATGCAACACTTTCCCCTCTTGCCCCTCCGATTCTATCACTCCTGAAGCAATGAAATCCAGGAATATTTAGTTGTCAATCACACCCCTCCAGCAACCATGTTTCACTAATAGCTACAACATCATATTTCCAAGTATCAATCCATGCTCTAAGCTCATCCACCTTTCTTACAATGCTTCTAGCATTAAAATAGATGCATTTAAGAAACTCTCCACCTCTTCCTCTCTGTTTATCCCTAACAATGCATTCAACTTTATTATCTTTTTCTTCCTTCTCCCCTGCATCTTCAGTCTGTGCGCTCCCCTTCTCTGTCACCTGCCTATCCTCCCTCACACATTGTCTACCAGCTTTCTCTATTTGTGAACTAACCTCCTCTCCCCTAGTCTCTTCAATTTGATTCCCACCCCCCAACCATTCTAGTTTAAAGTCTCCCCAGTAGCCTTAGCAAACCTCCCCGCCAGGATATTAGTCCCTCTAGGATTCAAGTGTAACCTGTCCTTTTTGTACAGGTCACACCTTCCCTAAATGAGGTCCCAATGATCCAGAAACTTGAATCCCTGCCCCCTGCTCCAATCCCTCAGCCATGCATTTATCCTCCACCTCATTCCATACCTACTCTCACTGTCGCGTGGCACAGGCAGTAATCCTGAGATTACTACCTTTGTGGTCCTTCTTCTTAATTGCCTTCCTAACTCCCTGTATTCTCCTTTCAGGACCTCTTCCCTTTTCCTACCTACGTCATTGGTACCTATATAATATGATAAGTTTTTATCATAATATGTTAAGATTTTTATCTGCAATTTGAGAAGGATAACGGCAGATTGGAGGTGTCAGTTTTGCAGTTGAACAAAGGAGTCTATGGAGCCATGAGGGAGGAGCTGGCCAAAGTTAACTGGACGGATATCCTAGCAGTAAAGACAGTGGAACAGCAATGGCAGGTATTCTTGGGAATAATGCACAAGGTGTAAAATCAGTTCATCCCCTGGAGAAGGAAGGATTCAAAGGGGGGAAAGGGGCCACAGTGGTTGACAAAGGAAGTCAGAGATTACATAACTTTAAAAAAAGTATGACAGAGCTAAGGTGAGTGGGAAGACAGATGATTGGGAAATTTTTAAGGAACAACAGAACTTAACTAAAAAGGCAATACGGGGAGAAAAAAAGAGGTACGAACGCAAGCTAGCCAGGAATATAAAGGAGGATAGCAAAAGCTTTTTTAGGTATGTGAAGAGAAAGAAGATAGTTAAGAACAATGTTGGGCCCTTGAAGAATGAATTGGGTGAAATTGTTATGGGAAACAGAGAAATAGCAGAAGAATTTAATAAGTACTTTAGATCTGTCTTCACTAAGGAAGACACAAGCAATCTCCCAGATGTATGGATGGGCCAAGGACATAGGGTAACAGAAGAAATGAAATAGATTGACATTAGGAAGGAAACGGTGATGAGTAGACTGATGGGACTGAAGGCTAACAAATCCCCAGGTCCAGATGGTCTGCATCCTAGGGTACTAAAGGAGGTGGCTCTGGAAATTGTGGATGCATTGGTAATCATTTTCCACTGTTCCTTAGATTCAGGATCAGTTCCTGAGGATTGGAGAATGGCTAATGTTATCTCACTTTTTAAGAAAGGAGGGAGGGAGAAAACAGAGAACTATCGTCCTGTCAGCCTAACATCAGTAGTGGGGAAGATGCTAGAGTCCATTATTAAAGATGAAATAGTGGCATATCCAGATAGCAGTGATAGGATTGGGCCGAGCCAGCATGGATTTATCAAGGGCAAATCATGCTTGACTAATCTATTGGAGTTTTTCGAGGATGTAACCAGGAAGTTAGACAAAGGAGATCCAGTGGATGTAACCTCGATTTTCAGAAGGTATTTGATAAGGTCCCACATAGGAGATTGGTGGGTAAAATCAAAGCTCATGGTATTGGGGTGAAGATATTGACATGGATAGAAAATTGGTTGGCAGATAGAAAGCAAAGGGTAGCGGTGAATGGGTGTTTCACGGAATGGCAGGTGGTGACTAGTGGGGTGCCACAGGGCTCGGTATTGGGACCACAGCTGTTTACGATTTACATCAACGATTTAGATGAAGGCATTGAGAATAACATCCGCAAGTTTGCTGACGATACTAAGCTGGTGGCAGTGTGACATGTGATGAGGAATTTAGGAGAATTCAGGGTGACTTGGATAGGCTGGGTGAGTGGGCAGATACTTGGCAGATGACGTTTAATGTGAATAAGTGTGAGGTTATCCACTTTGGGAGTAAGAACAGGAAGGCAGATTATTATCTGAACGGTGTAGAGTTAGGTAAGGGAGAAATACAAAGAGATCTAGGAGTCCTTGTTCATCAGTCACTGAAGGTGAATGAGCAAGTGCAGCAGGCAGTGAAGAAGGCTAATGCAATGTTGGCCTTTATTACAAAGGGAATTGAGTACAAGAGCAAGGAAATCCTCTTGCATTTGTACAGAGCCCTGGTGAGACCACACCTGGAGTATTGTGTACAGTTTTGGTCTCCAGGGTTAAGGAAGGACATCCTGGCTGTAGAGGAAGTGCAGCGTAGATTCACGAGGTTAATTCCTGGGATGTCCAGACTGTCTTACTCAGAGAGGTTAGAGAGACTGGGCTTGTACACACTGGAATTAAGGAGATTGAGAGGGGATCTGATTGAAACATATAAGATTATTAAGGGATTGGACAATAGAGGCAGGAAATATGTTCCAGATGCTGGGAGAGTCCGGTACCAGAGGGCATGGTTTGAGAATAAGGGGTAGGTCATTTAGGACAGAGTTAAGGAAAAACTTCTTCTCCCAGAGAGTTGTGGGGGTCTGGAATGCACTGCCTCAGAAGCTAGTGGAGGCCAATTCTCTAGATGCTTTCAAGAAGGAGCTAGATAGGTATCTTATGGATAGGGGAATCAAGGGATATGGGGACAAGGCAGGAACCGGGTATTGATAGTAGATGATCAGTAGATGATGCGGGCCAAATGGTCTACTTCTGCACCTATTGTCTATTGTCTAAATGTTCAAACTTATCTTTCTGTGTGTAAGAGATGCTAAAGAAAATGTTAATGTCAAAGAAAAGTAATTGATCTTGTTTTGTCTATAAATATTGTGCTCTTCAGCCCTCTTCATTCCTAAGAAGTCATAGCCAAACAAATCTCTCCTCATTAATTAGTATCACCCACCAGATATCTTCACCTGCACATTTGACTGCACCTTCTCAGAAGTAAATACATCCTTCTCCTAATGTTACTTTCTGTTTTGTACAGTACAGGGATTTGCTCTCCTTTCAGATTTGATAAAAGCAGGTTTCCATTTGGCTTTTTTAATGTCTATCTATCCAGTTGCCCTCAGGGATTATGCCTCTACAGTTTCTATTACTTTTCCACTCTTCCCCAGAGTATCAGCAAACATTCCTCTGGAATGAATTATGCTTGCCATTTTTATGCCCGCCTAACCAGCCTTTGATTTCTGTGAGCATTCTTCCATGTTGTTAGCCATACTACCAATGCTGGTACCATCTGCAAACATCATAATAATGACTCAAGTCCAAATTATGGGTATGTATGTACAAGCAAAGGCCTTTGGAACCTCACAGTACATGCAGTTACTCAGGATGCCATCAACCATGCCTTCCCTTTTCTGCTATTGAGCGTGGCCTTCCACTTCCCCATCAGTCATCCACTTATGCGGGCAAAACAAATTGCCAAATCAAATTCATTGCTTCTAATATCCTTCATTTGCAAGTCTGACATAATGTTCCTTTAACACTCCCAGTTATTCTCTGATAAGTGCTGATAGTGTTGCACCTAATATAGACTAGACCAGTTGTGTTTTAGCAGCTTCCTACCTCTGATCTTTGTGGACTTGGGCTCCAGGCTTCAGTACTGGAACTTTGCTGCCCTTCAGATATTAAGCCTAGAACATTGTCTACAACATTTCTACTGGGCCTACTTGAGGATCAGTAAAAAATCTTTCCATTCTCCTCTTTCATTTCCCACCACACCAGATAAATTAAAAAGGTAACTCACCTCCTTGACCAAAACATGCTGTTCGTAAGTAGTGACTATCATTGGCTATAATACAACCAATTTGTTAGTGAAGTGCTTGGATCAACCTCAAAGAAATGCAATATAAGCAGGAATCTTCCTTTGTGTGTGGTCTAAACTCATGTATCTAGTATTAAACTCACTGCTTCCAAACTAAAACTCCATTCTTATAGAACATTTAAACCCATGCTAACCTTACCTAATCAATTGTTTTTATTACTCCTTTATATCTTACAGTTGTAATGCTATTCTGAATCCTTAGGTCTATCAATTAAAGACTTCTGGAGCATTTGGTATAACTTTCCCCAGTAGCCATGTGATCCACATTTTACCTGTTGATTCCAGTATATCTCCTTACCCTGCCTCAACAGCCTCATCCAGATCATTCCTCCATTCTCTACATAGTTGTGTACCTAAGAGCTTCTACTGTATTCACCTCTGTCACTACCCTGGGCATTCCTGGTACCCACCACTTTCTGTGTAAAAACTTCCTCCACACATATTGGAACTTCCCACCGAAGGACGCAACGTCAAAGATCTGGAACTATAGAATGGATTTCTTGCTAAGGTCAACATTTTAATGGGCAAATGGAAACCTGCTGCCCTCTGATGCCAGGTAAATTAGATCCCCACACCCCATCTGGTCCAACTTCTATCCCCGGGGTGTATCTGTGTTATTTCAGTTGGCTGGAAAGGCCTGTATTGTTGACCACTTTTAATTACCCAGCATCCTCAACATCTCCTCTTTCTCCATCTTGCCTGGCCTGAAGATCCTCCTCGTCTTTTGTTTTCACTCTACCAAAGGCTTAACTCCTCACCTTGTTGTTCATTCTATCAACAGCCCAGCTTGACTAATCTGTTGGAGTTTTTCGAGGATGTAACCAGGAAGTTAGATGGGGGTGATCCAGTGGATGTAGTGTACCTTGATTTTCAGAAGGCATTTGATAAGGTCCCACATAGGAGATTGATGGGTAAAATCAAAGCTCAGGGCATTGGGGGGAAGACATTGACATGGATAGAAAACTGGTTGGCAGATAGAAAGCAAAGGGTAGCAGTGAGTGGGTGTTTCTCGGAATGGCAGGTGGTGACTAGTGGGGTGCCACAGGGCTCGGTATTGGGACCACAGCTGTTTACAATTTACGTCAACGATTTAGATGAAGGCATTGAGAATAACATCAGCAAATTTGCTGACGATACTAAGCTGGTGGCAGTGTGACATGTGATGAGGAATTTAGGAGAATTCAGGGTGACTTGGATAGGCTGGGTGAGTGGGCAGATACTTGGCAGATGACGTTTAATGTGAATAAGTGTGAGGTTATCCACTTTGGGAGTAAGAACAGGAAGGCAGATTATTATCTGAACGGTGTAGAGTTAGGTAAGGGAGAAATACAAAGAGATCTAGGAGTCCTTGTTCATCAGTCACTGAAGGTGAATGAGCAAGTGCAGCAGGCAGTGAAGAAGGCTAATGCAATGTTGGCCTTTATTACAAAGGGAATTGAGTACAAGAGCAAGGAAATCCTTTTGCATTTGTACAGGGCCCTGGTGAGACCACACCTGGAGTATTGTGTACAGTTTTGGTCTCCAGGGTTAAGGAAGGACATCCTGGCTATAGAGGAACTGCAGCGTAGATTCACGAGGTTAATTCCTGGGATGTCCGGACTGTCTTACGCAGAGAGGTTAGAGAGACTGGGCTTGTACACACTGGAATTAAGGAGTTTGAGAGGGGATCTGATTGCAACATATAAGATTATTAAGGGATTGGACAATAGAGGCAGGAAATATGTTCCAGATGCTGGGAGAGTCCAGTACCAGAGGGCATGGTTTAAGAATAAGGGGTAGCTCATTTAGGACAGAGTTAAGGAAAAACTTCTTCTCCCAGAGAGTTGTGGGGGTGTGGAATGCACTTGCTCAGAAGGCAGTGGAGGCCAATTCTCTGGATGCTTTCAAGAAGGAGCTGGATAGGTATCTTATGGATAGGGGAATCAAGGGATATGGGGACAAGGCAGGAACCGGGTATTGATAGTAGATGATCAGCCATGATCTCAGAATGGCGGTGCAGGCTCGAAGGGCTGAATGGTCTACTTCTGCATCTATTGTCTGTTGTCTATATGTACCACGACCTCTGAATCACAAACTAATCTTTATCTTTATAGCTTGGGTCAATCATGGTAACAACACAGCACTAAGAGCAGGGCAGATGAAGCAGATAACTCACTTCCTCGGTCTGCTCTAAGTCAAACTAAATTTACAAACTTTGTATTATAAAAGTACATTTATATCACCATTTTCATTTTCTTATGGATATTTACAGGAAATTAAAGTACAATAGAACTTGTAAAAAGATATATAAATATTAAAGACTGAAAAACAACCAATGTGCAAAATACCAATTATGCAAATAATAAAAAGTAAATAAATCTTACTGAGAGTATGAGCTGGTCCCTCTTCATCACTAACTAGGCATAAACTGGAAGAGTGTTCATGAACATTTTGCCACATTGTATTGCGTGCTTGAAGGACTGCTGCAGGTTACTGAATTTTATTTCAATAGGTTCTCCAGTCCTGAGCTGGTTAATTAAGAAGGCCAATAACAGAATGGTAACATGATCCCTTCCAGATACTCATTCCAGTCTCACACCAGCCTGACACTGGGATACATCAACATCTTGTGATCTCTGTATCATGTCCTGCTATTCCTTACCCAATTTCTCTTTAACCAACCGCCTGACAGCTTCTGATTAATGCTGGACGGTTCATCCACTTGGCTGGATCTAAGTTTATCATCAGAATGAAAGTTTCTGAAAACTCATTCTTTTCTTTGCAGTATTCTTCAGTCACTTTTCTCATCTCTTCCCTTCTCCTGGAGGCTTTAATTTATTATATTCGTCCAATTCCAGGTGGGCTGGTCACGTAATCCCTCACAAATGGCTATTGTTTGTGAGGGAATTGTTGAATCAGTACAAGAGGGTCAGTCCTGAACTCTAACTGAACACGACACACACACACACACACACACACACACACACACACACACACACACACACACACACACACACACACACACACACACAAACAAACAAACAAACAAACAAACAAACAAACAAACAAACAAACAAACAAATTATATCATCACTGCCATTTTGAAATCCAGTAACAACACCAACACACAGGGTCCACCTATAGGAATAAACAGTCAACATGTCAAACTGAGACCCATCATCAGGACTCAGCCAAGAGCAGTAACTGCTTATTCCTCTCTATAGATGCTGCCTGACCTGCTGAATTCCTGCAGCACTTAGTGCATGTTGCTTAAGATTTCCAGCATCTGCAGAACCTCTTGTGAATAGAATGCTAATCAGTATCTAGGTCATGTATATAAAATAATGATACCGTAAGTGAAATAGTAACACATGTCTTGTTAAATGAAGTACTTATTCTCTTGCTTCTGGTGTCTTCTATACACTTTACAAGACCTTCAACTATTCTGTAAAATACAATCAGTTTTTGTTTATAATGTGTTTGGGGAGATCTTGTTAAGAGACACAACTGTTATTTTCAAAAGGAACCAAAGGATTGCAGTTCTGTTTTCCATTTTTCTCCCAGAGAACTAGCCAAAGACTTGTAGTCAAGGTCTTATACAGCGATAGCACAAAACTACTACAGCTTAAAGCCAAAAGTATGATCAGGAACAGTAATGCTTCAGGATGACGTATACACAGGCCTGCTGTGTTCCACCAGCATTTTGTGTGTGTTGTTGTTTGAATTTCCAACATCTGCAGATTTCCTCGTGTATACACAGAGTTGGTTTTGGGTAGACATCATCCTGTACCATAGAGTCAGAGATGTTTAAATTAGATCACTTGAGAAGGACACTTCAAACAGTTACATAATATATACAAATGTACATTCATACATAAGTGTTTGCAACGTGTATAATGATTATTGGGAAGGCATCTCCCAGTCCTTGCACATGGCCTGCATAGAATGCATTCAGTCAAGCTTATACCAAGCCCAAAAAATCAATAGCCTTCCAGAATTTCAACAGATAAACTACATTTCCTCCAATCAATCAGACTACACTATAACCTATGGTGTAATCGTTAATTATAATCATACATCTGCAGATACCATCACCATCCCAATTAACTCTACAAATAAATGTTTGGAACAGGGTAGAAACAAATTAATCTCATTTTATTCTCCAATCATTCTGAGATTAAAAGGCAAATTAAAGCGTGAATCAGATGTGTGTTGTGCATTTTCCATTATATGTAGGCAGCAGCCATAATTCTATGCTTCAGCACCACTCCACATCAGAACCAGGAGTGCTTAAGCCCTGATATAAACAATGTGAGCTTGTGGAGTAGAATATACTCCAATCCCTGACAATCACTCCTTCAACTCTTCCAGACTCAAACTACAGAAATCCCACAGAATGTTCTAATTTTCCAAGTTATTCCTTATTTGTGTACAGTCCTCAACCACAGAGAACCTCTTAACCACTGGAGACATGTGAAACTGCAGATCCTGGAATCTGGAGCAACAAATAATGTGCTGAAAGAACTCAATGGGTCAGGCAGTGGGGGTGGGGGAATAGACATGTGATGTTTCAGATTGAGACCTTTTAAAGCGCTGAGAGATAGAGGGGCATAAAGAGGTGGATAGAAGGGAGACAGCAAGATCTGGCAAAAGAGAAGGGTTAACAGGCAAATGGAGGAAGGAAGCATGGAAATAGTGACAGAAACTACTGCAGATTATGGAAAATAAGGTGGAGCTCAGAATCAAATAAGGCACGGGGTGAGTAGATCAAGTGGGTAAGGCAACAGAAAGAAGCTTTCAATCACTAATTATACATTTTTCTCACCGTAAATACACAGGTACCATCACTGGTCCAAGCAGAGGCACTGGAGTATATCAGTATATGGCATGGCAACATAGCAAGCAGATTTCATTCTTCAGTAACTATGGAACTTCGCACCAAAATAAATAACAGAAAGATTATGTGATTAGCACAACAGAACAACAAAGACTCTACTAACAATAGAAGCTTCATATGATTTATAATATTGAATGTTGGCCAAGTAAATAGAGCACAGATAAATTCAATAAGGTTAACTTGTCACAGTCACTCCAGAGGATAAATAGTATTTCCAGCCCAATTTTGTGACATTAGCCAAAACAAAATATATAAACTGACAAAGAGATTAAACCCTCAGCCCTCTGTTTTAACTCCAAGTACAACCTGATATTACACAAATAACAGCATGAGTCATTCAGAGTAAGAATGAATACCTCACGAGCCATTGGTCCAAACCTACAAGATAGAGAAATATCCATTTGCTTTGGGTAACAAAAAAGAAGTTTTCTTCACTGACTTAATTATTTTTAACAATTGTCGAGATGCTCATCAAATCTTTATTGATATCCCTAATTACGTGGCATTGTGTCCAATCTTTGTCGATGACTCTACATTTTCTACCCTGTACTTCAAGTGAATGCTCCATTATTGCCCCTTCCAACTCATCAACAGAATCAGTGGACTGATTTAAGTGCCATTTTATTGTAAAAACCATTTAAAGTATTAGTCTTTGAAGAATTTTGTAACCAAGTTTTTAAAGAGCATACAAAAATTTTGCTATTCCTAAACAAGCTCTCTGGTTACAAAAATTTTTTTAAATCATCAATCACTTCTGATTTTCATTCCCTTAGAATAATATGTAAAAATCGCAAGTTTTAAAAATAGAAAAATATTTTCTTTAGACTTTTTTTCTTTAACATGCCTAATTTTGAAAAATCATGCTTTTTACTTCCTGGTTAGTTTCATGTGATGAATTAGCTTTCAGTTTAGGTTAGTCAATTTAAAGACATCCTTGTGAGTGTGTGACAGACATATGCTCCCAATAGATTGCACCAACGCCAATAAAGAGAGAGTTCCACACCCCACACAGCAAAATTTATCTCTGTGGACATGTTTCTTCAAGGTAGCCTGTAAGCATTGCCCCGTTTGTCCTTAAGGAGATGATCTGATCTCACCATTGCAGGCAGTGGTAGTACAATAAAAGCTTGGAACCCAAATACTTGCCCTTATCGGTTTTACCCTGTTGCACTGCATTAGGATCATAATGGAAACAGGGGTGACTGAAGAGACTGGAATCTGGAGCAACAAACTATCTGCTGGAGGATCTCAGCAGGTCGAGCAGCATTTCAGGGAAGAAAGGAATTCTTTACCTCCACGGATGCTGCTCAATTTGCTGAGTTCCTCCAGCAGATTGTTTATTGCTTGGGATTCTTATATGTTGGTATGTATTTGTCCTGCCTTCTTGGGTCCTTGGAAAGCCATCTGGTGTATACATTACTCGTGTTGAGTCCTGACCTGATATTCAAGCAGTTAAGTCATTCAGTAAACATTCATTGCAAAAGGCAATCTCATAATGAAGCAAGCTACAATTTGCGAGAAAAAATGTCTAGAACCAACAGTTTTTAAACTTTTATTAGAGATAATCCCATATTTTCCCCACAACTGGCTCATAATAGCAGCAGACAAGGCAACAGAGCCTGGTTTGATGGTCAAAGCAGGCATACATGCAAGCACTGGGACCTTCATGCCTGTCAACATGAGATTGGCCTGCATTATGATAATGTTTAATCACAGGTTAATACTGGTTGCAGATTGGTGGCTGTAATAAATTTGTGATTTCAAAGCATTGTATGTCCTCTGTTCTTAGTTTACAATTAAAACATTCCAAGTATAACATCCAGGAACTGAAGAATACTGTCCCCCAAGTAAATGAAAAAAAACTCTTGGAAGTTGGCAGTTTTGGTATGACTCTATTATACAGCTTCCTTTTAGTAACTTTACACTGTGACATGACCTTTACAAGGTAGTCTTCATTAGTCAAGTATACCGAGGTCACTCTGCTTCTAGCTTCTCTTTATTTCACAATAGGCCACCGTTACATGACATGGCAGAGAGCTCTGTGGAGAATGTAACTGCTGAGGAATACATCACGCAGTCTTTTCGTATTTGTTCACTAACTCATTTAACAAACAAAGCAACAAACAAATAATTCAACAGTGTGCTAACTAAAACCTCACATTAGGCAGATAAGAAGGAATAACGTGTATATAGAACAGAATAGGCAGTTACTTCTGCTAGAGGTACAAACCACACTGTAAATATTATAAAAGATAGTGATATCATTTTTGCACATATCTATGAATTAAACAAATTCTATTTTGCACTTATAAATGTTATTGCAAAACCATGAAAAGCCAATCTGCATATAAAAGATTGGGAGGGTATGTTCCTGGAATAAGATGGAATAATGCGCCTGAAAGCAGGGCTCCAAATAGGAGTATTTGATACATGGATAGAATTATTTCTCTATAAACATTCTTGCCTCTTTACCTCATCAGGCTTCAAGTGAAATATCTCCATATACTTTATTGTTAAAACTGGTTCCAAGAAGCTTCTCTTTCCTGCCAAGCAAACTATTCTTCTGCTCAGTGACCTTCTGCATTGTCTCAACTTTCTGTGAAGCCCGTCTCTAAGCTTAAAAAAAAATCTTGGTGCGTGATTGATCTCTCATCTGTAGCCTCTGACATCCAGTTCCTTCTACTTCAACAGCTCATAAAACCACTGAAGTTTACAATGAAGAGCCACTCCAGCTAATGAATCAAAAAGAGGCAGGTATGCTTTATCTATGTCCCTGCTTCTGTCAGTTATCTCTGCAGAGTGTTGAACTAGGTAAATGTGGTAAATATTTTCGGTCTCCATGAGTGAATTCCCACCCCCACTGTTCTTTGGACATGTATAATATCCTCCATTTCTCTTATCCTATCAGTAACCCTACATTTCAGTAATTGATCTTGTTTTGTCTATAAATATTGTGCTCTTCAGCCCTCTTCATTCCTAAGAAGTCATAGCCAAACAAATCTCTCCTCATTAATTAGTATCACCCACCAGATATCTTCACCTGCACATTTGACTGCACCTTCTCAAAAGTAAATACATCCTTCTCCTAATGTTACTTTCTGTTTTGTACAGTACAGGGATTTGCTCTCCTTTCAGATTTGATAAAAGCAGGTTTCCATTTGGCTTTTTTAATGTCTATCTATCCAGTTGCCCTCAGGGATTATGCCTCTACAGTTTCTATTACTTTTCCACTCTTCCCCAGAGTATCAGCAAACATTCCTCTGGAATGAATTATGCTTGCCATTTTTATGCCCGCCTAACCAGCCTTTGATTTCTGTGAGCATTCTTCCATACTACCAATGCTGGTACCAATGACTCAAGTCCAAATTATGGGTATGTATGTACAAGCAAAGGCCTTTGGAACCTCACAGTACATGCAGTTACTCAGGATGCCATCAACCATGCCTTCCCTTTTCTGCTATTGAGCGTGGCCTTCCACTTCCCCATCAGTCATCCACTTATGCGGGCAAAACAAATTGCCAAATCAAATTCATTGCTTCTAATATCCTTCATTTGCAAGTCTGACATAATGTTCCTTTAACACTCCCAGTTATTCTCTGATAAGTGCTGATAGTGTTGCACCTAATATAGACTAGACCAGTTGTGTTTTAGCAGCTTCCTACCTCTGATCTTTGTGGACTTGGGCTCCAGGCTTCAGTACTGGAACTTTGCTGCCCTTCAGATATTAAGCCTAGAACATTGTCTACAACATTTCTACTGGGCCTACTTGAGGATCAGTAAAAAATCTTTCCATTCTCCTCTTTCATTTCCCACCACACCAGATAAATTAAAAAGGTAACTCACCTCCTTGACCAAAACATGCTGTTCGTAAGTAGTGACTATCATTGGCTATAATACAACCAATTTGTTAGTGAAGTGCTTGGATCAACCTCAAAGAAATGCAATATAAGCAGGAATCTTCCTTTGTGTGTGGTCTAAACTCGTGTATCTAGTATTAAACTCACTGCTTCCAAACTAAAACTCCATTCTTATAGAACATTTAAACCCATGCTAACCTTACCTAATCAATTGTTTTTATTACTCCTTTATATCTTACAGTTGTAATGCTATTCTGAATCCTTAGGTCTATCAATTAAAGACTTCTGGAGCATTTGGTATAACTTTCCCCAGTAGCCATGTGATCCACATTTTACCTGTTGATTCCAGTATATCTCCTTACCCTGCCTCAACAGCCTCATCCAGATCATTCCTCCATTCTCTACATAGTTGTGTACCTAAGAGCTTCTACTGTATTCACCTCTGTCACTACCCTGGGCATTCCTGGTACCCACCACTTTCTGTGTAAAAACTTCCTCCACACATATTGGAACTTCCCACCGAAGGACGCAACGTCAAAGATCTGGAACTATAGAATGGATTTCTTGCTAAGGTCAACATTTTAATGGGCAAATGGAAACCTGCTGCCCTCTGATGCCAGGTAAATTAGATCCCCACACCCCATCTGGTCCAACTTCTATCCCCGGGGTGTATCTGTGTTATTTCAGTTGGCTGGAAAGGCCTGTATTGTTGACCACTTTTAATTACCCAGCATCCTCAACATCTCCTCTTTCTCCATCTTGCCTGGCCTGAAGATCCTCCTCGTCTTTTGTTTTCACTCTACCAAAGGCTTAACTCCTCACCTTGTTGTTCATTCTATCAACAGCCCAGCTTGACTAATCTGTTGGAGTTTTTCGAGGATGTAACCAGGAAGTTAGATGGGGGTGATCCAGTGGATGTAGTGTACCTTGATTTTCAGAAGGCATTTGATAAGGTCCCACATAGGAGATTGATGGGTAAAATCAAAGCTCAGGGCATTGGGGGGAAGACATTGACATGGATAGAAAACTGGTTGGCAGATAGAAAGCAAAGGGTAGCAGTGAGTGGGTGTTTCTCGGAATGGCAGGTGGTGACTAGTGGGGTGCCACAGGGCTCGGTATTGGGACCACAGCTGTTTACAATTTACGTCAACGATTTAGATGAAGGCATTGAGAATAACATCAGCAAATTTGCTGATGATACTAAGCTGGGTGGCAGTGTGACATGTAATGAGGATGTTAGGAGAATTCAGGGTGACTTGGATAGGCTGGGTGAGTGGGCAGATACTTGGCAGATGACGTTTAATGTGAATAAGTGTGAGGTTATCCACTTTGGGAGTAAGAACAGGAAGGCAGATTATTATCTGAACGGTGTAGAGTTAGGTAAGGGAGAAATACAAAGAGATCTAGGAGTCCTTGTTCATCAGTCACTGAAGGTGAATGAGCAAGTGCAGCAGGCAGTGAAGAAGGCTAATGCAATGTTGGCCTTTATTACAAAGGGAATTGAGTACAAGAGCAAGGAAATCCTCTTGCATTTGTACAGAGCCCTGGTGAGACCACACCTGGAGTATTGTGTACAGTTTTGGTCTCCAGGGTTAAGGAAGGACATCCTGGCTGTAGAGGAAGTGCAGCGTAGATTCACGAGGTTAATTCCTGGGATGTCCAGACTGTCTTACTCAGAGAGGTTAGAGAGACTGGGCTTGTACACACTGGAATTAAGGAGATTGAGAGGGGATCTGATTGAAACATATAAGATTATTAAGGGATTGGACAAGATAGAGGCAGGAAATATGTTCCAGATGCTGGGAGAGTCCGGTACCAGAGGGCATGGTTTGAGAATAAGGGGTAGGTCATTTAGGACAGAGTTAAGGAAAAACTTCTTCTCCCAGAGAGTTGTGGGGGTCTGGAATGCACTACCTCAGAAGCTAGTGGAGGCCAATTCTCTAGATGCTTTCAAGAAGGAGCTAGATAGGTATCTTATGGATAGGGGAATCAAGGGATATGGGGACAAGGCAGGAACCGGGTATTGATAGTAGATGATCAGTAGATGATGCGGGCCAAATGGTCTACTTCTGCACCTATTGTCTATTGTCTAAATGTTCAAACTTATCTTTCTGTGTGTAAGAGATGCTAAAGAAAATGTTAATGTCAAAGAAAAGCAGAGCTGAACTTCATTCTAATTCACATGTCACAATAACAATTCCAGATAGAGAAAACAGTCAATACTGTATCTGAATTACTGCAATTCAATTTGCAACATTGTTCACTCAAAGCTTGCCAATTTTCATATTCATTTCTTTCATAGCATTTGTAACAAAATCTATTTGACTTATTAAACCGATTTTTTGAGTTCTTAAAAATGCAGTTGGTGGGTTTAGCCTCATTATCACCTGTAAAATGAACACCTGGATTTTAAAATGATGCTCTGTTTTCCAGTCCTTGAACGCTTCTTCTCCTGTAAGACTCTCAGGAAACAAGCCTCACTATCATATTTGTCCTCAAACTCCCAATGTGTCCAACCCATAATGCTGGTGCCGGCGTACAACCAAGTTAAAGGTGTGATGTTGAACAGGCTGCTTTTGTCCATTGACTCGAAGGCCTGACCGATGATAATATAAGCATACAGACAGATGGATTTTTCAAAAACTTGTGCGTGTTCGATTCTGACAAGCAATGCCACACGGTCTGAGCAAGAGGGGCAACCATTGCTCAAGTTTAAAGCCTAACTCGTCAGAATCTAATACTAAGTGGACAAGGTTTTTGATCGACTGAGTGGGGAGAATTACTTGTGCATTTTGAAGTCACGAGGTATTTTACGAATTGATCTGCATTAGATTTTGTCTTGTTTGCAAGGTAGACAGTGAGCAGTCTCCTCGCGTTAGCTTTGGTCCGGTACAGTTTGCTATTAGATGAACCCACAGAAGGTTCAAAGGCGAACACTCTGAGATGGGACATAGCGAGTCGCCTGTTCTGCAGCTTAGAATAGAGGACGGGGAACTTTTCAGTTAAATAGGTGCCAGTGTGTTTGGGATCCGATTTTGGACCCTTGGTGTAAGCTCAGGGCGGACCCGTGGGCCAATCTCCGAGTGATCAAGATAAAGAGATCTTGTTTAAAAAACACAGCATTCCCTTTATTCCGAAATCACTCACATTCACAAATACACAAAAGTAAAGGAGGAAAATGCAAAAAGACCCACAATCTCTGGGCGCTCATCTTCGCTCTTCAGACTTTCTGTGCTCTGTTTGTCCTGCAAAGGATTTTTTTAAAAGCCTTCCTGAAGTCGTGGTTGAAGATGGTGTAGATGACGGGGTTCAGGGAGCTATTACAGTATCCGAACCAGAAGAAGAATTTGAACAGAGTGTCAGGAACAGCGCAGCTCTCGGAACAGATGGCGGTAAGGGAGTAAGTGAAGAAGAAAGGAAACCAGCAGACCACGAACACCCCGATCACCACCGCCAGCACGAAGGTGAACCTCTTCTCGCGGTTATGGCGCCCCTTCCAGCGGGCCGCCTTGGGACTTCCCCCGTCTTCCGGCCGCTGCAGCCCGCTCACCACCTTGCCTTGCACCGACTGCACTACCCCGGTGGCCTTGGGCCGGGGCTCTACCTTGGTTTTGGCCGCGCAGTGGTCGGAGGACGAAGACTCTTCCTGCTCCAAGCCGTTGTCTTTGCCCTGGCATGCTTTACCGGCGCCGTTCCGCAACCCGTTGGGCGATGCTGATAAGCGCAGTCCGTTCTGCTTGGTGACTACTTCGCTGTTGGTCTTCTTGCCCGGTGGATGCCTGGTTCTCAATTTGGCGATCTGGTAAATCCTCACGTAAACGAGGATCATGATGATGCACGGGGCGAAGAAAGAGCCGATACAAGACGAGATGATGTACCACTGCTCGTCGTTAATCTTACACTGGGGATTCTCCCGAAGACCGGTCTCCTTGCCGATGGAGATCAGCGGCGGGAAGGAGATGACGGCGGCGATCACCCACACCGTGACGATGATGCATTTGATCCTCCGGGGGGTCCTCTTTAGGTTGTACTCGATAGCCTGTGTGATGGACCAGTATCTGTCCAAGCTGATGGCGCACAGGTGCACGATGGACGATGTGCAGAATAGAACGTCCAGCGCCAGGTAGATCTCGCACCAGACTCTGCCAAAGTACCAGCAACCCATCAACTCGTTGGCCAGAGAAAAGGGCATGACCAAAGTGGCCACCAGGATGTCGGCGGACGCCAGGGAGACGAGGAAGAGGTTCTGGGGCGCCCGCAGTCCTCGGCTGGTGAAGACGGCGATCACCACCAGCACGTTACCGAAGATGGTTACGAGGATGATGACCGCCACCACCGATGTCAGGATGACCGCCGCCTGCACGGAATAGGAGTCCACCTCGTCGCTGTTGGAGCCGTTGCAACACCAGTTGCACGGACTGGCTCCTACCTCCGCCATGGTACCCCGTCACTAGAACACACCCACCTCATGCGAACTCGAACTGGATTCACGGACGCGGCGGGAGCAACGGCAGTAGCGACTTGAACTTGCAAGGCGGGTCTGTTCTGTCCATTACCGGGATTACCTGGAAAGCTGTGAGCGGAGTCCCTTGAACGGGGCTGGTGCAAAGTCAGGACAGGCTAACGATGGGCGGATTTGAGCCAGCAGACGTTCCGCGGGGTGCAAACGGCTTCGCCGGAGCTTGCGTCCGCCCTCCCTTTATATAGCCTCAGCAGTAGTGATGTGATGCCGGCCAGTCATCGTCATGACACCACGTGGCCCCCGCGTTGGCTTCAAAAGGCGGAAAGTTGGGAGGAGGAGGCAAATGTTCCGCCGATACCTGAAGCTCCTCGGTGAGTGAAAGGCAGCCGACCCTGTCTTGGACCAGCGGCAAGCGACCAGTGGACCAGCCTCAGCCCCACAGACAGAAACGTTTCACACTCGTTAATTCCAGCAGAGTTTTCTTTAATGTCTATAATGCCTTATTTCGTCTCATAAGCGTAGCCTGTAGGTTCACCAGACCCTGGCAGTAGGTTTCTTATTACCGTAAGCGTTAAAGCGGCGAGGAGAATGAATAACAATACTGTTTCTAACAGCTTCGCAAGGTATGGAAGCATTAACTAGAATAATATCAGTGTTTGAACTGGAGCTCTTGTAACTGGCCATCTTTAATAAACTGAGACACTGCCTCGGTGAAATTGTAATGAGGGTGCAGAGCAAGGCGTTTGTAAATAAAGCAAGAATTGAATTTTTAAGAGTCATAGTCACCATCCACTGTTCTGCATCGGAGCAGCAGCCTGCACTGTGGGCGAAGCGGTCCGCACACTAGTATTACACTGGAATGGAAGGACAGAATTTGGCTGCGGGTTTATAATGGGGGCAAATTGAAAGCGACATACTCTGAGTTCAATTGTAGCAAGGCAACTGTGGGATAAGCTTTATTTCCATGTCCAGCTATTTGTATATTTCTCCCTAAATCCTACGAAAGAAGCCCATAACTAAGTGAAAATCATCACGAGAAAACAACTGGCTTTGTTAATGGCTATTAATGTGTTAACTGACCGTCAAAGTTTTCCTTCTGTACGGTTACGATTAACCGCGGAAGGCGGAGTTTCTGGTCTTGTCTTCCGATGTAGCGAGCTTAAAGGACTAAGGACAGTTCGGGTCTCACACTAAAGCCAGCAGGAGGAACTTAGCAGATCAGGCAGCATCCGGGGAGATAAAGGGACCAGCAAAGTTTCGGGTGTAACAATGTCTCAAACCTAAATGTCGACCAGCCCTCTGCCTCGAGCAGTCGACTCAGGCTAATGCTGAGTTCCTCCGGCAAAATGTTCCTCCAGATCCCAGCATCTGCAGTTTCTTGTGTCCTGTGGTATGGGTACGTTTTGTCCTCACTTTATCTGTCCGCAATTACATTGAAATCCCCCAAGTGTTGTTGCAGCTGCCACCTGTGGTACTCCAGTACCTCCACTGTTTAAACGGAATAGAAGCACAGAAGAGTACAGCACTGGAACAGGCCATTCAGCCCACAATATTGTGCTGAACCAGCTAAAAGGTAAATCAAAAAAACCCAGACACTAATCCCTCTTACCTACTCAATGTCCATATCCCTCCATCTTCCTTACATCCATGTGTCTATCCAAACGTCCCTTAAAAATCTCTAATGTATTTCCCTCTACCACAATATCAGGCAGTGCATTCCAGGCATCCATTGCTGTCTGAGTTAAAATACCTTAACCCTCACATACCCCTTGAACCTACTCCCCCTCACCTTCAAAGCATACCCTCTGGTATTAGACAGTTCTACCCTGGGGAAAAGATGCTCCCTGTCTACTCTATCTACTCCCATAATCTTGTAAACCTCTGTCCGATCTCCCCTCAGCCTCTGCCACTTCAGAAAGCTTGTCCAGACTCTCATGACAGCACATGCCCTCTAAGCCAGACAGCATCCTGGTGAACCTCTTCTGCACCCTCTCCAAAGCCACTACACCCTTCCTATAGTGGGACAAGCAGAAATGTCTGCAATACTCCAGATGTAGCCAAACCAGAGTTTTAACTCAATGCCAGTGCAATTACAGCTTCTGTCAACTTCTATTAAAATGAGTTAATAAATCTATAACTGAAATGATTCATCTGTCAACTCCTTAGACAAATGAATAGCAAACTATTTGTCAGGGTTTTCTAATGACAGCAAGTCAGCTGACAGAGTAGATGGTGCAGAGATAAGAGAAACTGCAAGATTGGGTAAATCTGTGGCAGATGGAGTTCAGTGTAAGGAACTGTGAGGTTGTTCGATCTGGACTCCTGAAACAGATGAATATCCTCTAAGTCATGGAAAACACAGGAGTAGATGAGTGGAGAGATTTAGAGGTTTTTATACAGAAATCAAAGAATATTGGTGGGCAGGTAAATAGCCACTCTAAAGCTTACAAAGAAACTTCATTTCAGAAGGGCCCTAGTGTAAAGGTGAGTGTTATGTTCATGTTTAAGGGTCTGGATAAATCTGAAGGTGGACAGCGGTCACTTTGTTAAGTACATCTGAACACCTGTTTGTTAATGCAAATATCTAATCAGCCAATAATGTGACAGCAACACGGTACACAAAAGCATGCAAACTAGATCAAGAGGTTCAGTTAAACTACAGAATTGGAAGAAATGTGATCAAAGTGACTTTGACTGTGGAATGATTGTTGGTGCCAGAAACTGCTGGTTTCTTGGGATCACCTTGCTTAACAGTCTCTACAGTTTACAGAGCATGGTGCAAAAAACAAACAAAAAAATCCAGTGAGTGGCAGTTCTGTAGGGAAAACCACCTTGCAATGAGCTCAGTCAATGGAGAATTGCCTGACTGGTTCAACATGACAGGAAGGCAACAGTAATTCAAATAGAGTCATAAAGTACAACACAGAAGTGATGTCTGTACTGAACCATTTAAACTGCCTGCTCCCATTGACCTGCTCTGAGATCACATTATTTTCATCATTACCACTGCTTCTGGGATCTTAAAGTGCATATTACATTTTAAGCACCATAAGTGGTGTGCCTCAAGGATCTGTTCTGGAACCCCTACTCTTCGTGATTTTTATAAATAACCTGCATGAGGAAGTGGAGGGATGGATTAGTAAATTTGCTAATGACACAAAGGTTGAGGGTGTGGAGAGTGGTCAGAGGTTACAGCAGGACATTGATAGGATGCAAAACTGGGCTGAGAAGTGGCAGATGGAGTTCAATCCAGAGAAAAGTGAGGTTCATTTTGATAGGTCAAATATGATGCAGAATGTAGCATTAATGGCAAGACTGCTGGCAGTGTGGAGGATCAGAGGGATCTTGGGGTCTGAGTCCACAGGACACTCAAAGTTGCTGCGCAGGTTGACTCTGTGGTTAAGAAGGCATATGGTGCATTGGCCTTCATCAATCGTGGAATTCAGTTTAAGAGCCAAGAGGTAATGTTGCAGCTATAAAGGACCCTGGTCAGACCCCACTTGGAGTATTGCGCTCAGTTCTGGTCACCTCACTACAGGAAGGATGTGGAAGCCATAGAAAGGGTGCAGAGGGGATTTACAATGATGTTTCCTGGATTGAGGAGCATGCCTTATGAGAACAGGTTGAGTGAACTCTGTTTTTTCTCTTTGGAGCAATGGAGGATAATAGAGGTGTACAAGATAATGAGAGGCATTGATAATGTGGATATTCAGAGGCTTTTTCCCGGGGCTGAAATGGCTAGCATGAGAGGGCATAGTTTTAAGGTGTTTGGAAGTAGGTACAGAGGAGATGTCAGGGGTAAGTTTTTTTACGCAGTGAGTGGTGAATGCATGGAATGGGCTCCCGGTGGCAGTGGTGGAGGTGGAAACGATAGGGTCTTTAAGAGACTCCTCGATGGATACATGAAGCTTAGAAAAGTAGAGGACTATGGGTAAGCCTAGGTAGTTCTAAGGTAAGGGCATGTTCGGCACAACTTTGTGGGCCGAAGGGCCTGTATTGTGCTGTAGGCTTTCTGTTTCTATGTTTTCTATAAGTCAGCTTGGGGCAGCACGGTAGTGTAGTGGTTAGCACAACGCTTTAGAGTACCACGGACCCAGGTTCAATGTCAACCATTTACTATAGGGTATTTGTATGCTCTCTCTGGGACTGCATGAGTTTCCTCCAGGTTCTCCAGTTTCCTCCCACTGCCCAGAGACATACCGGTTGGTATGTTAGTTGGTCATTGTAAATTGTCCCATGATTAGCCGAGGATTAAATTGAGGGATTGCTGAGCAGCGGGCTCAAAGGGCTGGAAGGGCCTGTTCCGTGCTGTATCTCAGTAAATAACAACAGTCAGCAAAGGTTAAATCTACAAACCATCTCTAACAGTTTCCATTTCCATTGAAATTAATTTGTTTAAGTTTGGGTGTCATAGTAACGAGTGACACTAATATAGCTCGAGGCATTCTAGAGTTCAGAGTTCAATTCTGACACCATTCTGTAAGGAGTCCCTATGAATGTGTGGGTTTTCTGGGGCTCTGGTGCTTTCCTCCCACAGTCTAAAGATGTACTGGATAGCTCATTGGTCATTGTAAATTGTCCTCTGATTAAGTAAGGGTTAATCAGATTGTAAAGTGGCTGGGGCAACGTGGCTCGAAGGACTAGAAGGGCCTACTCCACCTGTATCGCAAAATAAATAAATATATAAAATAATAACAAAATGATTACTTCACCTTCCAAACAATGAAACCATTTAATTAATATGAAATCATCCAAAACGCCTCCCTTCAAAACCCCAATATTTTAATAATTTTTCTTGGAAGCATAATTTGCTGTTCTTCATAAGATCACAAAGCATTAGAGCAGAAATAGGCCATTGGGCCCAATGAGCCTGCTTTGCCATTTGGTTATGGCTGATCCATTTCCCTCTCAATCCCAATCTCCTCCCTTCTCTCCTTCACACCCTATATTATCAAAAATCTATCAACTTCCATCTTAAACACTCTCAAAGACTTAGCCTCCACAGCTGCCTGTGGCCACGAATTCCACAGATTCACCATCCTCTGGCTAAAGAAATTCTTCCTAATCTCCATTCCAAATAATGTCCCTCTATTCTGAGATTGTACCTTCTGGTCCCAGACTCCTCCACTATAGGAAGCATTCTCTCCACATCCACTCTATCTAGGCTTTTCAACATTCAATAGGTTTTAATGAGATCCCCTTCGTGATTCAAAGATTCAAGATGTGATGTTAGGATACACAGATATCCATCCACTTCAGAGAATATTGAACACTCTAAGAAGTCAAAGTTTGCTAATCTCAATATAGTACAACTAACTAAACATGGGCAATCTACAAAAAACAAAAAATTCTGTCAATAACTTTAATAAAGGAAAAACTGAATTTGTATCAGGCAAGTGGTTTCCTAAAAGCTGTTGAAAGCTTAATTTCAGTGAACGGCAAATGTCAGCCCAATATATTCAAGAAAGACTCTAATAGTCCTGAAATCTGATCTCGGAATACATTTTCCATTACTAGATACAATCATGCTAATTCCTTCCGTTTTTCATACCAAGGTTATTAAATCCTTTGGAGCTCTACACCTCATGACAGCTGGTGTAATATTCCCTCACAACAATACTACAATTGATTCAGTGCCACATTTATCAGCTATATTTGTTAAACTTCTTATTAATGTACAATGTGCTACAAAGCTAATACCTTTGCCAGTTCTGCATTTTATAATGTTTTCCTTTCCAGAGAGGGTGTGAATTTTATTGCTAGTGATTAGAGTTGTATATATAACACATCTTTCTTCATATAATGAAAATAACCAATCATAATATGAAGGTAAAGATGCAGATACAGGAAATCTGAGAGAGCTGCAAATATTAGGTCCGACTGTGACGTAATGTGTCTCTGTTCTGAGGTTATACCCTCTGGTCCTAGACTCCTCCACTATAGGAAGCATCCTCTCCACATCCACTCTATCTAGGCTTTTCAACATTTAATAGGTTTCAATGAGAGCCCCCCTTATTGAAGAAATTATTTTATCATTTCACATCAATGACCTTTAAACCTCAGTTGATGTGTACTCTTGTTTCTCTTTCCACAAATGCTGCCTGGCCTGCTGAGTATTTCCAGCATTTTATGGTTTTATATCAACTATGTTCTCACCCTTGTAAATGTAGCATATTCTTATAGATTGTTAGGATGGCTATTAGTATAGAAGGAAACCTTTGTGTCTACATTCTGTCTGGCCCTTTCACTACCTGTTTCCCAAGCTCTGCAAATTATTGCTACAAGTTGCTGCACAGTTCCACTATGAAAGTATTCATTGATTCTGTTAACAAAGCTAAGAAATCAAAATCAAAGTCGCCATGAGAAGAATCTTCAATCAATACTCAGACAAGTGCAATGTCACTAGAAGACCTCTGGTAATGAAGAAGTTACATAAATTTGTTTAAAACCTGAAAGCATGTTTTGCAGACATTCTAATGTCCAAATATCACAATAATATTCTAATATCAGAATTCCAACATGAGCACCAAAATTATAGCAAAAGGTTGAACACATTAGGACTTTAGTCCCTACGGCATAATAGAATGAGTGTAATTTGATAGAAATCAACAAAATAGGGGTAATTAGCACAACTCTTTACACTACAGGTTCAATTCTTGCCACTACCTGTAAGGAGTTGGTACTTTCTCTGCATGACTGTGTGGATTTCCTCTGGGTGCTCCAGTTTCCCTCCACCATCCAAAGGCATGTTGGTTAATCTTCTCATGATTAGCCTCAGATTAAAATCAGGGGATTGCTTAGCTTGGTGGCATGGCTGAAAGAACTGGAAGGGCCTAGTTTGTGCTGCATCTCAATAAATAAATACAAAATTATGAGTGGTATAGATAGGGTAAATGCAAGCAAGACTTTTCCACTGAGGTTGGGTGAGACTAGAGAGCGAGAGGTCATGGGTTAAAAATGAAAGGTGAAATGTTTAAGGGGAAATTGAGGGAGAACTTCTTCATTCAGAGGATGGTGAGAGTGTGGAATGAGCTGCCAGTGGAAGTGGTGGATGCGGGTTTGATTTCAAAACATTAACAGAAATTTGGATAAGTACATGGACAGGAGAGCTCTGGTCCAGGTGCAGGTTGGTAGGACTAGGCAGATTAATAGTTCTGCCTCGACTAGATTGCCCAATGGGCCTGTTTCTGTGCTATAAAACTCTATGATTCTAATACTTGTCGGCCAAATCTAAATAATTGATTATTGTGAAAATCAGGAGTTGGGTGTGGATTTCATAGGCATATGGGAATTAGAGGGGGACTGAGATGCATAAAGTCAGTTTTTGGCCACTTTAATTATATAGAGAATGGTCTGAGACAATCAGAACATGTGGTACAAAGCAGCAGACGTGACACACCCCTGCTGAAACACCCAGAGAAGGATCACACGTCAATGCAATCCATAGGCAGCAGTAACAAGACTGAGGCCAGTGGCGGAGTGAACAGCTGCCCTGCTGTGTAACTGGGCCATCTCAATGGTGTGTCTATGAATACAAAGGCAGTTCATTAGAAAGGATCAATTTACATGGTGAATTTAGAACTGTCTAAAACTCAGTGAACATCATGAGCACAAATGGCCATTCTAAACTTTTATGAAGTAACTCTATGTACTGCATACAGGAAGATGGAAAAATCCTGTACTAAAACAATTAAGACTGCAGTTTAACACACTTAAGACAAAGTTGACATCATTTGGAAATTGCAAGTTTTGCTCTGAGAATTAGAACAACAAATAAATGCAGATGCTGTAAATCTGAAATAAAATAAGAGAATTCCAAAAACACTCAACAGAGCATACAGCATCTGTGAAGAGAGAAGCTGAGGTAGCACTTCATGTCTTTGATCTGACACATCATACAGGCATGGGACCTGAAACGTAAATACAGCTTCTCTTTTCACAGATGCTGCCTGGCGTGTTCGGTATTTTGGGCAGTGACTGTCTTGTTTCAGACACAGTGTTTGGTATTAGTGGGTGGAGGTCCTTGCCAATATTGGTAACAACTAATTTGGAAATACAACATTAGGATAGATACTGTATACAGATGGTCACAATAAGGTGAAGTCACCTTCCTCCACATCCGCTCTTGCAGTGGCTACATCACTTAAACTTTTATTCCAGTAAGAATCTAAAGAACACCATTCCCTGGCATTTACACCAGAAATGAAATCCCCACTTGCTTTAGACATAATACTTAGTACTTACTCTCAACAGACCTACAGCCATAAATTATTTACAAATGCTAAATACTATACTAATGGTCACGTATAAGGTGCCATCACATTGCCCCAAGTGCTAAATCTAGACACTTGTTGCTTTCAATTGCAGATTTACAGTCAGAGAATAGTGGACAGAGTTGGGGGGCCTGGTGTTTTATTCAACACATGGTCAAGCTGGAGAATTATGAAATGAAGTATCCCAGGAGCTTTAGTTCTGAGCAGTGTTTTGTGAAGTTTGGAATTGAACTAATTAACAAGAAATAAGAGAAGATTTAATTTGTAAGTGCCATGTTCTTGACTCAGCTACAGTGAATTGTTAATGGATTACAATGGTTGTCCAAACACTGGTGTCTATACCAAGTAAACCAATGCATGCTCCTTCCCCTAAAATGGATAAATCTCTGGGCAGCAAACCACACGACTAGCACATGGCTGGTTCCACCCTCTGAAAAAAGGAAGCCCCACCCTTTTGATAGTCAGACTCCCAGACATAGGAAACATTCTGGCCCAGGTTACATGGTAAACATAAGGCCTAACCCTGAACACAAACATTTACTCCTAAGCTCGTCCCCATCCCAAACACAATGCGGCCCTGCCTGTCGCTGCATCCCTGCCAGCTCCCAGGAAGAAGGGACCAATCTCAGTGAGAGACCTGCCTTCAAATGTGAGAAAGTCCACTTTCCAAGTTTAAGCTGGTCTGGTCAGACATGGGGAGGAATCAGCGATGCTTCCAAACACCAGCCCAGGAGGTAATTATTCACAATAGGGTCTTTTAAGAGATTCCTGGATAGGTACATGGAGCTTAGAAAAAGAGGGCTATGGGTAACCCTAGGTAATTTCCAAAGTAAGTACATGTTCGGCACAGCATTGTGGGCCGAAGGGCCTGTATTGTGCTGCAGGCTTTCTAGGTCTCGATGTTTCTACTATGCTGACATTCCTTACAATATCCCTGCAGAATGAGAAGACCCTGTCTGTTCAGGTTCAGTGATTTGTTGTGGGTAAAGTGCGTGGAGATCATTGGAATTTGTTGCTGCCTTGACAATAAGACATGGGGGGTGGCAGCTGTGTGTTGGTGGCATAGCTGTTTCTCGAATAGTTTCTGAAACTGCAGATGCTGGAATTCTAAAACAAAAGCAGAAAATGCTGAGAGTTCTCAGCAGGCCAGGCCGCATCTGTGGGAAGAGAAATATACTCAGTGTTTCTGGCTGGAGACTCTTCATCAGAACTGGATACGAAATAAAAGCAGGCAATATTGCAGGGAAGGTGGAGTTAGAATGTCTCCAGGAAGATAAAATTGAGGTGATGCTGGCGACAAGCAATAAAACAGATTCTACTGGTCCAGTGAATAGTGGGGGCAGTTAGATTGTGAGAATGTGGGAGCTGAAGGAATTGTCCAAAGATCTGACTAAAATAAGGAAGGAAAACCGACTACACTAATATTACAAATGGATGACTGATACAGTCAGAAAATTCAAGTTGTAGTATTCAATATGAAGGCAACAAAGTGCCCAGATAAATTGTTGTCCTCACTGTACCTACCTACAGCTATACACATTGACCAGATGCTTACAGCTTAACACTATGGTTAACCTGTCAGTGATAGCTCCCTCCTCCATCCTTTCCGCAGCGTAATCAGCTTCTCCTGTCTCCCTTTCAGTTCCAACGAAGAGCCTCTGACCCGAACCGAATCTGTTTCTCTTCCCACAGATGCGCCTGACCTGCTGAGTGTGTTATTCCTGTTCTATATTGTACAATACCCACCTTTACCGCTAACTATTCTTTGCCGAATTAGTTCAGCACCGCGGATAGAGCGAGCCCTTGCTGCCCCCTGGCGACAGGAGGTAACGATATAAAGAGGGCCGAAGCGCCATCCGGCGGCAAAGGCGCCGAACACCAACTCCCCGACTCTAACTTATCCAGTGAGAAAAGAAACCGCATTCGTCCTAATCGCAACGAAGAGATGAAACTCGAAACATTGCCCGACAGGCTACAAAGCACAACATAAGTAACAAAATGTTCACGTCCTGTGAATTAAAAGACCATTTGTTTAATTCTGTAAGGTTAACTGGATTGTTTTACCCAGCGCAATAAATGAGATTTCATCTTAAGGCTGTTTTATTTTCAGGGAAATTTGTCACCGGTTCTATAAAATGCTCTTGGAAAACAGTTTTAATTCAACTAGACACATCACGAAGTAAACTCAGGCCAACCAAAACTCATTTGTTTCAATTAAGAGATTTGCCGTCTCCTGTTGTTAGTTTTCTTTTATTGAAGAAGCAAGCAGCTGGTGAATTATCCCGAGGCTATCCAGTGTCCACGGTTTACTGGTGAGGGTTGCTGAAAGTGGAGCGAAATCGCTCGCCGTTCAGGAATCAACGGGAGGTAGGCAGATAATTCAGTGTGGGCTAAACAGCTACTATGGACCAAATATACAGACTCCCCACCCATTCTTAAATGTTTCACTTGTTACCTTTCCTAATGACGTAGTAGGCCATTCGACGGATCGATTCCATGCCGCTACGCTGAACAGCCTCGCTCTGAGGATGTGGACAGTATGTATGCAGAAGGGATTACTTTAGTTAGCCATTTGATTACAATTTAACAGCTTTGGCGCAACATTGAGGGCCGAAGTGTCTGGTCCCGAGCTGAACGATTCTATGTACTGTGTTCTGTGTTCCACTTCGTATCTCTTGCAAAAATATAAACATACATAAACAGAAGGATACATAAGGTCATAGGGTGACAATTAGAACACTCAGCCCATGGAGTCTGCTCCGGCATTCGATCATTACTGATTTATTTTCCCTCTTAACTTCATCCTCCTGTCTTTTCCCAGATAGCTTTAGTACAGTAATCTAAATTAAATACAGTCGGCCCTCCTTATCCGCGGGGGATTGGTTCCGGAACCCCTCGCGGATACCAAAATTCGCGGATGCTCAATTCCCTTACTCAACCTGTCTCAGTGCGGTGGGCATTAGGATCCGGCGCCAGAACTCTGAATGCGCAGTGTTTTTTTTTTAACTTTTTTTATTGTTTTCAAATAGTTACAGAATAAATGTGTATGAGGAAAAAAAATGTTACCCAGCCCCCCTCCCCTTAACCCCTCCCCCCTAACATCCCTATTAAAAAAAAGAAAGAGAAAAAAAAAGGAATGCCAGTGTTTTTGTTCACGAAAATAATCACGATCACGATTGAAAATAAAGTGGAAATAATAAAGCGATCGGAAAGAGGTGAAACACCATTGGTCATTGGAAAAACGTTATGCTACGTCGGTCAACGATTGGAACAATTCTAAAGGATAAAGTAAGTGAGAAAGGCCCTGCCCCGATGAAAGCTACAATTATTACTCAGCAACGCAGTGGTTTAATTATTGAGTTTTGGGGTTTTGGGTTTTTGATCTTCCACATCAACCCGGCACGGTGGAAAGCGCACTCGGGATCGATCTGTCCCGAGTCCCGAGAACTTCCGTTCCCGAGCCCGGTACTGAAACATACGTTCTTAAGTGTTTTATATGCATAGAAAGGTAAAATATATACTATATACTAAGACAAACGTTTGACTAACTGACGCTAAATAATACCGGATGTACCTGTTCCGACTTACTTAGTAAGAGAACTTCAGATTTTTTGTCGATCCCGATGCACGATAATCCACGCACATCCTCCCGTATACTTTAAATCATCTCTAGACTACTTATAATACCTAATACAATGTAATTGCTATGTAAAATAGTTGTCATACTGCATTGTTTAGGGAATAATGACAAGGAAAAAAGTCTGTACATGCTCGAACAACAAGTGCTGGAAGAGCACTTCTGGGTTTTCGCGATTCGCGGTTGGTTGAATTCACGCATGCGGAATCCGCGGATAAGGAGGGCCGACTGTATACCCATTGACTTAGACTCCACAGATGAATTCCTAATGAATTCCACAGATTCACCATCTCTGGCTCTTGCCTCATCTCTCTGTTCCAAAGGGACATCCTTGCATTAGGAGTCCGTGCCCTCTTGATCTCCCACTATAGGACGCATTCTCTCCATCTGAACTCATCTGAATTCATAGGTCCATCTGACCTATGAATTCGATAGGTCTCAATGTGACCCCCCCTCCCCATTCTTCTAAACTCCAAGGAGCCATGAAATGCTCCTCATTCATTAACCCTTTCATTCTTGGATCATTTCATGAAGCTCCTCTGGACCATCTCCAATGTCAGCACATCCTTTCTTAGATAAGGGGCCCAAACTGTTCAAATCCCATTTGCATTTCCTGATCTGCATGAGCAATGCTGTAGAAAGTAACCCACACTGTGGAGCTGTGTACTCAACGCCTGTACTTTACTGAACAGTTAGGCAACACTAAATGTTGCATGATCTAGATCAGTTACTTCCTGTTCCTCCAACTTCATGCATCAATTTGATGTCATTACTAAATGTTCAGATTGTGGGAATATTACAGATGAACACATCACAGCAAGGGCTTTTTGAAAAAATGGCAACCAATGGGAGAAGACTGGTCAAGCTGCAGGGAAGGGCATCTCAAATAATGGAATTACAACACAATTGGCCAGTATTGGTGAGTTAATTCACCACATTTCTCCACTCTGTTTTTCCTCATGTGCTTCCCTGAACAGACATCAACAATTGTGCAGACCCCAAATGGCTCAGTGACTTCCACATTCTCACCACTCTTTGGTTAAAGAACCTTCATGGTGTTACTCTTGCTTTCTTGTTAAAGAATTATATGAACAGTTTCATTCCATCAGTTTGTATTAACAATGAATATCAACACCACCTACAACAATGTTGAGCTGGAAGGGACAAGCAATGCACCCGCAGAGGAAGTCAATGAGAATTATGAATACAATAGAAGCCAGTTCTAGCAATGGTTAACTAGTAGGACCAGTTGTTCCTCCATTAAGCTACACGGGCTAAATATTGCATACTCAACATCAGGTTTTTCAGA
The DNA here is from genome assembly GCF_048418815.1 of Hemitrygon akajei. Lineage (NCBI taxonomy): Eukaryota > Metazoa > Chordata > Chondrichthyes > Myliobatiformes > Dasyatidae > Hemitrygon > Hemitrygon akajei. Next base: position 1,889,338 of record NC_133146.1, read on the forward strand.
GAACTGGCTCTGTCATCTCGGCAGTATAATGTAAAAAAAGTATTTTCCACTCATAAAAGACAGGGGCTGGAGTTCCTAGGAATGAATTTCACAACATCTGGGCACAAGAGAGCAATAGATACTAAGTCCAAATTCAGATCGAGTTTACTGTCATGTGCACAGATAAATATGTGCACATAGAAAATGTTCTTGCAGCAGCCCCAGGTTCAGAAAAAGCACAGAGCTTAAATTCGACAGGACACCAACAAAAAAGACTGTGCAAGACATTAATGCAAAATACAATCAGAGAGAAATCCATAGGACTGTAAAGGGTCCACTGTGGTCCAGTGCTGAAGTAGGATTAGGGTTCTGTTGGTCAGTGTTGGTCGCAATGTTCATAATCTATCTTATCAAATTAATAGATATAATTTCTCTTTTGATGGTGGAAACACCATCTTCTACTTAAAGCGAAGTAGTGCAGCAATATAACAACTGCCATACAGTTCTATTGACTAGTTACATGCCTGAATTCTGGTGTTGTCAATGTGGAGTTTATATGTTCTGGTGTGACTATATATGTTGCATCAGGAGATAAAGCAGTCCATGTCTGTATGCAGCTCAACCCAGACAACACTGAGGCATGGACTGGTGAGAAACTTCCAAGCTCCAAATGTGCCAGCAATGGCCATCTGTAATAGAAACTTGTTTGACAATCATTTATAATCAATAACATCACCATCGGCAAGTTTCCCTTCACCAACAACTGCAGTTACAGTTGTCCAGAATATTAATTGAACCAGCCACACAGATATTGTAATGAATGACTCATCTCCTGACACCCCAAAATCTTCACTTTGTTCACAAGGCACATCATCTGTGTGATTAAACACTGTCCTCTTGCTTGGAAGATTGCACATTCAAGAAGTTCAATACCATTTGGAACAAAACAGCATAGTTGATAGAATGAAATAAAAAAAGGACTTTCATTTCTTCCAATCCAAAACCACACAAAAATACTATATACAGAAGGCACACCAGTAGAAGCTTTTATTTAGAACTTAAGGAGATATGGTGTGTCATTGTAGACAGACAAACTTTTATAGAAATACAGTGGAATGCATTCTGACTGGCTGTATCACAAGCTGGTATGCAAATTCCAATACACAGAAACACAAGACCATGAGATATAGGAGCAGAAGTAGGCCATCCAGCTCATTGAGTCTGCTCCGCCATTCAATCATGGGCTGATCCAATTCTCCCAGTCATCCCCACTCCCCTGCCTTCACCCCATATCCTTTGATGTCTTAGCTAATCAAGAACCTATCTATCTCTGCCTTAAATGCACCCAATGACTTGACCCCCACAGCTGCTTGTGGCAATAAATTCCACAGATTTACCACTCTCTGACTAAAGTAATTTCTCCACATCTCAGTTCTAAATGGACGTCCTTCAATCCTGAAGTCGTGCCCTCTTGTCCTAAAATCCCCTACCATGGGAAATAACTTTGTCATATCTAATCTGTTCAGGCCTTTTAACATTTGGAATGTTTCTATGAGATCCCCGGCCCCCCCCCCCCATTCTCCTGAACTCCAGGGAATACAGCCAAATAGCTGCCAGGCGTTCCTCATATGGTAACCCTTTCATTCCTGGAATCATTCTTGTGAATCTTCTCTGAACCCTCTTCAGTGTCAGTATATCCTTTCAAAAATAGGGAGCCCAGAACTACACACAATACTCCAAGTGTGGTCTCACGAGTGCCTTATAGAGTCTCAATATCACATCTCTGCTCTTATATTCTATACCTCTAGAAATGAATGCCAACATTGTATCCACTTTCTTCACAACCAACTCAACATGGAGGTTAACCTTTAGGGTATCTTGCACAAGGACTCCAAAGTCCCTTTGCACCTCTGCATTTTGAATTCTCTCCCTATCTAACTAATATTCTGCCCATTTATTTCTTCCACCAAAGTGCATGACCATACACTTTCCAACATTGTATTTCATTTGCCACTTCTTTGCCCATTCCCGTAATCTATCTAAGTCTCTCTGCAGGCTCTCTGTATCCTCAACACTACCCACTCCTCCACCTTTCTTTGTATCATCAGCAAATTTAGCCACGTCCATTAATACCGTAGTCCAAATCATTGACATACATCATAAAAAGCAGCGGTCCCAACACCAACCCCTGTGGAACTCCACTGTTAACCAGCAGTCAGCCAGAATAGGATCCCTTTATTCCCACTCTCTGTTTTCTACCAACCAGCCAATGCTCCACCCATGCTAGTAACTTCTCTGTAATTCCATGGGCTCTTATCTTGCTAAGCAGCCTCGTGTGGCACCTTGTCAAAGGCCTTCTGAAAATCCAAGTACACCACATCTACTACATCTCCTTTGTCTACCCTGCTTGTAATTTTCTTAAAGAATTGCAGTAGGTTTGTCAGGCAGGATTTTCCTTTCAGGAAACCATGCTGGCTTTGGCCTATCTTGTCCATAATCTCATCCCTAACAATTGATTCCAACAACTTCCCAACCACTGATGTCAGGCTAACAGGTCTATAGTTTCCTTTCTGCTGCCTCCCACCCTTCTTAAATAGCGGAGTAACATGTGTAGTTTTCCAGTCATCCGGCACAATACCAGAATCTATCGATTCTTGAAAGATCACCGTTAATGCCTCCACAATCTCTCCAGCTACTTCCTTCAGAACCCGAGGGTGCATTCCATCAGGTCCAGGAGATTTATCCACCCTCAGACCATTAAGCTTCCTGAGCACCTTCTCAGTTGTAATTTTCACTGCACAAACTTCACTTCCCTGACACTCTTGAATGTCTGGTATACTGCAGACATCTTACACTGTGAAGACTGATGCAAAATACGCATTTAGTTCCTCTGCCATCTCTGCATCTCTCATTACAATATCTCCAGCCTCATTTTGTGTTGGTCTTTTTTTACTCTCTTTTACCCTTTATATACTTTTTAAAAATTCTAATATCTTTTTGATATTAGTCACCAGCTTCCTTTCATAATTAATCTTTTCCTTCCTAATGACGTTTTTAGATTTCCTTCTGCACGTTTTTAAAAGCCTCCCAATCCTCTATCTTCCCACTAGCTTTGGCTTCCTTGTATGCCCTCTCTTTTGCTTTCACTTTGGCTCTGATTTCACTTATCAGCCACGGTAGTGTCCTTCTTCCATTTGAAAATTTCTTCTTATTTGCAATATATGTGTCTTGTACTTCTCTCATTTTTCACAGAAACTCCAGCCATTGCTGCTCTGCTAGTATCCCTTTTCAGTCAACTTTGGCCAGTTCCCCTCTCATGCCATTGTAATTTCCTTTATTCCACTGAAATACCAACACAATGGATTTTATTTTTTCCCTCTCAAATTTCAATGTGAACTCAATCATATTGGGATTACAGTTCCCTAAGCGTTCCTTGACATTAAGCTCTTTTATCATCTCTGGAACAACACCCTATCCAGCACAGCCAACAATTGGCTCTGGATTGTTGAGCCAATCCAGAACAGCTCAACAACAAGCTGTTCTAAAAAGCCATCCCTTCGACATTCTACAAATTCTCTCTCTTGAGGTCCAGTACTGGCCTGGTTTTCCAAGTCCACTTTCATGTTAAAATCTCCAACAATTATCATGATATTGTCTTTCTGACTCGCCTTTTCTATCTCCTGCTGTAATTTGTAATCCACAATCTGGCTGCTGTTTGGAGGCCTGTGTACAACTGCCATTAGGGTCCTTTTACCCTTGCCATTTCTTAACTCAACCGATAGACACTCTACACCTTCCAATCCTATGTCATTTCTTTCTAACAATTTAATATTATTTTTTATACACAGAGCCAAACTACCCCCTCTGCCTACTAACCTATCTTTCCGATAGACCGTATATCCTTGAACGTTCAGCTCCCAATGGCAGCCATCCTTTAGCCAGGTTTCAGAGATGGTCACAACGTCATACTTGCCAGTCTGTAGCTGAATTTGAAGATTGTCCATTTTATTTCGTATGCAGGGTACATTCAAATATAACACTTTCAGTCCAGTATTTGTTGCTTTCTGTTTTAACTGCACCACGCCTCTTTTGCTCTGTAACTCATGCCAGTGTGTGTGATTATGCATCATCACCTGCCTGTGCTTGTGTATCATCTCTGTTGTGCGCTATCTTTGATTTATTTCTATTTTCTCCTCCCTCAACCATATCATGCCAGTTCCCATCCCCCTGCCAAATTAGTTTAAACTTTCCCTAACAGCTCTGTTAAATGTGCCCACTAGGATATTGGACCCCTTTGAGTTCAGGTGTAACCCGTCCTTTTTGTACAGAGTTGTGTATTGGAGTTCCCATGCTAGACTGGGTATCTTGCTTTATTTCCTGACACAAATGGAATCGAACCTTGTGCAACCACCAGCCCATGTTCCCACTATTGACCTTGCAGTGGAACGAAGTCCATCAATGAAGCGTTTGAAGAAAATCAGGACTAGGATATGGCATAGAGGGATTCCTGAAATCAGACCAGAAGGTTGGGACTCCTGATAGACTTATTTCAGGCAGAGTAGTGAACTCAGACTGTTCCATCATTGATACAGCTCTCCCCAGGGTTGAGGAGCTGTCTCAGAAGGTGACAACCATCATCAGGGACCCCAACTTTATTTCATTTCTACCACTGGGCACGAGGTACAGGAGCCTGAAGACCCTCACCTCAAGTTTCCAAAACAGGTTTTTCTCCACTGATCTCAGTCCGCATCCTTCAATTGCTTCATTTCACCACAAGGCTATAGCATCTACTTATCATCAGGGCAGAACCTTCTTTCTGAAACTGAACTCAGAAAGCACCTTGTATGTCCTGATACTATCAGAACACTGCCTCAGTAGACAGTCCCCCTCCACCACCACTCTCCTCCACCTAGTGTAACTTGTCCTCACTCTAAGTAATTTCTCCTTTGCCTCCTCCCACTTACTTCAAACAAAAGGTGTAGCTATGGGCACTCGCATGGGTCCCAGCTGTGCTTGCCTCTTTGTCAGCTACATGGAACAGTTTATGTTCCAAGCCTACACTGGTGACTATCCCCACCACTTTTCCTTAGCTGCATGTATGACTGCATTGGTGCTGCTTCCTGCACCTGTGCTGAGCTCGTTGACTTCATCCACTTTGTCTCCAACTTCCACCCTGCCTTCAAATGTCCACCAATGTCTATTACAAACCCACAGACTCTCACAGCTCTCTGGACTATACCTCCTCCCACCCTGTTACTTGTAAAAACGCCATTCTTGTCTTTCAATTCCTCTGTCTCTGCCGCATCTGCTCTCAGGATGAGATTTTTTATTCTAGAATGAAGGAGATGTCCTCCTTTTACAAAGAAAGGGGCTTACTTTCCTCCACCATCAACGCCAACCTCAACCACATCTCTTCCATTTCATGCATGTATGTCATCCTCCCACCACATTACCAGGGATAGGGTTCCTCTTGTCCTCACCTACCATACATATTTCTCTGAAACTTCCGCCATCTCCAATGGGATCTCATCACCAAGCACAACTTTCCCTACCACTCCCCTTCCCAATTTCTGCAGGGATCACACCCTACGTGACTCCCTTATCCATTTGTCCCTCCCCACTGATCTCCCTCCTGGCACTTATCCTTGCAAGCTGAACAAGTGCTACACCTGTCTCTACACCTCCTCCCTCAATACTATTCTGGGCTCCAAACAATCATTCCAGGTGAGGTGACACTTCACCTGTGAGTTTGTTGGGGTAATTTACTGTGTTTGATGCTCCCAGTGTGGCCTCCTGAATATCGGTGAAACCCGACCACTTCGCCAAGCACCTAAGCTCTGTCCGCCAGAACAAGCGGAATCCCCCTGTGGCCACCCATTTGAATTCCACTTCCCATTCCCATTCCGATATGTCCATCCATGGTCTCCTCCACTGTTGTGATGAGGCCACACTTAGGATGGAAGAACAATACCTTACATTCCGTTTGGGTAGCCTCCAACCTGATGGCATGAACATTCATTTCTCAAACTTCTGGTAATACCTCCCACCCACCCTCTCCTTTGTCATTTCCCATCCCCTTTTCCCTCTCTCATCTTACCTCCTTGCCTGCCCATCTCCTCCCCCTGGTGCTCCTTTGCCCTTTTCTTTCTTCCATGGCCTTCTGTCTCTTTCACCAATCAACTTCTCAACTCTACCTCAGAAGGCAGTGAAGGCTAATTCTCTGGATGCTTTCAAGAAAGAGTTAGATAGAGCTCTTAAAGATAGCGGAATCAAGGGATATGGGGAGAAGGCAGGAACGGGGTACTGATTGTGGATGATCAGCCATGATCACATTGAATGGCGGTGCTGGCTCGAAGGGCCGAATGGCCTACTCCTGCACCTATTGTCTATTGCCTATTGTCTTTACTTTATCCCTCCTCCTCCAGGTTTCACCTATCACCTGGTGTTTCTCTCTCCCCTCCCCCACCTTTTAAAATTGACTCCTCAGCTTTTTTTTCTCCAGTCTTACCAAAGGGTCTCAACCCAAAACATCAACTGTACTTTTTCCCATAGATGCTGCCTGGCCTGTTGAGTTTCTCCAGCATTTTGTGTGTCTTGCTCGGATTTCCAGCATCTGCAAATTTTCTCTTATTTGAAATTAAACGTAGAACTGGTTATGAATATTCCTAGAATATTTCAACAACTCTTCAATCTTTTATATTCTGTGTTTTTGCACGTTCTTCCTGTTTGCACAATTTGTTCTTTTTTTGTTCTTGTTCCTTTTTTTGAATATTAGGTGTTTCTTTGTTTCATGGCTGTCTGTGGAAGATGAATCTCAAGGTTGCATTCTGCATACATACTTTGATATTAAATGTACTTTGATTAGACTGATGATGCAAAGAATACGTTCTTGTAATGTTACTACACAAGGGATGTGGCACATTGCATCAGAATACGAAGCTGCCTGACTTTAACTCCTACATTTTCGTTTCAATATAGTTTGGCTTCATGTGTATCTTTAACATCTTGCAAATCACTATTCTTCCTCCATTTCTTATCCCTGTGTGTTCAGAGTCAGATAAAGAGGATTAAGACAAGGGTGTCTTTCCTTTGGATGGGTAAGCAGAACTGAACACAATACTCCAAAATCTGCTTTGCAAAACTGAAGGTCAATGTGTCAAAAACTCTCTTTATCACCCAGTGGACCTGTGATGCCACTTTCAAGGCATTATAGATCGGTGATCCCAGGTCCCAGGTCACTTTGTTCTACTGCACACCTCAGGGTTCTACCATTCACTGTGTAAATCTTACCCTGTTCATTTTCAATCTTTTTTTATTGATTTTTTAAAAAAATATATGAATAGATACAAATCAGAGGAGAAGTTATATCAAATACATAATACAATAAACGTACAAACAAAGAAAAGGATATATACTGTCAAAACATGTATATTATAATATTAGGCTAGTATATATAAACAGAGAACCACAACTCCTCTTGACAATACATACAAAAAAAGACTGGAAATTTTCTATTTATAACCCCACTAAACTAACCTAAAACAAAAAAAGAACTGGGCAGTCCATTTGAGGATAAAATGACAAAAAAAACAACAACTTTCTGGTCAAATCTGAAACTTTGTGGAGGGAGAAAAAAAAAGGAAAAAAATTTACCTACAAATATAGAAAAGAAAAGATAAGAAAATGGATCATATAAAAATATTGAATAAAAGGTCGCCAGGTTTGCTCAAATTTAAAAGATATATCAAACGTCCGACTTCTAATTTTCTCCAAGCTTAAACAAGACGTAATGGAGGAGAGCCAGAAAAAACAGTCGGTGGATTAGGATCCTTCCAATGCAACAAAGTAGCTCTCCAGCCAATAAAGTTGAAATAATGTTGAGCGGAAGCAGGAACATTTCCTGCTTCCTTTGGAGTAATCCCACAGATTGCCGTAAGTGAATTACCCGGTAGGTTGTAAGTCCACACCTATGACTTTTGATAACGTTCTAAAAACATCTCTCCAAAAATTATTTCCACTTCATACAAGACCAAAACATATGAGTTAGAGTAGCCATCTCAGCGTTGCATCTATCGCAGGTGGGATTTATATTAGAAAAAATATGCGCTAGTTTATCTTTTGACATATGTGCCCTGTGCACTACCTTGAATTGAATCAAGGAGTGACGGGCGCAGATAAATGAATTGTTAATTAAGTAATAAATTTTATTCCATTTATCATCTGAAAGTGAGTCCTGAAGTTCCATTTCCCAAGCACATTGAACCTTATCATTAGGTATCATATGTGAATTCATTAACCATTTATATATAATAGCTATCAGTCCTTTTTGAAATGGTTTGAGCTGAAAAATAGCATCTATCATATTTGGTAAATGAACAAATGGATAATTCAGTAAGAAATCACGTAAAAAATTCCTAGCTTGTAAGTATCTAAAAAACTGTGCATTAGATATATCATATTTATCTACTAGCTGCGAAAAGGACATTAAACAACCCTCTAAAAATAAATCGGAAAAAGATTTTATTCCCTTAGTTTTCCATGTTTAAAAAGCCTTATCCAGAATTGATGGTATAAAAAAATAGTTAAGATGGATATTTCTAGAGAGAACAAAGTTATTTAAGTCAAAAAATCTGCGAAACTGAAACCAAATTTTCAATGTATGTTTAACAATAGGAGTAAGACCTTGTCTACCTATCCTAGAGAACAAAAAAGGAAGAGGAGCCCCCAGTAAAGAAGCCAAAGAAAACCCCCTTACCGAGTTCTCCTCCAATTCTTACCATGAAGGACAGTCCTGATTATCTATACCGTAAATCCAAAAGGTGATATAACAAATATTAATTACCCAATAATAAAATCTAAAATTTGGTAACGCCAGTCCTCCATCTCTTTTTAATTTTTGCAATAAAGATTTTTGCACTCTAGAACTTCTATTATTCTGAATGTATGACAGACTTGAGAATATTTTGCCTACTGTTATCTCAAATGATCAAACTGGAGCTATTAAAAATAGGTATTCACATTTTAATATTCGAAGATTGTTAAATATTATTTATTCTCCCTCAGTTAAAGAATCTGAATGTATTCTGTCTCTGGATGCAGAGAAAGCTTTTGACAGGGTGGAATGGCCTTATTTGTTCCAGGTTTTGAAGAGGTTTAATTTGGGTCCAGGATTTATTTCCTGGATTAAACTGATTTATCAAGCCCCGATGGCTGTGGTTATAACTAATAATCAAATAACTCCTTATTTTAGACTATATAGAGGAACCCGTCAGGGTTGTCCTCTCAGTCCTTTATTATTTAATTTGGCTTTAGAACCACTTGCTATTGCTCTTAGTGTTTCTAATTCTGTTCAGGGTATTAAGAGAGGGGATAAACTACATAAGGTTTTGTTATATGCAGATGATTTATTAGTTTACATTTCAGACCCTAGGAAATCTATTCCCTCTATTCTGTCATATTTGTTCCAGGATTCCCTCATATTTACTGAATTTAGTATTTTCTCTGGATATAAATTAAAATTTCATAAAAGTGAATTATTTCCCATTAATAATTACTCTGATTATTATGATCAAATGCCATTTAATATTGCTAAAAAATATTTTACCTATCTTGGTATTAAAATTACTAAAAATTTTAAAGACTTATATAAGTTTAATTTCTTTCCTCTAATTGAATATACACAACAAACGTTTTCCAAATGGTCGCCTATGTCGATGTCATTAATTGGTCGAATAAACGCTATAAAAATGGTAATTTTACCGAAATTTTTATATACGTTTCAAGCGGTTCCATCTTTTGTCCCGAAAACGTTTTTGACAGAATAGATTCTATGATCCCATCAAATCTTACTCTGTTATGTCCTTCCAAAGTACAAACACTTCACACTTGTCTGCAATAACTCCATCTGCCATTTTGCCAGTCTGCCAAGATCATGGTGTGAGCTCTGGTAGCCTTACTTGAGGTCCACAACACCACCAAGCTTAGTCTCATTTACAAACTTGCTGATATGTTATCTAAATCATTAACATAGATGATAAACAACAATGGACCAGGCAGCAATTCCCACAGTACGCCACTAGTCACAGGCCTCCAGTCAGAGAGGCAAACACCCACCACTGAGCCAATGTGGAATCCAAGCGGCTTCTGGAAAAGCCTCCCATGTGGGACTTTATCAAAGGCCTTTCCCAAGTCAATGTAGGATTCTGCTTCATCAACATTCCTGGTAACCCCCTCAAAAAACTCTATAATATTGGTATGCCATCAAAAATAGTCTCAAATTTCTACAGATGTACCATGGAGAGCATTCTAACTGGTTGCATCAGTGTGAGTTATGGAGAGGCCACTGCTTCAGATCAGAACAGTTGCAGAAAGCTGTAAATTCAGCCAACTCCATCATGGACACTAGCCTCCCCAGCAACCAGGACATCTTTAAAAGGCAATGCCTCAAAAAGGACCCCATTACCCAGCACAGGCCCCCTTTTTTCATTGCCACCATCAAGGATGTGGTTTGTACTACTTAGAACCATAGAACATTACAGCACAGAAACAGGCCTTTTGGCCCTTCTTGGCTGTGCAGAACCATTTTTCTGCCTAGTCCCACTGACCTGCACCTGGCCCATATCTCTCCATACACCTCTCATCCATGTACCTGTCCAAGTTTTTCTTAAATGTCAAAAATGGGCCCGCATTCACCACTTCATCTGGCAGCTCATTCCCCACTCCCACCACACTCTGCGTGAAGAAGACCCCCAATGTTCCCTTTAAACTTTTCCCCCTTCACCCTTAACCTCTGGTTTTTTTCTCCCCTGGCCTCAGTGGAAAAAGCCTGCTTGCATTCACTCTATCTATACCCATCATAATTTTATACACCTCTATCAAATCACCCCTCATTCTCTTACACTGCAAGGAATAAAGTCCTAACCTATTTAACCTTTCTCTGTAACTTAGTTTCTCAAGTCCAAGCAACATCCTTATAAACCTTCTCTGCACTCTTTCAACCTTATTAATATCCTTCCTGTAATTAGGTGACCAAAACTGCGTACAATACTCCAAATTCAGCCTCACCAATGCCTTATACAACCTCACCAATGCCTTATACAACCTCACCATTACATTCCAACTCTTATACTCAGTACTTTGATTTATAAAGGCCAATGTACCAAAAGCTCTCTTTACAACCCTATCTACTTGTAAAGCCACTTTTGGGGAATTATGTATCTGTATTCCCAGATCCCTCTGTTCTACTGCACTCCTTAGTGTCCTACCATTTACCTTATATGTGCTACCTTGGTTTGACCTTCCAAAGTGCAATACCTAACACTTGATGACATTAAACTCCATCTGCCATTTTTCAGCTCATTCCTCCAAGGTCTCTGAGCTTCTTGTCGAGCTTGGAGGGAATTATGGTGTTGAATGCTGAACTGTAGTCCAAGAGCAGCATTCTCACACAAGCATCCTTCTTCAGATGTGTAAGGACGGTGTGTAGAGCTGTGGCTATTGTATCATCTGTCGATCGGTTGTGTCGGTAGGTGAATTCTAGGGAGTCCAGTGTGGGTGGTAGCATGCTGCAAATGTAGTCGTTTACCAGCCTATCAAAGCATTTGCTTATTATTGGGGTGAGTGTGACAGGACGCCAATCATTCAGACATGTTACCATGGTCTATTTAAGATGTCTATAAATGACCTGGATGAAAACATAAATGGGTAGTTTAGTAAGTTCGTGGATGATACCAAGATTGGAGTTGTGGATAGTGTAAAAGACTGGCAAAGAATACAGTGCAATATAGATCAGTTGAAAATATGGGCAGAGAAATGGCAGATGGAGTTTAACCCAGGTAAATGTGAGGCATTGCACTTTGGTAGGGCTAATGCAAGGAGACAGTACACTTAAGGGCAAGGTCCTTAATGATGTTGCTGAGCAGAGAGATCTTGGGATCCAAGTTCATAGCTCCTTGAAAGTGGCTACACAGGTCAATAGGGTGGTTAAGAAGGCTTATGGAATGCTTGCTTTTATTAGTCAAGGCATTGAATTCAAAGGTCAAGATGTTATTTTATAAAACTCTGTTTAGGACACTTATGGAGTATTGCCTACAGTTCTGGTCACCCCACTATAGGAAGGATTTTGAGTGTTTGGAGAGGGTGCGGAAGAGGTTTACCAGGATGCTCCCAGGTTTAAATGGCATGAGCAGCAGCATGAACTTGGGTTGTTTTCTCTTGAGCACCGGAGGCTGAGGGGGGATCTGATAGAGGTTTATAAGATTATGAGATGCATAGAGAGAGTATCTGTTTCCCAAATGTCCAGAAGGCATGCATTCAAGGGTATAGGGGGTAGGTTCAAGAGGGATGTGAGGGTAAGTTTTTTTTACTCAAAGAGTGGTGGACACCTGGAATGTGCTGCCTGGTACAGTGGTAGAGGCGAGTACATTAGAGGCTTGTAAGAGACATTTGGACAGGCACATGGATATGAGGAAGATGGAGGGATATGGACATGGTGTAGGTAGGAGGGATTAGTGTATAGGTATTTTTGATTTGTTATTTAGCCGGTTTGGCACAATAGTGTGAGCAAAATGGCCTGATTCTGTGCTGTACTCTTCTATGTCCTGTGTTTATTAAGTACACCTGTACACCTGCTCGCTAATGTAAATTTCTAATCAGCCAATCATGTGGCAGCAACTCAATGCAAACATAGTCAAGGAATTTAATTGTTGTTCAGACCAAACATCAGATTTGAGATGAAATGTGATCTGTGACTTTGATGTTGATGCCAGGTGAGGAGATGATCGTGCGGATAGTCAGAGGCTTTTTCCCAGGGCTGAAATGGCTAACATGAGAGGGCACAATTTTAGGGTACTTGGAAGTAGGTACAGAGGAAATAGAACCATAGAACATTACAGCACAGAAACAGGCCTTTTGGCCCTTCTTGGCTGTGCCAAACCATTTTCTGCCTAGTCCCACTGACCTGCACCCGGGCTATATCCCTCCAGACCCCTCTCATCCACATACCTGTCCAAGTTTTTCTTAAATGTCAAAAGTGAGCCCGCATTTACCATTTCATCTGGCAGCTCATTGCACACTCCCACCACTCTCTGTGTGAAGAACACCCCCCCCCCAATGTTCCCTTTAAACTTTTCCCCCTTCACCCTTAACCCATGACCTCTGGTTTTTTTCTCCCCAGCTTCAGTGGGAAAAGCCTGTTTGCATTCACTCTATCTATACCCATCATAATTTTATACACCTCTATCAAATCACCCCAAATTCTCCTACGCTCCGGGGAATAAAGTCCTAACCTATTCAACCTTTCTCTGTAACTCAGTTTCTCAAGTCCCAGTAACATCCTTGTAAACTTTCTCTGCACTCTTTCAACCTTATTAATATCCTTCCTGTAATTAGGTGACCAAAACTGCACACAACACTCCAAATTCGGTCTCACCAATGTCTTATACAACCTCACCATTACAATCCAACTCTTATACTCAGTACTTTGATTTATAAAGGTCAATGTACCAAAAGCACTCTTTATGACCCTATCTACTTGTGAAACCACTTTTAGGGAATTATGTATCTGTACTCCCAGATCCCTCTGTTCTACTGCACTCCTCAGTGTCCTACCATTTACCTTGTATGTTCTACCTTGGTTTGACCTTCTGAAGTGCAATACCTCACACTTGTCCGCATGAAACTCCATCTGCCATTTTTCAGCCCATTTCTCCAACTGGTCCAAATCCCTCTGCAAGCTTTGAAAACCTTCCTCACTGTCCACTACACCTCCAATCTTTGTATCATCAGCAAATTTGCTGATCCAATTTGCCACATTATCATCCAGATCATTAATATAAATGACAAATAACAATGGACCCAGCACTGATCCCTGTGGCACACCACTAGTCACAGGCCTCCACTCAGAGTAGCAATCCTCCACTACCACTCTCTGGCTTCTTCCATTGAGCCAATGTCTAATCCAATTTACTACCTCTCCATGTATACCTAGTGACTGAATCTTCCTAACTAACCTCCCATGCGGGACCTTGTCAAAGGCCTTATTGAAGTCCATGTATACAACATCCACTGCCTTCCCTTCATCCACTTTCCTGGTAACTTCCTAGAAAAACTCTAATAGATTGGTTTGACCTACCACGCACAAAGCCATGCTGACTTTTTCTAATAAGTCCCTGTCTATCCAAATACTTGCAGATCCTATCTCTTAGTATTCCTTCCAATAATTTACCTACTACCGATGTCAAACTTACTGGCCTATAATTTCCCAGCTTACTTTTTGAGCCTTTTTTAAACAATGGAACAACATGAGCTATCCTCCAATCCTCTGGCACCTGACCCATGGATATCGACATGTTAAATATTTCTGCCAGGGCCCCTTCAATTTCAACACTAGTCTCCTTCAAGGTCTGAGGGAATACCCTGTCAGGTCCTGGGGATTTATCTACTTTGAGTTGCCGCAAGACAGCAAGCACCTCCTCCTCTTTAATCTGTATAAATTCCATGTCCTCGCTACTTGTTTGCCTTGTTTCCATAGACTCCATTCCAGTTTCCTTAGTAAATACAGATGCAAAAAACCCATTTAATATCTCTCCTATTTCTTTTGGCTCCATACATAGCCGACCACTCTGATGTTCAAGAGGACCAATTTTATCCCTTACTATCCTTTTGCTCTTAACATACCTGTAGAAGCTCTTAAGATTATCCTTCACCCTGACTGCCAGAACAACCTCATGTCTTCTTTTAGCCCTCCTGATTTCTTTCAAGTAATTTCTTACTCTTTTTATACTCCTCAAGCATCTTATTTGCTCCCTGTTGCCTTTACATGTTATACATCTCTCTCTTCTTCTTTATCAGAGTTCCACTATCCCTCAAGAACCAAGGTTCCTTATTCTTATTCACTTTGCCTTTAACCCTGACAGGAACATACAAACTCTGCACTCTCAAAATTTCTCCTTTGAAGGCCTCCCACTTACCAATCACATCCTTGCCAGAGAACAACTTGTCCCAATCTACGTTTTTTAGTCCCTTTCTCATTTCTTCAAATTTGGCCTTTTTCCAGTTTAGTTCTTCAACCCGAGGACCAGATCTATCTTTATCCATGATCAAGTTGAAACTAATGACATTATGATCACTGGAACCAAAGTGTTCCCCTACACACACTTCCGTCACCTGCCCTAACTTGTTTCCTAATAGGAGATCTAATATTGCATCCTCCCTAGTTGGTACATCTATATATTGATTTAGAAAACTTTCCTGAACACATTTCACAAACTCTAACCCATCTAGACCTTTAACAGTATGGGAGTCCCAATCAATGTGTGGAAAATTAAAATCCCCTACAATCACAACTTTCTGTCTCCTGCAGTTGTCTGTTACCTCTCTGCAGATTTGCTCCTCCAATTCTCGCTGACTATTGGGTGGTCTATAATACAACCCTATTAATGTGGTCATACCTTTCCTGTTTCTCAACTCCACACATATGGCCTCAGTAGACAAGCCCTTTAATCTGTCCTGCCAAAGCACTGCTGTAATATTTTCCCTGACTAGCAAAGCCACGTCCCTACCCTTCATCCCTCTGCCTCTACCACGTCTGAAACATCGGAACCCTGGAACATTGAGCTGCCAGTCCTGCCCCTCCTGTAGCCAAGTTTCAGTAATGGTTATGATGTCATAATGCCATTTGTCAATCCAGGCCATCAGCTCATCTGTCTTTCCCATTATACTCCTCGCATTGAAATATACACACCTCGGAAGATTATTACCACCACATACAACCTTACTATTTGTGACTTTGCATGAATTACTAACATCATTTATTTTTACCCCCGTTCCACAATCTACTCTAGCACTCTGGTTCCCATCCCCCTGCAAATCTAGTTTAGACCCTCCCCAATAACACTAGCAAACCTCCCTGCAAGTATATTGGTCCCCCTGTAGTTCAGGTGTAAACCGTCTCTCTTGTACACTTCCCACCTGCCCCAGAAGAGGTCCCAATGATCTAGAAATCTGAAACCCTGCCCCCTATACCAGTTTCTCAGCCACATGTTCATCTGTCAGAGCATCCTATTCTTACCCTCACTGGCACGTGGCACAGGTAGCAATTATTGGAGTATAAAAGTTGTATTGTTTGCTGTGTAACCAAAACTATGTAGTCTGAGTTTGCTATTTGCTATGCATGTATCCAATTGAATGTAGAAGACAATGGTGTGTTAATGAGAGGTAGCTAAGAGATGTAGATTAGAACATGATTAAGTCAATGGGTAGAAACAATAGTGGCGGGTGTACTTGTGATACGCAACTATAGACCGATTGGATATGCTAATGCAACTAAACCAGGAGATTGCTATAAAAAATGCTATGTACAAGGATCGGTGGGCAATCAGCGACAAGCTCACTGACTGTCTCAGCTTTGATTTGCAAATTAAAGTTTAATACTTCTTGAAGAATCTTCTGCGTCTCCTGGTCGTTTGTGGGGCACGAGAAACCACAACAAAATTGGCGACTGCGGCAGGACCAGAAAGAGACCCGCGGAAAGGAAACGGCAGATTGGGGACGCTTCCCAGTCCTCTAGGGACCCCCAGAAGGCTAACAGAATTAAGGGTGCACCCAAACAAAAGGTAAGCGCTTTTTGCGACAATTTGGACTAAGAATTCTGTTGGTCTTGGAGTCTCAGAAGTGTGGAACCTCTGCCGAAGGGTCTCTCCGGTCCAAAGAATCTGGCAGAATTGGGGGTTAACAGGATGCTCAGAGGATTGATCAAGAACACTGCAGTGAGGGTAAGTACAAATAAGTTAATAAGAAGTTAAGTTAAGAAAAATTCCACGTGGTGTTGGTAAATCTCTGTGGATACCGCTTCGTATAAAATGAAGGTCTGAACAGGCAGGGAAAGGGAAAATAGAGAAAATCCTCGTGGATACCACCTTAAGAGATAAGGGTCTGAATAGACGAGGTGCAAAGAGCAAGTTCTGTGGATACCGCTCTGAATAGAGGTCTGTACGGGCAGAACAGAATAGGAAACAAGGACAGTCCAATATATAGTTTAAAGCGCTGGTAGATAGACGATAGACTAGGCATAGAATTAGGGTAAATATTATCCAGTAAACGAACTGTGAATCTCTGAAATACCTTAAAAAGAGAGAATAACATGACAGGTAAAGGAACGGCAGTAGACATTCTGAGCAAAAAATTCCCGATAAATAAATATGAGATCACAAAAACTTCAGAAAAATGGGAAAAAAGAACCAAAAACCTGGTCACAAAGTGGCCAAGAGAAGGAACGTTTGATGTAAGCTTGTGCGAAGAAATGGAGGGACTAATTAAAAATTACAAACCAAAAGATAAATCTAAGAAAAGAGGGCAAAAAAAGAGAACGAGAAATGGAAGTGCTAAAACTCTAAAGAACGGAGGGAGAAAGGCTGAGGAGGACAGGTAGAATATTGATTACAAGCGGGGAAGACACTAAGGTGCTGGAGAAACAGCCTGAGAGAGAGGAAGGTACAGTGAGAAGCTGGCTTCAGCTCCGTACCCGGATGCGAAAGAAACAGAAAAGCCCCCTCCCTATAATGAGGAAGGAACCCCTAAGCAGTGCCCCCTGCTGACGGGAACAGTAAACATGCAGGGAGAAGTACAAGTTTGGGATAATGAGGAGGAAAGAAGACAATACGTGAAGGAAAAAGCGGCGATATGGAAGGAGATACAGGCAGAAAGGATAAAGGTGGAACAGGCAAAGAGAGAAATGAAAGAAGAGATTGAATGGATGAAATACTTGAGAGAGGAAAAGGAGTATGAGGAGTATCCGTTATACCATAGAAATAAACAGACTAGAAAAGAAAGTGGCTCATCAGGGCAGGAAGAGATGAGGCATTCAAGAGGAAGTGGAAAAAAGATAGGAGATGAGAGTCTTGGAGAAACACAAGAGAGAAGGGAATCAAGCACGAGTAAGGATCATGAGGAGTCCCTGCCACAGGTGTACAGACACGGACAGGAAGAAAGAGAAGGTGACTCATTGGAGGGGCAAGAGTTAAGTGGAGAGAGAGAGGATGCGAGAATTTGTGGGGAAGAGGTAGGAGGCAGAAGCCTAGAAGAGCAGAAGGAGGCGGTTGGGGAGCGACTTGCGCAAGTAGAGAGAGAGCTAGATAAGTTACTGAGAGGGGATTGCCAGAGGAGATGCGAAAAATACTCCAGGGGCCAACCTAGTATTGAATCAAGACAGAAAAGTAGGACTCCACAGGGAGACCGAGGGAAGAAGAGGACCCCAGAGAAATTTGTGTGGGAGGCAGTAAAGACATACCCTGAGACAGATGGGGAGTCAGGCGAGGAGGAGAGCCAGGGCAGGTGGGAAGAAGGAGGAAGAATGATGCCGTTGTTAGTTACAGGACAAGTGCAGTACATCCCTTGGGGATCCCAGGACCTAGAAGAGCTGAAAAACACTGCCCAATCTACATGAAGGAGCAGGGAAATGGATTAGAGCCTTTGAAGAAGAAACGGCGGGACGATTATTGGCTATGGGAGATTTGAAGGCACTACTGATAAGGTTGATGGGAACCTCCAAATTTAACGAACTAATGGAAATGGCTGGCATAGTAAACTCGAATGACCCGAGAACTGATGGAGACGGGTTTGACAGAGTGAGGCAGAGGGTATGGCAGACCCTCAGGAAGCTTTATCCACCCAAAGTGGACCCCAAAGCCTTAAAGGGGGATCCACTGAGAGACACTGAAAACCCAGCAGCCTACGTAGAAAACCAGTTGAAAAGGTGGAGACTAGAGACTGAGCAAGAGGTGGAAAATAGCTTATTTATCACCACACTGTTCTGACATAGCATTTTGGATGCAATGCCTCCGCAAGTAAAATCCAAACTGGAGGAAGTGGTTGGGCTGACGTCAATGACCCCACAAGAATTTAGAGACCACGTAGTCCATGCAGTTGAGAAATACCGGAAAGACAAATGAAGGTTGGCTGAGCAGCAGGAAGAGGTGCAAAGAAAGTTAATACAAATGCAGCTCGAAGAACTCAAAAAGAAGGAAAAAGAGAAAAGCAAAAAGATACTGCCAGCAACCACCAGTCCGAGTACAGCCATCGAACTGGATGAAGCACCGCTATATGGAGGAACTGATCATACTGTAAGACAAGGGCCGGAAAACCCCATGCCAATAATCAATGTCTTTGGAGGAGCATTCCCACTAAATTCAAACAGCCCAGACAGGACTGGAAGTCCCAAGGAGGGAGACAGAGGAGCTATGGGCAGAGGGGACCAGTGAGGAAACAGGAGGAAAGGGAGGTAGAGAGATTGTGCTGGGGATGTAATCAGCCAGGTCACATGAGAAGAGATTGTCCGTTTACACCATGGCCTGTCCCACACCAGCAGGAATCGATAAGAAGGGAACTAAAGTTTAGCCAAGGACCAGCCCCCACAGGCCCAAGCGGACCTGTGAACCCCTATGCGAGGTATTAGGGGTGCCCCGAGAACTCGAGTGGGAAGGGACATTACCCAATGATAACAAGGGAGGCAGACGAGGAACCCATTGTTCAGGTTATGTTAGAAGGGCAACTGACACCAATGATGATAGATACTGGAGCCACGTACACTTGCGTACAGCCACAGTATGCCCTTTATTAAGACGGTAGGGTTCTCGGGGAGAAAACACAGTTGACACAGTGCACGGCTCCAGTGCAGTTGAGAATGGGAAATAAAGGAATTGTTTTGCCGGTGCTAGTATTTAAAGGAACTCCTATTAATCTGTTAGGCAGAGATGCCTTATTGAAACTGGAATTAAAACTAGAATGCACCAGAAATGGGCTGAGTGTGGAAAGAGCAGGGGCTCAATTGATAGTGCGAGAAGACAAGAAGGCTAATGTCTTTTGGATAGGAGACATCGCAGATCAGATTCAGGAAACCTGGGGGAAATGGAAAAAGGCCGTGCAGGCTATATTACCCAGGGCTGTAATGCCCAAATCTGAGCTACATTGTACAGTGATTTTTGACGAGACTCAGAACAGGGAGTTAGAGGAGAGATGGCACCTGGAGGCATGTACCCAACAGCACCTGGAGGGGGAGGCTGTGATAATTGGAAAGCAAGGGGCAGCTTTACAAGTTAAGTGGAACACCTTTTTAGAAAAATGGTACAGGATACCGGAGGCTGCGCCCCACGTAACGTTGTTGGTAAACAAGGGATATCAGTCTAAAGACTTAGGACCCTTAGTTAAGAGTGCTGAAACCGTAACAGTGTGGAGGAAAATCATGCCAGAGGTGTGGATATCAGAAGACAATGATTGCATTAAAATAATGGTAAGTGTAGATATGGTAGGGACAGTGAGAGAGGTCGAAATAACTCCCCAACCACACATGCCATTGCTGGGAAAGGAAAGAGGCCAGCAGAAAGATAGAAGGTTAGATGAGTTGCTGTCTATTCTGTGGTCACAGCATGACACAGACGTAGGGAAAATAAAAACAGCTAGTCCGGTGGAAATAAGGCTGAAAAGGGGAGCAATTCCACCCAGGAGACCACAATACCCTCTAAGACCAGAAGCAGAAGAGGGAATAGCATCGACAGTGCAGGAGTTGCTTGAAATAGGAGTGCTTAAAAGAACAAACAGTCCAGGCAATACCCCGTTGCTGCCAGTCTTAAAAGCAGATAAATCTAAGTGGAGATTGGTGCATGATTTGCGAGCGGTAAATGATGTGGTAGAGGACTGGCCAGCGGTAGTCCCCAACCCACATTCGCTTTTAACTACCGGTAATGTTCCACCAGAAGCAAGTTACTTTTCAGTGATTGATTTGTGTTCGTCTTTCTTCAGCATTCCTCTAGCCGACCAGTGTCAGTATCTGTTTGCATTTACTTACAGAGGTGCTCAGTATACCTATACCAGAATGCTGTAAGGATTTAAACATTCACCACACGTTTTTAATCAGGTGTTGAAGGCAGACCTAGAGGGCATGCCATTGGAAAGTACATTGTTGCAGTATGTGGATGACCTGTTGATTTGCTCCCACAGTAAGGAACAGGGTGAGCAGGACACTATAACTCTGTTAGAGAAGCTGGCGCACGGAGGACATGAAGTATCCAAAAAGAAACTGCAATTTTGCACGCAGCAGGTGGAATACTTAGGCAGGGTAATATCCAAGGGAGTGAAGGCGATAGCACCAGATCAGATTGAGGCAATAACTAAGGCCCCTAAACCCCAGACTGTAGGGCAGATGATGACGTTTTTGGGAATGGCAGGGTACAGCTCAGATTGGATAGGAGAATATGCTGAGATTGTGGCACCTTTGAGAAAGATAATGAAAGAAGCAGGACATACAAATTTGAAGAACGGCTTACAGTGGAATGGAGAGGCGGAGATAGCTTTCAATACTATTAAGCAGGAATTGCAGTCAGCACCAGCATTAGCTTTGCCTGACTACGAGAAGGTTTTTCATTTGTATGTATCCAACCGACAGGAGGGTTATGTCACAGCCGTTCTAACACAGGAGACAGGCACAGGAAAAGCAAAGCAGCCGATAGCATACTACAGTATGAGACTAGATGAGGTGGCTCAGGGGTATCCACCCTGTTATCAGGGATTGGCGGCGCTGTACTATGCATATGGAAAGGCATCATCTGTAACCCTAGGCTATCCTGTGACTCTGTACACACACCACAAAGTAGCAGAATTGCTGGAAAGAAGGAAATTTGTGCTGACGCCAGCCAGGATAGCAGCGTATCAGATGCTATTGACATTTCCAGACATAACTATACAGAGATGCCTACCAGTAATATAGCCGATTTTGTCCCTTTGGGCTATGAAGGAGAGCCCCATGATTGTGTAGGGAAGACGATGGCATTTGCCAAATTGAGAGCAGATTTACGGTCAGAACCACTAGAGGATGCAGATAAAAAAGATTCTGTTCGTAGGTGGCTCTTGTTATAGGGATTATGATGGAAATCATGCAGGGTGCTCAGTAGTGCAGCAGGATCAGTCGAGCTATAAGATTATTAGGATGGAGTCCTGTCCCCAACCGTGTTCCGCCCAACTAGCGGAAATCAAAGCCCTGACAGCTGCGTGTGAAATGATGGAAGGTGAGAAAGTAGACATCTATACTGATTCGGCATATGCTAATGGAGTATGCCACTTGTTCGGGGCAGTGTGGAAACACAGAGGTTTTTAAAAAAGGAGTGGAGATCCCATACAACATTGTCAGCAAATTCTAGACTTAATAAAAGCCATAATGAAACCTAAAGCATTGGCTATAGTAAAATGCCAGGCACATAAAAAGGGAAATGATGTAATAACAAAGGGAAATCAAGCTGCGGACGAGGCAGCCAGAAAAGCATCTGTATGTACATCAGCTGTCATTGCCCCCCAGGTAAGCCTAGCTCCAGAACCTGTGGTAGAGGACCTAATTGAAATACAAGGTAAGGCAACTTTGGCAGAACAGACAATGTGGAGACGAAGGGGGGCCAAGCAGAACCCGGAAGGCTTGTGGAGCATGGAAGACGGTTTGTTGGTAGCGCCCACCCCTCTACTGACGATTCTGATTTCAGAAGCGCATGGGATTGACCATTGTGCAAGGGGGGAAGTGATAAAGAAAATAAAGAAGGATGGTTTTTGGTCACCTTATTTACAGGCTTCAGTGGACTTTGTCTTGTCACAGTGCGAGGTATGCGCACAGAATGCAGGGTTCGGACATCAGTTATTTGACTGGTTAGAAAGTAGACTCGGAGGATGGGGAGCATGGCTGACTAAAATGGCAATAACTGTCAGTATTGTATGGTTGAGCTGTGCGCTTGTGCTGTGCTGTTTTCTTCCTTGTCTCAAGTCTCTTGTAGTGTGTGCTGCAACCAAACAATTTCCGATGCTCGTGGCAATTACTGAAGCAAACTTAGTGGAGAAAGAAACACCAAAAATGTATTGTTACAGCCTACAACACCTGCAGGATGAACAAGAGCAAAACGACAGTGTGGGAGTAGATTGTAAGGGCTTCTGAGTCTTTTTCCCTGTCTCAGGTACAAAGGGACAGGTTTTTGGCTCAGCGGCCCAGGGTAACAGGGAGAGAATACTTTGAGGTCTTGGCGCAGAAAATTATAGTTTAACCGGAGATTTGGGAATAAGTGCTTGAGTTTATTGGGGCTTTTGTGCACGGACTCTTAGTCTTCTTTCTCTGTGTAGGGGGGATATATTGGAGTATAAAAGTTGCATTGTTTGCTGTGTAACCAAAACTATGTAGTCTGAGTTTGCTATTTGCTATGCATGTAACCAATTGAATGTAGAAGACAATGGTGTGTTAATGAGAGGTAGCTAAGAGATGTAGGTTAGAACATGATTACGTCAATAGGTAGAAACAAAAGTGGCGGATGTACTTGTGATATGCAACTGTAGACCGATTGGATATGCTAATGCAACTAAACCAGGAGATTGCTATAAAAATGCTATGTACAAGGATCGGTGGGCAACCAGCGACTAGCTCACTGACTGTCTCAGCTTTGATTTGCAAATTAAAGTTTAATACTTCTTGAAGAATCTTCTGCGTCTCCTGGTTGTTTGTGGGTCACGAGAAACCACGACACAATCTGGAGATTACTACTCTCGAGGTCCTGTTTTTCAGCTTCCTACCAAGCTCTCTGTACTCACTCTTCAGGACCTCCTGACTCTTTCTACCTATGTCATTGGAACCGATGTGTACCACGACATCTGGCTGATCTCCCTCCCACTTCAGAATACTGTGCACGCGATCAGAGACATCCCTGACTCTGGCACCCAGGAGGCAACAAACCATTCGGGAGTCTCTGTCACGACCACAGCATCTCCTGTCTGTACCCCTGACTATAGAGTCCCCTATCACTACCGCTCTCCTCTTCTTCCTCTCTCCCTTCTGCACTGCAGAACCAGACTCAGTGCTAGAGATCGGGCTGCCTCAGCTTGTCCCAGGTAAGTCATCCCCTCCAACAGTATCCAAATCAGTATTCCTGTTTTGGAGGGGAATGGCTACAGGGGAACCCTGCACTACCTGCCCGTTCCCCTTCCCTTGCCTGAAGGTAACCCAATTACCTGTGCCCTGTTCCTTAGGTGTAACTACCTCCCGGAAGCTATTACCTATAAACTGCTCATTCTCCCGAATGATCCGGAGGTCATCCAGCTCCTGCTCCAGTTCCCTAACGTGGTCTGTTAGGAGCTGCAGCTAGATGCACTTCCAGCAGGTATCGTTGTCAGGGACACCGGCGATCTCCCTGACTTCCCATATCCTGCAAGAGGAGCATTCCAACATCCTGCCTGGCATATTCTCTAGTCTGAACAAAAAAAAAGAAGAAAAACAGAAACTGACCGGAACCTACCCTCGCCTCTGCCTGTTTCGAGCCGAAGCCTGATTGAGCCAAAGCCGTCCCACTCTGACTCAGTTCGCTCCAACGATGGCCACTGTATATGGCGGTCTTTCTTTTAAACCTTGGCGCACTACGTCACGCACCTGCGCAGTCTAGCCTCTTTTCCCTGATCGG
Source organism: Hemitrygon akajei (assembly GCF_048418815.1). Classification (NCBI taxonomy): domain Eukaryota; kingdom Metazoa; phylum Chordata; class Chondrichthyes; order Myliobatiformes; family Dasyatidae; genus Hemitrygon; species Hemitrygon akajei. The sequence continues at coordinate 1,913,787 of NC_133146.1, forward strand.
TTAAACAAAAGAAAAACGACCTTTAATCAGCGATGCTTCAGTCTTCCAATCTCAGCCTCTTGCTTCGATTGAAAAGGGTTTGAAAAAGATGTCAGGGTTAAGTTTTTTTTACGCAGAGGGTGTGGAATGGGCTGCTGGCGATGGTGGTGGAGGCGGATACGATAGGGTCTTTTAAGAGAATCCTGTATAGATACATGGAGCTTAGACGAAATAGAGGGCTGTGGGTAACCCTAGGTAATTTCTAAAGTAAGTACATGTTTCGCACAGCATTGTGGGCCAAAGGGCCTGTATTGTGCTGAAGGTTTTCTATGTTTCTATCTCACAAACTGCTGATCTCCTGCGATTTTCATGCACACCAGTCTGGATAGAGCATTGGCTGATTGGCAGTAGACATGGAGTGGGAATAGAGGAAGCCTTTTCTAACCGGCTGCCAGTGAATAGTGGTGTTCTGCAGGAGTCAGTGTTGGGGCCATTTCTTTTTACGTTCTATGTCAATGATTTGGATGTCAGGATTGATGGCTTTATGGCCAAGTTTGCGAATGATACAAAGATAGATGGAGAGGCAGGGAGTCTGCAGAAGGATTTAGACAGATTAAGAGAATGGGCAAAGAAGTAGCAGATGGAATATCATGTAGGGAAATGTATAATCATTCACTTTGATAAAAAGAATACAAGCATAGACTATTTTCTAAATGGGGAGAAAATTGGTAGTAAGGAAGGCAAGTACAATGTTAGTTTTGATTTCAAGATGACTAAAATAGAAAAACAAGGATGTAATTCTAAGGCTTTATAAGGCACTGGTGAAGCCTCACTTGGAGTTTTGGGCCCTTTATCTAAGAAAGAATGTACTGACATTGGAGAGAGTTCAAAGAAGGTTCACAAAATTAATTATGGGATTGAAAAGCTAATCCTATGAGGAGCTTTTGATGACTCCGGACCTGCACTCCCTGGAATATAAAAGAATGAGGTGAGTTCTCATTGAAACCTATCGAATGTTGAACAGCCTGATAGAGTGGATATGGAGAAGATGATTCTTATAACGGATGAGACTAAGACCAGTGGGCACAACCTCAGACTGGTGGGACATCATTTAGAACAGAGATGAGAAGGAATTCCTTTAGCCAGATGATGGTGAATCTATGGAGTTTGTTACCACAGGTGGCTAAGGAGGCCAGGTCATTGAGTGTATTTAAGGTGGAGGTTGATTGTTTCTTGATAATGCAGGGTGTAAACGGTTACAGGGAGAAGGCAGGAGAATGGGTTGAGAGGGAAATGGATCAGCCATGATCAAATGGCAGAGCAGACTTGATGGGCTGGATGACTTAATTCTGCTCCAATATTTTATGTTCTTATGTAACCATGCAAGAGATTTTGACTGTGGAATAATTCTTAATGGCAGATGGGATGGTTTGAGTATCTCACAAACTATTGATCTCCTGGGATCTTCATCCACAACAGTCCAACAGTCTCTAGAGTATACAGAGAGTGGTGCGACAATCAAAAAAAATTCAGGGAGCGGCAGTTCTATAGGCAAAAATGCCTTGTCAATAAGAGAGGTCAGAGGAGCATGGTCAGATTGTTTCAAGCTGACAAGTGATTGTAACTCAAATGGCCATGCATTACAGTAGTGGTCTGCAGAAGAACATATCTGAACACACAACACATTGAACCTTGAAGTGGATGGGCTACAGCAGCAGACCAGGAGCATACACTCAGTGGCCACTTTATTAGATACAGGAGGTACCACAGAGTGTATCTTTGTAGTATTATTGCACCTACCTGATTTTTTTTGGTTAAACCTTGTTATTGTCTGATCAAAGCCTGTAGGTTTGTTAACAGCTTTCTTGGACTTGTGGTCTACTACTTTAGCTTTGTAGCGCACATGTGATTGGCTTTATTAATCCCTGTGCCCTGTTGATTTAAAGGATTAACAGCAAAACTTCAATTTTCTATTGCTTATTCCACAATTCATCTGATTGTCATTCTCTCTTTCAGATTAAAACTTCCAGCCCAGGTGTACTTACAAGGGGTACGGGTAGGGTAATAGGGTAAATGCAAGCAAGTTTTTCCCACTTAGGTTTGGTAAGACTAGAACCAGAGATCATGGGTTAAGGGTGAAAGGTGAACTATTTAAAGGAAGCATGAGGGGAATTTCTTCTCTCAGAGGGTGGTGCAAATGTAGAATGAGCTGTCAGCTGAAGTGATGAATGAGGGTTCGATTTCAGCATTTAGGAGAAGTTTAGGTAAGTACAAAGAAGGCACGAGAGCAGCTATATTTCATTAGGAGTCTGAGGAGATCTGGTAAGTCACCAAAAACACTTGCAAATTTCTACAGGTGTGCCATGGAGAGCATTCTAACTGGCTGCATCATCATCTGGTATGTGGGTGGTGGGGGGGGGGAGATGTTACTGCACAAGATTGAAATAAACTGCAGAGAGTTGTAAATTTAGGTCCATCATGGGTACTAGCCTCCAGAGTATCCAGGACATCTTCAAGGAGCAATGCCTCAAAAAGAGAGCGTCCATCATTAAGGACCCCCATGGCCCAGATCATGCCTTGTTCTCATTGCTACCATCAGGAACAGTACCGAAGTCTGAAGGCATATGCTCAATGGTTCAGGAACAACTTATTCTCCTCTGCTATCTGATATCTGAATGGCATTGTACACTAACTCACTACTCTTTTATTTCTATTTTTGCACTATTTATTTAATTTTAACTATTAAATATAAATCTATATATATATATATACACACACTTACTGTAATTCATGTTTTTTCCTATTATTATATATTGCATTGTGCTGCTGCCACAAAGACAACAAATTTAATGAACATCCTGGTGATATTAAACCTGATTCTGATTCTGAGGGGATGTCTATGGTAGTCTATGATCTGGTTGAAGGTCAATGGGATTACAGATAATGATAGTTTGACATGGACTAGATGGGCCAAGTGGCCTGCTTCCATGCTGTAATGTGCTATGACTCTTCCTCAGACAACTCTTAACTGAATCAATGGATCTGAAACGGGAAACTGGAAAAATCTAGTACTTTAAAGAAATCTTGGGCCCTGCTTCATGCTTGCAATAAAACATTGTAATTTTATGCCATATTTTTCCATATAATTTGCATATCACTTGCATTTTAGTAATTCATAAGACTTTGCAGAACTCATTAATAATAACTTTTAAACCAAGTCTTACAGGATTTCACCTTGTATCTACACTTAGTTGCCACTTTATTAGGTACACCAACAATCATTCCATAGTCAAAGTACTTAGATCACATTTCTTCCCCGTTCTGATGTTTGATCTGAACAACTGAACCTCTTGTCCATGTCTGCATGCTTTTATGCACTGAGTTGCTGCCACAGGGTTAGCTGGTTAGATATTAGTGAAAAGGTGTATAGGCATACCTAATAATGTGGCCATGTATATTACATTATTATCAGAGTTACAACTGCTTGGGCAGAAAGAGTGGTGAGATGCACTGATAATTTACATTTTGTGAGTGTTTTTCACTGCTGGAAGTTCCCCTGAGGAAATGAGTTCTGATCACATACGGGCTCCTCTGTGCATCATTTGGAGCTGAATACAAACCATCAAATCAATGACAAATATCCCACTCAACTCAGCTGACCATGAAGAATAAATTTAAAATATCTTAATCCAGAAAACATACCATTACATTCTTGTTAGAAGTAAGGCAACGTAAATTTAATTTCTCTGTGGGGAAAGAAGTATTACACTTTTAGATTAATTAAGACATTATTTGAACTTGATTCAATAAACAAACCACAAGTCTGGCAGCATCTTGTTTTTATTTGTTTTTTATCTAGAGATACAGATCAATAACAGACCCTACCAGCCCAACAGGCCATGCTTCCCAGTTACACCCATGTGACCAATTAACCTACTAACCCAAACGTTGTAATGTATGAGGAAACCCACGTGTTCACAGGGAAAACATAGAGACAGCGGCAAAACAGAACCTGGGTTGCTGGCACAGTAAAGCGTTATGCCAACAGATGCACTAACCTAAATCTGTAGAGGGAAATGGGCTATCAACATTTTCTGACTCCTTTTATCTGGACTGAGTCTGTTTCACTCTACAGGTACAATCGTACCTCTCAGTTCCTCCAGCACTGTGTGTTTAACTGTTTCGCAATGCCTTGTGTCTCCATTATAAACATGATGTTTTTCTTGTTAACCCGAAGCCACAGCTGGTGACGTAAGTGATGGAAAGGGTAATTCCATCACTTTTCCCCCAAACTCTCCTTCAAAAACTGCTGGAATACTGTGCCAACTCGTTGCTGTAAAATTTAACCACTTATACAGGGAGAACTATTGTGTCTGGACCTCCTCTTTGAGCCTAGATTTAGTATTTGCCATTTCCAGATACTCACTCACTGCTGCTTGTACACTCAGAGGCCACTTTATTACGTGTAGTAACTACAGGATGTCTCTAATAAAATGGCCACTGAGTGTATGTTTGAGATCTTCTGCAGCTGTAGACCACCCACTTCAAGGTTCGATGTGTTGTGCATTCAGAGATGCTCCTCTGCACACCACTGTTGTAATACATGGTCATTTGAGTTACAGTCAACTTGAAACAATCTGGCCATCTCCTTTGCCCTCTCTCATTAACAAGGTGTTTTCACCCACAGCACAGCCGCTCACTGGAATTTTTAAATTTGTTTTTCATACCATTCTCTGTAAATTCTAGAGACTGTTGTGGGTGAAAATCCCAGGAGATCAGCAGTTTCTGAGATACTCAAACCACCCCATCTGGCACTAACAATCATTCCATTGTCAAAGTCATTTGAATCACATTTCTTCCCCACTCTGATGTTTGGGCTGAACAACAACTGAACCTCTTGACCAAGTCTGCAAGCTTTTATGCATTGAATTGCTGCCAAATGATTGGCTGATTAAATATTTGCATTAACAAACAGGTGTACAGGTGTGACAAATGGCCAATGAGTGTATTTGTTGCTTGATGTAGTGTGCTGTGCTGAACAACTAATGATCTAGCATTTAACAAACATAAGGTCATACAGATAATGCTTCTACGTTGTGTTCTGAGAAAGATAGTTACATGCTCTGGAAAAAACAATTCATTTCCAAGAATCAGAGCAATTTATTTATTTATTGAGATACAGCATGGAATAGGCCCTTCCTCACCTAATCATGGGGCAATTTAAAATGACCAATAACCCTTATGTCTTTAGACTGTGGGAGGAAACTGGAGAAACCAGAGGAAACCCATGTGGTGATGGGGAGAATATACAAACTCCTGACAGACAGCAATAAGAATTGAACCTGGGTCGCTCATATTGTAAACATTGGTGCAGAGCCATTAGTCAATACGCAACCCAGGGCAGTACAATGTGGAGGGCATGCTGTTGTCCTTGCAGCAGGCTCCCCCACTCCATGCAGCAGATAAATCAAAAGGATTCTTTGCAGTGATGGGACCCACTGCCTGGGCTCTCTGACTGGCCATTTTCGAGATCCCAAGGACGACCGCACCTTTAAGGTTCTGAGGCTTTGCAGCCCTGGGTTCGAGCAGTGTGGGAGAAAATGGAATATCAAGAACAGTGGATCAGCTGTCAGGGGACTGTGTACTCAGATCACACTCTCTCTCTCTCATTGGTGGGGGAGAATTTGTTGTGGATTCTCAAGTCGGAGAACTCGGAAAAAAAGAAACGTGGCAGACCTTAACACCATAATAAGTGAGTTGTTTGGCTTTGTTGGTCTCCCCTCTCTGTCCCTTTATTAAGGAGAAGAGAGAGCCTGTGGTATGTTGAACTGTCGGGAGAACAATTAGTTTTTGTGGGACTGTAGATCATGGTCTTTATTGAAGACCATGGTCTATTGCTTGCCTGGTGGGTGGAGAGTGCTGATGCTCTTGTTTGTGGGAGGGTGAGTTGGGGAGGCTTGGGGGCTCTAACGTTTTACTGTCACCCTTCTGTTTTTGTGGATGTTTGTGAAGAACAAGTATTTTAGGTTGTATATTGTACACATTCTCTGATATTAAATGGAAATATTGAACCATTGAATGGCAGAGACCGATACAGTTTGACACCAGCAACATTGCCATAGCTGCTAGTCAGCTTTGAGCTCATCATAGGTCTGCCTTGGTGACTCCAGCTCAGGATTTTTCTTCAGGGTTTACCCACAAAGCCTTTCCCATCAGTGGATACAGTGGCAAGGCAGCAGAGGGTTGAGATCAGAGTTTTCCTTCTTCTCGATGAACCATCAACCACGGCTGAAGAGCCCCATTGCCTGGGTTCATTTACACCAGTTTCTTTTAAAGATTAAAGGCATGTGTTGTTGAAACAAGGCTCTGAGAGGATGTTAGCAGTGTCGACCATTTGGCTCTCACCTTGACATGCATTCTATACAAAAAGATTATGTGATGCAAAAAGGGGATGCAACTTGTTTATCTTATCTGCCAGCCTGTTTGCAGGCTGTGGCAAGGGAGGCTGGCAGTTTAAGCAGCAGCCACGAGTCACAGCAGTGTAGCAGGTAGTATACTGCCTCACATCTCCAACAGGCTGGATACAATCCTGATCTCAGGTACTCTCTGTTAGAATTTGCATGTTCTATCTCCCTGTATCCATGTGGTTCCACCAGCAACTCTCTCACTACCCCTCCCTTTCCCCTCTCACACTACCCCCCTTTCTCAGTACCCCTCCCTTTCCCCTCTCTCACTACCCCCCTTTCTCACTTCCCCTCCCCTTTCCCTCTCTCACTCCCCCCACCCAAGGATGTAATGGTTGGTGGATGAAAACTATCTTTAGTGTTGCTGGGAGGTGGAGAATCAAAGAACAGCTTGCAGGGTAACCGGTTGGAGATCAGGACTGATGGAGTTGCTGAAGACTAGCACAGACTCAATGAGCTGTGTGCCGCTCATATTAAATAAGTTGCTCACTGAGGTTCAGAGTTGATAAACTTTGTTCCTTTCCCCAACCTCAAAGAATTACATTTGACCCAAAATCCTCTAAATCTCTCCTAATCATGTACTTAATTGTTGCAAATGTGTCCGCCTCAACCACTATTCCCTGAAGCTCGGCCCAAATATGCACCGCCCTTTACATTGAAAAGCTGTCCCAATGTCCCTTTTAAATCTCCTGCCTCCAACAGCCATCATCATGAAGTGCTTTGAGAGGCACGCATTAACTCCAGCCTTCCGAACATCCTCAAACCATGCAATTCACCTACTGCCAAAATAGGTCGACAAGAATGCCATCTCCCTGCCTTCATATTCCTCTGGACCGTAGGACCCAGCGTTCAACTGTTGTTTATTGACTATAGCTCCACCTTCAATGCGACAAATTCCAACAAAGCTCAATCCATTCTGAGTCCTGAGCCAACACCTCCCTCTGCATGTGGATCCTTGATTTACTGAGCAGCACACTGCAGTCAGTAAGAAAAGGCAGCAACACCTCCAGCACAATTGCCCTAAATACCGTTATCCCACAAGGGTGCACCCTCAGCCCCTTGACTGCATGGCCAGATTCTGCTCTCTGCATGTGCAATTACCACCATAATGGGCCATATCTCACGTAATGAGCCAAATACAGGAAGGAGACAGAGAGCTTAGTAACATGGTGTTATGAGAACAACCAGTCCCTCAATGCAGCAAAACAAACAAGGAAGGAGGGCAGTGTACGTGGTACTGTCTGCATCAATGAGTGGGCCAAGACCTTTAAGTTGTGAACAGAACCAATAAGCTGTCCTGATGCAACCAGGTAGATATCACAATCAATGAAGCTTACTAATGTGTCTACTTCCTCAGGAAGCCAAGTCATATGCCGTGTCCCCATTGACCCTTACCAATTTTTATCAATGCACGATGGAATGCAGTCTATCTAAATGCATCAAGGTTAGATATGGCAGATTCTCTGTCTGCGGCTGCAAGAAATTGCCAACAATAGTGGACACAGCTCAGCACATCATAGACACCAGCCACCCTTTATGAATTATGTCTATATTTCAATGTTCAAAGTAAATTTCTTTTCAAAGTACATATATGTCACCACATACAACCCTGAGATTCATTTTCTCGTGGGCATACTCAGTAAATCCAAGAAAAACAATAGAGTCAATGAAAGATCGCAACCAACAGGACAGACAAAAAACCAATGTGCAAAAAACAACAAATTATGGAAATGCAAAAGAAAATAATAATAATAAATAAATATTGAGAAAATGAGATGAAAGTCCTTGAAAGTGAGTTCATAGATTGTGGGAACAGTTTAGTGATGGGGTGAATTAAGTTGAGTGAAGTTATCCCCACTGTTTCAAGAGCCTAATGGTTGAGGGGTAATAACAATTCCTGAGCCTATTAACGTGAGTCTTGAGGCTCCTGTACCTTCTTCCTGTACTTGATCTGGTATTGGGAAATGAACCTGGTCAGATGTCAGATCTCTTGGTGGGAGAGCATTTTAGAGGTAGAGATCACAACTCTTTCTCCTTTAGCAAAGAACTGGAAAGTGATAGGAACAGATAATTTGGGAAAGCATTTAATTGGAGTAGGCAGAAATATGATACTATTAGGCAGGAACTTGGGAGGATAAATTGGGAACTGCATTGCAGAAATGTGGCAAATGTTCAGTGAACATTTGCATCATATTCCGCATAGGTATGTTCCATTGAGGCATGTAAAGGATGGGAGGGTAAATGAATCATGCTGTACAAAGGCTGTAGAAATCTAGTTAAGAAGAAAAGTAAAGCTTACGAAAGGTTCAAGAAACTAGGGCTCTAGAAAATTACAAGGTCACTAGGAAGGAGCTTAAGAATGGAATTAGGAGACCCAGAAGGGCCCATGAGAAGGCCTTGGTGAGCAGGATTAAGGAAAATCCCAAGGCATTCTACAAGTATCTGTTATCTGTAAGTAGGGACCGTGTACAATCCTGATTTGATGGAGATGGATGTGTGAAGCATGGAGGAATATCTGGTGGAACTTTTGAAATGCCTGTTTCGCTGCCACTGCTACTGTGCGATTGGAAAAATCTCCGGGAGGAAGGCCCCGAATCCTCGGATTTGCCTGTTGCTTGGCAGCCGGTGCCGGGGTCGAAGCGCTCGGCAGAGATGGTGCTCGGTACTTGGTATCGGAGGACTGGTCGGAGGCACGAAGTTTTCCGACAGACTCGGAGTTGGCTGTGGTCGGAGCTCCCAAAGTGCTGTATCGGCAAGCTGCGGCGCTGGAGGTTCATGGCAGGAAGAGTTTTTCTTCCTTCTACCGTCTGCGTGAGATGATGGGCTGTCAGGACTTTTGAGACTTTCATTTAAACTGTGCCATGGACTGCTCTTTATCAGATTACAGTATTGCTTTGCACTGTTGAAACTATGTGTTATAATTATGTGGTCTTTGTCAGTTAGTCTTTTATCAATTATGGTATTGTCTGCACTGTTGAAACTATATGTTAACTATAACTATATGTAATCTAAGTGGTTTTGTGTAGGTCTTGTAGCTTTAGGTTTGTCTGATGGGTTTGTAGTTCCTTTCTGGGGAACGTGCTAAGACGGTAGCGCAATATCGATACGCAGCAGCTTCTCCATACTCTGGACTGGGGATTACCAAACGTTATGTGGTTTTTCTTGTGTGGTCTGTTTTGTGCTTTTTCATGATATCATTCCAGAGAACGTTGTCTTATTTTTTAACTGCATTGTATTTGTGGTTTATAAATGACAATAAACTGAATCTGAATCTGAATCTGAAGTATGTGAAGAGGAAAAAGATGAGCTGTGTGAGAATAGGACCAATCAGGTGCAACAGTGGAAATGTGTGCATGGAGTCAGAGGAGGTAGCGGAGGTAAGCAAAGGGAAAAAGACCTTGACAATTTTGGGGATGACTTACAGCGGACTGAAACGCTTGAGCATATAGACTTTAAGAAAAGTATGTGCTGGAGCTTTTGAAAAGCACTATCAGATAAATCACTGGGATCAGATGAGATATACAGTGGGAAGTGAGGGAGGAGATTACTGAGTGTCTGGCTATGATCTTTGCGTCATCATTAGGGACAGGAGAAGTACAGGAGGATTGGAGGGTTGCAAATGTTGTTCCCTTGTTCAAGAAAGGGAGTAGAGATAACCCAGGAAATTATAGACCAATTATAGACCAATTATAAACCCAGAAAATATAGACTTCAGTGGTGGGAAAGTTGTTGGAGAAGATCCTGAGAGGCAGGATTTATGAGCACTTGGAGAGACTAATCTGAGTAGGGATGGTCAGCATGGCTTTGTCAAGGGCAGGTCGTGCCTTACAACCCTGATTGGATTCTTTGAGGATGTAACAAAACACATTGATGAAGGTAGAGCAGTGGATGTAGTGTATATGGATTTCAGTAAGGCATTTGATAAAGTCCTCATACAAGGCTCCTTTAGAAAGTAAGGAGTCCTGGGATCCAAGAAGAACTTGCTTTGTGGATTCAGAACTGGCTTGCCCACAGAAGGCAAAGGGTGGTTGTAGATGGTTCATATTCTGCATGGAGGTCGGTCACCAGTGGTCTGCCTCAGGGATCTGTTCTGGGACCCCCTTCTCTTTGTGATTTTTATAAATAACCTGGATGAAGAAGTAGAGGATGAATTAGTAAGTTTGCTGATAACAGAAAAATTGGGAGTGTTGTGGATATTGTGGAGGGCTGTCAGAGGTTACAGTGGAACATTGATAGGATGCAAAACTGGGTTGAGAAGTGAAAGATGGACTTCAACCAAGGTAAGTGCAAAGTGGTTCATTTTGGTAGGTCAAATTTGAAGACAGAGTATAATATTAATGGTAAGACTCTTGGTAGTGTGGAGGATCTGAGAGACCTTGGGGTCCATGTCCATAGGACACTCAAAGCTGCTGTGCAGATTGACAGTGTTGTTAAGAAAGTGTGTGGTGTGTTGCCATTCATCAGCCATGGGATTGAGTTCAAGAGCCATGAGATAATGTTACAGCTATGTAAGACCTTGGTCAAACCCCACTTGGAGAACCATGTTCAGTTCTGGTCACCTCACGACAGGAAGGATGTAGATACTATAGAGAGAGTGCAGAGGAGATTTACAAGGATGTTGTCTGGATTGGGGAGCATGCCTTACGAGAATAGGTTGAGTGAACTTGACCTTTTCTCCTTGAGTGATGGAGGATGAGAGGTGACCTGACAGAGGTGTATAAGATGATGAGAGACATTGATTGTGTGGATAGCCAGAGGCTTTATCCCAGGGCTGAAATGGCTAACAGGAAGGGTGTTAGGTGCTAGGAAATAGGTACCAAGGGGATGTCAGGGGTAAGTTCTTCCACACAGAGAGTGGTGGGTGGGTGGAATGGGCTGCCAGCAATGGTGGTGGAAGCAGATACAATAGGGTCTTTTAAGAGCCTCTTAGATAGGTAAGTGGAGCTTAGAAAAATAGAGGGCTATGCGCTAAGGAAATTCTAGGAAGTATCTAGAGTAGGTTACATGGTCATCACAACATTGTGGGCCGAAGGGCCTGTAATGTGCTATAGGTTTCTATGTCCTATGTTCTATGTTCTTGATGGCAACAGTGAGAAGAGAGCATGGCCTGGGTGATGGTGGTTCTTGATGATGGATGCTGCTTTTCTGTGACAGCACATCATGTAGGTGTGCTCAATGGTGGGAAAGGCTTTACCCTTGAAGGATTTTCCATTCTCGCTACTTCTCGCTGCTTTACTAAAGCAGCCAGTGCAGTCAAAGACCCCACTCCCCTCCTCCATCGGACAGAAGATACAAAAGCCTGAAAACACATAACCACCAGGTTCAAAGATAATTTCAATCCCACTGTTATAAGTCTATTGAAGGTTTCCAAGTACAATTAGATTCTGAAACTCACAATCTACCTCATTATGATCTTTCATCTTACAGTATACGTAGGTATACTGCACTTCATCTGTAGCTGTTGTATTTTATTCTGAATTGTTCCTCGACATTTTAGGAACAGCTTCTTCCCACTGCCATCAGATTTCCGAATGAACAATGAACCTATGGACACTATTTCACTTTTTTTCTGTTTTGTTCTCTTTTTGCACTACCTGTTTAATTTAATTTATATATAATGTTATACGTCTTTCTAATTATAATTTATAGGTGATGTATTGCAGTGTACTGCTGCTGCAAAACAACACATTTCATGACATTGATATAAAACCTGAGTCTGATTCTAATTTCATTGTATCACCTCGAAGCACTGTGTAATGATTTGAGCTGTATGAACAGTATGTAAGACAATCTTCACTGACCTCATATGTGACAAAAATAAACCAATTCCATTTCCAACCTATGGCCCCTAATTTTTGTACCTTCTCCCTGAGAAAAAGACGATGCAATTTGCCCCTCCTGAACTTATATACCTCCATCAGGTCACCCCTTTATGTTTCAGGGAATAAGGTTCTAAGCTGTGCAACTTGGCCCTGTAACTCAGCCCCCCAATTCCAATCATCAGCCTGGTAAATATTTTCTCTACTGTTTCCTATCTTTCCTATAAGAGTTTGACCAAACTTACACACAATACTGTACATACAATACCAAGTGCAGCCCAATTCTCTGCTGAATAATATTTGCTTCTATACTGTTTGATCACAGTTTAATTTCACTCAGGACTCTCCTCATTCCCCCTGGATGATTTGGTTGAGTTACTTCTGAAAATCCCTTTTTCTTCTTCTAAAAATAATCCTATTTGAAATGTAAATACATTTGTGACAATGGGCTGAATAATCGTTCTGCTCTGCAATTCATGATCACAGTACGACAAAGGTCAGCCTTACCAAGCATAAGATATGTAAACTCTTGAAATGTGCAGATTAGAGGTTTTTATGTCTTCGAAACAGACTTTCACTTTCACTTAAATATTTTACTTTTATACTGTTGTTTGCCTTCCTCGTTACTTGGTGCACCTTCTGTGATTTGTATCAAGAATCTCTGAACACCAGCAGTTCTCAGTCCTGCACCATTTAAGAAATCCACTTTCCTATTGATGTTTCGCCAAATCAGATGATGTCACAATTCTCCCCATTAATGGCCAGGGAAAGTGAATCAAAAACTAGAGGGCATAGGTTTAAGGAGAAAGGGGGAAGATTGACAAGAGACATGCCAGGCAGCTTTTTTCAAATGAAGGGTGGTACTAGCTGCCAGAGAAAGTGGTTAAAGCAGATAAAATAACATTTAGAAGACATTTGGATAAGCACATGGATGGAAGTAGTTTGGAGAGATATGGGCAAATGGGATGAGTAAGGCAGGAGCTAATTTAGTGTCCAGTTGATGTGGGAGGCTAAACATTTAAGGGAGAAAGTCAGGAGAATATAAACACATGAGATTCTGCAGGTGCTGAAAATTTAGAGGAACACATACAAATTGCTAGAGGAACTTAGCAAGTCAAGCAGTATCTATGGAAAATGATAAAGAGCCAATGTTTTGGACTGAGACGCTTCATGAGAAATGATCAGGGTAAAGGGTTAGCATGACATTGTGGGCCAAAAGGTGTGTACTGTGCTGTGTTATGGTTTATGTTAATTGCAATCATAGAATCAATTTCACTCCTTCTATACTGACCATCAGGTAACCATCTAGATCAACCCCAGTTACCAGCACTCGGCCCATAACCTTCAATTCCTCCACTCATCCACATTCTTGAGGAATGCTGTGAGAATGCCCATCTCCACCAAATACTTAGGCAGTGTACTTATCGGGAAAATCTCCTGCCATTTACACACTCTATATTCCTCATAGTTTTGTACAACTCTTTCAAGGTTCTCATCACCCTCCTCTGCTCCAAGGGAAACAAACCTACCATTCACTCTTCCCTCATTGCTAAAACATTCCATCCCAGACAATGTTTTGGCAAATCTCCTGTGCAAGCACATGAGTCATGACCAGAATTGTACTTAATATTCTAGCTGCGGCTGCAAGTCCTGTAAACTTTGGCCATAGCCCACACACTCTTATGCCCTGTCTGCTGAAAGCTAGCATTACGTTTGACTTAAGTCTGCAAAATGTTTTCTGAACTGTGGGAGACAAAGCGATAATGCTGACCATCTCAACACCGAAGTAGTTTTGAGCACATCCCATGTGAACTACACTCAGTAATCACCTAAACCTTTGATGCAATATCAAAGAGAGTTTCTTATCACACACGTTATAATAACTATATATAACTTTATTAACAGACACAGAAGCAGAATGCCAATACTAGGAAAGAATTAAACATCAAATGACAAATGGCACACAGCCAGATTACCCTGGCATTATCTTTGATCTGATACTAATGAAGTGAAGTGGCAAAGGTCAAGATAAGCCATCTCTGTATATCACAATCAGAATCAGAATCGGGTTTATTATCACCGGCATGTGACATGAAATTTGTTAACTTAGCAGCAGCAGTTCAATGTAAGACATAATCTAGAGAGAGAAAAATAATAATTATTATAAATAAAATAAAACATAATAATAAATAAACAAGTAAAACAATTACAGATATTGAATAGATTTTTTTTTAATGTGCAAAAGCAGAAATACTGTATATTAAAAAAAGTGAGGTAGTGTCCAAAGCTTCAATGTCCATTTAGGAATCGGATGGCAGAGGGGAAGAAGCTGTTCCTGAATCGCCGAGTGTGTGCCTTCAGGCTTCTGTATCTCCTACCTGATGGTAACAGTGAGAAAAGGGCATGCCCTGGGTGCTGGAGGTCCTTAATAATGGATGCTGCCTTTCTGAGACACCGCTCCCTAAAGATGTCCTGGGTACTTTGTAGGCTAGTGCCCAAGATGGAGCTGACTAGGTTTACAACATTCTGCAGCTTCTTTCAGCCCCTCCACACCAGACAGTGATGTAGCCTGTCAGAATGTTCTCCATGGTACAAATATAGAAGTTTTTGAGTGCATTTGTTGACATGCCAAATATCTTCAAACTCCTAATAAAGTATAGCTGCTGTCTTGCCTTCTTTATGACTACTTCAATATGTTGGGACCATGTTAGATCCTCAGAAATCTTGACATCCAGGAACTTGAAGCTGCTCATTCTCTCCACTTCTGATCCTTCTATGAGGATTAGTATGTGTTCCTTCGTCTTATCCTTCCTGAAGTTCACAATCAGCTCTTTCGTCTTACTGACATTGAGTGCCAGGTTGTTGCCGCGGCACCATTCCACTAGTTGGCATATCTCACTCATGTATACCCTCTCATCACCACCTGAGATTCTACCAACAATGGTTGTATCATCAGCAAATTTATAGATGGTATTTGAGCTATGCCTAGCCACACAGTCACGTGTATATAGAAAGTAGAGCAGTGGGCTAAGCTCACACCCCAGAGGTGCACCAGTGTTGATCGTCAGCGAGGAGGATATACTTTTGTATTATCACCAATCCGCACAGACTGTGATCTTCCGGTTAGCAAGTCGAGGATCCAATTGCAGAGGGAAGTACAGAGGCCCGGGTTCTGCAACTTCTCAATCAATATTGTGGGAATGATGGTATTAAATGCTGAACTATAGCTGATGAACAGCATCCTGATGTAGATGTTGGTTGTTGTCCAGGTGGTCTAAAGCCATGTGGAGAGCCATTAAGATTATGTCTGCTATAGACCTATTGTGCCGATAGGCAAATTGCAATGGGTCCAGGTCCTTGCTGAGGCAGGAGTTCAATCTAGTCATAACCAACCTCTCAAAGCATTTCATCACTGTAGATGTGAGTGCTACCAGGCGATAATCAATAATTCAGCCCACTTTATTCTTCTTTGGCACTGGTATAATTATTGCCTTTTTGAAGAAAGTGGGAACTTCTCCCCTTAGCAATGAGAGGTTGAAAATGTCCTTGAATACTCCCGCTAGTTGGTTGGCACAGGTTTTCAGAGCCTTACGAGGTACTCCATCAGGACTTTCTGCCTTGTAAGGGTTCACTCTCTTTAAAGACAGCCTAACATTGGCCTCTGAGACAGAGATCACAGAATCATCAGGTGCAGCAGGGATCTTCACAGCAGTAGTTGTGTTCTCCCTTTCAAAGCAGGCATAGAAGGTGTTGAGTTCATCTGCTAGTGAAGCATCGCTGCTATTGGGTTTTGCTTTGTAGGAAATAATATCTTGCAGACCCTGCCAGAGTTGTTGTGCATCTGATATTGCCTCCAACCTCGTTTGAAATTGTCTCTTCGCCCTTGAAATAGCCCTCTGCAAATCATTCCTGGTTTTCTGGTACAGGCCTGGGATGCCAGACTTGAATGCCACAGATCTAGCCCTCAGCAGATGACATACGTCCTGGTTCATCCACGGCTTTTGGTTTGGGAATGTACGGTAATTCTTTGTAGGCACACACTCATCCACACAGGTTTTAATGAAGTCAGTAACAACTGCAGCAGACTCATCCAGATTCAAAAATGAATCTCTGAATACAGTCCAGTCCACCGATTCAAAGCAGTCCTGTAAGTGCTCCTGTGCTTCCCTTGTCCATACCTTCTTTTTCCTCACTACTGGTGCTGCAGCCTTCAGTCTCTGCCTATATTCAGGGAGTAGAAGTACAGCTAGGTGATCAGACTTCCCGAGGTGAGGGTGTGGAATAGCACGGTAGGCATTCTTGATGGTGGTGCAGCAATCCTCCAGTATGCTGTTTCCTCTGGTATTGCAAGTGATCTGCTGATGGTAATTGTTTTGTGATTTTTTCAGACTGGCCAGGTTAAAATCTCCCAAAACAATGGTGAAGCAGTTAGGGTGCACTGTTTCATGCATGTTGATCCCATTGCTCAGATCATCTAAAGCCTGATTGACATTGGCTTGAGGTGGAATGTAAACCACTACCAGAATGACCCCAGGGAACTTCTACGTGCTTCTTGTGGGATTCATGTCCTTATATGTTGTATTCAAGAGCATATGACAGAATTAAACTATCTGGCCACCATTCCATCATTGCAGATTTATAATCTCTCAATCCCATTCCCCTGCTTTCCCCCTTAACCTCTGACACCTTTACAAACCAAGAACTTGTCAACCTGCACTTTAATTATGACTAGGCTTCCACAGCCATCTGTGAAATGAATTTCCCAGATTTACCACTCTCTAAACACATTCCTCTTTATCTCTGTTCTAATGGGAAGTTCTTGTATTCCGAGGCTGTGCCCTCTCGTCCTAGACTCCCCTAGTATAGGAAACATCTTCTCCACTTCCACTCTACCTAGCTCTTCCAATATTCAATATGAGATCCACCCCCCACCCCCCAATCTTCTAAATCTCACTGAGTACAGGCCCAAAGCCATCAAACACTCCTCATATATTAACCCTTTCATTCCTGGGATCATTCTTGTAAATCACATCTGGAATTTCTTCAATGTCAACACATCCTTTCTTGTATAAGGGGCCCAAAACTACTCACAGTACTCGGTGTGGTCTGACCAATGTTTTATACTGTATGAACGGAGCTCACCGTTATAATGCTGAATATAATAATAACCTTGCCTCTGATCTTTACTCCGCACATCCAGACTCACAGATGACCCATTTAATTCAACCACACAGATCTCCACAGAAGCCCTCCAATCAATTCAAGATACTTCACAAGCAAGCTGCCCAGGAATGTAGATACCAAACCATGTCAGCTCTGCTCAGTAACCTTTCCAGCACAGCTGCAAATTAAGAAATTAAGAAAAAAATTGAACTTCCTAAAAACTTCTGCTGGGTTTAGTAGTAAGTGAACAGAAGAAAAGTTGTATGTTGGAGATATTGTCTTTCACACAATTAATCAATATATAACTGACTTTTAAATAAACCAACTAACTTTTCCTTCATAAAAGCACTTGCTCAAAGTTGTCTTCAAAAAAAATTGTTAATTATGTATCACACCCAAAATGCTGGAGGAACTCAGCAAGTCAGGCAGCATCTACAAAAGTGATTGTACAGTTGACACTTCAGCCAAAAACCGTTCTTCAGGATTTTATTTTCTGCAGAATCTTTTGTATTTATAATTATGTACCATTTATTATTTTGGCATAAAATTAATTATTTGCTTTCGAAAGAAGATGGTGCCAGAAGACAATGCGACCAGAGGCAACATCCTTCAGATGGTTCATGAAACTAACGTAGTGGTTAGAGCAACAATCTACGGTACCAGAAACCTGGGATCAATTCCTGCCACTACCTGTAAAGAGTTTGTATGTTCTCCCCGTGTCTGTGGGTTTCCTCTAGGTACTCTGGTTTCCTTCAGCTGTCCAAGACATACAGGTTGGTAGGTTAATCGGTCATTGTAAATTGTCCTGTGATTAAGCTAGGGTTAAAATTGGGGGGTTGCTGAGCAGTGTGGCTCGAAGGGCCTTTTCCACGCTGTATGTCAATAAATAAATTACTTCTCTCACTTCTTTTATGTCTTCTTTTTCTTTCAAATGTGGTTCTGCTGCTACGGGAGCCTGTGATCTACAAGTTGGCAGTGTGCTTTTCGGCCAATTGAGCGATCTGATGCTTTGCTGTCTTTGAGGGAGCTTGAGGAGACTTTGAGACTCATGCAGCCTGGAGATGGGGTGCAAGCCCATTTGTCACCAATTAAAGCATCAGGGAAGATTGAAATTCATTGATGGTGAGATCCAAAGGCAGGCAGGTGACCAGAGACTAGGTGATTGAAGGGGATCAGGAGAGGTTTGAACAGGGCAATCCTATTTACCCCTCTACAACTCATCCACCCCCAGTTCCTCCCCCCTCACCCCTCGCCCTCTGACTCTCTTCAAGGACACTGGAGAGCCAATGACCACAGGCACATGGACCTTCACTGCCGAGCTCAGCAGACTTCACCCAGGCAAGGCTGTGGGGCTGGACGCATCAGCCCAAGGGTACTCAGGGTTTGAGCTACTCAGCTGGGTGTAGCCTTTCAGTACACTTTAAGCAGAGCCTGGGCCTGGAGAGGATCCCTGTGCTGTGGAAAACATCCTGCCTAGTTCCAGTACCCAAGGCATGTCCCACCATGATCAGTGGTGCATGTAATGAAATCGTTAGGAAGGCTGGTCCTGACACACCTCCAGACCATTATAAATCCCTCCAGACCCTTTGCAGTTTGGTTACCAACCACATATTGGAGTCGAGGACGCCATTATCTTCCTACTTCAATGGGCTTAAACCCATCTGGATGAGTCAGGCAGCATGTTTTTGATTTCTCTGGTGCTTTTAACACCATATGACCTGCTTTACCAGGGAGTAAGCTCACGAGATGCATGTGGATGCTCCACTAGTGTCCTGGATTACAGATTACCTGTCCAGGCATCTGCAGTATGTGAGATTGGAAAGCTGTGTTTTAGATACTGTGGTTAGCAGCACAGGGGCACCTCAGGGGTCTGTCCTGTCCCCCTTCCTGTTCACTGTCTACATCTCAGACTTCAGATACAACTTGGAGTCCTGCAGGTTGAAATTTTCGGATGATTCGGCAGTTGTGGGATGTATCAGCCAGGGTCAAGAGGCTGAGTACAGAAGAGAGGTGAACAACTTTGTTGAGTGGTGTGGGCTGATTCACCTGCAGTTCAACATCACTAAGACAAAGGAGTTGGTGGCGGACTTCAGGAAGATGCATTCCCATCTCCATCAAGGGACCGAATGAGGAAGTTATCCAGGACTACAAATACCTGGAACTCAAGAAGGACAACAAGCTTGTCAGGGAGGCTGGTTCTGCTCTAGGGGTGGAACTGGATTCCCTGATGGTTGTGTCTGAGAGGAAGATGATGCAGAAGCTACGGAGCGTTATGGACCATCCCTCTCACCCCCTCCATGACATACTGGACAAACAGAGGAGCACCTTTAGTAACAAACAGATTCCACTGAGGTGCACCACTGAACGTCGCAGGAGATCCTTTCTTTTTACGTATATACGTTTATGGTTTCATTACACATCTGTATTTTGCACTATTACTTTTTAATGCACATCTTGTATTCTTTTTCATATCTCAGTACTTACATTTTGTATTTTAGAGTATATATATCTGACTGAGCAACCTTGCAACAATAATTTCCTTCGGCATAAATCTTATCTTATATTCTACGTTTTTTGCCAGTTTCTTTTCGTTCACACAATTTGTTTGTTTTTTTGTGGTTGGGAACTTGATGTTTTTCTCTGAACGGATTCCATAGCTTTTCCTTGTTTCGTGACTGTCTGTGGAAGACGAACCTCAGGGTTGTATACTGTGTACATACTTTGGTAATAAATCTACCTTGAATCTTTGAAAAGTTGTTTACAACAATAATTTGCATTGTTACTGTCACATTTCAATAAGAACAATATTATGTCATGATTAGTGGGAGGCAGTGCCTTCCTGTTCCATTAGCATTCCTCTGGGGTATGCTTTTTCCTTCATGAAAACATCAGTGATTAACTGTTACATCAAATGGGAATAAATATTATTTGGTTTAATAATCTTTAAGGAATTAAATAATAATTCCCTAATCATTTAAGGTATTAGTGTGATACTAATCATCAAAGAATCAAATTCCAAATATTCATTTGTGCTACTCAATAAATCATCTAACTGGCAATGCTCAATCCCATCTGATGCTTAATTTTATCAGATAAAGTGCTGAGACTCTGATTACATCTGATGAAGTGTGGAGATTCATCTGTTTTTGTAGTTTTATAGTCTAATTAGTGGACACACAGAACTAAAATCTTTCTCAAGTAAAATAAAAATTTATATTGCAATTTTCATATTAATAAGACGGAAAGGTTTTCGCTTATCTTCAGTCAGTTTTGTGCTTCAGTCATTGGAACAACCAAACCCACTGACAGCCTCCAGCTACATTTTAGAAACATAGAAACACAGAAAACCTACAGCACAATACAAGGTCTTCGGCCCACGATGCTGTGCCAAACATGTACTTATTTTAGAAATTACCTAAGGTTACCTATAGCCCTCTGTTTTTCTAAGCTCCATGCACCTATCCAGGAGTTTCTTAAAAGACCCTATTATATCTGCCTCCACCACCATTACCGGCAGCCAATTCCATGCACTCACCACTCTCTGCGTAAAAAACTTACCCCTGACATCTCCTCATACCTTCTTCCAAGCACCTTAAAACTGTGCCGTTTCATGTTAGCCATTTCAGCCCTGGGAAAAAGCCTCTGGCTATCCACATGATCAATGCCTCTTATCATCTTATACACCTCTATCAGGTCACCTCTCATCCTCCATCACTCTAAGGAGAAAAGGCCAAGTTCACTCAACCTATTCTCTTAAGGCATGCTCCCCAATCCAGACAACATCCTTGTAAATCTCCTCTGCACACTTTCTATAGTATCCACATCTTTTCTGTTGTGAGGTGACCAGAACTGAGCACAGTACTCCAAGTGGGGTCTGATCAGAGTCCTATATAGCTGCAACATTACCTTTCGGCTCAAACTCAATCCCACAGTTGATGAAGGTCAATGCACCATATGCCTTCTTAACCACAGAGTCAACCTGTGTAGCAGCTTTGAGGGTCCTATGGACTCGGACCCTAAGATCCCTCTGATCCTCCACACTGCTGAGAGTCTTACCATTAATACTATATTCTGCCATCATATTTGACCTACCAAAGTAAACCACCTCACACTTATCTAGGTTGAACTCCATCTGCCACTTCTCAGCCCAGTTTTGCATTCTATCGATGTCCCGCTGTAATCTCTGACAGCCCTCCACACTATCCACAATACCCCCAACCTTTGTTTCATCAGCAAATTTACTAGCCCATCCCTCCACTTCCTCGTCCAGATCATTTATAAAAATCACAAAGAGTCGGGGTCCCAGAACAGATCCCTGACACACACTGCTGGTGACCGACCTCCATGCAGAATATGACCCTACTACAACCACTCTTTGCCTTCTGTAGGCAAGCCAATTCTGGTTCCACAAAGCAAGGTCCCCTTGGATCCCATGCCTCCTTACTTTCTCAATAAGCCTTGCATGGGGTACCTCATCAAATGCCTTGCTTAAATCCATATACACTACATCTACTGCTCTTGCTTCATCAATGTGTTTAGTCACATCCTCAAAAAATTCAATCAGGTTCGTAAGGCCCAACCTGCCTTTGACAAAGCCATGCTGAGTATTCCTAATCATATTATACCTCTCCAAATATTCATAAATCCTGCCTCTCAGGATCTTCTCCATCAACATACCAACCACTGAAGTAAGACTCACTAGTCTATAATTTCCTGGGCTATCTCTCCTCCCTTTCTTGAATAAGGGAACAACATCTGCAACCCTCCAATCCTCCAGAACCTCTCCCGTCCCCATTGATGATGCAAAACTCATTGCCAGAGGCTTAGCAATCTCCTGCCTTGCCTCCTACAGAAGCCTGGGGTACATCACATCCAATCCCAGAGACTTATCCAACTTGATGTTTTCCAGAAGTTCCAGCACATCCTCTTTCTTAAGGTCTATATGCTCAAGCTTTTCAGTCCGCTGTATCCCTACAATCGCCAAGCTGTTTTTTCATAGTGAATACTGAAGCAAAGTATTCATTAAGTACCTCCGCTATCTTTCCAGTTCCATACACACTTTTCCACTGTCATATTTGATAGGTCCTATTCTCTCATGTCTTATCCTCTTGGTCTTTACATGTAGAATGCCTTGGGGTTTCCTTTAGTTCTACTTGCCAAGGCCTTCTAATAACCCTTCTGGTTCTTCTAATTTCATTCTTAAGCTCCTTCCTGCTAGTCTTATAATTTTCTGGATCTCTAACATTACCTAGTTTTTTGAACCATTTGTACGCTTTTCTTTTCTTCTTGACTAGATTTACAACAGCCTTTGTACACCACGATACCTGTACCCTACCATCCTTTACCTGTATCATCGGAACGTACCTATGCAGAACCCCACGCAAATATCCCTTGAACATTTGCCACATTTCTGCTGTACATTTCCCTGAGAACATCTGTTCCCAATTTATGCATCAAGTTCCTGCCTGATAGCTTCATATTTCCCCTTACTCCAATTAAGTGCTTTCCTAATTTTGTGATTGCATTTTATTTAATTAATCAATTAGTGTTACAGAATAGTAATAAGTCCTTCCGGCCCAATGAGCCCGCACTGCCCAATTATACCCATGTGACCAATTAACCTACTAACCTCTACATCTTTGGAAGGAAACATGTTCACCCAGAGATCGTGCAGACTCCAGACAGACAGCAATGGGAATTGAACACCTGTCTCTGGCACTGTTAAAGTGTTACAATAACAGCTATATTGCCAAGTGCCCTATTTATATATATACATACATTTATATATAATTTCCAAATTTCTTTGAACATTTCATCTCTGTCACCAAGTCCAAGAAAGGTCACTGTTTATAATAGCTTGAAGTTTTAAAATCAGCAGATGTTATATAAATCCATTACTTTTAAATTATTTGAATGTTGCCATTTCACTCAGAACGCTGCCCAGACATGCTGAATTTCCTCACTGCCACTACACCAAAAAGGCTGAGATTGGAGGTAGCAATGCAAGGTAACCTGTCCCTCCTTGTTTCTCTCTCCACTCATCTGCAACATTTGCTGTAATGATCATTCATCATCCAACAACAGAAATGCCTCCACTGCAGTCTGATTATATTGAGCTGCACTCAGCTGCTTTCATTCTCGTTTGTTTGCCTTAACCAGAGAACGAGCAACTGATGCTCTCTCTTGCCACACCTATCGCATAACCCCCTGTTCCAAGAATCTGCTGATCTATTATTTCTTGATAACATTCAGGGACATGTAAAAACACATCGTATCTCCACAGTAATACCAGCCAGCCAGCTTTATCTCATCAACACTTCCAGGACTCTTACAGACTCTAACCCCTCACACAGGATTGGATGAACCAAAATTATTTTCAGTATGAGTAAGACCATCATTTTTGGCTCAGTCACCAACTCTTTCCCCATTGTTTCTGACTCCATCTCTCTTCATGCCACATGAAATGAAACCAGATTGTTTGAATGTCTAATGTCACAATTTCCTCAGACCCCCTCCTACCTTCTCAACCAAGCCCCAAAGTAACAACACCCAATTTTGCTCTTGCTTCTTCTCTCACACTGTTCACTCTTCTCCACACTGTTATCACCTTCAGGTGCGACTGCTGCAATGAGCTCCTGGCTTATCATTATTGCCTCTTTTTCTGTATGCTGTAGGTCATTCAAAACTCTTCTGCCTAACATTAACAATACACAAAATGCTAAAGGAGCTCTGCATGTCAGGCAGAATCTTGGGAAATGAATAAATAGTTTAAGCTTCGGGCTGAGACCCTTCATCAGGAATGGAAAGGTACCAGAAAAGGAAGGTGAGGAAGAGTAAAGAGTGCAAGCTACAAGGGGGTGGGGGAGAGGAGTGAAGTAAAAAGATGGGAGATGATAGATTGGAAAGGTAAAGGGCTGGAGAAGAAGAAGAAGAGAGTGGACCAAGGGAGAAAGGGAAGGAGGGGCAGCAGGGGGATGTGATAGGCAGGTGAGGAGAAAAGGTAATAGGGAAAATGAAGAGGGAAGGGGAGGGGGAAACATTACTGGAAGTTGGAGACATTGATGTTCATGCCATCACGTTGGAGATTACCTAGACAGAATATGAGGTGTAGCTCCTGCAGGCTGAGAATGACCTCATTGTGACAGAAGATGAGTCCATGAACCAACATGTCTGATCAGGAATGGAGATTGGAGTAGAAATAGTTGTCCACTGGGAAATCTTGTTTTTTGTGGATGGTGACAAAATGTTCCCACAATTTATATCGGGACTCACCTATGCAGAGGAGGCCTCATTGAGAGAGCCGATACAATAGACAACCCCAAGAGATTTGCAGGTGAAGTGTTACCTCACCTAGAAGGATTGCTTGGGGGCCTGAAAGGAGCTGAACAGGCAGGTATGGCACTTTTTCTGCTTGCAGGGGAAGATTAATGGGGATGGACAAATAGATGAATGGACAGTGATGAAATGCTTTGAGAGGTTGGTAAACACGAGGAAATCTGCAGATGCTGGAAATTCAAGCAACACACACAAAATGTTGGTGGAATGCAGCAGGCCAGGCAGCATCTATAGGGAGAAGCGCTGTTGACGTTTCGGGGTCTCGGCCCCTTCTTGGTACTGTCAGGTAGGAGGTACATGAAGCACACACTCAACGACTCAGGAACAGCATTTTCCCCTCTGCCAGTGATAACTCTCTCAACTTCTTGAGAGAGTTATCACTGATAGCATGCTCAAAGTGTCCACTTTTATATTCGTTCCTTATCAATTGAAATATTCCATTCCAGTGTGATTGGCTGTAGGTCATCTGATTGACCTTTAACACCATTTTATTGGCTCTGCTCCAGACCAGTATCCATTTATTGCCCTCCTCCCAGCAAGTGACAGTCAGTAATTTATGGCTCTTTTTTCTCTTCAGTAACAAGGTCGAATCACTCCAGGCAGGCACCAACCCCAACATTCACAAACTTGCATGTTATGTTATATCAAAGACACCTCACAAATAACTTCTTTTTTGGAAATTACATCCAGTCCAGCAGATTACCTGAAACATCATTGTGTCTACTTTAAAACACAGAAAGCAAAGCAACTCCATCTGACAAACTGGAGGATGTAAAACAGTTCCACAAATGGCAGCCTCCATCTCCAAGCACATGGCAGAGGTAAAGACAATTGATCTGTCTGCTTCCACTATCCTTGACCTGTTCGAGTTTGACATTTTCTTCCGTATTTTAAGTCCATCATGGTCAACAGAATGGTAGTTGGTGACAAGTGGAATTCTATTCCTGTTAAGGCTGCAGGAGGGTTGGGTGAGTGTGGATGTCTAGAGAACGGAGGACATATGGGTGAAGGCAGCATCATTGTTGAAGGAAGGGAAACCCCATTCTTGACAAAGAGGACATCAGAGTTTTGAAAGGAAAACCACATCCTGGGAACAGTTACAGTGGAGACAAAGGGACTGAGAAAAGGAATGCCATATTTGGTTTTTTACAGGAGTCAGGGGTATAATCAAGATAACCATGCAAATCAGTAAGTTTATAAAATGTCGGTCAATAGTTTGTCTCCAGAGACAGAGAGATTAAGAAAGGAAATGGACTAATTTAATTGACTAGCTTGGCATGGGTGAATGATGCTGTGTAGAGGGAGTAGAGGAGCATTATCAGATCAGTAAACATAGACTGTTCCACTGTTCCAGTGACAAAAGCTGGCATAGCTGGGGCTGAGGACTACACCTTTAGTTTAGAGGAAGTGGAGGAATTGAAGAAAAATTATTGAGGGTGAGAACCAGATCCACCAGACAAAGGAGGGTAGTGGTGGAGCGGAACTGGTTGGGTCTGTTGTCAAGAAAAAAAGCAGAGAGATTTAAAGCCTTCCTGATGAGGGAGCAGAAATGTAAAGGGACTGGATATTTGTGGTAAAAATGAAGAGATCGGAGGCAGGGAATTGAAAGTTATTGATGAGATGAAGAGCATGAGAAGAGGCATGGATGTAGGCAAGAAGGAACTGAACAAGAAGGAGGCTGCATCGGATGCAGACTCGAGTTCAGTGGGACGGGAGTAGATAGATAGATAGATAGATACTTTATTCATCCCCATGGGGAAATTCAACATTTTTTCCAATGTCCCATACACTTATTGTAGCAAAACTAATTACATACAATACTTAACTCAGTATAAAATATGGTATGCATCTAAAATCACCCTCTCAAAAAGCATTAATAAATAGCTTTTAAAAAGTTCTTAAATAGTTTACTAAAATACATTGAATGGTAACTTAAGCTCAGTCCTAACCCCGGCACTTTAACATATCTTACCCCTGGCGGTTGAATTGTAAAGCCGAATGGCATTGGGGAGTCATGATCTCTTCATCCTGTCTGAGGAGCATTGCATCGATAGCAACCTGCCGCTGAAGCTGCTTCTCTGTCTCTGGATGGTGCTATGCAGAGGATGTTCAGGGTTTTCCAAGATTGACCGTAGCCTACTCAGCGCCCTTCGCTCTGCTACCGATGTTAAACTCTCCAGTTCTGTGCCCACGACAGAGCCCGCCTTCCTTACCAGCTTATTAAGACGTGAGGCGTCCCTCTTCTTAATGCTGCCTCCCCAACACACCACCACAAAGAAGAGGGCGCTCTCCACAACTGACCTATAGAACATCTTCAGCATCTCACTACAAACATTGAATGACGCCAACCTTCTAAGGAAGTACAGTCGACTCTGTGCCTTCCTGCACAAGGCATCTGTGTTGGCAGTCCAGTCTAGCTTCTCATCTAACTGCACTCCCAGATACTTGTAGGTCTTAACCTGCTCCACACATTCTCCATTAATGATCACTGGCTCCATATGAGGCCTAGATTCTCCTAAAGTCCACCACCATCTCCTTGGTCTTGGTGATATTGAGACGCAGGTAATTTGAGTTGCACCATATCACAAAGTCCTGTATCAGTTTCCTATACTCTTCCTCCTGTCCATTCCTGACACACCCCACTATGGCCGTGACATCAGCGAACTTCTGCACATGACAGGACTCCAAGTTATATTGGAAGTCTGATGTGTACAGGGTGAACAGGACCGGAGAGAGCACGGTCCCCTACAGCGCTCCTGTGCTGCTGACCACCGTGTCAGACCTACAGTCTCCCAACCGCACATACTGAGGTCTATCTGTCAAGTAGTCCACTATCCAATCCACCATGTGAGAGTCTACTCCCATCTCCGTTAGTTTGTGCCTTAAGATCCTGGGCTGGATGGTGTTAAAGGCACTAGAGAAGTCCAGGAATGTAATCCTCACAGCACCACTGACCCCATCCAGGTGAGAGAGGGATTTGTGCAGCAAATACGTGATAGCATCCTCCACTCCCACCTTCTCCTTCTTGTAGGTAGAGACAATGGGCCTAACCAAACAGTCAGGTTTGTGGATCTTGAATAGAAGGTAGAAATGAGCAATGTGGGGTAAGGGAACTATGAGGTTGGAGGCAGTGGATGGGTGATCTACAGAGGTTAGTGATGGCCTGTAGGTCCTGAGGCCTACAAGGTATCTGGGAGTTGCTGTCTGGTCTCAGCAAGGTAGAGGTCAGTCTGCCAGATGACAACAGCATCTTAGATACTATTTACATTAGATGTTGTTTCCCCATCTGCTTGACTGCATAAATGCAATTCACCTCATTGTATAACATCTTGTCCAATTGCCAACAAGCTTACCCCTCTCCATTCTACTCCCCTTTCAACCCAATAATTAGCCAAGAATACTGTGCTCCAGCTCTGGACTCCTAAATGTGGTGGTCTCAATACGCTAGGCGCAGGAATCTGCTCCCAAGACCTACTACTTCCCATTTGTCCCTTTAGATTTACACGTTTGGCTTATCTGTCTTCAATCTCTGCCTACGTGACTGGCATTCAGTTGTTACCCTGTTTAAGAACAAGCGTGTGCAATGCCTTGGAGGGTTTTGCTACATTAAACACACAACATAAGTGGAAAAAATATGCATTCAGAAATTGGATCAAAGATTTACTTGTAGCCTACATGAGTGAAGATCATTCTAAAAGATTCCTTTAATGCATCTGATCCCTCAATACATTTAATATGGATTTTTCAAATTTCTTTAGGTAGAATTATTGGCATTTATTTTGAATACATTGCTCTCTTCATATACTTCTCAAATGTCAACCATATTGAACATCGCTTACATAATGCAGAACTCAGTTTTAACTTCCATTAAATTCCAACTTGCTCGTTAACTTCCAACTTGCTCATGTGGTTCCATTGTTTAAAAAGGGTTCTAAGAGTAAACCTAGCAATTATAGGCTTGTCAGTTTGACGTCAGTGGTGGGTAAATTAATGGAAAGTATTCTTAGAGATGGTATATATAATTATCTGGATAGACAGGGTCTGATTAGGAACAGTCAACATGGATTTGTGTGTGGAAGGTCATGTTTGACAAATCTTATTGAATTTTTTGTAGAGGTTACGAGGAAAGTTGACGAGGGTAAAGCAGTGGGTGTTGTCTATAAGGACTTCAGTAAGGCCTTTGACAAGGTTCCGCATGGAAGGTTATTTAGAAAGGTTCAAACGTTAGGTATTAATATTGAAGTAGTAAAATGGATTCAACAGTGGCTAGATGGGAGATGCCAGAGAGAAGTGGTGGATAACTGTTTGTCAGGTTGGAGGCCGGTGACTAGTGGTGTGCCTCAGGGATCTGTACTGGGTCCAAGGTTGTTTCTTATATACATTAATGATCTGGATGATGGAGTGGTAAATTTGATTAGTAAGTATGCAGATGATACTGAGATAGGTGGCATTGTGGATAATGAAGTAGGTTTTCAAAGTTTGCAGAAAGATTTAGGCCAGTTAGAAGAGTGGGCTGAACAATGGCAGATGGAGTTTAATGCTGATAAGTGTGAGCTGCTACATTTTGGTAGGAATAATCCAAATAGGACATACATGGTAAATGGTAGGGCATTGAAGAATGCAGTAGAACAGAGTGATCTAGAAATAATGGTGCATAGTTTCCTGAAGGTGGAATCTCATGTGGATAGGGTGTTGAAGAAAGCTTTTGGTATGTTGGCCTTTATAAATCAGAGCATTAAGTATAGGAGTTGGGATGTAATGTTAAAATTGTACAAGGCATTGTTAAGGCCGAATTAGAAGTATTGTGTACAGTTCTGGTCACTGAATTATAGGAAAGATGTCAACAAAATAGAGAGAGTACAGAGAAGATTTACTAGAAGGTTACCTGGGTTTCAGCACCTAAGTTACAGGGAAAGATTGAACAAGTTAGGTCTTTATTCTTTGGAGCGTAAAAGATTGAGGGGGGGACTTGATAGAGGTATTTAAAATTATGAGGGGGATAGATAGAATTGACTTGGATAGGTTTTCTCCATTGAGAGTAGGGGAGATTCAAACAAGAGGGCATGAGTTGAGAGTTAGGGGGCAAAAGTTTAAGGGTAACATGAGGGGGAATTTCTTTACTCAGAGAGTGGTAGCTGTGTGGAATGAGCTTCCAGTAGAAGTGGTAGAGGCAGGTTCGGTATTGTCATTTAAAGTAAAATTAGATAGGTATATGGACAGGAAAGGAATGGAGGGTTATGGGCTGAGTGCGGATCAGTGGGACTAGGTGAGAGTAAGTGTTCGGCACGGACTAGAAGGGCTGAGATGGCCTGCTTCCATGCTGTAATTGTTATATGGTTATCTGCTGTCTCCGTCATTCTTTGAGCAGACTTAAGAAAACCTGTTATTACATTCATTCATTCAAATATATTTATTATCAAAGAATGCATAAATTATACAACCTTGAGATTTGCTTGCTCACAGGTAGCTAGAAATCAAGAAACCCAAAAGAACCCTATTTAAAGAGAAAAAGATAAATGACTTGATGCACAAGACAAATAAAAGAAGTATAAGTCATGCAAATAATTGAATCAAAGAACAACATTCCAAACCAAAACTGAGTCCTCAGATCCACTGGTCATAATCAACATTCTAACCCCCATCCAGTGAGATCATACATGACCAGGGCTTCCAACTTTCTGTGCCAGAGTGATGTAACAATTTTCATTGAATAGTTACGAATGATGGGGTATAAGTGTTGATATTCAGCTCCTGACATTCTCTTTGCTGTCCCCTGCTTCAAGAATTCATATTTACATGGCTTCCCCACATTCTTCTGCATGTAACTACCATCAATTCCCATCCCAGAGGGCAGTGACAGCCAAGACTTTATGTACATTTAAGGCAAAGGTTGATAGATTTTTGATTGGTCAGGGCATAAAGGGATATGGGGAGAAGACAGGAGATTAAGACTGAGAGAAAAAATGGATCAGCCATGATAAAATGATGGAGCAGACTCAATGGGCCAAATGGCCTATTTCTGCTCCTATATCTTATGATCTTAGGGTTTGAGAAGTTTGAGAATTGTTCATATCACCATCACCAACCTCTTCCCACCTTCCACCAATTGTAACATGATTGTAAATATTCCAAAGTTATTGGCCCAGCTCCAACAGTAATTTCCCTGGTGTGTTGCACAGCTGAACTCTGTAATGAGTCCAGAATTGGAGGACTTTGTTGGAATTCCCCGCTGATAATACCGAGAAACTGTGTTTAGATCTCAGACTGGATTCAATTATTGATTTAAATAGATGTTTTATAGTTGCAAAGGTGGCAAGATAAGATCATGTTAAATTTTCTTCATAAAAATACGAAGCTAGATATGAAAGCATTATTGGAAATAAGTGAGTCAGATGTCAGAATCCACATGCAAAATTGTGCAAGGCATATTTTTTGAGACTCTGGCAGTCAGGGTATATTTAATAGCAACAATTAATATCAAAAATTCATAATTACCAGTATTAGCTTGCAGAATGTTTTTATTGGCAAATGAATTTCCATTTATTCTGAGGACCACTTCTTGAGTAGTAAGAATGAGAACGTGGTAGAATACATTTGTAGATAGATCATGACAAAAACAATTGTGTTGAGCTTCAGAAACTTGTTGGTTCTAGGCTTTCTAATAGATGCTAGGGGTGTGCTTAAGTGATACAGAGGTAATTACATTTGCAAAGATACCAGACAAGAAAGTTACATCCAGGAGCAAAAACTACACAACTTTTCCAAACAAGTTGGAATGTTTTCAGTTAGAATGGAGAAAGCAAGCTCTCGCAAACAGCAATGCAACAACAGCCAGGTAATTCACTTCTACTGATATTAATTTAGGGTTAATTATTAGTTTGAAGTCTAGGAATAAATTGACTTGTAGGCAAAATATTATCTCATGGTCTATTAAACCTATCCAAGTAACTGGATCATCCATTTAACATGAGCTCCACTAGTGCATCTTGCCCTCAAAACTGTGCTTGAAAACACACAAATAGGAGTAGGGTATCAGGCTCCATACGCCTGCCCCCACATTCAATGTGATTATGTGTGATACCTTCAACCCCTTTTCCAAATACTTACCTACTTCCACTTTAAATATAATGACCCAGCCTCAACACCCTCAAGGGCAGAGAATTCCAGAGGTTCAGTTCCATCTAAACCTTCTGTACAGCTCAGGTTTAAGTAACTGGCCCCACATCCCGGCAGGATAAGTTGCAATGTAAAAAGGGGGCAAAATCAGAAACAGTGATAAATACAGAACTGAAAGCATGCAGTATACAGAATAAGGTAGATGAAGTTGTAGATTGGCATGTATGATGTTGTGGGCATCACTGAATCATGGCTGAAGGAGGATTGTAACTCGGAACACATTGTATTGAAAGGACAGGCAGGTAGGCAGAGCAGGTGGGATGGTTTTGTTGGTAAAAAATGAAGTCAAATCATTAGAAAGAGTGAACAGAGGATCAGAAGCTGGTGAATCATTGTAGATAGAGCTAATATCCTGATGGGAGTTATTAGACCAGAAGACCAAAAGGTATAGGAGCAGAATTAGGCCATTTGGCCCATCAAGTCTTCTCCACCATTCCATCATGGCTGAAACGATCTTCATCTCAGCCCCAGTCTTCTCCCGGTATTCCTTCATGCCCTGACCAATCAGAATCTATCAACCTTTGCCCTAAGTATACATAAAGAATTGGCCTCCACAGCTGCCTATGGCAATGAATTCCACAAATTTACCACTCTCTGGCTAAAGAAATTCCTCCTCATCTCTGTCCTAAAAGGACACCCCTGTATTCTGAGGCTGTGTCCTCTGATCTTAGACTCTTCCCACCATAGAAAACATTATCTCCACATCCACTTTATCAAGGCCTTTCACCATTCGACAGGTTTCAATGAGGTCACTATTCATTCTTCTGAACTCTAGTGAATACAGGCCCAGAGCCATCAAATGTTCTTCATATGATGAGCCATTCAATCCTGGAATTATTTCTGTGAACCTCCTTTGAACCCTCTCCAGTGTCAGCAATTGTTTCTAATATAAGGGGCCCAATCCTGTTTACAATACTCCAAAGGAGGCCTCATCACTGCTTTATAAATTTTCAACATTACAAATTTGTTTTTATATTCTAGTCCTTTTGAAATGATTGGTAAAATTGCATTTGCCTTCCTCACCACAGACTCAACCTACAAATTAAACTTCAGAGAATCCTGCACAAGGACCCCCAAGTCCCTATGCAGCTCAGTTTTTTGAAATGTTTTCTCCATTTCGGAAAGAGTCAACCCTTTCATTTCTTCTACTGAAGTGCATGACCCTACATTTCCCAACACCATTTCTTTGGCCCATTCTCCTAATCTAAATCCTCCTGTAGCCTCTCTACTTCTTCAAAACTACCTGCCCCCCAGCTATTTTCATATCATCTGCAAACTTTGCAACAAAGCCAATAATTCCATCATCCAAATCATTGACATATAATGTAAAAAGTATCAGTCCTGACACAGACCCCTGTGGAACACCACTAGTGACCAGCAGCCAACCAGAAAAGGTTCCCTTTATTCCTACTCTTTGCTTCCTGCCAATCAGATTTATCCATGTTAAAATCTTTCCTGTAATACCATGGGTTCATAATTTGTTAAGTGGCCTCATGTGTGGCACCTTGTTGAAAGACTTCCGAAAATCCGAGTACACAACACCAACCAATTATGCTTTGTCTATCCTGCTTGTCATTTCTTCAAAGAATTCCAACAGATTGGTCAGACAAGATTTTCCCTTGAGAAAAACATGCTGACTACAGCCTACTTTATCATGTGCTTGCAAGTACCCTAAGAACTCATCCTTAATTCGACTCCAACATCTTCCCAACCAATGATATCCAAATAACTGGCCTATAATTTCCTTTCTTCTGCCTTTGTCTCTTTTTGAAGAGTGAAGTGACATTTGCAATTTTCCAGTCTTCCAGAACCATTCCAAAATCTAGTGATTCTTGAAAGGTCATTACTAATGCATCCACAAATCTCTTCAGCCACCTCTTTCTGAACCCTGGCATGTGCAGCACCTGGTCCAGATGATTTATTTACCTTCAGACCTTTCAGTTTCCCAAGAACCTTCTCACTTGTGATGGTAACTTCACACACTTAAGGCCCCTGACACCTGGAACTTCCACCATACTGCTAGCATCTTTCACAGTGAAGATAGATGCAAAATACTTATTCATCTCATCAGCCATTTCCTTGTCCCCATTACTAACTCTCCAGCATCATTTTCCAGCAGTCCAATATCCATTCTCGCCTTTCTTTTACACTTTATGTATCTGAAGAAACTTCTGGTATCTTCTTTAATATAACTTTTTAGTTGCCTTCTGTTGGTTTTTAGAAGTGTCCCAATCCTCTAACTTCCCACTAATTTTCGCTCAATTATATACTCTCGTTTTGGCTTTTACATTGGCTTTGATTTCTCTTGTTAGCCGTAGTTGTGTTATCTTTCCTATGAAATACTTCTTTCTCTTTGGGAAGTATATATCCTGTGCCTTTCAAATTGCTTTGAGAAATTACATAATACAATGCTGTGCCAAACATGTCCTTACCTTAGAAATTACCCAGGGTTTCCCATAGCCCTCTATTTTTCTGAGCTCCATATACCTGTCCAGGAGTCTCTTAAAAGATCCTATTGTATCTGCCTCCACCGTGTCACTGGCAGCCCATTCCACGCACTCACCCACTATGCATAAAAAACTTACTCCTGACAACTCCTCTGTACCTACTTCCAAGCACCTTAAACCTGTGTCCTCTTGTGGCAACCATTTCAGCCCTGAGAAAAAGCCTCTGACTATCCACATGATCAATGCCTCTCATCATCTTATACAACTCTATCAGGTCACCTCTCATCCTCCATCACTCCAAGGAAAAAAGGCCGAGTTCACTCAATCTATTCTCATAAGGCATGCTCCCCAATCTAGGCAACATCCTTGTAAATCTGCTCTGCACCCTTTCTATGGTTTCCACATCCTTCCTGTAGTGAGGTGGCCAGAACTGAGCACAGTACTCCAAGTGGGGTCTGACCAGGGTCCTATATAGCCGCAACATTACCTCTTGGCCCCTAAACTCAATCCCATGATTGATGAAGGCCAATGTACCATATGCCTTCTTAACCACAGAGTCAACCTGCACAGCTGCTTTGAGTGTCCTATGGACTCGAACCCCAAGATCCCTCTGATCCTCCACACTGCCAAGAGTCTTAACATTAATACATATTTGGCCTTCCAAAATGAACCACCTCACACTTATCTGGGTTGAACTCCATTTGCCACTTCTCAGCCCAGTTTTGCATCCTATCAAAGTCCTGCTGTAACCTCTGATAGCCCTCCACACTATCCACAACACCCCCAACCTTTGTGTCATCCGCAAATTTACTAAACCATCCCTCCACTTCCTTATCCAGGTCATTTATAAAAATCATGAAGAGTAGGGGTCCCAGTCATCCACGGGTGACTGACCTCCATGCAGAATATGACCCTATTACAACCACTCTTTGCCTACTGTGGCAAGCCAATTCTGGATCCACAAAGCAAGGTCCCCTTGGATCCCATGCCTCCTTACTTTCGCAATAAGCCTTGCATGGGGTACCTTGTCAAATGCCTTGCTGAAATCCATATACACTACATCTATTGCTCTACCTTCATCAATGTGTCTAGTCACATCCTCAAAAAATTCAAACAGGCTCGTAAGGCCTGACCTACCTTTGACAAAGCCATGCTGACTATTCCTAATCATATTATGCCTGTCCAAATGTTCATAAATCCTGCCCCTCAGGATCTTCTCCATTGACTTACCAACCACTGAAGTAAGACTCACTGGTCTATAATTTCCTGGGCTATCTCTACTCCCTTTCTAGAATAATGGAACAACATCCACAACCCTCCAATCCTCTGGAACATCTCCCGTCCCCATTTATGATACAAAGAATATCTCCAGAGACTCAGCCATCTCCTCCCTCATCTCATCCGGTCCCGTTGCAGCTCGGGTGTCATCCCTGTCAGTGTTCTTTTCCAATCAATTCTGGCCGACTCCCCTTTCATGCTTCTGTCATTCCCTTTACTCCACTGTAATACTGATACATCTGACTAGCTTCTCCTTCTGAAACTTCAGATGAATTCAATCATACTATGATCACTTGTCCCGAAGGCTCTCTCATCAATTCCTGTTCACTGCACAACACACAATCCTGCTCTAAAAGATCATCCCATAGGCATTCTACAAATTCCCCTTCCTGTAATCCAGCACAAACCTGATTTTCCCAATCTACCTGCATATTGAAATCCCCAGACTATTGTTACATTGCTCTTTTGGCATGCATCTTCTGCCTCCCGTTGTAATTTGTGGGCCACATCCTTACTACTGTTTCAGGGGTGTGTGTACAACTCCCATCAGAGTCTTGCAGTTCTTTAGCTCTATCCACAATGATTCAGCACCTTCCCTTTACTCCACTGCAATACTATGTCACCTCTTTGTAATGATTTGATTAATTTTTTTTACCAACAGAGCAACACTTCCCTATCTGCCTTCCTGCCTGTCCCTTCGATACAATGTGTATCCTTGGACATTAAGCTCCCAGCTATAATCTTCTTTCAGCCATGATTCAGTGATGCCTACAACATCATACATACCAATCTGTAACTTTGCTGCAAGTTAATCTACCTTATTCCATATACTGCGCGCATTCAAATACAACACCTTCAGTACTGTATTCACTTTTTTCGATTTTGTCCACCTTTTACATTGCAATTCATCGTGTTGACTGTAATTCTGCCCTGTTAACAGCCTCCCCTCACTACTTATTGCCTCTGTTTGTAAACCAGCTACCTCATCTTCAGCACTATTATCTGCCTTTTCTATATTTCTTGCCTTGTTCAGGACACTAGTCACACTATGCTCAACCTTTTGATTCCTAATTTTGCCTAAGGTCTTAGCAACCTCTGCCTCCACAACCTCTCCACTAATTCTAGTTCCCATCCCCCTACAACTCTCATTTAAACTCCACTGTGCAGCATTAACAAACCTTCCCACTAGGATATTAGTCCCCCTCCAGTTCAGGGGCAAACTGTCCCTTCTGTACAGATCCCACCTTCCCTGGAAGAGAGCCTGATGATCCAAAAATCTTATGCCCTCCCTCCTACTTCAATATATTCAACTGTACAATCTTCCTAGTTCTAGCCTAGTGCCACAGGTAGCAATCCTAAGATCACAACCCTGAAGGTCCTGCTCTTTGACTTTGTACCTAGCTCCCTATGCAGAACCTCGTCACTCATCCTACCCATGCCATTGGTACCTATATGGACCTTGACCTCTGGCTGTTAAGAATGATGAGGACTCGATCCCAGATATCCTGGACCCTGGCAACAAACCACAGAACCTACAGTCAGTTTTCCCAACAAACGATTCCCCCATCACCACAGTGTGCCTCTTCTCCACCCTTCCCTTCTGAGTCACAGAGGCAGACTCAGTTCCAGAGACCCAACCACTGTGACTTTTCCCCAACAGTATCCAAAGTGTTCTTGAGGGGGATAGCTCCAGGGGAACTCTGCACAGACTCCTTAACCCCTATCCCTTTTCTGTCACCCTGTTTCCTGTATCCTGCACCTTGGGTGTAACTACCTCTCTGTATGTCCCACTCTGCCTCCCAAATAGTCCAGAGTTCATCCAGTACCAGCTCCAACTCTTTAACACAGATTGTTAGAAGCTGCAGCTGAATGCACTTCCTGCAATTGCAGTTGTCATAGACACTGCCTTCCTACATCCCACATGAGGAGCATTTCACTATCCTGCCTGTCATCTCTACTGTCCCAGCTAAGCAGATATATAGAAGAGAAGGCAAAAACTTGAGCTTTTCTTTCCACAGAGCCACAGAACCATAGAACATTACAGCACAGAAACAGGCCTTTTGGCCCTTCTTGGCTGTGCAGAACCATTTTTCTGCCTAGTCCCACTGACCTGTACCTGCCCCATATCCCTCTATACCCCTCTCATCCATGTAGCTGTCCAAGATTTTCTTGAGTATTAAAAGTGAGCCTGCATTTACCACTTCATCTGGCAGCTCATTCTACACTCCCACCACTCTCTGTGTGAGGAAGCCCCCACTAATGTTCCCTTTAAACTTTTCTCCCTTCACCCTTAACCCATGTCCTCTGGTTTTTTTCTCCCCTAGCCTCAGTGGAAAAAGCCTGCTTGCATTCACTCTATCTATACCCATCATAATTTTATATACCTCTATCAAATCACCCCTCATTCTCCTACGCTCCAGGGAATAAAGTCCTAACCTATTCAACCTTTCTCTGTAACTCAGTTTCTCAAGTAAACCTTCTCTGCACTCTTTCAACCTTATTAATATCCTTCCTGTAATTAGGTGACCAAAACTGCACACAATACTCCAAATTCAGCCTCACCAATGTCTTCTACAACCTCATCATAACATTCTAACTCTTATACTCAATACTTCGATTTATAAAGGCCAATGTACCAAAAGCTCTCTTCACTCCTCAGTGTCCTACCATTTATCTTGTATGTTCTACCTTGGTTTGTCCTTCCAAAGTGCATTACCTCACACTTGTCTGCATTAATCTCCATCTGCCATTTTTCAGCCCATTTTTCCAGCTGGTCCAAATCCCTCTGCAAGCATTGAAAACATTCCTCACTGTCCACTACACCTCCAAACTTTGTATCATCAGCAAATTTGCTGATCCAATTTACCACATTATCATCCAGATCATTGATATAGATGACAAATAACAATGGACCCAGCACTGATCCCTGTGGCACACCACTACTACCACTCTCTGGCTTCTCCCATTGAGCCAGTGTCTAATCCAATTTATTACCTCACCATGTATACCTAGTGACTGAATCTTTCTAACTAACCTCCCATGCTGGACCTTGTCGAGGGCCTTACTGAAGTCCATGTAGACAACATCCACTGCCTTCCCTTCATCCACTTTCCTTGTAACCTCCTCGAAAAACTCTAATAGATTGGTTAAACATGGCCTACCACGCACAAAGCCATGTTGACTCTCCCTAATAAGTCCCTGCCTATCCAAATACTTGTAGATCCTATCTCTTAGTACTCCTTCCAATAATTTACCTAATACTGACGTCAAATTTACTGGCCTATAATTTCCTGGATTACTCTTAGAGCCTTTTTTAAACAACGAAACAACATGAGCTATCCTCCAATCCTCTGGCACCTCACCCATAGATACCGACATTTTAAATATATCTGCCAGGGCCCCTGCAATTTCATCACTAGTCTCCTTCAAGGTCCGAGGTCTCCTGTCAGGTTCTGGGGATTTATCTACTCTGATTTGCCTCAAGACAGCAAGCACCTCCTCCTCTTCAATCTGTATAGGTTTCATGACCTCACTACTTGTTTGCCTTATTTCCTTAGACTCCATGTCAGTTTCCTTAGTAAATACAGATGCAAAAAAACCATTTAAGATCTCCCCCATTTCTTTTGGTTCTATACATAGCCAACCACTCTGATCTTCAAGAGGACCAATTTTATCCCTTACTATCCTTTTGCTCTTAATATACCTGTAGAAGCTCTTTGGATTATCCTTCACCTTGACTGCCAAAGCAACCTCATGTCTTCTTTTAGCCCTCCTGATTTCTTTCTTAAGTATTTTTTTTGCACTTTTTATACTCCTCAAGCGCCTTATTTGCTCCCTGTTGCCTATACATGTTATACATCTCTCTCTTCTTCTTTATCAGAGTTCTAATATCCCTAGAGAACCAAGGTTCCTTATTCTTATTCACTTTGCCTTTAATCCTGACAGGAACATACAAACTCTGCACTCTCAAAATTTCTCCTTTGAAGGCCTCCCACTAATCAATCACATCCTTGCCAGAGAACAACCTATCCCAATCCACGCTTCATAGATCCTTTCTCATTTCTTCAAATTTGGCCTTTTTCCAGTTTAGAACCTCAACCCGAGGACCAGATCTATCTTTATCCATGATCAAGTTGAAACTAATGGTGTTATGATCACTGGAACCAAAGTGTTCCCCTACACACACTTCCGTCACCTGTCCTAACTCGTTTCCTAATAGGAGATCTAATATTGCATCCTCTCTAGTTGGTACCTCTATATATTGATTTAGAAAACTTTCCTGGACACATTTTAACCCATCTAGACCTTTAACAGTGTGGGAGTCCCAATCAATATGTGGAAAATTAAAATCCCCTACTATCACAACTTTATGTTTCCTGCAGTTGTCTGCTATCTCTCTGCAGATTTGCTCCTCCAATTCTCACTGACTATTGGGTGGTCTATAACACAACCCCATTAATGTGGTCATCCTTTCCTGTTTCTCAGCTCCACCCATATGGCCTTGGTAGACAAGCCCTCTAATCTGTCATGCCGGAGCACTGCTGTAACATTTTCCCTGATTAGCAATGCCACCTTCCCCCCCACCCCCACCCTTCATTCCTCTGCCTCTATCATATCTGAAACATTGGAACCCTGGAACATTAATCTGCCAGTCCTGCCCCTCCTGTGCTGCTACCTCTCTGAATCTACTACCTATAAACTCCTCATTCTCCCGGATGATCCAGAGGTCATCCAGCTCCTGTTCCAGTTCCCTAACACAGTTTGTTAGGAGCTGCAGCTGGATGCACTTCTTGCAGGTTTCATTGTCAGGAACACTGGAGGTCTCCCTGACTTCCCACATCCTGCAAGAGGAGCAATCCAACATCCTGCCTGGCATTCTCTCTACTCTATACGAACAGAAAAAAAAACTTACCAGAACCTGTTCACACCAAAGCCTGTTGAGCCAAAGCGGTCCCACTCTGCTCCCTCTCACTCCGCTGCCCACTTTCAATGCTGCCACTGTATATAGTGGTCTGTTTTTTAAACCTTTGACGCTGTACTGGCTGACGTCACGTGCCTGCACAGTCCAGCCTCTTTTCCCCGAGAAGTGTAAAAAAAAATGGCTTCTCTCTGAGATTTCTTACTCCTTCATCTCAGCCTCTAGCTCCGAATTAAAAAAAAATTCCTTTGTTTTCTCTGAGTGAAGCCTCAAAGAGCTAAAGCCACAACATCACCTCTATAACTATGTCCACTGAGATGATGGCAGCTGCCTTCCTTTAATTTGCTCTGAATGGTCGCTGGTCAAAGCTCTTTTTCACTGCCTCAAACCACACCTGCCATTTTATCCTCAGGCATTGGACCTGATTGAAGACCCTCCTCTCCAAACTTCCAAACTTTATATACAGACCCTCAAATAGTAGTACAGATGTGGTCTACAAATTACAAAGGGAGATAGAAAGTGCATGTCAAAAGGTGAATGTTAGGATAGACCTGGAGCTTTCATTATGCAGGTAGATTGCAAAATTCAGATTGATGTTGAATCCCAACAGGAGGAATTTCCTGAATGCCTACGTAATGACTTTTTAGAGCAGCTCATGGTTGAGCCCACTAGGGGATCAGATATTCTGAAATGGATGTTGTGCAATGAATGGATTTGATTATAGTGCTTAAGGTAAAGGAACCCTCAGGAGCGGTGATCTTAGTATAGTAGAATTCACCCTGCAATTTGAGAAAGAGAAGCTAAAGGCGGAAGTACAGTATTGCAGTGGAGTTACAGAGGCATGAGAGAGGATCTGAACAAAATTGATTGGAAGGGAACACTATGGCAGGGAACACTAAAGCAATGGCTGGAGTTTCTGGGAGCAATTCTGAAGGAGTAGGATAGATACTGTTAATAAAAACTATTCACCTC
Organism: Hemitrygon akajei; assembly: GCF_048418815.1. Classification (NCBI taxonomy): domain Eukaryota; kingdom Metazoa; phylum Chordata; class Chondrichthyes; order Myliobatiformes; family Dasyatidae; genus Hemitrygon; species Hemitrygon akajei. The sequence continues at coordinate 1,955,338 of NC_133146.1, forward strand.
CTTGGAAGTTTTCACATTTATTGTTATACAACATCAAATCACAGTGGATTTAACTTGACTTTTTTGACCCTGATCAACAAAAAAAGACACCCTTTAAGTGAGTACTTAGTAGCTGCACCACTGGCAGCAATTACAGCCTTAAGTCTGTGTGGATAGGTCTCCATCAGCTTTCCCCATTCTTCTTTACAAAACTGCTCAAGCTCTGTCAGACTGCATGGGGATCATGAGTGAATAACGTTTTTCAAGTCCAGTCACAAATTCTCAATTGGGTTGGGGTGTGGACTCTGATTTGACCACTCCAGGACATTAACTTTGCCATTTTTAAGCCATTCCTGTGCAGCTTTGGCTTTATGCTTGGCGACATTGTCTTGCTGGAAAACAAATCTTCTCCCAAGTCGCGGTTTATTGCAGACTGCATCAGGATTTCCCTGTATTTTGCTCCATTTATTTTACCCTCTACCTTCACAAGCCTTCCAGGGCTTGCTGCAGTGAAGCATCCCCACAGCATGATACAGCCACCACCGTGCTTCACAGTAAGAATGGTGTGTTTCTGATGATGTGTGGTGTTTGTCATCTATTGCATCCGGTGCTCCTGGTGTGGCCTCCTCTACATCGGTGAGACCCAACGCAGATGGGGGGACCGCTTCGTCAAGCACCTCCGCTCCGTCCGCCACAACAGACAGGATCTCCCGGTTGCCACCCACTTCAACTCTGCTTCACATTCCCATTTGGATATGTCCATACATGGTCTCCTCTACTGCCATGATGAGGCCAAACTCAGGTTGGAGGAGCAACACCTCATATACCATCTGGGTAGTCTCCAGCCCCTTGGTATGAACATCGAATTCTCCGACTTCCGGTAATTCCCTCCCTCTCCCTTCCCCCATCCCACTTTCACTCTGCCTCCTCTTCCAGCTGCCTAATCACCTCTCTCATGATTCTGCCTTCTTCTACTACCCATAGTGCTTTCCCCTTACATTCCTTCTTCACCTCTCCTGCCTATCCTCTCCCTGCTTCCCCTCCCCCACCCCTTGATCTTTCCTCTGATTGGTTTTTCACCCTCCCCCTACCTTCTTTATAGGGCCCCTGCCCCCTCCTTCTTCGGTCCTGATGAAGGGTCTTGGCCTGAAACGTTGACTGTTTGTTTCAATGGATGCTGCCCGACCTGCTGAGTTCCACCAGCTTGTTTGTACGTGCTGATTTGACCACAGCATCTGCAGTGTACTTTGTGTTTAGCATTTAGTCTGATGGCCAAAAAACTCAATTTTTGTTTCATTAGGCCATGGACTAATGAAACTTCCAGCTGACTTCAGAGTCTCCCACATGCCTTCTGGCAAACTCGAGCTGAGATTTCATGAGAGGTTTTTTCAACAGTGGCTTTCTCTTTGTCACTCTCCCATAAAGCTGTGACTGGTGAAGCACCCCAACAACAGTTGTTGTGGGCGCAGTCTCTCCCATCTCAGCCACTGAAACTTGTAACTCCTCCAGAGTTGTCATAGGTCTCTTGGTGGCCTCCCTCACTAGTCCCCTTCTTGCACAGTCTCTCAGTTTTTGAGGACAGTCTGCTCTAGGCAGATTTACAGCTGTGCCATATTCTTTCCATTTCTTGATGATTGACTTAACTGCACTCCAAGGGATATTCAGTGACTTGGAGATTTGTATCCATCTCCTGACTTATGCTTTTCAATAACCTTTTCACAGAGTTGCTTGGAGTGTTCTTTTGTCTTGGAGTTTTGGCCAGGATACTGATTCACCAGCAGTTGGACCTTCCAGACACGGGTGTATTTTCACCACAATCAATTGAAACACCTTGACTGCGTACAGATCTCTATTTAACTACTTACATAACTTCCAAAACCAACTAGCTGCACCAGTGATGATTTGGTATGTCATGTTAAAGGGGGTGAATACTTATGCAATCAATTATTTTGTGCTTTATATTTGTAATTAATTTAGATCACTATGTGGAGATCTGTTTTCACTTTGACGCAAGAGTCTTTTTTTGTCAATCAGAGTCAAAAAAATCAAATTAAATCCACTGCATTTCAATGTTGTAAAAAAGAAACATGAAAACTCTGGGGGGGGGGGGAATCCTTTTTATAGCCACTGTACATCCCTAATAAGACGCATCCTAAACGCAGGATGATGCAAACATGTCTGACAAGAGAAGTCAAAACTAACATAAAAGCTAGAATATGCAAAATATAGAGAGCATAGAAAAGAGCAAAAATTACTGGGAAGTTAGAGAATTGGGAAGCTTTCAAAAACCAACAGAAGGCAACTAAAGAAGTCATAAAGAAGCAAAACATGGAATATGAAAGTAAGCTAGCCAGTAATATTAAAGAAGGTACCAAAACTTTCTTCAGATATATAAAGCATAAGAAATGCAAGTGTAGGTATTGGACTATTGCTGGAGAGGTGGTAATGAGGGACAAAGAAACGGCAGATGAACTGACTAAGTATTTTGCATCATTCTTCACTATGGAAGACATGGCAGTATGCCAGTTGTCTGAGTGTCAGGATCAGCAATGAGTGAAGTTGCCATTACAAGGGAGAAGGTGCTTGGGAAACTGAAAGGTCAGAAGTAGATAAGTCACCTGGAGCAGATGGTGGACACCCCAGGGTTCTGAAAGAGATGGCTGAAGAGATTCTGGAGGCATTAGCAATGACCATTCAAGAATCAATGAATTCTGGCAGGGTTCTGGAGGATTGGAAAATTGCAAATCTCACTCCACTCTTCAAAAGGGAGAGGGGCAGAAAAAGGAAATGATTGGCCAGTTAGTCTGACCTCAGTGTCAGGAAGATGTTGGAGTCTATTGTTAAGGATGAAGTTTCAGGGTACTTGGAGGTACATGATAAAATAGGCTGAAGTCAGCATGGATTCCTTAAGAGAAAATCTTGCCTGACAAACCTGTTGGAATTCTTTGAAGAAATATCAAGCAGGATCGGTAAAGGAGAATTAGTGGATGTTGCGTACTTGGATTTTCAAAAGGCCTTTACAAGGTGCCACACAAGACTGCTTAACAAATTAAAACCCCACGGTATTACAGGAAAGACATCAGGATAGTTAGAACATTGGCTGTTTGGCAAGAAGAAAAGATTGGGAATAAAGGTTGGCTGCCAGTTACTAGTAGATTTCCACAGGGGTCTGTGTTGGGACTGATCCTGTCAATGATTTGGATGACAAAGTTGATGGTTTTGTAGCCGAAGTCGACAATACAAAGATAGGTAGAGGGGCAGGTAGTTTGAGGAAGCAGAGAGGCTACAGAAGGTCTTTCACAAATTAGCAGAATGGGCAAAGAAGGGGCAGATGGAATACTATATTGGGAAGTATATGGTCATGCACTTTGGTAGAAGAAATAAAGGTGTAGACTATTTTCTAAATGGAGAGAAAATTCAAAAATTCAAGACGCAGGATTTTCTAAAGGTTAATTTGCAGATTAAGTCACTTATGAGGAAGGCAAACAGAATCTTAGCATTCATTTCAAGGGGACTAGAATATTTTGAGGCTTTATAAGGCACTGGTGAGGCCTCATGAGGTATTGAGAGTAGTTTTGGGCCCCTTATCCAAGAAAGGACTAACACTGGTGAAGGTTCAAAGGAGGTTCAAGAAAATTGTTCTAGGATTGAAAGGTGTTTGATGGTTCAGGGCCTGTACTCACTGGAATTAAGAATGGGGGGGGGGGGGAGGGGGATCTCATTGAAATCTATTGAATGTTGAATAGAGTTTCCTATGGTGGGGGAGTCTAAGACCAGAGGACACAACACCAAAATAGAGGGGCTTCCTTTTAGAATGGAGATGAGGAGGAATTACTTCAGTCAGAGAGTGGTGAATATGTGGAATTTGTTGCCACAGGTGGCTGTGGATGGTAAGTTATCAAATATATTTAAGCCAGAGGTTGATAGATTCTTGATTAGTCAGGTGAGAAGGCAGGAGGCTGGAGCTGAGAGGGAAATGGATCAGCCATAATGAAATGGCAGTGCAGACACAGTAGGCCAAATGGCCTATTTCTGCTTCTATATCTTAAGGTCTTCATCTTGTAGTTACTATATTCATCAGTTGTTTGCTCATGAAAGCATCTCAGCATTTATCCTGTCAACTCTCCTTCAGATCTTACAGGTTTAAATAGAGTCACACCTTTTTCTTCTAAACTGCAAAGAATACATACACAAACCCAGATGATAGGGTGTTAAGATTTATGGTGTGCTGGTCTTCATTAGTCAGGGGATTAAGGTCAAGAGCCATGAGGTAAGATTGCAGCTCTATAAAATTCTGGTTAGGCTACAGTTGCAATATTGTGTTCAGTTCTGGTCACCGCTTTATAGGAAGGATGTGGAAGCTCAGGAGAGAGGGCAGAGGAGATTTACCAGGATGCTGCCTGGCTTGGAGAGCAAAGAAGAATGAGAGAAGACTTGATCGAAATGCATAAGATTATAAGAGGCATAGAGTAACCTTTATAAATCAGAGCATTGAGTATAGGAGTTGGGATGTAATGTTAAAATTGTACAAGGCATTGGTGAGGCCAAATTTGGAGTATTATGTACAGTTCTGGTCACCGAATTATAAGAAAGATGTCAACAAAATAGAGAGAGTACAGAGGAGATTTACTAGAATGTTACCTGGGTTTCAGCACCTAAGTTACAGGGAAAGGTTGAACAAGTTGGGTCTTTATTCTTTGGAGTGTAGAAGGTTGAGGGAGGACTTGATAGAGGTATTTAAAATTATGAGGGGGATAGATAGAGTTGACGTGGATAGGCTTTTTCCATTGAGAGTAGGGGAAAATCAAACAAGAGGACATGAGTTGAGAGTTAAGGGGCAAAAATTTAGGGGTAATAAAAGGGTGAACTTCTTTACTCAGAGAGTGGTAGCTGTGTGGAACAAGCTTCCAGTAGAAGTGGTAGAGGCAGGTTCAATTCTGTCATTTAAAAAAATATTGGATAGGTATATGGACAGGAAAGGAATAGAGGGTTATGGGCTGAGTGCAGGTAGGTGGGACTAGGTGAGAGTAAGTGTTCGGCACGGACTAGAAGGGCCGAGATGGCCTGTTTCCGTGCTGTAATTGTTATATGGTTATAGATTATTTTAAACTTTCTGCATATTGATGGGACTCCCACACCATAAAAGGACTAGATGGGATAGAGTTTGTTAGATGTGCTCAGCAAAGTTTCCTTCATTAGTACATATAAGTCCCAATGAAAGACTGTGGGATAGTGAATCTGCTAATAGTAGATATTAGGAAGCTTGTTTAGGGGAACTCTTTGTATCCAATGACCACAATGCCATTAGTTTTAAAAATAAATATGCAAAATATAGGTTTGGTCTGCACATTAAAATTATAAATTAGAGAAAATCCAATTTTGATGGTAGGCTAGTAGGAACAAAGGTGGTGCTTATGGAGTACAAGAAAGAGAACACTTAAGAAAATCAGGAAGGCTCAAAGAAGGCATGAAGTTGCTGTAGCAAACAAGATGAATCCTAAGGGATTCTACAGGTATGTTAAGAACAAAAGGATTGCAAGGGACAAAATTGGTCTTCTGGAAGACCGGAATGTTAATCCATGTGTGGAGCCAAAATAGATGGGAGAGACCTTAAATGCATTCTTTGCATCTGTATTTACTTGGAGGAATGATATATAACCATATAACAATTACAGCACGGGAACAGGCCATCCCGGCCCTTCTAGTCCGTGCTGAACACTTACTCTCACCTAGTCCCACCGATCTGCACTCAGCCCATAACCCTCCATTACTTTCCTGTCCATATACCTATCCAATATTTTTTTAAATGACAAAATCAAATCTGCCTCTACCACTTCTACTGGAAGGTCCTTCCACACAGCTACCACTCTCTGATTAAAGAAGTTCCTCCTCGTGTTACCCCTAAACTTTTGCCACTTAACTCTCAACTTATGTCCTCTTGTTTGAATCTCCCCTACTCTCAATGGAAAAAGCCTATCCATGTCAACTCTATCTATCCCCTTCATAATTTTAAATACCTCTATCAAGTCCTCCCTCAACCTTCTACGCTCCAAAGAATAAAGACCTAACTTGTTCAACCTTTCTCTGCAACTTAGGTGCTGAAATCCAGGTAACATTCTAGTAAATCTTCTTTGTACTCTTCTTTATATATTAATGTATATAACAAACAACCTTGGACCCAGTACAGATCCCTGAGGCACACCACTAGTCACCGGCCTCCAACCTGACAAACAGTTATCTACACAACACAGAGAAAATGCTGTGTTCCACCAGCATTTTGCGTGTGTTGTTTGAATTTCCAGCATCTGCAGATTTCCTCATGTTTGCTCTTTAAACAGTTATCCACCACTAATCTCTGGCATCCCCCATCCAGCCACTGTTGAATCCATTTGGCTACTTCAATATTAATAACTAATGATTGAACCTTCCTAACTAACCTTCTGTGTGGAACCTTGTCAAAGGCCTTACTGAAGTCCATATAGACAACATCCACTGCTTTACCCTCATCAACTTTCCCAGTAACCTCTTCAAAAGATTCAATAAGATTTGTCAAATATGACCTTCTACACAGAGATACAGAGTATACAGAAGTGAGGCAAAGCCTCATCAACTTCATGGACCCTGCGCAGATAACAGAGGTGGTGGTGTTTGTAGTCATGAGACAAATCAGGGTCAATAAACAACTGGTGGGAGTATTCAAGGACATTTTCAACCTCTCACTGCTATGGTCAAGAATTCCCACCTGCTTCAAAAAGGCAACAAATTAAACTCGTGCCTAAGAAAAGTAACATGAACTGCCTTAATGACTATCACCCATAGCACTCCCATCTACATTGATGAAATGCTTTAAGAGGTTGGTCATGGTTGAAATCATCAACTGCTTGAGCAAGGGCCTTGACCCACTGAAATTTGCCTATCACAACAATAGGTCTATGGCAGATGCAATCTCAATGGCTCTTCACCTGGACAATACAAACTCCTAAGTCAGGGTGTTGTCCATTGACTATAACTCAGTGTTAAACACCATCATTCCCATAGACCTGATTGGTAAGTTACAGGACCTGGGTTTCTGTGCCTCCCTCTGCAATTGGATCCTAGACTTCTAACCAGAAGACCACAATCTGTGCAGGATGGTGATGATATCTCCTCCTTGTTGACAATCAACACTGGCACACCTGTATCAACAATGCTAGTAAAATCTCAGATGGAGATGAGAGGGTATACAGGAGTGAGATTTACTAGCTAGTTGAGTGGTGTTGCAGCAACAACCTTGCACTCAGTCAGTAAAACAGAAGAGCTGATTTTGGACTTCAGGAAGAGTAAGACAAGGGAGCATGAAACAATCCTCATAGAAGGATCAGAAGTGGGGAGAGTGAGCAGTTACGAGTTCCTGGGTCTCAAGATCTCTGAGGAACTAACTTGGTCCCAACATGTCAGTGCAGCTATACAGAAGGCAAGCCAGCAGCTATATTTCATTAGGAGTTTGAAAAGATTTGGTTTGTCAACTAAAACACTTGAAAACTTCCATAGGTTTACCATAGAGAGCATTCTGACAAGCTGCATCACTGTCTGACGTGGAGGGGAGGTAAGCTGCTTGGAGGAGGGGCTACTGCCCAGGACCTGAAGAAGCTACAGGAAGTTGTGAAGTTAGCCATGACCATCTGTGGTACGAGCCTCCATAGTACACAAAATATCAAGGAATAGTGCCTCAGAAAGGCAGTGTCCATTATTAAGGACCCCCCCCCACCAGTCATGCAGGGAATGCCCTCTTCTCATTACTACCATCAGGAAAGAGGTACAGAAGCCTAAAAGCACACACTCAGTGATTCAGGAACTTCTTCCCCTTACTGTAATTGATTCACTTTTTTTCTTTCTCTATCATGAGGGTTGAGCTGCTGCTGTTGAGAAATTTCATGACACATGCCAGTGATAATAAACCTGATTCTGATCCTAAATCCTCAGGGACTGACAAGTTTTTTCCCTTGCAGGAGGCAAGTGCAGAGTTTCAAGGCCCTGGCAGCAAACATCTTTCACGACAGAAGTATTACCAGAGGATGTTGTTCCACTGTTTATAAAAAGGCTGTAAACATAAACCAGGCAATTATAGACTGGTGAGTCTGACAACAGTTGTGGGAAAGTTACTGGAAGGTATCCTAAGGGACCAGATATGTAAGTACAGTATTTGGATAGACATGGACTGATTACAGATAGTCAGAATGGCTTTGTGCATGGTAAGTCAATAATAAGTACAGGATACTGTTTTAGGGGATGACCTCCCAGGGGACTGTCATGCTGACCAGGTTACCAGTACTGAGCATGGTGCAGAAGGGGAAGAGGGAGAAGAAGAGAGGAGTAGTAATAGGGGACTCCATAGTCAAGTGAACAGACAGGAGATTCTGTGGACGTGAATGGGACACTTGAATGGTATATTTCCTCCCAGGTGTGAGGGTCAGGGATGTCTCTGATTGTGTCCACAGCATTTTGGAGGGGGAGGGAGAGCAGCCAGATGTCTTGATACATAACTGATACCAATGACATAGGAAAGAAAAATATAAAGGTCCTGAAAAGAGAATTTAGAGAAGTAGGCAGAAAGCTGAGGAGCAGGACCTCCAGGGTAGTAATTTCTGGATTGCTGCCTGTGCCACACGCCAATGAGGGTAGAAACAGGATAATTTGGCAAATTAATGTGTGGCTGAAAAGCTAGGGCTGGGGTAGGGCTTCGAGTTCTTGGATCATTGGGATCTCTTCTGAGGGAGATATGACTGCACAAAAGTGATGGGTTGCATATGAACCCAAGGGGGACAAATATTATCGCACACAGATTTGTTAGAGCTGTTGGGAAGGGTTTAAACTAATTTGGCAGGGGGATAGCAACCAAAGTGAAGAGATCGGGTGGATGGTAAAAGAGCAAAGATAGCATGCAGTCAAACTGTCAGAAAGGGCAGGCAGATGATAGGATCAAATTGCAGCCAGCAGGGAGAGTATCAGTGCATTAGGGATGCAGGATCTAAAAGGGTAGCAAATAAAGTACTCTAAGTGTTATATCTCAATGCACAGAGTATAAGGTGGATGATCTTGCTGCATTATTGGTCAGGTATAAAGTTGTGGCCATCATGGCTGAAGATTGGTTGTAGTTGGGAGCAGAATGCCCAAGGTTACAATTTGAATTGGAGGGATAAGAAGGTAGGCAGAGGAAATGGCATAGGTCTGCTGGTAAAGAATGACATCAAATCAGTAGAAAAATGTGACATAGCATCAGAAGATGTTGAATCCTTGTGGGGTAGGAAATTGTAAAGGTAAAAGGACCCTGATGGCAGTTATATATAGGCCTCCCAACAGTAGCTGGGATGTGGACCACAGATTACAATGGGAAATAGAAAAGGCATGTTAAAAGGGTAATGTTATGATAGTCCTGGGAGATTTCAACACACAGGTCAGTTGGGAAAATCAGGTTGATAATGGATCTGAAGAGAGTGGGTTTGTAGAATGCCTACAAGAGCAATTTGTTGTTTAGCCTACTAGGGGATCAGCTATACTGAATTGGGTGTTATGTAATGAACAGGAGGCGATTAGGGAGCTTAAGGTAAAAGAACCCTTAGGAGACAATGATCACAATATGATTGAGTTCAACGTGAAATTTGATAGGGAGAAAGTGAAGTCTGACATAGCAGTTTTTCAGTGAGATAAAGGCAATTACAGTGGTATGAGAGAGGTGTTAGCCAAAGTAAATTGGAAGGAGATGCTGCCAGGGATGACACCATAACAACAATAGTTTCTGGGAAAAATAAGGAAGGTGCAAGGTAGATGTATTCCAAAACAAATAAATACTCAAATGGCAAAACAGTACAACCGTGGCTGATAAGGGAAGTCAAAGCTAATGTAAAAGCAAAAGAGAGGGTATACAAAGCAAAAATTTAGCAGGAAAATAAGGAATTGGGAAGCTTTTAAAACCTTTCAGAGAACAACTAAAAGAATCATTAGGAGGGAAAAGACAAACTATGAAAGCAAGCTAGCAAAGTCAAAGTTGGTAGTAAAAGCTTTTTCAAGTATGTAAAAATAAATTAGAGTGGATATAGGACTGCTAGAAAATGAGATGAAGAAATAATAAATGGGGACAACGACATGGCAGATGAACTAAATGAGTATTTTCTATTAGTGTTTACTGTGGAAGACACTAGCAGTATTCCAGACTTTGAAGGGTGTGAGTGAAGACAAGTGAGTGCAGTTACTGTTACAAGGAAGAAGGTGCTCAAAAAGCTGAAAGACCCAAGGGTACACAAGTCACCTGGAACAGTTGAACTTCACCCTAGGGTTCAGAAAGATGTAACAGTAGAGATTGTGGAAGCATTAGTATATAATTCATTGGACTCTTTCATGATGTTAGAGAACTGGAAAATTGCAAATGTTACTCCACTCTTTAAGGAAGGAGGCAGCAGAAAGGAAATTATAGACCAGTTAGCCTAACATCAGTGGTTGGGAAGATGTTGGAGTCAATTGTTAAGGTTGAGGTTATGGAGTACTTGGTGACACAGGACAAGATAGGACAAAGTCAGCATGGTTTACTTAAGGAAAAATCTTGCCTGACAAACCTAATGGAATTCTTTAAAGGAAGTATAAATGGGATAGATAAAGGAGATGCAATGGATGTTATATATTTGGACTTACAGAAGGTTTGTGACAAGGTACCACACGAGGCTGCTTACCAAGTTAAGAGCCCATAGTATTATAGGAAAGTTACTGGCATGGTTAGAACAATGTCTGATTTTGGAATTTAATACAGAAAACTGAGATTTTGCACTTTGGTAGGGTAGACCTTACACAGTGAACAGCAAAGCACTGAAGAGTGTGGTAGAACAATGAGATCTGGAAATACAGGTACATAATTCATTGAAAATGGTGTCACGGATAGATAGAGTCATAAAGAAAGCTTTTGAAACATTGGCCTTCATAAATCAACGTATTGAGTACAGAATAAAAACACAAAATGCTGGCAGAACTCAGCAGGCCAGACAGCATCTATGGGAGGAGGTAGTGATAACGTTTCGGGCCGAAACCCTTCATCAGGAGTGAAGTAACATGGGATGGTCGAGGGGGAGGGATAAAGTAGAGAGCCAGGAAGTGATAGGATGGAGGGAAATGGGCTAGGGGGAAGGTGGAGAATTATGGGAAATAAAAGAGAAAGAAAGGTAGGGCTGCGGGGAGATTATAGTGAGGAGGGAAAAAGAGAGAGAAAGAGAACCAGACTAAAATAATAGATAGGGATGGGGGGGGGGCAGGGGTATCAACAGAGGTCTGTGAGTTGGATGTCCATGCCGGCAGGTAGGAGGCTACCTAGGCGGGAGATAAGGTATTGCTCTTTTTTTTACAAAAAGCAGGAAGGACCATAAGATAACAAGATATTGGAGCAGAATTAAGCCACTTAGCCCATGAAAACTGCTCCACCATTCCAACGTGGCTGATTTATTATGTCTTTAAACTATTCTCCTGCCTTCTCCCCATAACACCCTTACTAATCATGAACCTATCAAACTCCACTTTAAGTATACCCATAGTCTTGGCCTACATAGCTGTCCTTGACAATGAATTTCAAATTCACCACCCTCTGGCCAAATAAATCCCCCCTCATCTCTGTTCTAAAGGGACATCCTTGTATTCTGAGGCCATGTCCTTTGGTCCTGGACTTGGTTACTTTCAGAAACATCCTCTCCACATCCACTCTATCCAGGCCTTTCAATATTCCATAGGTTTCAATGATATCTTCCTTCATTCTTCCCAACTCCAGTGAGTACAAGCCCAGAGCTATCAAAAGCACTTTGTGCTCTATTCCCTTCATTCCTGTGAATCTCCTCTGGACCCTCTCCAATACCAGCACATCAATTCTCAGATAAAAGGCCACAATACTCTAAATATGGTCTGGCCAGTGCCTTATAAAGCCCCAGTATTACACCTTTGCTTTTATATTGTAGCCCTCAAATTAATACTAACATTGCATTTGCCTTTCTTACTACTGACTCAGTGGGCGGAAGGATGGAAATACACCTCTACCAGAAGTGTAAGGTGCTCTTTCCCTCCACTAGCCTGCAGGTAAGTCACCCTTGGGCAAGATGTAGCACCTGGTCCTGGTTATGCAATCACTGATGCTGGATAATTTCTGAAGAATATATAGCTCAGGTTGTCCGTCTTGTAAAGACACTGCCCAGAAGGCGGAAATAACAAACCACTTCTATAGAAAATTTGGCAAGAACACTCATGGTCATGGATAAGACCATAACAGACAGACATACTTTATTGATCCCAACGGAAATTGGGTTTCGTTAAAGCCGCACCAACCAAGAATAGTAAAAAAAATATGGCAATATAAACCATAAATAATGTTAATCATGCCAAGTGGAAATAAGTCCAGACCAGCCTATTGGCACAGGGTGTCTGACACTGAGGGAGGAGTTGTAAAGTTTGATGGCCACAGGTAGGAATGACTTCCTATGACGCTCAGTGTTACATCTCAGTGGAATGAGTCTCTCGCTGAATGTACTCCTGTGCCTAACCAGTACATTATGGAGTGGATGGGAGTCATTGTCCAAGATGGCATGCAACTTGGACAGCATCCTCTTTTCAGACACCACTGTCAGAGAATCCAGTTCCACCCCCACATCATCACTGGCCTTACAAATAAGTTTGTAGATTCTTTTGGTGTCTGCTACCCTCAGCCTGCTGCCCCAGCACACAACAGCAAACATGATAGCACTGGCCACCACAGCCTCGTAGAACATCCTCGGCATCATCCAGCAGATGCTAAAGGACCTCAATCTCCTCAGGAAATAGAGATGGCTCTGACCCTTCTGGTAGACAGCCTCAGTGTTCTTTGACCAGTCCAGTTTATTCCCTACATCATACCACACAGCACTAACAAATGAATGGATTACTGACTCAACATGCAAGTTCATTTTTTAGGGAATCCTGTACTAGCACTCCCAATCTCATTTACACCTCCAGTTTCTGACTTTTCTCCCCATTTGGAAAATAGTCCGTGCCTTAATTCTTCTACCAAACTGCATGACCATACATTCCCCTACACTGTTCCATCTGTCATTTCTTTACTCATTCTGATGATCTGTGCAAGTCCTTCAGCAGACTGTTTCCTCAACACTACCTGCCCCACCACCTACTGTATCAGAATCAATCAAGTTTATTATCACCAGCATGTAACATGAAATTTGTTAACTTAGCAGTTCAATGCAATACATAATATAGAAGAGAAAAAAATATAAATATAACAAATCAATTACAGTACAGGATATTTAATAGATTTTTAAAAAACATGTAAAAACAGAAATATTGTTTATTAAAAAAAGTGAAGTAGTGTCCAAGGATTCAATGTCCATTTAGGAATCGAATGGCAGAGGGAAGGAAGCTGTTCCTGAATCACTGAGTGTGTGCCTTCAGGCTTCTGTACCTCCTACCTGATGGTAACAGTGAGAAAAGGGCTTGCCCTGGGTGCTGAAGGTCCTTAATAATGGACACTGCCTTTCTGAGACATCACTCACTAAAGATGCCCTGGGTACTTTGCAGGTTAGTGCCCAAGATGGAGTTGATTAGATCTGCAAACTTGGCCAAAAACCCATCAATTACATTATCCAAATCATTGACACACTGTATAACGTGAAGATAAACAGTCCCAGAGAATTACTGCGACTTACAAATTTAAGGTATTTCTTAGAATACATGAAGACCAAAAAATTGTTGATTAAAATTAACATTTTCTATAGGAGCACCCAACATTCTAGTAGGGAGCACAGGAGTCGGAGTACGAACTTATAGAGGTATCTTACTCACGAGGGGCATCAACAGGGTGAATGCACAAAGTATTTTACCCAAGGAAAGTGAATCAAATGCTAGATGGTGTGGGTGGAAGGTGAGAAGGGAAATATTTAAGTGCCAATTTCTTCAGAGGGTGGTGTGCTTAATGGAATGAGTTACCAGAGGAAGTGGCTGAGGTGGGTACAATAGCAACATCTTAAAGACATTTGCACAGGTACATGGGTACAAAAAATTGGAAGGGATATGGACCAATCATGGGCAAATGGGACTAGCTTAGACATCTCGGCAGGCATGGACAAATTGTGCTGCAGGATCAGGTCCCATGCTGTATCACTCTGACTGAAGTTATAGCTACCGGAAGTGAAAATTCAAAACAGCCTTTTAATGTTTAATATCAGAATCAAATCCTCATTCAAATCACAAAATACATTGTGAATTTTTAACCACAATTGCAGGATTCTTCTAATGCACTCAAAGACTTCTGCATTCATTTCATAACATTATTACATAAAAATCACTTTAAATATTCACTTTCAGGATCTGGATGTTGCCATCAAAATCATCTATTGCCCATCTCTTACTGCCTTCCAGGTAATGGCAGTGGGTGACCTCCTTGAACCACTCTGCATGAAGGTACAGCCGCAGCGCTGTGAGCAGACGTTCTAGCAGTTAGATCCTGAAATGAAATCCCTGCCATAGACTTCCAACTCAGGATGTTCTGCAACTTGTAAGGTGGTGAAGTTGCCACAAGCCTGCAAACTTTAATGGTAGAGGATGCAAATTTGCAATGTGTTTTGTAGGTTGAAGGATATTGCAGCCTTTATATACCACTGGTGAAAGGAATGACATCAGTAGCATTTAGCAGCCCTAATTCAATAAGCACAAGCATATTAGTTATGGAAATACCAATACCCTGAACAGAAAAGTCTACAAAAAAATAGTAGTGGATACAGCCCAGTTTTTCACGGTAAAGACCTCCCCCTACTGAGCAGATCTACATGGAAAACTGTCGCAGAAAAATAGCATCTATCATCAGGGACCCCTACCACCAGGTTCAGGAACTGGTATTACCCTCAACCATCAAACTTTTTATCCAGATGCGATAACTTCACTTGCCCCATCATTGAACTGTTCCCACAGCCTATGGACTCACTTTCAAGAACTCTTCATCTCATGTTCAATATTTATTGCTTATTTATTATTATTTTTCTATTTTATATTTGCAGTTTGTTGCATTTTGTACCCTGGCTGGTTGCCCTGTTGGTGCAGCCTCTCATTGATATCATGATTACTAGATTTACTGAGTATGTTTGGAAGGAAGTGAATCTCCAGATTCTATATAGTGACATATATCCACTTTGATTATAAATTTACTTTGAACTTCAAGTAGTACGAAAATGGCAAGTGAAATTAAAACAAAGTAGTTTCAATATTACATCATGTAACACACGAGAAAACTAACGTATGGAGTGTTGAGGTTCAGTGGTGAGATGCTTCAATGGCTTTGTTTAAAATTCAAAAAAATGAAAGCCATACTGAAAAATATTAAAAACTTATTTTCATCCACTAAATGGTTTGATATTTAGCCATATCTAATTTTGTTATCATGCTCAACTCAGTTACGCTCAAATCTATCGCTTAGGATTGGCATTTTAAAAAAGTTTATTTGATAGCTTTATTCAAACACAAATATGCCACAAACCATGAACTGGGGACCTGTCCAAATAGGAAGAGACTAAACATAGCAAAGACCACACGATTAGTAGAGGGAGGAATGAAAAGAATGTAGAAAATTGGCGAGATCCACTATTTATAAGAGTAGCAAGCAAAGCAGTGATTATTTTTTAAAATGGGGAAAATATCTAAATTATATTTATCCTGCATGTAGCTAAACAATTTTGGTTGCTTTCATGTGAAGGGATCAACAGAAGTAATTCTGTTACCAAATTCCAGTGATTTGCATGTTTGCTGTTACAAAACAATTCCCTTTTGCATTTGAGTCAGTTTGAGAAAGACAATCAACTTTCCTGCCATTTCCTTGCTGTTACTTGGGTCTAGTTACATTTTGCATATTGTGTCAATGTTAAAGTTACACTGCATAGTTGGAGTGAATACTGAAGAGTCCTAGATATTTTTATTTTGCTTCTCAGATTGTGAATACTGAGTTCATTTGTAGTTCATCCCTGAATGACAAAGACACTTAAAAGAGCTCATCTTTAGCTAATGCTATGATGTCAGTTTTCCATTCTTAAACAGACATACTTTATTGATCCTGAGGGGAAAATGGGTTTCGTTACAGCTGCACCAACCAAGAATAGTGAAGAAATATAGCAATATAAAACCATAAATAAATAATAAGTTAATCATGCCAAGTGGAAATAAGTCCAGGACTAGTCTATTGGCTCAGGGTGTTTGACACTCCGAGGGAGGAGTTATAAAGTTTGATGGTCACAGGTAGGAATGACTTCCTATGACGCTCAGTGTTACATCTCGGTGGAATGAGTCTCTGGCTGAATGTACTCCTGTGCCTAACCAGTACATTATGGAGTTGATGAAACGTTGATGAAAGGCAATTTTACAGAGTCTGATTTCTGATTGGACCCAAGGCAAATGGGTTGCACACCACAGTTAGGAGTTCTAAAGTATTTCACCCATTTTATTGGTAGCCAAGTGAGGCCTAGCACAAATATATTTAAATTAATTAAAAAATATTGAGTTGGGGGGGGGGGGGGTTAAGTCATTCCTGTTTCCCATGAGAGAGAGAGAGGGGGAGAGAGAGAGAGAGAGAGAGAGAGAGAGAGGTGGGGTGTGTGTGTGTGTGCGCGCATATATGTGTGAGATCAGTTCTGTACATTCAAACATATACAAAGGGATTTCTTCTGCCAGCTGTACCTTAAAGGAATTCAGGTAGGTCACAGGCCATAGACAGGGGAAAATCAATCAGAATGTTTAGGGTCCTGTTCAACCTTAATTAAATTCCTTTGCCAAGTACACAGAACACTGCAGCACAAGAACAATTTATTGGCTGATATCTTTAAGTAAAAATGCTCGCTTTCAGTATCTTGTAAAGAAGCTGGGGGAAATACTTTAACTTTTAGTTCCTGAGAAATTAGAAAATAATAATTAGAATTAGATTAAAGCGAGCAGCATTAAACTTAAGGTTACCATTTTTCAGAAGACTTAACACATTTTAGAATAACCAAAGTTTCAGTAAATAGTTTAATATTGTTTACACCAGAAATAATGGCAACACATTAAAATGTCATCGCTTGTGTGCAAAATGAAATAGCATATCAGATATACAATCACCTGTGATAACTTGTTTTAATATTCTTACCTGAACAGAAATATTAAAAGGTCTTACTTTAAACGTTACAATGGAAGTGAATGTTCCTTCCAAGACAGCAGCCAAAAGTAATCCCCACCCCTTTGCCACACCCATGGATCAAAGTTAATTGTACACTTAAGCCTTTAAAGTCATGCAACAGTTGCAAACGACTCAACAACAGCTCATTTACAAATTTACTATTTATAATGAATGCACAGATACACTGAATGACTTGTATAAAAACAAAATAAAGAGGCATTTTAATATTTTAAATGACAACTGGTTTAAAAATACCTGTTTACTGGTTTGTACATTGTTTATTTTGGTGAGCAGTCTAATGGTCTGATTGCACCAGTAAACAAACATATTTTGTGCTATCTGGTAAAAGGCCTGCTGCAAGCGGCAGGCAAAAAATACGTAAACCATTCTTTGTAGACTTACTAGTTGTTAGCCAAATTAGTTTAAAATAATTTATCTGCTGCCATCAGGGATATGTATAAAATTCTTTATATAAATTGCACTTAAATTCAAAATGCATCTCTAATTGTCTGATTAACTGATCATCAACTTCTCAATAGTATACTTCCAAATGTTGTAGTCTAGAAAATATCATTGCAGCTTAACTAAGAGCACAAGTCATAAAGCTGTAGAAGGTAGTGGCTACTTTAAAGGCAGCAAAATTCAACGTGATGTTGAGTTACAGAAAAATTGGGAAGATCTAACCTTTTCAGATTGCTCGATATGACTCACTAAATTTGACTGAATCAGCCTAACCTGAAATCTGGCAAAATGAATTTTGGAACTAATCCAACAAAGCAGCTGTGTGAATGCATGAATACATTTGCACCGTTAAAAAATTCTACAAAATTGCTCACCGGGTAATGGCATAAAACATGAAGAAAAGATCCACCATTTCAGTCAATACTTCAGGAAGAATACTGAGATTACTGATGCACAGCTTCTCAGTGCATTTCTCCACTGGAATTCCACAATTAGATTTTTATAAACTGAACTGTAGACAAATTGTTAATTAAAATGGGAATATTATCTATTTCTGCTATACAGTACCAGTGGATGCAACAATAAAGTGAATACTGCAATTTTAAAACTTCACTAAGGTTGAAAACCTTAAATGATTTTGTTATTTAAAGAAAACAGAAGGACAAAGTCTTCACTATGCACTTGAAAACTTAAGATTCAAAAGGCTTTCTTTTCATATCTGCTGATACGTAATAATACATTATGCTCTATAGCAAGGTGTTCCCAACTTTTTTTTATACCATGGACCCCTACCATAAACCAAGAGGTTCGTGGACCCCAGGTTGGGAATCCCTGCCTATAGCAAGGCAAGGATTGGCCAAGCACAACTTGAGGAAAAAAAAAATGAAAACCATAGACATTACAAATAGACCTCACAGATTTTAGATAAAAACTGATATTTAGCATGTGATCTTTTAGTTTGTTGTCCCACACAGCCATACAATTTGCACCTTACAGTTTATATACTGGAATAACCACATTCATAGGAAATATTAAAAGTTTCTGTCCAATTCAGTTAGAAGTATTTACTTTTGTTTGCTGACATATTTTAACTAGAAAACCTTATAATTTAAATGTTTCTTGAACACCAAGTTTTGACTTGCAGTATACTTCAGATTAAAGGTAAAATTTGGTACCAAGAAGTAGCCTTGCTCACATTCTAAGTACAAATCAGTGACTGTAGAAACAAAAAGTCTGCAATGCAAAACGATTGCACAAAGCAGCCTAATCAATACATGTTGGACAGTGACGGCTGACATTACATTAAGCAGTCAATAAAGGCTACACTGGTACCAAAATACTGTCAGCTGAAGAATACTGCTTTAATATCACTTTTACAACTTTTGAATTTCTTTGTTGTCTCTAATTTAGGATCTGTTGGTGGTTAAAAGATGATCACAGGAATGATCAGGCAGTAAATAACTGCTAAAGAATTATTTTGATGACAACTAAGCATACAGCTTACTCCACAGTTGCTGCAGTGTTGACTAAGTATTACACTTGATTTACAGACTTCATTTTCTACCTTGCAAATTTTTTCAGGGAATAGAAATCTTCTGAAAGAGATAACAACATAAATTACATTGATGAGCAGGGTAAGTTCACAATAGTTTTTTTGCAAGGCTCAAAGCAAGAATTCTCCAGCAAACAGATCTGAACTATTCAAGACAACAGCAAAATGTAGACAAATGATAAGTTATTATTAATGAGCATCACAGTACAGCTCGAGGAGAAAGAAAAGTGGTTCTATTTCAGTGCAATTTGAGTTTTAACAACTTTCAAAAAAAAAATTTTAAAATCCACTATTTTTGATTGTATTAAAGTCTTAAAATGCAGTATCATTTGAGAGAGACATGCAAACATGATATAAAAGCCTTCCTGTAACCAAAAAGATGCTGACAACATGCAGTGATATGTACTACACCAGCAACTGGCAATAGCCTGTACAAACACTGAATCAACTATGTCCAACTGGGGAACTTCCCTCAAGTGAACACTGAACAGAATGAATGCTTTATATCAATACTATGTGCATTTCATTTATAGAATAGTTCCTAAAAACATTTTCCATGGATTCACTGTACATGTATTCACATTAACAAACAAAGTAAACTGCCAGGACTCAAATAACCCATACATACAATTTGGAAAAATACATGCAGCAGCAAAAAATGTGTTTGAGGAAAATTAGACCTCCACACAAAGCTTCATGTGCAGACACAACATGAAGGACAGGATATAAAAATACCAAATCTTGAATGGAGTAACAGATTTGAAACTGATCACTGTGCTTTAAAGCTGGAAAGGGTTGGGGAATATGATTTTGTTACAGAATTCCAGAAACAGAGAACATTATGTTAGGCTTCTATGGTCCAAAAGGTTTCAGATCGTATGCGAGAGAAAATTTGTGTTATGCAAGTGTTTCCCATGGATTACTGAGGAAAAAGCTAGCTGGGTCTGGGTGTATCCCTTTGCTTTGCTCTTAAGCTCTTCTTTGCACTTGATGGGGGGGGGGGGGAGAGAGAGAGAGAGTTATTGAAATAACAGGGAACAAACTTTAATGGCCATATTCCTGTATATACTACATAGATTACAGTACAATCAAATTATGAAGCAATGCAGTGTATGACCAGTGGATCTGTATTATACAAATATTGCCTGTCAGCATCACACAATTGCTTAAATCAAATGGCAAATCTTGGAGACTATGATGGAACTGATCAAGAATATACAGAAACTATTTATAAGGACAATACTTGACTCCCAGAAAATCATTTAAGTAGTCTTTTTCAAATATACAAAATATGTATGTGGGGAGAAGATTTTTTTTAAAACTTTCTCTGCATTGCCTTAATTTGCATTTGTTGTCTCTCTCTTTGGTTTAATTGTTCTCCCCACCATTGGCTTTTGAACATACATGTTCTTGGCCTACCTTGCATGTTTCTTCCCTTTTCTATTTTTTCAATATCTTCCCTTCCACCCTAAAACTTCATGACTTAACTTTCATCAATCACAGAATTAGACTGGGACACGAAAGAAAATGGCAGGCCTGAAGTACTTATAGGCTTTTGCAATTCTGGCCATGACTTATTATCTAGTGGCAGAAATCAAAGATGCAAGATAAAACTAGAATGTAATTGGCACCTACATATTCAGAGAAATCCCCAGGTCCTAATGCCTGCCACTGAATATGTTAATAGTTAAGAAAATATTACATTGCATATTAAATACACAAAGTAATATGTTCAAATGTTAATACATAAAAATCATGCTGAAGATTTTGCAACATCCATTCCCAACCCTCACCCACAAAAAAATGAATGTTACTTCTCACATGAACCCTCAGTCCAGCACTAATTCTTTACAAGTTTTTAAAAAATTCTAAATGGCTACAATTCCTCTATTACCAGAAACATACTGCAGTCTTAGTAAAATTGCTTTATATATGACAATAATGCAATTTATATTTTGTACAGTGTATTCAGTCAAACCATGGCACGATAAGGCCCCTGCATCTTCAGAAACTGGATGATGAAAGATGGGCCACCAGCTACAATCTGCGCTGGAAGATGGCTGAGTGGGCAGTTCTCAATGCTCATGATGGACAACTTGCTGCAGAGTGCCAGCTCAAAAGGAAGGCTGTGCAGATTAGGATTATCATTTAAATACAATTCCTCCAAATTTTCCAGTGTACCTGTAAAATATCCAGGAGTTTAATTAATAGAAACCTTTGTGCTGGATGCACAACTTATAGCAAAGATTTAGAATCTACAGTTCTGCTGAGCATTGCGGACATGCTATGTTGGTATCAGAATATATGACCACACTTACGGGCTGCCCTCCAGCTTATCCTTGCATTGTGTTGGCTGCTAATACAAACAATGCATTTCACTGTATGTTTCAATGTGCATGCGAATCTGACTCTGAAACAAGTAGCACTAGTCCCACAACAGGAAGAAAAATAATCAGGCTTCATCTCTGTACCATTTATTAAAACCAGCAAATTAAAACAACGTTAAGCTATACTTTGACATGGCATAAACAATAAATGACAATAAATAAAGATTTATCTTAGAAAGGTAAAGGGATTGCAATACCATAAACACAAACTTAATTAAAGCAGAAAAAAATGAAAGTACCTAAATGAAAAGATAGTATTTTGTGTGTTGCTCTGGATTTCCAACATCTGCAGAATTACATTTGTTTGTTACTTACGTTTTCCATTCCACTGATTTTGATAAAAGAGCATTGACAAATTTTAATGTAAAATAGTTCATCTATTAGAGGGCAGTAAGCCTTACATCAGTAGTAGGGAAATTACTGGTTTATTAGAGATAATATTTACTCACATTTGTAAAGCATGAACTTGTTACTGATAGTCATTATATCTTTGTGCAAAGGAGGCCCTGTCTCACAAATTTGATTTACTCTTTTTGGATGTGAAAGATATGGTGAGGTCAAGACAGTGGATGCCATCCACATGGACTTAAGTAAAGCATTTGACAAGGTTCCTCATGTTTGGCTGATTAAGTTCTCCAAGATCAATAGTGAGTTGGTAATTTGGATCCAAATTGGCTTCATCACAGAAGAAATAATTTTCTGAATGGAGTTTGTCCCACAGCTCAGTGCTGAGACTACAAAATTTAGCAGCAGACCATCGAGTCTGCTCCACCATTTCATCATGGCTGATCCAATTTTCCTTTCAGCCAATCTCCTGCCTTCTCCCTGTATCCCTTTATGCCATGACCTATCAAGAATATATCAATGTCTGCCTTTAAAATGCATAAAGACTCTGCCTCCACAGCTGTCTGTGGCAAAGAAATCCATAGATTCACCACTCTCTGGCTAAAGAAAATCCTTATCTCTGTTCTAAAAGGATACCCCTCTATTTTGAGGCTGTGTCCTCTGGTCTTAGACCATCCCACCATAATAAACATTATCTCTATATCCTTTCTATCAAGGTCTTTCACCATTTGATAGGTTTCAATGAGGTCACCCTTCATTCTTTTGAATTCTGGTGAATACAGGCCCAGAGTCATCAAGCGCTTTTCATATCACAAACCAATCAATCCTGCAACCTCTTGTTTATTATAGTAATGGTCTGATTAGTCAATTTGATGGGAAAACAAGGAAAGTTGACAAAGGATAGAGCATGACAGATCTCAGCTGGAAATTTGGAAAGAGAAATGGCAAATGGAGTTCAACTTAAAAAGGATGAGGTGATGATTTTGGACGCTCAAATGCAAGAGGAGAAAGTATTAAGTCAATGGCAGGACACTTGGTAGCATTAATATGCTCCCTGAAAGTGACAACAGAAATGGATAAACAGTAAAGAGGGCATACAGCATGCATACCTTTATCATTTGGGGCATTGTGTACAAAAGTTGGCAAGTTGCATTGCATCTGTGTGAAAGTTTAGTTAAGCCACATTTGGAACAATGTATGCAGTTCTGGTTGCCACACACTATAGGAAGAATATGAAGGTCATGGAGAAGTACATAAGAGGTTCACCAGGATGTTGTTCAAATTGAGCTGTATTAGCTAAAAGGACAGACTGGACAAACTTGGACTGTTTTCGCTGGTGAGTCAGAGCCTGAGGAGTGACCTATGTAAGCATATAAAATAATGAGAGGCATGGACGGGGTGAATAGTCAAGGTCATTTCCCAAAGCAGAAACATCAAATGGTCAAGGTTTAATGTGAAAGGGGGAATATTTAAAGGACATTTGCAAGGCAGGTTAATATATGGAAGGTACCTGAAATTAATTGACAGAGGGAATAGTAAAAACAGAATATCACAGCAAAGTTTAAGGGGCATTCCAACAGACAGATATAGACCTTGTATATGGAATTAGTTTAAATTGGCATCATCATTAGACAGACATGCTAGACAAAAGGAGCTTCAATTGTGCTGTAGTGCCTGTGTTTGATTTTAAACATTCAGTTTGCACAAATCCAGTGCTCAATACAAACTTGCTTAATAATCCTGGCATGTCTTAAAAGCATTCAAACACAAGACAAAGGTTAATGAAATCCAATCTTCCACTGACACAGTAAATTTTTAACGAAACAAGTATGTGCTGATAATATCTATAGCCTGCAACTTGCACAGACAGACATGTGGCTGGATGAGTAGACTGCCTAATGTGATGAATTCTGACCTGCTTGTGAGAGTCCCCTGAGAGGGGCATAATTCCTGTAGCTTTGATTTGGTTTCCCAAAGTCTAAAGCACAACTAGGAAAATGCAGAGATGCTGCACCATACCCCTTCCACTAGGTTAGACAGTGAGCTGGATCTGAGACCTAAGCAGAAAGAAGGTCAGATCAGAGGCCATGGAGTGAAGTGAGGTGAATTATAAAGAAAAAATTAAAAAGTTATCCTTAGGACTTGCTGCCATTACGTGTTTTATTTAGGGTAGAATTGTGCATAGATCATGTAATACCCAGCACTGCTGGGCTCTGACTGAAATGCTTTGTAATGGAAATTCTGTTTACTGACAGTAAGATTTCTCACCTTAACAAGTCAACATTTAAAATATTATTATAATATTTCTACATGCCAACTCAAGGTTCAAGATCATGCACCATTGGTTGTCAACTTACCAATCTCTTCAGGTAAATGAGTGAGCAAGTTCTCTCCTAAGCCAAGGTGAGTCAGACTGGTTAAGTGACCAATTCCCCTAGGAAGCGTAGTCAGCTGATTGTTGGTTAAGACCAGTTTCTATTAGGAAATAAAAATCTAGTTTTAAGCATGCATAAAACAAAAATTGACTTGGGTCAAATACACGAAGAACAGCAAATACAGAAACTTCTCCATGAAAAAAAGATGTTCTGTCTTTTGCCAATTCTGACTTCCATTTGTAGATTATAACTAATCTCAATGCAAACACAGGTGAGAAAAGGCCAAAGTTACTTATGTTTGTGCTAAAATTTTAAATAAAATGCAAACTTAAGTGACAATTTTTTTTTTACAAAAATGCTGTCATATGCAAGTTGAGAATAAAAGAAACCTGTAAAGCATCATGTAGTGAGCTGGGAGTTGAACTGCAGTACTACATGCACAATGAGGTTCTATTGGGGTCTGAGCATTAATTAACAGATACATCAACATCCTATTTCAAAATAAGATTAATGTCCAAATGAAACAATTTTTCAAAATTAATCAATTTAATCAGCACTAAACAATTTTCCAAACATTGATACATAAAATCTACTTGCTTCATGCCTTAACAATAGAAAATTCAATTTCAGAACAGCCACACTTTTCTGTAAAATGGTATGGAATGTAGTTGAAGAGTCTAAACAGATAATCAATTGTCATGTCAGAAAAGGAGGATCACTAAAACATTTGCAACTTTTTTTAAGAGCTACACAAATTATGCTGCAGAACTGGAAGGTTGATATTTATTTTAAATGATAGATGGAGGCTGACATCTCTTCTAGCTGCTGTCTTCCATCTTCACACTCCCCTTCCAACATACTGTTTCCTGCGCTTTTTAAAAACTTTTAAATTTTTCTTTGTCTGCCTCTATCTATCATTCACTTGCTACACACTTTTCAACTCCACCCTACTGCACATTTCCCCTACCCATCATCTTACAGCTCCCCTCAGTCCACCAGTTGCCTCAGAACCCTTTCTTGGGTTCTATTCCCTGTGTTGGCCATTTGTCTCCCCACTCTCAATCCTGATGCAGGGCTTTGACCTGAAACATTGACATATTTCTTTCCTCCCACTGATACTGCTTGACCCGCTGGGTTCTCCCAGCAGATTGTTGTGTTGGTCAAGATAACAATGATTATGACTGCACACAAGTTATTCTCCTTTCCTGGCATAAACACAGAATACAACAGTTGGAAGGTGAAGCAAAGACAGCAAAATATACCAGTGACATCACACCCATGACAATTCTGATCAGCACATTTCAGAAAAAAAGTGATAGCACTCCAAAAGAAGCAATTTACAAGGTTCAGAGTTTTAGCTGCCGGAACAATGGAGGCTGCTTATTTTAGAACAGAAAAAAATTTCATCAAGGAGTCTAACTTTGAAAAGTTTGTTAGTAGGACTTAAGCGGAAGAGCCAATAAGTGACTCAAAGTCATTAAAAAGACAGTTAACCAATTAATTGGCAGAAAGACAAATTATTTCCAAAAAGACAAATTTTAATGCCTGAAAGAACAGTGAAAATGCTCATATTTAAAAGCTTCAACAAGTACTAAATATTAGAAAATGGAATTTTCAAACTTGCTTCTATTGGACAGCCATAGGTTCAAAAGAAACTTTCTCCCTTGTAGATTACTGTGATTTTAAGAATACTTTCAAATGTGAAATATTTGCTACCTTCTAAAATGAGATGCGCCGACTGGGTACATGCAACCATAACTGCTGTCTTTCTAAATGATTGTACATTTAACCACATTGCACTTTGACACAATTCTTCAGGGAAAAAAATGCAAACCCAAATGATGTGTCATAAGCTTTGAAAAAGCCTTGCAAAACTTGAGCAATTGTGCAGGGTTTTGTTTGAGGTCAGAAATTAGAACATTGCAAGGACTACAGAAACTTCTGATTTTATGCAGAATTCTAGTGATAAGAGTGCTCACTGCATAGAAAAGTTGTCACTGCAGCTCAGTTAACTTAGAGACATTTAACTGTGCTGCAAATGAAAAAATATTGTCACAACAAACTTTCCTAGCTTTGCTGATTGCCACAGAATGTCAGGAATTACAACATAAACAGACTACCAAAACCACTGTGAGTGAGTGTTGGTATTAACCAACAAAAGCAGTCTAATCCAATACATTATAGTCACACTTAACCATTTCTCTTCAGCTGTCTGACTAACCTACATTAATATGTAGGCAATCCACTTGAGTAAATTCAAAACATGGCAACCTTGGACTAACAAGCTTTTTCTGCTTTTCATCTTAAACCTCTTCTTTATTTGACGCAGGACATTTATTATTTCATCAAGATAGTGGGTTGAAAGCCAGTTTCACAGGCTTAAGTAAAAACACAAAATGCTGGCAGAACTCAGCAGGCCAGACAGCATCTATGGGAGGAGGTAGTGACGACGTTTCGGGTCGAAACCCTTTCAGTGTGATCTGGTACTTCAGCATAGTACTTAAGGTGCACTGCACAAAGACAGTACTTCAGTCATGTTAAAGTTTTTACACTTTGATGTTTTTGTAAACTATCCCATAGAACTTTTGGCAAGTATGAAATGAAGTTTTCTTGTGCCATGATTGTCTCAAACAAGACAACTAGGACGGAATACAACATAAAAAGAACATAGATAGATAGATAGATAGATAGATACTTTATTCATCCCCATGGGGAAATTCAACTTTTTTCCAATGTCCCATACACTTGTTGTAGCAAAACTAATTACATACAATACTTAACTCAGTAAAAAATATGATATGCATCTAAATCACTATCTCAAAAAGTATTAATAATAGCTTTTAAAAAGTTCTTAAGTCCTGGCGGTAGAATTGTAAAGCCTAATGGCATTGGGGAGTATTGACCTCTTCATCCTGTCTGAGGAGCATTGCATCGATAGTAACCTGTCGCTGAAACTGCTTCTCTGTCTCTGGATGGTGCTATGTAGAGGA
This sequence comes from Hemitrygon akajei, assembly GCF_048418815.1. Lineage (NCBI taxonomy): Eukaryota > Metazoa > Chordata > Chondrichthyes > Myliobatiformes > Dasyatidae > Hemitrygon > Hemitrygon akajei. Next base: position 1,982,613 of record NC_133146.1, read on the forward strand.
TGTAGAAGATGTAGAAGAGTACAGCACGGAAACAGGCCATTCAGCCCACAATGTTGTGCCAAACCAGCTAAAAAGCAAATCAAAAATGCACAAACACTAATTCCAAATACCTACGCAAACACAAGGAAATCTGCAGATGCTGGAAATTCAAGCAACACACACAAAATGCTGGTGGAATGCAGCAGGCCAGGCAGCACCAGGAAGTACAGTCGACATTTCGGAAGTCCTGATGAAGGGTCTCGGCCCGAAACGTCAACTGTATTTCTTCCTATAGTTGCTGCCTGGCCTGCTGCGTTCCACCAGCATTTTGTGAGTGTTTCCCAAATACCTACACTGTTCATATCCCTCCATCTTCCTTACATTCATCTGCCTATCCAAATGTCTCTTAAAACGCTCTAATGTATTTGCCTCTACCACCATACCAGCCATCCACCACTCTGAGTAAGAAATCTTACCCCTCATATCCCCCTTGAACCTATCCCCTCTCACCTTCAATGCATGCCCTCTGGTATTAGCCATTTCAACCCTGGGAAACAGATACTCTCTGGTATTCTATCGATGCCTCTCATAATCTTATAAAGCTCTTTCAGGTCTTCCCTCAGCCTCTGATGCTCCAGAGAAAACAACCCAAGTTTATCCAGCCTCTCATGACAGCACATGCCCTCGAAACCAGGCAATATCCTGGTAAACCTCTTCAGCACCCTCTCCAAAGCCTTAATATCCTTCCTATAGTGGGGCAACCAGAACTGTATGCAATACTCCAGATGTGGCCTTACCAGTTTTAAAAGTTTGCAACATAATTACCTGACTTTTGAACTCAATGCCTCGACTAATTCCATAAGCTTTCTTTGCCACTTTCAAGGAGCTATGAACTTGGATCTCTGCTCAGCAACACTTGCCCTTAAGTGTACTGTCTCATTGCGTTTGCCCTACCAAGGAGCAATGCCTCACATTTATCTGGGTTAAACTCCATCTGCCACTTCTCTGCCCATATCTTCAACTGATCTATACTGCACTGTATTCTTTGCCAGTCTTCTACACTATCCACAATTCCACCAATCTTGGTATCATCTGCAAACTTACTAATCCACCCATCTACATTTTCATCCAGGTCACATATACATTACAAACAGCAGAGGTCCCAGCACAGATCCCTGCAGGAACACCACAAATTGAAGACCTCCAGCTTGAATAAGCCCCTTCAACCACTACCCTGTCTTCTATGCACAAGCCAGTTCTGCATCCAAACAGCCAATTCGCCACTGACCCCATGCATCTTAATCTTCTGGATTTGCCTCCCATGTGGGACTCTGTCAATGCCTTACAAAAATCCACATAGACAACATCCACTGCCCTACCCTCATCAATCCCTCTCGTCACCTTGCCAAAACCTCAATTAAGTTGGTAAGACACGCTATGCCTCGCACAAAGTCATGCTGACTCTCCCTAAGTAGGCCATGTATTTCCAAATGCTCACATATTCTATCCCTAAGAATTTCCTCCAGCAATTTCCCTACAACTAATGTGAGATTCACTGGTTTATAGTTCCCAGGATTTTCCCCTTAATCTCCTTTTAAATAGAGGTACACCATTAGCCATTCAAGTCTGCACCCCCAGATTCTTTTAGGTCCTCACCACATCCACACCCTTACCATCAATAGTAACAAGGAGCAGTGCAGGCTTGATCTTTCTAAAGTCTATCAACATCTCCTTTGTCTTACTGATGTTGAGCTGCAGATAATTCAGCTTGCACCATTTGACAAAGTCCTCCACCAGGGCCCTGCATTCATCCTGTCATCCCTTTATACACCCAACTGTTGCTGAATGCATTCATATACTCAGCACTGACCCCCTGGTTCTTCGTATCCATCTCCTTAATAAATACTGAAGCAAAGTACACATCAAGTACATCACTCACATTCCCCACATCCAAGCAAATGTAATCCCCTTTATCCTTGAGTGGTCCCACCCTCTCGCTAGTTATCCTCTTGATGGATGTATACAATGCCTCAGGATTCACCTTAATCTTGCTCATTTTAATGCTCGGAGTATTTTGGGAAAGGGTGATGAAAATCAAACTATTGGGCCCGTCATACTTGTTATTTCAGTTTTGCCATCCAATACTTCCCCTGACATCTACCTTGCAGTCCGATCCTTCCCATACTGGCCTGGTGTTTCAACTCCCAGCACCCTACAAAATTATTTTAAACTCTCCCGAATAGCAAAACTACTGGCCACAATATTGGTTTATTTCCAGTTCAGGTGCAACCAACCTTTCTCCAGAAAAGTTTTCAATAATCCAAGAACTTGAAAATCCTGTCCTTTGCACCATCTCTGCATCCACTCATTCATCCGTGCTATCACCCCATTCCTACCTGCACTAACCCGTGACACTGGGAGTAATCAGGAGGTTACTACCTTGGAGGTCCTTCTCTTTAGCCTCTTTCCTCACTCTATATACTCACCGCATAGGACCTCTTCCCCTTTTCTGCCCGTCATTTGTTCCAATATGCACCACAACCTCTGGCTGCTCATCCTCCCCCCCCCCCCCCCCAAAGAATATCCTGCAACTGCTTCGATACATCCTGGACCAGCACTGGGGAAGCAACACACCATCCTGGAGTCTCTCCACGGCCACAGAATCTTCTGTCTGTCCCCCTAACTACAGCACTGTCCGACTTTACTCTTCCCTGTCCAGCCTCAGAGATGGTTGCTGCTGCTGTGCCATGATAGGTTACCCCCACAGCAGTGTCCAAAGGCAATTGTTATGGTAGGGAATGGCCACAGGGGAATCCTACACTGACTTATTTATCTCCTTTCTCTCCTGGTGATCACCCATCTACTGTCCCGAAGCCTATACTCAGAGTGTGACACCTGTTCAAAAGTCTCTTCAGCCTCCCAAATGATCATGAGTACATCCAACTCCAGCTTCCTGACAGTCAGGCACTGAAGCTGGGTGCAATTCCCACAGATCAGGTATCCTGATTTCCCATATCTGACAGGAGTCCACCCTGACCACTGTGTATTTGGTTTTTTTGGCAGCACTGTACTAATATACATTTTAGCCATTACATATAAAGTGAGTACTTTTTAAGCTGTACTGCATTTTTCAATGTCACATGATCATAAAAATGCACAAGTATTACATTTTTTTAAAATCTAGATACCCTCATTTGACATCTCAACCACTGAAGTTGTCTTTTTCAGTAAAAAGGATCAGCACTTAATCTACTTTGCTCAAACAAAATCAGCGTCAGTTTTTAAACACTTTTAAATTTCTTCATCTTATCAGGCAGTGCTCAAATGTTAAATAATTGCCTCATATCCTTCCTATAATGTGGAATCCAAAAGAATACTATTTTTTTTTTTAATTGGTTGAATTAACTCGGCCTTTTCTCCTTGGAGTGACGGGGAATGAGAGGTGACCTGATAGAGATGTATAAGATGATGAGAGGCATTGATCGTGTGGATAGTCAGAGGCTTTTTCCCAGGGCTGAAATGACTAGCATGAGGGGGAACAGTTTTAAGGTGCTTGGAAGTAGGTACAGAGGAGATGTAACTTATAACTCAGCAAGTCAAGCAGAATCTACGGCAAGGAATAAACAGTCAGTGTTTTGGGCTGACACCCTTCATCAGGACCTGACCTGCTGAACTCCTCCAGCATTTTGAGTGTTCCTTCAGATGGCCTAATGCCTGCTACTTGACTATGAAGTGTTATGTCTTGTTTCAATGGCCATTCTAATTCTTGGGTTACTGAACTACATCTTGGGTGTCAAAGCAATTTATAAAATGGATCTCCTACACGTATTGCAAACTTTCACCAGAATCCCCACAAGGATAAGAGAGATTTATTAATTTACTGTTTCAACATATTTGATCAAGAATTTCCTTACACCATTTGAAACATTTAAGTAAACAGAAATCAAAGAAAGGACATTTCAGCATTAAGAGTATGTGGCCTTTTTTTTCTCCAATACACACTGCATAGCAACCACTGGCCTGAATTCTCTCAACATACTTCAAACGATTGTAACTTCAAACAGCTCCTGCTAGACTATAAACTCAGCTTTGAACTGACATTTTTTTTTAAATTTACATTCTCATGAGTCTGTCTTATTGACACATAGTAACGTCCAACTATCACAGAAAACCCCAAGTAATATTTTTAATATTTTATAAAAGTCATTTTTATTAGGGACAGCAAGTTAACATCAAATGTTACAATGAGAGTTTCCATTTCTACATTTTTAAACCTTAAGCCACTCAAATACATGAAACTTTTTGAATTATCAACAATATTAATAAATGTTGACTGTCTTAATATTTGCTTATACTTAGAGTGGGAGACATGGTAGTATAGCGGTTAGCACAATTGCTTTACAGCACCAGTGATCATTGGTTGGGGTTCGATTCCTGCCACTGTCTGCAAGGAGTTTGTATATTCTTCCAGTGACCAAGTGAATTTACGCTGACATTTCAAAGATGTATGGTTAGGGTTAGTAAGTTAAGGTAATGTTACATTGGTGGCAGAAACATGGTGATACTTGTGGGCTGCCCCCAGCACAATCCTCAGAATGTGTTAAACAGTTCTTTTGTATTTCAATGTGTGTGTGATATATAAAGCTAATTTTTAATCTTCTATGTACAGTATATAGTTCATCTTGAAATACAAATATTAATTGGAAACAAAGTAAGAACACACCTAATTTTCTAAATTCACATCAAGTGTGGTTTAAAACTGGCAGATAGATCAAGGGCCGCAATACACTTATTTATAAATTTTCAGCAGGTTGAATATCTTCTTTGGGTATATGAAATTGACTTATTTTATACTGCATGTTAAACCAAATAAATTATACCTTGCATATAGAGTAGAAATGTTATTACTTTCTCTGAATTGTCAAAAGGAGATACAGCAGAAATATCATTACCATGCACTCCAGATAGGACAGGGTAAAATAGGCATTTGACAGTGGGGGAGGTTTGTCAATGTTGTGGGGGGGGGGGGGGGGGGGGGGGTGGCACAGGAATGCACTTCTGGAAACCTCAATATTAAGTACAGCAAAAGTGACATTGGAAAATCCAAGGGAAAGTAAACTTAACACGGTTTACCACTCCAATTAGGCAGTTATATGCTTGCATTTTATTTTTTAAAAAATTTGGTTCCCTTCTGTAACTTCACATGAACAAAAGGCATGAAGAAAACTGTAGCTAGAGCTACATTTTATGGCATGAAGAAAACTGTAGCTAGAGCTACATTTTATTACAACCTGAAAGTACAATATAACAAAATGTTAAAAGACAATAGTCTAGATTTTTTTTTAGTTTGGATTACATATGAATCACTTACTTGCAAATCCTTAAGGTAAGCAATTTCATTTGGAAGAGATTCAAGTTTATTTTCTTCCAAGTCCAATTCTCGCAGTTTTCTTAAGTGTCCAATGCCGTGAGGCAGCTTTCGAAGAAGGTTATTTGATAAGATGAGAACCTAAATGTAAGCCAGTAGGTTAATAAATTCATTTAAACTTCTACCAATAAATAATCTCATGATTGATCTCTGTTTATTAAAAACATACTGCCACTTGAGCAACATGTCAAAGGATAAATATAGCTCCGCAGGTTCAACTGAAATGCCTGGAAATTTTCCTGAACACATTTGACAAACTTTACCCCATCTAGTCCTTTTACAGCATGGGATTCCCAATTATTATGTGCAAGGTTAAAATCACCTGCTAATACAACCTTATGCTTCTTGTAACCATCTGTGATCTCTTTACAAATTTGTTTCTCTAAATCCCTCGGACTGTTAGTTTGTTTGCAATATAGCCCCATTAATATGGTCATACCTTTCCTATTTCTCAGTTCCACCCATAACACCTCATTGGACGAGTTCTCCAGTCTGTTCTGACAGAGCACTGCCGTGTCATTTTCCCCGATTAGTAATGCCACCCTTTAATTGCACCCACTCATCTAAAGCATCAGAACCCTGGAATAATGAGTTGCCAGTCCTGCCCCTCCTGCAACCAAGTCTCACTGATGGTTACTGTATCATAATTCCAGGTGTTGATCCACGCCTTGAATATATGCAGCTCATGACACTAGTCACACCATGCTGAACCTTTTGATTCTTGAGGTCTGAGGTCTTACCAACATCTGCCTCCACAATCACTCCACTAACTGTTCTGGCACTCTGGTTCCTGCAAATCTAGTTTAAACCCCACCGTGTAGCACGACCAAACCTTCCCACTAGGATATTAGTCCCCTTCCAGTTCAGGTGCAAACCATCTCTTCTATACAGGTTCCATCTTTGGAAGAGAGCCCAATGATCCAATAATCTGACGCCTTCCCTCCTACACCAACTCCTTAGCCACATGTTAAACTGTATAATCTTCTGGCCTCACTAGCACATGGCATGGGGTGATCACATCTCTGGAGGTCCTGCCTTTTAACTTAGAGCCTAACTCCATGAATTCCCCTTGCAGAACCTTGTCACTCTTCCTACACAGATCATTGGTACCTACATGGACCACGACCTGTGCCTGTTCACTCTCCCAGTTAAGAATGCTCAGGACTCGATCCGGGATGTCTTGGATCCTGGCATCAAGGAGGCAGCATACCCTTTTCCCCTTCCTGACTGTCACCCAGTTTCCTGTGTTTTGCAGCCCGGGTGTAACTACCTCTCTATATGTCCAGTCTATCATCTCCTCAGCTTTCCGAATAATCCAGAGTTCATCCAGCTACAACTTTTTAATTTCGAGTGTTAGAAGCTACAGCTGGATGCACTTCTCACAGGTGTAGTCATCAGGGACATTTGAGGTCTCCCTGCCTTCCCACATACCACAAGAGGATCATTCCACTATCCTGCCTGGCATTCCTATTGTTCCAACTGAACAATTGTAAAGAAGGGGGGAAAAAAATAAACCTATAGATTTTTTTTGTATTCTTTGACTGAAACCGCTCTTCATGTCTGCACACTTTTATGCATCGAGTTGCTGCCACAATTGGTTGATTAGATATCGCATTAACAAGCAAGCATAAAATAAAGTGGCTATTGAGTGTAGATGTAAAGCAACCAAATTTGCCTCATGTTCTAACTTTTAAAAAAATAATGAAATAGTGGCTCAATTTTTGCTATATTCTGTAAATGACTTGTTTAGGTGTACATTAGATTTCATTTCATAAACCCCTCCCCTTGAAAATATTAAAATTCAAATATTTTGTTATACTTTTTAATGCCATGAACCATCTGAATTAAGATCTAAAATCCAAATACAAAAAAACATATTGATAAGCTGATGAAACTGGGTATGAGGAATTTTTAAAACCTTCCAGTGTATAAGCTGGTTTAAAAGTTTTAATTATCTCAAAATTCCTTTTTCTTATCATTAATAGTCATTTGGAGAGATTTTTATACTTGTAAGTTAACCATAACTTCCCTCTAGATGAATGTAGGAATTTGGTATTCAATCTTCAGAGCATTTCAGTTCCAAAACATTTTGTGATGCAAAATCAATGCAAACATGACAGAGACCTTGAGTCTTCATGTTGAATGCTAGCTTTTAGAGACATTTATTATTGTGATACTTATTACTCTGTTAGTGTTAGGTAAATGTAAACCCAAAGTTAATTGTAGTGAATTTTGCAAATTTGGATTTGATGCTCACTCCAAGTTTTGCAGCTAGCTTGAAGTTTAGTTTGCCCGACTTCCCCAGCACTCCCTACAACTTGCTTGTCATTGGTGAATGGTAGGTGTATTGATCCCATGTTATTCTACAACTATTTTGACATTGCTGCTTCTATGAATAATTTAGCCCAAGTGGTCTCTCACTCTGAAAATACTGCACATCGTACAAATGAGACAAAATTAACATGATTTAAGAAAATGAAACAAATGGAGTGGAGCGATGGGTCAGACACAGAATGTAAAAAAGACAGGATGATTATCTGTTACAAGATAAATAGCCCCATTTTATTACATGGCATTAAAACAGCCTTTGTGTAGTCAATTAACTAAGTATGCAGTCCTGAAGCAATAATCATATCACAAACAAGAGAAAATCTGCAGATAAAATGCTGGAGGAACTCAAGCAGGCCAAGCAGCATCTATAGAAAAAGAGTACAGCTGACGTTTCAGGCCGAGACCCTTTAGCAGGACTGGAGAAAAAAAGATGGGTAGAATTAAAAGGTAGGGGGAGGGGAGGAAGAGGGGCAAAGTAAAGAGCTGTGAAGTTGATTGGCTGGAGAAGGGGGAAATCGTGACAGTAGAAGAGGCCATGTATAGACATATCAGAATGGGAATGGAAAGTGGATTAAAATGGGTGGCCCCTGGAGATCACATGTTTTCTGACGGACCTATACCTATGGCTTTTTCTTAACTCATCACCAAGTTTCTACAGCTCCAATGGGTGTGCAAAATGAAGTAAATGAGTTAAGTTTTTGCATCTGAATCCTTAAGAACACTAACGAATTTACACGCTCAGCTTTCTTACCTCTAGAGATGCCAGTCCCGAAACATCTTCTGGAATCTTTGCGAGTTGGTTGGTGGCAAGGTTCAATTCTACCATGCTTGTCCATGTTCCAAAGTCCAATGGAAGTGAAGTTAGCTGATTGTCCTACAGTGATTAGAAAACAGGTTATACATCTAGAAAGAAACAAAAATGGATGACTTCTTAAATTAATAGCATAGTTGTTTTATATCTGAAATCTTTAAGCCCACTTATTCCTTTCTGAAATGGTTAAAATTAAAGACTTTTTCCATAATTTGATTTTGTGCCATTTAAATATTAAAAAGAAAAAGAAAAACAATGAAACATTTAATAAATGCCCTAAGCATTGTCTGTACTGCAGGATTGAAACATAGTTTAGAAAGAAATAGATTTTGTGCAACATTGCTGTATTTCACTTCAATCCCAGACATGACTATTTATAGTACTGAACTGTAAAATGAACCAATGCAAAATGTACTAAGGGAACAATGAAGAGTGGGGGGGAAAAAAACTTGCTTTAGCATTTAAAGTATGATTTTCCATAACTACATTGAAAATTAACTCACCTGCTAGCAAAATTAAACGCAGCTTGAATATCAACTCTGAAGGCATCAATTATTTTAAGACATTTAAATGGTCAATTAATTACCTAAATTTATGGGACTAAGAAATACTATGACCCTGAAAGTAATATGCAAGATGTTCAATTAAAGTTGGAAAAAGAATGGAAACTGGGAAATTTACCTAGGGAAGATTTAAGAGTTAGAGCACAAAAACTCAAAACATTACAGTGAGAGTGCCATGATCTGAAACGATGCTGAACTATAAATGGTTGTCAAAGAATTAGCACCAGGCTGGGTGGCAGCCAATTTTCAACAAGCTTGCAATACATTCTATATTCCAGCTTATTTTTGAAATCTTGAAGTCAGTAAACTTCAAAATTTTATTTTTAACATGAAAAATTACTTCATAATATTTTAGCTTGGATAAAAATGAACTGTCTCAAAAACAGCAACTTTGCGTAAGGGAACCCTCAGTAAAAACATAGGATTGCGACTGAAAGTTATTTGAATCAAAATACTGAATAACATTTCCCATACAGTTTAAACTGGATTGTCAGCTTAAATTTTCTGAATTCTGTCAGAATGCAATGGTAGAAATTGTTTGAGCTTTGCCTTGTAATATTAAACTTTACTACCTACCTTCATATTCAGCTTACTCAACACTTTAGCTCTGGAGAAGATTCCAAAAGGTATTTTATTGATTCGGTTATGTTCCATGTTGAGAGAATAGATAGTAGAAAACTGTAGGGGTCCACCAACTGGATATGACTGGAAGCAATTCCTTGCTAATGTTAAACTGGTCAAGTTTGCAAGACTTGAAAGAAGACCCTGAAACAAGGAGGGAACACAGGAAACACTCCAAGTCATTTTAAGCATGAATATATCTATATGGATTGCTCAAAAATTCAGAGAATAATTAAGCACAATCCATATGAAAATAAAATTTAAATAAATTGCAAAAAAGAGAAAATCTGCAGATGCTGGAAATCCAAACAACATACATTGTGCTTGGATTGTGTACAGTCCTGGTCACCAAATTATAAGAAAGATGTAAACAAAACAGAAAGAATACAGAGGAGATTTACTAGAATGTTACCTGGGTTTCAGTACCTAAGTTACAGAGAAAGGTTGAACAAGTTAGGCCTTTATTCTTTGGAGCATAGAAGGTTGAGGGGGGACTTGATAGAGGTATTTAAAATTATGATGGGGATAGACAGAGTTGACTTAGATAGGCTTTTTCTATTGAGAGTAGGGGAGATTCAAACAAGAGGACATGAGTTGAGAGTTAAGGAGCAAAAGTTTAGGAGTAACATGAGGGGAATTTCTTTACTCAGAGAGTGGTAGCTGTGTGGAAGGAGCTTCCGGTAGAAGTGGTAGAGACAGGTTCGATTTTGTCATTTAAAAAAAGAATTGGATAGGTACATGGACAGGAAAGGAATGGAGGGTTATGGGCTGAGTGCAGGTAGGTGGGACTAGATGAGAATAAGCATTTGGCACGGACTAGAAGGGCCGAGATGGCCTGTTTCCGTGCTGTAATTGTTCTATGGTTCTATATGCAAAAAGCTGAGTTCCTCCAGCATTGAGTGTTGCTTAATTAAATAAATTGTCTGTAATTGCAAAGATTTATGTCAATTTCATAGAATTTCAACTAAATAATCTATTAAGACAAGAGATCAGCTAATGGGAATTAATGTTACAAATATTTTCTATTATACCATAGAAGATTTGTATCAAGAGCATATCCATCTAGGTCAGGTACAAGTATTGCTAAGACTTCCTGCATTATAATGCTTGAAGTTTGCAAAAAAATCAGCACTAAACAAAGTTATTTCATTTGATTTGCTGTAAAAGCATCACACAGAAGTCCACAGTAACCATCTGCAGAATCAACTTCCACTTAAATTATTTAAGATGTTGGGACTAAATTAAGTGCATAAATATTATTAGGTTTGCCAGTCAGATGCACTTAATTTTAGACAAAATACAGAGGAAAGCTTTTCAATGACAACTGGAGTGAAATCAAATGGCAGCAATAGACAGAGCATAGAGGAGCTTCACCTAGATTTTGCTGGAATGGAAAGGTGAAATAAGGAGAGATTGGATAGCCAAAATTTATTCTCACTGGAATGTAATAGGATGAGAATCTCTTTATAGGGATTTGGAAAATTATCAGGGGTATAAATTGAATAAAGGGTGCCTTTCTCGGGGCGGGGGAGTCTAAAACTAGTAGGTATGAGTTTAAGGAGAGAGGGGAGAAATTTAAAATGGAACTGAGGAACAAGATTTCCCACATAGTTGAGGAGAGTTTCCTGGAATGAAAAGACAGTAGAGGTAAATACAATACATTTAAAAGGTATTTCAAGAGGTATTTGCCTAGAAAAGGAATATGGGGATTAACAGACAGGACAGCAGTCAGCAAAGATGATCCCAACAGTTTATTTTACCTTTTCTTTTAGGTTTAGATTGAGAACTATGCATCTCAGACAAGAGCAGTATACTTTGAAAAACTAAAAATTAATGCAGATTCATTTGGGAAGTATCATTGATATTATTGCTATATTAATCATATTTTTTAAAGAAATGCCATTTGGTAGTGATCAGTATAGAGAACCAATTGAGTTACAGAGCAAGACTCTGCGTTCCATTCATAACTAAATTTGTAAATTATTTATATAATTTGTATATATCTATCTCACTAGTAAAAAGCCAACAGTAAAGATGAGATAAAGACAATGATTAGCTTTATTTGTCACATGTACATTGCATATGCACATATTTATTAAAATATACAGTAAAATAAGTCACTTGCATCAACGTTTGCAATGTGCTGGGACATCCAAGTGCCACGTTTCTGACACCAATGCAGCTTGCCCACAACTGACCAACTCTAACCAATACATCTTTTTTGGAATGTGGGAGGAAACCGGAACACCCAGCGGAAACCCATGCAGTCACGGGGAGAACATACAAACTCCTTACAGTCTGTGGTGGGAATTAAATTGAAATCTGATTTTCTGACTGCTGGCACTGTAAAGCATTATGCCAACTGTGCCACCCGCCACAATGTCGTGCCAGCTACTTATTTCTTAAAAACTTAATTCCTCAGTTCAATTATAACTAGAAATACACCAGCAGTCAGGAAATACTTTTAAATAGTGGATTTGATATGTGAATCTTTATCTAACTTAGAGAATTCAAGACCTACTAAGCTCCACATAAGGGCCTGAATTTTGCAGAATATTGATAGTGTAGCGGTGTGCTACACACAGCGCTAAAATAACGACACGGAGTCGGTAAACTGCAGTTAAAGAAGATTTTATTCGAACTTCACAGGCTTGCTTTAAAGCCTCCCTGATCCCGCCCTCCCCGGGCGCGGATGCTGTAGGGGGCACATACTCACAAACCCCAGCAGGCTTTCCCTTTGTTGGTGAAGCAGACCTGGCCTTTGTGCCGGTTCGCTGGCTATTTGTGAGCCGGTTCGAGTGCGCTAGGAAGTGGGTCGCCACATAACCCCCCCCCCCCCCACCCCCCACCAATGTCCACAGTCTGGGCCGGACCCTGTTTGGGAGGTCGGCCTCTGCGCCGCGGTGCTGGAAACTCGACCGGTTGCGCCAGGTCCACATGGGCCGGTTTGAGTCGGTCCACGATGAAAACCTCCTCTCTCCCCCCAACGTCCAGCACGAACGTGGACCTGTTGTTCCTGAGCATCGTAAACGGCCCCTCGTAGGGCCGTTGCAGCGGTGGCCGATGCCCGCCCCGTCGTACAAACACAAACTTACAGTTCTGTAAGTCTTTGGGTACGCAGGTCGGGTTCTGCCCATGCTGCGAAGTGGGTATGGGGACCAGTTTGCCGAGCGTCTCGCGTAGTCTGCCCAGGACTGCTGCGGGTTCTTCCTCGTGCCCCCTTGGGGCTGCCATGAACGTTAGGTCGCGAGAGCGCGTCCGCCACGACATTGTCCTTACCTGAGACATGCCGGACATCCGTCGTGTATTCAGAGATGTAGGACAGATGGCGCTGCTGGCGGGACGACCAGGGATCGGACACCTTTGTGAACATAAAGGTAAGCGGCTTGTGGTCCGTGAACGCGGTGAAGGGCCTACCTTCTAAGAAGTACCTGAAATGCCGGATTGCCAGGTATAGCGCCAACAGATCCCGGTTGAAAGCACTGTATTTGAGCTCAGGTGGTCGCAGGTGTTTGCTGAAAAACGCCAGGGGTTGCCAGCGACCCGCGATGAGTTGCTCCAGTACCCCACCGACTGCCGTGTTAGATGCGTCCACTGTGAGGGCGGTAGGGACGTCCATTCTGGGGTGCACTAACATCGCGGCGTTTGCTAAGGCTTCTTTCGTTTTAATGAAAGCAGCGGCGGACTCCTTGTCCCAGGTAACGTCCTTGCCCGGACCCAACATCAGGGCGAACAGGGGGCGTATGATTCGGGCAGCTGAAGGGAGGAAGCGGTGGTATAAATTTACCATGCCCACGAATTCCTGAAGGTCTTTGATTGTGGTGGGTCGGGGGAAATGGCGGACTGCGTCTACCTTAGCAGGCAGAGGGGTTGCCCCGTCTTTAGTAATCCTGTGGCCCAGGAAGTCGATGGTGTCGAGCCCGAACTGGCATTTGGCCGGGTTGATCGTTAGACTGTATTCACTCAGTCGGGCGTAGAGTTGACGGAGGTGGGACACATGCTCCTGACGACTGCTGCTTGCTATGAGGATGTCGTCCAAATAGATGAAAGCCAAGTCCAGGTCACGTCCCACCGTGTCCATTAACCGCTGGAACTTCTGTGCGGCATTCTTCAGGCCGAACGGCATGCGGAGGAACTCGAAAAGGCCGAACGGGGTGATGAGTGCCGTTTTGGGGACGTCGTCCGGATGCATCGGGATTTGATGGTATCCCCGGACGAGGTCTACCTTGGAGAAGATCCGTGCGCCGTGCAGGTTTGCTGCAAAATCCTGAATGTGCGGCACAGGGTAGCGGTCTGGTGTTGTAGCCTCGTTCAGCCTGCGGTAGTTGCCGCATGGTCTCCAGACCCCTGTCGCTTTGGGCACTATGTGCAGGGGGGAGGCCCATGGGCTGTCGGACCGCCGTATGATCCCCAATTCCTCCATCGCCAGTCCGAGCTTGTCCGGGGGAAGCCTTCGAGCACGGGCGTGGAGGGGTAGTCCCTGGGTAGGGATGTGGTGCTGTACGCTGTGTCGGGGCATGGCTGCCGTGAACTGCGGTGCCAGAACCGATGGGAAATCCGCCAGGACCCTGGTGAAGTCGTTGTCAGACAGCGTGATGGAGTCGAGGTGAGGGGCTGGCAACTGGGCTGCACCCAGGGAGAACGTCTGAAAAGTCTCGGCGTGGACCAGTCTCTGCCTCGGCAGGTCGACCAGCAGGCTGTGAGCCCGCAAAAAATCCGCACCCAGAAGTGGTTGGACTACGGCGGCCAGTGTGAAGTCCCACGTGAACCGGCTGGAGCCGAACTGTAGCTGCACCGTACGGGTGCCGTAGGTCCTTACTGTGCTGCCGTTCACAGCCCTCGGGGGGGACCCAGTGCCCTGCTGTGGGTGTCGTAACTCGGAGGTAAGACGCTGATCTCGGCACCGGTGTCGACCAAAAATCGGCGTCCTGACCTCTTGTCCCACACATACAGGAGGCTATCCCGATGGCCAGCCGCCGTAGCCATCAGCGGCGGATGGCCCTGGCGTTTCCCGGGAACTTGCAGGGCAGGCTACAGCGGCGGTCTTCTGCGCCCCACCGCTGGTGGTAGAAGCACCATTGTTCGTTGGTCTCCTCACCCCTGCCTCTGGGGTTAGCGGGCTCTGTGGCCGGGCCTGGTCTGGTTTGCTGCTGGGAGCGTGGCCTGGTGATCTGTGCGATGGACACCCCACTCACCTGCTTGGCGTTCCACAGCAAGTCTGCCCGGGCAGCCACCTTCCGGGGGTCGCTGAAATCCGCGTCGGACAGCAGCAGGCGTATGTCCTCGGGCAGCTGCTCCAGGAATGCCTGCTCAAAGATGAGGCAGGGCTTGTGTCCGCCGGCCAGAGACAACATCTCATTCATTAAAGCCGATGGAGGTCTGTCCCCCAAACCATCCAGGTGCAGTAAGCGGGCAGCTCGCTCGCACCGAGAGTCCAAATGTCTGTATGAGTAGGGCTTTGAAGTCCGTGTATTTGCCGTCCTCCGGGGGCGACTGTATGAACTCCTCAACCTGGGCGGCTGTCTCCTGGTCGAGGGAGCTCACCACGTAATAGTAACGTGTGTCCTCTGAGGTTATCTGCCGAACGTGGAATTGGGCTTCTGCTTGCTGGAACCATAGGTAAGGTTGCAGCGTCCAGAAGCTTGGCAGCTTCAATGAAACCGCATGAACAGATGCTGCGTCGTTCATCTCCGGTCCAAATATCGTTTGGACCGTCGGGGTCACCAATTGTAGTGGTGTGCTACATGCAGCGCTAAAATAACGACACGGAGTCGGTAAACTGCAGTTAAAGAACATTTTATTCGAACTTCACAGCCTTGCTTTAAAGCCTCCCTGATCCCGCCCTCCCCGGGCGCGGATGCTGTAGGGGGCACAATCCCCCGCAGGCTTTTCCCTTTGTTGATGAAGCAGACCTGGCGCCCTTTTGGGACTGGCCTTTGTGCCGCCGGCGCTGGCTATTTGTGAGCCGGTTCGAGTGCGCTAGGAAGTGGGTCGCCACAATAGCATGATTTCTGAGCACTTGTAATGAAGAAACACAGAGGAATCTGATGGGATGCAAACTGCACTCTGATGCGGACTGAGAATGGGGACGGACAATTGACATGAAGGAAGCCCTCTACACCAGAGACAGAGTATCTTCATTGCTGCCCTACACACCAGCAGTGTAAAGGGCAGTAAGCAGGTTTTTCTCATGACTTTTGCTTGATTTTGTTTATTCAAAATCAAGGCATTATTGAATTGTCACAAGCCACATAAAGCTTGATTACTTTAACTGTTTTATAAATTTAAATATGTAGTTAAAATTTTAAATATTTTATGTAGTTTTTCTTGAAGAAAAGCATCATTCTCAGCTTTTGGTGTTTTTTTTTTAAAGATTAACATGATTTAACCAACTCTCAATACTTTGCAATAAAAATCATTTGTGGATTGGGCCTTTTAGCCATCCCATTTGATGATCCTTATGAAACTACACATGTTTTCTATCTTCAAGATATCACTAGGAGTTCCCACATTTTATTTGAAGGATAATCAGAGGCAATTATTTCTTCTTGCCCCTACTTTTTTCTTCAATTCTCTACCAACTTCACTATAATATCCTTTGGTAACCAAGAAAGTTGCAGATTCAAGACATATCTTTAAAAGGACATGGTCAGTATTTCATATTACAACATGTTCTTCCCTAAATTAATGTACAATTTCAGCTTAGATATATCTCCAACCTTCAAACATTCACATCTGTCAGTAACTATGCAGAGAGAACTAACAATCATTCATCAAGAATGATTCTATTCCAGCTCATTTCCAACAACTAGGGAGACATAATGGAGGGTCAGACACTGAGTACAGTTGGGTGGAACCCAGGAATAGGAAGGGGGCAATCACACTGATGGGATACTACAGACCTCCCAGTCAGCACAGGGACACTGAGAAACAGATATGTAATCAGTTTAAGGAAATGTGTAAAAACAATAGGGTTGTTATCTTGGTGAAGATTAACTCGCACAAAATAAACAGGGACCAAATGTATACAGGAGGGTTTCTTAAACAAATATGTGGACGGTCCAACGAGAGGAGGGACTGTATGGGACCTGGTGTAGAGTAATGAGCCTGGCCAGTCACTGAGCTTTCAGTGGGTGAACAGTTAGGAGGCAGTAATCACAACTCCTTAACTTTCAGGGTAGCTATAGATAAGGACATGTGGGAGAGTTTTAAACTGCAGGAGGATAAATTACCAGGGCATTAGGCAGTGTTGGGGTTAATTAGTATTGGGGTTAATTCGTGTCGGGGTTAATTCGTGTTGGGGTTAATTCGGGACCGCCATTACAGGTCAGGAGTGGCTCACGTAACGCACATCATGTTAGGAAGCTGGAATGCGAGCGAGGGGGAGCGAAACTGGGGACCCCGCTACACCGATACTATTAGTGTCACGCGATACAGTAAACAAAAGAAACAGGTAACTCGTGAGCATATGGCTGCGGGCCAATAAGATGGACACAAGTGCCCGATATTACCTAATATGTAGCGGGGGGTTGTGCTGGGGGGAAAAGGGATATAAATAAGAGCAGATTGTAAGGGGAGGTCGGAACGCGCCTTCTCTAGCGATTCCGTCGATTCGCTGTACCAGTTACGAATTCTGCAATAAACCTAAGTTTTGTAATATTGGTTGTCTCTCTTCCTAAACGAACACAGGGCAGAATTTCAAGCCCAACATTTGGTGACCCCGACGTGGGGAGGGAGAGACAACACAGGCTGGCGGGTCCGACAGCAGACAACTTGCGGCCGCAAGCTCGACTAAGGTCAGGAAGTGCCTGTTATATCAAAGACTTCCACTAGATAGTTAAATCACTGAGTTAGATCTTGTCTGCTGACGGATCCTCACCAACCCCAAATTACCCTGGGAGAGATCATTCCCGGTGCAGAATCGTGACTGGTAAGTACTAACTCTTATCTGTTTTTAGGAAGATCCTCCGCCCGTGGAAAAGTCTTCTGAGTGAGGGTACCCGCCGCCAACGATGGGCATAAAAGTCTCAGGAGTGAGGAGGAGAAGAGAAAGTGTTCCGCGGTACACCTTAGTGCACGGGGATACTGACGGCGCCTACCTTAGACTGGTTGTTAAGAGGAGAAATCTCCCACGCGAAGGTCAGGTTTTGAAAGGCGACCGTCCCATATTTGATCCTCTCTGTGTACTAGGGAGCCATGGAGCACTTCAATTTCGAGTTACCGAAACTCAGACATTTGTGTGTTGAGTAACAGAGTATATGAGAGTTTTTAGAAATATGGTAAAATTGATAACTGTGCGAGTTCAATAAACTAACAGTGAGCAGCCGCAGGGGTCGGACACCATCAAGGTAGGAGTGGAAGTGTTCCTCCGAGGCCCGGGGAAGCTCACCTGGAACGGAAAACGGTGGCATGGTCCATACCCTGTCACCGAGGTCTCCAACAGGGCATTAAAAGGTAAGAAGGGAGGGGGACAATAACTGGCATCATTTTCTACTGGCTAAATAAGACCTCTGGCAAGTGGGGAGCGTTTCTGGGACAGTCGGCTCTAGGACTGTCTATTTCAATTGCTATCTTTATTACGTGTGGTTGTTGTTGCGGGACTATAGATCGAGCCTTGACCGGAAAGGATGGAACTCCACCGGCGTACCAGGCACCCTTGTTCCCAGTGGAAGGGAAGGACACGGCCCTCCCGGAAAGCGGACGCGCTATGGGAGGACACGGACTGAAATGGACCATGGCAAGGGGGGGATTGTGAATTTGTTCTTGAATAAGTTTTCTGAAATGTTGCATGCTTCTTGTAAAAATTGCGGATGTTTAGGGAACCCCTACCCATATTTTGTGACCCTAGGTCGGACAAATCAGGATAAGCAAATAGGGAGGACACGCCAAAGAGTGCCGGGGGACGCTCGCCTCCCTGCCTGATCCCGGCAGCCACAGAAAAGATTGTAAGGGATGTGGGGATGTGGCCTCTGGGAGGCCAAGGGAGGGAGTGTTGGGGTTAATTAGTATTGGGGTTAATTCGTGTCGGGGTTAATTCGTGTTGGGGTTAATTCGGGACCGCCATTACAGGTCAGGAGTGGCTCACGTAACGCACATCATGTTAGGAAGCTGGAATGCGAGCGAGGGGGAGCGAAACTGGGGACCCCGCTACACCGATACTATTAGTGTCACGCGATACAGTAAACAAAAGAAACAGGTAACTCGTGAGCATATGGCTGCGGGCCAATAAGATGGACACAAGTGCCCGATATTACCTAATATGTAGCGGGGGGTTGTGCTGGGGGGAAAAGGGATATAAATAAGAGCAGATTGTAAGGGGAGGTCGGAACGCGCCTTCTCCAGCGATTCCGTCGATTCGCTGTACCAGTTACGAATTCTGCAATAAACCTAAGTTTTGTAATATTCCGGTGTTGGTTGTCTCTCTTCCTAAACGAACACAGGGCAGAATTTCAAGCCCAACAGCAGGAACAAAAAAAAGTTATTGGAAACACCTTTTCTCTGGCAAGTCCACATCAGACACGTGGAGGGTGTCTAAAGATCAATTGCACAGAGTACAGGAAATGAATGTTCTTGTTAGAAGAAAGGACAGGGATGGAAAGATAAGAGAACTGAGGATGTCAGAGAGGTTATGAATTTAGTCAAGAAGAGAAAGTATATAAAGCTTCTGAAGTTATGATCAAACGAAGCACGAGGAGTATAAAGAAACCAGAAAAGAACGAAAGGCAGGAATTAGAAAAGCCAGCAGTGGCATGCAAACCCCTTAGCAAGTAGGGTTAGGGTGAATCCCAAACCATAGAACATTACAGCACAGAAACAGGCCTTTTGGCCCTTCTTGGCTGTGCCGAACCATTTTTCTGCCTAGTCCCACTGACCTGCACCTGGGCCATATCCCTCCAAACCCCTCTCATCCACATACCTGTCCAAGTTTTTCTTAAATGTCAAAAGTGAGACCGCATTCACCACTTTATCTAGCAGCTCATTCCACACTCCCACCACTCTCTGCGTGAAAAAGTCCCCCCTAATGTTCCCTTTAAACTTTTCCCCCTTCACCCTTAATCCATGACCTCTGGTTTTTTTCCTCCCCTGGCCTCAGTGGAAGGAGAGAACTTTTCTTTCAAGTCTTTTTATTATTATTATTATTCAAAAATAACAGGTACATCGAAGTAACAACACTTACAATGCCTCAAAAATAAAGAAAAGGGGAGAACTTTTATTTGGATGCAGAGAATGTCAGTGAATGTAATAAGTATTTTGCTTCAGTAGTTCCAAGGAAAAGGAAATGGAAGACCTGTAGATCAGTGCTGAATGTATAAATATGTTAGGACATTTAGAGATCAAGAAGGAAGAGCTGGGTCTCCTAATGAGTATTAAAGAGGATAAGTCCCCAGGGACTGATGGAATTTACCCCAGGTTATTGAAGGAGGCAAGAGACAAGATTGCCATTGACCAGTATCCTTGTGTCCTCTCTAACCACAGTCAAGGTCCCAGAGGACTGGCAAGTGGCTAGTGTTGTACGTCTATTTAAAAAGGAAATAAGGGAGAATCCTAGGAACTATAGACAAGCAAGTTTCACAACTATAGACAAGCAAGTTGTAGAGAAATAGTTTGAGAAAATTCTTATGGATGGGATATATGAGCGTTGGAAACTCATGGCCTAATTAAGGAGAGCCAGCATGAATTTGTGCGGGGCAAGTCTCGTCGTACCAACTCCATTGAGTTTCTTGTCAAGGTGACGATGAAGATTGATGAGAGTAGGGCAGTGGATGTTGTCTACATGAGTTTTAGTAAGGCTTTTGACAAAGACCCTCATGGGAGGCTAATCAAGATTAAGATTCACGGGATCCACAGTGAATTGACTGTTTGATTTCAGAACTGGCCTGTACATTGAAAACAGAGGGTAATGTTGGAAGGACTCATTTGAGTTAGTGGTCTGTAATTAGTGGAGTTCCAAGGGGATCTGTGCTGGGACCTCTGCTGTTTGTAATGTATATAAATAACATGGATGAAAATTTTAGATGGGTGGGTTACTAAATTTGCACATAATCCCAAAATTGGTGGAGTTATAGATAGTGTAGCAGACTGGCAAAGAATATAGCGCAATATAGATCAGTTGCAGATATGGACAGACAAATGACAGATGGAAGTTAACCCAGATAAATGTGAGGTTGCACTTAGGTTGGGCCATTCAGGGAGACAGTACACTGTTAAAAGCAAGATCCTAACAGTGTTGCTGAGGAGAGATCTTGGGATCCAAGTTCATAGCTCCATGAAAGTGGCTACAAGTCAATAAGGTGATTAAAGTGGCTTATGGAATGCTTGCTTTCATTGAGGCATTGCATTTGAAAGTCAGGAAGTTATGCTGCAACTTTATAAAACTGGTTAGGCCACATCTGGAGTATTGCATACAGTTCTAGACGCCCCCCTATAGGAAGGATGTTGAGGTTTTGCAGTGCGTGCAGAATATGTTTACAAGGCTGCCACCTGGTTTAGAGGGCACGAGAGGCTGTATAAACTTGGATTGTTTTGTCAGGAGTGTTGGATGCTGAGGGGAATTCTGATAGGTTTACAATATCATCAGAGACACAGAGAGAGTGGACAGAGTATATCCATTTCTAGGCTTGAAATGTCTAATACCAGAGGGCATACATTGAAGGTGAGAGCAGTTAAGTTCAAAGGGGACATGAAGGTTTCAGTTTTTTCACTCAGAGTGGTTGATACTCGGCATGCACTGCCTGGTATGGTTGTAAAGGCAAATACACTGGAGGCTTTTAAGAGACATTTGTATAGGCACATAGATGTAAGTAAGATGGAGGGATACGGACATGGTGTAGGTAGGAAGGATTAGTGTTTGAGTGTTTTTGATTTGCTTTTTAGCAGAATAGTCTGTTCCTGTGCTATAATATTCTGTGTTCTACATCACACCACCTTCCCCGGGTAAAGGGCTTCAAATCTTTCTCCAGTATACTTTAAATTATTTAATTTAAGAATAAGATAAAGAGGTATGCAGCATATTTTTCAATATTTGAAAAGATGCTAATGATTTTCAGAGTCACACATGCCTCTAAACAATTTTAATCAACCTCTTACCTCAGGTAATGTTGAGATATTATTGTTCTCTAGGTTAAGCTCATCCAATTCACTACACCTTGCCAATGATCTGGGTACAGCAGATAATCTGTTGTACCTCAGTCCCAAACGACTCAGACTGGATAGATTACCTGCAATCAGAAGGTTGAACATTGAAAATGCTATTAGTATCTGTGGGAAAAACATCATTTTAGCAGATTCTGTACCTTTGAAACATTTTAAAGTGTATGAAACAAATTCAAACATCACCATCACAATACCAGCTTAAAATTCATTACATAATTACGACAATTGGAAGTGTTCCACAGTAGTACTTGTAAGTTATTTCAAATATAAAAAACAGTAGTATCCACAATCTGGCAGAATGCTAATTTACTATAGAGCTTTTAACCTTGGGGTCTAAAGACTCATAGTTACAGTGGTATTAGAAAGTTTGTGAACCCTGTAGAATTTTCTCTATTTCCGCATTTTCAGTGTTCAGTGTTTCCACGTTTAGTGTTTCTCTTATAGTGTACACATGAACAGAGACTTTAGGATGCTCTAGAGATTTCTGCAGATCTTTTGCTGTTACCCTCGGGTCCTTTTTCACCTCCTTCAGTACTGCACGTTGCACTCTTGGTGTGACCTTTGCAAGGACGCCTGCTCCTAGGGAAAGTAACAACTAAGTTCCCTCCATTTGTAGACAATTCCTCTTACTGTGGACTGATGAACACTCAAGTCTTTCGCAATGCTTTCGTACCTTTCTCCAGCTTCGTGCATCTCTACAATTCTTCTGAGGTCCTCAAAAAGTTGTTTTGATTGAGGCATGGTGCACATAAACATATCTTTCTTGAGAAGTGCAGGCTCTGTCAGTAATCTGACATGGTGTGTCTTTTTTTAAAAAAAAAATAGGGCAGGGTATAACCCACACCTCCAATCTCATCTCATTGATTGGAACACCCAACTCCAAATAGCTTCTGTAGAAGGCATTACCTCAGAGGTTCACATACTTTTTCCAACAAATACATTTAATATAGGATAATTTTTCTCAATAAATAATGTATTATTTTATGTTATTTATTTAATTGGGTTCTCTTCATCCAGTTTTAGGATTTGTGTGAAGATCTCATCACATTGTCATATTTATGCAGAAATAGAGAAAATTCTACAGGGTTCACAAACTTTCCAGCACCACTACATGTACACTAAAAAGGCATTTATTTACTCTGCATGCAGGGTATCTGATACAATCCCATACCTTCCCTCATTGCTTCACACCACTGTACTAGGAATGAGCCACTGCTCTCCCCTTTAATGTGGTTGGAAACTGGCATGAATCCCTACCCGGTGCTGCATCTTGAATGTGTACGGATCTCAATCCTCCTCTTTGCTGCACCCTGCTGTGTATCTGGATGGTCGGCAAATTACCGCATTGAATTTGCCGTTCTGGGGAGAGTTGCAGTGCTTAAAGAATATGAGAAACAGCAGCTTTTGACCATTCTCACTGAGACAAGGGCAATTCATCACTGAGTTGGATGGACAAGCGTCTGCACCAGGGTTACAAAGTAGCTCCAGAGAGGACTGCGATTTATGTGGGTTATTAGTACAAAAGGAAGGCAGGGACCCTTACATGGCAGTGTTCAAAGTAAATTTATTATCAAAGTACATACAGTGGCATGCAAAAGTTTGGGCATCCCTGGTCAAAATTTCTGTTACTGTGAATAGCTAAGCAAGTAGAAGATGAACTTATCTCCAAAAGTCATAAAGTTAAAGATGAAACATTCTTTTCAACTTTTTAAGCAAGATTAGTGTATTATTTTTGTTTTGTAGAATCTTAAGAGTGAAAAGGAGCACCATGCAAAAGTTTGGGCACCCCAAGAGATTTGCGCTCTCAAATAACTTTTACCAAGGTCTCAGACCTTAATTAGCTTGTTAGGGCTATGGCTTGTTCACAATCATCGTTAGGAAAGGTTAGGCAATGCAAATTTCAAAGCTTTAGAAATACCCTGACTCCTCAAATCTTGTCCCAACAATCAGCAGCCATGGGCTCCTCTAAACAGCTACCTAGCACTCTGAAAATTAAAATAAATGATGCCCACAAAGCAGGAGAAGGCTATAAGAAGATAGCAAAACATTTTCAGGTAGCCGTTTCCTCAGTTTGTAATGTAATTATGAAATGGCAGTTAACAGGAATGGTGGAGGTCAAGTTGAGGTCTGGAACACCAAGAAAACTTTCCAAGAGAACTGCTCGTAGGATTGCTAGAAAGGAAAATCAAAACCCCCATTTGACTGCAAAAGACCTTCAGGAAGATTTAGCAGACTCTGGAGTGGTGGTACACTGTTCTACCGTGCAACGACACCTGCACAAATACGACCTTCATGGAAGAGTCATCAGAAAAAAACCTTTCCTACGTCCTCACCACAATATTCAGCGTCAGAAGTTTGCAAAGGAACATCTAAACAAGCCTAATGCATTTTGTCCTGTGGACTGAAGAAGTTAAAATAGAACTTCTTGGCCGCAATGAGCAAAGGTATGTTTGCAGAAAAAAGGGTGCAGAATTTCACGCAAAGAACACCTCTCCAACTGTTAAGCATGGGGGTGGATCGATCATGCTTTGGGCTTGTGTTGCAGCCAGTGGCACGGGGAACATTTCACTGGCAGAGGGAAGAATGAATTCAATTAAGTACCAGCAAATTCTGGAAGCAAACACCACACCGTCTATTAAAAAAAAGCTGAAGATGAAAAGAGGATGGTTTCTACAACAGGATAATGATCCTAAACACACCTCCAGATCCACAATGGACTACCTTAAGAGGCGAAAGCTGAAGGTTTTGCCATGGCCCTCACAGTCCCCCAACCTAAACATCATCGAAAATCTGTGGATAGACCTCAAAAGAGCAGTGCATGCAAGACGGCCCAAGAATCTCAAAGAACTAGAAGCCTCCTGCAAGGAAGAATGGGTGAAAATCTCCCAAACAAGAATTGAAAGACTCTCAGCTTGCTACAGAAAGCATTTCCAAACTGTGATACTTGCCAAAGGGGGTGTTACTAAGTACCGTGCAGGGTGCCCAAACTTTTGCTTCGGGCCCTTTTCCTTTTTTGTTATTTTAAAACTGTAAGGGATGGAAATAAAAAAAGTAATCTTTAACTTTATGCCTTTTGGAAATCAGGTAATCTTTTACTCGCTTAGCTATTCACGGTAACAGAAATTTTAACCGGGGTGCTCAAACTTTTGCATGCCACTGTATGTATCTGTCACCATATACTAGCTCAAAATTCATTTTCTTGCAGGCATTCACAGTAAGTACAAAGAAACAATAGAATCAATGAAAACACACAAATAGGACAAACAACCAACGTACAAAAGACAACAACCTGTGGAAATACAAAGAAGAGGAAAAAAACAATAATACATAAATAAGCAATAAATATTGAGAATGAGAGTTGTAGAGTCCTTAAAATTACATCTACAGGTTGTGGGCCAAGTGTATTCTAGTTCAAGAGCCTGATGGTTGAGGGATAATAATTGTTCCTGAACCTGGTGGTGTGTCACTTGAGGCTCCTGTACATCCTTCGTGTTGGCAGCAGTGAGAAGAGAGCAAGGCCTGGATGGTGGGTGTCCTTGATAACGGATTCTAACTTTGTTCAATGTCATGGACTGGGCTGCATCCAGTACTTTTTGTAGGCTTTTGCATTCAACAGATTGGTGTTCTCATACCAGGCCGCAATGCAAAAGTCAGTACACTCTCCAAAGTTCAAAATACATTTATGTCGCCATATAAAACCTTGAGATTCATTTTCCTATGGGCGTGCTCAACAAATCAATAGAATAGTAACAAAACTATAACAGAATCAATGAAAGATCAACAAGATAATAAACTATGCAAAAGCAAATAGAAATAAATAGCAATAAATAATGAGAACATTAGATAATGAGATAAAGAGTCCTTAAAGTGAGATCATTGGTTGTAGGAGCATTTCAATTGATGGGGCAAGCAAGTAGTTATCCACTTGTATTCAAGAGCCTGATGATTGAGGGGTAGTAACTGTTCTTGAACCTGGTGGTATGAGTCCTGAGGCTCTTATACTTTCTACTTGATGGCAGCAGTGAGAAGACAGCATGACCTGGATGGTGGAGATCTTTGATTATGGATGCTGCTTTCCTACAACAGCATTTCATGCAGATGCACTCAATGGTTTACAAGGCTTTACCTACGACTTACTGGGTCGAATCCACTATAGGATTTTCTTTTTAAAGGCATTGGTGTTTCCATTCCAGGCCGTGATGCAGCCAGTCAATATACTCTCCACTACACATCTATAGAAGTTTGTCAAAGTTATACACTACATGCAGAATCTTCACAAACTTTTAAGCAGAGGCACTGTCGTGTTTTCTTTGTATTAGCATGTACATGCTAGACCCAGGACAGATTATCTAAAAAGATATCAGAGGAATTTAAAATTGTTGACCCTCTCCACCTCTGATCCCCTGATGGGGACTGGCTCGTGGACTTTTTTCCTCCTCCTGTAGTCAATCAGCTCTTTGGTTTTGCTGACATTGAGTGAGGTTGTGGCACCATTCAGCCAGATTTTCAATCTCCCTTCTTTCTGCTTATTTGTCACCACCTTTGATCTTTGATTCTGCATGGCAGTGGTGTCATCAGTAAACTTAAATATGTCGTTACAGCCGCATTTAAATTTGCAGTCACAATTATAAAGCAAGTACAGCAGGGGGTTAGCACGCAGCCTTGCTGCACCTGAGCTGATGGTGATTGGGAAGGAGATGTTGCCAATCCAAACTGACTGGGATCTACAAGTGAGGAAATAGAGGATCCAGTTGCACAAGGAGATATTGAGGCCTACGTTTTGAAACCTATTGATTAATTTTGAGGGGATGATAGCATTGATATATTAAATACCAACATATCATTGCAGTTTTGCAGTGGTATTCAATTTTGCGTTCAAGATTATAAAAGTTTAATACTGAGCACATTTTGTTTTATGTCAGATTTGCAACAATTTGTTTTTAAAATTTTCATTTAGTACTATGCTATACTAATGACAAATCTACAAACTAAGCATTTCCTTTATCATTTCACATGAAATTCTGGTTATCTGTCAAAGGGTACATTTGACCATTTCCTGTTTACATGATATTTAACATGTTGTTTAAAAAAAACTTTCCAAACCACGATTTGCCTGTGTTTGAATGTCAGCAACTGAAAATCAAAAAACTGCACAGGCTGAGAATCTGAAATGAGAACAGAAAATGCTGGAAACCCTCTGCAAGTCAGGCAGAATCTGCAGAAAGAAAAATTGAGTTCATGCTCCAGGTCAAAGACCCTTCAACATAGCTGCATTTCAAATGTCAACAAGTTAGGCTTGAGGGATAAAACTATAGTGGAAAATGGGAAACAGTCTAGCAACTTTAAATGTTGTAACATGGATCACTGACAAAATTAACCACCTGCAAGCTAGTTAGGAGTCAACTACATTGCTGGGTCTTGAACAAATATATACTTCCCTTAAGAACATAAGTAAAGATTTTCATGGGAATCCAGAAGGTTCATGGGCAGCAGGATAGTGGTGATTAGTGCATCATTTTATGGCCCCTGTGATCATCAGTCAAAGTTCAAATCCCGACACTACCTGTATGGAGTTTGTACAGGCATTTCTTCCCGTGACTGTGTAGATCTCCTCACACATTCCAAGATGTATGGTTAGTGTCGATGAGTTGTGGGCATACTAGATTAGTACTGGAAGTGTGGCGACACTTGCCGGCTGCTCAGCTCAGACCTCATTGATTTGCTACAAATATATTTCAATGTACATGTGACAAATATAACTAATCTTTATCAGCTGTTATTGAGGCTAATCTTTTCATTAATCTTAATTAGAGTTTAACTGCCCCAGCTACTGGATCTGGAACTTGTGTTCAAATTTCTGGCTGTAATTCAACTAATTTATCCATTAAGCTATTGACCAAATTCCACCAGTCACCTAGGGATAACATGTAGACTGACAGTTCCATACAGAAATCAGTGAGTTCTGCAAGAAATGCGCCCTTCCACATAAGGTAGCAAATCAACGCCCATGATCCTCCTGATGTTTGAATCAACTTGTAAGCTACTGAAATGCAGTTATTATAGAGGAAACTGAAATATATGCCCTGACATTTTTATGCACAAATAAATATTCAGATTTCAGCTTTCAATGATCTACTGGTATTGTCTAACCAGATATCAAGTCAAGTTTAATTATCATTCAAACCATACACAGATACAACTGAATTAGACAGCATTTCTCTGGGGCCAAGGTGCAAAATATTTAAACTAGCAAGCAAACTTTCAAAATAACAAGTAACATAATTCAAAGAGAGCAAGGAAGCATATTCACTTAAAAAAACATATATAGTCCAAGACCCTGAGCAACAATATTCAGCAATCGAAGGCATAGGCCCCTGGCAGTGTGCGGACACGTGCAATCCAGCCTGCCATTCTATTGCTTGAATATGGGAGGACAGCAGTGATGGGAGAGGCCAAACCCCAACCTACTCAACTGTAAACACTTCCACGTCTCTCACCTGGTCTGCAGCAGCAGGCAAGCCCGAGGCTTGAGACCTAGTCCTCCCTACAACTGAGGCTATAGAGCTCCCATATCGTCTGTCCCTCCAACAGACAAGGGTAACAGGCCCGCGGCATCTTGCACTATCACTGTCCAACAGAGTCTTGTGACCGCAAGTGAGATGTCTGCGACAATCTCCCATGGTTATACTGCATCAACTCCGATGCTTCTGCAGCCTGGACAGCTCCTCCATAGTCAAACTGGCTCCTCGACATCCCAGTGGGCTCCTCCAATATCCCAACCAGCTACTTTGACACCTCGGCCAGCTTCACCTGACACCAGTCCAGATTCTCCAATTGACGAGCAGCTCACTGATAGAGTAGCCCTACAGTAACCGGTGTTCTTGGAGTAGAATGTCTTTGGATCGTAAAAATCAAATTTTACAAAGAGAAAAGCACCTTTGATTAGCCCAAGAGGCCGTTGCGTTTGTACGTGCCACCATCTTACTAGAACTTGCACAATGATATGACCAGCATCACAAATGCTGGTCATGTCATGTCAAATGCAGGCACGTCATTAAATGCTGTAGGCACAATTCACCTACTGGCTTCCATCTCACCATACCTCTTCATCTCTCTATACCAACTACTTTCTCTCAGACCTGATGCAGTGTTCTGGCCTAAACATTGAGAATTCTTGCACCCTTCCACAAATGCTGTTCAACCCAGTGAGTTCCTACAGTGGATGTTTTGAGACTCCAGATTCCAGCATCTGCAGATGCTAGTGTCTTCATTGAATGATAAGAAGAAATATTCCAGTATGATTAGGTAGGTTGTGGGATTGGTTAGATGAAATGTAATGTGGATAAATTTGAAGTTATCCACTTTGGTACAGCACCAAAACATCAGATTATCTGAACAGCAATAGGTTAGAAAAAAGATAGGTGCAAATTCCTGGTAAACAAGCAAATGTAAACAGCAAATGGTAAGCTGGCTTTCATAACATGGGGATTTAAGTACAGGAGCTCACTATCTTGCTGCAATTGCTTAGGGTCTTGTTCACTGTTAACTCTCCGCTACGCAGCCGCACATCAACTGAAATGCTTCCACATACATAGCCTTTGTTGCCTTGCAGCTGGAATTTAATATGTTAAATATTTGAAATAATGCTAATATACTGTAATTGTGAAATACCCTAATTATGTTAATAAATATAATCCATAAATTTCAAAAAAAATGTACCATTTATTTACTTTGAAACATTTCAGAGCTTCAATCTGCTTACACTATCAGTGTTTCAAGTAACAACGCTGTTACAAAGAAACATTGACAGTGTAAGCACATTGAATGGAATGGAAGTTGGTAGCTCACTGGCTTTTGAACGCCAATGCCATCTAGTCAAAACATTTTGCTTTTGCCATTGTGCTTATAAATTGTTTTGACTGCCTGACATCGCTTACTTCTGTTTTAGGTTATGGTTTGTGTGATGTGAAAAATTCTATATTTTGAATTTTTTGGTAAATCTTTCAAAAAAAAAAAAGCACATTACAGAAAAAAATTAAGTGTTGCGCAGTTTTCGGGCCATATA
Source organism: Hemitrygon akajei (assembly GCF_048418815.1). NCBI lineage: Eukaryota > Metazoa > Chordata > Chondrichthyes > Myliobatiformes > Dasyatidae > Hemitrygon > Hemitrygon akajei. The sequence goes on from NC_133146.1 coordinate 2,012,564, forward strand.
AACATTTCCCGCTCAGTGAATGGTTGATCCCCACAGCTGTAAAAAATAACAAAAATAGAGGGAACATTGGTCTTGGTAAGAGCATGTCTTGTGCATTGTGCATGGTTTGGGTTTCCTATTCTGAGGAAAGTAGTCCTACTACAAAGGCAATGAAGCAAGGGCTCACCTGAGATGGCATGAGTGATGCATTAAAAGAAATTGAGTTAACTGCAATTATTCAGTAGATTATATTCACCTTACGTGCCTCCAACATGATGGCATGAATATCGATTTCTCCTTCCTTCTTTTATTCCCCACTGGCGTCTTACCTTATCTCACCCCCCTCCTTCTGTTTCTCCACTGGTCCATTCTCCTCTCCTATCAGATTCTGTCCTCTCTAGTTGTTTACCTTTCCTACCCACCTGGCTTCACCTATCACCTTCTAGCTGGGCTCCTTCCCTTTTTCCCATCTTTTTTTCTGGCATTTTCCACCTTACTTTCCAGTCCTGAAGAAGGGCATCAGCCCAAAATGGGAACCAATTTATTTCCACATATGCTGCCTGACCTACTGAGCAGTTTGCGTGCATTGCTTTGGATTTCAAGCATCTGCAGAGTTCCTAGTATTTATATTCATTAGAACAATGAGAAGGGGTCCCAGAGAAACCTACGAATTTATAACAAGACTGGATAGACGAGATATATGAAGGAGACTCACAAAGGCAGGGGGACTAACATCAGAGAGGAGGTACAGGAATCTGAAGACACACACTCCTGTAGGAGCAGTTTCTTCCCTTCTGCCATTAAATTTCTGAATGGATCCATGAATACTACCTCACTATATTTGTCAGGGATATTAAACCTGAATCTGACTCCTACACAGGTATATGCCGTTAAACATTGAGAGAAGGAAAATTTCTTCTCTGAAGAGGTAAATCTCCGCAAATCTCCACCACTAAAAGATACCTGAATGTTAAAAACATTCACTGAATAGAATATGGTTCTTAGAGCTTAAGGGATAGTGACACAGTGATAAAGCAATCATACTGTAAACAAGCGAAGGGTCAAGTGACCCATTTCTGCTCCTGTTTTTTGATGCATGCCCTTTGCACTGTAGTTTCATTCCCACTGAGAAGTGATTTGAAAAACAGGTGCAGAAACTAAGTCTGAAATAAAAATAAAATGATGGAAATACACAGCAAGCCAGGCAGCATCAGTAGAAAGAAACAGATAACATTCCTAACCCATGACCTTTCATCAGATCAATAGTAAGGAAAATATATCAACCTGAAACATTAACCATCTCCTTCCTCTCTACAGAACAGACTTGAAACAAATTATGTGCTGTATAAAGTTCTGGGGTAAAAGCATACCATCAAGCAGGATTCTGTTCAGAGGTTCTGAAGGTGAAGTACAATATAACCAGCAATACAATACATTTTTACATAGATAATGTGCAGCGGTACAACTCAAACTCGGAGGTTATTCCGCATTTCAACTGGTAAGCTAAGAAAAGAAAAAGATTTGAAACTGAACTTTTCCATTTGAATTCCCCACTTGCATCTTATCCAAACCATTTTAGATTATGTTAAGTAACCATTTAAAGCTTGCCTTTAAATTGAGATTTCCGATTCCATACAAATTGGCTAACAGTCTGAATAATATCAAATATGCAGGTACCACCAGCAGATAATCCACTAGATGAGTTGACTTCTTGGAATCCAATCACTAGGGAGACGAACTATATTTTCAAAAGTGATCACAATACCTGTTGCTGTTTGCACACCAAAGTACTAAATAAAGGCTGGAATAAACATAGGGGATTTCAATATGCAGGTAGATTAGAAAAAGGAGGTTGGTGCTGGATCCCAACAGAAGGAAACTATAGAATGTCTATGAGATTTTGTTTAAGAGTAGCTTCCCACTAGGGGAAAGGCAATTCTGGATTAGGTATTGTGTAATGAATCAGATTTGATCAGGGAGCTTAAAGTAAAGGAACCCTTGGGAGACAATGATCATAAAATGGTAGAATTCACCTGGCAGCTTAAGAAGAAGATAAAAGTCAGATGTATCAATATCACGGTGGAGGAAATGGAATTACAGGGGCATGAGAGAAGAGATGGCTAAAGTTGGTTGGAAGGGGACACTAGCAGGAAAAATACCAGAACAGTGAAGGCTGGAGTTTGTGGGAGCAATTTGGAAGGTTGCCACACAGATGCAAGATCAAGTACTCTAAAGGGATGATTATTGGAAAATTAGAGGACTGGGAAGCTTTTAAACACCAGCAGAAGGCAACCAAAAAATCCATGAGGAGAGAAAAGATGAAATATTAAGTTAGCCAATAACATCAAAGAGGATACCAGAAATTTTTTCAGATAAATGAAGAGCAAAATAGAGAGTGGATATTGCACCTCTGCACACTGATGTAGTAATGATGTAGAAAATGTGGTGGTAATGGGGTCCAAAGAAAAGGCAGACGAACAATAAGTATTTTGCATCAGTCTTCATTTTGGAAGACAATAGCAGCATGCCAAATATTTGAAAAAGTGTCAGGGCAGAAATGAGTGCTGTTGCTATCACCAGGGAGAAGGTGCTTGGGAGGCTGAAAGGTCTAAAGGAAGATATGTCACCTGGACCAGATGGGACTACATTCCAGGGTTCTGAAAGAGGTAGCTGAAGAGATTGTTGAAGCATCTTTCAAAAATTACCAGATTCTGGAATGGTTCCAGAGGACTACAGAATTGCAAGTGCCACTCCACTCTTTAAGGAAAGGAGGGAGAAGAATGAAAATTATAGGCCAGTTAGTCTTACTTCAGTGATTGGGAAGATGTTAGAGTCTCTTACTAAGGATGATACTTTGGGGTAGTTGCAGGTGCATTATGAAGTAGGCCAAAGTCAGCACTGCTTCCAAATAGGGAAATTTGTTGGAACTCTGAAGGAATAACAGATAGAATAGACAAAGAAGAGACAGTAGATGATTTATTCGGATGTTCAGAAGGCCTTTGACAAAGAGCCGCACATGAAGCTGCTTTAATAAGAGTCCATGGTATTACAAAAAAGATACTGGCATGGATAGAGGATTGGTTAATTGGCAGGAAGCAGAGAGTCAGAATAAAAGGGGCCTATGCTGGTTGGCTGCTGTTGATAAGTAGTGTTCCACAGGGGTTGGTATTGGTACTGCTTCTTTACACATTATACAGCAACGATTTGAATGATGGAATTGATGCCTTTGTGGCCAAGTTTGCAAACGATACTAAGAAAGCTGAAGAGGCAGGTAATGTTGAGGAACAAAGAGTCTGCAGAAGGACTTGAACAGATTGGGAGAACGGACAAAGAAACGGCAGATATAGTGTAGGGAACTGTATGGGCATGCACATTGGTAAAAGGAATAAAGTCAGATATTTTTTCTAAACTGACAGAAAATTCTAAATTAGAATTGCAAAGAGACCTCGGAGTTCTTGTGCAGGATTTCCTAAAAGTTAACTTCCAGGTTGAATCAGTGGTAAGAAAGGCAAATGCAGTTTTAGCATTCATATTGAAAGGACTAGAATACAAAAACAAGGATCTGATACAAAGGCTTTATAAGGAATTGGTCAGTCCACAATTGGAATACTGTGAGCATGGTAGCATAGTGGTTAGCACAATGCTTTACAGTACCAGTGACCGGAGTTCAATTCCTGCTGCTGCCTGTAAGGAATTTGTACATTCTCTCTATGACCACATGGGTTTCCTCTATGTGCTCCAATTTCCTCCAACAGTCCAAAGATGTAGCAGTTGGTAGGTTAATTGGTCATTGCAAATCATCCCGTGATTAGACTGGGGTTAAATTGGGGTTGCTGTGTGGCGTGGCTTGAAGGGTCGGAAGGCCTACTCCACGCTCTATGCAAATAAATCAATAAAAAATACAAATAAACATTGGGCCCATAGCAAAGAAAAGATGTGCTGGCATTGTTGAGGGTTCAGAAGACGCTCTTAGGAATGATTCTGAGAATGAAAGGGTTAAAATATGAGGAGCTTTTGATGGTCTGTACTTGCTGGAGTTTAGATGAATGAGAGGGGAACCTCATCGAAACCTATCGAATATTGAAAGGCCTAGAAAGGAGAGGATGTTTCCTATAGGGAACTAGTCTAGAACCAGAGGGCAAAGCCTCAGAGTAGAGGGACATGCATTTAAAACAAAGATGAGAAGGAATTTATTTAGCCAGAGAAGGGTGAATTTGTGGAATTCATTGCCACAGACGTAATTGAAGCCAAGTTATTGAGTCTATTTAAAGCAGAGGTTGATGGGTTCTTGGCTAGTCAGGGCATCAATAGTTACAGGGAGAAGGCAGGAGAATGGGGCTGACTAATATTAAATCAGCCATGATGGAATGGCGGAGCAGACTCCATTAACTGAGTAGCCTAATTCTGCTCCTACAGCCTATGGTCTGATAATCAAGTCTGCAAAATGAACCCAAGGCTTAAGGCGACAAACTGATAGCAATAATAATCTCCTTTTGAAAGCTTTTGACTCATGAAGAACTTATTCATATCAATTTAAAAGTAAATCAAAGACGACAAAAGTTGATACTTGTATTTTTTTTTTTATTTATTGCGATACAGTGTAGAATAGGCTCTTATGGCTCTTTGAGCTGCAATGCCCAGTAATGCCCAGATTTAATCCTAGCCTAATCATGGAACAATTTACAATGACCAAATAACCTACCAACCTGTACAGGTGTTCCCCCCCCCCCCTCCCTTTACAAAGGTAGAGCATTCCTATGAAACCTTTCTTAAGCTGAAATGGTGTAAAGCGAAGAACCATTAATTTATATGGGAAAAATTTTCATAAAAGCGAAAATCCTCTTTGTAATGCTAAAACAGGTTACTAATGTAGGTCTTTTGTAAAAGCAAAGTGGTGTAAAACAAACATTCGCAAAGCGGGGGACTCCTATATTTATTTATTGACAAAGTGCAGAATAGGACCTTCCAGCCCTTTGAGACTCTAAGACAGGAAAGAAAGAGAATAAAGGGAATTATAGGCCAGGCAGCATCTATGGAAAAGAGTAAACAGTTGCCGTTTTGGGCTAAGACCCTTCTTCAGGACCGAGGGGCAAGGGTGGAGATGCCTGAATTAAAAAGTGAGAGAAGGAGAAAAAGGCTAGCTGGAAGAGGATAGGTGAAACATCAAAGGAGGGGACTCGGGGGGGGGGGGTAGTAATAGGCAGGTAAGAAATAAACTATCAAAGTGGGGAATGGGAAGGGTCGGGATGGTGGGATGGCTCAACAGAAGGAGAAATTGGTATTAATTCCCTCAAGTCAGAGGGTACACAGGAATATAAGGTGGTGCTCCTCCACCTTGAGGGTGGCATCATCTTCACATTCAAGAGGCCATGGATTGACACGGAATGGGAATCAAAAGTAAAATGTTTGGCCACCAGGAAGTCCCACTTGTACTGGATGGTGCAGAGGTACTGAGTTAAACTGTGCCCCCATCTACGATGAGGCTCACCAAAGTAGAAGAGGACACATCAGGAGCACTGGATACAATAGATAACCCCAGCAGATCTGCAGATTAAAATTAAAACTTACCTTAGAGTTAAATTCACATGATTATAATAATGATTTTTTAGTGAAAATTGCAGATTAATGACTATTCAAGAATGCACATACATTATGGAAAATGCTTTTGAAGGAAGAAAGACTTATTAATAAATTACTGTGCACTGCGTCTGCCAAAGAGTGGAAGGGCAAATGACCTACTCAAATTGGTGAGGGCGAATTTGGAGTATTGTGTACAGTTCTGGTCACCGAATTATAGGAAAGACGTCAACAAAATAGAGAGAATACGGAGGAGATTTACTAGAATGTTACCCGGGTTTCAGCACCTAAGTTACAGAGAAAGGTTGAACAAGTTAGGTCTTTATTCTTTGGAGCGTAGAAGGTTGAGGGGGGCTTGATAGAGGTATTTAAAATTTTGAGGGGGATAGATAGAGTTGACGTGGATAGGCTTTTTCCATTGAGAGTAGGGGAGATTCAAACAAGAGGACATTAGTTGAGAGTTGGGGGCAAAAGTTTAGGGGTAACACGAGGGAGAATTTCTTTACTCAGAGAGTGGTAGTTGTGTGGAACGAGCTTCCAGTAGAAGTGGTAGAGGCAGGTTCAGTATTGCCATTTAAAGTAAAATTGGATAGGTATATGGATAGGAAAGGAATGGAGGGGTATGGGCTGAGTGCGGGTCAGTGGGACTAGGTGAGAGTAAGCGTTCAGCACGGACTAGAAGGGCCTGTTTCCGTGCTTTAATTGTTATATGGTTATAAATAGATGGAGCATTTAAGAGCCCTAAAAAGCAATGAGAAGTTAAAGCAGAGAAAACAGCACAAGAATGAAAGGAAACGATTGAGATAAGAGTTAAAAACCAGGGCTTTATTCAGATGTAATGCATAGAAAAACTGATAAATAAATTATAGAGCAATTATATAATGAGTCACAAGAAGTGTTAGGACGGGATTTCAACGCCAATCCATGGACAATCAGAGTCTGGTCGTGAACAACAGTACAGCATTGGAACAGGCCCTTTGGTCCACAATATTGTGCTAAACCACTGAAATAATCAACTAAATTAATCCCTTCTGCCCACATAATCTATACATTCTTCCATTTTCTTCACATTCCTGTGTCTATTTAAATCTCTCTTAAAAGCCCCCAACTTCTATTTTACAGATCCTAATGAGATATAAAATAACCCAATTACTGAAAGCATGAATGCACAATGGATGACAAAGCACAAATCAAAATGAAGTTGGCTGCAAGATTCCTATGGATAGCCACAATGCAGTTCAGGGTGGAAATACATTAAAATAAAATCCTGCAGCCCTAAAGTGATGCTCTCAAGCATTAAAAGAAATTGAAAGCAATGCTCATTCAATTGGAAATTACTCAAGTCCAGAGTTGAAACATATTAACACTTCTACAGCAGTTAGTGCAAATATTCCATAAGCATTAAACACAATGCTTATCTGTATAATTATGAAATACTAGAGACTGCCATTTGGGTCATCGGGTCCATACCAAGTTCCACAGATCTTTGGGATATGAAAGGAAAATGGAGAACCCAGAGGAAACCCTGTCAATCATATAGAGTGTACACAAACTGCACAGATAGCACCTGAAGTCCGGATTGGACCCAGGCCCTTGAAGCAGCACCAATTCTACACCACTGTCTGTGCATCAGTACAGTACTAGCACAAGAAAGCAACTGAATACTTTGTTATTTACACTTTTTCTGGTGAATGATCACTGCAAACAGTGGCCTGTAGCTTCTCTATTGGAGTTTAGCTGAATCGCCCAAACAATCTGGTATTTAGATAGCATCTCATTGGAACATGACTCAACTTCACTCAACTCTGGAACATCTGGACAGCAAAGATAGATAGCATCAGGATGTTCTTTATCAATTACAACCCATTCAATACTACCATCCTTTTAAAACTAATCATTAAGCTTCAAGGCCTTGGGCTCAATACCTCCTTGTACAATTGGACCATCAATTTCCTCAGTTCAGATCAGCAACAACATCTCCACAATCTCACTCAGCATAGGTGCACCACAAGGCTGTGTGCTTAGTCTTGCTCTACTTGGTTTATACTTCTAACTCTGTGGTTAACCACAGCTCCAATACCATATTCAGCTTTGCTGATGACACCATTATCATAAGCTGAATCAAAGTTGGTGACAAATCAGCATATGGGAGGGAGATTGAAAATTTGGCAGAGTGGTGCCATAACCAACCTTTTACTCAATGTCAACAAGACCAACAAGCTGATTATTGACTTCAGGAGGAGGAAACCAGGGATTCATGAGCCAGTTCTCACTGGAGGATCAGAAGTGGAGAGGGTCAGCAACTTTAAATTCTTCAGAGTTATCATTTCGGAGGACCTATCCTGGACCTAGCACGCAAGTGCAATTACAAAGAAAGTAAGAAAGCGCCCCTACTTCCTTCAGTTTTAGACTGCATTCCGAATCTTCAAAAACTTTGACAAACTTCCATTGATCTGTGGTGAAGTGTATATTGACTGGCTGTATTACAGCTTGGCATGGAAACACCAATGCCTTTGAAAGGAAAACCCTATAAAGAACAAAAACAAATTGAAAAAATGGCAGGAACTCCCATCGTTTATTTGGGACACTATGCCAGTTAACTTGGGCAGAAGATTGCTGCTGAACGGTTTCTAACTAGCATTACACATGCACTTCCATGGCTAATAGGCATTATACCATGCTTAGAGCAAACAGTTTTTAAATAGCATCAGTTGCTTGCACATATGTTCAAAAAACTTCATTCCTCCATCAAAAACAATTAGGAACACTTTTACAGTACTGTAGTAGTATTGACAGTGGTGTACTTTGTTCTGTTTTCATTTTAATGCACAATTTGTCACTCAGTTAAACAATAGTTTGTCATTTTTAATACCTTTTTAACTATTTCCATGAAACTTTAGCTAATTGGGGCAGTCACTTAAATGGGCCAAAAAGTGCTGGCTCTGATGTTTTCCAATTAACAGTAATCCATTGTATTCTAGATTTTAATAATGCAACAGCAGTAACAAAGTTTTTCATTTCATTATAGCACGTTTAGCCCAATTATGTTTTGATTTACTGTGCAAAATGGTTCCAACAACTATGCAGCATATAACCGGGACAACACTTCCAGGAAGTCAGCTGTACAATTGCTAGTTTCATACCTGAGTGGCACACAGGAAAATGTACAGCAAAAACATCAAGAGCAGCATTTTCTGAAAGGCCTTCTTTCTTAAATCAGTGCCACCAAATGTCTCCCTCTTAAAGGCTATTAGCTATTATAATAACATCTTGAAACTACATGACAGTAAAGCAGAACAAGCTGCAAACTCAAAACAGAGAATTTCAAACAGAAAGTATGCATTCATTTTCTAATTTAGGTGAAAGATTATAACTGAATTCACGATAGCTAATTTTCATTGCCCTGGATTTGTACATTCAGTCTTTACAGGTATCCAAGGTAGCGAGCCAGCTTATATTGTTCATCTCTTGGTGAAAGACCTAACATAGAACAGTACAGCACATTACAGGCCCTTCAGCCCACAATGTTGTACCCACCCTTAAACCTCGCCTCCCACATATCCTCCCACCTTAAATTCCTCCATATACCTGTCTAGTAGTCTCTTAAATTTCACTAGTATATCTGCCTCCACCACTGACTCAGGCAGTGCATTCCACGCACCAACCACTGAGTAAAAATCCTTCCTCTAATATCCCCCTTGAACTTCCCACCCCTTACCTTAAAGTCATGTCCTCTTGTATTGAGCAGTGGTGCCCTGGGGAAGAGGCGTTGGCTGTCCACTCTATCTATTCCTCTTAATATCTTGTATATCTCTATCATGTCTCCCCTCATCCTCCTTCTCTCCAAAGAGTAAAGCCCTAGCTCTCTTAATCTCTGATCATAATGCATACTCTCAAAACCAGGCAGCTTCCTGGTAAATCTCCTCTGTACCCTTTCCAAAGCTTCCACATCCCTCCTATAGTGAGGCGACCAGAACTGGACACAGTACTCCAAGTGTGGCCTAACCAGAGTTTTACAAAGCTGCATCATTACCTTGCGACTCTTAAACTCTATCCCTTAACTTATGAAAGCTAACACCCCATAAGCTTTCTTAACTACCCTATCTACCTGTGAGGCAACTTTCAGGGATCTGTGGACACGTATCTCCAGATCCCTCTGCTCCTCCACACTACCAAGTATCCTGCCATTTACTTCGTACTCTGCCTTGGAATTTGTTCTTCCAATGTGTACCACCTCACAATTCTCCGGGTTGAATTCCATCTTCCACTTCTCAGCCCACTTCTGCATCCTATCAATTTCTCTCTCTGCAATCTTTGACAATCCTCTACGCTATCCACAACACCACCATCATTTGTGTCATCTGCAAACTTGCTAACCCACCCTTCTACCCCCACATCCAAGTCATTAATAAAAATCACGAAAAGTAGGGGTCCCAGAACCGATCCTTGTGGGACACCACTAGTCACAACCCTCCAATCCGAATGTACTTCCTCCACCACGACCCTCTGCCTTCTGCAGGCAAGCCAATTCTGAATCCACCTGGCCAAACTTCCCTGGATCCCATGCCTTCTGACTTTCTGAATAAGCCTACCCTGTGGAACCTTATCAAATGCCTTACTAAAATCCATGTCAATCACATCCACTGCACTACCCTCATCTATATGCCTGGTCACCTCCTCAAAGAACTCTATCAGGCTTGTTAGACACGATCTGCCCTTCACAAAGCCATGCTGACTGTCCCTGATCAGACCATGATTCTCTAAATGCCCATAGACCCTATCTCCAAGAATCTTTTCCAACAGCTTTCCCACCGCAGACGTAAGGCTCACTGGTCTATAATTACCTGGACTATCCCTACTACCTTTTTTGAACAAGGGGACAACATTCACCTCTCTCCAATCCTCCAGTACCATTCCCGTGGACAACAAGGACATAAAGATCCTAGCCAGAGGCTCAGCAATCTCTTCCCTCGCCTCATGGAGCAGCCTGGGGAATATTCCGTCAGACCCCGGGGACTTAACCATCCTAATGTATTTTAACAACTCCAACACCTCCTCTCCCTTAATATCAACATGCTCCAGAACTTCAACCTCACTCATATTGTCCTCACTGTCATCAAGTTCCCTCACATTGGTGAAAATCAAAGTGAAGTATTCTTTGAGGACCTCACTCACTTCCACAGCCTCCAGACACATCTTCCCACCTTTAACTCTAATCTGTCCTACCTTCACACCTGTCATCCTTTTGTTCTTCACATAATTGAAGAATGCCTTGGGGTTTTCCTTTACCCTACTTGCCAAGGCCTTCTCATGCCCCCTTCTTGCTCTCCTCAGCCCCTTCTTAAGCTCCTTTCTTCCTACCCTATAGTCCTCAATAGCCCCATCTGATCCTTGCTTCCTTTTTCCACCTCACTTGTCACTCATGGTTCCTTCACCCTACCACTCTTTACCCTCCTCACCGGGACAAACTTATCCCTAACATCCTGCAAGAGATCCCTAAACATCGACCACATGTCCATCACCTTTGTTCCTGATGCTTATTGCATTGAAGTGCACACATTTTAGCCCTTCTACACCCTTTACACCCTTTATTCTGCTTCTCTTTCCTCAAAGCCACTTTATATGTTAGATCTAGCTTTACTCCAAGCACTATACTTGCAGTTCTCACATGACCTTTATCCTCCTCCACCTCACTACCTGCTCTAACACTCTGGTTCCTCTCTCCCTGCAAATCTAGTTTAAACCCCCCGGAGCAGCACTAGCAAACCTTCCTGCAAGGATATTAGTCCCCCTCCAGTTCAGGTGCAACCCATCCTGTCGGAATAGGTCCCACCTTCCCTGGAACAAGGCCCAATTGTCCAGAAACATGAAGCCCTCCCTCCTGCACCAACTCCTTAGCCACGTATTTAGCTGCATTATCTTCCTATTTCTAGCCTCACTAGGCTTAGTTTTTGTAATGTTTTAAAGTTTTCAATTTTAAGTTCTATATATTAAGCTGTTGCATAATTTGCTAAGTATTCATGCCTTTAAATGTGACAATGAGTTAAAGATTACAGTTTAAACTTTTCTTAATTATCACAATACAATTTGCAGTATTATTTAATAATGTCTAGTAAAAAACTAGACAGTTTGTATATCGAATGGTGAATGATTATGCAGTTTAATAAGAAATAACACCGGAAAATTGCAAAGATCTTTCAGGCTGAATAATGCTCTCAAAGCTTTAGTATATCAGTAATGATATGGCATTAGAATATGTTTATCTACATAAAAAGCATTATTCCAATAACCAAAGCCTACTGGATAAGAAATTAGATATAGAAATGGAATAATTTGAAATATATCATATTCTTCTAAAAAGGGGCCAAATAATAAATATTTGCTTCACTTGTCAAATTTTGTAAAAGTGCAATTGTTACACACAGAACTCAAAAACCAATATATCTCAACCAACTTCCCTTGCTGTAAGTGAAATGCTCCCAGACAGTTTTTTAAAACTAAACAAAGATTTCCTTATTTCAAATGGCTAACAAAGATGTGAGGAAAAGATTAAAAAAGGGAAAACAAAAAATAAATCAGTCACTAGGTATACATGCTGAGGTGGTAAACTGGACTAGACATGGCTCAATGGGAGAAGCCAGAGAGTGGTAGTGGAGGATTGCTTCTCTGAGTGGAGGCCTGTGACTAATGGTGTGCCACAGGGATCAGTGCTGGGTCCTCTTGTAAATTGACATCTATATCAATGATCTGGATGATAATCTGGTAAATTGGATCAGCAAATTTGCTGATGTTATAAAGATTGGAGGTGTAATGGACAGTGAGGAAGGTTTTCAAAGCTTGCAGAGGGATTTGGACCAGCTGGAAAAATGGCAGATGGAGTTTAATACAGACAAGTGTGAGGTATTGCACTTTGGAAGGAAAAACCAAGATAGAACATACAAGGTAAATGGTAGGGCACTGAGGAGTGCAGAAGAACAGAGGGATTTGGAAATACAGATACAAAATTTCCTAAAAGTGGCGTCATAGGTAGTTAGGGTAGTAAAGAGAGCTTTTGGTACATTGGCCTTTATAAATCAAAGTATTGAGTATAAGAGTTGGAATGTTATGGTGAGGTTGTATAAGGCATTGGTGAGGCCCAATTTGGAGTATTGTGTGCAGTTTTGGTCACCAAATTACAGGAACGATATTAATAAGGTTGAAAGAGTACAGAGAAGGTTTACAAGGATGTTGCCAGGACTTGGGAAACTGAGTTACAGAGAAAGGTTGAATAGGTTAGGACTTTATTCTCTGCAGTGTAGAAGAATGAGGGGAGATTTGATAGAGGTATTTAAAATTATGATGGGTATAGATAGAGTGAATGCAAGCAGGCTTTTTCCACTGAGGCTAAGGAAGAAAAAACCCAGAGGACATGGGTTAAGAGTGAAGGGAGAAAAGTTTAAAGGGAACATTGGGGGGAGGGGGGGGCCTTCTTCACAGAGAGTGGTGGGAGTGTGGTATGAGCTGCCAGATGAAGTGTTAATACGAGCTCACTTTTAACATAAGAAAAACTTGGACAGGTACATGGATGAGAGGCGTACGGAGGGATATGGTCCAGGTGTAGGTCAGTGGGACTAGGCAGAAAAATAGTTCAGCACAACCAAGGGCCAAAGGCCTGTTCCTGTGCTGTAATGTTCTATGTTTAGACTTCTTGCAGCCTCCTGAAGCATACTTCAGCTCAAGCTCCTCAATGAACAGGGACAAAGATCTTTCACAGCACATATAATCACAAAATTCGTCCTTCACTGCATAGATAATATTCTGGGATTCATAGAGGAAACAGCCAATTAGAACTTTAGATCATAAGTGTTGCTGATTTACATTGACAAATGTTAAATTTGTTTTTTTTGTACTGGTCTCCAGGGTGTTTATGCATTGTATTAGAAACGCATTATAGTACAATTGCATGCATTTATAAGAATGAGAGATGACTCCATTGAGACCTATCAAATGTTGAAAGGCACTGACAGAGTGGATGTGGAGAGAATGTTTTCTATGGTGGGAGAACCCAAGACCAGAGGACACAGCCTCAGAAAAGAGGGGCACCTTTTTAAAACAGAGGTGAGGAGGAATTTCTTTACCCACAGAGTGGTGAATCTGTGGAACTCATTGCCACAGGCGGCTTTATAGGCCAAGTCAATTAGCTATATTTAAGGCAAAGGCTGATAGATTCTTGATTAGTCAGGGCATGAAGGGATACAGGGAGAAGGCAAGAGATTGTGACTGAGAGGAAAATGGATCAGCCATGATTGAAATGAGCAAAATGGCCTGATTCTGCTCCTATATCTTATGGTCTATTATCAATAAGACCATAACATCACTATCTGAGGAACACCAGAAGCCACTTGCACTGCTTTGAATCTATAAAGAGTTGAGAGCTATCAATACAACCATCTGCACCACATGGAATCCTGACACGGAGCCTCAAATAATTAGTGAAATTAGCCTCTGCAATCCTACAGCAGTCAAGTCTGGCCAAGAGCAGTCATACCATTCCAAATTTACAACTTAAAAAGAAAAAGGTAGGTCTGATTACTTGATGCATTTTTATTTTTTAGCTACTGCTGTAATTACTTTGGCTTAAGGAAAATATTTAAGGCAATTTTAAGAGTTTTCATTGCCACAGTTCCTCTACACCTCATTATCCAACTCCAGATTGGGTGCACTTGAACAAATGGAATTGAGCATTCATACAAAGTTAGTGTAAAGATGTGGGGGCGGGGGGGCAATATGAAGAGTTTAGATAATAGTCCAATACAAATACAATTCAGCTCAATACCTTTTAGAATTCAATTAAATAATGCACTACAGTCCGGGCTTCTGTGGAATATACAAAATCAGTTAATCTTAGGAAGAATTCAACAAGTTGTTAGGAACTGAACAGTATGTTTTGAAAATCGCCAGGATTTTATGTATTAAACTATTACATTATGGAGAAATTTATAGAGTAAGTAAAATAATTATTGAACCCTTACCTATAGTTTCAGGTAGATCAAGCAGCTCATTATGTTGTAAGTCAAGATTTGTGATTTGTGTGCATTTGCCAATCTCTGTTGGCAAGTGTTCAAGCTGATTGTGAGCCACATCCAGTGTTATGAGGTTACAGAGTTCACCTGCCAAAGAGAAAAATAGATGGTCAAATATCTTACAATAAAGCAAGAGTGTTTATCTTCTTTGAAACAGATTCATCAAGATAGAAAAACACCCAGGACTTGGTCCTCAGTTTGACTACTGCCAAGAGGATCATGAGAACATCATCGGTGATTTGTTCTACTAAAATCTCTTGCAGCAATAAGACTACTGTATGCATTCTTTGAGAAAAAAAAAGCAGGATAGATAAAGGACTGTCAGTGGTATTGTGTGGATATCAGTATGGTAGTAGAGGCAAATACCTTAGAGGCTTTTAAGAGACGTTTGGATAGGCACATGGAGGGTTACGGACATTGCATAGGTAGGAGAAATTAGTATTTGGGTATTTTTGATTTGCTTTTTAGGTGGTTTGGCACAACACTGCAGGTCAGTGTGATTGCGACCTTTCTTTTCCTGAGTTCTACTCAAATGGACTCAATATTTGAACCCTCCATTATGCCTCCTTTGAGTGTAACTGTAATATTGTCCTTGAGTGCAACTCCACCCCCCCCACCTCCTCCTCAATATTTTCTAAAACTTCAAAAACCTGGTATTAATCACCCATTCCTGCCCCTCAACCAAGTTGCAGTAATGGCTGCAACATCGTAGTTCCATGTGCTGTTCAATGTTCTAAATTACTCACCCTTACCCATAATACTCCTGGCATTAAAATATACATACTTCAAACTGTCCGACCCATCATACCTGTCATTTCGATTTTGCCTTTCAATACTTTCCTTGACATCTACCTTCTGATCCGATTCTTGTTTTATTGACCTAGTACTCTGGTTCCCAGTCCCCCGCAAAACTAGTTTAAACCCTCCCGAACACGAGGAAATCTGTAGATGCTGGAAATTCAAGCAACACACACAAAATGCTGGTGGAAACGCAGCAGGCCAGACAGCATCTATAGGGAGAAGCGCTGTCGACATTTCGGGCCGAGACCCTTCGTCAGGACTAACTGAAAGAAAAGATAGCAAGAGATTTGAAAGTAGGAGGGGGGAGGGGAAAATCCAAAATGATAGAAGCCAGGAGGGGGTGGGGTGAAGCTAAATGCTGGAAAGGTGATTGGCAAAAGGGATACAGAGCTGGAGAAAGAAGAGGATCATGGGACAGGAGGCCTAGGGCAAAAGAAAGGGGGAGGGGAGCACCAGAGGGAGATGGAGAACAGGCAAAGAGTGATGGGCAGAGACAGAAAAAATAAGGAGGGGGGAATAAATAAATCAGGGATGTGATAAGAAGAGGAGAAGGGGCATTAACAGAAGTTAGAGAAGTCAATGTTCATGCCATCAGGTTGGAGGCTACCCAGACGGAATACAAGGCATTGTTCCTCCAACCTGAGTGTGGCTTCATCTTGACAGTAGAGGAGGCCGTGGATAGACATGTCAGAATGGGAATGGGATGTGGAATTAAAATGTGTGGCCACTGGGAGATCCTGCTTTCTCTGGCAGACAGAGCATAGGTGACCGTTTCATTAATCTAGCAACTCTACCAAATTTCAGTCCAAATTTATCATTCTAAATTAAGATATTACCAATCTTGAAAAATTCAAGATTTAATTACAAATGTTTCTATTCTAAAAACTTGCATCCTTTCAAACCTGTGTCAGTGGTTTTACCGCCCAAGTTAAAACATTAAAGTTGAGATATGTCAATACAGATGCAATATTGTGTATATTTTAATGACATTTCAAATTTTTCGTTCCAAACTAGTTGAGTTGGAAGGCACATTGTAGATTCATCACAATCCTGCCTGTTCTAAAGAAATAAAAATAAGCATTACGGTAAGATTAAACAAGATTTGCAACAGGATGATCTAAAGGTAACGTAACTTACTTAAATGATAGGATGTGCCACTGGAAGAAGTTTTCAACAGAAAACAATGCTTTTTTATTCTTAGAGTGTGCAGCACAGAATAAGCAGAACTAAAAGGTCAAGAGAAAATGGACTGTGCATCCAAGGATAGTTCCTGATGTAGAAATCCTTTTTAGTATCTATACAGCAAAAACACCTATAATCAGTCTTTATTGTCTACAGCTCCAGCTTCAGTACTACAACTCCAAGCAAACTCATCTCCAAACTCAAGCTCTGGGACTCAACACTTCCTTTTGCAATGAATACTTGACTTCCTGACCAACACACAACAATCAGTAAAGATAGGCAGCAACATCTCCACCGTGATTATCTGCAACGCTAGCATAAAGCAAGGCTGTGCACTCAGACCCTCTACTCTCACAGCAGTGGCAAAGATTCTGCTCCAACTCTATCTGCCCACAGTGGGATGAATCTAATAATGATGAGTCAGAGTACAGGAAGGAGAATGAGCTTGTGAAATGATGTCATGACAGCAACCTTTCCTTCAAGATCAGCAAAACAAAAGAGCTGGTCATTAACTTCAGGCTACTGTTTACAACAACAGTGCTAAGGTCAAGAGGTCTGAAAGCTTCAAGCTCCAAGAGTAAACACCACCAAAAGCCTGTTCTGATCCAATCACGTAGACAGCATGGACAAGAAAACTCACTAGTACCTCTATTTCCTAAGAGACTAAAGCAATAGAGCTTTGACCAGTGACAAATCTGGACATCGGAAGTTTGAGAGGAGGGGTGTTCACTCAGGTCCACTGCCCAAGTAGAAAAAGACAGCAATGGGTCACAGCAGCGTAATAGAGCTTTGACTAGCAACCAATCAGTATTTGGGATTGATTAGCAAAAGTAAATTAAAGTTAGTCAGGGGCAAGCACAGCGGCCATAGTTGGAGTGGACAGAGTCAGCGTGGTAATCTTGAGGCTTTAGCTCTTCAAGTCTTCAGTCAGAGAAGGCTAAGAAAAGCAAGCTCAAGGTTTTTTTTCCCTCTTCGCTTCTTTATATCTGCTCAGCTAGAACAGTAGAGATGCCAGGCAGGATAGATGAATACTCCTCTTGTGGGATGTGGGTAGGCAGGGAGGCTGGATGATTACAACTGGGAAAAGTGCATCCAGCTGCAGTTTCTAACAATCCACATTAAGCAGTTGGAGCTGAAACTGGTTGAACTCCAGTTTCATTACTCAAGAGGCTGAAGCAATGATAAGTAGGACATATAAAAGAGGTAATTACAACCAAGATGCAGGACACCGGAAACTGGGTGACAGTAGGGAAGGGGAAACGGGTTAAGGAGCCAGTGCAAAGTACCCCTGTGGCCATCCCCTTCAACAACAGCACTTTGGATACTGTTGGGGGATGTTGACCTAACAGGAAAATCACAGTGGTTGGGTCTCTGGAACTGAGTCTGGCTTTATGACTCAGAAGGGAAGTAAGGGTGGGGGGTGGGGTGAGGGGAAGGGAAGAGGCACACTGTAGCGATAAGAGAGTTGTTAGTTAAGGGAACAAACAGGAGGCTCTGTGGGCAAGAACGAGATTCCCAGGTTGTAAGTGTGAGGGTGAACAGCCAGATGTCATGGTCCATGTAGGTATGAATAACATGGGTAGGACAAGTGATGAAGTTCAGCATAGGATGAGGTTCAGGGAGTTAGGTACTAAGTTTAAAAGCAGGAGTTCCAGAGTTGTGATCTCAGGATTGCTACCCATGCCACATGCTAGTGAGGGCAGAAGTAGGAAGATTATACAGTTTAACACATGGCTAAGAAGTTGGTATAGCAGGGACAGGATAAGATTTTTGGATAATTGGGCTCTCTCCTAGGGAAAGTGGGACCTGTAAAGAAAGGACAGTTTGCACCTGAAATGGAGGGGCACTAATATCCTAGCAGGAAGGTTTGTTAATGCTGCATGGTGGGGTTAAAACTAGAGTTGCTAAGGGATGGAAACCAAAGTGACAGAAAAGATAGTGGAGAGACTGGGGAGGCAGATGTTGGTAAGACCTCAGACACAGTCAATAGACAATAGGTGCAGAAGTAGACCATTCGGCCCTTCGAGCCTACACCGCCATTTTGAGATCATGGCTGATCAATTCCTATCAATACCCGGTTCCTGCCTTGTCCCCATATCCCTTGATTCCCCTATCCATAAGATACCTATCTAGCTCCTTCTTGAAAGCATCCAGAGAATTGGCCTCCACTACCTTCCGAGGCAGTGCATTCCAGACCCCCACAACTCTCTGGGAGAAGAAGTTTTTCCTTAACTCTGTCCTAAATGACCTACCCCTTATTTTCAAACCATGCCCTCTGGTACTGGACTCTCCCAGCATCTGGAACATATTTCCTGCCTCTATCTTGTCCAATCCCTTAATAATCTTATATGTTTCAATCAGATCCCCTCTCAATCTCCTTAATTCCAGCGTGTACAAGCCCAGTCTCTCTATCCTCTCTGTGTAAGACAGTCCAGACATCCCAGGAATTAACCTCGTGAATCTACGCTGCACTTCCTCTACAGCCAGGATGTCCTTCCTTAACCCTGGAGACCAAAACTGTACACAATACTCCAGCTGTGGTCTCACCAGGGCTCTGTACAAATGCAAGAGGATTTCCTTGCTCTTGTACTCAATTCCCTTTGTAATAAAGGCCAACATTGCATTAGCCTTCTTCACTGCCTGCTGCACTTGCTCATTCACCTTCAGTGACTGATGAACAAGGACTCCGAGATCTCTTTGTATTACTCCCTTACCCAACTCTATACCGTTCAGATAATAATCTGCCTTCCTATTCTTACTCCCAAAGTGGATAACCTCACACTTATTCACATTAAATGCCATCTGCCAAGTATCTGCCCACCCACCCAGCCTATCCAAGTCACCCTGAATTCTCCTAACATCCTCATCACATGCCACACTGCCACCCAGCTTAGTATCATCAGCAAATTTGCTGATGTTATTTTCTATGCCTTCATCCAAATCGTTAACGTAAATGGTAAACAGCTGTGGTCCCAATACCGAACCCTGTGGCACCCCACTAGTCACCACCTGCCATTCCGAGAAACACCCATTCACCACTACCCTTTGCTTTCTATCTGCCAACCAGTTTTCTATCCATGTCAATGCCTTCCCTCCAATGCCCTGAGCTTTGATTTTACCCACCAATCTTCTATGTGGGACCTTATCAAATGCCTTCTGAAAATCGAAGTACACTACATCCACTGGATCTCCCCCGTCTAACTTCCTGGTTACATCCTCAAAAAACTCCCAACAGATTAGTCAAGCATGATTTACCCTTGGTAAATCCATGCTGGCTCAGCCCAATCCTATCACTGCTATCTAGATATGCCACTATTTCATCCTTAATAATGGACTCTAGCATCTTTCCCACCACCGATGTCAGGCTGACAGGTCGATAGTTCTCTGTTTTCTCCCTCCTTCCTTTCTTAAAAAGTGGGATAACATTAGCCATTCTCCAATCCTCAGGAATCTAAGGAACCTAAAGGTTGAGCATGGCCTGACTAGTGTCTTGAGCTATGTATATTTCAATGCAATAAGTATCGTAGGGAAGGTGGATGAACTCAGGGCTTAGATCAACACCTGGAATTATGACGTTGTAGCCATTAATGAGACTTGGTTGCAAAAAAGGTAGGACTGGCAGCTCAATATTCTGGGGTTACATTGTTTTAGATGTGACAGAGTGGGAGGGGCTAAAGGAGGAAGGCTAGCATTACTAGTCAGAGAAAATGTCATGGCAGTGCTCCATCAGGACAGATTGGAGAACTCATTAGTGAGGTGTTATGGGTGGTACTGAGAAATAAGAAAGGTACAACCACGTTAATAGGTCTATATTACAGACCACCCAAAAGTCCGCGGGATTTAAAGGAACAAATTTGTAAAGAGATTACAGACTATTGCAAGAAACACAAGGTTGTTATAACAACACATACAAAATGCTGGAGGAACTCAGCAGCATCTCGGCATGATACATTGACTGTATATTTTTTCCATAGATGTTGCCTGGCCTGATGAATTCCTCCAGCGTGCTGAGCTCGTCGACTTCGTTAACTTTGCCTCCAACTTTCACCCTGCCCTCAAATTTACTTGGTCCATTTCCGACACCTCCCTCCCCTTTCTGGATCTTTGCCTCCATCTCTGGAGACTGCTTATCTACTGATATCTACTATAAGCCTACAGACTCTCACAGCTACCTGGACTTTTCCTCTTCCCACCCTGTCTCTTGCAAAAAGGCTATCCCCTTCTCACAATTCCTCCGTCTCCACCGCATCTGCTCTCAGGATGACGCTTTTCATCCCAGGACGAAGGAGATGTCTTCCTTTTTTAAACAAAGGGGCTTCCCTTCGTCCACCATCAACTCTGCTCTCAAACGCATCTCTCCCATTTCCCGCACATCTGCCCTCACCCCATCCACCCGCCACCCCACTCGGGATAGGGTTCCTCTTGTCCTTACCTACCACCCCACCAGCCTCCAGGTCCAACATATAATTCTCCGTAACTTCCGCCACCTCCAACGGGATCCCACTACCAAACACACTTTTCCCTCTCCCCCCCCCCCTTTCTGCTTTTCGCAGGGATCGCTCCCTACGCGACTCCCTTGTCCACTCCTCCCCCCCCCCCCCCGATCTCCCTCCTGGCACTTATCCTTGTAAACGGAACAAGTGCTACACCTGCCCTTACACTTCCTCCCTCACCACCATTCAGGGCCCCAGACAGTCCTTCCAGGTGAGGCGACACTTCACCTGTGAGTTGGCTGGTGTGGTATACTGCGTCCGGTGCTCCCGGTGTGGCCTTTTATATATTGGTGAGACCCGACGCAGACTGGGAGACCGTTTCGCTGAACACCTACGCTCGGTCCGCCAGAAAAAGCAGGATCTCCCAGTGGCCACACATTTTAATTCCACGTCCCATTCCCATTCTGATATGTCTATCCATGGCCTCCTCTATTGTCAAAATGAATCCAAACTCAGGTTGGAGGAACAACACCTTATATACCGACTGGGTAGCCTCCAACCTGATGGCATGAACATTGACTTCCGTTAATGCCCCTCCTCCCCTTCTTACCCCATCCCTGACATATTTAGTTGTTTGCCTGTTCTCCATCTCCCTCTGGTACTCCCCCCCCCCCCCCCCTTTCTCCTGAGGCCTCCTGTCCCATGATCCTTTCCCTTCTCCAGCTCTGTATCACTTTCACCAATCACCTTTCCAGCTCTTAGCTTCATCCCACCCCCTCCGGTCTTCACTATCATTTCGCATTTCCCCCTCCCCCCACTACTTTCAAATCTCTTACTATCTTTCCTTTCGGTTAGTCCTGACGAAGGGTCTCAGCCCGAAACGTCGACAGCGCTTCTCCCTATAGATTCTGCCTGGCCTGCTGTGTTCTACCAGCATTTTATGTGTGTTGTTGTTTGAATTTCCAGCATCTGCAGATTTCCTCGTGTTTGCATTTTGTATGTGTTGCTTGGATTTCCAGCATCTGCAGATTTTCTCTTTTTTGAGGTTGTGACAGTAGTTGATTATAGCTTTCCACATATTGACTGTAGATACCATAGTGTAAAAGGACTAGATGGGATAGAGTTTGTCAAATGTGTTCAGGAAAGTTTCCCTCATCAGTGCATAGAAGTCCCAAGGAAACAGCATGCAATACTGGATCTACTATTAAAGAATGAGTCAGGGCAGATGACAGAAGTTTGTTTAGGGGAACACTTTGCATCCAGTGGCCACAATGCCATTAGCTTCAAAGTAAATATTCAAAAGAGATAGGTTTGGTCCAAGGGCTGAAATTATAAATTGGAGAAAGGCCAATTCTGATGGTATCAGAAATGATCTGGCAAGTGTGGATTGGGATAGGCTGCTTTCTGGCAAAGGAGTACTTGAAAAATGAAAGGCCTTCAAAAATGAAATTTTGAGAGTACAAAGTTTGTATGTGCCTGTCAGAATAAAAGGTAAAGGTAAAGATAGGTGTCGGAAACCTGATTTCCAAGAGATATTGAGGCCCTGGTTAGGAGAAAAAAAGGAGGTGCATAAGCAGATCTAGCCTAGTAGGAACAAATGAGGTGCTTATGAAGTACAAGAAATGC
The DNA here is from genome assembly GCF_048418815.1 of Hemitrygon akajei. NCBI lineage: Eukaryota > Metazoa > Chordata > Chondrichthyes > Myliobatiformes > Dasyatidae > Hemitrygon > Hemitrygon akajei. The sequence continues at coordinate 2,035,224 of NC_133146.1, forward strand.
AAGAGAACACTTAAGAAAATCAGGAAGGCTTAAAGCATGAACTTGCTCTAATAGGCAAGTTGAAGAAGAATCCTAATAAATTCTACAGCTACATTAAAAGCAAAATGATTGCAAGGGACAAAATTGATCCTCTGGAAGACCAGAATGGTATCCATGTATGGAGCCAAAACAGATGGGAGAGATTTTAAATGCATTCCTTGTATCTGCATTTACTCAGGAGATGGATACAGAGTCAACAGAACTGAGGCAAAGTAGCATCGACTTCATGGACCTTGTACAGATTATAGAGGTGGTGTTTGTGAAGCTGACGCAAATCAGGGTGGATAAATCCCCAGGGCCTCACAAAATGTTCCCTCAGACCCTATAAGAGGCAAGTACAAAAATTGCCAGAGCCCTAGCAGAGATATTCAAAACATCCTCAAAGACAGGAGAAGTACCAGATGATTAGAGGATAACCAATGTTGTTCCACTGTTTAAAAAAGGCTCTAAACAGAAACCAGGCAATTACATAGGCCAGTGAGTCTGACATCAATTGTGGGAACGCTACTGGAAGGTATTCTAAGGGACCAGATATACAACTATTTGGATAAACATGGACTGAGTAAGGATAGTCAGCATGGCTTCATATATGGTAGGTCATGTCTAACCAATCTTAGAGTTTTTTTTAATGAAGTTACCAGGAAAGTGGATGAAGGCAAGGCAGTAGATGTTGCCTACATGGACAAGGGAAGGAACTTCATAAGGTCTGGCATGGGAGGCTGGTTCAGCTGCTTGGCATTCAGGGTAAGATAGTAAACTGGATTTAACACTGGTTTCGTGTGAGAAGCCAGACAGCGGTGGTAGAAGGTTGCCTGTCTGACTGGAAGCCTGTGACTAGTGGTGTGCCGCAGGGATTAGTACTGGGTCCGTTGTCGTTTGACATCTATAATCAATTATCTAGATGATAATGTAAATTAACTGGATCACCAAATTTGTAGATGACACCAAGACTGAGGGCACAGCGGACAGTGAGGAAGGCTATCATGGCTTGCAGAGGAATCTGATGACAGATGGAATTTAATACAGACATATGTGAGGTTTTATACCTCGGTAGGACCAGCCAGTTAAGTCTTACACAGTGAATAGCAGGGCACTCAGAAGTTTGGTAGAACAATGAGATCTGGAAATACAGGTACAATAATTCATTGAAAGTGGTGTCACAGGTAGATAGAGTCATAAAGAAAGCTTTTGAAACATTGGCCTTCATAAATCAATATACTGAGTACAGAAGATGAAATGTATTGTTGAAATTGTATAAGACATTGGTGAGGCCTGATTTGGAGTTTTGTCACATACCTATAGGAAAGATGTAAACAAGATTGAAATCATGCAGAGAAAATTTACAATGATATTCCCAGGTCTGGAGGACCTGCGTTATAAGAAAGATTGAATAATAGGTTAGGACTGTATTCTTTACAACATAGAAGTCTGAGAGGTGATTTGATAAAGGTGTACAAAATTATGAGGGGCATAGATAGGGTAAATACAAGCTGGCTTTTTATACTGAGGTTGAGTTGGACTACAACCAGAGGTTATGGCTTAAGGGTGAAAGATGAGAAGTTTAAGGGGAACGCAAGGGGAAACCTCTTCACTCAAAAGGTTGTAAGAGTGTGGAATGAGCTTCCAGCACAAGTAGTCTATGCAACCTTAAGGTCAACATTTTAGAGAAATTGGGATAGATACATGAGAGTAAGGATATGGAGGGCTTTACTCCTGGTGTAGGTCGATGGGACTAGGCAGTTTAAATGGTTTTACCATGGGCTAGGTGGGCCAAAGATCCTGCTTCTGTGCTGTATTCTCTATGACAATATTCCCCTTGACCCTCATTAATGTTTATCCATGCACCATCGAAATCATCTTAACCAAATACACCACAGCTTGATAAGGCAAGAAGCTGCACAGTAGAGGACACAGCTCAGCTTATCACAGAAACCAACCTCCCCTCTATGGAGTCCGTCTACATTTTTCATTGACTTACTGTAGTGAAGTAGCTGACATAATGAAAGACCCTTCCCACCATGGATATTCTCTTCCCCTCCCATTTAGCAAACAATAAAAAAAAACATAATACCAGCCTCAAGGATAGCTTCTATCCCACTATTATAAGACTATTGATAGGTACGTTCTTGTGCACACAATCTACTTCATCATGGCTTTGCATCTTGTAGTCTGCCTGCACTGAACTTTCTCTAACACTATTCTTCATCCTGTCTTGTTTTCCCTTATACTTCTTCAGTGCAGTATAATGAAATGATCTGTATGGAATGGCATATAAAACAAAGTTTGTCCAGTGTAACTCGGTACAAAGGCAATAATAAACCAACTTATCAATACTGTAATTTTATAATGACAAGAAATGGAAAAGGGCTACAGAGTATTACAAGATTAGGTCTAGTTTTGATTATGATAATTACACACTGATGGTACTGTTCCTGGAGTGCGCATGGCCCACATTATTTTTGTGGATTTCTTTGTAGAAGCAAAATTGCTGCCATATTTCCAGCATCACTACCAGCTGCACATCTGCTTACATCAGTGTGATTAGAGAATCATTCTTTTGAGTCTTATCAATGCGGTGACAATTTACAGTGTGATTGGACATCAAACGTAGGCAACGGAAATATTCATCTTCAAGAGTATCGTCACTTAAAATTGTGATAAATCAATTCTATTTATAAATTTCAAGTAAGTTACCATTTAACAATGATGCTACTGACACAGGGTGGGCCTGAGTTCCTAGAAAACAGTCCATATTTTGACATTTTGTAATAAATCCACATTGTCAACACATGTATCAGAAACGGGTTGGAAAAAATTGCATTTATTCACACACCACACACAAATTTCTTGAGAGAGAATATTATACAGAATCTCAGAGCTTGGAGTTCAATAGAGGCTGCAGATGTTGGTGCCTGGAGCAACCAACCTGCTGAAGGGACACAAGAAGTCAAGCAATATCCATGAGTGGAATCCTGCATTAGCCTGAGTATAGAGGGCAAGGAAAGTGGTGAGACAGGAGCATGAGGTGATAAGTGGACTGAGGAGGGATGAAGGTTGATAGACACAAAGTGCCAAGTAGCGAAGGATTCAAATTTTTGGGTAGTGATGTTGAATTCTGTAAGGGTAAACTTCTGTTATCAAAACTGCTGTAACATAGGGGTCACTGAAAGGACCTTTTTAATTTAGCTGATGATAGAGTTTGGAAGCAAATTTTCTGCTTGTAAAACATCCTTCTGAACTCTTTCTTAATCAATTGTGAAAAACATTAATAAGTGACATAGGCAGTTTGTCATGTTCCCTTTCCTTCCATTTTACTGTTTTTGTGATCCAAATTTTTGACAACTTAATCACATCTACAGCACTATTTGAAATTATCAAGATGTCATCCTCTAATTCTACTCAAGAAAATATTCAAAATATTACTGAAAGTGTATTTTCATACTGTAAGTTTTCAAACAGAATATACATCAGAATAAAATTGAGTATAGTTTGCATTGAGTAACTGTGTTCAAGACTTGATAATCTAAAACAATACCATTTGCATCATTTCAGTAGAGTACCATAAAAGAAAAAAATTACCAGTACAACACACACAAAATAGTGGAGGAAGAGAGTCAGGCAGCACCTATGGAAGAGTAGACAGTTCCGGCCAAGACACCTTCTGCAGGATTGGAAAAGTGGATGACACCAAAATAAAATGATGATGGGAGTGGAAGAGGCTAGCTAGAGGGTGATAGGTGAAGCCAGGTGGGTGGGACAGGTCAAGGGCTAGAGAAGGAATCTTTTAGAGGAGAGAGGACACTAGGGAAAAGGAAGGGTGGAGACGACCTAAAGAGAAGTAATAGGCAGGTGAGAACTAGTAAAAGGTCAGATTGGGGAATAGGGAGGGTGGGGGAAGTAATTTTGTTCACCAGATGGTCAAATTGATATTCATGCAATCAGGTTGGAAGGTCAGCAGACAGAATCTAAGGTATTATTGCTCCTCTACCCTGAGGGTGACTTCAGCTTGGCACAAGAGGAGGCCATAGATCAACACGCTGGAACGGGAATGATAATCAGAATTAAAATGTTCGGCCACGTAGAAATGCAGCTTGTAGCAGATGATGTGGAGGTGTTCAGTGAAGCAATCCCCCAATTTACGGTGGGTCTCACCAAAGTAGAGGAGGCTACATTGGGAGCCACAGACACAAACCCAGCAAATTAGTAGGTAAAATGCTGCCTCACCTGGAAGGACTGTTTGGAGCCCTGAGTGGAAGTGGGGGAGTGGGGTATGTGTATGGGCAGGTTCAGTACTTAGACCACTTGCAGGGATAATTGCCTGAAGGGAGATTAGTGGGTTGGGACAAATAAACAAGGGAATCGCAAAGGGAGCAAACCCTGTGGAAGTTGGTGGGGGGGGGGGGGGGGGGGGGGGGGGGGGGAGGTGGGTGGAAGGTGAAGATATGTTTAGTGGTAGGATCCTATTGGAACCAGTACTGAGTTAATCATTTAATTCATCTGTTAATGACTACGGCCTTCTACACAAGCATATTAGGCAGAATTTGAGATTATTTCATCCAAAGACCAATTATATCAGTTGCTTAAAGGTATGACAAAAAGAGTTATCAGGGCAGTTGCATACAGTCCGATAAAAATATTGAAAAGGATGCTCATCACTGACTACAGCTTGGCATTCAATACTATCATCTACTCAAAACTAATCAATAAGCTTCAACTTCTAGGTCCTGTGCAACTTGACTTCCTCACTTTCAGACCCCAGTGCATTCAGATTGGCAACATCTCCTCCACAATCACAAGCACAGGTGCACCATAAACTGTGTGGTTAGCTTCCAGCTCTACACACTTTATACGCATGACTGTGCGGCTAAGCACAGCTCCAATACCATATTTAAATTTACTGGTGGTCACCACTATCATTGGTTAAATAAAAGATGATAAAGAATTAACATACAGGAGGGAGATTGAAAATCTGGCTGAGTGGTGCCTCACCAACAACCTCTCACTCAATGTCAGCAAGGCCAAGGAGCTAATTATTGACTTCAGGAGGAAGAAACCACAAGTCCATGAGCCAGTCCTCATCAGGGGATCATAGGAGGAGAGGGTTATCAATTTTAAATTCCTCTGTTATCATTTCAAAGGATCTGCCTAGGGTCCCGCACACAAGTGCCATTACAAAGAAAATATAGCAGCACCTCTACTTTCTTAAAAGTTTGTGAAGATTTAGTATGTCATCTAAAACTTTTACAAATTTTGTAAATCTTTGAGGAGAGTATATTGATTACTGTATCACAGCCTAGCACAGAAACACCAATGCTCTTAAACATATAACCAGAGAACATTACAGCACATCAACAGGCCTTTTGGCCCTTCTTGGCTGTGCAGAACCATTTTTCTGCCTATTCCCACTGACCTGCACCTGGGCCATATCCCTCCAAACACCTCTCATCCATATACCTGTCCAAGTTTTTCTTAAATGTCAAAAGTGAGCCCGCATTCACCACTTCATCCAGCAGCTCATTCCACACTCCCACCACTCTCTGAGTGAAGAAGCCCCCTCTAGTGTTCCTTTTAAACTTTTCCCCCTTCACCCTTAACCCATGTCCTCTGGTTTTTTTCTCCCCTAGCCTCAGTGGAAAAAGCCTGCTTGCATTCACTCTACCTATACCCATCATAATTTTATACACCTCTATCAAATCAACCCTCATTCTCCTACGCTCCAGGGAATAAAGTCCTAGCCTATTCAACCTTTCTCTGTAACTCAGTTTCTCAAGTCCCGGCAACATCCTTGTGAACCTTCTCTGCACTCTTTCAACCTTATTAATATCCTTCCTGTAATTCGGAGACCAAAACTGCACACAATACTCCAAATTATGTCTCACCAATGTCTTATACAACCTCACCATTACATTCCAACTCTTATACTCAATACTTTGATTTATAAAGGCCACTGTACCAAAAGCTCTCTTTACAACCCTATCTACTTGTGATGCCACTTTTAGGGAATTATGTATCTGTACTCCCAGATCCCTCTGCTCTACTGTACGCCTCTGTGTCCTACCATTTACCTTGTATGTTCTACCTTGGTTTGACCTTCCAAAGTGCAATACCTCACACTTGTCCACATTAAACTCCATCTTCCATTTTTCAGCCCATTCCTCCAACTGGTCCAAATCCCTCTGCAAGCTTTGAAAACCTTCCTCACTGTCCACTACACCTCCAGTCTTTGTATCATCAGCAAATTTGCTGATCCAATTTACCACATTATCATCTAGATCATTGATATAGATGACAAATAACAATGGACCCAGCACTGATCCCTGTGGCACACCACTAGTCACAGGCCTCCACTCAGAGTAGCAATCCTCCACTACCACTCTCTGGCTTCTTCCATTGAGCCAATGTCAAATTCAATTTACTACCTCTCCATGTATACCTAGTGACTGAATCTTCCTAACTAACCTCCCATGCGGGACCTTGTCAAAGGCCTTACTGAAGTCCACATATACAACATCCACTGCCTTCCCTTCATCCACTTTCCTGGTAACTTCCTCGAAAAACTCTAATAGATTGGTTAAACATGACCTATCACGCACAAAGCCATGTTGACTTTTTCTAATAAGTCCCTGTCTATCCAAATACTTGTAGATCCTATCTTAGTATTCCTTCCAATAATTTATCTACTACCGATGTCAAACTTACCGGCCTATAATTTCCCCACTTACTTTTTGAGCCGTTTTTAAACAACAGAACAACATGAGCTATCCTCCAATCCTCCGGCACCTGACCCGTGGATATCGACATTTTAAGTATTTCTGCCAGGGCCCCTGCAATTTCAACACTAGTCTCCTTCAAGGTCCGAAGGAATACCGTCAGGTTCTGGGGATTTATCTACTCTGATTTGCCGCAAGACAGCAAGCACCTCCTCCTCTTTAATCTGTATAAATTCCATGACCTCGCTACTTGTTTGTCTTGTTTCCATAGACTCCATTCCAGTTTCCTTAGTAAATACAGATGCAAAAAACCCATTTAATATCTCTCCTATTTCTTTTGGTTCCATACATAGCCAACCACTCTGATCTTCAAGAGGACCAATTTTATCCCTTACTATCCTTTTGCTCTTAACATACCTGTAGAAGCTCTTAGGATTATCCTTCACTCTGATTGCCAAAGCAACATCATGTCTTCTTTTAGCCCTCCTGATTTCTTTCTTAAGTATTGTCTTACTCTTTTTATACTCCTCAAGCATCTTATTTCCTCCCTGTTGCCTATACATGTTATACATCTCTCTCTTCTTTATCAGAGTTCCAATATCCCTCGAGAACCAAGGTTCCTTATTCTTATTCAGTTTGCCTTTAAGCCTGACAGGAACATACAAACTCTGCACTCTCAAAATTTCTCCTTTGAAGGCCTCCCACTAATCAATCACATCCTTGCCAGAGAACAACCTGTCCCGATCTACACTTTTTAGATCCTCTCATTACTTCAAATTTGGCCTTTTTCCAGTTTAGAACTTCAACCTGAAGACCAGATCTATCTTTATCCATGATCAAGTTGAAACTAATGGCGTTATGATCACTGGAACCAAAGTGCTCCCCTACACACACTTCCGTCACCTGCCCTAACTCATTTCCTAATAAGAGATCTAATATTGCATCCTCCCTAGTTGGTACATCTATATATTGATTTAGAAAACTTTCCTGAACACATTTTACAAACTCTAACCCATCTAGACCTTTAACAGTATGGGAGCCCAAATCTATGTGTGGAAAATTAAACTCCCCTACAATCACAACTTACTGTCTCCTGCAGTTGTCTGTTATCTTTCTGCAGATTTGCTCCTCCAATTCTCGCTGACTATTGGGTGGTCTATAATACAACCCTATTAATGTGGTCATACCTTTCCTGTATCTCAGCTCCACACATATGGCCTCAGTAGACAAGCCCTCTAATCTGTCCTGCCGAAGCACTGCTGTAATATTTTCCCTGACTAGCAAAGCCACGCCCCTACCCTTCATCCCTCTGCCTCTATCATGTCTGAAACATCGGAACCCTGGAACATTGAGCTGCCAGTCCTGCCCCTCCTGTAACCAAGTTTCAGTAATGGCTATGATGTCATAATTCCACGTGTCAATCCACGCCCTCAGCTCATCTGTCTTTCCCATTATACTCCTCGCATTGAAATATACACACCTCAGAAGATTATTACCACCACACACAACCATACTATTTGTGACTTTGCATGAACTACTAACATCATTTATTTTTACCCCCATTCCACTATCTACTCTGGCACTCTGGTTCCCATCCCTCTGCAAATCTAGTTTAAACCATCCCCAATAACACTAGCAAACCTCCCTGCAAGTATATTGGTCCCCTTGTAGTTCAGATGTAACCCGGCTCTCTTGTACACGTCCCACCTGCCCCAGAAGAGCTCCCAATGATCTAGAAATCTGAAACCCTGCCCCCTACACCAGTTTCTAAGCCACGTGTTCACCCGGGAGACCCATTTCTGTTTCAGTTAACCACTGACCCTTACCACATTTGTTACCTTTGTTTAATCCTGCATTGGACTATATACCTACAAAGTAATCAACTTTTCATTTGAAAAGTAGTCTACTACTCAATACGTTACTTTCTTTAACAAAATACAAAAGTTTCTCTGTAGCATGGAAGTTTTTTGAAAATGAATGCTTGGAAATCTAATACTTGTTCTTTTCTAATGACACTAATGCAGAAGACAAAAATAAACATCAATGACAAAATTTATATAAAGAATCTAAGGTGCTAAAACTTTTGAACAGTACTGTATACATCAGCTCAGTTCTGTAGCATCTCCTCAGGTTTAAAACCACAATCATTTTTGCAGTTATCAAGCACCTAATTTGCATAGGAAGCTTAGCAAATAAAAATAGTTCCCTGAACAATGAATATCTAGAATACTTGGACTAAAGGGCCTGCTTGTGCCATAGTGCGCGATGATAGTACTGTATTACTGACTTAAACAAGCTTCCCTTCATTAATTATAAAATACACAGAAAATTTTCAATTTGGCTTGCTCAATAACATAACATGTACATTTCACACAGCCCTCTCAGAAGGTACACTGCCAATTAAGTACCTCCCTCAACAGAAAGTCCAGTTCTGAACGAAATATTTTTTGGAAAGGTCATGAACCTCAAACATCAACTTTGTCAAAGATGCGCCTTGACCTGCTAAATATTACAAACATCTTGCTTTTTTCTCAATTCGCAGTTCAGTAAATGATTGCAACCCACCATAACCTTTAGGTATTAACAAGTGACAGGTTACAAGATGTGATGCAGTAACAGATCAGAAAATAATACCTTGCAATGGGACTGAAAATACTAATTTGAATTTATTTAAATCTTACATCTGCCCCACAATGCGAGGGAGCAAGAATCTTTGTGTTATGACTCCATCACAGTTATGTGAATTTATAAGTAATGGCTTGTAGAAAGAAGCTGTCCCCTAGCCTGTTGGTCCCAGCTTTAATGCTGCAGTACCATTTACCAGACAAAAGCAGCTGAAACAGTTTATGGTTGGGGTGACTGGTGTTTCCAATGACTTTCCAAGCCTTAGTGCCCAAATACTGACATTTCCCTTATTTATTAACAAAGGATTAAAACCCTAACATTGACAATTTTTGCTCATACCTGTAAGGTAATGGAGGAAAGCTCAAAGGACATGTGCAGATAAGTTTTTTTTAAACACTGAGGTGGGTGACTGGAATGCACTGTCAAAGATGATGGTGGAGGTAGATACAATTAACTAATTTAACAGATTCTTAGATAACCACATTGATATGCAGAGAATTACAGGGATATAGACTTGCAAAAGGTATTAATTTAATTAGATGTTATTAGCTTAATTAGTTTTGCACATCATCACAATCTAAAGGGCTGACTCCTGTGTAATTCTGTTCTAAGTAATCAAACCTTAACCTGCCATGAGGTAATCAAGGAAATCATTTCTACAAATAGTCAAGAAATGGTAATCAGAAATAACAGAATAATTGAGGAAAAGTATATGATAGTGTTAATGAGGGATTAAAGATCTACTCATCCTATTTTCCCATTAATCATCTAAGAATCCATCAAAATAGCCCAGCATATTAAAATCAAAGCCAGCATGTTATTCTTTCCTTTCTCACAACAATTTTGAAAATACACACAACTACAGCACTGAATGATTAGAACAATAAGTACCTCATCAGAAATTTCTAGTGGCCTCAAAAGCATTAGTTCTATTAAGGGAGCAAATGCAAAATTATATTGGACGTCTGGGAAGGATTTACCCCTGCTCTCAGGAATTAGATGGATGACTTGTTCTTCATTTTTACATTTAGGACATCATTTGACAATTAACTTTCTCGTGGCCAACTGCCAGCCTAACAACATTCTTTGTAATCAAAGGATTGTTCCAGAATTTGTAGAGTTTTGCACAACTACACACTTTTGAAATCAGGTGGTCAATGTGAAATTGCCACCCCATATCTCTGAAAACAATGCCAAGTAATTGAAACTGAGAATAGTTTTGGCAATTACTGTCATTTGTAAAGCTACAGCATGTCTCATGCATACATAAAACAAATCAATAAACAAAGAAGCACATAAACTACTGCATTTATGCCATTAACATTTTCAATGAACCTTCAAGGAAACTGATGCTCAAATGGTACTGAACGTGCATTACAACACTGAATATACTTACCTATTTCTGCAGGGAGCTGTTTAATTTTGTTCTCACGGATACTCAGCATTGTAAGTTTGGATAGATTTTTGATGTCCTTTTCCACAGTAGTTATACGATTAAACCGTAGATAAAGAGTGGCAAGGGAATTCAGCTTGTACACTACTGCAGGGATTTCTCGCAGTTTGTTATGCCGTAAATCAAGCATTCTCAGTTTCTTCAAGTTATCAAGAGAATCAGGCAAACTTGTAAGTGAATTTTCACTCAGTGCCAGGGTGACCAAGTTCACAAGGCATCCCAGTTCTACTGGCAAACACTGCAATTTATTACTATACAAATAAAGTTCAGTTAATTGGGTCAATTCTTTGACCGATGTTGGAAGCACATGAATTGATCTTTTTGCCAAGTCCAAACGCATTGCATTCTCCTCACGACACTTGTTTAATTCCTTAACAACTTCAGCATTACTAGATTTTTTACGTCCTGGTGCTGGATTTGGCCGTTTTATTGTATTGTCCACTTGGAATTGCACTCCTGGTTGTACCCCACTAGATTCTTTTCTTCCTTCTTTGGCATCTTTCCCTTTGGTTTTGGACTCTCGCTCTTTACCATCTTTTCCAAACCCACCAGAAGCCTTTCCATCCCTTTCCCTGTCCTTTCCCAAGGAAACTTTAGGGTCCTTTTCTTTGCAGTCCTTTTCTTTTCCTAATGTGCTACTCATAATGGCTGCAAAATCAGTAGCCAATTTGAAAATGTTTTGGAAGGATTTCTAATCTTCAACAGTTGGAAGGGTTCTTATTTAAAATTTTCTACTACACAAAATAAAGTGAAATCTGATATGGCACCAAACTGCACATCTGCCATTAAAGAACATATCCAGTTTTAATCTGGAATGTAGTCGCAGTCCACCTGTTGAACATCCTTACTCTGGCGTATCATTTATGTCAACAGAAATATTCCTGCAACAAAAAAAAGAAATATTGTTACTAACTTACTGTAAAGCAATTGCCTATCAAGCAATTTTTTTAAATTCAATTAGGAATATTCATATCTAAAATAAGAATATGTTCATGCTACTTATAATCAGGATTCAAAGACTACAACTGCTAAATGACCAACTAAACACTCCACGGTTTAACTTCTAATGAATTAACCACCTGCAATAAAGTGACTACGAATGAATAAAGTGAGTGGAGAAGATAGGATGGGGATTGAGGTGAAAAATACTTTTGAGAGCTCCAGCCCTATTTTCTCCTACGTAATGTGCCATAAAATAAAATTAGATTTAAATGAAATCTTGGGTCAAGATCAAAGTTAATAAATTACATAATGCAGTGGAAGGGAATAAGTTTTGTGCTTTGTTCACAAGGTTGAATTTAATAGTGTTTGAAGTTGTATTCTTTTGCTGCAGAAAGAAAAGGAAAAAAGAACACTATCTTTATTTCTGTGGACCTAAACAAACCCAGCTTTGCTTTAGTACAAGATGAATTTTAAAAGTTAGAAATATATAGAAGACAGAATGGCTTTCTATGTATTCATATAAAGGAATGATAAAGATGATAAATGATTCCTTAAACACCAGAATGAGGATCAAATTTATATTTCAAGCATATTCTGGGTACCCAACAGATTTCCCAATTTTAACCAGCAAATAGCTCCTGTAGAAATCACAAGCTCTTAATGAGTTTTTAATACAAGGGTCAGGTTGGAAAATAATGCCTAGCAGAAGGATTGGATTTTATAGTGGAGTGTAAGATGGTGTGAGTGTTGTATGTCAAATAATTGACTCTTCAATCGGAACAGACAGTTGTTTAAACAACAAATGCATCTTGGTCAGAAATGTTTACAGTACAATACTGTATAATTGGCAGACATTTTTGTTATAAATTTCCTTCATACTGACAAGATTTTTCTTCTGATTCCAAGCAATAGGAGATGCACTGAAGAAAATGACACTAATTTTTGGCAAATAAAACTGTAGCGATATGTAACAGTACATGTTTTACAATTTAGAATTTCACCTTGGTAATAATCAAGGGCAATCTTATTGCATCAACCACCTATATTCCACAAAGTCAAGAACATAGCTTGCACATTCTGATTTGGTATAAAGAGAAAACACATTGCTAACATATTCATTTCAAAAGCAAAAGAAAATCCACTTAGATTGACATAAGCATAATATTTTTTTTAAAAACTATTGGTCTTTCACTTCTCAGGAAACATTAATCTTGATATTTTAAGGGGTGGATTAATTATCTCAGAAACACAAATCCAATTGAACAAGTTATTTCATGCACACAGCAGCTTAACCTTACCAAACGTTCAACTCCGGTGGAAACCCCAGCCTGAACATATATGCACATACAGGAGCTGTAATTGCAATGTTTGAAACCACAATTTTTGATTTCTTTACTACATAGCCATTCATTGTCATGGACAGTTCGTCATTTCAAGGGGCATTTCCCCCCCACTTCCCTCCCCTTGCTTTGGAGATAATTTACATCTTGAATCAAAAGAGAAAATGAACACTTGAAGTGAAGGAACATGCACGCAGCAGGTGGAACAGTTCAAATCCTGCAGATTTTGCTTGCCACTTATTAAACAGGACAATCAGAAACCACTGAAAACAAATGTATACTATATAGCTGTCTTGGTGAGGATACTTGCTTTATCAGTGGGAAGCAGAGTTATCTTCTAAATAATAAAGCCATTGATCATTTAAAATGTGGTCAATTAAAAAATATTAAATCAACTGAATGCACTGCCCTAGTCAAATCAAAAACAAGACAATTTCACACAAAAGGGAAAATCACTGTCACTCAATTGCCTAGCGAATGAAATGTCAGCACGAGCTAACTCCATCTGTCAAGTCTTTCACATCTGTTGGGTAGATTAAAGATCTCATCTGTAGATAGCAATGTGTAATTATTTTGCAGTAGAAAATAATTTAAAGTTTCTGCTTAATAGAACCACAACCATCTTTGTATAGTTGTATGTTTCAACAAATCCTATATTAAAAACAGCATTGCCACATCATTTAATTTTTTTAACTAACATTGAATGTGAGGGAATGGGGCTAGAAGCCAAAACTAGACAAGATAGAGTAAAATTTTGGGAAGAGGCTGAGACAGGAAAAAGTGACCAGAGAAAGGAATGCACCCCCTCCCCAATAGGTCACAGAATATGACTACCAAGGACTGCAGGCAAGGATGGAGGAAAGGAGAAGTAAAATGTCAAGTGCTTTGCTAACTGCATTGTTAATTCAACATTGAGTAGTGTTCATATCAAATCTATTCTGGATTGAAAAAACAACACCACACAACACTTCGGTAAATTGACTGAAAATTATTTAAGGTCAAGGACACACTGAAAGATTTAGGATACCAGTCAATTAAAATATGAAAATAAAAAGTTCTAATTTGCTTCATGTTTCAGATTGTAACTTATTATCATAGACAATCACATTACAATTATTATATTTCTTGTCCATTGCTTGCTGGTGAGCAAAGGAGCACAAACATTTTTCAAGTCATTTTTAGTAAGATTCAGAACCATTAATGGGATTTTAGAGAAGCATGAATCTTCTGCCCATAAACTTAAAATAAGAAACAAGTTTTTCATTGTTTTCAATCTTAGGATCTTCACTTCCTTTTTCTTTATCTAAATTGAATAAACAAATAACTACGGTAATCCTATAGTCAAACATACATTGCGAATTTGGTTTCAATTTCGTAAATTTTTTGGTTTGAATAAGTTTATTTTATCATGCCCTATAATATCTAACTATTCTTTTCGGCCCTCTCTTATGGATCAAGCTTTTCTTTTATGGAAAACAAAAGGTATAACATGTTTTCGTGATTTGTTTTTGGATGATAGCGTTATGTCCTTTGAACAGCTATCTAATAAATATAATTTACCTAAAACCCATTTTTTTTTTAGATATTTGCAAGTTAGAAATTTTTTGTATAATGAGCTCCAGTCTTTTCCGAAACTATGTCCATTGGACATTACGGAAAGAATTTTAGCTCTGAATCCTTGTCAAAAGGGTTTAGTAGCTGTTATTTATAATATGATCATGAAAATACAGCCAGAAGTATCAGAAAAAATTAAGAAGGAATGGGAAGAACTTCATTGTCTTATATCCACTGAGCAGTGGGAGAAAATTTTACTATTAGTCAATTCGTCCTCTATTTGTGCTAAACATGCCCTAATACAATTTAAGGTTGTACATAGAGCTCATATGTCTAAGGATAAACTTGCTCGATTTTACTCTCATGTTAATCCAACCTGTGACAGATGTCATTCTGATGTTGCTTCATTGACCCATATGTTTTGGTCTTGCCCTTGTTTACAAAATTACTGGAAAGATATTTTCAGTATTATTTCAAGAGTTCTGAATATCAATTTCCAATCACATCCTTTTACTGCAATTTTTGGTTTACCAATGGTGGATAATAGTCGTTTATCCTCTTCATCTCGACGAATGATTGCATTTGTTACATTAATGGCTAGAAGATCTATTTTATTGAATTGGAAAGAAATTAATCCTCCAACTATATTTCAGTGGTTTTCTCAAACTATCTCTTGTTTGAGCTTAGAAAAAATTAGAAGTGTTGTTTTTGATCCTTCGGTTAAATTTGAAGAAACTTGGAGACCATTTATTCAACATTTTCATATGAGTTAAATTGTCTTTTCCTAAACCTCACTTTGATTATCCTTAATTATTTGGATGGAGGTTCGGAGTTATTGGCACTACTGTATGTATTTAACATTATGCAATGGCCCATGTTGGCTAGTGTTTTTTTTCCTCTTTTTTGGGTTTTTTTTTTCTTTTTGTTTCTTTTGTTCATAAATACTATGAGTTTGGGAGGCTATATATATTGATTATTATATATTTGAATGTCTACTTAAACTATTAATTATGTACTCTCAAACACTTTGTATTCATGTTTCATTTATGTTTGTTTAAAAAATTAATAAAAAGATTTAAAAAGAAAGAAAGAAAGAAACAAGTTACATTTTCCATCCAACCCAAAATTACTCATTGGCAGTACGGATAAGGCAATTATGCTGACTAAATGGTTTACTTCCAATATAAATATATGCTTAAAAATTACAACTGTATTAAAAAACTAACAGGTTTTAGCTTTGAGATGCACATTAACTTCATAATTACACTCACTGAAGCTAGTTCTCATTATAATCATTGCTAGTGATTGTATAGTACATTAGCATGATGCACCTTTACCTCCTGAACATAGAGTCAGCTGCACTTGTATTGAATATTAAACCTTTACTCTTAAATCAGGGACTTGTGCATATTCAGCTTTGTGCACTTTTACATCGTTTCCAATGGATTTGATCTCAGATAACCTAATAGAAACTAGAACAAAACACTGTTGATTTTAGAACACTTCAAGATTTCACACAATTCTTTTTATTGGCCTCCCATAAACAAACCACCAGTTAATTTTTCCTTTAGATGGCACTGGTTGAGGAAGAACACCAAAGTATCTCTATGCTCAAGTATTTTGGGATCATTAACATTCTCCTTAAGATTTAAAAGAATGCAAACAGACAAGAATCTAATGGGGTTTGATAGGGTAGATGTTGAAATATTTTCACTAGTGAGAGTCACAAATTAGAGGGCTTAGCTGCAAAACAAGTCATTTAAAAACTGAGAAATTTTGCCTGAGGGGATAGTGAATTTCTGCAATAAGGTGTGTAACACCCTGGGAAAGGTTTCACTGCTAATGTAATGGTCTTTCTGTAGAAGCAGTGTTTGGGTTATGGTTAGAGATAATGGGTGCTTTGGAATGTGAGCCGTCCAAAGAAGGGAGTGTGTTTTTCGTGTTGTGTGCCTTACCCACGTAAGCTGGGTTTTGGTTCAGCAGGAAATGAAGGAAGAAGACGCCGGAGAGAAGAGGTTGTAGGACTCGACCCGAAGCAGGGCCATGATTCGGCGTGAGCTCCAACTTGTGCACATTAAACTGTTTCATTAAAATGAGCCCTTTTATTTTCTTGCTTTTTCTTTACTAACCCTTTAGTCAAGTTAAGAAATATAAAGCTAAATCATTTAATTGTATGCGGTGTACTGTCTGTTATTTCATGGTACTTATTTGTAACAGCGTAACGAACCTCGCAGCATCCACACAAAAGGGGATGGGCTTGCACTTCAATCTCCAACGATGTTTTGGGGGGGGCAGAGATTGTCTTCCCTAGACTTACGCAGCCAACAGAACTGAAGTGTTTTAGATGGAAAAAGATAAATTTGAAAGATTCGGACTAGAAGGGCCGAGATGGCCTGTTTCCATACTGTAATTGTTATATGGTTACAATCGGCCCTTCCTATCCGCAAGGGATTAGTTCCGTGACCCTTCGTGGATACCAAAATTCGCAGATGCTCAAGTCCCTTATTCAACCCATCTCAATACAGTGGATTTTAGGACCCAGTGGAACCCCAGACCTTATTTAACCTGTCTCAGTGCATTGGACATTAGGACCCAGTGGTAGAGATCTGAATCCGCAGTGTTTCTGTTCACGAAAATAATCACGATCACGATTGAAAATAAAGTGGAAGTAATAAAGCGATCGGAAAGAGGTGAAACGCCATCGGTCATTGGAAAAGATTAGGCTACGTCAGTCAACGATTGGAACAATTTTAAAGGATAAAGTGAGAAAGGGTCTGCCCTGATGAAGACTACAATTATTACTAAGCAACGCAGTGGTTTAATTATTGGGTTTTGGGGTTTTGATCCTCCACATCAACCCGGCACAGTGGAGAGTGCACTCCATAGCAATCTGTCCCGAGTCCCGAGAACTTCTGTTCCCGAGCCCGGCACTGAAAAATAAGTTCTCAAGTGTTTTATATGCATAGGAAGGTAAAATATATACTATATACCAAGACAAATGTTTGACTAACTGACGCTGAATAATACCGGATGTACCTGTTCCGACTTACTTAGTAAGAACTTCCGATTTTTTCGATCCCGATCCAATGATAACCCACGCACATCCTCCCGTATACTTTAAAACATCTCTAGATTACTTATAATACCCAATACAATGTAAATGCTATGTAAAATAGTTATCATACTGCATTGTTTAGGGAATAACGACAAGAAAAAAAGTCTGTACATGCTCGAACAACAAGTGCTGGAAGAGCACTTCCGGGTTTTCGCTATTCACGGTTGGTTGAATTCGCGCATGTGGAATTCGCTGATAAGGAGGGCCGACTGTATATAGAAATGAGTGCTTTGGGGAACTGGCACAACAAAGGAGATGAGATAAGGCCAATATAAATCAGCCATGTTCATATTCAGGTTGAAGGGGCCTGGTGGCCTACACTTGTATTTGCATTCTGAGCTATCAAAGTCAATACAGGGAACACTTGTTTTTTTTCAGAGGAATGGCCTCCTGCCAAAAATCAAACACTTCAAGTGTCAACCTAACTTAAGGCCAAATACAGGGTCTCTTTGACCAACTGGGACCAGCTACATTCCAACTTCTATAGCATATGCTTAATGCAAATAATACACGGGCCCCAATTATACCCAAGGTGGTGTGATCCATCTCAGCAATTTGTGGGAATTTCATCTTAATGCCTACAGCAGTACTGAATCATTCCTAAATTAACAGGTCGATCATTCCCATTGTACAACACAAAACCTCCAAGAGCAGTAAAGTACCAGGAATATTCAATACTGACATTCCAAAGTTGTCCATTAATTCTCCCTCAATCTATTCAAAATGAAAGATCAAAATGAACAAATATTTATGACAGAGGTTGATAGATTCTTGATTGGTCTAGGCATGAAGAGATATGGGGAGAAGGCAGGAAATTGGTGTTGACAGTAATAATGGATCAGCCATGATGAAATAGCAGAGCAGACTCGATGGACCAAATGGCCTAAATCTGCTCCTATATCTTATAGTCTTGTGGTCTTATTTTAAAGAACGTAGAATCACTCCCAAAATCATTTGACCTTAAAGACCTTAGATTTTAAAAACATTTTAGGTCTAAAGGAACTGATGAAAGATTTGAAACCAGATTTAAATAGGATCAGTAAGAAAAATGTGCTTTAATAAAACTAATGTCTCTAATACTTGCACTACAGTCTTCAGCTACATCTTTAAACATTACCCTATTTTCTGATAAATAGGAGGTAAACTGCAATAATGCTCCAGATATTTGATAAATCAAAAAAGACAAAATTCTTTATAGTACAGTACTTGCTATACTTTGTTGGATGTTTGTTACTTAAGCCTATTGCTGGGCTTAAGAGCATTCATTTATTGCCTTTATGAAAACAGGTTGAGTGAACTCGGCCTTTTTCTCCTTGGAGCGATGGAGAATGAGAGGTGATCTGATAGAGATGTATAAGATCATGTGGATAGTCAGAGGCTTATTTCCCCAGGGCTGAAAAGGTTGCCACAAGAGGACACAGGTTTAAGGTGCTGGGGGTAGGTACAGAACTGATGTCAGGGGAAAGTTGTTGTTGTTGTTGGTTGTTTTTTTTAAAAACGCATAGAGTGGTGAGTGCGTGGAATGGGCTGCTGGCAATGGTGGTACAGGCGGAAACAATAGGGTCTTTTAAGACATTTTTGGATAGGTACGTGGAGCTTAGAAAAAAAACAGAAGGCTATGGGTAAGCCTAGTAATTTCTAAGGTAGGGACATGTTCAGCACAACTTTGTGGACCGAATGGCCTGTATTGCGCTGTAGGTTTTCTATGTTTCTAAGTATTACCACAGAGCTCAACTGCCCCAATATTTTGCAAAGTAAACAACCGTCTACAGCCATCAACTAGATGGCTATACAAGACTGAAGCCACCAACTAGACATGCTATACAAACACAGTCAAAGTAATCAGTGTTACATATTTAAGTACAATATTTTAAGTTAAATTGTAAGCTTCTAGAATGCAATAATTACATAAATCTTATGTGGTTCATCCACAATAACTCCTTCAAGTAATTTGTTCTTGGACAGATGAAAACTGATTTGTTGTTGCAATCTTCAAATGGCAATATTTCCAATTAAGCCTGTGTTAATTTTTGATTTTCCTGTTTGTCAAGGTAGCCTAAAATATGTAAATAGCCATTACCATAAATCAAAAAGTAAAAACAATGAATGACCCAAATAATGTGATCAAACAAATTACATCGGGGAGAAAATCCTTTGAATTAATGTTGTCAACCGAATACCTAAAACAGGCATTTACAGTAATACGGCTCAATATAACAGACCTGTTCATGTCTGTCTGCAAAGTAATGATGAAAATACAGGAGTCTTTAACTGGAAATAATTGCTCAAGTAAATCACACGTGTGAAACTAGAACTACAATATAACAATAATGCTATTTTTCTACAAACCTACTGGGGTTCTCTTTACATTTTCTGATTAAACTAATAGATGTATTAGCATAACAGATAGGCATTGAAGCTCCATGACATTTTTACTTGTGCATGAAAGACAGGAACCAGCACAAGTCAAGATATAGAGAGAAAAATGTCTTGATCATTTTGATTAAAGGCTTTCAAGCACAGCATGCTGCTTGGAGTTTGGTGATGGCCCCCCACTGAAAACTTAAGGTCTCAGCCTCTGAACAGCTCTGCAGGTGTAACTGTTTGCATTGCCACTTGTATTCTAAATTACATCCAACATAAAATGAAAAAACAGTCATGGGTTATACAAGGAATTGTTTTAATGAAATGCCGCAAAGAGCAAACTAAATGCACATAACAAACAACTGAATTTTGTAGTCAGTTTCTATGTTGCACATTCAATTTGATTCCATGCACTTTTTTTTGTGTGGAGTTCAGCTATTTTACTGCACACAGACTGGGTGCACATAAGTGCAGTCAGCCCTCCTTATCCACGAGGGATTGGTTCCGGGACCCCTCGCGGATACCAAAAAATGCAGATGCTCAAGTCCCTTATTCAATCTGTCTCAATGCGGTAGACAGTAGACCTTAGGACCCAGCGGAATCCCAGACCTTATTTAAGTTGTCTCAGTCCGCTGGACATTAGGACCTGGCAGCAGAGCTCTGAATCTGCAGTGTTTCTGTTCATGAAAATAATCACGATTGAAAATAAAGCGGAAATAATAAAGCAATCGTAAAAAGGTGAAACGCCATCGGTCGTTGTAAAAACGTTAGGCTACGTCGGTCAACGATCGGAACAATTTTAAAGGATAAAATGAGAAATGCCCTGCCCCGATGAAAGCTACAATTATTACTGAGCAACGCAGTGGTTTAATTATTGGGTTTTGAGTTTTATATCCTCCACATCAAACCGGCACGGATGGAGAGTGCATTTGAAAGCAGTCTGTCACTGGCTCACACTTGGGAACAAGCCTGGCGCTGAAACATATGTTTTTAAGTGTTTTATATGCATAGAAAGGTAAAATATATACTATATACTAAGACAAACGTTTGACTAACTGACACTAAATAATACCGGATGTACCTGTTCCGACTGACTTAGTAAGAGAACTTCAGATTTTTTTTCCATCCTGATCCACGATAACCCACGCACATCCTCCCGTATACTTTAAATTATACATATACTCCCGTATATTAGATTACCGGT
This sequence comes from Hemitrygon akajei, assembly GCF_048418815.1. NCBI lineage: Eukaryota > Metazoa > Chordata > Chondrichthyes > Myliobatiformes > Dasyatidae > Hemitrygon > Hemitrygon akajei. Next base: position 2,056,570 of record NC_133146.1, read on the forward strand.
ACTTATAATACCTAATACAATGTAAATGCTATGTAAAAGTTGTTATACTGCACTGTTTAGGGAATAATGCCAAGAAAAAAGTCTGTACATGCTTGAACATGCTGGAAGAGCACTTCCAGGTTTTCTCAATTCGCGGTTGAATTCATGGATGCAGAACTTGCGGATGAAGAGGGCCGACTGTATATCTGGTCAAAAAAGGCTCACCTGCTCACTAAAGTCAATTAACATCTTTAAAAAATGTTTAAGTTCACTAACATCGAGTTAAGTTGCAAGATCTTTTCTTGCAAAGAGTCCTGTTGCAGGAAAGCAACACCCATCAAGGAGTCCCACCATCCAGGTCAAGTGCTCACTGTACTCTCAAGACCAGCATGCACAGTCACATAACACAAGAACATCCCTTTAGAACAGCCAGAAGCTAAAGGCATTAACATGCCCAATTACTGAAAAAAGCTATAGTGTGCTCATGGTTCAAACCTTAAAGGAGGTCTGTTTCCACACGATCTATCTTTGACAATTGAATCTAATAGATTAAGCACATTAGTGATCGAGACAAGTACCTACTAAGACACCAAGATGTCCGAAGTATGACAAAACAGCTCTGTAAACAAGGAAAATATTTTCTAAAAATGACAAAGAAAGAAGGTTGTTTGGCCTTACAAGAAAAAAAAAGGAACATTAAATGTAAAATATTGATGTTGTCATAAATGGCTTTTTATTAGAGATTAGGTAAAAAGCTCAAAGAACAAGGACAAAACTCTACATTTAATTTTCAATAACATACTGCTTCTGACCTCATCATAGAAATCTTTGGATACATGGATACGAGGTAACATGCTGCAGAATCCCCATTTGACTTGTTTTTCAGTTTAATGAAGGAAGCGATGTAGGAAAATGAGTAATGTAGGAGCTTTCCATGTACCAATGCCACATTCCAACATACTTGCTACTCATTTGCTACATCAGGCTATGTCAAGGAGGAGCCGACTCTCGCATAATTCTTTCCTCAAGGATGCAAAAAATCTGAGTTGGTCAGAAACCTCTGGACCATTTTTTTTCTTTTCATTATTCTCTTCAGGGTCTCTCAAGCAAAATTAAACTCTACTATCAAGTACACTGAACACAGCACCATACAAATCTAATTAACTTTCATACAAATGTACTCTGAATTAGAACTTGCATCAAATTTGCTCAGCAAGAAGCCAAAAAGCTACTCTTTTATGCCACGTTCACAGAGGTGGAAAGCTATTTCTAAGAAGAACACAGAGTTTGATCACAATTTGCTCAGACGGGGTATCCTGGCCAAGTACTAAAGACCTGTGCTGATCGACTGGCTAGAGTGTTCACAGAGATCTTTAACCTGTTACTTCACCAATCTGAGGTGCCACTTGCTTCAAGCGCACTTCAATTATACCATTGTCCAAGAACTTTCTGGTAAACTGCCTCAATAACCATCATCCAGTAGCACTTACATCCATAATGATGAAGTGCTTTGCGTGGCTGGTAATGAAACATATCAAATCCCATCTGAGAAGCAACTTGTATCCACTTCAGTTTGCCTACCTATAGGTCTACAGCAAATGCCATCTCAATAGCTCTTCACTCAACCTTGGAACATCCAGACAGCAAAGCTACATACATCACGTTACTTTTTACAGACTACAGCTTGGCATTCAATTCTATCATCCCTCCAAAACTCATCAATAAGCGCAAATACCTCCTTGTGGAATTAGATTCTCGATTTCTTCACTTACAATCGCCAGTCATTTCAGATTGGCAATAATATCTTCTCCGCAATCTCCATCAGCACAGGTGTACTACATGGTCATGTGCTTAGCCCTGCTGCTCTACTCGCTTTACACTTACTATTGGCTCAAATGCCATATTCAGTTTTACTAACAACACCACTGTCGTAGGCAGAATCAAAGGTGGTAATGAATCAGATGGGAAGGAGATTGAAAATCTGGCAGAGTGGTACCACAACAACATTTTCTTAACTCAATGTCAGCAAAACCAAGATTTCAAACCATTGACTTCAGAGATATAAACCAAAGTTCCATGACAGTCCTCAAAAGATGAAAGGTGGAGAGAGTCAGCAACTTTAAATTTCTTGCTGTTATCTGTTCAGAATGTCCTCAGCTGAGTACGCAAGTGTAATTATGAAGAAAGCAGCACCTCTACTTCCTTAGGAGTTTGCAAAGATTCAGCATGACATCTAAAATGCTGACAAACTTCTATAGATATGTGGTGGAAAGCATGCTTCACCTCCTGGTATGGAAACACTAATGCCCTTGAATGGAAATCCTACAAAAGCAGTGGAGACTGCCCACCTCATAACAGGAAATCCCTCCCCACCACTGAGCACATCTCATTAAATTGTTGTTGCAGTAAAGAAGCATCCACCATCAAGGTCCCATACTACCTAGAACATGCTCCCTTCTTGCTGCTGCCATTAGGAAGGTGGAACAGGAGTCTCAGGTCTCACACCACCATGTGCAGGAACAGTTATTTTCCCCTCAAATGTCAGGCTCTTGAACCAATGGAGATAATTTCACTTTCCCCTTCACTGAAATGTTCCCACAACATATGGACCCACTTTCAGACTCATCAGCTCATGTTATCAATGTTTATTGCTTATTATTTCTTTCTTTTCATATTTGCAATTTGTTATATTTTGCAAGCTGGTTGAATACCCAAGTTGGTGCAGCTATTGATTGATTCTATTTTGGTTATTATTTATTATGGATTTATTGAGTATGCCCACAAGAAAACTAATCTCATGGCTATATGTAGTGACATACATGTACTTTGATGATAAATTTTAAAAGGATTGTGCATTTTCCTAAGACAACAGAAACCAGGAAAATAAAAGAGGGAGCTCAAGACATTTACAGCTTCCAAAGTAAGAGTCAACAGAGCAAGTTGTTTTGGGTTAAGAGATAGGGATAGGTGGGATTAGTAGACAGCATGGAATATACAAAACTCACAATGTCACAACATATGTCAATGCTAATAAACCTGATTCTGATGCAGTTATGGTAAAAGGACAACTAAAATGTGAAAATACTTGATTTGAAGACAATGAATTTCAGTGTGAAGGTGGTATGATGCAGAACAAAAGAACTTATTCTAGCTGGAGGTCTGTGATTCATGGTGTTCTGCAGCGATTTGTATCTCTGCTGTTTGTGATGTATATAAATGGCCTGGATGAAAATATAGGGTATAAATATTGTGGATAGCATAAATGACAGGCAAAGAATACAATGGGATATAGATCAGATGGAAAAATGGAGATGGAGATGGAGTTTAACCTGGTCAAATGTGAAGTGTTACAACTTGGTAAGTCAAATGCAAAGAGACAGTACACTCTGAAGGGCAAGATCCTTAACAGTGTTGATGAGCAGTGGCTATACAGCTTGACAAGGTGATTAAGGCGGCATATGGAATGCTTGTCTTTATTAGGAGGGACTATGAGTTCCAAAGTCAGGAAGTTCTGTTGAAGCTTTATAAAACCCTAGTTAGGCCACATCTGGAATAGTGCATACAGTTCTGGTTGCTCCATTACAAGAAATATGTTGAAACAGAGAGAGTGCAGAGGTTATTACGTGCTATTATGAGAGGTTGGATGAACTTGGGCTGATTGCTCGGGAGTGGCAGATGCTGACAGGAGATCTAATAGAAGTTGAAAAGATTATAAAATGCAGAGATATTAGACAGACAATACCTTGTTCCAAGGGTTGAAATGTCCAACACTAGAGGGCACACATTTAAGATGAGAGGGGTAATTTCAAAGGAGATGTGAGGGCAAGTTTTTTTTCTAATTAACAGAGTCTGGTGAGTGCCTGTTGACTGCCTAGGGTGGTGATAGAGGCCGAAACATTAGACTTCTCAGAAACATTTAGAAAGGCACATGGAAAAGGAAAATGGAAGGACTGGGCATTTTCTAGGCAGAAGGGATAGTTTAGCCATTTGATTACTAATTTAATGGGTTCAGCACCTACTCTAATCCCATGTATCAGCACTTGACATGTGTTCTTTTGTGCCTTGTCAATATGAATGCTGATCTAGATTATTGTGAGCAAAGGTCTCAAAAGGAGACAGTTCTGAAATACATGTTAGCAAATGTTAGAGCTCCCCAAATGGCTACAAAAATATAGTCAAAATGAAACAATTAGGGTCACCTTATGATAAATGTTAGAGTTCAAGAAACAACAAACGCAAGGAGAATTATAAAAAAAAATTTAAAAAACAGTAACATCCATTAAAAAAAGCTATCCGCTAAGCAACTTACAAACAGTGAAATATTAATTAAAGGAAGAGTGGGATTTTAATCACCAACATTGTTAATCTTAACATCCTTCATAAAGTGGAACAAACAATTTGCCTGACGAACTCAGCAGGTCTGGTGCTGGGTTTTGACCCAAAACGTTGACAATTTCTTTCCTCCCACTAATGCGGCTCTACACGTTAAGCTCCTCTCGATTCTAGCATCTTTAGTCGCTTTTACAAAGAGAATGTTGCTAAGGTGATAATGAAAGGTCACAGCAGAGGAACTGGATAAAGAGATAAACAGAAACTATGTAAAAGATTCATGGCACTTGCAGATGCCCATTCACAATTAGTTCAGAGAATAAGAAACTGGTCACAGTATTCCAATCCTCATTAGACTAGAAACATCAGACTGGAAGCTTTACACAACTGCTCAAAACAAGGGTAAGATAGTCACCAAAACATGGGCTAATGATAGTCACCATGGGTTTATGAAAGGAAAAACATGATTAATATTAGTTCTATTATGTAGTAATGGAAGACAGGCAAATGTACCAATTGTACATGTAAACTTTCAAAGTATTTAAAGAGCCACTTAATTACATTTAGTAGCAAAGAAACCCACAGTAGATGTAGCGTGGTTCTGAAATTGGCCAAGAATGAGTTCCAATGTGAACTGTTAGCTTCGAGACCAAGTACACACCAGAGATCCTGAGATGCTGGCACTGGAATCACCAACGCTGTGAAGCCTGTAATGACATAGGACAAATACTCTTGGGCGTAACTTCAAGGTCAAGGTTTACAATGTATTAAGCTCAAACAAAACAGTCATGAAAACATGGGATGTTGTAATGTAGATACTCAGTTCATTGTACAGAAGTGAGATGTAGTCCATTCACTTAAGAATGAAATCAAGCAATCCTCTAATTAGGTAAACCTGGCTTTGGTTGGGTGGGGGGGGAGAAGAGAAAAGAAGGGGTAAAGATTATTGATTTTCATTATACTTCTGAACAATCTGGGGTGAATGATGTGACCTCTGTGGAATCTGAAGACAGTCACAGGTGGATCAGATAGAAGAAATACCTCTAAGTGCCCAAGAAAAGCAGGTGGGGGGTTAAAATAGTCATAAGTGAAAATACACAAACTTATGAAGTTGGCAGTACAAGTGAGAAGCTATTTCTAAAAATAAAGCACCAGGAGAATATTGCTTCATTTACAAGTCAAGTAGCAAAAATCAAGAAAATTAAGCTAAAGAGTGTGAGTGAATGTCCAATTCTGGGAAACACACCATAAGAAGGGCCATTAAGGTGTAGAGAAAGTTTTCTGGAATGGTACAATGAAAGTACAATTTCAATTCCATGGAGTCCCCAGGGAAGATGGAAATATTACAGGAATATTTAGTATCTGTACAATTTAAAAGACTAGAAAGGCACTTTGTCCACCAGTCAAGTCCCAAGGATGTTACTTGTCAGTTTGTGCAAGCTAGGTCCTTTCATACACTCAGCAATAGAATACCATATGTCAACAATATACTGTTTTTCTTGATTTTCAGCATGTAAAGTGACTCATTGAAAATCAGTGTGAAATAATTCGGACTGCAATGTAATTTTCCTCATCAGTGTAACAGAAAGGTTACAAGAAAATTAAAAGAGAGTTCTGTTATTTTACAAATTTATTTTTCAGATGTGGGTACAAAGACAAAGCCAGTATTACTGCCCTTTCCTTGAATGCCTTGACCTACATCTGCCCTTCCGATTAAGGTTCTTCCAGTGCTTTGAGGCAAGTTCCAGGATGTAGATTCAATGACAAAGAATCATCAAAATCACCAAGTTAGATTGACGTGTATTGCAGGAGAGTGCAGATGGCAATGGGTCACTGGCTGCTTGTTGCCCTTACACTTCCGCGTGTATTGCAGGAGAGTGCAGATGGCAATGGGTCACTGGCTGCTTGTTGCCCTTACACTTCCTGGTTGTAGAGATCACAGGTTTGGGAGGTGTAGACACGAGGACAGACATAAATAATGGCAGTACATTTGTGGAAGATAGACAATGCAACCACTGTGCACCAATAAAGGAAGAAATGAAAGTTGAGGCAAATCTTGAACACATGACATTCTGCAGAGGATGAAATCCTGAGCAACACAAAATGCAGGAGGAACTCAGCAGGTCAGGCAGCATCAATGGAAATGAATAAGCAGTTGATGTTTTGGGCTGAGTCTATTTTTCAGAACATAGAAACATAGAAAACCTACAGCACAATACAGGCCTTTCGGCCCAAAAAGCTGTGTCGAACATCTCCTTACCTGAGAAATCACCTAGGGTTACCCATAGCCCTCTATTTTTCTGAACTCCATGTACCTGTCCAGGAGTCTCTGAAAAGACCCTAACGTATCCGCCTTCTCCACCATCACCCCATTCCACACTCACCACTCTCTGCACAAAAAAAACTTACCCCTGACATCTCCTCTGTACCTACTTCCAAGCACCTTAAAATAGTGCCCTCTCGTGCCAGCTATTTCAGACCTGGGAAAAAGCCTCTGACTATCCACACGATCAATGCCTCTCACCATCTTATACACCTCTGTCAGGTCACCTCTCATCCTCCATCACTCCAAGGAAAAAAGGCAGAGTTCACTCAACCTATTCTCATAAGGCATGCTCCCCAATCCAGGCAACATCCTTGCAAATCTCCTCTGCACCCTTTCTATAGCTTCCACATCCATCCTGTAGTGAGGCGACCAGAACTGAGCACAGTACTCCAAGTGGGGCTTGATCAGGTCCTATATAGCTGCAACATTACCTCGTGGCTCCTAAACTCAATCCCACGATTGATGAAGGCCAAAGCACCGTATGCTTTAACCAGAGTCAACCTGCGCAGCAGCTTTAAGTGTCCTATGGACTCGGACCCCAAGATGCCTCTGATCCTCCAACACTGCCAAGAGTCTTACCATTAATACTATATTCTGCCATCATATTTTACCTACCAAAATGAACCACCTCACACTTATCTAGGTTTTTCGGGGCGGGTGTGACCTGTACAAAAAGGATGGGTTGCACTTAAATCCCAGGGGAACCAATATCCTGGCGGGCAGGTTTGATAGAGCTGTTGGGGAGGGTTTAAACTAGTTTGGCAAGGGGATGGGAATCAGAATGTGAGTGCAGGGATTAAGGTAGAAGGACAAGGGCATGATGCTAAGAGTTCTGAGTTGATGAGGAAGGACAGGCAGGGAATGAAACATAATTGTAGCCAGTTAAAGGGGTTGAAATGTGTCTATTTCAATGCTAGGAGTATTAGGAACAAGGAGGATGAACTTAGAGCATGGACTAGTACCTGGAACTAGAAATGTTGTGACCGTTACAGAAACTTGGTTGGAGGAAGGGCAGGATTGGATGATGCAGGTCCCGGGGTTCAAGTGTTTAAAAAGGAGTAGGATGGAAGGTAGAAAAAGGGGGGGGGGGGGGGGGAGTGGCATTGCTGGTTGGTCAGGGGTAGTATCACAGCTATAGAAAGGGAGGACGCTGCAGAGGGAGTGTCCACTGAGTCAGTCTGGGTGGAAGTCAGGAATAGGAAGGGATCAATCACTGTGCTGGGAGTAGTCTATAGGCCCCCAAATAGCCCTTGGGACACTGAGGAGCAGATAAGTAGGCAGATTTTAGAATGGTGCACAAAATACAGGGTAGTAGTTATGGGTGATTTCAACTTCCCTCATATTGACTGGCACCTCCTGAGTGCAAGGGGGATAGACGGGGCTGAATTTGTCAGGTGTGTTCAAGAAGGATTCCTGACACAGTATGTGGACCGGCCAACAAGAGGAGAGGCTATACTGGATCTAGTTCTGGGTAATGAACCTGGCCAGGTGACAGACCTCTTGGTGGGGGAGCATTTTGGTGAGAGTGACCACAACTCCCTTAGCTTCAGCACAGCTATGGAAAGGGATAAAATCAGATGAAATGGTAAAGTGCTTAACTGGGGAAGGGCTAACTTTGAAGGGATGAGGCAGGAACTAGCGAGAGTAAATTGGAAACAGATGTTCAAAGGGGAAAACACAGAAGAATGTGGGAGAAGTTTAGGGGCCACTTGAGCTTGGGTTCAGGATAGGTTTGTCCCACTGAGGCAAGGAAAAAATGGTAGGGAAAGGGAACCGTGGCTGACGAAACATGTGAGGCAACTCGTCATGAAGAAAAAGGAAGCATATTTTATATATAAGAAGCAGGAAGTAGGAGGGGCTCATGAGAAATATAGGGTAGCCAGGAAGGAGCTAAAGAAAGGACTTAGGAGAGCTTGAAGGGGGTCTTGGCATGTAGGATTAAGAACCCCAAGGCGTTCTATACATATGTGAAGAACAGGAGGATGACGAGAACAAAGGTGGGACTGCTGAAGGATAAAAAGGGCAACATGTGCCTGGAGGCGGAGGAGGTTGGGGAGGTCCAAAATGAATACTTTGCTTCAGTATTCACAAGTGAAAAGGATCTTGATCAGGGTGAGGTCGAAATAGAGCAGGCCTGTGTGCTGGACAATGTGGAGATTACGGAAGAAGTGCTAGATCTTCTTAAAAACATCAAGATTGATAAATCCCCAGGGCCGGATATGATACACCCCAGGTTGTTGTGGGAATTGAGAGAAAAAAAAAAAATCGCTGGAGCATTAGCTATGATCTTTGAATCCTCTTTGGCTACAGGGGAAGTATGGATTTCCAAGATGGCAGCGCGACACAGCTGATTATCTGTTATTTGTGAAATGGGGTGCCGTGCGTAATCATAATCGATTGAAAACGGACATGGGAACACGGAGGAACATCGGGAACATCTCCAGGAAGACCTTCTTCGTTGCTGCTGCTGCTGCTGCAAGGTCCAGGACTCAGCTGGGAAGAACAGGCCCCCAGTCCTCGGGGTCGCATTGCCGATGGCCGTTGGCGGGGGCGTCTTAATACGCTCAGCAGAGGATGGTGCTCGGAGAAGCTGTGCCGGAGGGGATGGTCGTCGGCTCGGAGGTTCGACGGACTCGGTGTCCGCTGTGGTCAGGTCGCTTTCGGTGTGTGCTGCATCTGCGAGGCTGGGTTCGACGGAGCTTCCATTGTGTGCTACGTCTGCAAGGCTGAGTCAGGCGGCGCCGTGGAAGTCCATAGCTGGGGTATTCCCTTCTGCCACCGGCGTGGGATGGTGAGTCTGTCGGGACCCTAGGGACTTGTGGAAACTGTATGGTGATTTCTTTTGAACTTATAGTCCTTTAACATCTTTGGACTATTTTTACTGTGCCCATGATCTGTTTTTTTTTTATCAATTATGCTATTGTTTGCACTGTTGTAACTATATGTTGTAACTATGTGGTTTTGTGCAGGTCTTGTAGCTTTAATTTTTGGTCTTGTTTGTCTGGTGGATTTGGAGCTCCTTTCCGGGGAACTCGCTAAGACGGTAGCGCGATATTAATACGCAGCAGCCTCTCCGGACACTGGATTGGGGATTGCCAAACGTTATGTGGATTTTCTGGTGTAGTCTGTTTTGTCATGTGCTTTTGTGATATCATTCTGGAGGAACGTTGTCTCATTTTTTAACTGCATTGCATTTGTGGTTTCTAAATGACAATAAACTGAATCTGAATCTGAAGAGCCGGAAGACTGGACAATGGCAAACGTTAGTTCCCTTGTTTAAAAAAAGTAACAGGGAGAAACCTGGGAACTACAGACCGGTAAGTCTTACGTCAGTGGTCTGCAAACTACTGGAAAGGATTCTTAAGGATAGGATCTACGAGCAATTGGAGAAGTACAGTCTACTCATGGATAGTCAACATGGCTTTGTGAAGGGAAGATCGTGCCTCACGAGCCTGATTGAGTTTTTTGAAGAGATAACAAAAGAAATTGATGAGGGTAGGGCAGAGGATGTGGTCTACATGGACTGTAGCATGGCAGTTGACAAGGTCTCTCACGAGAGACTCATCCAGAAAGTCATGAGGCATGGGATAAGTGGAACCTTGGCTGTTTGGATAAAAAATTGACTTAAAGGAAGAAAGCAAAGGGTAGCTGTGGAAGGAAAGTATTCTGCCTGGAGGTCGGTGACCAGTGGAGAGCTCTGCTATTTGTGATTTTTATAAATGACCTGGATATAGAGGCGAAAGGATGGGTGAGTAAGTTTGTGGATGACACGAAGATTGGAGGAGTTGTGGATGGAGCTGTAGGTTGTCGAAGGTTATAAGAAGATATAGACAGGCTGCAGAGTTGGGCAGAAAAATGGCAGATGGGAGTTCAATCCAGATAAATGTGAGGTGATGCATTTTGGAAGGACAAACTAGGAGACTGAGTACAGGATTAATGGTCAGTTACTTAAGAGTGTGAATGAACAAAGGGACCTTGGGGTTCAAATCCATACATCCCTCAAGGTCGCTGCACAGGTTGATAGGGTAGTTAAGAGGGCCTATGGGATGCTAGGCTTCATTCACAGGGGGATTGAGTTCCAGAGTAGAGAGGTCATGTTGCAACTCTACAAATCTCTGGTAAGACCACACTTTGTGTTCAATTCTGGTCACCTTATTATAGGAAGGATATGGAAGCTATGGAGAGGGTGCAGAGGAGATTTACCAGGATGTTGCCTGGTTTGGAGAACAAGTCATATGAAGCAAGGTTAGCAGAGCTGGGACTTCTCTTTGGAGCGTAGAAGAATGAGAGGGGACTTGATAGAGGTCTACAAGATTATGAGAGGCACAAATAGGGTGGCTAGTCAGTACCTGTTTCGCAGGGCACCAATAGCAAACACCAAAGGGCATATGTACAAAATCAAAGGAGGGAAGTTTAGGGGAGACATCAGGGATAAGTCTTTTTTTTTTTAATAACAGAGGGTTGTGAGTGCCTGGAATGACTTGCCAGGGATGGTGGTGGAGGCTAAAACATTAGGGGTATTTAAGAGCCTCTTGGACAGGCACATGGATGAAAGAAAAATAGAGGGTTATGGGGTAGTGTGGGTTTAGTACTTCTTTTTTTAAGGATTATATGGGTCAGCACAACATGGAGGGCTGTAGGGCCTGTACTGTGCTGTAATGTTCTATGGTTCTATGTTTCTGGGTTGAACTCCATCTGCCACTTCTCAGCCCAGTTTTGCATCCTATCAATGTCCCGCTGTAACCTCTGACAGCCCTCCACACTATCCACAACACCCCCAACCTATGTGTCATCAGCAAATTTACTAACCCATCCCTCTACTTCTTCATCCAGGTCAGATATATATATATATATATATATTCACGAAGAGTAGGGGTCCCAGAACAGATCCCTGAGGCACTCCACTGGTGACCAACCTCCATGCAGAATATGAACCATCTACAATCACACTTTGCCTTCTGTGGGCAAGCCTGTTCTGGATCCACAAAGCAAGTTCCCCTTGGATCCCAAGCCTCATCACTTTCTCAATAAGCCTTACATGGGGTACCTTGTCAAATGTCTTGCTGAAATCCATATATACATCTACTGCATCAATGTGTTTAGTCACATCCTCAAAAAAATTCAATCAGGCTTATAAGGCACAGCCTGCCTTTCACAAAGCCATGCTGCCTATTCCTAATCATATTATTCCTCTCCAAATGTTCATAAATCCTGCCTCTCAGGATCTTATCCATCAACTTACCAACCACTGAAGTAAGAGTCACTGGTCTATAGTTCCTGGGCTATCTCTATTCCCTTTCTTGAATAATAGAACAACATCTGCAGCGCTCCAATCCTCCAGAACTTCCGTTCATTTTGATGATGCAAAGGTCATCGCCAGAGGCTCGGCAATCTCCTCCCTGGCCTCCTACAATAGCCTGGGGTACATCTCCCCTGGTCCTGGTGACTTATCCAGCTTGATGCTTTCTAAAAGCTCCAGCACATCCTCTTTCTTAATATCTACATGCTCAAGCTTTTCAGTTCGCTGTAAGTCATCCCTACAATCCCCAAAATCCTTCTCCATAGTGAATACTGAAGCAAGGTACTGATTAAATACCTCCGCTATCTTCTCCGGTTCCATATACACTTTTCCACTGTCACACTTGATTGGTCCTATTCTCTCACATCTTATCCTCTTGCTCTTAACATAATTGTAGACAAAGTGACAAAATGATTCCATACAAATAGCCTCTTTCGTTCAAGGGTGTGATTACACTGGAGAGAGTACACAGGAGATTCACCAGGATAGTGTCAAGATTGCTTTGACTTCCATTACAGGGAGATATAGGATAGACAGAGGATAATCTTACAGAAGTATATAAAATTATGACAGGCATAGATAGTTTGGGTAGGCAAATCTTTTCCAATAGTAGGATAACAAAAACAGTCAGAATCAACATTTAACATCACTGGAATATGTCATGAAAATTGTTTTGCAGTGACTGTTCATTGTAAATTATAGCTATAAAATCTATAAATTCACTAAGTATATATTAAAAAATGAAATAAGTAGCGCAAAAAGTAGTTGGGGTGGGGGGGAGGGAGAGAAATACCAAGTTAGTGTTCTTGGGTTCATTGTCCATTCAGAAATCTGATAGCAGAGGAGAAGAAGCTGTTCCTGAAACGTTGAACATGTGCCTTCAGGCTCCCACCACCTTCTTGATGGCAGCAATGAGAAGGCGGCATGCCCTAGTTGGTGGGGGTCCTTAATAACGGATGCCACCACCTTTTTGAAGCATCACCTTTTGAAGGTGTCCTGGATGATGCGGAGACTAGAGGTCATAATGGAGCTGGCTGAGTTTACAACTTTCTACAGCTTCTTCCAATCCTGTGCTGTGGCCCCTCCATTCCAGATGGCAATACAACCAGTTAGAATGCTCTCCATGGTATATCTGTGGAAATTTGCGAGGGTTTTTGGTGACATATTAATTCTCCTTAAACGTGTAATGAAATATAGTCATTGTCATACATTCTTTGTAATTGCAATAATATGCTGGGCCCATGATGTTGACAGCCAGAAACTTGAAACTGCTCACCCTTTCCACTTCGAATCCCTCAATTACTGGGGTGTGTTCATTTGATTTGCCCTTCCTGAAGTCAACAACCAATTCCATGGTCTTACTAATGTTGAATGTGAGGCTTTTGCTGCAATACCACTCAACAAGCTGATCTATCTCGCTCTTGTTGGCATCCACAACACCATCTGAAATTCTGCCAAGAATAATTGTGTCATCTGCAAATTTATGGATGGCATTTTAGTTGTGCTTAGCTGTAAAGAGAGTGGAGGAGTGGGCTAAACATGCATCCCCGAGGTGCGCCAGTGCTGACTGTCAGTGAAGAGATGTTATTTTTGATCCGCACAAATTGTGGTCTCCTGGTGAGGAAGTCAAGGATCCTTTTGCAGAGGGAGGTATAGACGCCTAAGTTTTGGAGCTTTTTGATTAGAATTGAGGATATAATTATGTTAAATGCTGAGTTGTAGTCAATAAACAGCAGCCTGACGCAAGTATTACGGTCGTCCAGGTGATTGAAGGCCAAGGGAAGAGTGAGTGAGATTGCATCCACTATCAACCTACTGGGACCTACACAGGCAAACTGCAGCGGATCCAGCTCTTCCCTTAGGTAAGAATTGATTCTAGCCATGTCCTACTTCTCACAGTACTTCATTACAGTAGATGTGAGTGCCACCGGGCAATAGTCATTGAGGCAGCTCATCCTACTCTTCTTGGGCACTGGCATGATTGTCGCTCTTTTTAAGAGGACACAGGTTTAAGATGAAAGGAAGGTATTAGAAACTTTACATGAAATCAAAGGAAAATGTTATTTTAGACTGTGGTTGATATCCCAAATGCTCTATCAAAAGGGGTGGAACCAGGTAGAGTCATTATTCAAGAGGCACTTAGAAAGGCACTTGAATAAGAATTAGAGAAAACTCATTCACTTAACAGCAACAGAAATAATGTATTATAAATTGTAACATTATGCTCTCTAAGAAAATCTTTGTACAGCAAAGTTGTAGTGAATATTACAATTGGGCCACAGTAAAATTCATTTTTAAAGGCTTTCAACGGAAGACCATGATTTAAAATAATGAATCTCTCAAAATCATGCTTTTTAAAAATGAAGTCACAGCAAACGTTTCACAATTAGGAATTCCAAATATTTGAATCCAAAATAAACTTGAAGCCACTGATTCCTGCACTTATTTGGTGCAGAAACATACCAATGGGACCAACAATTTACTGGCAATATTTCAACTATTAAAGTTATTTATAATTTGATGTTAACGTGACAAAATCATGAGAAATTACAAAAATGTAAACTTTACAGGACATCTCAGGGTAACAAATAGCTTCCATTTTAACAGACAATTAAGTCAGAAAATACAGAAAACATTCCAATTGGTAACCATACTGCCAGTATTGAAATAAATGATATCAAAAGTATATTAGAGTGGTAAGAATAACTACTAAGGCTGAAGAGAGAAAGGAAACTTGTTTTACCATTGATAGTATTGAACATGTCAAGTGGCCTAATATTATGGGAGCTCATTTGTACGCATGGATGCCTATGGGTTAAGCCATGATGGCTGGGCTTGTAATTCACTGCCCTTGCAAAGCTATATCACCCAAATTTCCACCACACTTATAGGAAATTTAGACATTAAACTGAACAAAATGTCTCAAATGACATCACATAATGAACGTACATCAAGTAAAATCACACTCACCTAAATTAATCAATTTGATATTTGAAAGGATAACTTCTTAAATTTTCATGTTAAGGACAATCGCCATAAACCTAGCTAGCTATACAAACTCAGACAATTCCACATTTAACTATGCTTAGATTTTTTTTCCGAACAATGGCTGAAAAAGTTGACCTACCCACATAATAAAGGTGCTCATAAGCTGTCAAAGGGTACAAAACTCTTTTCATAAACACGAGAGATTATGCAGATGCTAGAAGTCCACAGCAAAAAACACAAAATGTTGGAGCAGGTCAGGCAGCATCTATGGAAATGAATAAACATTTGAGACTCTTCTTCAGGACTAGAAAGGATGGGGGAAGATGCCAAAATAAAAAGATGGGGGGAAATGAAACCACTTTAGCAAGGTGATAGGTAATGCCAGGCAGGTGGGAAAGGTAAAGGGCTGGAGCAGAAATCTGACAGGAAGGAGAATGGACCTTAGGAGAAAGGCAAGTGAGGAGAAGAGGTTGGAGACAAAAGTGAGGATTACTGGAAGGAGAAATCAATGTTAATGCCATCAGGTTGGAGGCTACTTAGATGGAATATGAAGTGTTGCTCCTCCATCCTGAGAACGGCTTCAGGCCACTGGAAAATTCCGCTTTTGGTGGATGGAGCAGAGGAAGCTTGACAATTTATGTCAGGTCTCACCAACGTAGAGGAGACTGCACTGGGAGCACCAGATGCAAAAGATGACCCCCAAATTCATAAAAACGCAAACACAAGGAAATCTACAGATGCTGGAAATTCAAGCAACACACACAAAATGCTGGTGGAATGCAGCAGGCCAAGCAGCATCTATAGGAAGAAGTACAGTCAACGTTTCAGGCCGAGACCCTTCACCAAGTTCAGCAATGGTGCATGGACAGCTCAGATGCATTTGATCTTCAGTCTCTTAAATTTCCACTTTTGGAAATCAACATCTTCTAACAGTAACACAAGCATTAAAGTTAGTGATCATTCAACACCTTGAATCAGTCTTTTGGATTCCCAAAATAAGACTTCTTCCAAAACTTTGTTACAGGAAATTTTAAAAATGAATATGCAAGGGGCTTCTTGCTTACCAGTGCAATAATGTTGGTTCCGGTATCACATTAAATGCTTTGTTCAAAATTTTAATACTGCTCACAGTATGTCACAGGATCAACATTTAAAATCACAGCTGTGTTGGCTACATATCAAATTAGCTTTTGCTGAGACTTTGCTGTGTATGTATTAAAATTGAAATTTACATAAAGGATCACTCAACTTATATCAATAAAAACATAAATTCTACTTTCGCAACTTGACTTTCCTGAGCAAGCATTTGATGAAGCCATGCAAAATAGGACACTAGACTTAGAAATATATTCTGTTTACCTTCATTCTTGACTCAAGTAAATTCAATTATTTATAAATTTGTTATCTACTTAGCTCTATATCATACACATAATTGAACATTTGAGTCAGAAGGTCAGAGATAGAATTATCTCCAATGCAATTCACTGTAATCAATCACTACAAACTGCTTCTCAACTGGACAAATATGCTATTATTTGTCTGCAGCTGTGGCAAGATATGGAGGTCAGCAAGAATTGAAACTCATGTTAACATTTTTTGGAGAACCACAGCAAATGATCACTCATTAATTGATCAAGATTTATTTTGCCATATGGTCAAAAAGATGGAAATCACCTTTAACTATGTATGGTCTTGCCTTGTCGATTATTACAATTTTTTTTAATTCACTTTTTCTATCAAAAGAGTATTTTTCCAAGTATTTATAAAACATTTTTTATTTAAAGTGAACAGTTACCAAATTATGTTTTACAACCTTGTAGAAACAAATTTATAACTTTTTTCTAATATTTAAAGTGGATTTGCTGTGCATCAAGCTGCAACAGTTTCCATCAATGTTGTCTGCCTACTGAAGCACAATGTGGAACCTAATTTTTAAATGCTCTTTTCTAAATCTGCATTTTGCTAATCAAGGCACAACCCAAAAAGTGATTTCACATCATCAGGTTTTTAGTTAATGTTTTGGCCTAAAGACAGCGCTGTGGCCCACCCTAATTGTTCCATCACACACATCTAAGAGACTTTTAGATAGGTACACAAATATGAGAAATGGAGTGCTATGGGGTAGGGAAGCATTAGATTGACCTTAGATAGGTTAAAAAGGATGGTTCAACCCGGGCTGAAGGGCTTGGACTGTTTTAAATCTCACTGTTCCAACAGTTGGGTGCAGAAGGAAGAGTGAAAGAAAATACAGCAATGGAGACAGCTAAGCTAGACCAGTTGAGAGATCAGTAACCATCATAAGTGGTGAAAACTGTGGTCCTGATAGTCTTACAGCAGTTGAGATGTTGGCCCACACTCACCCGCCAACCACACCCCCCCCACCAAGCAAGGTGCACTGATAATTAATACATTGATTTAATGCGCTGATAGGACCTATGCTCAAAAGCTGAATGATGGGTTACCCAGACAAGTCAATGGAATGAAAATTCACATCTCTCTCAAGCCCAATGCAAAATGCCAACCCTAGCACTCCACCCTTGATGAATGATGGGCAATAGATGTGGGAGGACAATACTAATCAGGTATTTGCTTCAAGATTCCTGTCAATAAAAGGCACCACCATTTTTAGAAAGTACAAGATGATATTAAAGTATAAAAAAGGTTGCTGTGGTTTAAAACTGTTTGCCCCTCAAGCAAATACCTGATTAATACCTTATTTTTCAGCAATTTTATATTCTCCACAACTCCTCCACAAAGTTCAACCTGCAATTTATGTATGGTCTTATTCTCTATTAATACCCAATGTTCTAAATTTAATGCTTGGCTTAAGACAAATTTGTTTTAAATTTACACTTGGAACAAAGCCATTTATTAAGTGGACCCAGTAATTTTGCTGGGATACTTTGACAAACTTATGATACTTTAACATTAGGAGAGAAAAAATGTCAAGTATTTATGAAACAGCAAACTCCATAAGAAATAGTAGGTAAACAGAATGCAAAAACACTGAAGAGACGGCCATGAAAGTATTATCTGCACAATTAAATAACACAGCACTTTATCAAAATGAAAGCACATTGCTTCACAACAAGCAAGTATTCAAAGTTAAATACTTATCTGTCATAGAAACATAGAAAATAGGTGCAGGAGTAGGCCATTCAGCCCTTCGAGCCTGCACCACCATTCAGTATGATCATGGCTGATCATCCAACTCAGAACCCTGTACCTGCTTTCTCTCCATACCCCCGATCCCTTTAGCCACAAGGGCCATATCTAACTTCCTCTTAAATATAGCTAATGAACCGGCCTCAACTGTTTCCTGTGGCAGAGAATTCCACAGATTCACCACTGTCTGTGTGAAGAAGTTTTTCCTCATCTCGGTCCTAAAAGGCTTCCCCTTTATCCTTAAACTGTGTCCCCTCGTTCTGGACTTCCCCAACATTGGAAACAATCTTCCTGCATCTAGCCTGTCCAATCCCTTTAGAATTTTATACGTTTCAATAAGATCCCCCCTCAATCTTCTAAATTCCAGGTCGAGCTGCTTTTTATTTTAAGAATTTATTCTTTTATCATTCACAGGATATCACTGACTAAGAAAGTATTTACTGCCCATCCCTAAATGTCCCTGAACAATTTGTTTTTCTAAGCCACAACAGAAGTAATCACATCGCTGTGATTCCATGGCACAAGAAGTTGAGATTGGTAGCAGACAGGCAATCTGCTTCCCTCAATAATATTAGGAATGAGTTGAACTTAGAAGTCAGATTTTAGGGTCCCCGCTCCCCACTTTTAGGTTTAATTAACCAAATTTAAATTCAAATTCTCAGTTATTGTGTTGGACTTTGAATGCGAGCTTCTACATCACTTATTACTCTCAGCCCTTAATGTAAACTTCTTACTGCTGTTAATTGCTGCCCAAGGAATCTTCCTGTAGATCCAAAGAAGATCCAATTGATTAGGATTTGCCCACTTAATTAAACCTGGCATATATTCCCAAATGGAATGTTCATCCAGTCTACAAGCTGCTGTTTTGCTGTTACTGTTTTTCCATTTCTTGTTGCCATTGCTTAGTTTCAGTGTGCCTAGATCTTTACAGGAAGCTTTCAGTCTATTTTGCATAACAGTCATCCACAGGTTGGCCTCAATGATGATGTTTTAGGTATATTCTGAGGAAGGTCTTAAGATGCATCCTTTATCCTCCTGGAACATTTGTTTTAACAGAGCTTGGAGAAAAAGGCTTGCCTTGGGAATCTGGAGTTGGGCATAAGACCAATTCAAAATTGTTGATTAATCACTTCTGCAGTACCTGTCATTACTTGACAGAGGATCCTAAAGTTAGTTTATATTCTGTTATACTCCATGATTTGTTCAGGCAGCATTGTTGATGTCATGCAGTGGTTTGAGGTGCTTCCTAAATGTCTTCCACAGCACAAAACCATGGTTTGGGCTTCTTTCCAGACATTTAGATTACCAATCTAGGAACATATGCTTACTAAACTGCTAATGACATCTTCAGCTGTAAACAAGGCTAAAAATCTAAAGTTTATTTAATTTACTTTTTATTAATGGAGACATTATTGGAAACAGCATTTTGCTGCATTGTAAATCAAATAACCACTGATGCCTGAAACATCTTCCTCCACATCTAATCCAGTTACACAAATTGCATTCTCTGTCAGCATCAGTGAAAGGCATTCAAATCAAATTTGAGTTACTAGCTTTTTTTAAAATAAATTCATTCAAGACAAGCTTTTAAAACGCAAGTCTACCAAGTTTACTTCTTGAACCTCAGAAGTCCTTGTGGAAAAAGTACTTTAATACAGTTTTGAAGAGATTAAGTCCTGGGAATTTGCCTCAGCAACGAAAGAGCAGCAGTATTTCATTTTGAAAAGGGATGGAGCACAGTAATAGGCCCTTCTGCCCAATAAGCCTGTGGTACCCAATTATACCCATGTGACCAATTAAACTATCAATTTGTACATCTTTGGAATGTGCGAGGAGACCAGAGCATCCATAGGAAATGCATGTGGTTACTGGGAGAACATAAAACTCCTTACAGGCAATGGTGGGAATTGGGTTGCTGACACTGTAATAGCATTACACTAACCACTACACACCATACAAATTGGAGTAATGGAACTACTCCTTTATGGCTCTAGGTTTAGACAGCATAGCTGAAGCCCTTTTGTCATATTGCTTCAATGATTCTTGCCATGGTATATTAGTGAATAATTAAAGGTTCTGGCTGAGATTCCAAAAGATCAGGCTGCTTCATCTTGCATCATATCAAGTTTCTTTTTGGAGATGCACTCAGGCAACTAAAGTTGATAGGTTATGATGAGTTACTGCAAAAGACCTACTCTCAGATCTGCTCTTACTACTTAGTACAATTACTCCAATTTTATTAAATAACAATCACCTTCTCCTTCCCCAATCCATCCAATCATCTCCAGGGTCTTAACATACAGTATTAGACAGTGGTAACGTCAATATAAATTAAGGTAACAAGACAAAAATTTTGTGAATATTTGTGAATTATGTAAGGGTTAAATCAAACACTTCTTGTTACCTGGGTCATACTGCACAAAGGCAGACTATTTTGTGTACCGAAAAATAACAATAGGTATTAAGCACCTTTTCCAACTTATTGATGAGGGTAGATAAGCTTGGGACACAAACCAATGCCTCAAGTAGTATCTTGGAGTGATTGGTCTCCAACAACCAATTGAACCACCTCCCCTCAAACAAGTGATCACAGCCTGTAAAGCTGTTAGTTCTGTTCTGAATACACAATATTGCAATCACATGCCATGCCAGAAATTCCGGTATACAAAATAATGAATGCACTAGATGACATTTAGATGACTAGTGAGTCCCCCCCTCCTGCCCCACTTCCAGCCATAGTGATGAACTTTTGTCCATTTAAAGGTGTCATATCTGCTTGCTTGTATGTTATGTTCACTGAGTCCCTCAGAAGATTGCAAAATTTGCAGTTCGTTAAGTCGGTTTAAATGTAATCTCCTTACATGATGCAGATTGCAGAGAGTAACTTAGAAGTTTTGTAAGCAGCCTACATTGTTCATGGTGCCATCTTACAAACAATTGTAGACAAGTGTGTCTCCACAAAATTATTCACAGTCTTCCCCGACCAGTAGCCCTGCATGAACCATAAAATCCACAATCGCTAAGGGTAAGATCAAAGGCATTCAGGTCTGGTAACCAAGATACAAAATATCCAGGTCCGATCTTGGAAAGCCACCTCTCAGGTGAAGTGGCAATTCCACACTAAATTTGAATCAATGAAGGATGCTTGACAGCTGTGGCAGGACTTGAATGCTATTGCCTCTTGCAAAGTAAAATCAAGTTACATAGGTGACAACAGGGCTTTGCTTTTAGTTGATCTTAATGCCTTATTTACTCACTTTGACCATCAAAACATGGAAGAACCTTCACAAACTCTTACAGCCCACAACAACCCTAAGATTTTGGTTTCTGAGGTAGACAAGAAAGCATCCTTTAGGAGTGTGAATCCAAGGAAAACATCTGGCCCAGATAGGGTACCTAGCTGAGTACAAAAGACCTGTGCTGATCAATTGGCTGGAGTGTTGACCAATATCTTTAGCCTTTCAATTTGGTAGTCTGAGGTATCCTCCTGCTTTAAGCAGGCTTCTATTGAACTGGTGTTCATGAAAAACATGGAAACCTGCCTCAATGACTATCGTCCAGTAGCACTTACATCCCCAGTGATGAAGTGTTTTGAGAAGTGGTGATGAAGCACATCAACTACTACCTAAGAAGTGACTTAGACCTACTCCAATTTGCCTACCCATACAACAGGTCCACAGTACTGATTCTTCACTCAACTCTGGAACATCCGGACTGCAAAGATGCATACATCAGGATGCTCTTTATCAACTACGGCTCAGCATTCAATACTATCATCCCTTCAAAGCTAATCAATAAACATCAAGACCTTAGCCTCATTACCTCCTGGTGCAATTGGATCCTCAATTTCCTCACTTGCAGACCCCAGTCAGTTCAGACTGGTAACATTACCTCCACAACCTCCATCAGCACAAGTGCACCTCAAGGCTGTGTGTTGAGCACTGTGCTCTACTCGCTGTATACTTGTGACTGTGGCTAAGCACACCTTCATGCCATATTTAAATTTGCTGATGACACCCTTGTTGTTGGCCAAATCAAATATGGTATTGAATCAGCATATAGGAGAGAGACTGAAAATCTGGCCGAGTGGTGCCACAACCATCTCTCACTCAAAAGTCAGCAAGACTGATTGCATCACAGCCTATATGGAAACAGAAAGTTCAACAAGTAGTATGGCCCAGTCCATCATGGGTAAAAAAAAAGTCCTCCCGATCATTGAGCACAGTTACATGGAGTGCTTTAGGAATGCAGCATGCAACATTACATACCTACACCATCTCATGTTCTTGATATTTATTGTTTATTGTTTTCATTTGTATTTGCACAGTTTGACAACTTTTGCACGCAAGTCATTTGTCCTACTGGGTGTGGTCTTTCACTGATTGATTCTATTCTGGTTCTTGGATTTACTAAGTGTGCCCACAAGAAAATGAATCTCAGGTGACACACACATGGGTTAATATGTTTGATATTAAGATTTACTTTGAACTTGAGAGTCAAAATTTCAGTTAATATCAAAGGAACTATGATGCCTTCAAACAAGAAAAAACCTTTTTAAGCAGTTGCAAACTTACGTACACTACTATATTGTACAGTGACACAAGTTTAATTATCAACACTAATCTGGAAGGAGAACAATTTCAAAACTTGGAATAAAGGAACAATAAAAATACTGGTTTTCAAGGAATAACAGTTCTTTCATTGACACATCACAAAAATAAAGATTTATGGGTATCCGACTTGAACTAGCCAGTGTTGTTGCACATCACTAAAAACTAAACTTTCCTTGTGCACTTACACACAAGTTTAAGTGGATTAAAAGTAATAGCCTAGATTCATGGCTGGATCAGACTTACTTGGCCAATACATTATACAGATCTACCTGTATATCACAGCAAAATGTCAGATTACTGAATGACCCATCAAGACTACTTCATTCCTTTTACTTAGCAATATTTTGCAATAAGATTTTTTTTATCTCTTTGCACTGTACTGTTGGTCCATGAAAATAAATCTTATTCAGAGAGAATTAAAAATCAAAAAGGTTAGAGATTAAATACAAATTGAACAGAATACCTGACAATCTAGTTAATCTGAAGTGAGAAGCAGGTGGGTGAATGCCATGGTGGGGGGGTGTTGGGAAGAGATAGGGGAGAAAGTTAAAACTATTCCTGCTTCTGAAGATCATACAATTCTCTTGCATTGTTTTATTTTAACATACTGAAAATATCCCAAGCTACTTTATCAGAATGTTAAATTAACTTTGATACAGAACCACACTGTGGATGTTTAACAGATGCTCAAAAACTTGAGGGGGAAAAAGGCAGTTACAAGAAACATCTTAAAAAAGGGAAAGGGAAACAGTAAAGTTTATGAAGAAATACCAAATCACAATTCACTAAAGACAAAGTTGCTTTTGACAGAAATAATATATTTGAAGTTGATCAAAAAGCCAAAACTGAAGCACAGATACTCTGCAAGGTTGCAAAGGTGCAAGATTATAAAGACTGATAGACAATGGAGAGATATAAGGGTAAAAATTTAAAAATAGACATTTCTCAATCATGCAAAAATACAGTTCTCCAAAAACAGACACGATGAGTAAATGGGAAAATTCAAGCTACAGCACGAGCTAGAGTTCTGTGCAACCTTAAGCACAAGGATAGAAACAGAGGCAGCCAATGCTACCCTAGCATACAAGTGTATTAAAAGAATGGGAAAATGTAGGATGACCATTTCAGTAAATATGCCAAACCGAAGTAGAATAGGAAATCTAACATTTACAATTGGTTCTTCCAAGAATGTGTGGTCTCACATATTCCTTCTTATGACATCCATTCATCTAACACCTCAAAAATCAAATGGTTCATTATTCAAGTCTTTGCCATGATTAAATTAGCTAACAAGCTTTCTCCACAACACCAAAATGCAAACCACTATCAATACAATGTTCACCTTTTTAATAATGAATGATGTATGCTACAGTAAAGGGGCAAGGAGCAAACATCAAGTGTGAAAGGAGGAAAATACTGTCAGTAGATCACAAAACAAAAATCCAAGCAAACTGTAACTGATGCCAAGGAAGAAAAATGTTTCCAAATACAAACACACAAAATGCTAGAGGAACTCAGCAGACCAGGCAGCATCTATGGGAAAAATACAGCTGATATTCCAAATACAATTTCATTCCAATGTTTCAAGTATTGCACAACGACCTCCATGATCGAGATTGTACATATATATTGATTTCCTGCCAGGTTGACAAAAATCAGTTGCAAGTTAACATTTCTTGGCAAATTGATGATACTATCTTTTTAGGCCTTCCTAGTTAAAGCATTTGAGGTCAAATGCAAGATTATCTAGCATAACTCTACTGCTAAATGGGTGTTGAGACTAAGATCTGCATGTCAGCAAATAACATTTCACAGTTTTAGTTACACAGTGCTATACAGTTAATTAAACTTAAGCCACAATGTTATAGAAGCAAAAGGACAGTTATAATTATTAACTGGATTAGGTATTATCAATACCAGTAGCTAGTTATACAGATGCTTCTAACTGTAACATAAGAATTGGATTTTTTTTCTGATATGTGCTATTTACCCCAATTATAGCAGCTTTATCTGAGAAATTAGGGTAACACATGATCTCCAAGGCTTGATTCCTATTTTACTTGTTACTAATCAGATTGGACTGCAGTTAGAAAATCAAAATTACAGTTAACGAGCATTTTAAAGAGCCAATGCCATTCTCACAAAAATTAAGATGTAGCATTGATAAATTTCTGTAGTTTTGTGGATTTTTACAAAATTAAAAATATTCAGAATTTGTTTCACGATATTATCATCCTTAATTATGCAATAATGGCTTGACCAAGAAGTTTAGTTGGAAGTTAAATTCCACCAGTCATGACTGCAAAGTGGGACCAAATGGCCTTCTGCAATTCCTTTGTTTCTAGAGTAGAAGAATCTATTGTGACCTCAGACATTTAAACTGCACCCTATCGGTTCCAACAAAAATCACTGTAGTGAACACAAAATCCAAATGATTTCTGTATTATCTAAAATAGGGAGACAGGTAACACACACAAAATGCTGCTGGAACTTAGCAAGCCAGGCAGCATCTACAGAAAAGAGTAAACAGTTAAATTTCAGGCCAAGATACTTCAACAGAACTGGAAAGGAAGGGGGGAGAAGTCAGATGAAGGTGAGAGGAAGGGAGGAAAAAGTACAAGGTGGCAGGTGATAGGTGAAGCTGTGAGAGAGGGAGGGGTGAAGTAAAAGCTGGGAAGTTGATTAGTGAAAGGGATAAAGGGCTGGAGAAGGGGGAATCTGATAGGAGAGGACAGAAGACCATGGAAAAGAGGGAAAGGGGAGGAGTCCGGGGGGATGATAGGCAGGTAAGGAGATAAGGTGGTGGGGGGGGGGAAACAGGAATGAGAAAATAGTGAGGGGGAAGGTTATTACCACAGACAGGTCTTCAGTTAAATAAAGGAAGCGCGAGCCCTCAGTTACACTGTGCCTATAATCTTTGTTCCTAAATGATTCCCTAACAACTGACACAGCAAGATCAGAATAAACATCAGGTTTATTATCACTGACACTGCAAGACAAATATTCGTGTTTGTCAAACATTTGGAATATTCTGTGAGGCTTCGGTCACCTACCTACAGGAAAGATGAGAGTAAGGTTGAAAAAGTACAGACAAAATTTACAAGGATGTTGCTGGGACTGGAGAACCTGAGTTATAAGGAAAGATGGAATAGGTTGGGAATTTATACTTTTGAACACATTAGACTGAGAGGAGAGTTGATAGAGGTATACAAAATTATGAAAGGTATAGATAGGTTAAATGAAAGCAGGCCTTTTCCACCAAGGTTGGGTGGGACTACAACCAGAGGTCATGGCTTAAGGGTGAAAAGTGAAAAATATAAGTGGAATATGAGGGGAAACTTCTTCACTCAGAGGGTTGTGAATGTGGAACAAGCCACCAGCGCAAGTGGTGCATGGAAGCTCAATTTCAAACTTTCAAGGTACATGGATGATAAGGATATGAAGGCCAATGGTCCCAGTGCAGGTCAATGGGAATAGGCAACTTAAAATGGTTCGGAATAGACTAGATGGGCCAAGGGGTCCGTTTCTGTGCTGTGCTTTTCAATAACTCTATTCTATAAGTTAGAAAATAAATAGTGCAAACGAGACACAAGAAGTCTGATGGCCATGGGAAAATAACCTGTTCCTAAAGCTTTCAGTGAGGGTCTTCGGGCTCTTGTATTCCTCGCCAATTATAGTAATGAGAAGATGACTTGTCCCAGATGGCGAGGGTCCTTAATAATGGATGCTGCCTTCCTAAGGCACTGCTTCTTGAACATGTCCTCAATGGTGGGGAAGGCTGTGCCTGTAATGGAGCTGACTGAGTTTACAACCCTTTGCAGCCTCTGGTAAATCTGTGCACTGGAACTTCCATACCTGGTGGTGATGCAATCAGTCAAAATCCTCTCCACCTGTCACCTCTAAATCTAGAGAAATGTTCAAGATTCTTTAGTGTCATACAAAATCCCTTCAAACTTCTTACGAAGTAGAACTGTTAGTATACCTTCTTCAAGATTGTGTTAACATGTTGGATCCAAGATAGATCTGAGATCTGGCACTCAGTAACCCAAAGCTACTCATCCTTTCCACTGCTAACACCTCAACGAGGACTGGTATGTGTTTGCCTAACTTCCCATTCCTCGAGTCCATAAAGAATTCCTTGATCTTTGTGACAGTGAGTGCAAGATTATTGTTGTGATCTCTCTCTCCTTAGGAGCGTGGATCAGTACTTGGAGCTATTATGCTGTGGCCATTACAGAGACTTGGATGGCTCAGGGACAGGAATGGTTACTTAGAGTGCCAGGCTTTAGAGGTTTCAGAAAGGACAGGGAAGGAGGCAAAAGAGGTGGGGGTGTGGCACTGTTGATCAGAAATAGTGTCACGGCTGAAGAAAAGGAGGAAGACATGGAGGGATTGTCTACGGAGTCTCTGTGGGTGGAAGTTAGGAACAGGAAGGGGTCAATAACTCTTGGGCGGTCTATAATAAAAAAAACACCCATTATCGTAACAGGGGTATCAAGGAGCATTATAGTAACAGGGGCATCAAGGAGCAGATAGGGAGACAGATTCTGGAAAGGTGTAATAATAACAGGGATGACACGGTGGGAGATTTTAATTTCCCAAATATCGACTGGCATCTCCTTAGAATGAGAGGTTTAGATGGGGTGGAGTTTGTTAGGTGTGTTCAAGAAAGCTTCTTGACACAATATGTAGATAAGCCTACAAGGAGAGGGTGTACATGATATGGTATTGGGAAATGAACCTGGTCAGGTGTCAGATCTCTCAGTGGGAGAGCATTTTAGAGATAGCATTCTGATCACTATCTCCTTTACCATAGCTTTGGAGAGGGATAGGCACAGACAAGTTAGGAAAGCGCTTAATTGGAGTAAGGGGAAATATGAGGCTATCGGGCAGGAATTTGGAAGCATAAATTGGGAACAGATGTTCTCAGGGAAATGTATGGAAGAAATGGGGCAAAGGTTCAGGGGATATTTGCGTGAAGTTCTGCATAGGTACATTCCAACGAGACAGGGAAAGGATGGTGGGGTACAGGAACCGTGGTGTACAAAGGCTGTTGTAAATCTAGTCAAAAAGAAAAGCTTATGAAAGGTCCAAAAAACTAGGTAATGATAGAGAGCTAGAAGATTATAAGGCTAGCAGGAAGGAGCTCAAGAAAGAAATTAGGAGAGCCAGAAGGGGCCATGAGAAGGCCCTGGTGGACAGGATTAAGGAAAACCCCAAGACATTCTACAAGTATGTGAAGAGCAAGAGGATAAGATGTGAGAGAACAGGATCAATCAAATGTGACAGTGGAAAAGTGTGTATGGAACTGGAGGAGATAGCAGAGGTACTTAAAGAGTACTTTGTTTCAGCAATCACTACGGAAAAGGATCTTGGTGATTGTAGGGATGACTTACAGCAAACTGAAAAGCTTGAACATGCAGATATTAAGAAAGAGGATGTGATGGAACTTTTAGAAAGCATCAAGTTGGCTAACTCACCAGGACTGGACGAGATCTACCCCAGGCTACTGTGGGAGGCGAGGGAGGAGATTGCTGAGCCTCTGGTGATGATCTTTGCATCATCAAAGTGAACGGAAGAGGTTCCAGAGGATTGGAAGGCTGCAGATGTTGTTCCATTATTCAAGAAAGGGAACAGAGATAGCCCAGGAAATATAGACCAGTGAATCTTACTTCAGTGGTTGTTAAGTTGATGGAGAAGATCCCAAGAGGCAGGATTTATGAACATTTGGAGAAGCATAATATGATTAATAGGCAGCATGGCTTTGTGAAAGGCAGGTTGTGCCTTACGACCCTGATTAAAGCTTCTGATGACGTGACTCAACACACTGATGAAGGTAGAGCAGTAGATGTAATGCATATGGATTTCAGCAAGGCATTTGACAAGGTACCCAATGTAAGGCTTATTGAGAAAGTGATGAGGCTTGGGATCCAAGGGGACATTGCTTTGTGGATCCAGAACTGGCTTGCCTACAGAAGGCAAAGAGTGGTTGTAGACGGGTCATATTCTGCATGGAGGTCGGTCAGAGTGGTGTGCCTCGGGGATCTGTTCTGGGACCCCTTCTCCGTACACCACCTCACCACCATCTGAGCTCCTACCAAGTCTTGACAGCGAGTCAAGATCGATTTGGAGGGGAAAAAAAATCGGCACATACACGCATGCGCAAACAACTGCCTGCACAAGACTTCACAGTCACTGTAGCCTTTCTTGGGGTAAACACACGTATAAAGCAGGTGTTTCTCGTAAAAGCGAAAATCCTCTTTGGTTAGTGAAAACAGGTACTAATGTAGGTCTTTCATAACAGCGAGCTGTCGTAAAGCGAATGTTCGAAAAACGGGGGCCACCTGTACCACCTTTGCTGGCAGTGCATTCCACGCACCAACCACTCTCTGAGAAAAACTTGCCCCTGACATCCCTTCTGTACCTACTTCCAAGCAATTTAAAACTACGCCCACTTGTGTTTATCATTTCAGCCCTGGGAAAAAGCTTCTGGTTATGCACATGATCATTTTCTCTCATCTTATAGATTCTACAGATTTGAGTATGTCCACAAGAAAATGAATCTCAGAGTTGTATATGGTGACACATATGCACCTTGATAATAAATTTGGTTTGAACTTTGAAGGAATCCTTTAACCCTCATAATGTTAATGTCTGGCATTTGGACTGATTTGTCTGGACAGTGTACAAAATAAATCCCTTCACTGCATCTTGGGACAATGTGCGAGGAGTGTTCAATGTGTCTGGGCCTGTTCTCACTGGAGTTTAGAAGAATGGGCGGGGGTTAATCTCATTGAAATCTATCAAATGTTGACAAGCTGAGTTAGAGTGGATGTGGAGAGGATGTTTCCCATTGTGGGGGAATCTAGTACCAGAGGGCACAGCCTCAGAATACAAGGACGTCCCTTTAGAATGTAGAAAGAATGGAGGTGAGGAGGAATTTCTTTTGCTAGAAGGCATTGAATTTGTAGAATTCATTGCCACAGATGCCTGTAGAGGCCAAATCATTCAGTATGTAAAGCCAAGGTCGACAGGTTCTTGATTAGTAAGGGTGTCATGGGTTATGGGGTGAATGTAGGAGAATGGGGTTGAGAGGCAACAGTCTTAATGCTTATTTCACACTATCAGTGACAAAAATCACTGCTTTTTGAACACAAACACACACAATTCACATTTCTTAACTGTTCACTCTAAAAATGCCACACAAGTGCACATGATGACACAAGTTAGAAATAAGCACAAGTATCCCAAATAAAGGAAGTGAATCTCTGCTAATTCCTCAATCAGTTTTTGTTCTTGAAGAGTTGTCACAAATAAGCGGCTGCCCTATTAAACCAATGGCCCAATTAAACAAAATCCACTGCATTTTCTTATCTATCAGAATTGCAGTGGAGTAAAAGGAATTACACAAATATGAGAGAAGAGTTGGCCAGAATTGATTGGAAATGAACACTGGCAGGGATGACAATCGAGCAGCAATGGCTGGAATTTCTGGAAGCAATTTGGAAGGCACAGGGTATATACATCCCAAAGAGGAAGAAGCATTTCATAGGAAAGATGACACAACCATAGCTAACAAACGACAAAGCCAATAGAAAAGCCAAAGAGAGTGCACATAGTAAGAGCAAAATTAGTGGGAAGTTAGATTGGGAAGTTTTTAAAAAGGCAACAAAAAAAGTCATTAAGGTAAAGATGGAATATGAAAGTAAGCTGGCCAATAACATTAAAGAGGATACCAGAAGTTTCTTCAGAAACACTAAGTGGAAAAGAGAGGCGAGATTAGATATTGGACCACTGGAAATGGTGCTAGAGAGGTAGTAATGGAGGACAAAAAAAAATGGGAGACAAACTGACTAAGTAATTTGCATCAGTCTTCACTGTGGAAGACACTAGTAGTATGATGGAAGTTCCAAATGTCAGGTGTCATGAAGACTGTTAAGTTGCCATTACTAGAGAGAAGGTTCTTGGGAAGCAAAGGTCTGGAAAGTAGACAAGTCACCTGGACCAGATGGTGTACATCCCAGGGTTCTGAAAGAGGTGGCTGAAGAGATCATGGAAGTAATGGTCTTTCAAGAATCACTAGATTCTGTAATGGTTCTGGAAGATTGGAAAATTGCAAATGTCACTCCACTCTTGAAGGGAGAGAAACAGAATAAAGGAAATTATAGGCCAATTAATCTGACCTTAGTAGTTGGGAAGATGTTGGAGTCAATTGAAATGAGATCTCAGGGTACTTGAAGGCACATGATAAATTGGCCATAGTTAGCTTGGCTTCCTCAAGGGAAAATCTTGCCTGACAAATCTGTTGGACTTCTTTGAAGAAATAACAAGCAGGATAGTCAAAGAAGAATCTGTTGAAGTTGTGTACTTGGATTTTCAGAAGGCCTTTGACAAGGTACCACACGAGACTGCTTAACAAGCTACCAGCTCATAGTATTACAGGAAAGATTCCAGCATGGATAAAGCAGTGGCTGATTGGCAGGAGGCAAAGAGAGGGAATAAAAGGAGCCTTTTCTGGTTGGCTGCACATGACTAGAGGTGTTCCATAGAGGTCTGTGTTGGGACTGATTCTTTTTACTTCAATGACCTGCATGACAGAATTGATGTCTTTGTTGTGAAGTCAATACAAAGATGGACAAAGATAGTGGAAGGACAACACACACAAAATGCTGGAGGAACTCAACAGGCCTGGCAGCATCAATGGAAAAGAGTACAGTAGATGTTTCGGTCTGGGACCCCTCGGTAGAATTGGAGAAAAAAAAGCTGAGTAGATTTTAAAGGTGGGGAGTGAAGAGACAGACAGACAAGGTGATAGGTGAAACTTGAAGAGGGAGGGATGAAGTAAAGAGCTGGGAAGTTAATTGAAGAGATATAGGGCTGTAGAAGGGGGAGCCTGATTTAAGAGCACAGAAGGCCATGGAAGAAAGAAAAAGGGGGAGAACACCAGAGGGAGGCAACAGTCAGGCAAGGAGATAAGGAGAGAGAGGAAAAAAAGGAGATGGAGAATGGTGAAAGGCAGGGGACATTACTGGAAGCTTGAAAAATCAATGTTCATGCCATCAGGTTAGAGGCTACCCTTATGAATTATAAGGTGTTGTTCCTCCAACCTGAGTGTGGCCTCATCACTTCAGTGGAGGAGCCCATGGATAGATATATCAGAATGGGAATGGGAAGTGGAATTAAAATAGGTGTCCACCTTTTTCTGGGAGATCCCACTTTTTCTGGCAGTCAGAGCTCAGCAGTCTCCCAATCTATGTTGAGTCTCACCAACATACAAGAGGCCACACTGGGAGCACCAGACACAATATATAACCCCAACAGACTCACTGGTGAAGTGTCACCTCATCTCAAAGGACTGTTTGGGGCCCTGAATGGGAGGAGGACATCTCCTTTGTTCTGGAGTGAAAAGCCTTATCTTGAGAGTAGATGCAGCAGAGACAGAGGAATTGAGAGAAGGGTGGGAGGGTGAGTAGAGG
The DNA here is from genome assembly GCF_048418815.1 of Hemitrygon akajei. Lineage (NCBI taxonomy): Eukaryota > Metazoa > Chordata > Chondrichthyes > Myliobatiformes > Dasyatidae > Hemitrygon > Hemitrygon akajei. The sequence goes on from NC_133146.1 coordinate 2,088,745, forward strand.
GGCAGGTAGTTTTGAAGAAATAGAGAGGCTACAGAAGGACAGATTATAAGAATGGGCAAAGAAATGGGAAGTTGGAATACAGTGTTGGGAAGTGTATGGTCATGCACTTTGGTAGAAGAAATGAAAGGATTGACAACTTTCAAAATGGAGAGAAAATATATTTAAAAATTAAGGTGTAAAGGGACTTGGGGCTCCTTGCGCATGATTCTGTAAAGGAATATTTGCAGGTTGAGTCTTTGGTGAGGAAGGCAAATGCAATGTTAGTGTTCATTTCAAGAGGACTAGAATACAAAAGCAAGGATGTAATGAACTTTGTGAAGCACTGGTGAGGCCTCACTTGGAATATTGTGAGCAGTTTTGAGTTCCTTATCTTGGAAAGATTGGGCTGACACTGGAGGAACTTAAAAGCAGGCTCATAAAAATGATTCCAGAATTGAATGGCTTGTCATATTAAGAGCTTTTGATGGCTCTGGGCATACACAATTCAGAAGAACGAGGGGCAACGTCATTGAAAACTATCAAATGGTGAAAGGCCTTGATAGAGTAGGTGTGCAAAGGATGTTTCCTATGATGGGAGAGTAAGACCACAGCCTCAGATGAGAGGGTTGGCCTTTTAGAACAATAATGAGGAGGAATTTCTTTTGCCAGAGAGTGGTGAATCTTTGGAATTCTTTGTCACAGGCAGCCGTGGAGGCCAAGTCTTTATGTATATTTAAGGCAAAGGCTGAAAGTTTCTTGATTGATCAGGACATAAAGGGATACACAGAAATAGCAGTGCAGACTCAATGGGCCAAATAGCCTACTTCTGCTCCTATACCTTATGGTCTTTTGGGCATCCTACAAAGATCACACCAAGAGCACAACGTGCAGTGCTGAAGGAGGTGAAAAAGAACCCAAGGTAACAGCAAAGGTCATGCAGAAATCTATAGAACTTCCTAAAGTATCTGTTCATGTGTCCACTATAAAAAAAAACACTGAACAAGAATGGTGTTCACAGGACACCACGGAAGAAACCACTGCTCTCCAAAACAAAACATTGCTGCATGTCTCAAGTTTGCAGAAGACCACCTGAATGTTCCACAACACTTCTGGGACAATGTTCTGTCGACAGATGAGACAAATGTTGAACTTTCTGGAAGAAATGCATACCACTATGTTTGAAGGAACACCAACTCCAAAACCTCATCCCAACTGTGAAGCATTGTGGAATCATGGTTTGGGGCTGCTTCAGGGGCTGGACAGCTTGCAATTATTGAGAGAACAATGAATTCAAAATTGTATCAAGATACTTTACAGAAGATTGTCAGGCTAGCAGTCCGTGACCTAAAGCTTAACAGAAGTTGAATGATGCAACAAGACAACGATCCGAAACATCGGTAAATTAACAGAATGATTTAAAACGAAGAAAATTCATGTTTTGGAATGGCCAAAGAGTCCAGACCTTAACCCAATTGAGATGCTGTGGCATGACCTGAAAAGGGCTGTTCATGCAAGGTATCCCAGAAATATTGATGAACTGAAGGAATGGTCTAAAATTCCTCCTCACCATTGTGCAAGTCTGATCAGCAGCTACAGGAAATATTTGGAGGTTATTGCTGCTAAAGGAGGTTCTACCAGTTACTAAAGGGTTCACATACTGTTTTCAGCCAGTACTGTGAATGATCAAACAATGTGCTCAGTAAAGACAATACAATTGCTTGTGTGTTATTAGTTTAGGCAGGTTGTGTATGCCTATTATTGTGATTTACATGAAGACCAGACCACATTTTATAATGCAAAAAAAAAAACCAGATAATTATAAAGGGTCTTGCAACTGTAATTACAAATCAAACTACTGTTAAAGTAGAAAATGTAGTTTTGTACACTGACCTTTCAACCCAAATCAGAAGCATTATGAACAGCTCAGATTAAGACTGTTAAACCTTTCTTAAAACAGCACATTGCTCCAACTTAGTTCTTAGGCTACATGAGAATACAATATATTAATCTGTTTAACATATCAATCTCAACCAATCAAGGCCTTTGTGATGGATGGTGTGAGCCAAAGGCAAAAAAAGTAGACTTTGGTCTGAAATCAGTTATGTTGAACACAATCTACCTGTAATTGACCTCTAGTACTAAACTGAGGAAGTGCACACTCCCCAAAATTGATAATCTTCAATTAAAAATATAGCACATAACAGTTTTTAAAATGAGGTAGACAAAGATGTACTGAACAACTCAGGAGAGAAAATATTGTACATCTGATCTGCAGTCAATTCCTATCATTTCTCTGTGCTCTCACAAATAATTCCATACTACCATGCAATCAATACACCTGCTTACAACTACAATCTTTGCATTGTACACTTAATACACACATTTTGTTTTTGTTAAGAGTATAAATAGACAATAAGCAGTTTACAATTGAGTTTGCAAAAATGTTGTTTAATATTGCAGAAAAATGTAAACAGATATTTAATTTGATTGACAACCAGTATAAAATGCTTGGCCTAAATTTCATAAATATATTCAGAACCAGCACCTTTGACCTAAAAACTGTACTAAACAAGTTGAATTAATGAAACGCAATAAGTGGAGGGCTGGGGAGGTGAGGAGAGTCAAAAATCTTGCATATTCTACAAAGGTCACCTACCTACAGGAAAAATGTAAATAAGGTTGAAAGAGTACAGAGAAAATTTACAAGGATGTTGCCAGGCCTAAATTGTAAGTAAAGATTGAATAGGTCATGACTTTGTTCCCTAGAATGCAAAAGATTGAAGGGTGATCAGATGGAGCTATACAAAATTATGAGATAGGGTGGTCTGACTAGCGGTGTAGTGGCATCAGCACAGGACTTCAAGGTAGATGGTCCCGAGTTTGAATCCAGCCGGGTCCCAACCTGGGCAGCAGCAGTATCTGCACGGAAGACAGGCCTGCAGACAACCCTATGGACTATCATTTGAGCACTCGACAACTTGATGAACTCAACAAAAGATAGGGTAAATGCATGCAGTTTCTTCTATTGAGGCTGGGTCTACAACCAGAGGTCATGGGTTAAGAATAAAAGGCAAAAATGTTTAAGGGAAACTTCTTCACTCAGAGGGTTGTGAGAGTGTGCAATCAGTCACCACAAGTGGGGAATGTGAGCTCAATTTCAACGTTCAAGAGAAGGTTGGGTATGAAGGGCTATGGTCCAGATGCGGGTCAATGAGACCAGGCAGTTTAAATGGCTTGGCAGGGACTGGATGGGCCAAAGCATTTTTCTGCGACTTTAGACTCTAAAGTTTCTAGCAGAGATATTTAAAATAACCTGATTATCTAAAATACCAATTAACTAAAATTTATACTTTGATTTCCACCAAATTGTTCCATTTAAGTTAACTGAGCTAATTATGGAAACAGCAAGTTTGTTAATACTTATCTGTACCAAATAACATTTATTGATTATGTGCCGTGTCATATGACATGGGTGATTATGGTCTTAACCATGACTGTTTTTGGCAACAGTCTTCAGAGATTGTTTGCCTGGTGTCAGTGGTCATATAACCAGGACTTGTGATGTGCACCAACTGCTCATACAGCCATCTACCACCTGCTCCCATGGCTTCACAGGTCTCTGATCAGAGGTGGGAGAGCTAAGCAGATGCTACACTTTGCCCAAAGGGTAGCAGCCTAGCAGAGGGAAATAGCACCTTACACTTCCTTTGATAAAGACATTATCTCTACTCCACCACCCATACCAAACCTGATAATACAAATATGAAGCAAAAAAGATAATTCAGTTAATAAAAGTTTGTAAAATGTCCCAACGTATCTAAAAGCTGAACACAATAGTGAACAATAATTGAAATGACAAAGGAAGTCACAGGAATATTTTTTTAAAACCATAATAAGAATGCTTGACTCTTTTTTCAGTTCCTATGTCAAACCCAGATTTGCACTTTAATCGACAGATCAAGTTGAAGTTCTGCAATGCTACCACATCTCATCACAAATAAGACCATGAGATAAAGGAGCAGAATTAGGCCATTTGGCCCAAATTCTGCTTTGTCATTTCAACATGGCTGATCCATTTTCCCTCTCAGCCCCAAACTCCTGCTTTTTCCCCACATCTCTTCACGCCCTGACTATTCAAGAATCTACCAACCTCTGCCTTAAACATACCCAATGACTTGACCTCCACAGCCGCCTATGGCAATGAATTCTACAGATTTGCCACTCTCTGCTAAAGAAATACCTCATCTCCATTCTAAAATGACACCCCCACTATTCTGAGGCTGAGTCCTCTGGTATTAAACTCCCCAGCATAGGAAACATCCTCTCCACATTCACTCTATTGAGGCCCTTCAACATTTGACAGGTTTCATGAGGTTACCTCTTATTCTTCTGAATTCCAGTGAGTTCCATGGACAATTAAACAGTCACTGGGAGGGGCTCCAAGAATATCCCTATTCTCAATGTTGGAACCCAGTCTATGACTGCTAAAGACACAGCTGAAGCACTTACAACCATATTCAGACATGGAACAGATGCCATGTCCTAGCTTCCTCCTGAGAAACATATCACAAAGAAACTCTTCTCCAGCCAATATAATTCTGGCTAAAGTTTAAAAACTATTAACTCTGGCTGTAGTTTAAAAAAAAAGTTGAATGCAGCAAAGTCCATGGATCCATATTCCAGCCCAACTATAGTATTGAATACCCATGCTTCAGAAGTAGCTGTACCTCTAGTCTAGCTGTTCTAACAGCACAAGTTTGACAACGTCCTATTTACAACTACTTGTCAAAGTGGGAAGCACCACTGACAACAGCTGCGAAGTCACACTTACCAATAAAGCTACTAAACCAACGTCCAGTTTGGGTTCAACTCAAAACCTCATCAAAACTTTGTTCCATGCCTGGATCCAAGAGTTTGCTTTTGAGGCAAGTGACAGCATTTGACCAAGTGAACATCAAGGGACCCTGATAAAACTAAAGTTATCAGTGGTTGGAGTCACGGCACAAAAGACTACAGCTGTAATTAAATGGAGGTCAACTGCCCCATCGATGCGCGGAAGCCTTTCAGGGCAGTGTGCTTCTTCCATTAAGGTTCAAGGAACAAGGCTGAATATTCACCCTTTGCCTAGATGAATGCAGCTCTAACAAATCTCAAGGTAGATATCATCCAGGACAAACCAACCTGAAATTTGTGCCCCATCCACCTCAATAAAGATTTATTTTCTCCACCACTGGAACACAGTGGCTGCAAAATGCACAATAGTTTTGTGCCTACACTATACTGACAGCACCTCACAACTCAATTACTATCACAAGGACATCACCACCTGCAAAAAAAGTTCAAAGTTCATAAGTAAATTTATTATCAGATTCTCCTCCACGGTGCACACCAACAGGCTTTCTTCATCATTTGATCCAACTCCTGAAACCATTAACCCAGAGTACTTTCAAACAATGGGTCATTAACTTTGAAGAACAATTAAGGATGGGCAATACATACTAGTCTCAGTCCTACCAATGAATAAGTTAAAAATAACTTCTGATTCTTCCACTTTTCTGTGTCAAAAGATCCCCAACTATTGCAAATCATCATACTTACTTCCAACTGATTCCCAAATATCTCATCATGAAAAGTTAACAATAACAAATACAGGATGAAGTAAACTATTTAACATTCTGCTGTACACATATTTCATCTCATTGTACAATTCCCTAAAAGTCAGATGCCTAGTTACCTTTCTCTCGCTGCATCCTTGTGGGGAGCCAAAGAAGAGATTCTTAATTGGGAATCTGCCGTCCGTATCATTTTGGCTATTGAACAGATATTGAACTTTCAAACATCAAACAGTGGAAAAGCAGTTTCACAATAATTTAAATACAATAGTTTGCATACATTTGTTTCATTTTATATAATGAACAGCTGAAATTTCAGAAAAATGTACAGGCAAGTGGCCACTGGAGGGTTAGCCAAATACTGATAAAGTGTTGGCTTTTTAGCAGAGCTTTAAAGGAAAGGAATTTCAAAGTATGATATTAGGTTGCCTGATGGAATTACTATCAAAAGCCAGCAAAGTACAATGATTGAAGGAAGTTTCAGGGACAGGAAGGAGCAAGTCATGGAACATGTCAAACAGATGAGAATTTCAATTCATTGCCTACAAAGATCAGTAAGAACAGATGCAATGGGTGATAAGCTGGTTTGAATGGAATGACAAGCAGCAGAGGTTTAAAAATCACAGAGGAAGTTCATCAACAATTGAAACCAATGGGAACTGAAGGCAACAATATAGAGGTCTCAATTTTAGCAAGATGGATGCTCAGGTGAGAACTGCTACAATGTGGAGGTGAATGTTCTTCATATGGGTATGAAATCCTCTGTGTCCTGATCAAAACGGACACCATGAACCCAAAATATGGTTTGACAAAACAAGCCTGAGGTGGTGAGAGAGGAAGGGCTGTTAAATAGAAATGATAACCAGTCCACCAGTTAACAGGCTGGAAAGTAACTGCAGTCCTTCTATGGCAGGGAAATGAACAGCTAGGCACAATTGAGATAAGATTCAGGACGACAACAGAACTAAAATAAAAATCGGCAGCCTACATGAGCACATTCCAAAGAAAAATGAAAGAGAAGATCCAGATAATCTACCAATACGAACAGCAACAGAATCCAACAATCTCATTCAGAAGGCCAGCACAAGTAGTGGAAAATAAAAAATAGTTCAATGATGATAAATCCCAAAACAAAACAAATACCTAGCACAATATTGTGCTTTAACATTGCATTTCATCATGCCAATGTTGATGTCAATCTACATAAATCCCTTTTGCCTGCATTAGGCCCATATCCCTCTGTTCTGTTCCTATCCAAGTACCTGCCAAAATGCCTTTCACATGCTGTAATTGCATCTGCCTCCACTGCTTCTAACAGCTGTTCCAAATGTTCATCACACTCTGAAAATCTTATTCCTCCATTCGCCTTTAAATTTCTCCACTCTCACTTAAAACTAGTGATCTCTAGACTCCCCAACTGAGGGAAAAGAAAATTTGGCCATCTATCTTAACTATGCTCTTCAGCCTACTGGATTCCAGTGAGGGGAAAAAAACAGCCAATGCAATCTCTCCATTCCTGACAACATCCTGGTGAATATCTTCGGCACTCTCTCTATTGCTACAACATCCTCGTAGTGGCAACCAGAATTATACACAATACGATCTAAGCAATATTTTTGTAGATTGCAATGTGAATCGCAACTCCTATACACAGGCCTCAGCCTATAAAGATAAGCATATCAATTGTCTTTTTCAATATTCATCACTTGCAGGGATCTATGATCTTGCACTCTATGTTTGTCTGTTAATCAACTTGAGTTGAGGGTCTTGCTCAGTACCTGCCATTATTTCTATATGTACTAATGGAATTTGACTTCTCAAAATGCTTGGCTCACACATGCCTAGACTAAATTCCACCTGCCACTGCTCTATCTAATATTGCTGCTGATCTATTTCCCATTAAGTTTATATCCTGGCTCCAATCCCTGCAACACTACTTTTCACAGATTTCCAAATACACGTCTACCACTACCCATTACCCAGCCAAATATGGATCCAGTAGTACACCAATATGCCTCAGATCCCTTGTGCCTTCTGGTCCAATCTACCATATGGAAGCTTGTCAAAAACTTTACTATAGTCCACATGGGCAACATCCATATCCCTGTCTTCAGCAATCTTTCGTACCTCCTCAAAAAAAACCTCATGGTCATCATGCTACAACCACAGATATAGTAGATCTTGTTTAACAGTTTGGACAGGTGCTGTGACAGAAACAAATCTAATTGGAGCAGCTCCAACATGCAGTTGAAGAAAGAAGAAAAAAACAATTTGTTCAAGGATTACTGGCAATAACTTTAAAGGATATGTTGAGAAAGGCCCTGAAATCCAGTGAATTTTGGCAAAAATGATGATGAGTTTGATGTAGACCAGACAGATCTGGTGACAGATGGTTAAATCTGCTGTGCACTGAATATGCTTAAAGTGTCATGACATTTAAAAGAGGGAAGATGGGGATAATTCCAGCAAAATTAACAGGACAGTAAAATAAAAATCTCATTGAAGACATCAAAGGCAAGGCAGTAAATGGAGATCAGCAGTAACATAAATAACATGGCAAATGGAAGGATAAAGACAAAGCAAATGACATTTTTTTAAAATGATTTCAGGATGAGTTATTTTCCAACAGAGGTCACAAAAGTTTTGAAGGTAGATTGGCAAAGGTAAGAGATGAGGAATACAAGGAAGAAATAGAAACTAATTAAGACAATCATAGTATAAAGTCCACTTAATTTGACAAAACTGAACTATTTATGAATATGAATACAGGAGTTTAATAGGAAAGTAGTTCCAAGGTAACAGAAGCAATGAAACCAGAACAGAAAAAACAAAGTAAATTGAGATTGAAATCACAATGAAAAGGTTGAAAGGTTGGAATATAGCAATCAGACAAAAATAGAGATGGGAAAGAGGTCTGTGAAAGGATGGGAAAAGAGTGGAAACAGACAGGTTGCTTGAAATACAGCATGAAAGAGCCATATATGCTAATGGGGACTGTTGGGAAAACAGGAATACCAATGGTGTAAAATTGGTGATATGCAGGCTAAATTTTGTTCAAGGTGATGATGTCAATCCAAGGCTATAGACAACAAGGTCACTGTTTGTCATAGTAAAAGTTTTCTGTGGTCCAGCGATAAGTGTGGCTCCATTTCAATGGTGCCATCCGTAATGAGTTTGTACATTCTCCCTATGAACTGCGTGAGCTTCCTCCAGGTGCTCTGGTTTCCTCCCAGAGTCCAAAGACATACCTGTTAGTTTAATTGGTCATTATAAATTGTCCTGTGATTACACTAGCGTTAAATAGGTGGATTGCTGGGCAGTGTGACACAATGACCAGACACAGCACAGCAACAGACCTAAACTAAATAGCCCCAAACTTTTGCGCCCTAAGCCCAAGACTCACACATACCGTAGTTCATTTTGTTCTTGAATGCACTGAGATATGTAAAATTATTTAGGATCAACTGCATTCCCACAATTAGTCCTTCAAAATGGGAACACTGAAAACACTCACCAGATTGGATGACATCTCTACAGAAAGGATCAGATGCCTCTTCAAAATTATAATAAAATTTAGATGACACTTAACACCATTCTCTCTACAAATTGCTGTGCTGCCTTACCTGTGTAGATCCCATATTTACTGTTACTTCAATCAGTCAGCATGATTTACTTTGCTATTGTAGATCCTAAAACATTTTTTGAAAGCCAGCACCAGCTCAGTATCAGGAATTTATTTTCCAATATTGCCATGATGTACTAAACAAGGACAGATTCAGCTATAACATTATGGTTTCCAAATGTAGCAAACATCTTAAAGCACAAATGCTTTGGTGTGAAAGACTGCATCTGAACCTGCCTTATTACATGTCATTAAAATAATTTTACAGAATTAGTACCACTTTTCTGCCAGTCTGCTACAACTTGACAATTGTATAGAAATAAACACTTCACTTGCAAACACTTCAGACAATATGACAAAACAGTCAACATTTCTTCTATCGACCCAAGTCTGCAGCTGTACCAAGATATTGGTCACACATTTAAATATAAGAAATGTGGCACAATTTGCAGTGCCTTCAGTAGGTTGAGGTATACAAAATGCATCAACTTTGCTCTCTAGTATAAAACAAAAAAAAACTACCTAAAAATCCTAACCCCCTCCACAACCAAACATAGCTTGTAGGCGCCACTCTTAATCAATGCTTACATGTTAATATTTTTAAAGTCTTATTATTTACAAAAACGGTTATCAGACTTAAATTTCAGTCTTCAAAAATAGTCACTTCGTTCGTCGTCCAGGGTAGGGAAGGAGTCTTATTTCTTTCTTCCCCGCCCCTTTTCCTTTTGCTGCTGAATAAACACGTTAAAAAGCCCTGCCAATCGAGTCACCTCAGGACATGCCGAATCTGCGCCGACTTGACACGAAAAGGGAAATCAAGCGTATTTTAAAATAAATGTATATTACAACAATGTGCATTTCCGCTTTTATCGGTTCCCACAACAGAAACTCGCCCTCACACCAAACAACGCCCATCCCAACCAGCTGGCCAGCCGCACTGGGTGCACCCACTGCCTTTACCTGTGCCTGAGTGAGTGGCGAGCCTCTCCCGGGGCAACGCTTTTCTGTCCTGTCCCTCTCGGCCGCTCGGTCTCCCCGAAGGCCCAGGCCCACTGACAACCCGGTCAGCCGTAGGGCAACAACGGCCCAGTCAGTCTCCCACAGCTGCCACCCAGTTCCCTCTCGCCTGCTGCTGCCGGTCGGCCCCCCGCAAACCTCCGGGTTCGGCGGCCGCCTGTAAGCAGAAGACGCGTGTATTTTTATGTATACATATATATATATATAACTCAAGCCTGAGTCAGGCACTGCTCTACCAGCGCTCCGCCAACACTCACACCGACTGAGCTCGGGGAGACGCTGCGCCTCCCAGGCACCAGCCCTTCTCCCCCGTACCGACGTGATTGCGTCACCGTACCGATTAGGTCATCGCGTAGCGAGCCTGGGCTCGCTCCTTCGAAAGCGCGCCTGTCGGGATCGCGCTGGAGAACTTCATGGGTCGACGTGCACGACCTATCACAGAGATAGGTGGACAATGAAGCAGTGTAGTTGTTAAATTTTTTTAGTGAATGCCAAGTATGTATTACCCCTCCTTAATTGTCCTTGAAAAGGTATTGGGGTTTTTTTTTAAACTTGGATCCAGCTCATTCAAGCTAAATAAGCTGCCCACTTAAGAACTGCCGGTATTCCTCAAACCATTTCCTAACTACATACCTGGCCAAATGTCTTTGAAATTTGCAATTGTAGCTCCCTCTACCCTTTCCTCGGGTAGTTGGTGTGGTGAACTACATATACCAGTGTGGTTTGCTCCCAACAGACCCCTGCTGACTGCTCCTGTGGCTCCTCCCACAAACCCCTGTATACGTCTCAGAGTGAGTTATTGATGGTGCATCAGTTGGTTCCATACAATTGCCACCCTGTGTGAAAAACGTGTCCCTCAGATTCCACAAAATGCTGGTGGAACAGCAGGCCAGGCTGCATCTATAGGAAGAAGCACTGTCGACGTTTCAGGCCAAGACACTTCGTCAGGACCAGCATTTTGTGTGTGTTGTTTGAATTTCCAGCATCTGCAGACTCCCTGGTGTTCCCTCAGATTCCCATCCTTTCTCCTTTTAAATTTATGTCCTTTAGTTTTAGACTCCTTTCCCTGGTAAACAGATTGTGGCCCTATATATGTACTGATAATCTTATACACCTCTTTAAAAAGTCACTCTTTAATTTAGAAAAAGCAATCTCAGATACCACACAATGCTGTAAAGGTGGTTGCTTCACAATTTAGACCCAGCTTGCCCCATAGCTCCAGCAACCGAGGTTCAAATGTAACTTCCAATGCCATGTCTTCTGCCCAAGTACTCCTACCTTCTCCCACAAGCCTAAAATGTGCTGGTTGCTAGGCTAATTGGCCTTTGTAAAATTATTAATGCTTGGTTTTCATATGCATACCAATTTATTCATAGATCTGTAAATGTTTAGAATTTGCAAAATAAAAGGTTTGTAAATGATCAATCATTCAACACATTTTTGATGTTCAGGGAATCAAGATTTATGGGAATCAGACAGGAAAGAGGATGAGATAAACAACCATGATCTTACTAAATCATGGAGAAGATGGTAGAATATTGTCTTCTATTTCTTCAGTTCCTTGTTCTTAAAGGTTGTTGCTAGTGATATCTTGGCATTACCAGCTGCCATCTGGAGAAATCTCCATTCAAAAGACAAAAACAAAGCTGCAGGAAGTCCTATAAACCTTCTGATTCACACAACTGAATAATTTTAATTTTGCATCTAGAAAATACATCATTGTAGTTCTTATTAAATCAGAATCAGATTGTCACTGACATATGACATTGTTTTGCAGCAGGAGTTCAGTGTAAAGACATAAATAGCTATAAATTACAATAGTAAATAGAGCAAAATTGAATACCGAGGTTCTTAATAATGCATTCTTTGGGTATTGCCCCTTGATGGTGAGAAGGTGGTGGCTGTGATGGAGTTGGTTGAGTCTACGACCTTCTGTAATATTGTGATCCTGTGAATTGGAGCCTCCACAACAGTCTGTGATGCAACCAGTCACAAGGCTCTCCACTAGATATCTATATAAATTTGTAAGTCTCTTTGGTGACATATCAAATCTCCTAAAACTCCTAATGAAGCAGAGCCACTGGCATGACTTCTTCATGATTGCATCAATGTGTTGATCCTTTGAGATGTTAACACTCAGTAACTTGAAGCTGCTCATCTGTTCCACTGATGACCTCTCAGTGAGGTGTGGGTTCTTCCGACCTCGCATTCCTGAAGTCCACAATCAGTTCCTTGGTCTTATTGACATTGAATGAAAGGTTGTTGTTGCAATACCACTCAAATAGCTGCTCAAGTTTATTGTCAGCTGATTGTATATGTACACAATCAAATGAAACAACATCCCTGCAGACCATAGTGCACCCACAAAACATATATCACACAGCACATAAAACTAAATATTATCACAAATAAGTTAATATAAATCAAAATGCATGTGAAGTGTGCTGCTCGCTGTTCTAGTGACCAGACCTGGAAGGTGGCAGGGTATTCATTAGTCTCTGGGTGAAGAAGCTGTACCCAGTCTGGCAATCTTAGTCCTGATGCTCCTGTACCTCCATCCTGATCATAGTGGGTCAAAGAGACTGTGGGATGGGTGGTAGGGATTTCTGAGATTTCTTCCATATAACCATATAACAATTACAGCACGGAAACAGGCCATCTCGGCCCTTCTAGTCCATGCTGAACGCTTACTCTCACCTAGTCTCAATGGCCCACAATCAGCCCATAACCCTCCATTCCTTTCTTGTCCATATACCTATCCAATTTTACTTTAAATGACAATACTGAACCTGCCTCTGCCACTTCTACTGGAAAGTCGTTCCACACAGCTACCACTCTCTGAGTAAAGAAATTCCCCCTCGTGTTACCCTTAAACTTTTGCCCCCTAACTCTCAAATCATGTTCTCTTGTTTGAATCTCCCCTACTCTCAATGGAAAAAGCCTATCCACGTCAACTCGATCTATCCCCCTCATTATTTTAAATACTTCTATCAAGTCCCCCCTCAACCTTCTACACTCCAAAGAATAAAGACCTAACTTGTTCAGCCTTTCCCTGTAACTTAGCTGCTGAAACCCAGGTAACATTCTAGTAAAACTTCTCTGTACTCTCTCTATTTTGTCGATATCTTTCCTATAATTCGGTGACCAGAACTGTACACAATACTCCAAATTCGGCCTTGCCAATGCCTTGTACAATTTTAACATTACATCCCAACTCCTATACTCAATGCTCTGATTTATAAAGGCCAACATACCAAAAGCTTTCTTCACCACCCTATCCACATAAGATTCCACCTTCAGGGAACTATGCACCATTATTCCTACATCACTCTGTTCTACTGCATTCTTCAATGTCCTACCATTTACCATGTATGTCCTATTTGGATTTGGATTTGGATTTCTTCGGGCCCTTCATACATAATACTCCGGGTAAATGTCGCAAATAGGGGAGAGGGACACCCCAGTGATCCTCTCAGCAGTTTTTACTGTCCTCTTTAGGGTCTTGTGATCCGATGATTTGCAGCTTCTGTACCACACGATGATGCTGCTCCTGTAGAAAATTGTTAGATTGGGAGCAAGCAGCCTTGCAAGCCCCAATCTCCTCAGAAAACGTCGATGCTGCTGTGTCTTCTTGATTAATGAGCAGGTGTTGTAGGTGCAGGTTATATCTTCCATTATGTGCACAGCAAGGAACTTTGTACTGTCATTGATGTGCAATGGAGAGTGGTCAACCCTTGCCTTCCTGAAGTCCACAATCATCCCTTTTGTCTTCTCCACACTGAGACTCAGGTTGTTGTTTTGCACGATTTGACAAGCCTCTTTACCTTCTCTCTGTATGCCCATTTATCATTTTTGCCAATGAGGCCAGCCACTGTTGTATCATCACTGAATTTGAGGATGTCGTTTGAGCTGAATCTGGCAGTGCAGTTGTGAGTCAGCAGCACAAATAGCCATGGACTGAGCACACAAGCCTGGGGGGCCACCACTGCTCAGTGTGATGGAGCTAGAGATGTTGCTGCTACCTTGGACTTCAAGGGACTTTCCATCAAGAATTCCAAGATCCAGTTACAAAGAGGGAGATCCAATTACAAAGAGAGGGTGTTGAGCCTGAATGTGGAGAGTTTACCCACCAGCCTTTGAGGGAATGATCATGTTAAACACCAAACTGAAATCAATGAACAACATCCCACTCAAAGCATTTAATGATTGTTGAGATCAGCGCACTGGGCAGTAATTGTTTAGGCCAGTGACTGTCGCTCTCTTGGGCACCAGTATGGTGTTGATACCTTGAAGCCTGCAGGGGCATGTTCTGTTGCAAAGATATCTTAAGATGTCCATTAAGAACTTTATTAGCTGGGCCACATAGTCCTTCAGCACCTGAGCAAGTAGGCTGTATGGCTCTTCAGTTTGCAAGGGTTTACCCCGACTAGGATACTCCTCACCTTGACTGTGGTCAAGCAGGGTGCCCTCGGGGGAAGAGGGTTTTTCCTCGATGTCATGTCATTCATTGCATCAAATTGTGCATAGAAAGCATTCAGCCTATCAGAAAGGGAGGCACACAGGCTGGACTTGTAATCTGTTATAATTTTTATACCTTGACACATGCACCATATGTCCCTGGTTTGACAAAGGTATCTGTGAATTTTCTGTGAGTACAGTCGCTTTGTCTTCCTGATGACATGGAAGAGCACAGCTCTTGCTAACCTTACAGTTGCCTTATCCCACAACCTGCAGGCAGCGTTCTGATCCCCAAGCAGTGCACAAACCTCTGCAGTCAGTCATGTTCCCTGATTTGCACTGGCAGTCCAGTGCTTAATCACAGCAGCACCCTATATAGCCAGTCACTGATGCCGCACATTCATCAGTGCTGACGTGATGATTGTACTTCACCACCTCCCTGAACAAGCTCTAGTCCGTGCGTTTGGAACAGTCCTGCAGTGCTGAGGTGGCACATTCTGACCAGGTCCTGACCTCCGTGGTTTGACTCGTTTATCCAGTGGTCTGTATACAGGGACTAGCAAAATGGATGTATAGTCCGAGTATCCAGGGCGAGGGCAGGAGGCAGCTTTGCAGGCTCCACAGCCTTGATTATATTTTCTCCTCTGGTTGTGAAGTTCACATGTTGGTAGAACTTTGGCCGGACTGTTTTTAGCTTGGCATGATTGAAGTCACCGCCAACAATCAAGTCAAGTCAAGTCAAGTCAACTTTTATTGTCATTTTGATCATAACTGCTGGTACAGTGCATAGTAAAAATGAGACAACGTTTTTCAGGACCATGGTTTACATGACACAGTACAAAAAACTAGACTGAACTACATAAAAAAAACAACAACACAGAGAAAGCTACCTAGACTACAGACCTACACTGGACTGCATAAAGTGCACAAAAACAGTGCAGGCATTACAATAAATAATAGACAGGATAGTAGGGCAAGGTGTCAGTCCAGGCTTGGGGTATTAAGGAGTCTGATAGCTTCGGGGAAGAAACTGTTACATAGTCTGGTCGTGAGAGCCCGAATGCTTCAGAGTCTTTTCTCAGACGGCAGGAGGGAGAAGAGATTGTATGAGGGGTGCATGGGGTCCTTCATAATGCTGTTTCCTTTGCGGATGCAGCGTGTAGTGTAAATGTCTGTGATGGTGGAAGAGAGACCCCGATGATCTTCTCAGCTGACCTCACTATCCGCTGCAGGGTCTTGCATTCCGAGATGGTGCAATTTCCGAACCAGGCAGCTCAGGACACTCTCAATACAACCCCTGCAGAATGTGATGAGGATGGGGGGGGGGGGGGGGGTGGGAGATGGACTTTCCTCAGCCTTCGCAAAATGTAGAGACGCTGCTGGGCTTTCTTTGCTATGGAGCTGGTGTTGAGGGACCAGATGAGATTCTCCGTCAGGTGAACACCAAGAAATTTGGTGCTGTTTACAATCTCTACCGAGGAGCCGTCGATGTTCAGCGGGAAGTGGTCCCTGAAGTGCCCTCCTGAAGTCAACAACCATCTCTTTTGTTTTGTTCACATTAAGAGATAGGTTGTTGGCTCTGCACCAGTCCATTAGCCGCTGCACCTCTTCTCTGTAAGCTGACTCGTCGTTCTTGCTGATGAGACCCACCATGGTCGTGTCATTGGCGAACTTGATGATGTGGCTCAAGCTGTGTGTTGTAGCACAGTCATGGGTCAGCAGAGTGAACAGCAGTGGACTGAGCACAGAGCCCTGGGGAGCCCCCGTGCTCAGTGTGATGGTGTTGGAGTTGCTGCTCCCAATCCGGACTGACTGAGGTCTCCCAGTCAGGAAGTCCAGGATCCAGTTGCAGAGGGAGGTGTTCAGGCCCAGTAGGCTCAGCTTTCCAATCAGTTTCTGAGGGATGATTGTGTTGAATGCTGAACTAAAGTCTATGAA
This sequence comes from Hemitrygon akajei, assembly GCF_048418815.1. NCBI lineage: Eukaryota > Metazoa > Chordata > Chondrichthyes > Myliobatiformes > Dasyatidae > Hemitrygon > Hemitrygon akajei. The sequence continues at coordinate 2,105,371 of NC_133146.1, forward strand.
CGGCATCCGAATGTATGTGTCTTTTTTGTCCAGGTGGAAGATGGTGGCAATGGCGTCATCTGTTGAGCGGTTGGGACGGTACGCAAACTGCAGGGGGTCCAGTGAGGGGGGGCAGCAGGGTTTTGATATGCCTCATGACGAGCCTCTCGAAACACTTCATGATGATGGATGTAAGTGCAATGGGACGGTAGTCATTTAGGCAGGACACTGAAGACTTCTTTGGCACGGGGACGATGGTGGTGGCCTTGAAGCATGTTGGAATAGTGGCGCTGCTCAGGGAGATGTTGAAGATGTCAGTGACAACATCTGCTAGCTGGTCTACACATCCTCTGAGCACTCTACCAGGAATGTTGTCTGGTCCAGCAGCCTTCCGTGGGTTGACCCTGCACAGGGTTCTTCTCACATCGGCCACGGTGAGACACAGCACCTGGTCATTTGTAGGAGGGGTGGACTTCCTCGCCACCACATCATTATCCGCCTCAAACCGGGCGTAGAAGTTACTCAGCGCATCTGGGAGGGAGGCGTCACCTGCACAGTCAGGTGATGTTGTCTTGTAATTGGTGATGTCCTGGATGCCCTTCCACATGCGCCGCGTGTCACCGCTGTCCTGGAAGTAACTGTGGATTAGCTGGGTGTGTGCACGCTTTGCCCCTCTGATGGCTTGGGATGGTTTGGCCCTTGTTGTTGTTAGGGCTGCCTTGTCGCCTGCTCTGAAGGCGGAGTCGCAGGACCTCAGCAGCACACGCACCTCTGCGGTCATCCATGGCTTCTGGTTGGCACGTATAGTGATGGTCTTGGACAGAGTAACATCATCAATGCACTTGCTGATGTAGCTGGTCACTGATGCTGTGTACTCCTCTAAGTAGGTAGAGTCGCCATCGGTTGCAGCCTCCCTGAACATGTGCCAGTCAGCGTGCTCAAAGCAGTCTTGAAGAGCAGAGATGGCTCCTGCTGGCCAGGTTTTCACCTGCTTCCGAACTGGTCTGGAGCACCTGACGAGCAGTCTGTATGACGAGCGGTCTGTAACAGAGATGTGGTCTGAGTATCCGAGGTGGGGGTGGGGCTCTGCCCAGTAGGCATCAGGGATGTTTATGTAAACCAGGTCCAACACGTTCTCCCCCTCATTGCAAAGTCCACATACTGATGAAATTTGGGAAGCACTGACTTAAGGTTCGCGTGGTTAAAATCACAGGCGACAATAAACAGACCATCAGGGTGTGCGTTCTGCAGTTCGCTAATAGCCCCGTACAGTTCACAGAGCGCCTCCTTAGCATTAGCGCTGGAGGGAATGTAGACACCGAATATAAGGACAGAGGTGAATTCCCGTGGCAAATAAAATGGTCTGCATCGAACTGCCACTAACTCCACTAACGATGAGCAGTGTCTGGAAACCAGCACAGAGTACTTACACCATTCCGTGTCGATGTAAACATAGACACCGCCACCGCGAGTCTTACCGGAGACAGCTGCATCTCTGTCCGAACGAAACAAAGCTAGCCCGTCTAGCTGGATGGCAGCGTCCGAAATCCCATCAGTGAGCCATGTCTCTGTGAAGACAAACACAGAGCAAACTCTGTACTCCCGCCGAGTATTACGTTGGAGTTGGATGTAGTCCATTTTATTGTCCAGGGAGCAGACATTGGAGAGCAGAATGGATGAGAGAACCAGCCGGCTAGGGTTTGCTTTTAGCCTGGCACGGACCCCTGCCCGTTTGCCTTGCTTCTGCTTCCTCGCACATTGCTTTCGACATCTCCATCTCTGGCTACCAGCATCAGGTGAGTCCGAGGAATGTAGGCCCCTCAGCAAGCCGATGTCGCGTAATTCAGCCAGCAGATCTTTGTGAAAGTTTGTTTTTGGGCGATCTCTGTATTGTAGTAGTATCTGGCGATGGTAGATAGCTGCTCTGTTATCCATGTGCCCTAATCGAAAATTGTGTATCAAACTTAAAACAGAAAATTAAATTAAAGTAACACCAGGTCTGAAAGGCCGCTGCTGCCATGCCGCGCCACCTGGAACAATAAAGAAACCATCAGAATGAGTGACTTGAAGGTTGCAGATAGCACAGTAGAGCTCCTGCAAAGCTTCCCAGCATTAGCACAGGGAGAATGTAAACAGCAACAATCACAATGGCAGTGAATTCCCTCAGTAAGTAGAAGAGCCTGCACTTCACCATTAAAACTCTATATGTGGTGAGCAATGGGCCGTTACTACCCAGTTCAAACACCAGGTCTCATTGACACACAGACCTCCTCTATGGGTCTTACCAGAGGATGCAGCATTTCTGTTCACCTGAAAGGGTATTAGACCTTCTAGCTGGATGGCTGGGTCTAGAGTGATGTTCTGGAACCCTGTTTCTATCGGGATGAGTGTACAGCAGTCCCTCATCTCCCAATGGTTCACATGCAGATGCAGGTAATTCAGCTTATTTTCTAGTGATCAGATGTTAGCGAGTAGAGTCACCGGGAGTGTGGGCCTGCAGGTCTTGCTCAAATACTGGCACACTTACCATGTTCCTGTGTTCTCGTGCATCAGCCATGATGCAGAGTGATGACCTACTCCATGTGTTAGGCCGTAACTGCACAGCGTCTTCACTATCCAGCTTACTAGTGCCAGATTTGAGTCCTGCCAAAAGGTCTCAGCCCGAAACGTTGACTGCACTTTTTCCATAGATGCTGTCTGGCTTGCTGAGTCCCTCCAGCATGATGTATGTGTTGCAGATTTTAGTATGCTTTATGATCAGCAGTGATTTTCAATCATAGAAATTATGAACAGGATGATAAATTTCACCATTGATTGAAGCTGGAGATGCTGCTGTGACCATGCACACTGCCATCTTGTGATCTATCTCACTCCAGTAAGCGTCTTCATCACCATCTGAGGTTTTACCAACAACAGTTGTGTCAACATATCATCAGCAAATTTTGTAGATGGCGTTTGAGTTGCTATGCTGAACAAACAAATTATCAAATGAATATATTTCAGAATCAGTTTTTGGGGCAGTATAATAGTGTAGTGGTTAGCACAATGCTTTACAGTTCCAGCAAACTGGGTTCAATTCCTGAAAAACTTGTAAGGAGTTTGTACATTCTCCCCAGTCTCCTCCAAGTGCTCCAGTTTCCTCCCACAATCCAAAGACGTAATGATTGGTAGGTTAGTTGGTCACTATAAATTGTCCCATGATTAAAATCAGGGGTTATTGGGCAGTGCAGCTTGGAGGGCCAGAAGGGCCTATACCACACTGTATATCAATACATAAGTAATATCAGCAGCACACATTGTGCATTTTGGTGATTTTCAACACTTATTTACTAAATGTATAATTTAGATTATGATTTCTTTTATTTTAGCAAATTGTAATATTTTTTGAGTAGCTGTTTTTATCCCTTCCTGATTTGTATGTACTATTACTATCCATACATGATTAGTTTCCAGGACTGAATTTTGGCCTAATCAGATATAGATTTTCTAAATTAATAAAGCACTTTTCTTTTATAATGTCAGGCCTATCCTTCAAAGTGCAATGTTTGGTTACTCCAAAAGTTTAGAATGTTGATTTTCATTACTTTTGGGAAACAAAACTTGCAAATTATCAGTTGTTTATATATTTCACTCTTCAAGGCTCTGCCAGCTGTGGAGATTGTTTTCTAATTACAGAATTCTCAACACATTCTTTTTATTTTGCTTTTAAAGCTTTCAGAAGTGTCAATATGCAAAAACTAAGCTCATAGCTGCATTCTAATAATACTTGGACAGTAACCCAATGTGAAGTTTCATGTGAATTGTGATCCTGACAGTTGAAATGGAAGTCCATACTCATTCTGTGAACTTGGACTGGAGTTGGAAAGAGGAAGATGGAATGCTGCCTTGCCTACTGATCGCCAACATTTTTTGTTTTTATTCCAGGATCTACACTTTTCACTTTTAACTGGTTTGGATTAGATTTGCTCTAATTTATTAAATGATATTTAAACTATTCCTCTGACCTGCAGGACCAGGAACCTTAAAGTTATGGTTTCAAAGTAGAAATCACAAGTTTGCATTTTGTCAAGACCTCTCATTGAATTTTCAATTTCACAGAGGTGTGAGTGCTTAGCTGTTGACAATATTCTCAAGGTGGAAATGGATGAATCGTTAGAGAATCATCTAATGCTACAATCAGAATGAGAAGTGGATTTAGTGAGATTAAAAATGGAGACAGATTCTTCAGCTATTGAGTCCACACCAATTCCCAGGATTCTGACAACACAAATTGTTTAATTTTACATCGGCCAATTAACCTATCAACCTGCCCATGGGAGGGAATTGGAACGTCCTGAGGAAACCTCATGGTCTCATGAAGAATGTGCAAATGCCACAGACAGCACCTGGATTCAGGATGGGACCTCAGGCACTGTGAAGCAGTGGCTCCAGCAGCTGTGCCAGTATTTTTTCCCCAAGGCACAGGATCAGTTGTGACCTTAATGAGGAGCAGAGTATGTGGCAAGGACTGTAGTCCTTCCTGCTTTGTTTATATATTCTTACAAAAAGAGGAAAGGGCGAGACATTTAAATGTAAATATGAAAATATTAAACTTAAGAATTTAGAATAGCAAAGGGAGGGCAAAAGAAAAGTATAAAAATAGTTTTAGATAAAATATGGTTTGCAACATATGATGGCAGAGAGTTAAGCAATCTATCTGCAAGAAATCTTTAAAAGCAAAGAACTGCTGAAATAATCTGAAGGTTAGGCAGTATCTGTGCAAAGAGGAACTAGGTCAAGCTTCCTTTTAAACTGATCTCTGCTCTTAACCTCAAATATACCTACTCACTCTTTGGTTTAAGTCTATTTCACACTATTAGTGGATCACCTCATATCCGTGGCCCTAATTGAAAACAAGTTCTCTACACTACCCTGGCAATTCTTTCATAATCTTATATGGTCACCCCTTGGTCTGCTCTTTTCTTTAACGGAAATGAACTCCTGTATGTTCAATATTTCCTGAGGGATACAACCTCTCAGTTTTGGTAAATCTCAGTTACAGATTCTTCATGGTTTTCCTTTCTAACTGGTAAAGCACAGAAACACAGTTTCTGCAACAGTCTTACAATCTACAGGTGATAGTTAAAACTTTTGTTAAGCTGTCTCTTGTATAACACACATTTTTCATCAATATGATGTATAAATATGCAGATTTAAAACTACCATTGCAATGAAATAAGAAAAGAACAATTGATTTGGATCAGTTCTTTAAGCTTTTCTAACCATTGTTATCTGCTAAGGATGTCATCAATAAACAATGCCCTGGTGAATAACATTTCAAACATGCCATGGAAATTCGGGAAACATTAATGTTATTGCTGTCGACAATAAATTTGACAGCAAGTTATTGTCGAACAGTTGCGACAACAGTTGCTGTTCGACAATAATATCAAAGTTCCAGGGATCTTACTAGTAGCCTGAAAAGATACGTTCAACAATCCTTTGGTGAAGCTACTTAACCATAACTCCTGTTATGCTTGTCAAGGTCCTGTGAGACTGACTTGCCCAAGCATGTGGTGACCAAGGGCATATTAGAGGATGGAAAATGCACAGCTTAGTATTCTGTCTGTTGATGGAGACATTAGAAATTTCGAGCATGACTATTGGCAAATACTCCTCTTTTTCTTCTTCTCATTTCTCCTCCTTTTTCTTAAGAAAATAATCAAAGATAACTTTCTTCTATTCCAGTACTATGATTCCAAGGTGACTAATGAGGATGAAGTGGGAAGTGTAGATTCTTCTGGAGATGGGGCAGATAGTGGCTAATGGGGTGGGCAGGGGTTAGTATATGAGGTGACTTTACTTACCCCAGCACTAAGCTGAATTCCACAACCTATGGACTCACTTTCAAGGACTCTACAACTCTTATCTCAATATTATTTACTACTTAAATATCTATTATTATTATTCTGTTTTGCTTTTTGTATTTGCACAATTTGTTGTCTTTTGCACATTGGTTGTTTGTCCATATTTGTTTGTGTGTAGTTTTTCATTAATTCTATTGTATTTATTGTGAATAGACACAAGAAAATGAATTTTCTTGTATAAGTATATGAAAGTATATGGTGACATATATGTACTTTGATAATAAAATTACTTTGAATTTTGATCTGCTCCTTCTGCCACTTACACAGACCCTCGGTACATTCCTGCTACACATCTTCAAGGTTCTCAATATCGTTCCGAATGATCTTTGCATACTTTCTTCAAAGAGGCTTTGAGCATATTCCTGATTTTCTTTTCATCTGGTCACCTGGTATTTTCTTCCCAATCCCATATTTTGGAATAGAGTGTCTGTTTCCGGAAGCTGGTGTCAAGCTTGTGAACAGTGAGGCCTGGGTGTAAAAATGAGCATAATTTTAGATAAAATATGGTTGCAAAAAATTATAGCAGAGGGTTATGCAAGAAACCTTTAAAAGCAAAATATGCTGGAAATATTCAGAAGGTCAGGCAGCTTCCCTGCAGAGAGCCAGCTGGCTGACTGGGTGTAGGTAGAGCCTCAATACTAGGGGCAATATTAGCCTGGGAGAGCCATTGACCTTGGTTCACTTGACCCTCCAGTTGATTTGGAGAACTTTGTAGAGACAATGCTGGTGGTACTGTTTTCCCTGTGACTTGAGATGCCTGTAGGTAATCCAGGTTCCAGAAACACCTAGTGGAGTCAGCTCATAGGTACTAAATATACCCAGAATGGTGAATTTCATTGCTGATGGTTGCTTTTACCCCCTCCCCAAATATGTTCAAGGTCCTCATGTTCAAGGATCTCACTATTAATTTTTTAGAGTAATGGAGTAACAGGTTGACAGAAAACATTAGTTCTGCATACGTTGAGTGTAAAGCTGATCTTACCATTTGCTTCGGTAAAGGGGTCAACAGTGACTTAGAGTTCACCTCTGAGCATTTGCATATGCACACATCATCTGAATGTTGCAGCTCTACTGAGGTTTTGATAACTTCAGGTCTGTACTGTAGTTGCTGTAGGCGGAATAGTTTCCTGTTAGATTCCACTTCCATGGGAGGTTTGTTAAAAGTGAGATTATAACAGCAGCGAATCATAAACATTGGATCATCTGCAGATGCTGGAAATCCAGAGCAAGACACACAAAATGCTGCAGGAACTCAACAGGTCAGACAGCCTCAATGGAGAAGAATAAACTGTCATGTTTTGGGCTGAGACCCATTATCAGGACAGTAACAAGAAAGATTGAGCTAAATGTTAGGGCCTGATACAGCTTTTATGACATCATATGCTGTAAATAGTTTTAAGTAATCACTGAGAATGGTTTCTCTGTAAATCCATTGCTTAATATCACAGTTGGCAATTCTACATTTTAAAATGACTACAAACTGTAAACTTACTTAGAGAATGTGTGCATTTCAGTAAGCACTTCAGAATGTCAAATGTCTTTACGATGGATTCATGGGAAATTTATTGTATGCAGTGCTACTGAAACTTTTAAGATAAAATGATATCGTAATCTGTCTCATATATGACAGCTTAGCAAAAGATAATCAACTGTTTAAAAAAAAGAGGACTGGCAAAGATTCAGACAAGCCAATAATTCAGGGACTTCCCTGATTGTAAACGTGTGCAAGTAAAAACAAGTAATGGCTTGGATTTTGTAAGTTAAACTGCAAGTAGAACGTTCCACTGGGTTCATTGGTGAAAAAAACATTAGTACACAAAGGTCCAATGGAGGAAATCCAAACTGTGAAAGCACAATGTTCCAGTTGTATCTGGGAACCGTTCCTAAATTGTTCCTTTTTAATTTTAAGAATGATGATTTTTCATTAATTTTTGCAATTTGCAAATCACTGTGATTCCTGGATAATATAAAAAAACACACAAAAGAAAGATTTGGATTTTCAGCAGACTATCATTTCATGGGAAAATACCTGAATAGTCAATTTCTTACCCAAAGGTGCTATCCATCTCCAATTCCAAAACACCTCTGACATGCACAGTGGTGCTGCTTCCTCATTGCCCACAGGGTTTCTGGTTCAGTCTTGATCATGGGTTGCATGTTCTTCCTGTGACAAGGTGGATTTGCGCTGGGTGCTCTGGTTTCCTCTCTCGTTCCAAAGATGTGGTGGAAAGTTAATTGGCTACCATCAATTATCCTTTAGCCTAGGTGAGTGGTAAAATAATAAAAATGATGAGTTGATGGTGGGAATGAGGAGAGGGCAATGGCATTGGTCTACTGGAAGCCATGCATACCTATTCTGCCAAAAGACAATTGCCTGCATCATGCTGAGGTGGTGAATATCTGAAATGTGCTGTCAGAGGAGGCAGATGTAATTATAAAGTTTAAAAGGTTTTGAACTGGAACTTAAACAGGAAAGATGTAGAGGAATACAGGCCTAATAAGGACAAATGAGACAAGTGTGGATAGACATCAAGTTCATCATGAAAAAGATGGACCAAAGAGCCTTTTCTTCTGTTGTATCATAATATGTTTCCATGATAAATCCCTATCATTACATGGCATATTATTTTCTCTCAGCAAACACTGCTTCCAAAAACCCATGCACTCACCAGGAAAACATACAAACTGCTTACAGATGGTGCTGGAATTAAACTCCAAAGCCCAGATGTTCATGCCATCAGGTTGGAGGCTACCCAAACCAAATATAAGATGTTGTTTCTCCAAACAAAGTGTGGCCTCATCATGACAGTGGAGGAGGTCATGAATAGACCTATCAGAATGGGAATGGGAAATGGAATTAAAATGGGTGGCCACCGGGAGATCCCACTCACTCTGGCAGATGGAACATAGATACTTGGTGAAGTGGTCTCCCAATGTACGTTGGAAAAGTATGTAAAGCTTTGGAAGTTAGGATTAAACGAAGCACATGAGGAGTGTTAAGAAGCCAGAAAAGAACTAAGGAAGGGAATTAGGAAATCCAGGAGAAACCATGAAAAATTCTTGGCAAGTAGGATTAAGGTGAATCCCAAGGCATTCTGCACATACATCAGAGCAAGAGGATAACTAGGAAGAGGGTGGGTACACACAAGAATAAAGGGGGGGGGAACATTTGCTTGGAGAATGTGATTGAGGAATTTAATAAGTACTTTGATTCAGTATTTACCAAGGAAAAGGATATGGAGGACCAGATCAGTGCTGAATGTATAAATACATTAGGGTATTTAGCATTCAAAGAGGAGGAAGTGTTGGGCCTTCTAATGAGCATTAAGGTGGATAAAATTCCCAAAGCCTGATACAATTTGCCCCAGGTTATTGAAGGAGGCAAGAGAAAAGATTGCTGGGGCCTTGACTAGTATCTTCATGTCCTGTCTAGGCACAGGCAAGTTTCTGAAAGACTCACAAGTGGCTAATGTACCTCTATTTAAAAATAGATCAAGGGGAAATACTGGAAACTATAAACCAGTGAGATAGGAGACAAATGCATTTGGAAACTCAAGGCCTAATTAGGGAGAGCCAACATGGCTTTGTGTGTGGCAGGTCATGCCTTATCAACTTGATTGAGTTTCTCGACAAAGTGATGAGAGAGATTTATGAGGGTAGGGCAATGGATGTTAGTAAGGCGTTTGACAAAGTCCCTCATGGGAAGCTAACCCAGAAGATGACCCATGGGATTTGCATTGAATTAGCTATTTGGATTTAGAACTGGCTTGCCCATAGACAATGGTCCCCAACCACCAGGCTGCGAAGCATGTGCTACCGCATGTGCAAAGCATGCGAGGAAACAATATGATTTGGCGATATGAAATGATATAAGTCAGCTGCACCTTTCCTCATTCCCTGTTGAACTTGAATGCACGCGAGGTCATCAGTCGATCATTAACCTACAACTACTCGATGTGTAAAAAACAAACGTTGCTTCAGAGTTTCTTTGGAAGAGGTGGTAGGGAACATAAAAGGCCTAACGATGGTGATAACTCAGAGACAGCTGAGGCTGAGACCAAAAAAAAAGAAAGCTTCCTTCAACAGAAAATATGACGAGTTGTACATAAAATATGCCTTTAATGCAACTGGTGACTCATACGCTCCAAGCCCCCTGTGTGTGATATGTGGAGACAAGCTGTCTAATGAGGCAATGAAGCCCTCAAAACTGCTTTGGCACCTTGAGTCCAAGCACCCTGCACTTAAAGACCAACCTGTTGTGTTTTTTGAGCAGAAAAAACATGAGCAAGCGGGACAGAAGCAAGTGCTGAGAGCTACCACCTCCACAAATGCTGCTGCTCTGAGAGCGTCGTACTTAGTGGCTAGCCGTATTGCTAAGGCTAAGAAGCCTTTCATTGTTGGTGAAGAATTGATTCTGCCTGCTGCCAAGGACATGTGCCTTGAACTGTTGGGAGAAGCAGCAGCTAACAAGATGGCACAGGTTTTTCTTTCAGCTACCACAGTTTCAAGGAGAATCAATGACATAGCGGAGGACATCAAAGCACAGCTGTTGGAACAGCCTAACGAGCCACCATGGTATGCTATCCAGGTCGACGAGTCTACCGATGTCAACAACAAAGCAATACTGCTGGTTTATGTGCAATATATATTTGAAGACGACGTGCACAAGGATATGTTGTGTGCACTGCTGCTGCCAACTAACACAACTGGGGCAGAACTAACACAAGGAAATCTGCAGATGCTGGAAATTCAAACAACAACACACACAAAATGCTGGTAGAACACAGCAGGCCAGGCAGCATCTATAGGGAGAAGCGCTGTCGACGTTTCGGGCCGAGACCCTTCGTCAGGACTATGCAAGTCTTTGAATGACGACATGTCAGGCAAACTGGACTGGTCATTCTGTGTTGGAATATGCACAGTTGGGGCTGCAGCTATGACTGGACGGCTGTCTGGTTTCACTACCGAGTCAAAGAGGTTGCTCCTGAATGCCAGTCTGTACACTGCGTCATACACAAGGAAATGCTGGCTAGCCGAAAAATGTCACCTGATCTTAACAGTGTATTGAGTGATGTTGTTGAAGTTATCAATCACATCAAAGCAAAAGCCCTTAACTCATGTCTGTTTGAGCAGCTTTGCAAGGAAATGGATGCAAAGCACAAATACCTTCTCTTACACACTGAAGTCAGGTGGCTATCAAGGGGGAGAGCCCTGGCCAGGGTTTTTGAGTTAAGAGAGCCGCTACAGAGATTTCTTTAAGGAAAAAAGTCACCACTGGCAGCACACTTCAGTGACGAGGAGCAAATAGCAAAACTCGCTTATCTGTGTGACATCTTCAACCTGCTCAATGAACTAAATTTGTCACTTCAGGGGAGAATGATAACTGTCTTCAAGTTGGCAGATAAAGTGTCTGCTTTCAAAGCCAAACTGGAACTGTGGGGATGGCGAGTGAACAGGGGCAGATTTGACATGTTCCCAACATTAGCTGGGATTTTGGGAGAGACTGAGGCTGCACCGTCCTTCTCACAGCTGGACAGAATTCAAGCGTTACTTCCCAACCGCAAATGACCGAAGATGTGCAAAGGAATGGGTCCATGACCCATTTGTGAATGTCCCCAGTGAAGCATCCATGTCAGCGTGGGAAGAAGATCAACTCCTCAAGCTTGCAAATGACGGTGGGCTGAAAAGTATGTTTGACATAACATCTCTGCCGGCATTCTGGATCAAAGTCAAGGCTGAATATCCTGAGATAGCCACGAAAGCACTGAAAACGTTGCTTCCATTTCCAACATCATACCTGTGAAGTAGGGTTTTCTGCAATGAATGCAACAAAAACTAAATTGTGGAATAGACTGGACATAAGAAACCCCCTTCCAGTATCGCTGTCTCCCATCACCCCTTGATGGGACTGTCTTGTTGCAGGGAAACAAGCCCAGGGCTCCCACTAATTCAGCGATATTGGTGTGTTGCGATGATTTTATATGTTCATACGAGGAAAATATGCGCTGTGTGTTTAACATTAAATTTGTTAGATAAACACTTTTAGAAATGAAATTGAGTATATTAGCCACGTATAAGTGACTTATAGTTGACTTATCACCTATAATCCGGTCGTGATTAACACCCCCCACCCCCCCCCCCCCCCCGTCAGCAAGAATATTGTCGATATTAAACCCGTCGGCGGTGCAAAAAAGGTTGGTAACCCCTGGTGTAGAACACTGGCAAAGAATACAGCACAACATAGATCAGTTGCAAATATGGGCAGAGAAATGGCAGATGGAGTTAAACCCAGATAAATGTGTGGTGTTACTCCTTGGTAGGGCAAATGCAAGGAGACAGTACACTGTTAAGGGCAAACTCCTTAAGAGTGTTGCTGAGCAGAGAGATCTTGGGGTTCAAGTTCCCAGCTCCATGAAAGTAGCTACACAGTTCAATAAGGTGGTTAAAAAGGCTTATGGAAAGCTTGTCTTTATTAGTCAAGGCATTGAGTTCAAAAGTCAAGATGCAATTTTATAAAACTCTGATTAGGTTTGCATACAGTTCTAGTTGCTCCACTATAGGAAGAGTGTTCTTTGTCTTTGGAGAGACTGTAGAAAAGGTTCACAATGATGCTGCTTGGTTTAGAGGGCATATGCTATCATGAGAGCTGGATAAACTTTGGTTGCTTTCTCTGCAGCACTGGAGGCTGAGGGGAGATCTGATAGAGGTTTACAAGATTATCAGAGGTACTGATACAGTGGACATTCTGTTTCCCAGGGTTGAAATGTCTAATACCAGAGACCATGCATTGGAGGTGAGAGGGAATAGGTTCAAAGGTACGTGAGGGGTAAGATATTTACTCAAGAGAGTGGTGGATGCCTGCACTGTGCCACCTAGTACGGAGGTAGAAGCAAATACATTAGAGGCTTTTAAGAGACATTTGGATAAGCACATGGATGTCAGGAAGATGGAGGGATATGGCATGGTGTAGGTAGAAGGGATTAGTATTTGGGTGTTTTTGATTTGCTTTTTAGCTGGTTCAGCACAACACTGTGGGCTGAATGGCCTGTTCCTGTGCTGTACTCTTCTATGTTCTCCAATCTTGTTGGTTTTTTCCCTTCCGTATTTCTTTCAGTGACCATGTGGGGTCCTTCCAGTTGCTATAGTTTCTTCCCACAGAGCAGTGGGCTATTACTTACTATTAGATAGGGCTAACCCCTATTGACATCAATGGATCTGGGGCTGAGAGGGTGAACAGCTTTAAGTTCCTCGGCATCCACATCACTAAGGATCTCACGTGGTCTGTACACACCAGCTGTGTGGTGAAAAAGGCACAACAGCACCTCTTTCACTTCAGATCATTGAAGAAGTTTGGTATGGGCCCCCAAATCCTAAGAACTTTCTACAGTGACACAATTGAGAGCATCCTGACTGGCTGCATCACTGCCTGGTATGGGAACTGTACTTCCCTCAATCACAGGACTCTGCAGAGAGTGGTGCAGACAGCCAGTGCATCTGTAATTGTGAACTTCCCATGATTCATGACACTTACAAAGACAGGTGTGAAAAAGGGCCCAAAGGATCATTGGGGGCCTGAGTCACCCCAACCACAATCTATTCCAGCTGCTACCATCTGGGTAATGGTACCACAACATAAAAGCCAGGACCAACAGGCTCTGGGACAGCTTCTTCCACCCGTCCATCAGACTGATTAACTCACACTGATTTTAGTGTATATTCTATGTTACATTGACTGTTCTATTTATTATAAATTATTATAAAGTACTATGATTGCACATTTAGACGGAGACGTAACATAAAGATTTTTACTCCTCATGTATGTGAAGGATGTAAGAAATAAAGTCAATTCAATTCAATACTGGATGCAATTTTATGTATAACAGGTACTCTCTTTTCTGCATAGATTGTATGCATTACACCTAGCCCAGTATTCCACTGCAGCTAGAATTGACAACAATCCCATATGATAAGGGATATCCTTGCTTATACAGAAATTTGATTATGTGATTTTGGCACCTTTATCTCTTACAGAGAGAGAGAAAGCCAAAACGGCAGCTGTTCCCAATACCAGTTGTTTCAAATCATCGAATAACAGAGAGAAAGAGATGTTTGAAATTCCCTGAAATTTTACATTAGAGTTGAGTGGCCAGCAGACAGAATTAAATGAAAGACAGAATTAAGATAAATGGCCAATAGCAAAAAAGCAAAGAAGGGTCAGAGGAGTATTTTCAATATTTGTACAAAAGATAGCAACTGCCTGTTAGATGTCACCATGCTAAATGTATTCTCAAAATATCTGATGCAAGTTTTCTTGATTGTATCATCCACTTTGCTTTAGAAATCATCAAGAATACAGTTTTCTACTTTCAATAATAATGTAAAAGCAAACCAACAACAACAGGAGGGAGGGCAGGGAAACATGCTGAAAAATAATGTGTCAATGTTATTAATATCAATAACATTGCTATCACTTTCTGTTGGCGATTACTGGTAAAGCGTTAAGAAGAAGTGTTTTTGAATACATACAATCCCTCTTGCTCGACTTGGAATGATGATCTACATGCCAATGACTACAGGATAAAAACAAAATAACTCAGTGGCCACTTTATTGGGTACACCCATAGACCTGCTTGTGAAAGCAAGTATCTAATCAGCCAGTCACGTGGTGGCAGCTCAGTGCATAAAAGCACGCAGAAATGGTCAAGAGGTTCAGTTGTTGTTCAGTGTAAACATCAGAATGGGGAAGAAATGTGATCTATGTGACTCTGACTGTGGAATGATTGTTGGTATCAGACAGGCTGGATTTAGTATCTGTGAAACTGCTGATCTCCTGGGATTTTCATGCATAGCAGTCTCTAGAGTTTAGAGAATGGTGTAAAAAACAAAACAAAAATCCAGTGAGATGCAGTTCTGTGGGGAGAAACACCTTGTTAATGAGAGGAATCATGGTGAATGACCAGACTGGGTCAAGCTGACAGGGAGATGACAGTAACTCAAATAACCTCATGTTACAACAGTAGTATGCAGGATACCGAGGATGTACACTCACAGCAGGTGCCTAATACGGTGGGTACTGAATGGAAATGCTATCCACCAGAATGAGGACAACAGACAATACAAAGCTACAGCTCAGCTCAACAACCTGCAGCATTGTGGAGTTAATATTAGCACAGAAATGGGAATGATTCAAAGTTTTTCATTCAGATGGTAAAATGTATCAGAATCAGAATCAGGTTTATTATCACTGGCATGTGACATGAAATTTGCTACCTTAGCAGCAGCAATTCAAAGGAATACATAATATAGAAGAAGAAAGTAAAATAAACAATAATAATAAAAAATAAATCAATCAATTATAGTATTAATATATTGAATAGATTAAAATTCATGCAAAAAAACAGAAATACTGTATATTAAAAAAGTGAGGTAGTGGCCAAGAATTCAATGTCCATTTAGGAATCAGATGGCAGAGGGAAGGAAGCTGTTCCTGAATCGCTGAGTGTGTGCCTTCAGGCTTCTGTATCTCCTACCTGATGGTAACAGTGAGAAAAGGGCATGCCCTGGGTGCTGGAGGTCCTTAATAATGGACACTGCCTTTCTGAGACACCGCTCCCTGAAGATGCCCTGGGTACTTTGTAGGCTAGTACCCAAGATGGAGCTGACTAGATTTACAACCCTCTGCAGCTTCTTTCAGTCCTATGCAGTAGCCCCTCCCATACCAGACAGTGATGCAGCCTGTCAGAATATTCTCCACGGTACAGCGATAGAAGTTTTTGAGTGTATTTGTTGACATCCTAATCGCTTCAAACTCTTAATGAAGTATAGCTGCTGTCTTGCCCTCTTTATAACTGCATTGGTATGATGGGACCAGGTTAGATCCTCAGAGGTCTTGACACACAGGAACTTGAAACTGCTCACTCTCTCCATTTCTGATCCCTCTATGAGGATTGGTATATATTCCTTCATCTTACCCTTCCTGAAGTCCACAATCAGCTCTTTCGTCTTACTGACATTGAGTGCCAGGTTGGTGCTGCGGCACCAGTCCACTAGTTGGCACATATCTCACTCCAGTACGTCCTCTCGTCACCACCTGAGATTCTACCAACAATGGTCGTATCATCAACAAATTTATAGATGATATTTGAGTTATGCCTAGCCACACAGTCGTGTGTATACTGAGAGTAGAGCAGTGGACTAAGCACACACCCCTAAGGTATGCCAGTGTTGACTGTCAACAAGGAAGATATGTTATCACCAATCCGCACAGACTATGGTCTTCCAGTTAGGAAGTCAAGGATCCATTTGCAGAGGGAGATACAGAGGCCCAGGTTATGCAACTTTCCAATCAGGATTGTGGGAATGATGGTATTAAATGCTGAGCTATAGTCGATGAACATCATCCTGACATAGGTGTTTGTATTGTCCAGGTGGGCTAAAGCTGTGTAGAGATCCATTGAGATTGCGTCTGCCATTGACCTATCATGGCGATAGGCGAATCGCCATAGGAAATAGGCGACAGGAAAATTTATGCAATGGGTCCAGGTCCTTGCTGAGGCAGTAGTTCAGTCTAGTCATGACCAACCTCTCAAAGCATTTCATCTCTGTTGATGTGAGTGCTACCGGGCGATAGTCGTTAAGGCAGCCCACGTTATTTTCTTAAGCACTGGTATAATTGTTGCCTTTTTGAAGCAAGTGGGAACTTCCGACTTTAGCAGTGAGAGGTTGAAAATGTCCTTGAATACTCCTGCTAGTTGGTTGGCACAGGTTTGAAGCCTTACCCGATACTCCAACTATATATATATAATTTATAAAGTCCTTATTATTTTAATTGTTTGTAATAAGACAATATCAACTACCAATACTATTATGTACTTTCATAAGGAGAGAAATAAGAAAGCGTGATTGATTGGTAGGGCAAGCAAAGAACCAAAATCTGGGTCTGTAATAACTGTACACACCTTCACAAGAAACTTTACCAACCAGAAGTTCAAGTTCAAATTCATTTACCTCTGCTATCCCAAAGGTGCTATAATCATGAGGAATCCATTCTTCAACCCTTTAAGCAAATAGCATCATTGTGTGGGCCTGGGATGTTTGTCTCAAAAATTTACAGAAAAGATTATTTTTGCACTCAAAGGAGGTCAGGAGCTCCCTCTGCAGGTATGTATTCTGCTTGGCAATAACTCTGCAGATAGAATCAATAGTGTTGATTCTCATTCCTGCCGCTGAGACACCTCTCTGTGGCCATTCCCCTCAGCAACAGGTGACCCTTTTGGATACTGTTGAGGGGGATGACCTATCTGGGCAAGGCAGCAGCAGCCTGACCCATAGCACTGTGGTTGGCTCTGAGCCTCAGAAGGGTAGGGTGAAGTCAGGTGGAGCAATAGTCATAGGGGACTCGATAGTTAGGGGGAACACGTAGGAGATTCTGCGTCAGCAAAAAAGACGCCAGGATAGTGTGTTGCCTCCCAGGTGCTCAGGTCCAGGATGTCTCTGAGTAGTTGCAGACTATTCTTGAAGTGGAGGGTGAGCAGCTAGAGGTCGTGGTACATGTTGGTACCAATGACATAGGCGGGGGAGGGGGGTAGAGGTCCTGCGCAGTAAGTTTAGAGAGTTAGGAAGAAGACTGAAGAACAGGACCTCCAAGGTGGTAACCTCCGGATTACTCCCAGTGCCAAGGGTCAGAACAGGAAGATAGCGCAGATGAATGAGTGGCTGAGGAGGTGGTGTGGGGTCAGGGTTTCAAGTTCTTGGATCATTGGAACCTTTTCTGAGGAAGGGGTGACCTGTACCAGTGGGATGGGTTGCACCTGAACAGAAGGGGAACCAATATCCTGGGAGGGAGGTTTGCTCATGCTATTGAGGTGGGCTTAAACTAGATTTGCAGGGTCTGAAGAGGCAGAGGCTGGGGAAGTTGGTGCACAAGTAGAGACAACTTGTAGGAAGTTTGTGAGGAAGTATAAGCAGATGATTGAGCAAAGAAGCACTCAGCCAGATGGTTTGAGATGTGTCATAAATAAGGCAGATGAACTTATGGTATGGATCAATATGTGGAACTATGACGTTGTGACCATTACTGAGACTTGGATGTCTCAGGGGCAGGAATGGCTGCTGAGTGTGCCAGGCTTTAGATGTTTCAAAAAGCACAGGGAGGGACGCAAAAGAGGTGGGGGTGTGGCATTACTAATTTGGGATAGTATCATGGCTGCAGAAAAGGAAGAAGTTATGGAAGGATTGTCTACTGAGTCAGTGTGGGTGGAAGTCAAAAACAAGAAAGGAACAATAATTCTACTGGGTGTTTTTTATAGACACCCCCAATAGTAATAGAGACATCAAGGAGCAGTTAGGAAGGCAGATTCTGAATAATAGGGTTATTGCGATGGGTGATTTTAACTTTCCTAATATTGACTGGCATCGCCTTTGAACGAGGGGTTTGGATTGAGTGGAGTTTGTTAGATCTGTTCAGGAAGGTTTCCTGACGCAGAATGTAGATAAACCAATTAGAGGAGAGGCTGTACTTGATCTGGTATTAGGAAGTGAACCCACTCAGGTGCCAGATCTCTCGGTGGGAAGTATGTGAAGAGCAAGAAGATGAGCCGTGTGAGAATAGGACCAATCTGGAGTGAGAGTGGAAACATGTGCCTGGAGTCGGAGGAGGTAGTGGAGGTGCTTAATGAATACTTTGCTTCAGTATTCACCAGGGAAAAGGACCTTGCTACTTGTGGGGATGACTTACAGCAGACTGAAACACTTGACTGCATAGACATTAAGAAAGAGGATGTGCTCAGAATCAGAATCAGGTTTATTATCACTGGCATGTGACATGAAATTTGTTAACCTAGCAGTAGCAGTTCAATGCAATACATAATCTAGCAGAGAGAAAAAATAATAATAAATAAAATAGAACAAAATAATAATAAATAAACAAGTAAATCAATTACATATATTGAATAGATTTTTAAAAATGCAAAAACAGAAATACTGCATATTAAAAAAAAATTGAGGTAGTGTCCAAAGCTTCAATGTCTACTTAGGAATTGGATGGCAGAGGGGAAGAAGCTGTTCCTGAATCACTGAGTGTGTGCCTTCTGGCTTCTGTACCTCCAACCTGATGGTAACTGTGAGAAAAGGGCATGCCCTGGATGCTGGAGGTCCTTAATAATGGACGTTGCCTTTCTGAGATACCGCTCTCTAAAGATGTCCTGGGTACTTTGTTGGCTAGTGCCCAAGATGGAGCTGACTAGATTTACAACCTTATGTAGCTTCTTTCGGTCCTAAGCAGTAGCCCCTCCATACCAGACAGTGATGCAGCCTGTCAGAATGCTGGAGCTTTTAAAAGTTATTAAGTTAGATAAGTTGCTGGGACCCAATGAGATCTACCCCAGGCTACTGTGGGAAGCAAGGGAGGAGAGTTATGAGCCTCTGGTGATGATCTTTGCATCAAAAATAGGGATGGGAGAAGTACCAGAGGATTGAAAGGTTGCAAACGTTGTTCACTTGTTCAAGAAAGGGAGTAGAGATATCCAGAAAATTATAGATCAGTGAATCTTACTTCAGTGGTGGGCAAGTTGTTGGAAGATTCTGAGAGGCAGGATTTATGAGCATTTGGAGAGATATAATCTGATTAGAGATAGATGACTTTGTCAAGGGTAGGTCCTGCTTTACGAGCCTGTTGGAATTCTTTGATGATGTAACAAAACACATTGATGAAGGTAGAGCAGTGGATGTAGAGTATATGGACTTCAGTAAGGCAGTTGATAAGGTTCCCCTTGCAAGGCTCCTCTAGAAAGTAAGGAGGCATGGGATCCAAGGAGAACTTGCTTTGTGGATCCAGAATTGGTTTGCCAACAGATAGCAAAGGGTGCTTGTAGATGGTTCATATTTTGCACGAAGGTTGGTGACCAACGGTATTCCTCAGGGATCTGTTCTGGGACCCCTCCTCTTTGTGATTTTTATAAATGACCTGGATGAGGAAGTAGAAGGGTGGGTCGGTAAGTTTGCAGGTGACACAAAATTTCAGGGTGTTGTGAATAGCCTGGAGGGTTGTCAAAGGTTACAGCAAGACATTGATAAGATGCAGAACTGGGCTGAGATGTGGCAAATGGAGTTCAACCAAATTAGTGTGAAGTGGTTCATTTTGGTAAGTCCAATTTGAAGACAGATTATAATATTATTAGTAAGACTCTTGGCAGTGTTGAGGATCAGAAGGATCTTGGGGTCCAGGTCCATAGGACACTGAAAGCTGCTGTGCAGGTTCACAGTGTTGTTAAGAAGGCATATGGTGTGTTGGTGTATTGGCATTCATCAACTGTGGGACTGAGTTCAAGAGCTGTGAGGTAATGTGACAGCTATATAAGACCTTAGTTAGACCTCACTTGGAGTACTGTGTTCAGTTCTGGTCACCTCACTAGAAGTAGGATGTGGATACTATAGAGAGAGTGCAGAGGAGATTTACAAGGATATTGCCTGGATTGGAGGGCGTGCCTTATGAGAATAGGTTGAGTGAACTTTGTCTTTCCTCCTTGGAGCAACAGAGGATGAGATGTGACCTGATAGAGGTGTATACAATGATCATGTGGATAGTCAGAGGCTTTTTCCCAGAGCTGAAATGGCTAACATGAGGGGGCATAGTTTTAAGGAGCTTGGAAGCAGGTACAGGGGGGATGTCAGAGGTAAGTTTTTCACACAGAGAGTGGTGGATTTCTATGTTCTATGTTCTTTTAGATCGACTCATAAATATGAAAAAATGGAGATTTGTGAATGATGGTCTGCTCGGGGATTTATGGTCAAGGGAGGCAACGGAACACTTACAGGATGACTTTGAATCAGTGGATTGGACCAATAGCTTAGCCCACTGCTCTACTCTCTCTCTGTAGACGTGACTGTATAGGAATGAAATAAACAGCTGGTCAACTGGTATAACAACAAAAATCTTGCACTCAGTGTCAGCAAGACCAAAGACTTCAGGAAGGAGAAGTTGGGAGAACACACAACAGTTTTCATTGAGGGGTAAACAGTGGAAAATGTGAGCATCTTCAAGTTCCTCAGCATCTGTCTTGGGTCACAGACATTGATGTAATGTTGAGAAAAACATGCCAATGGCACTACTTCATTAGGAGATTGAGAAGATCTGGTATGTCACCAATAACTCTTGCAAATTTCTACAAATGTGCATGGTGAACATTCTGACTAGTTGCATCACCACGTTGTGTGGAGGCACAAATATGCAGGATCGCAAGAAACTGAAGAGGATTGTAGGCTTAGCTAGCTCCATAACAGACACAATCCTCTTCGCCACGGAAGGCATCTTCATGAAGCAATTCCTCAGGAAGTCAGCATCCATAATTAAGTACTCTCATCAGCTGTGACATGCTCTATTCTCATTTCTACCATCAGGAGACTGGTAACCACCATTAAGTATTTGAGGAACAGCTTCTCTCCCTCCACTGTCAGATTTCTGGACGGTCCATAAACCCATGAACACTACCTCACTAGTGGGGTGGCAAGGTAGCGCAACAGTTAGTGCATCTCTTTACAGAGCCAGCGATCATAGTTTGGGTTTCAATTCTCATCACTGGCTGTCAGGAGTTTTTAGGTTCTCCCATGATGGTGTGGGCTTTACTCTGGGTGCTCTAGTCAACTACTTCTATGGCTTTCTGTATTTTATGGCTATCTGGAGAAGACAAATCTCAGAGTTGTAATCTGTACACATACTTGGATAATAAAAAGAATCTTTCAACCTTTTCATATTTCAAAGATGTATGGTTAGAGTTAGGAAGTTGTGGGCGTGCTAGAAGTATAATGACTCTTGTGGGTTGCCATACATAATCCTCACTGAATTGAATGGCACAAATGACGTTTTTTACCACGTGTTTCAATGTTTCAATCTACACGTGACAAATAAAGCTAATCTAATCTTAATCTCATTCTTCCTCTTTTGCATTATTTATTTTTGTAACTTGGAGTAGTGTTTACATTTTGCACTGTACTGCTGCCACAAAACCACAAACTTAACACAATCATTCCTACATTTCTGATTGAAAGGTTTCAAAATCAGGGCCTCTGTTCCTCCCTCTGCAACTGGATCGACTTAACCATATAACCATATAACAATTACAGCACAGAAACAGGCCATCCCAGCCCTTCTAGTCTTTGCCGGACGCTTACTCTTATCTAGTCTCACCTACTGCATTCAGCCCATAACCCTCCATTCCTTTCCTGTCCATATACCTATCTAATTTTTAAAAATATTTAACCATATAATTTCCTAATCCTTCTGACTTCATAATCAGAAGACCACAATCTGTGCAGACTGGTGATAACATCTCCACCTCGCTGACGATCAACACTGGCACACCTCAGGGGTGTGTGCTTAGCCCACTGCTCTACTCTCTCTATAACCATGACTGTGTGGTTAGGCACAGCCCAAATGCCATCTATAAATTTACTGATGATATGACCATTGTTGGCAGAATCTCAGATGGTGACAAGAGGACGTACAGGAGCAAGATATATCAGCTAGTTGAGTGGTGTCACAGCAACAACCTTACACTCAACTTCAATAAGATCAAAAATTGTGGACCAGAAAGGGTGAGACAAGAGAATATACACCAGTCCTCTTAGAGGGATCAGAAGTGGAAAAAATGAACAATTTCAAGTTCCTGGGTGTCAACATCTCTGAGGATCTACCCTGGACCCAACATATTGATACAGCTACAAAGAAGGCATGACAGTGACTATATTTCATGAGGAATTGGTATGTCACTAAAGACACTCACAAATTTCCACAGATGTACAGTGGAAAGCTTTCTAACTGGCTGCTTCACCACCTGGTATGGGGGTGGCTACAGTTTAGGATTAAAATAAGCTGCAGAAAGTTGTAAACCTCCCTCATGAGTACTAGCCTCTGTAGTATCCAGGATATCTTCAAGGACCAATGCCTCAAAAAGACAGTGTCCATCATTAAGGACCCCCATCACCCAGGTAATGCCTTGTTCTCATTGCTACCACCAAGAAGGATGTACACACTCAGTGGTTCAGAAACAGCTTCTTCCCCTTTGCCATAAATATATACTGTAATTCATGTGTTTTAATATTATGTATTGCATTGTACTGCTGAGGCAAAGACAACAAATTTCACAACACATGCCTGTGATATTAAATCTGGTTCTGATACACAGGAAGAGGACGTTTGGTATAAATTGGCACAACACTGTAGGCTGAGTAGCCTATCCAATGCTGTACTCGTGCTGGTTCTGTAAGACGAAGCACCAGTCATGTGCTGTGTTCTATTTAATGTTGAACTCATTATTTCTCCAGATAGGAAATCAAAGGGTTAATACCACATGATTCTAGCATATAAAAAAGAAGCTGTTGATGGAACAGACAAACTGGCAACAAGATTGACAAAACAAACAAGGTTTGTGGGAACCGATGTGGTTGAACAGGTCCTCCTATTCATGGACTGGACTAGCTCTAGCTTGTACATTGGCATAGTCTCATAGGATTCCAGTGCAAGATGCTCCTGTGGGACCCTGCCAGAACATGCCTGAAAGCTCCATTTCAGCATAGACAGGGACAAATTGTGAGAGAGAAACAGTGAAGATGGGAAAGGCTCTGGGAGGAATGAGGAGGATGGAGAGGGAGGAAGTATGGGGAAGGGCATGAAAGTTCAATGTGTATGTTATTAGTGTGTAGCTTGTCCAACAATGTGTGATAAGAAAAATATATTCCATCATTTGCGAAATGCACCGCCTACTCTATCTCAAGAGGAATAGTTTTTGCTCAACTATCTTGTGTTTTCCAAGAATGTGCTTTCTTATTTAGATGTCTTATATTCTTGCCAAGAATTATATTTGGTAACTAGCAGTATAAGGATACCTTACATGAAGAGACATGTTTTCCCAAAGTACTGTCACCTTTTCTGACCCAGGAACTGATGTGTGGAATTACATCCCCAAAGGTAATAAACTATTTTTTATAGAATCTGAAAACATAACATTTCAGTGTTTTCATTTAGTAATACAGCACAGAAGGAAGCTGTTCAGCCCATTGGCTCTATGCTGGTTCACAGCAGAGAAATCCCATCCTCCTGTTATTTCTGTCTCCCACATTCCCTGATTTGCCTGCACCAGGGTAAATGACATTGGGATGGA
The DNA here is from genome assembly GCF_048418815.1 of Hemitrygon akajei. Lineage (NCBI taxonomy): Eukaryota > Metazoa > Chordata > Chondrichthyes > Myliobatiformes > Dasyatidae > Hemitrygon > Hemitrygon akajei. The sequence goes on from NC_133146.1 coordinate 2,129,411, forward strand.
GAAGGGAATCAGAGCACGGGGGAGAAACCCACTCATGTTATTGCAGAAGACACAAATTGTGCGCGCACACATGCAATCAAACCCAAGTTACCTGAGCAGCACCAATCACTTCAGTGTTGCTGCGTCGCTCCATGTTCCTTTGTTTATTCTTTCAGATTTTCTATCTATTCATGGCTTTACTCAAATTCACACCTTTACCTTCTGTATCAATCCGCCGTGGTTCCCAGTCCTTAAATCCCATTGGTCGAGGAGATAATCTGTTGTTCACCAAGTTCCCAGAGACCTCACAGACATCAACAAGCGATGAATATCTGAACCCATCTTCTGAAATCTGCAACAAAAATATTTTTGGTGTGGGAGTTCAAATAATGGGGCAAGCCAAAAGCTCCAGCAAAGTGCTAGACAATGACCACAATCAGTGGAAAAGTGCAGTATTTGCCAATGTTGTACCAATGAAGCAACAAAAACTTTTGTAATCATGTTCATGGTGTATTAGAACTTTTCAAAGAATGAGTAGATATTGGTCCAATTGTAACATACTGTATGAGGACTTTCGGGCAGTAAAAGGATGAAAGTGATATAAAGGATTATGGTTCAAGTGCAGGTAGATGGGCCAAAGGGCTGTGGTGGTCTATAACTCTATAAAATGTGGACCATTGCAGCAGGGAGCCCCTAGGTATGGGATATTTCTTACATTTGGTTAAAGTTTATGGATGTGTCCAAAGAAAGTTCAGTTTTCAGACTTGACACACCTGTCCTTGGGCCTACACAAGATATTTCTGATGAAATATGCAGTAGAAATTATGTATTGATAGATATATTTTTATTGCAGAATCATAGATATTCAGGTGCAGAAGGATGTCATTTACTTGTCTTGACCCTGTTGCATGAAAGTGGGCATTTTGGTATAGTTACACCCACTTCTCAACCCTTGGGCCATAATCCTTTATTCAGAGACTATCTACATCCTGCCTCCACACTTTCAGCAAGTAAGATCAAGATCTCCTTTATCCATTAAGTAAAGGAAGTCCTCAACTCATCTCTACAACTAACTTTAACCTATCAAAGTTAGATTTCACTTAAAGTTAAGTCAAGATTAAAGATAAACTTAAACCTGTTAATGTTATGTTATAGCCCTATGTTAAAGAAAATAGCTTTCTTCTTGTTCATTCTTAAAAGAGTACTCATCATTTTATGCAGTTGATTTTTTTTTCTGCTTGGGTAGGGTGAAACTAGTTATAGGTTTAGGGTGAAAGGTGAAATAGTTTAGGGGAATCTGAGGACGGAAGGAGTTGCCAGTAGAAGAGGAGGATACAAGCTCAATTGGAGCATTTAAGAGAGGTTTAGTTAGGAATGGATGTGAGAGATATGGAAGGCTATGGTCCTGGTACAGATCGATGAGGCCAGGCAGAAGACCAGACTAGCATAGACCATGTAGGCTGAATGTCCTGTTTCTATGTCATAACTGCTTTGTCTCTAGGTCCCTGCATTCTCCATTATTCCAATGAAAGCAAAGCATTGCTGATTGTTCTTAAGCCTTGGCAATGTCCTGTGTACCCTCTTCATCCGCTATTAAATACGTATTTCCTATAGAACCGTGCAGGGCAGACTTAAATGTATTATAGTTTAGGCATGACTTCCCTGCTCTTTATTCTACGCACACACCAATAAAGGAAAGTGTTACATTTGTGCTTTTGTCTTCCTACAGTGCCTACATCAAGGTAGTTTCTCACGAAGACGCTATTCATCACAACGACCCTCATCAACAGGGCATTTCCTTTTCTTTAAGGAAAGTGGGGAGTTACCGGAGCACGAACACCCATTCTCAACGATTTAGGAACAGCTTCTTCCCCCCTGCTATCAGATTTCTGAATGGTCCATCAACCCATGAACACTAACTGGTTTTTCCCATCTGTGCACTACTTATTGTTGAAATTTATTGATTTGAATTTCTTTGCTTTGTACCGCAAAACAATACATTTCCCGTCATCTAGCAACAATAACGAATATGAATCTGGTGTAACCACCATTTACATTATTAGCAATAAACACTCGGGCAACAAAAGAATAAATAACTATAGTCCGAGGCGGACATTTGTACCATAGAATATATTTCATGCCGAGCTCTTCTCGCTATCCTCTTCAACGCAAGGAACAAGTCAGATATTTCTACGGTTACAAATCTGAAAACCGTAGCAACACAACGAATACAGCTATTGTAACGATAAACGATGTTAAAGAGGCTCAAAGGGAAAGTGATATCAAAATTAAGGTTAAACGTGATTAGCCATTTGTGCTTTTCTTTCCAGTGTTCGATTATTCTCTTCTTCGGTTTATTTACCTTTATGAATACAGGTGCTGTCCCTAAGACCTTCCACTGGCGGAGAGGCCGGGAGAGCTGTGGGGTTGCAGTCCCGAGGTGACACTGGGGACGGGACAATGAAACAAATTCTGGCGCAGCAGCCCCAGCCCTGACAGACACAATGCCCGGCGCGTTTGTTGATATTACGCAAGGCAGACGCCTGCGCGCTAGAGGGTTCGGCCGACGCAGCGACTCTGGGCCCTTGGCGTTTAGGGTCGGTGCTGAATCTATTTGCGTTGTAGGAGGGAGGTAGAGGGTGGAAGGATTGGGGAGAAGGGGTGGGGAGGAAAGGGGTAGGATAGGGCGTAGGAGGGGTGGGGAGGAAAGGGGTAGGATAGGGCGTAGGAGGGGTGGGGAGGAAAGGGGTAGGATAGGGCGTAGGAGGGGTGGGGAGGAAAGGGGTAGGATAGGGCGTAGGAGGGGTGGGGAGGAAAGGGGTAGGATAGGGCGTAGGAGGGGTGGGGAGGAAAGGGGTAGGATAGGGCGTAGGAGGGGTGGGGAGGAAAGGGGTAGGATAGGGCGTAGGAGGGGTGGGGAAAGGGGTAGGATAGGGCGTAGGAGGGGTGGGGAGGAAAGGGGTAGGAGGATTGGGGAGAAGGGGTGGGGAGGAAATGGGTGGGAAGATTGGGGAGAAGGGTGGGGAGGAAAGGGGAAGGAGGATGGGGAGGAAATGGGTAGGAAGATTGGTAGGAGGGGTGGGGAGGAAAGGGGTAGGAGGATTGGGGAGAAGGGGTGGGGAGGAAATGGGTGGGAAGATTGGGGAGAAGGGTGGGGAGGAAAGGGGTGGGAGGATGGGGAGGAAATGGGTAGGAAGATTGGGGAGAAGGGTGGGGAGGAAAGGAGTAGGAGGATTGGGAAGGAAAGGGGTAGGATTGGGGAAGGGGTGGGGAGGAAAGGGGTAGGAGGATTGGGGAGGGAAGGAAAGGGGTAGGATTGGGGAAGGGGTGGGGAGGAAAGGGGTAGGAGCATTGGGGAAGGGGAAGGGATGGAGAGGAAAGTGGTAGGATTGGGGAGGAAATGGGTAGGAAGATTCGGGAGAAAAGGGGTGGGAGGATTGGGGAGAAGGGGTGGGGAGGAAAGGGGTAGGATTGGGGAGAAGGGGTGGGGAGGAAAGGGGTAGGATTGGGGAGAAGGGGTGGGGAGGAAAGGGGTAGGAGGATTAGGGAGAAGGGGTGGGGAGGTAGAAGAGGAAAGATGGGAGGGGAGTGGAGTGCTACGTGGTATATGCAGTTTGGGATGCTAGATGCTCCTCCTCTCCAGCGTTTGTAGGAAGAACAGCTGGTGCTGTGATTTCCATTGTAGCCCCATGGAGACACTGCAGGTGATCCTGGGAGTGAAAAATAGTGCTGAAGGAACTTGCTGCTTCCCCCATTGACTTCCTCTGGCACCTCATTTGTGCCCTCATTTCTGGTATTGCCCATGCGTTTTCAACCCTCCCTACATCGTGTCCCAATGATTTGCCACCCCATTCTCCTACGTTCCAGTGAAAACAGTCCCAACCTGCTCAACCTCTTTCCACAACTCAGTTGCTCCAGTCCTGGCAACATCTCCTCCCCACCCCCCACATTATTTCCCCATTTTCCTCCCCACCTTCTCACAGCACCCCCCCCCCCATTTTTACTTTCCACTGCCCCATATCTGCATCTCTGTTCTGCACATCCCAGGGACAATTCAAGCTGTAATAATGAACAGGGCTTCAATACCATGTTTATTTTTCCATATTGTACAACACTGTATATTAAATTCATAATTAAATCATTTATTTCCAGAAAATTAAACATCCTAGGTAAAATTGTGAATCTGGTTAAACATGCCTGAAATAAAGTCCATGTTTCGGGAAGTCCTTCCTAAACAAGGTATGTCTTTGTTCAGCTTTACCGCGCGCTTGTTTTGAATTGATAATTTGTTATCTGAAAATCTACAGTATTACAGTCCGCACCTTAAGATTAGAAACTTTAGGGCCTAGTAAATCAGATGCTTAATTGTTTTTAATAAAAAACATAGTAAATCAGCTATTGGAAAATATACAATACCTGTTTAATTAAGAGTAGTCTATTACGTATTGCATTGTACTGCTGCTGTGAAGACAACGAATTTCACAACCTATATTAAACCTGATTCTGATCTTAAACATCTACCATTTGGATCATAAACACAGGAGGTTTGGAGATCAGTCTCCATAGATACTTTCTGACCTCCTGATTTCCTTCAGCATTTTGTGTGTATCTACCAGTTGTAACTAATTTTAGTGAATGTTGCAAGAGTTACTTTAAAAAAAAAGTTGAGAATTGCTGCGTTGTATAGTGTGTAGAACATAAAACTATTTTTAAATGATGTTTGTACTGGTGCAACACTATGCTGGAGGAACTCAGGTCAAATAGCACCCATAGAAATGAACAAACAGTCGACGTTTCAGACTGAGACCCGTCTTCAAGACTGGAAAGGGGAAGATGCCAGAATAAAAAGGTGGGAGGAGGGAAAGGAGAACTAGCTAGAAGGTGATAGGTGAAGCCAAGTGGGAAAGGTAAAGGCCTGGAGAGGAAGGGATCTCATAAGAGAGAAGAATGGACCGTAGGATAAAAGGAAGGAGGAGGGGCAGTGAGGGAGGTACCCTTATGGCTTCCTTCTAGTGACGCAAGGAGGTATTTTGAAACATTGGGCACCACGGTAGCGTGGTAAGCGTGACAGTATTACAGTTTGTGGTGTCATCTGTCAGGAGTTTGTAATCCTCTCCATGGAATAAGTGGATTTTCCCTGGAAACTCAGGTTTCCTTCCACAGTTTAAACATATACCAGGTAGGTTAATTGATCATTGTAAATTGTCCCATGATTAGCTTAGGGTTAAATTGGCATTGTGGAGCGGCGTGGCTATTCCATGCCCTGTCTCTAGAATAAAAAATAGGTGACATCTGGAATAGTTTGAAACTCAGCAAATACTTAAAAAAAAAATAGCAGTTGCAGGTACATTTTGAATGTAAAAAGTGACAGTTATTTGCCAGCAGAGATTTTTTGTAATCCTTGATTCATTCACATTAGGTCAACTCTCCTTCGAGGATGTTCCCTCAATGGTACTCTGTAAGCCAAAGCTGCTGCCACTTAAATCAGTAACACTTGAAAAAATGGAGAAAATGCAAAGGGAAGCAGAGGCAACCATACGGCAACAGGAATTGGCACAAAGAGAACAGCAGTAAGATCACTTTAACACACAGTACTGGATTGTATCTGTAAAACTGACCTCAGACCTTCCAAATAAAGCTGTAGCAATATTGTGATGTTTACTTAATCAAACTATTCTTATTTTTTAGAACTTTGGTATTAGGTTCAATTCAAATGTCAGTGGTCATTGTTATTCACAAACTTTTTCCAAAACAGACCTTCTGTAGGGTCTTATGTGATATACATGATGAAGCAGATAGTCTGATTCCCAGCTCAACAATGTATCATAATGATGTATGGGGAAAAAATTAAGAGCTACAAAACTCAAGCTAAAGGTAGTCTTGTAATGTTGGCTAATGATGACATACAGGATATTAGTTATTCAAATTACATTAAAGGATTAAAAAACATAGCTTACTGTATTGTTCATATAAAATGAAAATCTTTTAATCTGACTTAGCTCCTGCAGTCAGTGTAGCTAGAATTCTCAGTTGAATCAGTAAGTTATAGTTTTAAGCTTCAGTTCCAGACTGCAATGTAAATTCATTATTTGTAGGACATGCTTCATTGCCAAAGCTATACTCTTCCTGCTGTGATAACTCATTGACTATGTGTTGGCAAAGTTAAATACCAAACAATCCCAGCATTCGTCATCAGAGCAGATGAACTGATCAATTATCTAAATGGTACTGTTGAGATGATTCAATGTACATTTGTCATTTGTCTATATTAAGTCTTCACATTGTTTTTTTTGTCATTACTGTTCATTAAATCCAAGCCACTTGATAGAAATATTATAATTGTGCTGTCTTCAGTTTTCAACTTTATTTCCAAATGTTGCAAGTTTTGTTTATTTGGGGAGGCATTATAACGTAGCAATCAGTACATTGCTATTACAATGTCAGTGACCTGGGTTAAAGCAACACACACAAAACGCTGAGGAACTCAGCAGGTCACGCAGCATCTGTGAGAAAGAGTACAGTCATATCAGGACTGAAAAGGAGAAATCAGGAAAAGGAATGGGAGAAATCAGAGAGAGAAGATGGGGGGAGAGAGGTAAAAGGTGACAGGTGAAACTGGGAGAGAGGGAGGGGTGAAGTAAAGAACTGGGAAGTTGATTGATGAAAGATAAACAGCTGGAAGGAAAGGACAAAGACCACAGAAGAAAAGGGAAGGGGGAGGAGCACCAGAGGGAGGTGTTGGGCAGGTAAGAAGACAAGGTGTAAGAGGGGAACAGGAATGGAGAATGGTGAGGGGCTGGGGGCGCAATTACTGGAAGTTCGAGAAATTGATGTTCATGGCATCAGGTTGGAGGCTACCCAGACAGAATACAAGTTGTTGCTCCTCCAACCTGACTATGGCCTCATTGTGGCAGTAGAGGAGGCCATGGACTGACTTTTTGGAATGGGAAGTAGAACTGAAATGGATGTCCACTGGAAGACTCAGCCATGGTCTGTAAGGAGTTTGTGTGTTCTCCCCATGATCATGTGAGTTTCCTCCCATATTCCAAAGATATACGGGTTAGTATGTTAATTGGGCATACTGGTGTCATTAGGCCGTGTGGCTGTTAACCATGCTGTATCTCTTTAAAAAAATTCAACAGCACAATTTTACTTGTATAGTTTTTCATCTTCCCGTCACATTTCCAGTAACATATAAATATTCTGCAATAAAAAAATACATCAACAGCCATAATTCATCCTCAATCAATATTTAATGAAAGTCAAAGAGACATTTTATACATTCTGCTGGAACTTGTACAGAAATAAGGTAGTCTAGCTTTGAAACTGCATGAAGCACATTTTTAGCAGTAGCAGCCAAGAGAGATCTATTACACATAGCATGTGTAACCCATCAATGCAGATTTCAGTACTTCAACCAGTCCTTTTGAAGACCATAGTATTCAAAAAGGTGTGGCAGTGATATTTGTACAATACTATGGAATGATCAGATTACTTCAACCCTTAAGCAGCTTATTTTCAATTACCACAAGCATGTGGCATTTGTTAATTAAATTCCAACGCTGCCCCCGCCCCTGGAAAAAGAAAATCTATACCCTACATATTAAGTGCTTTTTGGTTCTATTCTCGCAGTGAATGCACTCGAAAATATTTAATGAGGTTTAACCCCTCCCCAAAGCTCACATGTAATGTGAACTCTGTGGACTGAAAAGCTATAATCAAAATATGATTGCAGAAAAAAAGAAAATCAGGTACATGTGTGATAACTGTTTCACTTGAAACGTCCACCATCTCCTTCGCTAACAAAACGTTTGCGTCCCCTGAAAGAAAAATAAAGTAGGTATGTTACCAAATCCTGGTAATGTAAGAACAATTGTGACATAAGCTTTTTGTGTGCTAGAATTGTATTTGGGGCAGAGATGGAATGGAATTAATTGTAAATGTAGAGATCCACAGACCACAATGCTCATCTTCCAGGTTGTTGCCCCATGTTGGAGCCTGAAAGATTTCAAAGTGGAACTTAAAAGACAGAATAATTAATTGTATATTTAATAAGCTGCCATTTTGACAACTAGAAGGATTTAGCATATGCTATTAAAGTGTTACTGGAAAGCCATGTTTATGTAACCTATCGTGCTAATATCTTGTGAAGTTTTTTAAATCAGCTTTTTACTTGTATAGGGCAGGTACTCAATAGTATTCTCCAGCTCTGTGTTTTAAGGACAATCTAAATTTGGAAGGAGAAAGTTGGTTTTTGTTTGGGTGCTCTTCCACTCAAGGTTTAATTTATCTTACATTTATAGTTTTCTAAAGAAAGACTGAGTATTTCTTCAAAGACTTTCTCCTTCACTCTCCCCCCCCCCCCCCCCCCGCCAATGGAATAAGTACAAGAATATGAAAAGTACAGAGGAATAATGGCCAGACATGGGCAACTGGGACTAGCTTGGTGGGTAGCCGAGTCAAGATAGACGTGTTGGGCCGAAAGGCCTATTCCCATGCTGCATTACTCTATACCAATATGGCTGTGGGAATAGGTCATATGACTTGGATTACCATTAATACCAAAAGCATGTACTCTTATACAAATCTACAGTTTTATAATACATGGGAGAGAAGAAACATCACTGAAATCTTGCTTGTGGCACAAAAGATGGTAATAAATATTCTTTGGGAGGTTGCATTTAGCTGCAGAGAGGGTTTAAGAATTAGTTTTTCTGAATAGTCATCTTTTTAAAATCTTTTTGTGGTATATGCAACTAACTCACAAGAGATGATGAAATCCAGTTTGAAAATGCCATTTACACAGTGACCCGTGAGTAGTGATCCACTACAATGTTACTCACCGAGATGGACAAAGATCTCTCAGCTCTTTCACTATGATCCCCATTTGATGGCACTGTTCCACGAACCGTTCCATTACTGCATAAGCCTGCGGCACATCCAAATGGATATCTGGAATTTCCTTGTATACTCGCTCAAAGCCCTGCAATTTGAAAAAGCAATTTTAAAAAGTAAATTGTACTTTTTAAAGCAAGACAACTCTTTCACCACTTTTTTTTACTAAATTACTATTAGACAGGTTTCACTATACATGCTCAGGATAGAAAATAACTTTTTAAAAAATGATTAGATAACCTAAAACCAAAGAAAGATGTTCATAAAACTTAATAACTGAGCAATATTTTATTTTCCCACAATGCTGCCGCATATATTCAATATGCCGTGCTACAATGCTTTCCCCTCCACTGTCTGCTATAATACACTTTGTTCAATATACTCCAGTACCCTATTGAAGTGCTGGATAAATAGCAGAAAGAATTAAACCATCTTTCAGCCAAATCAGTTACCATCGAATATCAGGAACAAACTGATCACCCGATGTCAGCCCAAGTTAAATATAACTTATTAATAAACAGGTTAATGATGATAAAAATGGCAAGTATTCTAATACTTCAGGGAATGAAAAGCCAAAAGTACATCCAGATACTGAAAATAAGTAAGGACAAAGTACTTGGAAAAACTCAGCAGGTCAGTCTGAAGCAAACTTTCTCTCTCCACAAATATACCCTATTTACAGGAATTTCTATTTTGAATATTGTATTGATAAAGAAAAATAGTCTAATGAACTGTACAGCACAACTCACTGTTTATATTAAGTCTTCTACCATGGGTCCTCAATTAGCTTTCTTCTCTAAAAATCAAAATAACAAATACCAATATCAAATAAAAACAAAAATAAACTCAGCAAGCCAGGAATCATCCATGGAAAGAGACAATTTCAGATTAAAAACCTTTTCATGAATACACTCAGTGGCTACTTTATTAGGTACACTTGCTGGTTTATGCAAATATCTAACATCAGCTAATCATGTCATATTAACTGCATAAAAGCATGCAGTTGTAGTCAAGAGGTTCAATTGCTGTTCAGACCAAACATTGGAATGGGGAAGATATGTATTCTAAGTGATTTTGATCATGGAATGATAGTGTCAGAGGTGATTTAAGAATTTTATAAACTACTATATTCTGGGATTTTCTTGCACTAGTCTCTTAATAGTTTAGAGAATGTTACAAAGAAAAACAAAAAGCATCCAGTGAGTGGAAGTTCTGTGGGCGAAAATGCCTTGTTAATGAGAGGTCAGAGGACGTTAACAACAGTGGTGTGCAGAAGAACATCTCAGAATGCACAAAGCTGAACTCCGAAGTAGATGGACTACAGCAGAAGATCACAAACAGGAGGTATCCAAAAAAGCTGCCAAAACGTTGATTCTAATTCTTTATTGTTCACACATGCTACTTGTGGCTCTTCTAATTTGAACATTTAGAAAAGGGCTTGCAAAGTTTATTTTCTGACATGTATTCAGTTAAGTCTTGTGAAACTTGATGCATAATTATCCCCAGTTGAAGCTACCAGAACAAATAACGTACAATAGCAGTGCTACCCAGTAGATGGCACTCTTACTCTGTTCATTTGGTCCACGGTGATAATAGATTCCCACAAGGATTTCAGCAGCTTTAGTATCATATTGAAGGTTGTTTCTCCTGTTGATTCCAGAACCATCACTATAGCCTAAATATTTTGAAAATAAAATCAACAATGGACCATCTTTAAACAAGCATCAGTACTAAACATTTACAATAGTTACTGAAGGCTTTTCAATGCAACAACAGAAACAGCTGTTCTGAATGTCTTACTAGTTCTGTGAAAATGTTTACATAATAGCAAACCTATCTTTCAGTAATATACAGCGTTCTCTTGAAAACTTTGGGTAAGCAATCCCAAAAATCTGCTTTCACCTTGTATATTTCAGAGCACTGTGTGGGCTTAGTCGATTGAATGATACTCTGGATATTAAAGAAATCAAGAGATATGCTGTGACACAGAAATGTGATGGGCAAGGTACAAAATCTTAGTGAAAGGCTGAGCAATCATAAGGGTCTGAATGGCCTACAGTTGTTTCTACTTATGCTTGTAAACAAACTACTAAATATACGCAGACATCCTCAAAACACCATTGCCAGTGGTTCCAAATAAATTTCTTATTGATAAATTAAGGAACCTACACTTCACTGTTCATGGCTTACAACTAGATATGCAGTCAAGCGCTAAAAGCAGCAATTGATTAAAAACTCAGGTGATACTGACTGCTTTACTCAGTGGTTCTGTTACTTTAACAGAACCATCTCTAGGAAAGAATTGCTAATAACTTATGCAATGGAGAGATTATTACAGAAAGTTCAGATCTGCAGTAGTTGATGGTGACCGGAGGTGACTCTAGAACCTTGGAAAGACAGATTGGGGTAAAACTGAAAAGGAATGGTTCCCCCCCCCCTTTTTTTTGCTTTCAATTTCACCTTGCACTAATGTGTTTAGAATTTATCAAATAATATTGTCATTGCAAAACCAACCACAGAAGCCCCAAATGTCAAAAAGGTAACCAACACAAATTGTTTAGAACACGTGATCAAGAACACCTTAGAGAAAGCAACCACTGAAGTTAACAATGTCATCAGCCCTGGAGAGTAACAGCTTCCAGTTATTTTGTTCTCATATTTAATCTGCACAGCCATGTAGACTGCTACATGCTTTGAGTGATCGCTGCTGATTTGATTAAGAGCCATACAACTTGTTCAGAGTACCAAAGCCTTTATGTGAAGTTTGTCTTCTCCTCGCGCACCCCCCCCCCCCACCACTGTGCTGGAATCAGATGAGTAATGGCTGTCAATACATCAAGCATCATATTGTCTGTCTTCTTAAGGAAGCATTTACAATCTAAATGCCCTCAAATGGATTATCTTGCTTCCTTAAAGTACATCTCCAAATCAGCATATACCTTCATATTGAGTTACTGCACTTTATTATTTCATTTTTTCTTAATTATCTTCTCCTTCTCCCAGTTCATTCATGTTGTTCACATATTTAGTAAATATGCCTTTCCTGGCCCTCAGTTTCACCGTTATAAACTTACCTGACCCATAGTGTCTTATTAGAGATCCTTGTGACTATTTTCCCCCAAGTTCAGTTGAACTGTTTAATGCTCTACTGCTCTCCTAGATCATTTACCAGCAGTGTGTCCATTTTATTTTCTCCCAGCTCTACTTTCATCTCCTTAAAATCTAATTTTCTGTATTACCCTAGACTTTCCATGCTCATACCCATCTCAATCATTATCCTAAACCCAATTGTGCTCTACTTGCATAATGTTTGAAAGAATTCATTGTTACCTTGAACACAAGCTCATGGTGAAAGTGTGGCACTTCAAGTTCCCGCAGACAACGTTCAGCTTCTCCTACATCTCCAGACACTTGGTATTCCTTCAGCAACATGTCAATCTGTCAAAAGAGATAGGCCCTGTCAAACACAGTTCTGCAACAATTGATTAATCTGCCCAAACACTAACTATTTGGTCAATACTACAGGTTGACAACTGTAAATTTCCAGTCATGTTTGTTCCAGATTCTGAGAAATTAATCAAAAAATTATCTGGGTTAATTATAAACATGGATATTATTGAATAATCAGGTTTTAGGTAGGATTTGGGTACAAATATTTTTAAATGCACAGGTCATGAATCTATCAAATGTGCACTTGCTGTCTTCCAAGAGCAGTACAGTTAGAGATACACTACACCAAACATATTATTCAATGCATTTCAATTCACTATCACTTAAGTATAAAAGAATTCTTTCCTGTGCCACCATCATCACCTGGGTTCTTTTGTCAGCATATTAAATGTGTCATTCTTTTGTCAATTCTTCAGCCATTTAACATCAATCCTTTCTGATTTTAAGTACATTATTTTCTCCCCTTGAATCTCTAATCTGAGACCACCACCAGCTATCCACCTAATGTAAACCATTTTAATACATTTTATCTGTACCTATCCAAACTTCTCACACCCTCTGTGAAGGTCTGGTATCTAAAATTGAAAATGTTATCTTGTTACTTATATTTATTTTATGAAACTTTCCTGTCTACGTCATGAGTTACAATGAGTACCCCATACTTTAGCAGCTTGGTTGGCTGCCAACTTAAAAGAACAGACACTCCAGACACTTGTTCTTCCATCCATAAGACTATACGAAGAGAATATGAGTGTGTTCAGGTAACCTGCACCTTAGCCCGCCCCACTTCATTTCCTTTCACTCTCCTTATGATTCACCCGGGTTCCCTCACCCTATTTTTCTGCCCCAAACTCCATGATCCAGTTTTATTCTCCTCCACCCCATCTGCCTTTCACCCACGCATTTAATCTACTGGGCCTCCTATCCCCTCCCCAAACTGGTTCTATCTGCCCATCATGCTCCCTCATCTGGTTCCACTTATCAGATTCCCTGTTTACTAGATTCCAAGCAGATTCACAAGTCTCCATTAAGTATCCTTCCACAGCTGCCTCCAGTTTTCCACTCTTTTCACACCTACCTGACTCCAACTCTTCTTCATTCCTTATCTGCCTCCATTTATCACCCACCAGTCACTCTCTCCCAACTATACCCCTCTATTGGCTCACTTGGTTCCACTTAGAACCTGACAGCCCATCCCTTTCACCTCTTTATTCTACATACCTATCCTCTCCATTCACAGTCTTGACATGGGATCTTGACCCAAAATATCAACCGTTCCTATGCCTCCACAGGTGCTGTACAACCTGCCAAATTCCTCCAGCAGTTTGTGTTTTAGATCCAGGTCCCAGCATCTGCATTCTCTACAGTCTTTGTTTGACAAAGAGTAGTTCAACTGAGGATCACAAACAAAAGTTTGGAACTGTACTTGGTGATACACATCTGATTATCTCCACCACTTTCTTTTGGGATAATAACAAGTCAACTTTTATTGTCATTTCGACTATAACTGCTGGTACAGTGCATAGTAAAAATGAGACGTTTTTCAGAACCATGGTTTACATGACAGTACAAAAAACTAGACTGAACTACGTAATAAAACAAAACACACAGAGAAAGCTATACTAGGCTACAGACCTACACACTGCATAAAGTGCACAAAAATAGTACTGGCATTACAATAAATAATAAACAGGACAGTAGGGCAAGGTGTCAGTCCAGGCTTCAGGTATTGAGGAGTCTGATAGCTTGGGGGAAGAAACTGTTATATAGTCTGGTCGTAAGAGCCTGAATGCTTCAGAGCCTTTTACCCAGACAGCAGGAGGAAGAAGAGATTGTATGAGGGGTGCATAGGGTCCTTCATAATGCTGTTTCCTTTGCGGATGCAGCGTGTAGTGTAAATGTCCATGATGGCGGGAAGAGAGACCCCGATGATCCTCTCAGCTGACCTCACTATCCGCTGCAGGGTCTTGCGATCCGAGATGGTACTATTTCTGAACCAGGCAGTGATGCAGTTGCTCAGGATGCTCTCAATACAACCCCTGTAGAATGTGATGAGGATGGGGGGGGGGGGGGGGAAATGGACTTTCCTCAGCCTTCACAAAAAGTAGAGACGCTGCTGGGTTTTCTTTGCTATGGAGCTGGTGTTGAGGGACCAGGTGAGATTCTCCATCAGGTGAACACCAAAAAATTTGGTGCTCTTTACGATCTCTACCGAGGAGCCGTCGATGTACAGCAGGGAGTGGTCACTCCTGAAGTCAACAACCATCTCTTTTGTTTTGTTCACATTAAGAGACAGGTTGTTGGCTCTGCACCAGTCTGTTAGCCGCTGCACCTCCTCTCTGTAAGCTGACTCGTCGTTCTTGCTGATGAGACCCACCATGGTGGTAGTAAGTTAAAAACCTAAAGGAAACAGCTAACCAAATGTATACATTAAATCAAATATCTACTTAAAGGACAGGCATTGAAAACACTTTTCATAACTCCTAGCCAGAAATAGTATTCTTCTATTAACTGGTATGACCACTAACAATCCAAAGACATGCAACAAACAGTGGGGCTAGAAAGTTTGTGAACCCTGTAGAATTTTCTCTATTTCTGCATAAATATGACTTAAAATGTGATCAGATCTTAATGCAAGTCCTAAAACTAGTTAAGAGAACCCAATTAAATAAACAAAAAACTTTATATTTGTTCATTTATTTATTGAGTAAAATGATCCAATATTACATTTATTTTTTTGGAAAAAGAATGTGAACCTTTGCTTTCAGTAACTGGTGTGACCCCCTTGTACAACAAAAACGTCAACCAAATGTTTCTGGTAACTTCATCGGCTGCATCGGCTGAACTGCACATCGGCTTGAAGAATTTGAGGCCATTCCTCCTTAGAAAACTGCTTCAGCTCTGGGATGTTGGTGGGCTTCTTTGCTGAACTGCTTGCTTCAGGTCCTTCCACAGTATTTCTATAGAATTAAGGTCCAAAACACAAATTTTCTTCTTTTTAAACCATTCTGTTGTTGATCTACTTTTGTCTTTCAAATCATTCCCTGACATTCTCCTGTAAAATTTTGAATTCATTGTTCACTCAATGAATACAAGCTGAGACAGCAAAGCATCTCTAAACCATGATGATCCTTCCACCATGCTTCAGAGTTGGGATGAAGTTTTGGTGTTGGTGTGCAGTGTCCTTTTACCTCCAAACATTGGGGTGTATTTTTTGCAAAAAAGATCAACTATTGTCTCATCTGTCCACAGACCATTGTCCCAGAGGTGCGTAGATCATCCAGGTGGTCTTTTGCAAACTTGAGATGTGCAGTAACTTTTTTTTTGGACAGCAGTGGTTTCCGCCGTGGTGTCTTTCCAAGAACACCATTCTTGTTCAGTGTTTTTCTTATAAGTAGACATATGGGCAGAGACTTTAGGAAGATCTAGGTATTTCTGCAGGTCTTCTGTAGTTACCCTTGGGTTCTTTTACAACTCTTCCCTCAGCAATGTGCTCTGAGCTTTGCAGGATGCCCACTCCAAGGGAGAGCATCAACAGTACTAATTTTCCTCGAATTGTAGAAAGTTTCTCTTACTGTGGACTGATGACCACTCAGGTCTTTAGAAATTTTCTGTAGCCTTTTCCAGCTTTATGCATCTCTACAGTTCTTTTTCTAAGGTCCTCTGAAAGACTATAAAATACAGGAGCAGAATTAGTCCATTCAGCCCATCGAGTCTGCTCTGCTAGTCCATCATGACTGTTCCCAGATCCCACTCACCTGCTTTCTCGCTGAATCCTTTGATGCCCTGACTGATCAGTAAACTATCAACTTATGCCTTAAATATACCCCACAGACTTGGCCTCCGCCACAGTCTGTGGCAGAGCATTCCATAGATTCCTACTATCTGTCTAATAAAATTCCTCCTTACTTCTGTTCTAAAAGATCGCCCCTCAATTTTGAGGCCATGCCCTCTAGTTCTGGATACCACCACCATAGGAAACATCCCCTCCACATCCACCTGATCTAGTCCTTTCAACATTCAGTAGGTTTCAATATGATTCCCCCTGCATTCTTATAAATTTCAGTGAGTACAGGCCTAAAACTGCCAAACACTAATAATGTTAACTCCTTCATTCCCGGAATCATACCTGTGAACCTCCTCTGGACTTTCTCCAATGACAGCACATCATTTCTGAGATATGGGGCAATACTCCAAGTGCAGCCTGATTAGTATCTTATAAAGCCTCTGCATTATGTCCTTGCTTTTATATTCCTCTTGAAATAAATGCCAATGTTGCACTTGCCTTCTTTGCCAGACTCAACCTGTAAATTAACATTCTGGGAGTCTTCAACGAGGACTCCCAAGTCCCTCTGCACCTCTGATGTTTGAATTCTCTCCCCATTTAGATAAAAGTCTGCACGATTGTTCATTTTACCAAAATGCATTATCATACATTTTCCAACCATGTCACTTTTTTGTCCATTATTCCAATTTGCCCAAGTCCTGCTGCAATTGCATTACTTCCTCAACGCTATCTACCCCTACACCTATCTTCTTATCATTCACAAACTTTGCCACGAAGCTATCAATTCCGTTATCTAAATCACTGGCAAACAATGTGAAAAGTAGCGATCCCAATACTGAAACCTAGGAACACTACTAGTCACTGGCAGCCAACTAGAAAAGGCTCCTTTTATTCCCCCTCGCTGCCTTCTGCCTGTCAGCCATTTCTCTATCCATCTTCCCTACAAAGCCCCGGGATTTTATCTTGTCAAGCAGCCCCATGTGTGGCAACTTATTAAATGCCTTCTGAAAATTCAAGTAAATGACATGCACTGCTTCTCCTTTGTCCACCCTGCTTTCTTCCTCAAAGAACTCTTAATAGATTTGTCAGGCAAGTTCTCCCTTTACAGAAACCAAGCTGACTTTGACTTAATTAATTGAATTACTTGACTTATTTTATCATTAGTCTCCAAGTACCCCCAGACCTCACATCCTTAGTAATAGACTCCAACACTTTCTCCAACCACTGAGGTTAAGTTAACTGGCCTATAATTTCCTTTCTTTTGCCTTCCTTCCTTCTTAAAGAGTGGAGTGACACTTGTAATTTTCCAGTTCTCCAGGACTATGCCAGAATCAAGTGATTCTTGAATGATCATGATCAATCCATCAGTTAACTCTTCAGTAACCTCTCTCAGGACTCTGGGATGTAGTCTGTCTGGTCCAGGTCACTTATCTACCTCAAGACCTTTGAGTTTGCCTAGCACTCAGACTTCTGGCACACTGCTGGTATCTTCCACAGTGAAGACAGATGCAAAGTACTCATCAAGTTCATCTGCCAAATTTCTTTGTTCCCCATTACTACCCCCCCCCCAGCATCATTTTCCAGTGGTCCAATATCAACTCTCACCTCCTTTTTACTCTTTGTATCCTGCTTTATACTATTGGCTAGTTTGCCCTCATATTTCATCTTTTCCCTTATAGTTTTTTTAGTTGCCTTTTGTTGGATTTTTAAAGCTTCCAAATCATATGATTTCCCACTCAGTTGCTACCTTATATGCCCTTCCTTGGCTTTTATGCTGTCCTTAACTTCCCTTCTCAGCCACAGTTGCCTACCCCTGCCATTTGAGAACTACTACTTTTGTGGGACATATCTATCCTGCACCTTGTGAACTAT
Organism: Hemitrygon akajei; assembly: GCF_048418815.1. Lineage (NCBI taxonomy): Eukaryota > Metazoa > Chordata > Chondrichthyes > Myliobatiformes > Dasyatidae > Hemitrygon > Hemitrygon akajei. Next base: position 2,147,394 of record NC_133146.1, read on the forward strand.
TGCCAGAAACTTGCCATTTCCGCTCTGCCGTCATTCCCGCCAGTATCCTCCTCCAATCCACCTGGGCAAGCTCCCCTCTCATGCCTTTGTAATTCCCTTTATTCCACTGCGATACTGATACATATGACTTACGCTTCTCCCTCTCAAATTGCAGTACAAATTCAGTTATATTATGATCACTGCCTCCTAAGGGTTCCTTTATATTAAGCTTCCTGAGAAAATCTGGGTTATTACACAACTGTAACTGTAGCACATTCTGCAGCTGTACAGGGCCCTGGTGAGACCACACCTGGAGTATTGTGTGCAGTTTTGGTCTCCAAATTTGAGGAAGGACATTCTTGCTATTGAGGGAGTGCAGCATTGGTTCACAAGGTTAATTCCCGGAATGGTGGGACTGTCATATGTTGAAAGGTTTGAGCGACTGGGCTTGTATACACTGGAATTTAGAAGGATGAGAGGGGATCTGATTGAAACATATAAGATTATTAAGGGATTAGACACACTGGAGGCAGGAAGCATGTTCCCGCTGATGGGTGAGTCCAGAACTAAAGGCCACAGTTTAAGAATAAGGGGTAGGCCATTTAGAACTGAGATGCGGAAAAACTTTTTCACCCAGAGAGTGGTGGATATGTGGAATGCTCTGCCCCAGAAGGCAGTGGAGGCCAAGTCTCTGGATGCATTCAAGAGAGAGTTAGATAGAGCTCTTATAGATAGCGGGGTCAAGGGATATGGGGAGAGGGCAGGAACGGGGTACTGATTGTGTACGATCAGCCATGATCACAGTGACTGGCAGTGAATGGCGGTGCTGGCTAGAAGGGCTGAAGGGCCTACTCCTGCACTTACTGTCTATTGTCTATTAACACCCAATCTAAGATAGCCTTTTAAGAGCAGTTTTGCTTGAGCCTTTCCCATAGTAGGATCGAGCACAAGCTGCTCTAAAAAGCCACCTCGTAGGCATTCAACAAATTCCCTCTCTTACAATGACACCAACCTGATTTTCCCAATCCCCTTGCACATTGAAGTCCCTCATTACAATTTGTAACATTACCTGCCAATCTCAACCCCACAGCTTGGAGGTCTATATTCTGATTCCCACAATAGTTTTGATTAAGGCATGGTGCACATAAACAGATCTTTATTGAGAAGAGCAGGCTCTGTCAGTAACCTGACTTTTTGTGTTTTTTTTTAACAACGCAAGTCACCTTTACAACCCATACCTCCAATCTCATCTCATTGACTGGAACGCCAGACTCCAAATAGATTTGTAGAGGTTCACATACTTTTTTGGAAAAAGTATGTATTGGATAGTACTGGATCATTTTTCTCAAATCAATGAACAAGTATAATATTTTTGTGTTATTTATTTAACTGTGTTCTCTTTATCTACTTTTAGGTCAACTGAGTTTTAAGAAATGACTATCTGATCACATTTTAGGTCATGTTAATGCAGAAAGAGAAAATTCTGCAGGGTTCTCTAACTTTCTCACACCACTGTACATTATTATTATGCTTTTAATATACTAAAGTACTCCAAGCTGCTTAACAGTAGGTTACCAAAGAAAATTTATGAGGCGCTGTAGGCCATCAGCAGCAGCAGAATTGTACTCAACTATAATCTGTAACCGCATGGCCCGGCATATGCCCACTCTATCAGGTCAGGGGATCAACCCTGGTTCAATGAGGGCAGGAGGGCATGCCAAAAACACCACCAGGCATACTTCAATACGAGGAGCACCGTGGTGAAGCCACAATACAGGCCTACCTGCTTGTCATAAGCAGCAAGTAACAGTCAGAGCCAAGTGGTCCCACAATCAACAGATCAGATCTAAGCTCTGTGGTGCTGCCACATTCAGCCGTGAAGGAGGCTCCACAAATATCCCCAACCTCAATGACAGAGCTGCCCAGCACTCCTGAGCAAAAGATAAGCTGAGGCATTTGCAACAATCTTCAGTCAGAAGTGCCAAGTAGATAATCCAGCTCGGCCTCCTCCGTAAGTCCCCAGCATCCCAGATGTCAGTACGCAGCCAATCCGATTCATTCCACGTGATATCAAGAAACGGCTGAAAGCACTGGATGCTGCAAGGCTACGGGAGCCCAGACAAAATCCTGGCAACAGTCCTGAAGACTTGTGCTCCAGAACTTGCCATGTCACAAGCCAAGCTGTTCTAGTACAGCTACAACACTGGCATCTACCTGGCAAAGTGGAAAACTGCCCAGGTATGACCTGTACACCAGAAACAGGACAAGTTCAACCCAGCCATTTACCGCCCTATCAGCCTACTCTCAATCATCAGCAAAGTAATGCAAGGGGTCACCAACAGTGCTATAATGCAGCACCTACTTGGCAATAACCTGCTTACGGATGCCCAGTTTGGGTTCTATAAAGGCCACTCAGCTCCTGACCTCATCACCTCCTTGGTTCAAACACGGACCAAAGAGCTAAATATCAGAGGTGAGGGGAGAGTGATAGCCCTTGACATCAAGGCACCATTATTTTTTTTTAAACTTTTTTTTTATTGTGTTTTCAAATAGTTACAGAATAAAAGTGTGTGAAAAAGAAAATATGTGTTACCCATTCCCCCTCCCCTTAACCCCTCCCCCCTAACATCCCTATTGAAAGAAAAAAGAAAGAAAAAAAAAAGGAATGCCTGGATATTGGAAGATCCCCACATGCTCCATGGAGTTCGTAATAACTTTAGTATATATATTTCTTTCTTTCCCCAAGTAACCAATTATTTCATCTTCGGAGCGCCTATATATTTAATCCTGTCTTTTGTAAGTAAGGGCGCCAAATTTTCAAAAATGTTTCATATTTATCTCTTAAATTATAAGTAATTTTTTCAAGTGGAATACAGCCATAAATTTCTTTCTTCCAACAATCTATACTTAAATATGTATCTGATTTCCAAGTAACTGCAATAGCTTTTTTGGCTACTGCCAATGCAATTTTTATAAATTCTTTCTGATATTTATTCAATTTGGATATCGGTTTTATCCCTTCAATATCACCTAGTAAAAGTAATATTGGATTATGTGGAAGTTGTATTCCAATAATTTGTTCCAGTAAAACTCTTAAATTTGTCCAAAAAGGTTGAATTTCAGAACAAGACCAAGTAGAATGTAAAAAAGTACCAATTTCTTGGTTACATCGGAAACACTGATCAGATAAATTTGGGTTTAATTTATTTATTTTTTGTGGTGTAATATATAGTTGATGTAAAAAATTGTATTGCACTAATCTTAATCGGACGTTTATTGTATTTGTCATACTCTCAAGACATAGTCTTGACCAATTTTTTTCTTCAATTTTAATATTCAAATCACTTTCCCATTTTTGTCTTGACTTATGGACTCCTTGTTTAATTGCCTGTTTTTGAATCAAATTATACATACAAAAGATAAATTTTTTAGTCTTTCCTTTTTGAATTAAAGTTTCTATTTCATTGGTTTTTGGTAATAACATTGTTTGACCTAACTTTTCTCTTAAATAAGCCCTTAGTTGAAAGTAACAAAAAAGTGTTGTTTGATACTTTATATTTATTCTTTAATTGATCGAATGACATTAATATACCTCCTTCAAAACAATCTCCTATATATCTAATCCCTTTTTGAAACCAATTATATGAAAGTTGATTATCCATTGTAAAAGGAATAAGTCTATTTTGAATTAAAGATCTCTTTGCTAATAAGGATTTCTTTGTCTCATCGTCAACATTTATCTTATTCCATAAATCAATCAAATGTTTTAATATAGGAGATTCTTTCTTTTCCCGTATCCATTTAGATTCCCATTTATATATAAAGTCTTCTGGTATGTTTTCTCCTATTTTATCTAGTTCTATTCTGATCCATGCCGGTTTATCTTTCTCAAAAAAAGATGCAATAAATCTAAGTTGATTTGCTTTATAATAATTCTTAAAATTTGGAAGTTGTAACCCTCCGAGCTCAAATTTCCATGTAAATTTTTCCAACGATATTCTTGACATCTTACCTTTCCAAAGAAACTTCCTCACATATTTATTCAGCTCTTGAAAAAACTTCTGGGGTAATTGTATTGGTAGTGATTGAAATAAGTATTGTAATCTAGGGAATATATTCATTTTTATGGTATTTACTCTACCTACTAATGTTATTGGTAATACCATCCATTTATCAAGATCTTCTTGAATTTTTTTCAATAGTGGTAAATAATTTAATTTGTATAAGTTCTTTATGTCATTATCAACTCTTATACCTAAATATTTTATACCATTTGCCGGCCATCTAAATTGGTTTATTAATCGACATTGATTATAATCTCCTTTAGTAAGAGGTAAAATTTCACTTCTATCCCAATTTATTTTATAACCTGATATTTTCCCATATTCTTCTAATCTATAGGATAACTTACGCAACGAGTGCAATGGGTTTGTTAGATAAAGCAGAACATCATCAGCAAATAAGTTAATCTTGTATTCTTCCTGATTAACTCTGAAACCCTTAATATCTGGGTCCATTCTAATCAATTCAGCTAATGGCTCTATCGCCAACACAAATAAAGCAGGTGATAATGGACAACCTTGCCTAGTTGACCTTGTTAACTGAAATGGTGTTGAAATTTGACCATTTGTCACTACTTTAGCTTTGGGATTAGTACTTAAGGTTTTAATCCATTTTATAAAAGATACTCCTAATCCATATTTTTCCAATACCTTAAATAAAAAATCCCATTCCAATCTATCAAATGCTTTTTCTGCATCTAAAGCAACTGCCACGCTCATTTCCTCCCTCTTCTGCGCTAAATGAATTATACTAAATAAGCAAGTTACATTATCTGCTGATTGTCTATTTTTAATAAATCCTGTTTGATCCATATGTACCGTAGATTTCGCACTACAGAGCACACCTGATTAAAAGCCGCTGGCTCTATTTTTAGAAAGAAAATCAATTTTGTACTTGTACAAGCCGCACCGGATTTTCGGCCGCAGGTGTCCCACGTTGTAATATGAGATATTTACACAGAAAGATATTACACGTGAGGATTTTTTAACTTTTAATTAAATCCATATGGTAACATAAACAAATACATATTGCAAATGCTTTTTTTCGAACCGTGCCTGTAACGCGGCTACTTTTAAATATACGTTGCGTATACTTTTTTACTGAACAACATTCCAATATCTCCCTAACGACTGGTAAAAAATATATATACTGCAGCCTACCAGGAAAAGTTATTGATCGCCTTTAACTTAAAAGCAGCGTTCGCTCAGATCTAATGCCGCTCGCCCCCACCTTCCCGTTTATCGCAAACCGGTATTTCCCACAAGACGCGGCGAAACCGGTTGTGACGTCATAGCATCCCGCGATGTAGTACAGAAAACAAATATAGTTAAAACACTTCTAACTTTAACTAGAAAATACTAACAAATGAATTACTAAGCGAAAATATTATAAACTAAATAACTGCCATAAAGGCAGCACAATGCTTTTCTTCGAGTGTTTTCCATGTTGATGAGGGTGAGTACAAATGACTGATTTACAATAATTTAATTGTGAAAGTGCACTTGATTTATCGTACAATTTCACTGGACCTCTGTGAACTACTCATCAATTTTATTGGTCTACTGTTACGAGGCAAAATGTTTTTGGCGGCATGAAAAAAAATCATGCATTAGCTGCACCGTAGTAAAGGCCGCAGTGTTCAAAGCTGTTCAAAATGTGGGAAAAAAGTAGCGGCTTATAATCCGACATCTACGGTACTAATTTTGGTAAGCATTTAGATAATCTATTAGATAAGATTTTTGCTATTATTTTATAATCAGTGTTTAATAAAGAAATAGGTCTATATGATGATGGCTTTAAAAGATCTCTATCTTTTTTTGGCAATACTATTAAAATAGCTGTCGAAAAAGATTCTGGAAGTTTATGCGTTCTTTCCGCTTGGTGTATTAACTCCATAAAAGGAGGAATTAATAAATCTTTAAACTTTTTATAGAATTCAGGCGGAAAACCATCTTCTCCTGGAGATTTATTACTTTGAAGTGATCCTAGGGCTTCTTCGACCTCTTTCAATGTAAACGGCATATCTAATCCCTTCTGTTCTTCCGTATTTAATTTTGGAAAGAGTTATTTGTGATAAAAACCTTTCTATCTTGGCATTGTCATTTTGTGATTCTGATTTATACAACTCAGAATAAAAATTCTTAAAAGCTTCATTAATTTCTAAAGGTTTATAAGTAATTTTATTTACTCTTGTTCGAATTGCATTTATTGTTTTAGAAGTCTGATTTGTTTTTAACTGCCATGCAAGAACCTTATGTGATCTTTCACCTAGTTCATAATATCTTTGTTTAGTTCTCATAATTGCTTTTTCTGTTCGATATGTTTGGAGCATATTATATTGTAACTTCTTGTTAATAAGTTGTCTTCGTTTTTCTTCTGTCATATTTCTTTGGGATTCTTTTTCTAATTTTGTAATCTCTTTTTCCAATTGATCTATTTCTATCATATATTCCTTCTTAATTTTAGAAGTATAACTTATTATCTGACCTCTCAAGTATGCCTTCATTGCTTCCCACACTATAAATTTATCATCAACTGAATGTGAATTTATATCTAAAAAGAACTGAATCTGTTTTTTCATAAAATCACAAAAATCTTGACGTTTTAATATTAAATTAAATCTCCACCTATAAATTGATTCCTCTTTATCTATCATTATCATTGTCATTATTAAAGGAGAATGGTCTGACAATATTCTTGCTTTATATTCCACATTTTTCACTCTATCTTGAATATTCGTTGATAATAGGAAAAAATCTATCCTTGAATATGTTTTATGTCTATTTGAATAAAATGAATAATCTCTTTCTTTTGGATTAATTCTTCTCCATATATCAATCAAATTTAAGTCTTTCATCAATGATAGAGTTAATTTTACTGCTTTTGATTTTGTAACAACCTTTGTTGATCTATCTAAAACTGGGTCTAGACAAAAATTAAAATCTCCACCTATTAATATTTTATCATGTGTGTTAGCCAAATTCAAAAAGACCTCCTGTATGAATTTTACATCATTTTCATTTGGTGCATAAATGTTCATAAGGGTCCATAGTTCTGAAAAAATTTGACAGTATATAATTAGATATCTCCCCGCCAAATCAATTAATACGTTTTGTATTTTAATTGGTAAATTTTTGTTAACCAAAATTGTAACTCCTCTCGCCTTTGAATTAAATGAAGCTGCAATAACATTTCCAACCCAGTCTCTTTTTAATTTCTGATGTTCTATGTCTGTTAAATGAGTTTCTTGTAAAAAGGCTATATCTGTTTTCATTTTTTTAATATATGTTAAAATTCTTTTTCTTTTTACTGGCCCATTAAGCCCATTAACATTAAAACTTAAAAAATTCAGTAGATTAGTCTTTTTTTTTTAAATTATATTACTCCAATCTATAATAATACCTAATCTTTCAACTTTCGTGGTATCCTGGGAAATCTTTATAAAAATCTCCATGTTGCTATGTGTGTCCCCACCAATCATCCAGGCAAAAAAATAGAAGAAAAATAGAATATAAAGAAAAAAACAAAATACCCCCCTACTAATGTTGTGGGAAAAAAACACAACATTACCCCCCTCTGTTGTACGGGTCATGGCAACCGCCATGATTACACACGTGAATCCCGCAGTAACAGATCCAAAGCTCCCCAGCCCCCCCGCAACATAAAAAAGTATATGTATAAGAAGAGAAAAAAAAATATTCTCATTTAGTATTTCTAAAATTTTGCTTTTCTCTTCTATAATATCCATAAATGTCCATCACTTCTGTTCGTTGACTCTATCTTCATCTTTAATCCATTACGTTTGGAAGCCTCTATGTGTAATTAGCCAATAGATGAAAGTTTTTGTACCAACTCCTCCGCTTTTCGATAATCGGGAAAAAAAAATTTTCCCTCCTCCAAAAAAATTATCAGTGTTGCTGGATGACGCATTGTAAATTTATAACCCTTTTCCCATAAGGCTTTTTTCGCTGGGTTAAATTCCTTCTTTCTCTTCAACAGGTTGTAACTTATATCAGGATAAAAAAGAACTGGTTTCCCTTCTATCATCAATGGCCCGTTTCTATTTTTGGCACTTTGGGCAGCCGCCTTCAGGATCTTTTCTTTGTCTTGGTATCTTAAGCATTTTATCAAAATTGATCGTGGGTTTTGATCAGCTCGAGGTCTTGACCTTAAGGATCTATGAGCCCTTTCAATCTCGATTGGAATTTCTCTTTCCATTTCCAATTTTTCAGGGATCCATTTTTGAAAAAAATTTATTGGATCTTCTCCTTCTATATCTTCTTTAAGTCCAACAATTTTAATATTATTTCGTCTACTGAAATTTTCAAGCTTATCAATTTTTTCCATAAATTGTTTTCTTTCTGATGTCCAAGCAGTATTTTCATTTTCCATTTTGTCCATTCTTTCAACCATGTCTTCCGTTTTAATTTCCAAGTCCATAATTTTCTTTTCCATTTTTTCCTGTCTCTTTGTCATTTTATCAAGCATAATCTCTATATTAATGCTGAGAAGTGTGAGGTTCTACATTTTGGCAGGAATAATCCAAATAGAACATACAGGGTAAATGGTAGGACATTGAGGAATGCAGTGGAACAGAGAGATCTAGGAATAACAGTGCATAGTTCCCTGAAGGTGGAGTCTCATGTAGATAGGGTGGTGAAGAAGGCTTTTGGAACGCTGGCCTTTATAAATCAGAGCATTGAGTACAGAAGTTGGGATGTAATGTTAAAATTGTACAAGGCATTGGTAAGGCCAAATTTGGAATATTGTGTACAGTTCTGGTCACCGAATTATAGGAAAGATATCAATAAATTAGAGAGAGTGCAGAGACGATTTACTAGGATGTTACCTGGGTTTCAGCACTTAAGTTACAGAGAAAGGTTGAACAAGTTAGGTCTCTATTCATTGGAGCGTAGAAGGTTGAGGGGGGATTTGATCGAGGTATTTAAAATGTTGAGAGGGATAGATAGAGTTGACGTGAATAGGCTGTTTCCATTGAGAGTAGGGGAGATTCAAACAAGAGGACATGATTTGAGAGTTAGGGGGCAAAAGTTTAAGGGAAACACGAGGGGGTATTTCTTTACTCAGAGAGTGATAGCTGTGTGGAATGAGCTTCCTGTAGAAGTAGTAGAGGCCAGTTCAGTTGTGTCATTTAAGGTAAAATTGGATAGGTACATGGACAGGAAAGGAGTGGAGGGTTATGGGCTGAGTGCGGGTAGGTGGGACTAGGTGAGATTAAGAGTTCGGCACGGACTAGGAGGGCCAGAATGGCCTGTTTCCGTGCTGTGATTGTTATATGGTTATATGTTATATTTGTCATTTTTTTTAGTACTTTTTGATTACTTTTAATTACTTTTAATGTGTCTAATTTACGCATTATTTGCCTCAAAGTCTTTTCTATATTTCCAAAAGAACTTTTATCTCCCTCTTCGTCTGATCTTTCCAGAAGATCTGACTCTCCCTCCGATTCGCTATCACTTTCAGTTGCAGTGGTAGCTGGGCTTTGTAGTTCTTGTTGCACCCGTTTGCGCATGCGCCATCCTTCGCGTTTGCGCAGTTCACAATGGGCTTTTCCTTTAGAAATGGCCGATGTTGCCGCAGTTTCCCGTTCCGTATTGCCGGTGGTATAATGTACCTGAGACCGCGGTTCCTCGGTAGACGTGGGCCTTGTTCTTGTTCCAACTTGCGTAGTCTTCCCGGTATTAGTTTTCTTCATCTTCTTTCTTTGAGGCATAGCTTGACACAATCCGGAGTAGTTTATAAGTAACTTTTAGAAAGTATTGACTAACTTTTCTTCATTTAAACATTAATTTATTAACTTTTTACGGGAGAGCTGGGTTCCAGCGTCTCGATCCTACGTCATCACGTGACATCCCCCACATCAAGGCACCATTTGACTGAGTATGGCATCAAGGTGCCCTATCTAAAATGGAGTCAATAGAAATTAAAGGGAAGCCCCTCCACTGGTTGGAATCATACCTGACACGGAGGAAGATGGTTGTGGTGGGTGGAGGTCAATCATCTCATCCTCAGATCATCACTGCAGGAGTTCCTCAGGGAAGTGTCCTAGAGTACCAACCATCTTCAGCTGCTTCATCAATGACCTTCCTTCTGTCATCAGGTCAGAAGTGGGGATGTTCGCAGATGACTGCATAATGTTCTGCACCATTTGACACTCCTCAGATAGTAAAGCAGTTCATACCCAAATGCAGCAGGACTGGACAATATCCATGCTTGGGCTGACAAGTGGCAAGTAACATTCAAGCCACACAAGTGCCAGGCAATGACCATCTCCAACAAGAGAGGCTCTAACCATCATCCCTTGACATTCAGTAGTATCACCATCACTGAATCCCCTACTATCCACATCCTTGGGGTTACCATTGAAAGGAAACTGAACTGGTCTAGCCATATAAACACTGTGGCTACCAGAGAAGATCAAAGGCTAGGATTCCTGTGGCGTGCAACTCACCTCCCAACTCCCCAGAGCCTGACTACCATTTACAAGGCTCAGGTCAGTAGTGTAATGGAATTCCTGTCCTTCGCCTAGAAGAGTGCAGCTTTATTCACACTTGAAGCTTGACACCATCCAGTACAAGGCAGCTCACTTGATTGGTACCCCTTCCACAAGCATCCAATCCCTCCACCATTGAAGAACAGCTGCAGCAGTGCATCCTATCTACAAGATACACTGCAACAACACACAAAAGTTCCTAAGGCAGCACTTCCCAGACCCACGACCACTACCATCTAATAAGACAAGAACAACAAGTACCTGGGAAAACCACCACTTGGAAATCCCCCTCCAAGTCACTCACCATTCTCATTTGGAAACATATTGCCGTTGCTTCATTGTCACTGGGTCAAACTCATGGAATTCCCTCCCTAACAGCACTGTGGGTGCACCTACACCTCAGGGATGGCAGCAGTTCAAGAACACAGTTCATCACCACCTTCTCAAGGGCAAATAGGGATGGGCAATAAAAGCTGGTTTAGCCGGTGACGCCCACATCCTGTAAATGAATACCAGGCCGGAAAAGGTATGTGAACTCTTGTATTTAATACCTGGTAGAACCTCCTTTAGCAGCAATAACATTCACCTGTAGTTGCTGACCAGATTTGCACAATGGCAAGGAGGAATTTTAGACCATTCCTCCTTACAAAACTGTTTCAGTTTATCCATATTTCTGGGTTACCTTGCATAAACAGCCCACTTCAGTTCATGCCACAGCATCTCAATTGATTTAAGGTTTGGACTCTGACGTGGCTATTTCAAAACTTGAATTTTCTTCTTTTTAAACCATACAGTTGTTGATTTACTCTTGTGTTTTGGATCATTGTCTTCTGCATCATTCAATTTCTATTAAGTTTCAGGTGACAGACTGCTACCTATCATTCTCCTGTTGAATGTCTCGATACAATTTTGAATTCATTGTTCTCTCAACAATTGCAACCAGTCCAGGCCCTGAGGCAGCAAAGTAGCCCCAAACTATGATGTTCCTTCCACTGTGCTTCACAGATGGGTTGAGGTTTTGGTGTTGGCGTACAGTCCCCCATTTCATCCAAATGTAGCAGTGTGCATTTCTGCCAAAAAGTTCAATTTTAGTCTCATCTGTCCACAGAACTTTGTCCAAGACATGTTGTGCAACATCGATGTGAACTTGTGCGAACTTGAGACATGAAGCAATTTTTTTTTGGAGATCACTGGTTTCCTCCGTGGTGTCCTTCCATGAACACCATTCTTGTTCAGTGTTTTTTCTTATAGTGGACACATGACAGAGACTTGAACAAGTTCTAGAGATTTCTGCAGGCCTTTTGCTGTTACCCTTCGGTTCTTTTTCACTACCTTCAGTACTGCACGTTGTGCTCTTTGTGTGATCTTTACAGAATGCCCACTCCTAGAGAGTAGCAACAGTACTGAATTCCCTTCATTTGTAGACTATTTCTCTTATGAGAAATAAGAACACTCAGCTTCAGCTTGCCTCAGCTTGTCTTATGAACACTCAGGCCTTTAGAGATGCTTTTGTAGCCTTTTCCAGCTTCATGCATCTCTACAATTGTGCTTCTAATTTTCTCTGAAAGTTTGATTGAGAATGGTGCACATAAACAGATCTTTCTTGAGAAGAGCATGCTCTGTCAGTAACCTAATGCTATGTCTCGTTTTAGGGCTGGGCACCTCTACAACCCACACCTCCAATCTTATCTCATTGATTGGAACACCTGATTCCAGATAGCTTTTATAGAAGGCATTATCCCAGAGGTTCACGTACTTTTTTGTACCTAGACTGCGATTGTTTAAATGGTTTACTCAGTAATGACAAACAGTACAATTGTTTGTGTGTTTATTAGTTTAGCCAGATTGCTTTTGTCTGTTTTTGAGACTTAGATGAAGATTAGACCACATTTTATGAGTAATGAATGCAGAAAACCAGATAATTGAAAAGGATTCACAAACTTTTTCTTGCAACTGTAGGTTACAGAGGAAATAATGCTTGCTCTGGGCTCATATAGAGCCAGAGGGCTAAATGGTTCCCTTCTAATGATGAAAGGAAATACAGAAAAGTGTTTGATGCTACAAAAATGTCGCACGTTATGAAGACCATGGAGCGGCTGATAATACAGAATCTGAGGCCACAAACCAGGCACGCCCAGGATCCTCTTCAGTTTGCGTATAAGGAGAAGGTGGGAGTGGAGGATGCTATCACGTATTTGCTGCACAAATCACTCTCTCACCTAGAGGGGGTCAGTTGTGCTGTGAGGATTACATTCCTTGACTTCTCTAGTGCCTTTAACACCATCCAGCCCAAGATCTTAAGGCACAAACTAACGGAGATGGGAGTAGACTCTCACATGGTGGATTGGATAGTGGACTACTTGACAGATAGACCTCAGTATGTGCGGTTGGGAGACTGTAGGTCTGACACGGTGGTCAGCAGCACAGGAGCGCCGCAGGGAACCGTACTCTCTCCGGTCACCCTGTACACATCAGACTTCCAATATAACTCGGAGTCCTGCCATGTGCAGAAGTTCGCTGATGACACGGCCATAGTGGGGTGTGTCAGGAATGGACAGGAGGAGGAGTATAGGAAACTGATACAGGACTTTGTGATATGGTGCAACTCAAACTACCTGCGTCTCAATATCACCAAGACCAAGGAGATGGTGGTGGACTTTAGGAGATCTAGGCCTCATATGGAGCCAGTGATCATTAATGGAGAATGTGTGGAGCAGGTTAAGACCTACAAGTATCTGGGAGTACAGTTAGACGAGAAGCTAGACTGGACTGCCAACACAGATGCCTTGTGCAGGAAGGCATAGAGTCGACTGTACTTCCTAAGAAGGTTGGCGTCATTCAATGTCTGTAGTGAGATGCTGAAGATGTTCTATAGGTCAGTTGTGGAGAGCGCCCTCTTCTTTGTGGTGGCGTGTTGGGGAGGAAGCATTAAGAAGAGGGACGCCTCACGTCTTAATAAGCTGGTAAGGAAGGCGGGCTCTGTCGTGGGCAAAGTACTGGAGAGTTTAACATTGGTAGCTGAGCGAAGGGCGCTGAGTAGGCTACGGTCAATTATGGATAACTCTGAACATCCTCTACATAGCACCATCCAGAGACAGAGAAGCAGTTTCAGCGACAGGTTACTATCGATACAATGCTCCTCAGACAGGATGAAGAGGTCAATACTCCCCAATGCCATTAGGCTTTACAATTCTACCGCCAGGACTTAAGAACTTTTTAAAAGCTATTATTAATGCTTTTTGAGATAGTGATTTAGATGCATATCATATTTTTTTACTGAGTTAAGTATTGTATGTAATTAGTTTTGCTACAACAAGTGTATGGGACATTGGAAAAAAGTTGAATTTCCCCATGGGGATGAATAAAGTATCTATCTATCTATCTATCTATCTATCTATCTATTTCCAGTTTTACAAAGGTAATTACCGAGATAGAAGGAACCTGGAGTGGGCATTTCAAATAGTGGGAGAGTCTAGGACCTTAGGGTACAACAAGACAATAATACTCATTTAAATTACACACTGTATCAACCAATACAAGAGAATACCCTAATATACCTCTTGGGTAAGTTGTTCAACAGGCCTTTGTCCACCTCCTGTTCCCCATACGTTGTCCAAACGCACACCACCCCTCTTCATGCTGAGCAGCACAGTTGCTCTACCCAAAGCAACTCTGTAGAAAGGGGGAAAAATAGAATCGCTGTTAACTTTAAATCAATTCTGACCATTTATCAAAAGATATTACTTTTCAAATACCGGTAATCAAAATCTTTACAAGTCAATGTTTCTAATTATGAAGTTCAAATATGCACTTTATTGCTGCTACTAAACTCATATTTATTCTGATAATTAATCACACCTATATATTTTGTGCATTCAGTAATACGCACCTGGCGTTCTCACAATCCACCTTGCCTTTATAACTTTCAATATAACTTTTTGACAGAATTTCATCTGTTACGGCTCTTGCGATGAATTGGCCTACCAGCTGGAACAGCAGAAAAAATGCAAATAAGTTTTTATCGATTGCTGTGCACATGAAAACCAATTTTTTTTTAAAAAAAAAAGAGAAGTTGATTTCAGTATAATGAAGATGGGGAAGAATAAGTGGTAACAAAATCCCTACAGTGTACCTTGGCTTGAAATCAGGTTCAATCTTAAGAAAAACACTTGAATAAAGAGCAACACACACAAAATTCTGGAGGAACTCAGCAGGCCAGGCAGCACCTATGGAAAAGAGTAAACAGTCGAGGTTTCAGGCTGAGACCCTTCATCAGGACTGGAAAGAAAGAAAGAGAAGTAAGAAGGTGGGGGGAGGGGAGGAGGTAGTACAAGATGATAGGTGAAACTTGGGAGTGCAGGGATGAAATAGAGAGCTGATTGGTGAAAGAGATAAAGGGCTTGAGAAGCGGGAAATCTGATAGGAAAGGACAGAAGACCACAGAAGAAAGGGAAGGGGGAGGAGCACCAGAGGGCGGTGAAGGGCAGGTAAGGAGTGAGAGGTGGGAAACAGGAATGGGGAATGGTGAGGGGAGTAATTACAGGAAGATCAAGAAATAAATGTTCATGCCATCAGAATGGAGGCTACCCAGATGAAAAACAAGGTGTTGCTCCTTCAACCTGAGTGTGGCCTCATCGTGGCAATAGAATGCCATGGACTGACATGTCTGAATGAGAATAGGAAGTAGAATTGAAATGGGTGGCTCGGCAAAGCGGTCTGCCGATCTACTGTGGGTCTCACTGATATACAGGACACACCGGGAACACTAGACACAGTAGATGACCCTAACAGACTGTTTGGGGCCCTAAATGGTAGTGAGGGAGGAGGTGGAGGGGCAGATGTGGCACTTGTTCTGCTTTCAAGGACAGGTGCCATGAGGGAAATCCATGGGAAAGGACAAGTGGATAAGGGAGTCACATAGGCAGCGATTCCAGTGGTTAAGTGGGGGGCGGGGGGGGGGGGAGGGAAAGTTATGCTTGGTGGTGGTATTTCGTTGAAGATGGCAGAAGTTACGGAAAAATATGTGCTGGATGCAGGAGCTTGTGGGATGGTAGGTGAAGACAAGAGGAACCCTAATCCTGGCGTGGTGGCAGGTGGATGGGGCAAGGGCAGACATGTATGAAATGGAAGAGATGCAGGTGAGGGCAGCATTGATGGTGGCGGAAGGGAAGCCCTTCTCTTTGAAGAAGGAAAATAAAAATAGTTTTCTCATGTTGAATTGAAACAGTTGAAATAACATTGGATCACATACATCACAAATAATAGTTAACCAAAATTAATTTATTAGCCTGGATATTGATTTATTGAAAGGTGAAGCTCAGTGTATTAGGGGAAATATCAACATATCAAATCTCCATGGTCATTTGACAGTATCACTAGAAAGTAATGACAGGAAAGAATAGAACTGCAGCCTGCCAGACACAAAATCTTCATAACAGCATTTTACAGGGTTTAGTCTCCCCAGAAGCCCCCCACCCCCCACCCCCATCCTTCAGAGATTCACTGTTCTCCGTGTGAACAAATTTCTTCTTATCTGAGATGACTGGTCTTATTATGAGACCATGAATCTTGATACTTCAGTCAGTGGAATCATTATTCCTGTGTCTCCTCTTCAAAATCCTATGGATATTGTTAATTTCAGAATCATCACTCGTTCTTCTAACGTCAAGGTGCAAAGGTCCTGTCTAACTAATCTGAACAGCAAATTCACTAACCCAGAAATCATTCTGATAAATGTGCACTCCAAAAGTGTTTTTGTTGCAAGCACACTGTTCCTTATGTAAGAAAAAAAATAAATCGGGCATCAGATCTTGCTGTCTTATTGTGGATAATTTCTGGGAATTACTTTTTGTCCTTCCCAAAATTCTATGGTTATGCTTTATGTAATATCAGAGGTAAACCTCACCTAATGTTTTATTAGTCTTGCAGGTAAGATGCCATACTAAACTGTGGGATATTGCTGCAGAAGCAGACTTTAAAAAATATTTTCTTCACTACTTTCAATTTACTTTATTAAAGCTTGGATTCAGTTTTCCTTACCAGTGGGATGGGGAAGTGAGGAAGTGGCTAAGTAGGCAGGGAAGAGACAAAATGGCTTGGTGTAAGAAGCAGAATCATTGAGCTTGATTCACCCCATAGCAAACTATAAACAAACATAAACACAGAAGGAATGTAAATGATGAGTTGGTTTATCCAGATTCTCTGGAGAATGAAAGGAAAAAAATACAGCTTGTACTTGTAGCTTCTTTAGCATGTTAACAAATAAAAATAATGTGATGCACAGCCAAGAAGAAACCAACACACAAGACTGACTGTAAAGGATATTTTACAAGAGTAGAGGAGTGTGGTGGAGTTTAGGGAGGGAACTCTAAATTTAAATAACTGAACTAAAACTATCTGTATCAAGTAATAAAAGATAAATTATTTTCCAAAAATGTTGTTCTTTATTGCACCTTGTGGTGCACTGGGCGCCATTTTTCTGCCGATTACATAACATTTGACTTTTTTTTTTACAAGGTTCAGTTGCTAATTTGATGCTCCACCTAGGATGGATGAAAAGCATGCAGGAGCCAACCAGATTCAAACTCGGGACAATTTGCCTTGAAGTCTAGTGCTGATGCCACTACACCACCAGCCATCAATGTAACATAGAAACAAAACAAATGCCTCTGAATTTCTGCCTCTATCTGCACATACATGGAAATCTCTGAACTGTGAATGTTTTCAAACACCTTTGTCCTGTGGTAAGGCTTTTTGAATCTGATTACATGAAAGGGAACTTTGATCAGATTCAATCACTGCTCCAGGAACACAGAGACAGGGTTGGGCAAGGGTTCAGAAAGTATATTGTCTGGGCGTTATTAAATAAAGCTAGGGTCCAAGGGGATGAAAAACAAGTCAAAGTCCAGGCTGAAACAGGACATGTCTGAATGTGGTGAGGTTTTATAATAAACAAACCGAGAACCAGAGTTCATGGAGTATGAATGTGGAATAAAATAAATACTGCAGTGTGGATTATATTGCAAGTTCAACAATTCTGAAGAATGCCAATTCAGAAATGCCAGGAAAATAGATACAAACTTACTCCTGCAGATGTTAGCTTTATGATCTTTTAAAATTTTCCTTACGCAAAAACAAAATACAGAGCTGATGGAACTACTGTCTTAGATATGAAAGAGAAATATTTTTTAAATTAAGAAAAAGTGCACAGAAACCTATTGAGTTATAGAATAATACATCTATCTTTGATTCTAGGCATTGGAGGTGAAATCCATGTCACTTTGGGAAACAGCAAAAGCAGCCATCATTAACATCTCAATAGATCGCAGAAGAGACAAAACTAGTCCACATATACCAATTTGCTAAAGTGTCCCATAGGCATGGAGATGACTAGTATAGGAAATTAAAAGTAAATAAATGTTATACTGATGCAGTCATGACCTGCTGCAAACTAAAATCAAGGAATATAGCAGCAATGAAGCAGGGAGCTTCAATTTGCTTTGTAACATCCAATTTGATTTGCTTGATACTGGCATGAAATGCTTGCAAAAGAAAACACTGCATTCCCAACAGTAAGTGTGAAGAAAAACAAAGAAACTCATTTAGCGTTTCATGCACTAACATGTGGTGCTCCAGGAGTGTCTAAGGCTAGTTCTGGCAATTCCTTCAGTAGCATATCGAATGATTTTTCCACATCATTTGTAGTGAGCACTTTCCCACACAAATCAGCCAGAAGTCTGGAGGTAAGCTCTCGGTGGCTAGCCTTCCCCTCCAAAGCCAACGATACCGCTAACACTGGCACGGTACACTTCATTTCTCCAAGATTCAAGTTCTTCAGCAGTTCCTACAAAACAAAGCAGTACATTTTTTCACTTCAACTTGAGACAAGGCAAACCTAAGATTATTGTAAGTGAACAAATACATTATCTGGAGGAGTTGTGGGGTGTGATTGATTAAGAACACAAAAAAAAATGCATTAATTAAAGTGTTCCTTTTGCAGAACATCAGAGTTCTCTTGTCATCTAGTGCTATATTGACATAATTAGGGAGCTAGAAGTTATTTTATATTCCTGACCATTCCAACCAGAGCAAAAAAAGGAAGCCAGGAGGAATGAGCCTCAAAACAGGAAGAGACAAAATAAACAAGTAACTAGATTAGAGTCTGTCAAAGGGTTAAGATTTACTTGTAATACTGGTAATAAACTTTGAAACAGAAATATTGGCACTGACAGCAATTTGCCAATTGTTTTGCATTGAGCAGCATGCTTCTCACAGGTTTACCAGGCATGAGACCCATATTTAATTCAAGTTACCTTGATCGACTTTACAAAGAGCAGAATTTGATGTAATAACATAGACAAGGAATAGCCATGCAACATTTGTTTTGCTTTCTCTTATTAAGGTTACTTTAGTTTTACCAACTCCATTTGAATTATATTCAAATATTTTGCTTTTCTCTCAGGTTCACATGAAATCTGCTGGCAAATCAGGAAAAGAGCCCAAAGAGTTTCTGCCACATCAGGATAATCTCATTTGCCTTCAACTTTGAGAAGTCTTGTTATTAATACTGTAATTTGGGATTTATGAAAGAGATTACATATGCACAAATATTCTGAGCTGGTTTCACTGAAGTCAGCCTAAAGACAGGAATGATAAGCATCCATATTTGAGAGAGTAATGGAGTTAGCCTTGAACAATTAACCTGGCAAGAATATTATATTTTACAAAGCAAAATTTTCAGAGAAAACCCCACATTTTAAAAGTTTTTTTCCTCCCTTGCTTCTGTCTATAGGACTTTACAATGTATTTACAAAGTACATGTACTTTGCATGTTTACATAGTGACATTGGCTATAAATTTCAAATTCTTCGGTTGCAAAATGCTGAATGATGGTGGATATGGAAAGTGTAGGAATATTTCTATATTGCAGTTGATGTAATGAAACATTCAATGGTGCTGCATAGGGGTGCTTCCATACAAAAGTTTCTATAAAGATAAATTAACACCACTGCATTAGAGGGTATATAAGACTATTAAAGAGCAGAATTTCAGGAAGAAAATAAAAAAAGAAACTCAGGGTAGAGATAGCTGAGGAGGGAGAGGGAGAGCGACAGACAGAGAAACAGATAGACACACAAACCAGAGAATAAATGTAATTTGAAAAAGTCGATAAGAGTTTGTATAATTTTTTTTAAAGAAATAAATCTTTAAAAATTCAAATAGCCACACATCTCAGATTAAATAATATTTTAAGTACATACCATAACCTCATTAGTGTCACCGTGTTCAAAGTATTCTTGTACAATTGGAGTCACAGTTTTCTGAAAAGCCCCTTCATCTAAAGGTAGAACCACTGTTTCATATATACAATTCTCCTGTTGGAGCATACAATAACATTGAGATCTTACTTTGTATTTGTAAACTGAAACGTTTACTAAATTAAAGAGTTTCTGTAGTTATGGGATTAAGTGACCTGTTAGTTAAAGGAGCTGAACAGTCATTAGTTACAGAACTAAAAACAAGTTGCTTTTAATTAATGGTGACTGAATGCTCGGTGTCCCTTCTCATCTCTTGAAGATAGTGACATGTCGAAATAATTCTCCCAAATATTTGCCTCTGTTGTACACAATAACATGCAAGCCACAATTTTATTGACAGGATTGACTGTTGACTCAATGTCAGTGCAAGATAGGACCAAGCAAGGCAACGTCATTGTTCCCACAATTTTACCATCTTTCTCGCTGCAATATTTTACCTCGTCACCATGAAACCTTTAAAGTGGAGATAATCCACAGGTTCAATGGGGATTTGTTCCTTACTCTAGGACCTGTTTAAAATGATGCTGGTGAAGTATGGGAATGATTTGCGATAGCAAAAACAAAAAAAAATTACTGTATTAATCACACTTTTCCACGGATACAATCACTAGCCTATAATTTTCCTTTCGGAGAGGAGCTGCTGAATCGCCTGCACAACCTGGTGTGAACTGAAGTCTCGAAGGCGCAGGAGTGGTGCGGCGTGGCCTATGTGGGCCAAAACAAGGTGGCTCGGCCGAGGCATGAGCCAATGTTGGAGTGGACTTGGAGGCGATTTGCACGGGCCCAGGAGCAAGAAAAGGCCCAAGGTTTGAACAATTTAAGTGCCATGCTGAATTGGAAAGGTCAGGGTGTTGGGGCCACAGGAGAGGGACGAGCTGGTTCAACTCGCTACTCCATGAGGTTTACTTGTCTGAACTGAGGCTGTGGGCTGCAACTAATGGACTCCTGAATTGGCTGCAGTACTAACTGGCTTCATGGCTGTGGACTCACTTTTGTGAACATCAGTTCTAAATGTTACTTTTATTGTTTGCACAATCTGTACAGTCCTGCACATAGGGTGTTTGACGGTCTTTGTTTTTTTATTGGGTTTCTTTGTTTTGAGGCTGAGATAAATCTCAAGGTTGTATATAGCATGTATACTTTGATAATAAATGTGCTCTGAACTAAAGTCATTCCATCTTCAAACCTCAAGCTGCAGTGCACAGAAGGCATTTGGGTATGCACATATTTAGAAGCCAAGCTCCAAGTTATCAATATGTTCAAATTGGTATTTTGAAGCAAAAATATTTTGGAGCAAAAGGTACAAATTGGTATTTTGGGTCCAGGCCCTGAATTAGGACCTTTGGCATCTACTGATGCTGCTTGACCCACTTGAGTTCTTCCAGCATTGTACTCACTGTTCCAGATTTCAACATCTACGATTAGGGTCCACAATGAAAACTTGGCAAATGTACAACAATTTCAGTACTTTCAGAGACATTTCTCAGCAAAAGATAACACGGATGGTAAAAATCATCACCATTTATAATACCAGTGCAACCTTTTGCTATACCAGGAAATATTCAAAGATCAAGAGCTCAACCAGTACAAAAGCTAGTGACCCTGCCATGCTGAACACTTCCGAGACATGGACTTCAATGGTCACCTCAAATCATTATTGATCTTTCATCAACATCATCTTTGCAAAATCTTCCAAGCCCAGAAATGCTTGCTTTTAGTTACACTATTGGAGAGAGGTTAAGAGAAGCGGATTAAAGGCAGTTTAAACAAAATGATCATATTTAGTATCCTAATGAATAAGTTCAACAAAACCTGCTCACAGTTTTTGAAGATGCCCATTAACCATCATTTGAATAAAGA
The DNA here is from genome assembly GCF_048418815.1 of Hemitrygon akajei. Classification (NCBI taxonomy): domain Eukaryota; kingdom Metazoa; phylum Chordata; class Chondrichthyes; order Myliobatiformes; family Dasyatidae; genus Hemitrygon; species Hemitrygon akajei. The sequence goes on from NC_133146.1 coordinate 2,169,126, forward strand.
AAAAAAATCTTGTCATGGAAAAAGTAGTGACAATAACATGCTTTGAGAAAGGAAGGAGTATTTCTTAAAGGTTCATTTCATTCCACTCAATCACAGAACACTCTATTCATTGTTTTGTTCACTATTAGAAAATAGCTTTAAAAAAACCAAAATAAAGAAATTGTTTCAGTTAAAATCTGGTGCTCATCACTCACTCACCTGATCTTCATCATAATTGGGATCTCGAACATCCACTTCTTCCAGGTCATACACCTCACCAGGTGACCCCCAGACACCTTTGCCCCCTGCACCACCTACCAAGGGAATTGTACAATTTAAAGTAAGAATATTTATGCATATTTATTAAAACTACATAACAAGCTTCTTCCAAGAGTGGCTGGGAGGGATAAGGGGCAAACAATGAAGAGTGATACAGTTGGCCCTCCTTATCCATGGGGGATTGGTTCCAGGACCCCCCCACCCCCAGCAGATACCAAAAAACACAGATGCTGAAGTCCCTTATTTAACCTGTCTCAGTGCGGTGGACTTTAGGACCCGGCGGAGCTCTGAATCCGCAGTGTTTCTGTTCACAAAAATAATTACGATCACAATTGAAAATAAAGCGCAAATAATAAAGCTATTGGAAAGAGGTGAAACACCTTCGGTCATTGGAAAAGCGTTAGGCTACAGTCGGTCAACGATCTGAAAAATTTTAAAGGATAAAGTGCGAAAGGCCTTGCCCCCATGAAAGCTACAATTATTACTATTTTCCATTGAGGCTTTTTCCATTGAGAGTAGGGGAGATTCTAACAAGAGGATATGATTTGAGAGTTGGGGGCAAAAGTTTAAGGGTAGCACGAGGGCAAATTTCTTTTCTCAGAGAGTGGTAGCTGTGTGGAATGAGCTTCCAGTAGAAGTGGTAGAGGCAGGTTCGGTATTGTCATTTAAAGTAAAATTGGATAGGTATATGGACAGGAAAGGAATGGAGGGTTATGGGCTGAGTGCGGGCCACTGGGACTGGGTGAGTGTAAGCATCGGCACAGACTAGAAGGGCCGAGATGGCCTGTTTCTGTGCTGTAATTGTTATATGGTTTATACTAAGCAACGCAGTAGTTTAATTATTGAAATACATACGTTTCTTAGGTGTTTTATATGCATAGAAGGGTAAAGTATATACTATATACTAACACAAACGTTTGACTAACTGACGCTAAATAATACCGCATGTACCTGTTCTGACTTACTTTTAGTAAGAGAACTTCCGGTTTTTTTTTTGCTCCCGAACCACGGTAACCTACGTACATCCTCCCGTATACTTTAAATCATCTCTGGATTACTTATAATACCTAATAAAATGTAAATGCTATGTAAACAGTTGTTATACTGCATTGTTTAGGGAATAACAGCAAAAAAAAGTCTGTTCATGCTCAAACAACAAGTGCTGGAGAGAGAACTTCCGGGTTTTTCCGATCCGCAGTTGATTGAATTCGCACATGCAGAACACGCTGATAAGGAGGGCCGACTGTATAACAATTCTGGTTTCAAAATGCAATAGTTTAAAAAAAATTATATTTTAAAATTCTGATCCAAGAGACTATCGAGTCAAATTGAAGTTACAGTGAATATCTGTAGCCGCCAGCTAACTTAACTGTAGACAACAAAAATGAGAAAATATGGAATTTTTTATTCCTTTTTTTTTTAAAAAAGTAAAACATACATATTTAGACAAATGTGATGTCACCCTCAAGTATCAGTGAACAGAGTTGACCTTCAATTTGCATGAAACCACGACCAACATGATTCCTTTCACAATACACAGCTACGTATGTATGTATTTAGGCAGAGTTTGCCCTTCGAGCTGCACCGCCCAGTGCAGCTTTAATCCTGGCCTAATCACAGGACAATTTACGATGACCAATTAACCTATGAACCAGTACATCCTTGGTATATGGGAAGAAACAGGAGCACACCATCTCCCCACATGGTCACGTGGAGAACGTACAAACTCCTTACAGGCAAAAACTGGAATTGAACACGTTGCTGGTACTGTAAAGCATTGTGCAAACCACTACACTACCATTCCACCCAAACATCATTGTTTCGTAATGCACTGCAAATTATTTTTATCAGCTTGTTACCTTCCTAATATTTTATGGACACTGACAGTAAGAATGTATATTTTTAAAGCACAATTGCCCAATTAATTTTTCACCATAATAAAAGTCAAGATGCACTACCTGCTCAACAACAAATTCTATAATACATTAATTCACCTTCTATTTCAAACTTTTATTTTGTCTAGTGAACTGTCAGTACAAAATTATACCAACCATAATCTTAACAAAATGCACACAATCCACAAAGTTCAGAATGGGTTTCAAACACTACTTGATTGATAAATTTATTAAGCAGTAGACTACAAAGCTGACAAATGAAATCTAGAAAAGGACTGAATGGTTTGAAAAAAACATTCTGGGGATAAAATTAAGATTAGGACTGTTTAGTCAACAGTAAATAACTAATATTACACTATAGATAATAGTAGTCAAGGTGGCAGCACTAATCATAATCCCTGCCACATTCGAACAATTACATCAGTTCTAGCCAGCTATTTTGTAACAGGCCAAAGAAAGCTACTGATCATACCATTTAATTAGCTAATTCCTCCAAGCTGAAATAAAACTAATCTGTCAAAATAATTTGTAATTCATTATAGTACTGAATCCTTAATAAAGGCTGCATATTCCAGTGCTTTACTTCCACTGTCATATATTAACCCTCTCTCCCTTTACCATTTCACCCTTTATCAACTTTCTTTTGTTTCTATTCCCCATACTTTTGATTTCAAAATCCCTTTGTTCTGTGGTAATATTCTCCTTAGATTTTTCAATCACAATTACTGTGTGATTTCCTACTAGAGTTCAAATAGTGCACTGACATTGTCATGGTTTCTCATAGCCCACAAACGACCAGGAGATGCAGAAGATTCTTCAAGAAGTATTAAACTTTAATCTGCAAATCAAAGCTGAGACAGTCATTGAGCTAGTCGCCGATTGCCCACCGATCCTTGTACATAGCATTTTTTATAGCAATCTCCTGGTTTAGTTGTATTAGCATATCCAATAGGTCTACAGTTGCATATCACAAGTACATCCGCTACTATTGTTTCTACCCATTGACTTAATCATCTTCTAATCTACATCTCTCATTAACACCCCATTATCTTCCACATTCTTAAGATTTCATTCTCCTACTTTGGATACATGCATAGCAAATAGCAAGCTCAAAGCTGACTACATAATACATCTCTTAGCTACCTCCCATTAACACCCCATTATCTTCTACATTCTTAAGATTTCATTCTCCTACTAAATTGGATACATGCATAGCAAATAGCAAACTCAAAGCTGACTACATAATCTACATCTTAGCTACCTCTCATTAACACCCCATTATCTTCTACATTCTTAAGATTTCATTCTCCTACTAAATTGGATACATGCATAGCAAACAGCAAGCTACATAGCAAGCTGTCTACATAGTTTTGGTTACACAGCAAACAATGCAACTTTTATACTCCAATAACATGTGTGAGTAGACTCTCACATGGTGGATTGGATAGTGGACTACTTGACAGATAGACCTCAGTATGTGCGGTTGGGAGACTGTAGGTCTGACACGGTGGTCAGCAGCACAGGGGCGCCGCAGGGAACCGTACTCTCTCCGGTCCTGTTCACCCTGTACACATCAGACTTCCAATATAACTCGGAGTCCTGCCATGTGCAGAAGTTCGCTGATGACACGGCCATAGTGGGGTGTGTCAGGAATGGACAGGAGGAGGAGTATAGGAAACTGATACAGGACTTTGTGATATGGTGCAACTCAAACTACCTGCGTCTCAATATCACCAAGACCAAGGAGATGGTGGTGGACTTTAGGAGATCTAGGCCTCATATGGAGCCAGTGATCATTAATGGAGAATGTGTGGAGCAGGTTAAGACCTACAAGTATCTGGGAGTACAGTTAGACGAGAAGCTAGACTGGACTGCCAACACAGATGCCTTGTGCAGGAAGGCACAGAGTCGACTGTACTTCCTAAGAAGATTGGCGTCATTCAATGTCTGTAGTGAGATGCTGAAGATGTTCTATAGGTCAGTTGTGGAGAGCGCCCTCTTCTTTGTGGTGGCGTGTTGGGGAGGAAGCATTAAGAAGAGGGACGCCTCACGTCTTAATAAGCTGGTAAGGAAGGCGGGCTCTGTCGTGGGCAAAGTACTGGAGAGTTTAACATCGGTAGCTGAGCGAAGGGCGCTGAGTAGGCTACGGTCAATTATGGATAACTCTGAACATCCTCTACATAGCACCATCCAGAGACAGAGAAGCAGTTTCAGCGACAGGTTACTATCGATGCAATGCTCCTCAGACAGGATGAAGAGGTCAATACTCCCCAATGCCATTAGGCTTTACAATTCTACCGCCAGGACTTAAGAACTTTTTTAAAAGCTATTATTAATGCTTTTGAGATAGTGATTTAGATGCATATCATATTTTTTTTACTGAGTTAAGTATTGTATGTAAGTAGTTTTGCTACAACAAGTGTATGGGACATTGGAAAAAAAGTTGAATTTCCCCATGGGGATGAATAAAGTATCTATCTATCTATCATTCTCATCAGCATCATTATGTGCCATGTCATATGATATGGGCAATCATGGTCTTTCCATAACCATGATTGTTCTTGGCAAAGTTTTCTAGAGAACTGGTTGCCACTGCCTTCTTCTGGGCGGTGTCTTTACAAGAGGGGTGACCCCACCCATTATTAGCACCCTTCAGAGATTGGCATCAGTGGTCGCACAACAAACACTTGTGATAAGCATGAGCTGCTCATACGACCATCCACCACCTGCTCTCATGGCTTCACATGACCCTAAATCCAGGGAAATTCAAGTGCTACACCTTGCCCAAAGGCAATCTAGTGGAAGCACACCATACCTAGATTAAAAACAAAGTACAAACTGGCCAATTTATTTAATCATTTAAAGACACCCTGAGCAAGGTCAGCATTTATTGCCACCATTACTTTAGAAAATTGATTGCAACATTGATAGTGACTAGGGTAGTCTTCGACTCAAGATGATTTTCATCAGTTGGCAAGTTGAAGCGAGCAATGGTAGGTGACATTCAATCCTTTATGAGCTGATGGGTAAACTCATGAAACTGTGACCTACACAATCATATCCCACAGGGAATATTGGGGAACAAGGGACCTTGCTATACAGTCCAAGGATTCCTGTTAGGCCTGAAGGTGGTAGCACTGGTTATAAAATAAGTGATTAAAGGTAGCATTTGGGATGCTTACCTTCATTAGCCAGGAGGTTATGGTATAACTACACTGAATATTGGGTGCAGCACTAGTCACACTATAGGAAGGATGTGGTTGCACTGGGAAAGGTACAAAAGGATATTGACCAGGATGTTGCCTAGCTGCAGCACTTCAGAATTGAAGAGAGAGTTGTTCCCTGGAGGTTTGCTGTCGCTGGAGTGGAGAAGGGCAAGGAGGAGGTTCATAGCTATTTCACACTATCCACTCTAGCAGAAATTGCTAAATGTAGGAGTAGGAGTCTCAGAGGGAATCTGAGAAGAGTTACCCACCCCCCAGACAGTGGTTGGAATGCGTATTATATTACCCAAAGTGGTGGTTTTAGAGGTAGAGCCTTTCACTTAAGTAAAAGGTACCTAAGATGAGCCTCTGACCCAGAGGTATTGAAGTCTGTGGTGCAAATGGAACGAATATATTTGATCACCATGAATGATCAAATGTGCCTGTTTCAGTGCTATGGCTGTTACAGAAATGCTTTCTCCCTCATGCAAATATTGCACACAAAAATATTTCTGAAGACTGTCTCATTCCATGAATGAATTACAATATTTAATTTATGAACTTTCCTTTGGTTATTTATGTGTAATTCATTTGTAGATTTTATCCTTACTTTTTTAAGTTATTGTGTGTTATGGCTGTTACGTGCCCTATTGTACTTTACACCCTGGTTTAGAGAAATGTCTTGTTTGACAGTATACACGTCTATAATTAAATGACAAAAAACTTGATGAGATTTGCATTTTGATTCAGATACACCATCATTAAGAAGCTGACGTTAATCTAAACATTGAGGAAACATGCCTGGCTCGAATCATCACTCCACTACATCAATTTTGTAAATTGTAAAGAAATTTACAATTGTAATAGCAAAGAAATAGAATACAACATTAGAGTTTATATTTACAGTGTATAAAAAGTGCAAGAGACATTTACCAAATTAATAGGGTATAATCCATCCACTAAAAGATTTGCCTTCAACATGCCTTAAACACAAGTAACCAAGACAACAGTAAATGGTTTCTTTCAAAAAGCTGGCAGTAATGACATTTTCAAGACCGTAACTTCAAAATAAGTCACCTGTACACATTGTGATATTAGTCTTAACTTGTTAAAACAATTAGAAGTTCTGAAGAACTCAGGTAACTTGATTACCAATGAAGTGCAATAAACAAATTACAAAGACTGCAGACTTCAAGATATCATGGTATCAAAAATATTAATAAAATAGGCTTAATAAAATGTTAAAAGTTCCCAAAAATAATTTGTTCCTAAGGAAATATATTGCAAGACCTTACCTGTTTTCTCCCCAAAGCTCCTCCTCAAAATATTCACTATAGAAAGTACATCCATGAAAATTATTTAGTTCTAAATTAAAACCTCAAGTACTTGCCTTTCTTAGGCAATCCTCTTCCTTTTCCCATCCGTGATTTTCTGTCCAACATTTTTCCCTTTGGGCTAGTGGGAACAACATTTCGACTACTTTCCCCATTATCACTGACAGAATCTCCTCGGCCAGAATCCCGAGACGAGTTCTTCCTCAAACGTCTCTTGGCTTTGGCTTTGAGCCGAGCTTCATGAATGGATGTCTCTCGTGATATCCAGTTGCCATTGATTTCATTTGGCAGCATAATGGCTTCAGTTTGATCTTCATCTCCAGACAACATCTTACTAGTATTGTTACCAAGTTCTGAAACAGCAACTTGAGCTATTAAGTCAACAATAATGTTCAATTAGGAAAGTACAATTGAGAGTATTTTTAAGGTGAAAACTAGCAACAGGAACACAATTAACAGCAGAAGTTGGCAATTTCACATACAACTGCTAACAATAGTGGGGGAATGTTAACATGGGAAAAAAATACACCCTACTTTTACTGGCCTGCATATGCAGATCTCATGAAAGCTAGATCATAGCCAGTACACAGTGTACAAACTAGTCACTGTATTTAAGTTTAAAGAAGAAATTACAAAGCATTTAGAACTGAAAAATGTATAAAAATATGCAAACTGTTTAAACTGGACAGTATTATTCTTAGATAAAAACTTATCAATGTCTGTGAATGTGCATTACAAATAGTACTTGGAACAATACTAAGTACTAGATTATAGTTTTGGCCCCCAACAATTTGGAATTGTCATCCTCCCATTTTAAGTAGTAACATGCACCAGTGCTTTATACAATTTGCGGACTTTTACCACACTCAACCTCTTCTCACCCATCAGTCTCAGCTTTGAACTTAACTCCAACTAGTTTACTTGCTCTCCTTTGTACAACACCTCTCACTTATCTCTCCTGCTAATAATGATACAGCAGATTAATACTGAAGGCAAGTACTGCAATATATCATTAGCCCTCTGTATTTCACTGTCAGTGGAGCTACTTATCAAAGAAAAATTATAATTTGGCTCCCTCCCTCCATTAGTCTGTAAGCACAATCCTTTATTATAAAAACCTGTCTTCCGATAGGTGACTCTTCCATACCATCAGGACTTTTCATGATGTTGTCGCTGTCATCAATTTCTTTTCTTTTTAAAAGATACCCTTACATCATCTCCCTGTATGCTTACTGTTAAAAAGAAACTCATCACACAATGTAAATATTAGTTCACTATAGATAACCCTTAAAGCAAAACCTGCCACGGCCACTCATCCTTCCCACACCATTGTAAACTATTAACATATTCCAGTCTTGGTGGCACTTCAAAGTGCTTTAACATTTTACTTTGTTTTTCTAATTAAAACACACTACCAACAGCTAATGCTGCATGGAAATATAACAAAGTACAGTGGATTCCAACTAATTAGGCTATTGGTTAATTAGGGCAGCTACTTACTTGGGATAAATCTTAAGGAACAAAAACTAATCAAGAAAATAGCCGGGATTCCCTTTGTTTATTTGTGACAATATGCCGCTCAACTGGGACAGGAGACTGTTGCCAAACAGATTCTAACTAGCATCCATCTAATGCACACGTCTGGCCGTTAGACACTACACCGTACTTACAGTGAACAGTTTTAAAAATAGCATCAGTTGTGTGTTAATGCTCAAAAAGCAGTGATTTTTGTCAATTGGTGCAAAATAATCGGTGAGACAATTCCGAACTGTTATGCTCCTGCAGTTTCAAGCATTTGGGCTTGATTCAGGGATTGAAAGGCTTGTCATACGAGGAGTTTTGATGGCTCTGGGCCCCTCCTTACTGGAATTCAGAAGAATGAGGGGTGACCTCATTAAAAGTCATCGAATGTTGTAAGGCAGGGGTGTCAAACTCATTTTAGGTCACGGGCCAGATTGAGCAAAATGCAGCTTCATGCGGGCTGGATCAGTCGGACGCGTGCGAACGCAGCTTTCGTTGCCTCCGTTGTTTCAGCCTGCTCTCATGTGTCTCAGTCTCTGCTATAACTACAAAGTGTTTCACTTTACAAATTCCGTTTCTTATGAAGAAGACTGCTGAGCAAGACTGCCGAATAAACACTAAAAACCCTGAAAACCTGGTACCTGAATAAACTCAGCATTAGCCATATCATACGCCATAGGCGCTTTGATTACTGGGGCCAGCTTTAATAGTAATTAGATATTATCTCGCGGGCCAAAGATAATTCCACCACGGGCCGGATTTGGCCCGCGGGCCTTGAGTTTGACATATATGTTGTAAGGTCTCAATAGAGTGTAGGTGGAGAGGATGTTTCCTATGGTGAGGTAGTTCAAGAACAGAGGACGCAGCCTTTGAGAACAGAGATGAGGACAATTTTCTTTAGCCAGAGAGTGGTAAATCTGTGGAAAACAGGAAACTGTGGAGGCAGAGTTTAATAGATTATTGATTAGCCATAGCATGAAGGGATATGGGGAGAAAGCAGGAGATTGGGGCTGAGAGAGAAAATTGATCAGTCATGATGAAAAAGCAGAGCAAACGATGTGCCAAATGTCTTAATTCTGCTCCTTTATCTTATAGTCTTATGCCAGAAATGGCTGGGAGTAAAAATGAAACTATTTCACTACTTCAACAAGTTAGAAACTACGAAGAATTTTAAATATCGACAATCACCTTGAATGTTACAATGAAAATAAAGATTTGGAGGACACATTCATTGTATGAAGGCAGTCCATTATCTGCACAAGGTGCCTCCACTGATTTTGTTCATTGTGTACACTGAATGAATTCCTCTGTCGATAACTATTAGGAATACAGTTTTATAGCACTGCAGTAATATTGCTGGTGTTCTAATTTGTGCTGTATTTCATTCAAATACATAATTTGTTACTCACTTTGTCTTTTTATACCTTTTTAACTATTTCCATGAAACTTCCACTAATTGGGGCAGCTGCTTTGTTGGGCAAAGTGTTCTGGTCCTGATGTGTCTCAAGTAAGTGTAATCCACTGTATTTCATCTATAATTTGGTTCCAACAGAAAGTTTATCTGCTCCAGATACAGTTAAACCAACAAGGAATAAAATTGAAAGAGACATTTTCAACTAGTTTCATGCTAAACCTTCCAAAAAAATGAAGCTTTGCTTTTGATAATATTCCTAATGACAGAAACAATTCTGTATAATTTTGAACTGAAATGTAACAGAATAAAGGCCATCTTTCTAGTAATACAGAATAAACTGCACAACACTGCTATGACAAAAACCAAGTATACATTTCAACTACATCAATAAAGCTTTGGCAAGTTTTAAACTGGCTAAATGAGATTTGAGCCGGAACAACTAATATAACACAATAATTGAAAAGATAAAACCAGCATAACATGTTTATTCTAATAATTTCAGAAAATGGTGTTGTAGAGCTTTGGTTTAGGGCAGGGAAGGGAAAGAGCAGAAGCAAAAGGAGAAAAACTAAGGAGCCAGCAAAGACAAGAAAAATAGGTTGAAAATAGAAAGAAATGAAAAGAAATAAACAAATAAATAAAGCAATGAATGAAATGGTCAGTGATACCACAGATTTGCTCATGTTTTACAGCTCCATTCAGTTTCTTATTCAAATCAGCAAGGTCAATTGAATTACTCTCGATGAAGATTCATGAGAGCATATTAACACAACTTTGCTTCATTTCAAAAGAAAACATTTTATATGTATTAAAACTGATGAATTGAATATTCATTTACATACTGATGGAGAAATTACTCCTGAAGTTAGGTCTGCTGCCAATCACAAAGACATTGGAACAGTAACAAAAAAATTGGAAAAATTACATTAACCAAAACTCTGAAAGCAACTTCTTATTTGACTGAAAGCTGTTATCAAATGAACAATAAATCACTAATCATGAAGGTTCAGTCACAATACACCCACTTTGTTAATAAATGCCTGTGTTAAAACACATGCTAATAGTCTTTGATAAAGCTCTACATCATGATCTCAGTTTGCAGCTCAATTACAGATGACCTTCCTATTGCTAGGAGGAGGGGTGGGAGTGGAAAGGAGGAATGGATGGCAGTGAGTGGGTGGATAACCGACTTTGGCACATCTGTGTTTTGCTATAGGTGGAAATAAAACAAAAAGTCAACATTGTTTCCCCACCCCATTATAAAAGACCTTGTGGAATGCAACATGACTGATCTATCACAGCCTACAGGAAAACTCACCTCTCAGACCCATCATCTTAAAGTGGAAAAACCCCCCTACAATTTTACAAATAAAACTGGTTTAAATGTTTTACATCACTTTTAAACTACTTCAGTAATATTTATAATTACCCCATAAAAAACCTATTCTTTAATAATAAACTGAATAATATTTAATTCCTCTATTTTAATTAAAACTAAAGGTTTATACAAAGTTATTTGATCTATTCATTTCTATATTATGGTGGAATTGCAATATCTGCCAAATGGAATCAAGCTGAGATCTTAACTGAACAAGTCAGAATAGTGGTAAATCGTGCAGTATGACTCATATGTAGCAGCCAATCTGAATGTACAAAACATCAAAAAGAACTAGTGAAAAGTTGGATATAATTTCAAACCATCAGAGGCAGTGGAAAGAAGCAGTCAATGGCTTTGGAATGCCAGAAGTCATTGTCGAGCCCTCCAGAGGTAGTAGGCTAATCGATGAAACATCGAGTTTGGAGGGTGCCCGGTTGAAAGCCCGTGTGTCAACCCTGTGCCACTCCCAGTATCAAAGCAGTCTCAAGCAAGTGCTCACGACTCATTGGCAGAAGGTATATTAACATCTTAGCTTGTGTCTTTTGATTCTATATGAACATCAGCACTACCAAGTGCTCAATAAAAGACTACTGAAAACTCAGTCAAGTGATCCAATACAATTATTTACAGTGGATTCCAGTTAATTGGGGCACCAGGATAGGTACATTTTGGCCTAAGTAAATGGTTGCCTCAATTAGCTGGTTTCATGCAAATAGTTAAAAAGGCATACAAAATAGGCAAATACCATTTAGCTGAGTAGCAAATTATGTTTTCAAATGAAATACAAAACAAGTTAGAACACTAGCAAAACTACTACAGTATTGTAAAAATATGTATTAATTCCTAATACAGTGAATTGTGCCATCAGTTAATCTGAGCAGCCATTTAGTTGGAACACACCACCACTTAATTGGGGCAGGAGACTGTTGCTAAATAGTTTCAAACTAGCACTTGCATGGCTGTTAGACACTACACCATGATTAGAGTGATCTGTTTTTAAATAGCTTCAGTTGTGTGCGTTTGTGTTTAAAAAGTAGTGATTTTTGTCACTGATAGTTGGTGAGAAATAAGCAGTAAGACAATTCAGAACTGTTTTGCTCACTGTAGTTTGAAGCATTCAGAAACAGCCACGAATGAAAATAAAACTATTTCACTACTTCAACAAGGTATGAAGTACAAAGGTATCAACAATCATCAATGTTATAATGAAAATGAAGAATTGGAGGAGCCAATCATCTAAAGCACTGTTTGAAGGCAGTCCACTATCTGCACTGATTTTGATTATTTACAGTCAATTAAAAGAACATGGCAGATGAATTCCTCTGGCGATAACTATTTGGAAATATTTGTTAGCATTTGTAAGGACAATACACACCCATGCAATCATCTGTTTGAACTTCTTCCATCTGGCAGACGTTATAAGATTTTCTATGCCCGCACTTCCAGACTGAAAAATAGCTTTTTCCCCAGAAGTATAATTTCCCTGAACCAATCGATCAAGCATCATCCATAAATTTGTTATATTGCTACTTTTAATACTGGTGTTATGGCTGTCATGTACCTGTGTTGCGCTTTTCTACTGCTGGACATTGCTTGTACTGGCTGGTTACTTGATTTTATTTATTGTTTATTTATTTTATTTGTTGTTTTATAGCATTGAGTACAAGCATTGCAAACTCATTTTCGCTGTATTGGGCATGACAATAAATATATTTCATTTTCATTTCATTACTATAGAGATATTGGTAGTGTTCTAATTTTGTCTGCATTTCATTTAAATACATAAATTGTTTTAACTATTGCCATAAAACCAGCTAATTGAGGTAGCAACTTAATTGGGCCAAAATGTACTGGTCCTGGTCTATCCCTATTAAGCAGAATCCACTGTAGTTATCAATGGAGGAATTCATATAGTGTACACTGCCTTGTTCTTCTGATTGACTGCAAATGAACATCAGTAGTGCAGACACCTAGTGTAGATAGTGGACTGCCTTCATGCTATACTTTCGATGACTGCATCCTCCATACCTCCATTTTTATTGCAACATTCAAGATGGTTGTCAATACCTTCAAGTTCTTCTTAATTCCCAACTTGTTGAAGTAGTGAAATAGTTTCATTTTTCACATCTCCATTTTTGGCATTTCCAAGCCTGTGCTTAAAACTGCAGTGAGTATAATCCAGAATAGTGTTTCTGCTTATTTCGTGCCAACTTCAGTGGCAAAATTCACCGCTTTCACTATTTTCATTACAAAAGTATGTAATGGCCATTCAATATAAATGTTCGCTTAGATTGGGTGATTCATGGCTTACACTGCTGATTAGCAGGAGACTCCATTAATAGAAAATTGAAATGGAAAAGAAATCAAACAATTGGTTCATAAAAGCTACACCGTGATTGTCACCAATTAAGTTACACCACCAGCATTTTAATTTTCTTCCAAACAAGACTTTCACTTAACAATGAGATTTAAGGAAGATGCTTCCTGCTTTAAATAGTAGCCAGGTTTAGACAGGCTTTCAAGCCCTGTTCCTATTTAATCTAATATATGCTGCCATAACTACACCTTTGAAAACAAGTCACAGGGAGGGTCAGTTTACCTTACCCATAGCTGAGATAAGTACAAAAGATACTATCTCAAAATTACTTCACAGTCTAGGAAGCAATCCTCCCTCAAGCAACACCAGCATCATCAAAAATTGATTTAGCTATTGCTGTTTGTACATGGTAGTTTTTTGCATTTATTTAATAATTAAAGACTAAAGTAATAACTTGTTAACATCTTGCCAGAAGATACAATACTGCTGGATGCAAATACTGAATATATTTATGGCCCCACGGACAGCAAATGAATAGTCTCCTAGGATATTTAAAATTCCAAGATTATCTGGGGAGAATAATTAAGGTGTTTCTTTTTAAATAAAGCTTAAATTAAAACTGATGGATAAAGTAGATGTGGTAAGAAGCCACTAGCTTATCAATATTTAAATTATTATCACTGGTTTAACTAAATACAAAAGGTATTGGAAAATAAACACATTATCACAGATAATTAAATGACAAATCTCAGGAATCAAAAAATTATAATGTGACCACAGCAACTATCAGGAAAGGAAGAAAGTCAAACTATCCAAATGGTTCAACCGCAGCACGTGGTGTTGCAAGCTGCTGACTTTAAAACTTCCGTAACTCGAAGTACTTACTTAGAAGACAGCAACATGTCAAAACAAAATGTAATGATCAAAAGACGCAATTAGAAAAGGGAATACGGTATAAAGTTTTAAATCGTACACCAAGAGTTTACCTTGCTCGTAGTGAACATTATTTCACATCTTATATGTAATATATAATAAAACTCTTGCATGCCAGTTTCTGTGGCAATCACCCCTCGCACATTCTCATACACCATACCTGCTGGAGGATTGCTGAATTTTGACTCGGCCTCTGTTGCCATGTTTGTAAAGATATCGGAACCGTTTGGAAGGGCTAGTTTTCTGCCCTGACAGAATGTGCTGCTCCTTCTCTCCCCGTTTTCTCCTACCCCTTCCCCTCAACCCACAACGCCTGCAGTCGCTCGAACTTAAAACAAATCCGTTCCTCTCAAACGAAGCTGTGAGAGCAGGAGGCTTCCACAACTCACTACAATGACCTTCCTGAATATTTACAACGGGGAGAATATGCGATGCCACCCTAATTCTTGCTGTAAGAAGCCGTGATTTCATTCACAACAACCTCACTGCAAACTCCTTTTTCAGCTTAACGCCTTCTAGTCGCTTGTTTGTTTTCCTCGCGCAACCTTGTGTCACGTGGGTAGCAACAGCATTGTTCATTCGTCACCTTCGCCACGAACTAGACCAATCGCAGTCGGCGGCTGAATCGAAGTGGAGCCTTCTCTCACCGCCCCCTCTCCGACCAATCAGCGGCCGTCAGCGATGACAGCTTGAGGGCGGAAGAAAGGGTGCGGACGGGTGGGCGGGGTTTGCAGGCGTTGCTCGCGGCTGCCCCCTGCTCTGGAGGAGTGGCCAACAACGAAGGTGGTAGGGCAAGTTTATGGTCACGTTACTGAGCTTTAAATGTCGGGCGCATTTCTTTGATGGTTTCTTTCCGGCTTTAATGGGCTCCTCTGCTCTTTTTTAAAATACCTCAAGTCAAGTTTATTGTTATGTGCACAAGTACAACGAGGTTAAGGTACATTTAAAAATGTGCTTGTAACAGCATCACAGGAGGACGTAAACATACATAAGTTATACCGGATAGTTACGACAGGAAACAACTGTGCAAAAAAGGCATGGTCGCATAAAAGCAGGAATTCAGTAGGTCAGGCAGCGTCTACAGAGAGGAATTGAGTAGTGGACGTTTCGCGCCGAGACCCTTTCCAGTCGTATAAAATCCACGGTAGAGAAAGAGGTCGATAGTATTCTGTTTTAAGGTAGGATTAGGAATATGCAGGTCGGTTGACGACAATTTGTTGCAAGAACTTAATAGGTCGAGCAGCATCTTTTCCGCACACCTCCCCCTCCCCCTGACACATTAAAAGCCTGAAAGTATGTACAAGAGCACTTTCAACCCAGCTGTAATAAAATGATTGAACATCTTGTATGATAAGATGGGCTTTCGACCTCACAATCTACTTCATCATGGCCTTGCAGTGTAGTTTCTCTGCCATGATATAATGTCTGCTGTTGCTGCTTTTGCCTTTTACTACTAGATGAGCTAATGTGGGTGTCATGCAAAACAAAGTTTTTAACTGTATAAGTGACAACGATAAGGCTATTGCTATCTCAGGAAGGAAGAGAGTTGCTGATGTTTGGAGCTTTGACCCAAAACACCAACAATTCCTTCCTTTTCACAGATGTTAGTCAACTCTCTTAGTTCCTCCAGTGGATTGGTTATTGCTCCATTTTCCAGCATCTGCAGTTTTCTTGTCTCTTGGTTCAAGAACCAGATGTTTGTAGCAACGTAGCTGTTCCTGAACTTGGTAGTGTTGGACTACAGGCTTCAGGACTCTCTGCCTGATGGTAACTGTGAGAAAAGGACGTGTCCCAGATGGTGGCAATCTTTGATGGTAGATGCTGATTTCGCCAGGCAGCATCTCTGGTGAAGCTTCTGATGGTGAGGAGGGTTGTATCTACGACTGTCAGCAGCCTCTTGCATTTCTGTGTGTTGGAATTGACATACCACACCATGGTGCAACCAGTCAGGATATTGTATCTGTAGAAGTTTGAGTGACATGCCAAACCTTTTCCTCCTTCGTGACAGCACCTATATTCTGGGCCCAGGACCGGTCATCTGAGATGTTAATGACTAGGAATTCGAAGTTGAACCTGAAGTAAAACTACAGAGAACTGAGGAATAAATTGAATAATTCCACCAGAACCAGCACTAGAATGATGGATTCAATGGTCTCTTTCTCAATGGTCTCAATATGTCATTAGTTCTTTTAAAAATTTGCAGCATTGAAATCAGTGTTCCATTCCGAGGCAGTGTTTCAAATTGTGTTGAGGTGGATATTTGGGACAATTGGATAAGGCAGCGTCTTCATTGGAATGTTTCTTGTGAAATAGCATGATTGAAAGTAATTGGATGGGTCTCAGCTGATGAGGCTGATTTTAGAACCACAAAGTGTTCTGTGCATAGGAAGGGGACACTTAACAGGAGCACGCAAATGTCCAGTTTGCAAAATGGTGTGTACTCGCTCCACTGTTTACTTTGGAAGGAAAGGAATTGTTGATGTTTGGGGTTTCAATTCCTTTCTAAGAAAGTAGAGATGCTAATGTGCCTTCTTTGTGATTGCACCCACGTACTGGACCCAGAACAGAACATCCAAGATGTTAAGGCCCAACAATTTGAAGCTGAACTTGAAGCAAAGCTACAGAGAGTCGAGGAAAGTGGAGAAATTAGATAAATAACTGTACTAAAGAGCCAGCATTAGAATGGCGGTGTGGAAGATCAGAGGGATCTTGCAGTTCGAGTCCATAGGACGCTCAAAGCTGCTGCGTAAGTTAACTCATTAGAAGGCATATGATGTATTGGCCTTCATCAATCATGGAATTGAATTTAGAAGCCGAGAGTTAATGTTGCAGCTATATAGGACCCTGGTCAAACCCCACTTGGAGTACTGTGCTCAGTTCTGGTCACCTCACTACAGGAAGGATGTGGAAGCCATAGAAAGGGTGCAGAGGAGATTTACAAGGATGTTGCCTGGATTGGGGAGCATGCCTTATGAGAATAGGTTGAGTGAACTTGGCCTTTTCTCCTTGGAGTGTGCAGGTTGAGAGGTGACCTGATAGAGGTGTATAAGGTGATGATCGTGTGGGTAGTCAGAGGCTTTTTCCCAGGGCTGAAATAGTTGCCACAAGAGGACACAGATTTAAGGTGCTGGGGAAGAGGTTCAGAGGAGATGTCAGCGTTAAATTTTTTACTCAGAGAGTGGTGAGTATGTGGAATGGGCTGCCAGCAACAGTGGTGGAGGGGAATACGATACAGATTTTTAAGAGACTTGGGTAGGTACATGGAGCTTAGTAAAATAGAGGGCTATAGGTAAGCCTAGTAATTTCTGAGGTAGGGACATGTTCAGCACAATTTGGTGGGCTGAAGGGCCTGTATTGTGCTGTAGGTTTTCTGTGTTTCAATGTTTCTATGTTTCAAGACAGATTAGAATCAGAATCAGGATTATTATTGTGAAATTTGTTATTTTGTAGCAGCAGAGCAGTGCAATACATCACAATGCGGTAAGAAATATAGTAATAAGAAATATAAGTAATGCAAAAAGAGAGCAATGTAGTGAGGTGGTGTCCGTGGCTTCATGGACCAGTCAGGTATCTGACCATGAAGCCCTTTTTAAAATGATGACTTTGTGTTTTCATGCCCCTGATCTTCTTCCCTGATGGTAGTGATAAGAAGAGGGCATGTCCTAGATAGCTTTATGTTACCATTAGGCTTGAGAGATATGTAAAAATAACAAGATTTGCTTGATAAAGAAGTTATTAGGAGATTTAAAGGAAGTTTTCAAAAATCTGAATAGCTTTAATGGAATAAATAAGGCCAAACTGTTTCTGACAGTGAAAGGGTTAATAACCATAGACTTAAGTTCCTCAGGAACAGAGCCAGAGGCATTACAAGGAAACAGAGTGAGTCATTGATATTTGGAATGCAGTGCTTGAAAGTGTGCTTAGAACAGATTCAATAGAAAAAGTCAAAAGCATATTGGTTAAATACAAAGGAAGACTTACACTTTTATAGTGGCCTTCATCTTCCTTTCAGAATGGCTTAAACTTAACCTCTTTTGAAACTTTATCACTGCTAACACAGGAAACATCTAGCTTAAAGTGCTCCCACAGGTGATAGTAGCAGACAATTTCTTTTTTTGTCTTGATCCAGGTTATGGAACATTTTCTGTACTCCTTGTTGATACACCTGAAGTAAATTGACAGAGCTCTAAGGAAACTGGAGAGATGGGTACTTTGAATAACTCCTCCAAAGTGCTAATACTGCTATTATGGGCTCAACTGTCTCTCTACATTTTTATAAAATTGTAACCTGTTGTTTTAAAGATGACTATGCTAGTGGGCTGAAACTCAGATGGAGGCATTAGTAATGATCTTACAAGAATCAACAGATTCTGGAATGATTACTGAGGACTAGAAAATTTCAGTCTCTCTGCTCTTTAAGAAGGAAGGGAGACAGAAGAAAGGAAATTATATGCCAGTTAGCCTGACTTCAATGGTTGGAAAGATATTGGCGTCTATTATTAAGAAAGAGGTTTCAGAGTACTTGGAGGCCAATAAAAAATTTGCCAAAGTCAGTAGGGTTATCAAAAGGGTAAATCTCATCTGACAAATCTGTTGGAATTCTTTGAGGAAATAACAGGCAGGATAGACAAAAGAAAGTCAGTAGAAGTTGTTTATTTGGATTTTCCAAAGACTGACAAGGTGCCACACATGAAGCTATTTAACAAGATAAGAACCCATGAGAGGTAAGAGAGGTACTCACATGGATTGAAAATTGGCTGACTGACAAGGGGCAAAGAGTGGGAATAAAGGGGGCCTTTTCTGGTTGGCTGCTGGTGACTAGAGGTGTGCAGCAAGGGTTGGTGTTGAGACCACTTCTTTTCACACTACATGTCAATGATTTTGATGAAGGCTTTGTGGCCAAGTTTGCAAACGATATGAAGATAGGTAGAGGAGCTTGTAGTGTGGAGGAAGAAGGACTTAGACAGATTGAGAGAATGGGCAAAGTAGTGGCAGATGGAATAAAGGCATGGATTATTTTCTAAATGGGGACAAAATTCAAACATCAGAGATGCAAAGAGACTTCGGAGTCCTTGTGCAAGATTTCCTAAAGGTTAACTTGTGGGTTGAGTCAGTGGTAAGGAAGGCAATGTTAGCATTCATTTTGAGAGAACTAGAATATCAGATCAAGGATGTCATGCTGAGGCATTAGTCAAACTGCACTGGAGTATTGTGAGCAGATTTGGGCCCCCTATCCAAGAAAAGATGTGACGGCTTTGAAGATGCTCCAGAGGAGGTTCACAAGAATGATCCCAGGAATGAAAGGGTTAACATATAAGGAGCATTTGATAGTTCTGGGCTACTATACTCACTGGAGTTTAGAAGAATGTGGGGGAGATCTCTTTGAAACCTATTGAACATTAAAGTCCTAGACAGAGTGGATGTGGAGAGAACGTTTCCTATGGTGGGGGGGGAGGCGGGGTCTACAACCAGAGAGTACAGCCTCCAAATTAAGGGATGTCGATTTGGAACAGAGATGAGGATGTTGAATCTATGGAATTCATTGCCACCGATGGCTGTGCAGATCAAGTCATTGGGTATATTTAAGGAGGAGGTTGGTATGTTCTTGATTAATCAGGGATGGGGAGAAGGCAGGAGAATGGGGTTGGGAGGGATAACACATCAACCATGATGGAATGCCAAAGGGATGGTGGGCCAAATGGCTTAATTCTGCTCCTTTGTCTTATGGTCTTATCTTGAAACCAGCTCCGTGGACTCTGCCTATACTTACAGCTGCCTCGAGAAAGCAGCCGTCACTTCAAATAATCAAACACCTCACTTACCATTCTCTCCTCACCTCACTTTCCATCAGAGGGGAAGTAGAAAAGCCTTAAAGCACACAACACTAGGCTCAAGGACAGCTTTTATCCTGCTGTTATAAGACTATTGGTTAGATGGACTCTTGACCTCACAATCTACCTCATCGTGGCTTTGCACCTTAATGTTTGCCTGCGTTTCACTTTCTCTGTAACGCTAACATCTTATTATTCTGTGGTTGCTTTTCCCTTGTACCACTTCAATGTACTAATGTGAAATGATCTGTACAGGTGGCCTGCAAACATTTTTTTCACTGTACCTCAGTACATGACAATAATAGACTGATTTACCAGTTTAATTTAATTTACCAGTAACTATTCCACTTTCAGGTAACATTTCAATGTGTAATAGAGGCTAGAGGTATGGAAACTGGGATCAAGCAGCATTCTTCAAAGTGATTGGTGATACTTTAACAAGTGCCTGTGCTAACACGCTTCCATGTAGAAAATAGACATTCTGTTGCTAAGATGATATTTGAAGACTTGTCGATGAAAACTTCTCGATAGAAAGGTCATAGTCCCAAACAATCATGTTTCAGGCTGAGATCTTCATCAAGATTTTGGCCTGAAATGCCAAATCTTTATTTCTCTCTGCCTGATCTGCTGAGTTCCTCAAGCATTTTGTGTGTATTGCTCAACATTTCCAGGTTCTGCAGAATCTCAATGAAGAGAATTTATCC
Organism: Hemitrygon akajei; assembly: GCF_048418815.1. Taxonomy (NCBI): domain Eukaryota; kingdom Metazoa; phylum Chordata; class Chondrichthyes; order Myliobatiformes; family Dasyatidae; genus Hemitrygon; species Hemitrygon akajei. The sequence continues at coordinate 2,189,914 of NC_133146.1, forward strand.
TTCAAGGCTCGACTGAGGCTGGCTATGAGTAACAATTAAATTGTGAAATGCAACCCCAAGTAACTTCTGATACACCCTTGTCTAGTTTTAATAAAAGTACATAGACTTCCAAATACATTTAAATACTTTTTTCATTCCTCCACTGGAGATAGGAGAGAAATAAAACTTCAAATTTAATGATATTTCTACATTTATCCCCTATAAATTTACATTCCCAGGGCTTAGGCAACCCAAACCAAGAAGGGCAGGAAGTGCTGTAAGTGCTTTTACTGTGCTGATGGGGAGCTAAGAAGAGTAAGAGTGCTATTCCAATTCGAAGGCCTCTGGTCTTCAGCTTGTATACCTGTCATTTATGGATCCAAGTCCCCCCATTCCATCGCATCTCTGCTGATCACTGATCAATTCCCCAGTTCACACGATGGCTTGCAGCTTTATCCCAACTCATCTCCTCACACTAGCTTGTAGATGTAGGATCTTTAATGCTGTTGCTTTCTCAAGAGATCTACTGATTATTTTGAACTTGTTCTGTTTTTTTAAAATTTCAGATTGCCTGCCTCTTTCACTTCGGTTTTAAAGTAGTTTCTGATCCCAGGCAGGGTTGCATACCATTAGCTACTGTTGTTCATTCTCTCTCATTGCTAATAGACATCTACATGCTCTTCATTATCAAGCTGATCTGAATTTCAGGCTTTCCTATATCTATCTCTCTCTCGTATAGTATAAAATCTTACATGCAGCAAAAACAATTTTTTACCCTAGCACTTTGATTCAATCTAAATCAAGTTCCAAAGAGAAAGTATTCTACTAATTAAGATGATCTTTCAAACATTCCAAAAGAGGTTCCACAGAAAATTGGAGTGTATGGCTCATTTTTTATATGATACTGCAGTTAGTTGGGCATTGTTAGCAATGCAAGGTGTTTGTTTAAAGGTCAGCCTTACTTACCTATCACAAGGCCATAAGACATGGAAGCAGAATTAGGCTACTTGGCCCATCTAGTCTGCTCTGCCATTCCACTATGGCTGATTTATTATCCCTCTCAACATCATTCTCCTGTTTTCTCTCTATAAATTCTGAAGCCCTGGCTAATCACCAACCTGTCAATCTCCACTTTAAATATACTCAGTGACTTGCCTCCATAGCTGACCGTGGCAATCAATTCCACCAATTCACTACCCTATGTTAATAAATTCCTCCTCATTTCTGTTCTAAATGAACACCCCCCTATTCTGAGACTGTGCCCTCTGGCCCGATACTCACCAACTATTGGAAACATCCTCTCCATATCCACTCTGTTTAGACCTTTCAATATTCAATAGATTTCAATGAGATCCCCCCCAACTCTTCTAAATGCCAGTAAGTACAGGCACAGAGCCTCAAATACTCCTCATGCGTTAACCCTTTTATTTCCAGAATTATTCTCATGAACCTGCTCTGGACCCTCTCCAATGCCAGCACATATTTTCTTAGATAAGGGGATCAAAACTGCTCACAATACACGAAGTGTGATCTGACCAGTGCCTTATAAAGCCTCAGCGTTACATCCTTGATCTGATATTCTAGTTCTCTCAAAATGAATGCTAACATTGCATTTGCCTTCCTTACCACTGACTCAACCTGCAAGTTAACCTTTAGGAAATCATGCACAAGGAGTCCCAAGTCCCCTTGCACTCTGATTTTGATTTTTCTCGCCATTTAGAAAATAGTCTGAGCCTTTATTCCTTCTACCAAAGTGTATGAGCATATACTTCTGTGCACTATATTCCATCTGCTACTTCTTTGCCCATTCCACCAATCTGTCCAAGTCCTTCTGTAGACTCCTTGCTTCCTCAACACTACCTGCCCCTTCACCTCTCTTTGTATCATCTACAAACTTGGCCACAAATTTACTAATATGTCATCCAATCATTGATATATAATGTGAAAAGAAATGGTCCCAATACAGACACCTGCAAAATGCCACTAGTCATCAGCAGCCAACCAGAAAAGGCCCTATTTATTCCAGCTCTTTCTTCTATTCAGGCTATTATCTTTACTGCAATACCTTGGGCTCTTGTTAAGCAGCCTCATGTGCAGCACCTTGTCAAAAAGCTTCTGAAAATCTAAGTAAACAAAATCCACTGACTGTCCTTTGTCCTGTCTGTTATTTCCTCAAAGAACTCCAACAAATTTTTCAGGCAGGATTTCCCCTTAAGGAGAAATGCCTTTGGCATTTCTATCATGTGCCTTCAAGTACCCCAAAACTCTGTCCTTAATTATGGCCTCCAATGTCTTCCCTACCCTTGGCATCAGGCTAACTGGCCTATAATTTCCTTTCTTCTGCTTCCCTTCCTTCTTGAAGAGTGGAGTGACATTTGCAATTTTCCAGACCTCCAATACTATTACAGAATCTAGTCTTACCTATATAAACAGCAATGTTACTAGTGTTGTTAATAGTACAATGTTTTCCAAGTGCTGGTAAATTGTTTTCAAAACTTCTGAAGTGAGGTCACCTCCAAATTACTATCTATGAGCCAATTAAGACACTCAAACATGCCCAAACTTGTAAGATTTTGTCTACTCCAAAAAGCAGAATTGTTTCTCTTGATTCCAAAAATCATTGCAAGACAATATTGGCTCATCCTCCTGTTTCCTTTGGTTGCACAACTATTCAACTATCACTCCTCCTTCTCACACCCTCAGAGCTTCCACATAGACTGAAATTTGTTAGGCCCTGCTAAACAAGTTGTATTGGTCAAGTCGGAACAGTCTTTCCCTGATAAGGCTCCTCAGCTCTTCCTCTGCCACACTGAAGACTGGATTGGTGCTGCTTCATGCACCTATGCTGAGTTCATCAATTTTATCAACTTTGTCTCTAACTTCCATCCTGCCCTTGGTCTATCTCTGACACCTCCCTCCCCTTTATCGATTTCTCGTTAGTCCTGACGAAGGGTCTCGGCCCGAAACGTCAACTGTGCTTCTCCCTATAGATGCTGCCTGGCCTGCTGTGTTCCACCAGCACTTTGTGAGTGTTGTTTAAATTTCCAGCATCTGCAGATTTCCTTGTGTTTGATCTTTTATAAACCTACCGATTCCCACAGTTATCTTGACACCCTGTCTCCTGTAAAAATGCTATTTCCTTTTCTCATTTCCCTTGTCTTTGCCACATCTGTTACCAGTATGCAGCTTTCCTTCCACGATATCAGAAATGTCCTCCTTCTTTAAAGGACGTGTTTTCCCTTTCTCCACCTTAGATGCTGCCCTCACCCACATCTCCTCCATTTCTCACCCCATCTTCTCGCTGCCTTAGCAGTGATATGGAGTTCCTCTTGTCCTTACCCACCACCCCATGAGCCTTCACATCCTCTGCAACTACTACCATATCCAAAGGGATCTTTCCACCAAGCATATCTTTACCTTCCTCCCATCTCCTCTTTCTGCAGGGATCACTCCCTCCGCGATTCCCTTGTCAATTCAACTCTCCCCACTAATCGTCCTTCTGGCTCCTATCCCTGCAAGCGGCCAAACCTGCCCATTCACCTCCATTCAGGGCCCCGAACTGTCCTTCCAGGTGAGGCAACACTTCACCTGCGAATCTGCTGGGGTTGTCTTTTGTGTCCGGTGCTCCTGTTGTGACCGCCTGTGAGACCCATCGTAAACTGGGGGACTGCTTCATTGAGCACCTTAATTCCATCTGGCAAGCACAGAACATCTTGGTGGCCAAACATTTTAATTCCAATCCACATTGCCAATTGACATGTTGGTCCGTGGCCTCCTTTTGTGCCAAGATGAGTCCACCCTCCAGGTAGAGGAGCAACACCTTATATTCCGTCTGGGTAGCCTCCAACCAGATGGCATGAACATCGATTTCTCCTTCTGGTGATAAAAAAAAATCTCTCCCCTTTCTTCTTCTATTCCCCATTCTGGCCTCTTATCTCTTCTCACCTGCCTATCACCCCTCCCTCTCTTTTTGGGTCCACTCTTTGATTCCTTCCTCTCCAGCCCTTTATCTTTCCTACTCACCTGGCTTCACCTATCACCCTCTAGCTATCTTCCTCCCCCTTCTCCCACCATTTTATTCTGGCTTCTTCTCCCTTCCTTTTCAGCCCTGAAGAAGGTCTCAGCCCAAATGTTGACTGTTTATTGAAGAGTATTGATACTGGCTGGGGTCACCTGTCTTGTAAAGACACTGCCCAGAAGAAGGCAATGGCAAACCACTTCTGAAGAAAAATTTGCCAAGAACAATTGTGGTCATAAGACCATGATCGCCCAGGTGATAGACATGGCATGTTATGATGAAGATGAAAGGCAGGAACACTACTGGCTGCAAATACAAAGTAGCTTCCCTTTAAGAGTTGCAGACACATATTCAATCTATATTAGTCAGCTTCATTTGGTGCTAACCACTCATGTGATTGTGTCCATGTGTGTGGATCTTTGCTAAGGCCCAAAACTTAGCATGAAATGAAGATAACATGAAACCTTGATTTTTATAAATGTCCAATGGTCTTATCATGATGCTAACATACATTTTCAATGTTAGCTAATTTAGTTTCTAAGACTCCTTTACTTACCTAATCATTTAGAACCCATTATTGACTATATATATTATTGACCCATATATTATTGACTAAGGAAAGGCAGCCTACACCACATTTCAAGATTAACTATTGAATTTTTCACTATCTTGGCAAAAACTTGTCTATAAATATGGATGTGCTCCAAACCTGATATTCTGAGTTTTTAGATATTGTAACTGAAAATTTGATGGGCACTTCTGCAATACAGGATCCTACTGGAAAACACTCAAAGCATTGTTATCTGCTGTCATCACACTTTGGCAAGCAATGTCACGTAAGAGGCTGCAAAAATGAACATGGTGACATTATGAAATCAGAAATCAAACCTATTTGCCTCTGTTCAAATGGTTGGAAGACATTACATAGATAGATCTACTCTTCCCGCAACAGACAGTTGTTTGGCTTATACAGTTGGATGAATATGCACATTCTTTGGAGCTTTAGCAGCCTGATAGCAGCCTTTATCTGTCTGAATGTCATGTCTGAGTGGTAAGGAATGAAGTTATCTTCCATTAGTGTTATCTGTGAATGTAGCTCAACTTAATACTGAATGAGTATATTCAGCGTGAAAGATAGAAGCAGTGCAATTGTAGTGGTTAATACATCGATGTGTTCAAAGGATGAGAAATAAACATGAGAGTGACTTGGATCATTTGGTGCATAAACTTTGTGTCTTTGTTTGTCAATGTATAATTAGAGTTCCTGGGCAATTGAAAGTGGTGGTGCTCTATGTTCCTTCTAAGCTGTGCGTGCGCACACACGTTTTTCAACCAACACACAAAGGAAATTAATGTGCGCACAAAAGGTTAGTTACCTAAAATAATGTAGTAATTAATAATTATACTTATTGAAAATAATCTTTTATCTAAATGTTTCTGTTAACTAGTTAGTTGGTTTTTCAAATACCACAATGCACGCCACTAATTTACATCACCTCACCTTTCCTGTTCTAGTTTGCACAGCTGCATCACGGCGGCAGCCATCTTTGGCGGACAGTGTTCATCTCATAAACTTCACATTAGGCGATGAACAAGTTATGTCTAAAATATCATGATTTTCTAGCTGAAGATACTGGTGGTGCACATTGCTGGTGCTTCACCTCCTGCTTCACTCTATCACACTGTGGAACAATAATACATGGCATTTTAGAAGCATATATAATAACAAATGGAGCTGATTTCCACTATCCTTCATGTGGCAAAGTGCTTCCTGATATCAGGCACTATAATGTCCTAATTTTAAGGACATCCCACTCACCCACCCTCTTGCCCTGAGAACTGATGCTAAAAGCCCTCACCAGAGAAAATAATTTCTCTTTATCTACTCTACCCCTCATATGGGATTGAATGTTTACAAGGAAACATAGCCATAAGAAACAAACATGAGGAAATCTGCAGATGCTGGAAATTCAAGCAACACAAACAAAATGCTGGTGGAACACAGTAGGCCAGGCAGCATCTATAGGGAGAAGCACTTTTGACATTTCGGGCCGAGACTCTTCATCAGGACTAACTGAAAGGAAAGATAGTAAGAGATTTGAAAGTAGGAGGGGAAGGAGGAAATGCGAAATGATAGGAGAAGATCGGAGGGGTTGGGGTGAAGCTGAGAGCCGGAAAGGTGATTGGCAAAAGGGATACAGAGCTGGAGAAGGGAGAGGAGGGTCATGGGATGGGAGGCCTCGGGAGAAAGAAAGGGGGGGAACACCAGAGGGAGATGGAGGACAGGCAAACAACTAAATATGTCAGGGATGGGGTAAGAAGGGGAGGAGGAGCATTAATGGAAGTTAGAGAAGTCAATGTTCATGCCATCAGGTTAGAGGCTACCCAACCGGTATATAAGGTATTGTTCCTCCAACCTGAGTTTGGATTCATTTTGACAGTAGAGGAGGCCATGGATAGACATATCAGAATGGGAATGGGACGTGGAATTAAAATGTGTGGCCACTGGGAGATCCTGCTTTCTCAGGTGGACAGAGCGTGGGTGTTCAGTGAAATGGTCTCCCAGTCTGCGTCAGGTCTCACCAATAAATAAAAGGCCACACCGGGAGCACCGGATGCAGTAAAATGTCCCATATATACCGGCTGGGTAGCCTCCAACCTGATGGCATGGACATTGACTTCTATAACTTCTGTTAATGCCCCTCCTCCCCTTCTTACCCCATCCCTTATATATTTAGTTTTTTCCCCCTCTTTTTTTTCTCTCTCTCTGTCCATCACTCTGCCTGTTCTCCATCTCCCTCTGGTGCTCCCCTCCCCCTTTCTTTCTCCCGAGGCCTCCCGTCCCATGATCCTTTCCCTTCTCCAGCTCTGTATCCCTTTTGCCAGGATTTGCAAGGATGTTGCCTGGATTGGAGAGCATGCCTAATGAGAATAGGTTGGATGTATTTGGCTTTTTCTCCTTGGAGCAACGGAGGATGAGAGGTGACCTGATAGAGGTGTATAAGATGATGAGAGGCATTGATCATGTAGATAGCCAGAGGCTTTCCCCAGGGTTAAAATGGCTAACACAAGGGACATAGTTATAAGGTGCCTGGAAGTAGGTACAAGGGGGATGTCAGGGGTAGGTATTTTACACAGAAAATGTTGGGTGCGAGGGAAGCATTGCCAGCAGCAGTTGTAGAGGTGGATACAATTGGGTCTTTTAAGAGACTCTTAAAAGATACATGGAGCTTAGAAAAATAGAGGACTAAGTGGTAGGGAAATTCCAGGCAGTTCCTGATTAGGTTACATGATCAGCTGAAGGGCCTGTAATGTGCAGCAGATTTCTATGTTTAAGTTCTATGGACTCACTTTCAAAAACTCTACAACTCGTGTTTTCAGCACTTATTTACTCATGTATTCAATTTATTTATTTATTGCATTTGCACAGTTTGACTTATTTTGTACATTGGTTGTTTGTTAGTCTGTGTGTAGTTATTCATTGATTCTATTGTATTTCTTTGTTCTACCATGAATGGGTGCAAGAAACTTATCTCAGGGTGCCATACAGTATACATCCTTTGATGATTAATTTAATTTGAATTTTGAACTTTGAATGTGCAGCTTTTACAGAAATAAAGCCAAGAATTAAGAGACTATTTAGGATTGTGGTCTTATAATCAAAAGGAAACCATGCTGATTGGATTGTAGACAGAGCCTCACAGTGGTCAGCAGTAGGAACAATTGTAGATGAAAATCTGCATCTCCATTTCATAGCAGAATCAAAAAGATACATTTCCAAAACATTGCACTGTTATTGTTTAAACCTAGACACAAAAGATCCTTCAATCTTGAAGAAGGGCCTCGGCTCCAAACATTGAATGTCCATTTAATTCCATGAATGCTGCCTGACCCACTGAGTTTCTCCAGCATTTTGAGTGTGTTGCTCAATGTTGGAGCCGTTATTTTTCTGTTAAAATACCGTTTGACAGCAGAAATTGTCACTGACATGCAGTTGACTGAAACATCAAAGAAAGTGGTTTGTGGTTTGACCTTTTATACTTACCGCCCACCAGTGTTCTAAAGCAAGCACCACGTTTTTCTGTGATCTTATTCTGATCTGCCTTTTTTCAAAAAGGACGTGCTGTTTAAGATTCCTTGTCTTTAACCACATTCTGCAAATAATATGTTTCAAAGTAGTTTAAAAACCGCAGAATAATTAAATTCAATTAAGATAGTCGATCTTCAAATGTAAAATCTAATATGTAGTATGAGAGTTAAAAAATAAGAGCAAGAATAGGTTTTATTAACCTTCAACTGTGCTCTGTTTTTCAATAAGATCTGATCTTGACTTCGATCAATTACACTTTCCTGCTGTTTTTCATAAACCTTGATTTCCACTGTAGTTTAAAAGATCATCTCAGAATTGACTTTGTTAAATAAATAAGACTCAACATTTCTTTGTTGCAGAGAATTCCAACAATCCTTGAACCTATGACAGAAGGAATTTCCATTGTTGTCTTGAGTAGACAATGCCACAAAACTATTGCTCAACCTACCCCAACAAGCAGAAGCAACCTCTCAGCACACCCGCAAAACTGACTCAGAGCTGTAATTTTTTCATTAATGTCACATGAATTTTTCCAGACTCCAAGGAGCAGTGGTCTAACCTGCTCAATTGTTCATCAGGATAAGTGCTTCACCCCAGGAATACTCCTAATGAATGTTCACTGCACTGAGTCCAGTCCCTCCTGACACAATTTCCAGTGTGGTTTTCAGTCCTGTCACTTCACCATTATCAACCATATTTACTAATAGAGTCATAGAGTAATATGGTATGGGAACCCAATGAGTCCCTGCCCATCAAGCTAGCCTCATTTGCCATGTTTGGCCCATATCCCTCTAAGCCCTTCCTATCCAAATGCCTTTAAATGTACCTGCCTTAAGCATTTCTCCTGGCAGCTCATTCCATATATACACCACCCTTTGCACAATGAAGTTACCCCTCAGGTCCCTTTTAAACATAGAAACATAGAAAAATCTACAGCACAATACACATCCTTCAGCCCACAATGCTGTGCCGAACATGTACTTACTTTAGAAATTACCTAGGGTTACCCTTAGCCCTCTATTTTTCTCAGCTCCATATACCTGTTCAGGAGACTCTTAAAAGACCCTATCGTATCCACCCCCACCACCGTTGCCGGTAGCCCATTCCACGTACTCACCACTCTCTGTGTTTAAAAAAAAACAACTTACCCCTGACATCTCCTCCAAATATTAGCCATTTCAATACCTGGGAAAAAGCCTCTGGCTATCCACACGATCAATACCTCTCATCATCTTACACACCTCTAACAGGTCACCTCTCATCCTCCACCGCTCCAAGGTGTAAAAGCCAAGTTCACTCAACCTATTCTCATAAGGCATGCTCCCCAATCCAGGCAACATCCTTGTAAATCTCCTCTTTTTATCGTTTTCACATCCTTCCTGTAGCGAGGTGACCATCTTCCATCTCTCACCTTAAACCTAAACCTTCTAGTTTTTAATTCCCTTTCCTTGGTAAAACGACCATGTGCATTCACCACTAATATTTAATAATATTGATATTGATTTACTTGGTTGCCTTGTAATCACAACATTCTATAGGACAGAAGGAGATTATGTGTCCTCATGTTGATGGGGAGCCAAGAAGGAGTTCGCCATTCTAATCACACTTCCTATTTCTTGGTCACATCAAGTTCTCATCCAAGTCCTTTTAAAGTGCCGTAAGATTTACTGTTTTGACCACCTTAGGGCAGTCCATTACAATCTTTTGAGTGATAGGTTTTGTCCTCAACTCCCTTTTGATCCTTATCCCTCTCACCCGCAAATGAGGGGCAATTTATAGAAGCGAATTAAACTACCAACCCTCACATCTTTGACTTGCTTCGTTATCGGCAGCATTACTTAAACCTATGTTCTCTAACTATCAAACCCTCTGGCAAGGAAAGAGACCCTTCATCTGTGCCTCCTATACTCTTTAGTTATACCATCAATAAATCTCCTATCAGCCACTTTCGTTAAAAAAGAAAAGAAACCGATTCTATTTATTTTTCTCACATCTATAAAGTGCCAGCACTGACAGAATCCTCATAGATATTCTTTGCACTCTATCACAATTGTATACTTCATGTAAGTACAGTGGCTTGAACTGCATGCTGTAGCTGTGGCCAAATTTGTCAATGTTCTCTCTGGCATTTCATTCTATGGTCCAGGCAAACAAAGCAAGTATCTCCCAGCATGAGAAAATGCGGAAAACGTTCAGCATCTGTGGAGATGCACTCTGTAATTTCTCCCATTAATCTACAACCTAATGGCTCAATATCAAGTGAAATTGTCTCAGTAACCTTGGTTTCCCCTCTATCAGAAATATTCCTCTTGTCCTGTCTCTCCTTCCTCCAGCCTCTGCAATTATAAACTAATTTTCTTTTTTGCTATTTCAGTTCTGATGAGGGATGTTTGACCTGAAACATTAATTCTGATTCTCTTTCCACAGCTACTGCCTAACTTGCTCAATGTTTCTAGTATATTCAGCTTTTATTTCAGATTTTAAGCATCTCCGTTTTTTTTCTCCCAGGATTGGTGCTGTTCCAATTCTCCAAATAGATTGCTTTATTATTTCCATTATCTATTAAATAATAGCCACAATCTGTTCATCTCAAGGAATAATTCTAATAAATTTCTTATCATGCGAGGTTCAATCCTGACTCCAGGGAGTTTGTACATTCTCCTTTGATGGTGTGGGTTTCATCCAAGGGCTCAGGTTTAAGATTAACTATTAGCTTTATTTGTGACAAGTTCACTGAAACATGAAGTCAAACACTAACGTTGTTAAGAATGTGCTGAAGGGAGATCAGATGTGTCACCATGCTTCCAGTACCAATATAGCGTGCTCACAATTTACTAATCCTAATCAGTAGGTCTTTAGAGTATGTGAGGAAATTGGAGCACCCAGAGGAAACCCACGGGGAGAGTGTACAAACTCCGTATAGAGAGTGGAGGGAATTAAATCCCAGTCATTGATCTCTGTCCCTCCACATTCCAAAAGGTGAATAGATCAATTGCCCCTAGTGTGTAGGTGATTGGTGAAATCTGGAGAGAGTTGATGAGAATATACGCAAAAATAAAAAAATGGCAGTTAATGGCCAGCATGGACTTGATGAGTCGAAGGACCTACTTTTCTGCTGTATCCCCCTATGACTCTCAAGTGAATGGCAAAACTCTGCATTATCTTAGTGCTATACTGGCAGCCTATGGTGATAAGTATTTAATAGCTGTGTTAAAAATATCACTAAATGTTCAATGACGGGTCTGGTGATCGAGAGAGATAAAAAGAAGTAATTACCTTCCACAGCTTCAAGTCAATCCAGGGAGCCTCATAACTAGTGAAAGAGCTTTGAAATATACTATGTTGCTATATTGCAGAAAATTTAAACAATTCTTAATGCACAGAATCAGGAAACTATAACATCATTGCAGGTTAATCATTTGAATACAGATTTTAAAGGGTGGATGTTGGCAGTAGCAAATCATGGGATTTTGTCAATATTCTTACTCCCTTTATATATTGTAAAATGTACTATTTATATGTACTTATGTGTTCAATTATCTTTTATTCAACACTGGCATCTTACAAAATTGTCTTTTCTGGATTATTTTAAACTTGCATCATATTGATTTGCTCTCATAGGCACAGCTGGAGTTGCAACAATAGCGTAATCCTGTTTGAACTCAATTGTAATTGCAATAACCTACATGTTATTATTTCAAATAACTCAACGATGGATTAGAAAGCTGGCATGCATCTCCACCGCCACAGGCTTTCAATGCCCAATCCTGACAAACACACACAAAATGCTGGAGGAAAGCAGCAGGCTGGGCAGCATTCTAGGAAAAGAGCACAGTTGATATTTGGGATTGGGAAGTGGAATTTAAATGGGTAACCACTGTTCTCTTCCAGAAAAAGTGGGATCTTCTAGTCGCCAGCCATTTTAATTCCACCCCATTCCTGTTGTGATGAGGCCACATTTAGGTTGGAGGAACAACACCTTGTATTCCATTTGAGTAGCCTCCAACCTGGCATGAACATTAATTTCTCAAACTTCCAGTAATGCCCCCCACTCACCCTTTCCACCATTTCCCACCCCCTTTTCCCTCTCTCACCTTATCTCCTTGCCCATCCATTGCCTTCCTCTGATGACCACTATTCATATCTGGCTCCATAATTCAGGATAACCTTGGCTTTCAAGGCTGGTACATTAGGATGCACTGAATGATGGACAGGACAAGCATTAATGAGCCCAATGATTTTACAATCAAGGGACACTTTATTAGATACCTCCTGTGCCTAATAAAGTGGCCACTGAGTGTAATGTCCATTGTCTTCTGCTGCTGTAGCCCATCCAAATTAAGGTTCGACATGTTCTGCATTCAGAAATGTTCTGCACACTACTGTAGTAATGTGTCATTGTCACCTTCCTGTCAGCTTCAACAAGGCTGGCCATTCACTTCTGACTTCTCTCATTAACAAGATGTTTTTGCCCACAGAACTGCTGCTCACTGGATTTTTTTGTTTATTGCACCATTCTCTGTAAACTCTAGAGAAAATCACAGAGAACTGCAGTTTCTGAGATACAGTATTCAAACCACCCCATCTGGCACCAACAATCATTCCACAGTCAGGGTCACTTAGATCACATTTCTATCACATTCTGATGTTTGGTCTGAATAACAATGGAACCTGTTAACCATGTCTGCATGCTTTTATGCATTGTCACCATCAAGCGCACCCATAAGGCTTGGCAGAACAAAACAGAACACTGCAATACAGAACATAACATAACATAACATCAAAACAACAACAGCAAAACAAGCCTCTTTCCGCCTTCCTTCCCTCCCCCTACCCACCCATACACACGGACAGTCCTCCAACTCCAGAACAGCCTCCAGGCTGAGTCTCCAATCTCCAGGCTTTGGCCATCGAGTTTTGAAATCTGGACTTCCAATTGACCTTCGGGCTTGAATCTTCAGTATTGACCCTGGGACTTCAGTTAGTACCCACAGTGAGTCCTCCAAGGGAAGAATGATTTTTGAATTAGGTAACATAGGGGCCCTGACACTTTGAGATAAAGAAAGGAAGGGAAACCATGGAAGACTAATCTCCTGAGGCTAATGGTAGAACAATTGGAATTATCTTTTCATCACTCTAATCATTAAATCGTTAAATAAAATGTTTATTAAATTCATATCTGTTTGCCTGATATAATTTCCTAAATTATAATTTTGGCACGTTTACAGTTTTTTAAAGAGCTTCTGTTGCTTCTAATAAATTATACAGAAATGTAAAATAATCAATAATTTGATCTTAAATCCAACAATATGTTACCCAGACATAAATTAATTACCCATATGAAATGGTCCAAATAAAATTTCTCCATCAAACCAATACATTTAATCACTATCACAGTTATTAGAAACTAGAAATTCCCTGAATATGATTGGCCTGATCAATGAAGATTAAGGATAAAGGCATTTTTCCAAAGTATCACAATAAATCAGAGGATCTATTTCTCTCTGTCCTTCTTTCTGTCTTTTTCACCCTTTCTTGGCCTGGTGTGATATTCCAGCTCCACATTCTGAAGCAATCCTTAAGAATTAGGCCTTTGTTCCACTGACATCAGAGCCTCTAAAGCTGAATCTTAATTGGCTGTTTCAGGAAGGATTGGACTCTTTAGTTTCGAACTGTGGCATGATCCCAACTTCTTCCTCCATTCCAGGGTTGCCATCTCTTTCACCTTCCTGCAGACTTTCTTCAGCCAGCTGTGATAGGTATTTCTGTGATGAAAAGAAACTTTCTCAATAAGTGTGAATTAATCTCTATTCAAAAGATCCACAAAGATTGAATAATCAATATTTATAATCGAAAATTGTCCAAATGATACAAATGACAAAAAACGATTACATGGGAATGATGCACCATCAATAACTCTTGGAGACAGGAGGCGAACGATAGGCTTTATTAGCTGCAAGAAACCACAATTAGTAGCAAGAGACCACCACACAACATCCTGGAGACTGAGGGAGGAGCAGTGCCTCCAATCGCCTTTATACAGCGGTCTGTGGGAGGAGCCACAGGAGCAGTCAGCAGAGGGGCATGTCCAGACAGGTATATGTAGTTCACCACAGGGAATTTTTACATTTTTCATTATTTTGCATTCTTCTTTATGCCTTCATTCAAAGAAAATATGTAAATACTTTAAAATATTTCCTCTTGAGATTATGTGATTTAAACATAATCTGTAGTTGAACCTGCCAAAATTAACACTACAAAGTGCAAGATTTCATGTAGAACAAAGTAAAGCATGTACACTTTTAAAACTAAAATTAAAGTATATTTAAAGGATTTCAAAACAGAAATATTTGCACTTACAGAAGTGATTCAACTAGAATGTTAACTGACTTTTTCACCATAGATGCTGCCTGAGCTTTAGTTCCAGAATTTTCTGTTTTTTTAATTATGTTTCGAGCATCTGCAGTGTTTGATAAGATATTTTATTACACCCTCTCAGAAATCCTATTATGATAGGGGGAATAAGGGGCGGCCGTGGCTGACAAGGGAAGTAAAGGGCAGTATAAAAATAAAAGAGAAGAAGTATAACATAGCAAAGATGAGCGGGAAACCGGAGGACTGGGAAGCTTTTAAAGAGCAACAGAAGATAACAAAAAAGGCAATACGCCAAGAAAAAATGAGGTACGAAGGTAAACTAGCCAAGAATATAAAGGAGGATAGTAAAAGCTTCTTTAGGTATGTGAATAGCAAAAAAATAGTTAAGACCAAAATTGGGCCATTGAAGACAGAAACGGGTGAATTTATTATGGGGAACAAGGAAATGGCAGATGAGTTGAACAGGTACTTTGGATCTGTCTTCACTAGGGAAGACACAAACAATCTCCCAGATGTAATAGTGGCCAAAGGAACTAGGGTAAAGGATGGACTGAAGGAAATTTATATTAGGCAAGAAACGGTGTTGGATAGACTGTTGAGTCTAAAGGCTGATAAGTCCCCTGGACCTGATGGTCTGCATCCCAGGGTACTTAAAGAGGTGGCTCTAGAAATCATGGACACATTGGTAATCATTTTCCAATGTGCTATAGATTCAGGAACAGTTCCTGCTGATTGGAGGGTGGCTAATGTTGTCCCACTTTTTAAGAAAGGAGGGAGAGAGAAAACAGGGAATTATAGACAGGTTAGCCTGACGTCAGTGGTGGGAAAGATGCTGGAGTCAATAAT
This sequence comes from Hemitrygon akajei, assembly GCF_048418815.1. Taxonomy (NCBI): domain Eukaryota; kingdom Metazoa; phylum Chordata; class Chondrichthyes; order Myliobatiformes; family Dasyatidae; genus Hemitrygon; species Hemitrygon akajei. Next base: position 2,205,222 of record NC_133146.1, read on the forward strand.
AAAAGAGGAAATTACGACACATTTGGATAGCAGTAGAAGGATCAGTCTGAGTCAGCATGGATTTATGAAGGGAAAATCATGCTTGACTAATCTTCTGGAGTTTTTTGAGGATGTAACTATGAAAATGGACAAGGGAGAGCCAGTGGATGTAGTGTACCTGGACTTCCAGAAAGCTTTTGATAAAGTCCCACATAGGAGATTAGTGGGCAAAATTAGGGCACATGGTATTGGGGGCAGAGTACTGACATGGATTGAAAATTGGCTGGCTGACAGGAAACAAAGAGTAGTGATTAACGGGTCCCTTTCGGATTGGCAGGCTGTGACCAGTGGGGTACCGCAAGGTTTGGTGCTGGGACGGCAACTGTTTACAATATACATTAATGATTTAGATGAAGGGATTAAAAGTAACATTAGCAAATTTGCTGATGACACAAAGCTGGGTGGCAGTGTGAAATGTCAGGAGGATGTTATGAGAATGCAGGGTGACTTGGACAGGTTGGGTGAATGGGCAAATGTATGGCAGATGCAGTTTAATGTGGATAAATGTGAGGTTATCCACTTTGGTGGCAAGAACAGGAAGGCAGATTACTATCTAAATGGAGTCAAGTTAGGAAAAGGGGAAGTACAACGAGATCTAGGTGTTCTTGTACATCAGTCAATGAAAGGTACATGCAGGTACAGCAGGCAGTGAAGAAAGCTAATGGCATGCTGGCTTTTATAACAAGAGGAATTGAGTATAGGAGTAAAGAGGTCCTTCTGCAGCTGTACAGGGCCCTGGTGAGACCACACCTGGAGTATTGTGTGCAGTTTTGGTCTCCAAATTTGAGGAAGGACATTCTTGCTATTGAGGGAGTGCAGCATAGGTTCACAAGGTTAATTCCCAGAATGGCGGGACTGTCATATGTTGAAAGATTGGAGTGACTGGGCTTGTATACACTGGAATTTAGAAGGATGAGAGGGGATCTGATAGAAACATATAAGATTATTAAGGGATTGGACACACTGGAGGCAGGAAGCATGTTCCCGCTGATGGGTAAGTCCAGAACCAGAGGCCACAGTTTAAGAATAAGGGGTAGGCCATTTAGAATGGAGTTGAGGAAAAACTTTTTCACCCAGAGAGTTGTGGATATGTGGAATGCTCTGCCCCAGAAGGCAGTGGAGGCCAAGTCTCTGGATGCATTCAAGAGAGAGTTAGATAGAGCTCTTATAGATAGCGGGGTCAAGGGATATGGGGAGAGGGCAGGAACGGGGTACTGATTGTGTATGATCAGCCATGATCATAGTGAATGGCGGTGCTGGCTAGAAGGGCCGAATGGCCTACTCCTGCACCTACTGTCTATTGTCTATTGATAGTAACCTCCCTGTTTGCTGGAGAAATTGTGGAAATCAAAATGCAAATCATTATCATATTTTTTGGGACTGCCTTTTATCAAAAACTATTGGAGGGGGATACACAATGCCCTACAAGACATCTTTAAATATGAAATACCCTTGGAGAGTAAGACCATATATTTTGGATATATACCTCAAGAATGGTTGAAAAGAGATAAATATTTAATGAATATACTGTTGGTGGCTGGTAAAAAGACTCTTACTAGGAAATGGTTATCACAGGAGAGCCCAACTTTAAATACATGGATGGAAATTACAATGGACATTTACAAAATGGAGAAGATAACAACAACTGTTAATCATAAGATGGAACAATTTGATTCATACTGGGAAAAATGGTTTAACTACATAATGCCTCACAGACCTAATTTTATTCTCACAAATCAATGAATCTGTTGTAAAAAAAGATCACTCCCTACTTGTACATAGTTCTTTCCTTTTGCTTGTTTTTTCTTTCCACTCTTTTCTATAAGTGTATACCTCAGATAAATACTGTGTGGAGATTTGTGATATATATGATTATATGATATATATGTACAATGTCTGAAATACATCTTATGTTTGTTTGATGATGAACTTCAATAAAAAAATTCCAAAAAAAGATTTGCATTTATATAACATATTACAAGCATCTTGAAGAGTTTTACAGAACTTGATGTTATTCTTTTGGATTTCTAGAATGGGCTTCTCAGTTTAGCTACACAATGCTAATCCTACAATGGAAATGAGAGGAATAGTTCACAAATCTCATGGGTGAGGGTGGAGCTGGATCTTATAGAATTCTATGGACTGCTATTATCTAGAATATAATACTACAAAATATCCTTATGTAGAATAGTAATACAACAGATAGACTCTATAATTCTATTCACCTATGGAGTACAGCATAATAAAACATGAAACAAAAATAATTTTGAATAAAACAAAAGTAAATAAAATAATACCTTAGCAACCTAGACAAAATGCTGGATGAACTCAGAAGGTCAGGCAGCATCTGTGGAAATGAATAAACAAGCAACGTCCAACATCCTGAGGAAAGGTTTCGGCCTGAAACATCAAAAGTTTATTCATTTCCATGGACACTGCCTGACCTGCTGCATTTCTCCAGCATTTTGTGTGGGTTGCTTTGGATTTCCAGCATCTGCAGAATCTCTTGTGTTTATGATCTGCAGAATCTTTTGTGTCTAAAACATAAAATCATAGCAGTAGTATTGAAATAGTTATTAATAATTAATTAGTATTTAAACAAGTAGAAGTCAGCATTATGAATGTACATCAGATCTGTGTTAGGTGTTGCAAGAATGAATCTGAGTTCAGAATATTGTGAGCAGCAAGGGAGAGGCAACTACTGTCAGCTTTTTGATTGGTACTTATGACTTTACTCTTTTCAGTACATTCCTACTTGGGTCAAATTAGCCAGGCCACAGGTATCGGGTTAAAATCGGGTCTTGTAGCCACCCATATTCCTTCTGCTTCCCACCGTTTTAATGTGCTGTAGCTGGACATCAAGTACCTTGACCAGACCAGCTGAGTTTTGTTGAAGAGACAATTTTGTCCTACCAAGAAACGTAGGACAAGAATACAGAATGAAGGATTACAAATTCAAAAATCTTTTCATCACAGGGAGAAGGCGTTAATAAATTTTCACTGTACTCTGAACTGGTAAATTTTAGTGGTTCACTAACAAGGTATAGAAGTCATATTCTCTTATTATGTTTTTATATTACTTAATCTAAGAAAAGACAGTTGAGAAGTGACCTGATTGAGGTCTTTGATTCAGAGAGAATGTGTGGGGAAGAGGTCAGTAATATAAGACAGTCACCAAGAAAGGTCCTGATGAAGGGTCTCAACCTGAAGTGTCAACTGTTGATTCCCATCCATAGATGCTGCCTGGCCTGCTGAGTTTCTCCAGCATTTTGTGTGTGTTACCAAGAAATTCATCAGGGTTTTCAAAACAAATATTGTACCCAATCTGCACCATACTACAACAATGAGTGGTTAAAACAAATAGCATTAATGTGTTTAAGGCAGGGGTTCACAATCTTTTTAGCGCAATGGACCCCTATCAATAACTGAGGGGTCCATGGACCCCAGGTTGGAAACCCCTGATTTAAGGAGAGGTTGAGAATGCCTGTTCCTGCACAGCATCTCTTATTTAATACTTTAAAAATGTCAGCTGACATTTGTCCCTTCTGAGATAAAAATAACAACTTCTACAAAGCACTGCAGCCAACAGATTAGCCCTGTTGATTAACTGAACCTAGCCAGGGTGGCACCATAAAACAAAGGAGCAGAATTAGGCCACTTGGCCCATTGAGTCTGGTCCACCATGGATGATTTATTTTCCCTCTCAACCCCATTATTCCCTTCACCCCGTAACCTTTGACTCTCTTACTAATCATTCTTACCTATCAACCTCTGCTTTAAATGTACCCAATGACTTGGACCCATCATTGCCTGTGGCAATGAATTCCACAGGTTCATCACCCTCTAGCAAAAGAAATTCCTTCTCATCTCTGTCCTAAAGATATCTTTGTATTTTGAGTCTGTGTCCTCCAGTCCTAGAACCTCCCACTACTGGAAACATCCCCTCCACTGTCCACTCTAGTCCAAGTTCAAGTTTAGGTTTATTGTCGTCTGATTGTAATTCATTGGGGCACATATCCTGTGGGCGGCACGGCACACGGCAGTAGCGGCCTTTCAGATCTGGTACTACTTTATTTTAGTTTTTTAATTTTAAGGCACAATTAGGGTTTAGGGAAATGGATAACAGAGCGACTATCTACCATCGCCAGATACTGCTACCATACAGAGATTGCCCAAAAACAAACCTTCATGAAAATCTGCTGGTTAGATTGCGCGACCTCCGCTTGCTGGGGGAATCGGGCCTGCAGTCCTCGGAGTCACCTGATGCCGGTGGCCGGGGGTGGGGACGTCGTAAGCGGTGTACGAGGAAGTGGAAGCAAGGTGAGCAGGCAGGAGTCCATGCCAGGAAGAAAGCAAGCCCTAGCTGGCCGGCTCTCCCGTCCATTCTGCTCTCCAATGGACATTAAATTGGACGACATCTGTGGCAACAAAATATTCGGCGGGAGTACAGAAATGGACGGAATCCTGGATGCCGCCATTCAGCTGTTTATTTAAATAACAGAATTTCCCCCCAAGCCATCGGACTACCTACCGAATGACCTCTGCTGTGCCTATTGTCTTGTTTATTATTTATTGTAATGCTTGTACTGTTCTGTGTACTTTATGCAGTCCTGGGTAGGTCTGCAGTCTAGTGTAGTTTTTGTGTTGGTTTATGTAGTTCAGTGTAGTTTTTGTATTGTTCATGTAGCACCATGATCCTGAAAAAAGTTGTCTCGTTTTTACTGTGTACTGTACCAGCAGTTATGGTCGAAATGACAATAAAAAGTGACTTGACTTGACTTGATATATTAATTCCAACACATTGGGACTCGTACATTTTGGCCCAATTATAAGGCTGCCCCAATTAGCCAAAGTTTCATGGAAATAGTTAAAATTATATAAAAATACAAAATTATCTCAATCTCCTCAGAAAGTGTAGATACTGCTGTGCCTTCATGTCTAATGAGGAGGTGTTTGGGGTCCAGGTTAGGTTGTCCGTTATGTGCACACTAAGGAACATTGTGCTCTTTACTCTCTCCAGCAGAGCCATTGATGTGCAATGGAGACTGGGTGCTCTGTTTCTCACTCATGCCCACAATCACCTCTCTTGTCTTGTCCACGATAGGATTTGGATTATTGTTCTCACATCATTTAACAAGTTTCTATCAATATACAGTGACATAGCAGGTGGCTGGTGCCATCTTACAACTCCATATATAGATGAGGTTGGTGTGAATGCTCAAGAATTGGCTTGGATGATGGACCAAATTTCCTCTTTTTGTACCATGAAGCAACACAAGAATGATGCTCACCCATTGATTTTGATTCAATGTGAGTCACCCTTCTAAATGTGGACATTGTCCAGCATTTTTAACTATCTATTTATATTTTAACATGTATCATGTGCCTGCAGTTATTCAAGTACAGGGCTGGCTGAAGTCAGCAGTTTTTCAGCTGCTGAAGTGTTGGTTTTGGTCTCTGTACATCCTCAAGCCATTACTTCGACCCTTTACTAAATTCAGTATCGTGCCTTTCTGGGCTAATTAGTGGGAATCAATGGTCTTGTATTTCCTGTATTCAGCCTCAGAGTCAGGTTTAATATCACATATGTCATGAAATTTGTTGTCTTTGCAGCAGCAGTATGGTGTAATAAGAAATAAATTATAATTATATACAAATTAAGTTAAATAAGTAGTGCAAAAAGAGAACAAAAATAGTGAGGTAGTGTTCATTGTCCATTCAGAAACCTGATGAGGCAGGGGAAGAAGCAGTTTCTAAAATGTATCGAACTTTTCACAAGTAACTCATCTTGATACTCTTCTCCACGACATTTGGATTTGTGAGCTCCAGCTATAGAAATAACACATTCCAGACTTAACCAGTAATTCAATAACTTTCAGGTTGTACTGTTTCATCTGAAGTTTGGATGCACTAAATCACTAGAGACTTCCAGTCCAGCTAAAGTGCTGCAGGCATTACGAAAGCAGCTAAAAATCCCTGATCTTTTTAAAGCTCACCTGAGTGCCAAACTCACAAATAGCAAAACTTATTCTGAATTCATTTCACCTAATAACTGCCCACTAGGAGCATTTCAGTGGCTTGTTTTAATTGGTTTATCTTAGATGCATTTGTCTACAATTATCCCTATCCCTTATAGGTTTTTAATACAATTGGTTGGAGTCATAGTGGAACCAAATTTTTGCATGAAGTTGTTTGAGTTTCCTGCTATTTTGAAGCATATTAATGTTTTTAAAAACTGTAAAAGCAGTAAAATTAAGTTAAAATTCTGTTGCAGTTCTTCACCAGAACTTAATTCAAATCTTTGATGTCAACTATTCATTTTTGTCCCATTTGAACTGATACAACAATATAATCTTTTTTAAAAATATAATTTTGTGAAATCATTCAGGAAGTAACCCTGGCCTGTGAAAGGGCCATAATTCATGTACGGAGTGGAAGTGAGAGTTGGGGTTATGCTTTTTACAGATTTCAGTTCAATATCCTTTAAAACATAGCAATCATATGTTTGACTGCTTTTGCGGTTTAATATTTAATATTTTGTGTGTGATTCACTCATTGTTCGCGCTTGGCGTTGGGTGTTTGATGTTTCCATGGCATTTCTTTGTTTCGTGGATATCTGCGGGAAGACGAATCTCAGGCTTGTATACTGCATATTTGATATAAATGTACATTGAACTTTGAATTTTTGAAATTTCCAATGATAATATGTATCAGCTGGGAATGGATAGGTGTGGTAAGGGGTCCAGGTGTGAATGGCTAATGGGCCTAAATCTCCCTGGAAAAATGAAACAAGTATTTTCAGGGCTAATAATTATTTGTATTTACTGAAAGCCCCAGCTCCACAAATTTCCCTGAAATAAAATGTGATTGAATCTTGGGTTTATTTGCTAAGTGCCTTATCACCACCTACATCTAATTGCATTCTGAATCTTCCTTTTAGTCCTCACAGGTTTAATTACAAGGCTGATTTCCAGTTGAATGTACAGCTTCTTCCAAAGCAATAGGATAACGTTTGCCAGATTGACATCTAAATCGAAAGATTAATCTAGCACAAGTAAATCCTTTATCACTAGCACATATTAAAAGGTTTCCTGATGGAAAATTCATTTGAGTGATATAAGAAATTACAGCAATAATTTCTGCTTTGAACATCATACGTGTTTTGAACATTGCTACCAAGCAGCCAGATTTCAGCAGCCTTTCCTGGTAAACTCACTGGTAAACTTAAAGGCTAGTTCATCAGATCAAACAAATGCTGGCAAAACCACCAAATACTTGCAGCTTTCACCATGAATTTTCCTCTCCCTCCTTTGTTCATCCTAGCTTTAGAAGGTAAGCAGTCACATTGCCTGAATTTTCTCATATTTGAACTTAAGTTTAGTCATAATTATTTATTGCTTTTGTACATCTGCTTTTCCAGTTTCAATGGATTTCTAATATCTTTATTCATCCAGAGCAGCCTAAAATTACTGGGAACACCCCCCCCCCCCCCCACCCACTGTTTAACCTCTATAAATTCTGTTTAAATATTCGTAGCATTGGGTCTATAGCATTGAGTCCATCTTTCAGAACACTCCTCGGTAACTCTGTTCAGCTAAACCTTTATTCACAATTTATTTGTAAGTGGACATTTTGAGATTTGAATCAGATCAAAGTGTTCAGATAGGTGTTCTGAAATTCATATTTATACCAAGAATTCATTTGCTTTGCAATATATCCATACAATATACAGATCTGATAAGAACTTGTATAGTAAATGTATAGCTCATATATTTGTATAGTTTAGTGACTAAATTACTAAAGTTTTGAAAAGAATCTTTTCACTAATCTTGTCACGCTTTCTTTGATCTTAGATTCCATCTTATGTTGGTGTAAATCCATACAAGGGAATATTGTTCTATGAGGTTTTATTTTTACTATGCTTGGTATATCTCCAAATTTAAAGGTTGAAGAAGTTACAAAATGTTCAAGGTTGTTGTATTTTCTGTAAGTTCTGTAAAATAACTCAGTAGCCCAATTGGAAAGCACCTTAAAAGATGCAGTGATGTCAGTTAAGCAGTTACAGTGTATAGGAAACTTGTTACCCATTGGTAAGTTGGTTTATTATTAACACATAAACCAAGGTAGTGTGAAAAACATGGTCTTGCACATTATCCATATATTCTAGGTTATTTCAACTGTACATTGTACAAAGGCAAATAAGAACAGAATGCAGAATAAAATACTAGATACAGAGAAAGTGCAGTGCAGATAGTCAATAAGATGAAAGGTCATAGTGTGGTAGGTTGTGAGGTCAAGAGACCATCTTATTCTGGAGGCCCAATCAGTAGTGGGAGCAGAGTACAGTGAATTAAGTTAAAGTACAGAAGGAACAAGCCAGGCGGAATTGTTGGGAGTAGGCTAGTGGTGAGAATAGGAGTGTCAGGCTTTGGCTCAAAGGAGGCTTTGGCTTGGACTCTGGGTCCAATGACTCTGGGTAAGGTTCCCTTTTTTTCCTTTTACTGTACCTAGTGTAGTAAATGGTTGTTGTGTGTTCTTCATGCCGAATGTCGGAGTCCTGAGAGACCCAGAGTCTCCCAGGGAACTACATCTGCATGAAGTGCATCTGGCTGCAGCTTCTTGAAGAGCATGTTAGGGATCTGGAGCAGCAGCTGGATGACCTTCGACTTGTACGGGAGAGTGAGGAGATAATCGATCAGAGCTACAGGCAAGTAGTCTCCCCGAAGTTGCAGGAGATGAGCAGTTGGGTGACTGTTAGGAGATATGGAAATGTGAATAAGCAGTTAGTGCAGAGCACCCCTGTGGCCCTTCCATTTCAGATACTGTTGTGTGAATGAGCTCCCAGAGACCGGGTTACTGGCAGAGAGCAGGGTCTGTGGTGCAGAAGGGGAAGCAGGAGAAGGGAACGGTAGTGATAGGGGACTCAGTAGTCAGGGAAACAGACAGGAGATTCTGTGGACGTGAACGGGACACCCGAATAATATGTTACCTCCCAGGTCCCAGGGTCAGGGACGTCTCGTATCTCATCCACAGCATTTTGAAGGGAGGGAGAGGGAGAGCAGCCAGATGTCTTAGTACACGTTGGTACCAATGACATAGGAAGGAAAAGCAAAGAGGTCCTGAAGAGTAAATTTAGAGAGCCAGGCAGAAAGCTGAGAAGCAGGACCTTCCGGGTAGTAATTTCTGGATTGCCACCTGTGCCATGTGCTAGTGAGGGTAGAAACAAGATAATTTGGCAGTTTAATGTGTGGCTGAGAAGCTGGGCAGGGGTAGGGCTTCAGGTTCTCGGATCATTGGGATCTCTTCTAGGGGAGGTATGAGCTGTACAAAAGGGACAGATTGCAGCTGAACCAGAGAGGAACCAATATTCTCGTAGGCAGGTTTGTTAGAGCTGTTGGGGGGGGGGGGGGGGATTAATCTAATTTGGCAGGGCGGTGGGAACCAGAGTGAAGGGACAAGATAGGATGGATGGTAAAAAAGCAAAGATAGCGTGCAGTCAGACTGTCAGGAAGGGCAGGCAGATGATAGGACAAAATTGCAGTCAGTGAGGTGAGTATTAGTGCATTAGGGATTCAGAATCAAAAGAGGTAACAAATACAGTACTCAAAGTGTTATATCTCAATGCATGGAGTATAAGAAATAAAGTGCATAATCTTGTTGTACTATTATAGATTGTCAGTGAGGTTGTGGCCATCACTGAATCATGGCTGAAGGATGATTGTAGTTGGGAGCTGAATGTCCAAGGTTACATGTTGTATCGGAGGGATAGGAAGGGAGGCAGAGGAGGTGGTGGGGCTTTACTGGTAAAGAATAGCATCAAATCAGTAGAGAGATCGGAAGATGTTGAATCCTTGTGGGTTGAGTTAAGAAACTGCAAGGGTTAAAGGACCCTGATGGCAGTTATATACAGGCCTCCCAACAGTAAACTGGGATGTGAACAGGTTACAACAGGATATAGAAAAAGTGTGTCAAAAGGACAACATTATGATAATCATGGGAGATTTCAACATGCAGGTCATTTGGCAAAATCCAGTTGGCAATGGATCTCAAGAGAGTGAGTTTGTTGAATGCCTATGAGATAGCTTTTTGGAGCAGTTTGTTGTTGAACCTACTAGAGGATCAGCTATACTGGATTGGGTGATATGTAATGAACAGGAGATGATTAGAAAGCTTAAGGAAAAAGAACCCTTAGAAACCAATGTGTGTTCAACTTGAAATTTGATGGGGAGAATGTGAAGTCTGACCTAGCAGTACTTCAGTGGAGTAAAGGAAATTACAGTAGTATGAGAGAGGATTTTGCCTAAGTAAGTTGGAAGGAGCTGTTGTCAGGGATGACAGCAGAGCAGCAATGGCGTGAGTTTCTGGGAAAAATGAGGAAAGTACAGGACAGATGTTTTCCAAGAATGAAGAAATACTCAAATGGCAAAATAGTACAACCGTGGCTGACAAGGGAGGTCAAAGCTAGTGTAAAAACAAAAGAGGGGGCACACAACAAAGCAAAAATTAGTGGGAAGATAGAGGATTGGGAAGCTTTTAAAACCCTACAGAGAGTAACTAAAAGAAAAATTAGAAGGGAAAAGATGAAATATGAAAGCAAGTTAGCAAACAATATCACAGTGAATAGTAAAAGCTTTTTCAAGTGTGTAAAAAATAAAAGAGAGATGAGAGTGGATATAGGACCTCTAGAAAATAAGGCTGGAGAAATAATAATGGGGCACAGAGAGATGGCAGATGAACTAAATGAGTATTTTGCATCATCTTCACTGTGGAAGACACTAGCAGTATGCCAGATGTTGTAATGTGTGAAGGAAGAGAAGTGAGTGCAGTTACTATTACAAGAGAGAACGTGCTCAAAAAGCTGAAAGACCTAAGGTGTCTAAGTCACCTGGACCAGAGGATCTGCACCATAGGTTCTGAAAGAGGTGGTGTTAGAGATTGTGGTGGCATTAGTAATATCCTTTCAAAAATCATTGGAATCTGGCATGGTGCTAGAGGTCTGGAAAATTGCAAATGTCATTCCACTCTTTAAGAAGGGAGGAAGGCAACAAAAAAAGAAATTATAGACCAGTTATCCTGACCTCAGTGGTTGGAAAGATGTGAAGTCAATTGTTGAGGATGAGGTTATGGAGTACTTGGTGACACAGGACAAGATAGTACAAAGTCAGCATGGTTTCCTTCAGGGAAAATCCTGCCTGACGAACCTGTTGGAATTCTTTGAGGAGATTGCAAGTAGGATAGATCAAGGGGATGTAGTGGATGCTGTATATTTAGACTTTCAGAAGGCCTTTGACGAAGTGCCACACATGAGACTGCTTATCCAGTTAAGAACCCATGGTATTACAGGAAAGTTACTAACATGTTAAAGCATTGGCTGATTGGTAGGAGGCAGCAAGTGGGAATAAAAGGATTCTTGTCTGGTGGGCTGCCAGTGACTAGCGTTGTTATGCAGGTGTTGATGTTGGGACCACTTCTTTTTATGCTGTATGCCAATGATTTAGATGATGGAATAGATGGCTTTATTACCAAGTTTGCAGATGATACAAAGATTGGTGGAGGGGCAGGTAGTGTTGTGAAAACAGGTAGGCTGCAGAAGAACTTAGACAGATTAGGAGAATGGGCAAGGAAGTGGCAAATGAAATACAATGCTGGAAAATGCATGGTCATGTACTTTGGTAGTAGAAATAAATGTGCAGTCTATTTTCTAAATGGGGTGAAAATCCAAAAATCTGAGAAGCAAAGGGGCTTGGGAGTCCTTGTACAGAACACCCTACAGGTTAACTTGCAGGTAGAGTTGGTGGTGAGGAAGGCAAATGCAATGTTAACATTTGTTTCAAGAGGGCTTGAATACAAGAGCAGGGATTTGTTGCTGAGGCTTTATAAAGCACTGGTGAGGCCTCACCTTGATTATTGTGAATAGCTTTGGGCTCCTCATCTTAGAAAAGATGACATTGGAGAGAGTTCAGAGGAGGTTCACAAGGATGATTCCAGGAATGAAAGGGTTATCATATGAGGAACTTTTGATAGCTCTGGGTCTGAACTCGCTGGAATTCAGAAGGATGAGGGGGGATCTCAATGAAACCTTTTGAATGTTGAAAGGCCTAGACAGAGTAGATGTGGAAAGGATGTTTCCCATGGTGGGGGAGTCTAGAACAAGAGGGCACAGCCTCAGAATAGAGGGGTGTTCATTTAAAACAGAGATGTGGAGAAATTTCTTTAGCCAGAGGGTGGTGAATTTATGGAATTTATTACCACAGGCAGCTGTGGAGGCAAAGTTGTTGGGTGTATTTAAGGCAGAGCTTGATAAGTTCTTGATTGGACATGGCATCAAAGGTTATGGGGAGAAGGCTGGGGAATAGGGTTGAGGAGGGGAAAATATGATCAGCCATTATCGAATGGTGGAGCAGACTCGATGGGCCAAATGGCCTAATTCTGCTCCTATGTCTTATGGTCTTATTTTACTTAGAGACCATTCAGTAGCCTTATAACAGGGGGGTAGAAGCTGTCCTGGTGGTACATACTTTCAGGGTTTTGTATGGTCTACCTGATGAGAGGGTGAAGAAGAGAGACTATCTGGGATAGGTTGGTCTTTGATTATGTTGGCTGATTTACTAAGCCAGTGTGAACAGCCATGGATTTTGAAAGTAATTCAGAGTAAACTATCGTTCATTAATTAGCTTAGATGAAAAGTGTAAAAAAGCACATTGCATGCAATACCTATGTGGAAGAAGCAACAACTGGTGCTTCCAGTGAGAACAGAACTTCATCACCTTTTTACTCTGAGGTTTCAGCTAAGAACTTTGTTCAAGGATTACAAGTCACATTAGTCAGTGTAACTGCTTTCTCTATAGGTGACTCCAAATTAGAAACAGATATGGCAGATCAGTATGGAGTTATATACCCACCATATTCAATGGGTACCTGGTATATCATGAATTCCGTGTCACAGAATAATATTAAAGAAGAACAGGGTCAACAGCACTATGCAGAGTAACAGTTCAGCTCAGACTAGCTGGGCTAAAGGGCCTGTTTCTGTGTTGTAGTGCTTATGACTCTATGACCCTAATTATAAATATGTTATGTTGTTGATATTAGCTGATAACAAAGTAAGCAACAAGTAATAGGGTGGATTGGACTAAGTGAATACAGTTACCCTAATTAATCTGATTTCCAAATAAAATATAGAGTTAACCTTTCATCAGCACTGGAATGAGAGTTAAAGCAAGTTTTAAGATGTAGGGAAACTCATCTGTGTTAGGACAATTAAAAGATGGTGCATCATGTAGCAAGCTGGTAACAGGGAATGAAGGGGATCAGGAAGAGATGTAGAGTGGCATGCAAAAGTCTGGGCACCCCTGTCAAAATTTCTGTTACTGTGAATAGTTATGTGAGTAGAAAATGAACTGATCTCCAAAAGTCATAAAGTTAAAGATGAAACATTCTTTTCAACATTTTAAGCAAGATTAGTGTATTATTTTTAGAATGAAAAAAAGGAAAGGAGCACTATGCAAAAGTTTAGGCACCCCAAGAGATTTGAGCTCTCAGATAACTTTTACCAAGGTCTCAGACCTTAATTAGCTTGTTAGGGCTATGGCTTGTTCACAATCATCATTAGGAAAGGCCAGGTGATGCAAATTTCAAAGCTTTATAAATACCCTGACTCCTCAAACCTTGTCCCAACAATCAGCAGCCGCCTAGCATTCTGAAAATTAAAATAAGTGATGCCCACAAAGCAGGAGAAGGTTATAAGAAGATAGTGTTTTCAGGTAACTGTTCCCTCAGTTTGTAATGTAATTTAAGAAATGGCAGTTAACAGGAATGGTGAGGTCAAATTGAGGTCTGGAAGACCAAGAAAACCTTCTGAGAGAACTGCTCATAGGATTGGTAGAAAGGCAAATCAGAACCCCTGTTTGACTGCATAAGACCTTCAGGAAGATTTAGTAGACTCTGAAGTGGTGGTGCACTGTTCTACTGCGCAGCGACACCTGCACAAATATGACCTTCATGAAAGAATCATCAGAAGAAAACCTTTCCTGCGTCCTCACCACAAAATTCTAAACATGCATTTTGGAGACAAGACCTGTGGACTGATGAAGTTAAAATAGAACTTTTTGGCTGCAATGAACAAAGGTATGTTTGGAGAAAAAAAGGTGCAGAATTTGATGAAAAGAACACCTCTCCAACTGTTAAGCACGGGGGTGGATCGATCATTCTTTGGGCTTGTGTTGCAGCCAGTGGCACGGGGAACATTTCACTGGTAGAGAGAAGAATGAATTCAATTAAATACCAGCAAATTCTGGAAGCCAACATCACACTGTCTGTTTTTTTTAAAAAAAGCTGAAGATGAAAAGACGATGGCTTCTACAACAGGATAATGATCCTAAGCATACCTCAAGAAGCGCAAGCTGAAGGTTTTGCCATGGCCCTCACAATCCCCCAACCTAAACATCATCGAAAATCTATGGATAGACCCCAAAAGAGCAGTGCATGCTAGACAGCCCAAGAATCTCACTGAACTAGAAGCCTTTTGCAAGAAAGAATGGGCAAAAATCCCCCAAACAAGAATTGAAAGACTCTTAGCTGGCTACAGAAAGCATTTACAAGCTGTGATACCTGCAAAAGGGGGTGTTACTAAATACTGACCATGCAGGTTCAGGCCCTTTTCCTTTTTTGTTATTTTGAAACTGTAAAAGATGGAAATAAAAAAATAAAAATATCTTGCTTAAGATATTAAAGAAATGTGTCATCTTTAACTTTATGCCTTTTGGAAATCAGGTAATTGTTTATTTGCATAGCTATTCACAATAACAGAAATTTTGACCAGGGGTGCCCAAACTTTTGCATGCCACTGTAGATGCAGAATAACTATCTGGAGTTAGCAGAGCAATTGAGTAATGTTGGAAATGTGACACCTCTGACAAACACATATTGCATTCATAAGGGACCATTCTCTTTGGCAGCCCTGATTCACTCTGCTGTCTCAGTAACACCTTCTCCCCATGTCCTATGACACCTTTCCCAGCAGTGCAGGAAAATCAACAGCCACTCTATGCTTTTATCTCTTTTCCTCACAGCATCCAGGGACCTTGAATTTCATTCCAGGTGAGCCTTCAAATCGTTTTGTTCCCCGGACCTGGAGTACCATCGCAGACTTCAAAGCTAAGTGCAATGGTGCTGCCAACATCACTATCTCTCTCCCAGAAGAGCTAAATCTTTTATATGCTCGATTCGATGTCACCAACACTGAGCCCCTGAGGAGAGCTACCAAAGCGACCTGCACCTTGGTCATCTCTGAGGCTGAAGTACGCAGGTGTTTCCAACGAGTGGACAGTCACAAGGCTGCGGGACTAGACGGCATCCCAGGGTGAGTACTCAGGACGTGTGCGGCACAACTGGCAGGTGGGTTTACAGACGTTTTTAATCTCTCCCTCTCCCAGTGTAGTGTGCCCTCCTGCTTCAAAACATCCACCATTGTCCCTGTACCTAAAAGGACCAAGGTAACATGGCTGCACGACTGGTGTCCTGTTGCACTCACCTCAATAATAAGCAAATGCTATGAGAGGCTGGTCAACGACTACATTTGCAGCATGCTACAACCCACACTGGACCCCCTACAACTCACCTACCAACACAACCGATCAACAGACGACGCAATAGCTGCAGCTCTACACAACGTCCTTACATATCTGGAGCAGAATGATCATGTGATAATGCTGTTCTTGGACTACAGTTCAGCCTTCAACACCATAATTCCCTCCAGGCTTGACAAGAAGGTCAGAGACCTCGGCCTTCACCCTGCATTGTGTACCTTGATCCTGGACTTCCTGTCAGATCGCTGGCAGTTGGTAAGAGTGGACTCCCTCACCTCTGTCCCTCTAACCCTCAAACACAGGAGCCCCTCAGGGCTGTGTCCTAAACCCCCTCCTTTACTCCCTGTATATCCATGACTGTGTCACCACCCATAGCTCTAATCTGCTAATTAAATTTGCCAATGACACCACATTGATTGGTCTAATCTCAAACAATAACAAAGCAGCCTACAGAGAAGTGGTGTCAAGTAAACAATCTCTCCCTCAATTTCATAAAAACAAAGTAGCTGGTTGTGGACTACAGGAAGAATCGAGACAGGCTAGCCCCTATTGACATCAATGGATCTGGGATTGAGAGGGTGAACAGCTTTAAGTTCCTTGGCATAAACATCACTGAGGATCTCACGTGGTCTGTACATACCGGCTGTGTGGTGTAAAAAGCACAACAGCACCTCTGTCACCTCAGACAGTTGAAGTTTGGTATGGGCCCCTAAATCCTACGAGATTTTTACAGGGGTGCAATTGAGAGCATGCTGACTGGCTGCATCACTGCCTGGTGTGGGAACTATACTTCCCTCAATCACAGGACTCTGCAGAGAGGGGTGCGGACAGCCCAGCACATCTGTAGATGTGAACTTCCCACTATTCAGGATATTTACAAAGACAGGTGTGTAAAAATGGCTTGAAAGATCATTGGGGACCTGAGTCACCCCAACCACAAACTGTTCCAGCTGCTACCATCTAGAAAGTGATACTGCAGCTTAAAAGCCAAGACCAACGGGTTCTGGGACAGCTTCTTCCACCAGGCCATCAGACTGATTAACTCATGCTGATACATTGTATTTCTATGTTATATTTATTACAAATTACTATAAATTGCACATTGCATATTTAGATGGAGATGTAACATAAAGATTTCTACTCCTCGTGTATATGAAGGATGTAAGTAATAAAGTCAATTCCATTCAATGTACTTCACTTGTATTTCCACCAATTTAGTGTGCTAACCTTGATGCTCACAATGTGGTCGCCTCCCTACTTGGATAAGCCAAGTGTAGTTTAGTGTTCTGCAGAATGTGCTGTTGTGTGAGACTCTCAGATAATCAGCATTTCTGGCATGTTTCTTTCAGATTTCCAGCAGTTGTGTCATATTCCTCTTTAGTTCCATCCCTTCCTCACCCCTTTCTCTGCATCTTGTTTAACCATTCCCAGTTTTGTTAGGAATCTGCAACTTTAAAACTCAACTGGTTCTCGCCCTTGACAAAAACAATGAGCTGTTGAGTATTTTCAACATTTTTATTTCAGCTTTCCAGCATTTGGAAAAAGATTTCACCATTAAAGCTGGGAGGAGCTGTCCTGTCTCATTGCTGAGTTTGATCGTTAGCCTCTTTTTCATTATATCATCTGCTCTTTTATCTCTGTCCTTTTATCCAGGAACTCTGTCATTCCATCTAGTTGAAGTGGCCATCCAGTTGCAGTAATTCCACTTTAAGATACCAATAGAGACAGTGGAAATCCACATAAAAACACTGTGACAATGGAATCCACAACAATCTTTGCAGCAAAACCAAGGTTGAGCAATTAATACCACTTCATCATACATAAAGTAAAATCAGGCAACGCTTGTTTCACTTACTTGCAGGTTCTTATAATGGACTGGACTTCTGCAATGACTGGTTTTTGCAGCTTCCTCCGTAATGTAAAAGAGGCCACAGAGTTTGCAGTAAAATCCAGTTCTAGCTTCTACAAACTCAACACCTGAAAAAATGAGTGCGCACTGGTTACCAAGGTAGAAGAAACACAGATTCTCAAGTATCTGGATTACTCAGCACAGAAATTAATAGTCCCATTTCATCTAACTTTGAAATAGTTGGAAGGAAGTTTGGCTTTGCTTAACTCATTTCATCCAAGTTAACTATTTTGCAGGAAAACTACTTTAAAATATATCTTTCCTCAACATTCTTTCAGTAAGTTAATCCATATTCTGTATGAAGGATTAATTTCAAGTTTTATGGCTGATCTTAACCAAAGTATGGCATACATTTCACATTCCTAATCTATGGAAAGAAAACTTCCAAGATAATGGAGGTGTAGGACATGGATTCTGCTTTGCTGTAACCATGTAAACTGGGACTTCACTCAACGAATGGATGCTTGGGTGGGGCACCCATTAGAATCCATCACACTCAAGAAAAGGGTGGAGAGTAAACTGGACTCAAATAATTTCAGATAGAATTAATGATCCAGGAATTTAACACATCCATTCGGGGATCTATTGATGTGGACCACAAGATCCCTCTATTCTTCCAGACTGCTAGGAATTCTAACATTAACTCTGTATTCTGCCTACAAGTTGGACTTTCCAAAGTATATAACTTCAACTTTTCTGAATTAAACTCCTTCAGCTAGATCTTTATCCTATCAAAGTCCCATTGTAACCTATGACAACCATATACACTATCCAAAACTTTGCAAAAGGAGGTTGAAATGTTGGAACAACATTGTGGGCTGAAGGATTCATACCATGTTGTATTGTTCTATTATATGTTCTCTCAGTACATGAATAAGGTTGTTTCAAACTTATTTCCAGGAGTGTGAAGAATACAATGCAAGTTTGTTCCATAATTTGATACAAAAAATTGGTTAAGGCAAGTAGACATTTTCAAAAGGAAATGACCGATGCATGGGATTACTTGAGAAAAGATGAAAAGCGAAGATGAGGCAGAGGAGAGCCAAGTGAGGACTAAACACCTGCACTGATTAATGAGATTGAATGGCTTATTTCTGCATGGTTTATGTTAAATGTAATTTTACATAAATTGACATAATTTTGTTTGTGTGTTTATAAAGCCTGAAAGAATAGCTGGATTTGGAAAATGTTATAATATATACCATGACTGGTCACGTTATATCTGCATTATTCTACTCTGATATGAATTTTATTTGGATTTATAATAGTTCACCAATTACAGATTTCACTGTTGGCAGCTTCTAAAATTTATATTAGTCAAACAAACCCGCTATAAAGCAAGAATTATCTTGACAGCTCCATATTAGTACTTACCTAGAGGAATACTAAGATTAGAGAAGACATTGTTGTGCTTCCATGGCAACTGAGTTTGTTGTATATGAGGGGGTTGTTGATTTCTTCCAGCTGGTTCTTGCATTGGTTGGCTTAGGTTTTCTGCGTTAAAAATATTAAATATCAGCACAAATATTCCTCAAGCATTCTGTTCTGTCACTGGATCATAATGAGGCAGTAAGTGGTGCCAGATAAAAAGAGATGTATGAAAAAAATAAATTAACTTGTGTTAATGATTTTAACCCTATTATAAATTAAACTATTAAACATGGTGAGATAAAATGATATAGTCAATATATGCTGAAAATAATAAGATTCTCCTCATATGAGATGGTTCATTTGGCATGAAACTAGCATTCTTTCGTATCTGGTACTGGTTATCCAAGCCAATCATTTGGTTGTTATGTTAAAAATTTAATCTCCTGTGGTTCAGAACTTTTTTTATTTACACAAATGTATCTTGAAAGTGTTACAAGGGAAACCAAGCACAATGTGACGTTAGTGGGAAGGCATACAGGAATGAAATAGATTGGCTGTTTGAAATGTGTTGTAACAACAACCTCACACTCAATGTCAGCAAGTCTGGGGAAATGATTATGGACTCTAGGAAGGAGGAGTTGAGAGGACACACACCAGTCTTCATTGAGAGGTCCGCAATGGAAAGACTGAACAGCTTCAACTTCCTTGGTGTTTGTATCTCCGAAGTTCTGTCCTGAGCTCAACAATCATGAAGAAGCGTCACCAGTTGGTCTGATCCATTAGAAGTTTGAGGAGATTTGGCATATCACCAAAGACTCCTACAGCTTCTTATTGAAGTATAGTGGAGAGCATTCTGACTGGTTGCATCGCAGCTTGGTATGGATGCTCCAATGCCCAGGATCACAAAACTGCAGAGGGCTGTAGAATCAGGCATCTCGATCAGTGAGGACATCAACAAAAGGACCCTCATCATCACTACAAGCACTAATTGGATATCACAGAATTCAATCATAATAAATCTAATTCAGTGCCTGCCGAGGATGCACTATAGTGCAACCACCACAAAGGTTTTAAAGAGGAAAGATAAGCTTTATTTGTCACATCCATCAAAACATTGAAACATACAGTGAATTGCATTGTCTGCTTTAGTTCAAGTTCAAGTTCAAGTTTATTGCATTCAACCACACATGAATACAGCCAAACAAAACAGCATTACTCTGGGACCAAAGTGCAACAGTAATTCACGGCACAAGGCACATATAAAATCAATCAGAAAAATGCAATCACACAAAAAATATAGTCTGAGTCCCTGAGTCCATGCATGTTGCAGCAGTCTGCAGTCAAACACAATACATCGTCTTCAAGCAGCATTGACTCCAGCACACATGCCACACCACACTGCCTCTAGCGCTCTAGAGTAGAGCACCAATTCTGAATCAACTCCAGCACACATGCCACACCACACTGCCTGTAGCACTCTAGAGTAGAGCACCAATTCTGAATCAACTCCAGCACACATGCCACACCACACTGCCTGTAGCACTCTAGAGTAGAGCACCAATTCTGAATCAACTCCAGCACACATGCCACACCACACTGCCTGTAGCACTCTAGAGTAGAGCACCAATTCTGATGCCTTTCTCCTGGGCGGCTGCAAAAAAGTGACACGTGACTTGAGGTCTAGTCCTTGCTACAACTAAGGTCACGCAGCTCCCTGCAGTTCGCCAATAAACTAGTGAATCAGACTTTTATCATTCTGTATTAACAAACGTCCAACATGGTCTTGCAATCACAAAAAAGCGACAGTGACAATCTCTCACTGTTAGACTGGACACCTCCTTCATGCATCCACTCCAAACCCTTTCTGAAGCGGGCAGCAGTATGATCCACACCAAGCCCAGCTCCTTCAGTTTCTCCACCAGCGAGCAATTTGCTGATGGGGTAGATCTGCAGTACTTTAAGTTCTTAAAAAATACTCTTAGAAAAGACAATAACTCCTATTGTTGGCCCCATAGAAACTTATACATCTGAGCATGCCGCCATTTTACTGGATGTCAATGACCAACACAGTCTATATAATTGCTGGGGTCAGTTCACAAGTGTCAGCATGGTTAGCCCATACATCTTTGAAATATGAGAGGAAACTCATGTGGTCACAGGGAGAATGTATAAACTCCTTATGGATAGTGGTGGAGTTGAATCCCAATTGCTGACCTATAAAGAGTTACATTGGCCACTAAGCCTTCATGCCATGTGGGAGGGGATCACAGTCTAAGGTTCTATGAGGGGCTGGGACTTGTGTAACAGTCTCTCAAATGCTAAACAAGTTCACTGTTTAAGGAGCAAACGTATGTGGCATTGTAAGTGTACAATGAAAATAAATAAAGATATGTACTGATTGTATTTTCTGTATTTTTAAATAAAAACAGTGGATATGGGTATAATGGTGGCCTTCCAAAGAGAACTAGATGATTATCTATTGAAGGATAACTTATAGGTGTATGGAGAAGGAGATGGGAATGGACTAATTAACTTGCTCTTCAAAAGGGCCAATTCAGTTAGAATCAGCCTTCTGATCTTCTGCTTTATTGTTCTTCTATCAGTGAAAATAGATTTAAGACAAATTTTGAAGAATTTAATGGAGCTGGGAAGGCACTCTATGTTAAGGTAACGGGATGCAAGGCCAGAGGCAAGCAGGTTTGTCAGATGATTGAGGAGTTATTGGGCTAAGGAAGGAAGAATATATAAGACTTTTGCAGTTAGGGAACAAGGGTCAAGGATAGAAATTAATTGTTCTTGGTGCAAGATGGATAAGAATCTGTGAACTTAATTTCAAGAGAATATGACCAGGATATGGAATAATATAATTGAGTTTGTAGCTAAAGATTAAAATTTCAGCTGAAAACATGAACTGGGAGGGAGGCATACAAAGCCACAACTTGATCACAAAGATGAAATTGTTTGGAAGTCATTTTCAGGTTTTTCAGACTTGTAATTGCTAATAGCATGGGTTAGCCTGACAAAGTAAGAGCAATGATGATAATTTTTTCCAAATCAAGACTTAGGATTTCTGTATGTTTACCTGAATGAAGCTGCAGGAATCCAGAAATTGTTCTATTGCCTTTCAATGTTGTTAAAATAGCTTTGTATTTCACCCTAAAGGTGTTTGTGAAAGTTTCCTGAAGATTCAAGAGCTCAAATTCAAGATTTATAAAACAGCTTTGTTTGGTGTACTATTTCAGCTTCAACATTGTATTTTTATGATTTTCTGCATGTTCTAGCTGCCAGCCTTTAGCCTCATGGTATGATCATTGAAGATATGTGCTCTGAAAGATTCTTCCAACTGCATAAAAGGCACTCATCCAGCTGCTGGGGAGTGTTGATACTGAGTGAATGGATAATGGTGAGAACTGAATAGAGAGTGCTCTCAGGGATTCAGAAGGGTTTGAATAACTAGGAAAGAAAAGTGCCTGAAGGATCTATGTGCTGTGTGCAAGAGGGCAATAAGGAAGCTTTAAGCTCTTCTTTCAGGTGGTTGTTAGGTAGGTTTCTCTCAGGAAAATGTTTCTGTGTGATTTAGTATGGAAAATCAAAAGTTATTTGCAAGAGAGTTGAGTGAGAAGTCAGGAAGACTAAAGATAGGCAGGGTTGTAAAGAGAACTGTTGGCACATTGGCCTTCATAAATTTTAGTATTGAGTACAACAGTTAGGATGTTATGTTGAAGTTGCATAAGACATCTGTAAGGCCTAATTTGGAGTATTATATGAAGTTACTGGTCACCTACCTATGGGAAAGATATCAATAAGACCGAAAGAATACAAAAAAAATTTACAGGAATGTTGCCAAGACTTGAGGACCTGAGTTATAGGCAATGGTTGAATAGGTTAGGACTTTATTCCCTGGAGTGTAGGAAAGTGAGTGGAGATTTGATAGAGTGATACAGAATTAAGAAGGGTATAGACAGGGAAAATGCAAGCAAGCTTTTCCAACTTGAAGTTCAAGTTCAGCTTGTTGTCATTCAACCATATACATGTATACTGCCAAGCGAAACAGCGTTCCTCCAAACCAAGGTGCCAAACCCAGTACATATAACTCACGCACATAACACATAAAGTAATATTACCACAAAAAATTAACAAATAATAAGGTGCATATATGATACAAGTTAACAGAATAATGGTACTGGAGCTTCATATGTGATGAGTCCTGGGTTGTGGCAGGAGTTCAGTAGTTTTTATGGTCTGGGGGATGAAGCTATTTCCCATCTTAATAGTTTTTGTCCGAGGACATTAATGCCACTGACTTGGTTTGAGACAAGAACTAGAGGTTATAGGTTAAGGGGGAAAGCTTCTTCATTCAGAGGTTGGTGAGGGTGTGAAACAAGCTGCCAGTGTAAGTGATGGATGCAGTATTGATTTCAACATTTAAGAAAAATTTGGACAAGTACGTGGATGGGAGGGGTATAGAGGGCTGTGGTACAGGTGCAGGTAATTGGGACTAGATAGAATAATAGACCAGGATGGACTAGATGGGCTGAAGGAACTGTTTATGTGCTGTAGTGCTCTATGAGTCTATGACTGTAAAATTTTAAGAGAAGCAATTAGCATCATGTACCTCCACTGATTCCTTCTGGATACTGTTTCTTGATTTCAGCTGTTTCTGGACTTCTGATACTGATGCTTGCCAATGCTTGATCTGTTCTTGGAGGTTCTGCCACTTCACTTGAAGAATGTTCCTGTTGTTGATTCACATCATTTTCACACGACTCAGTAGGTCTGCACTGATTTTCTGCGTCTAGTTGGTCAATGGATTCATTTTCAGTAAACAGTTTGCCTGTCTCACAGCTTTGATAATCCACAGGCCGCTGCAGTTCTTCCTCAGCAATCTGTTGCATTTCATTCATTGAATTAGACACTAATTCTGAATGGTTCTCAGATTCCATGTTGAGACGATCACTCCCTAGAGAAAGGGTTGGACTCATTGATTTTGGATCTCGAGGTGAAGAGTTCTGAAGGTTTTCACTGGGATGTCCGCAGTCAATAACTGTCTCTTTTATTATTAGGTTATCAATACTCGCTTCCATTTCCCCATCCTGTTCAGTTTGAATATGCTCACTCTCCTGGATCTCAGCAGCCTCCTGTTGGACCTCCATCAAATGTTCTTCCTCTCCTCCCACCTCATCCACAGTGACAAACTCCTCCAAGCTGCCAGAATACCATGCTTCACCTTCAGTCTCACTTCCACTCTCAGAAGATGTGCTCTGTTTGCAAATTTTGACAAAAATATCATTAAACATAATGCCAGGTAGCATGCCATATAGGAGAACTAAAAGGTAGCAGGTTGAGAACAATGTCCATTGCTCTGCAATGAGTTCCTGATCATAGTTATATTCAGCACTTCTCTGTGAAGGGTGGGGGTTGGTACTCCCTCAGACTGATAAGTAATTTGATATTCTTATTCTGTATGACCTTGGTGGAGGTCTAGCAGAAGATCTATGGAGCTATTAATGTCAAACCCATGATTCATGGAAAACAATGGAATGGAACAGATCAGAAGGTGGCCATAACTTAGGAAAAGAAGCTGGGCAAATGGTGGAAATGTGGCAGCGAACACATTAGAAACAGTGACCATAACTCTAAGTTTCAACATGATTGTGAAAAGGTTTTGCTCTCAAGTTAGGGTTTTGAACTGGGGTATTTCAATAGCATAAGAATAAACCTGGTGAAAGTAGACCAGGAGCAGATGTTTAGATAAAACAACTGCAACTAGGAGTGTCTTAAAGAGAATAAGGGTATAGAGCCAACAGGGACAAAGGAAAAGGTGGCAATATAATGGAACTCTTGAGAAATATACTGTAGAGTGTGTCATTGAGTACTTTAGAAAGAATAAGGAGGGCAAAATGGGGTTATGAAGTAGATTTAGCAAGTAAGATTTTAAGGAATCCCTAACAATCTATAAGCATATCAGCAGCAATAGGATAGCCAGGAAAAGGGTGAATTCTCTTGTGACCATAGGGGCAATCTATGTGTGAAGCCAGTTGAAGTTGTCCGAAATTAAAATTTCTCACCATTCACCAAGGAGAAGTACCTGGAAGGATCCAAATTCAGGTAAGAGTACATACATAATTTGGTCTGGTCAATATTAAGAAGGAGGACATTTAGCTGTTACGGGGTGCATCGGAGTTGGTTGAAATCTATCCCAATTTCTATGGGAAGCAAGGGAAAAGATGGCTGGGGCACTGACAGAGATTTTTTGCTCCTTTGTTAGTCTAAGGGGTTTGCAGAAGACTGGGGAGAAAGCTAATATTATTCTCAATATTTAGAAAGGTATCAAGGATAAGCCAGGCTACTACAGGCCAATGAACCTGTTACCTGGAAGGGAAATTATTGCAGAAAATCCAAAGAAATAGGATTTATGTATATATTGAAAAGGTGGTGATTGATCAGGGTTAATCAGAATACCTCTGTGTGGAGGAATTCCTGCCTGACTATGTTGGTTGCTATTTTGAGGAGATAGGTGAAGGTATGGTGGGCTTTTAGTAAGGCATTTGACAGTCCCCACATATGAGACTGGTCCACCAGTTTAAGGCAACTGGGATTCAAGGCAAGTTATATAACCATATAACAATTACAGCACGGAAACAGGCCATCTCGGCCCTTCTAGTCCATGCCGAACGCTTACTCTCACCTAATCCCACTAACCCGCACTCAGCCCATAACCCTCCATTCCTTTCCTGTCCATATATCTATCCAATTTTACTTTAAATGACAATACCAAACCTGCCTCTAGCACCTCTCCTGGAAGCTCGTTCCACACAGCTACCACTCTCTGAGTAAAGAAATTCCCCCTTGTGTTATCCTTAAACTTTTGCCCCCTAACTCTCAACTCAAAAGTTGATTTAGGAGATCCAAAATTGTCTTGCTGATAGGAGGCAGTGGATACAAAAACTGTTATTCTGATTGAATCCTGGGATTGGCACTGGGACCCTTTAGTTTATGATATATATTAATGACTTGGATGTGTATCTATACAGATGATGCAAAAGATGGTAATGTAGTCGGATAATGCAAAGATAAGTGGAGAGGCAGATAGCGTTGAGGAAGCGGGGTGTCTGCAGAAGGACATAGACAGATTGGGAGAAAGAGCAAAGAAGTGGCAGATGAGAAATGCATGTTCGTACACATTGGCAGAAGGAATAAAGGCATAGACTATTTTCTAAGTGGGTAGAAAATTTAACAATCAGATGTGTAAGGGGACTTGGGAGTCCTCGTACAGTGTTCCCTGAAGTTTAATTGGCAGGTTGAGTCGGTGCTGAGGAAGGCAAATGCAATATTAGTATTCATTTTGAGAGGACTAGGATATAAAATCAAAGCTGTAATGCTGAGGCTTTTTAAAGGCATTGATCAGACCACTCTTGGAGTATTGTGAGCAGTTTTGGGTCCCTTATCCAAGAAAGGATATGCTGGCATTGGAGAGGGTCCAGAGGAAATTTGCAAGAATGATCCCAGGAATGAAAAGTTTAATATATGAGGAACGGTTTGATAGCTCTGGGTCTGTACTCACTGGAGTTTAGAAGAATGAGAGGGGATCTCATTGAAACCTTTTGAATATTGAAAGGGCTAGAGAGAGTGTGTGTGAAGAGGATGTTTCCTATAGTGCATGAGTCTAGGACCAAAGGGTACAACCTCAGAATTTAGGGTCATCCATTTAGAACAGAGATGAGAAGGAATTTGTTTAGCCAGAGGGTGGTGAATCTGTGGAACTCATTGACACAGACACCTGTGCAGACCAGTTCACTGGGTCTATTTAAGATGGAGGTTGATAGGTTCTTGATTAATTAAGGTGACAAAGGTCATGGGGAGAAGGCAGGAGAATGGGGATGAGAGGGATAATAAATCAGCCATGATAGAATGGCAGGGCAGACCTGATGGGCCGAATAGACTAATTCTTCTCCTATGTTTTATGGTTTTATCGTTACAGAGGAAGGTTTTCTAAGGCTTCTGAAGGATATAGATTAGATGGAAAGTTAAGCAGAACATTGACAGATGGAATTTAATCCCAACAGTTGTGAGTTGATGCATTTTGGGAAGTCAAAGGGGATATACCTTTACAGCAAATAGTAGTTGCTAAGGAATGTAGTTGAACAGAGTAATAGTTCCTGAAAATGTAGGTAGTAGGATGGTGAAGAAGGTACATGACTTACTTGTCTTCATCGGTCAACCAGGGGTTCCCAGCCTTTTTACTGTCGTGGGCCAATACCACTAAGTAAGGACTCTGTGGATCCCAGGTTGGGGAACTCATGGTATATAGAACTCCTGGTACTTACAGAAGTTGTGAAGTTATTTTGCAACTTTGCAAAATACTGGTCAGACTGCATTTTGAGTAATGTGTACACTGCTAATCTCCACATGATAGAAAGGATATAGTTGCACAGAAGATTGCACTGGAGATTCACCAGAATGTTGCCTGAGTTGGAGGACTCTAATTATGGGGAGAGATTGAGTAGGCTCAGCTGGTTTTCAATAGATTTAAGGATGATGGGGTGTGATCTCATAGAGGTGTATAAGATTATGGTTCATAGATAAGGTAGATAGAATCTTTTCCCCATGGTGTAGATATCCAAAATAAGAAGGCATAAGTTCTAGAGGAAGAAGTTTTAAAGGGGATTTGACACAGAGAGTTGCTGAGATCCAGAACTTGTCGCCAAAGGAGGTGGTGGAATCAGATACAGACCTTATGTAGGCAAATAGTAAACAATGTAGATGGGCAAAAAGATCAGCACGGACATGGTGGTGTGAAGAGACGATTTCAGGCTTTTGTAAAATATGAGCTAGTAAAAGCAAATAATTTTTTATACTTATTTGACAATTTTACATTAATTAGACAGTAAACAGAATATGCATTTTATTTATATTTATGCTGATTATGCAAAAAGATGATTCCCCCAAAGCTGGATACCCTCCCTAGTGGTTAATATAACTAACAGCATGCTCATATGCAACTCTGTGATCATAAATATTCTATATTTAACAAATGTCGCCTATATGACACAGCACATCCAGGAGCAATGAACGGACCCTTTCATGAAGGTGATCATGACATTGCCTTGCATTAGGAATTTGATCAAGAACTTTGCTCCATGTTATGTTCCCTAGCTTTTAATGTTCCACTCCACATCTCTTTCTTGAGCAAGAAGGTAAACAAACCAGTACTTGCCCGCATCCTTTTAAGTTTCATTTGCATCACAACACCAGCCTCATCTACTTGGCCTCTAATTTCCTCAAATATTGATGGCCCAAGACACATGCATTTCTTCCAAATCTAAATCAAGAAATATCACATGGGGAATCAAATGCTTATGCCCAATGACATCTTATAGCAGAGTTCCAAATAACCACTTCTGAATGCTACATCTTTGAACAGTAAAGAAGCTAAATATTGAAGTGATCACCAGATTGTACCTGTTCCTTTGTGCTTCTTTCTGTCTCTGGTTCTGGAAGCCTACTGCTCCTGGGAGATGAACGTTTTTTCGAAGAACATTGACTATTTTCTTCATCGACCTGCAATCGCAGCAAGAATGAGTTTGCAACATTGAACCTGTCTTGAGCAGCAATAAAGTACAATGTAAAATTATCTGGGGCTCAGAGTTAGACCTCTAGCCTCAGGCAGAAAGTTCTAGTTTCAAATTTCACTTCACATTCACATGCGGACACCAGACTGCAATGCTGAAAGAGATGTTGGAGATGTTTACTCAGGAGTGTAAAAGATCCAATGGCATGATTGTGAAAAAGGTCTCTGGAACTCTGGCCCTCAAACATCACTAATAAAGATGATAGACAGTGGTTAATGTAACTCCATTAGAGCCTGGAGCATTGGAGTTTGAGTTTGATTCCAACACCGTCTGTAAGAAGTTTATCCGTCCTGTGCGTGAGCGCATGGTTTTCACCTAGGTGCTCTGATTTCTTCCCACAGTCTAAAGGCATTCAGGTTAGGAGGTTAATAAGTCGTTGTAAGTTGTCAGTGATTAGGCTTGGATAAATCAGTGGGTTGATGGGCGGTGCAGCTGATTGGGCCGGGAGGACCTGTTCTGCTCTGTATTTCTAAATCAAATCAAATCTGGGTGCTCAACAATGAATCCTTTGAGCTCATCTGTGGGAACAACTTAATTGTTGTCTTTGAAGTCTCTCTTTTTCCTTTTCAGGATGGATGGGATTCTGTTGAAGACCTTAAAATCCAAAGAGCGCAGCTTAGAAGAAGAGCACGCGTTCTGAGCTCCAGGTTTTGTAGCCCTGTGGATGGGTTGATTCTAAGCCAGTGCCGCTGACTGGAGCATTAGAACATAGAACATAGAATAGTACAGCACATTACAGGCCCTTTGGCCCACAATGTTGTGCTGACCCTCAAACCCTGCCTCACATATAACCCCCCACCTTAAATTCCTCCATATACCTGTCTAGTAGTCTCTTAAACTTCACTAGTGTGTCTGCCTCCACCACTGACTCAGGCAGTGCATTCCACGCACCAACCACTCTCTGAGTGAAAAACCTTCCTCTAATATCCCCCTTGAACTTCCCTCCCCTTAACTTAAAGCCATGTCCTCTTGTACTGAGCAGTGGTGCCCTGGGGAAAAGGCGCTGGCTGTCCACTCTGTCTATTCCTCTTAATATCTTGTACACCTCTATCATGTCTCCTCTCATCCTCCTTCTCTCCAAAGAGTAAAGCTCCCTTAATCTCTGATCATAATCCATACTCTCTAAATCAGGCAGCATCTTCGTAAATCTCCTCTGTACCCTTTCCAATGCTTCCACATCCTTCCTATAGTGAGGCGACCAGAACTGGACACAGTACTCCAAGTGTGGCCTAACTAGAGTTTTATAGAGTTGCATCATTACATCGCATCTCTTAAACTCTATCCCTCGACTTATGAAAGCTAACACCCCATAAGCTTTCTTAACTACCCTATCTACCTGTGAGGCAACTTTCAGGGATCTGTGGACATGTACTGCCAGATCCCTCTGCTCCTCGACACTACCAAGTATCCTGCCATTTACTTTGTACTCTGCCTTGGAGTTCGTCCTTCCAAAGTGTACCACCTCACACTTCTTCGGGTTGAACTCCATCTGCCACTGCTCAGCCCACTTCTGCATCCTATCAATGTCTCTCTGCAATCTTCGACAATCCTCTACACTATCTACAACACCATCAACCTTTGTGTTGTCTGCAAACTTGCCAACCCACCCTTCTACCCCCACATCCAGGTCGTTAATAAAAATCACGAAAAGTAGAGGTCCCAGAACAGATCCTTGTGGGACAACACTAGTCACAACCCTCCAATCTGAATGTACTCCCTCCACCACAACCCTCTGCCTTCTGCAGGCAAGCCAATTCTGAATCCACCTGGCCAAACTTCCCTGGATCCCATGCCTTCTGACTTTCTGAATAAGCCTACCCTGTGGAACCTTGTCAAATGCCTTACTAAAATCCTTGTAGATCACATCCACAGCACTACCCTCATCTATGTGTCTGGTCACCTCCTCAAAGAACTCTATCAGGCTTGTTAGGCACGATCTGCCCTTCACAAAACCATGCTGACTGTCCCTGATCAGACCATGGGTCTCTAAATGCCCATAGATCCTATCTCTAAGAATCTTTTCCAACAGCTCTCCCCCCACAGACGTAAGGCTCACTGGTCTAACTACCCGGACTATCCCTACTACCTTTTTTGAACAAGGAGACAACATTCGCCTCCCTCCAATCCTCTGGTGCCATTCCTGTGAACAACGAGGACATAAAAATCCTAGCCAGAGGCTCAGCAATCTCTTCCCTCGCCTCGTGGAGCAGCCTGGGGAATATGCCGTCAGGCCCCGGGGACTTATCCGTCCTAATGTATTTTAACAACTCCAACTCCTCCTCTCCCTTAATATCAACATGCTCCAGAACATCAACCTCACTCATATTGTCCGCACCGTCATCAAGTTCCCTCTCATTGGTGAATACCAAAGCGAAGTATTCATTGAGGACCTCGCTCACTTCCACAGCCTCCAGGCACATCTTCCCACTTTTATCTCTAATTGGTCCTACCTTCACTCCTGTCATCCTTTTGTCCTTCACATAATTGAAGAATGCCTTGGGGTTTTCCTTTACCCTACTCGCCAAGGCCTCATGACCCCTTCTTGCTCTTCTCAGCCCCTTCTTAAGCTCCTGTCTTGCATCTGATCCTTGCTTCCTAAACCTAATGTATGCTACCTTCTTCCACCTGACTAGATTTTCCACTTCACTTGTCACCCATGGTTCCTTCATCCTACTATTCTTTATCTTCCTCACCGGGACAAATTTATCCCTAACATCCTGCAGAAGATCCTTAAACATCGACCACATGTACATAGTACATTTCCCTGCGAAAACATCATCCCAATTCACAACCGCAAGTTCCAGCCTTATAGCCTCATAATTTGCCCTTCCCCAATTAAAAATTTTCCTGTCCTCTCTGATTCTATCCTTTTCCATGATAATGCTAAAGGCCAGGGAGCGGTGATCACTGTCGCCCAGATGCTCACCCACTGAGAGATCTGTGACCTGACCCGGTTCGTTACCTAATACTAGATCCAGTATGGCATTCTCCCTAGTCGGCCTGTCAACATACTGTGACAGGAATCCATCCTGGACACACTTAACAAACTCTGCCCCATCTAAACCCTTGGAACTAAACAAGTGCCAATCAATATTGGGGAAGTTAAAGTCACTCATGATAACAGCCCTGTTATTTTTGCACCTTTCCAAAATCTGCCTCCCATCGTGGGAGATATTGGAACATCAGGAACAGCAGATCCGCTGTTGCGAGCTCTGCACTTGGTGAATCATGTTCTCTGTTGTTGCTGATTCTCTGACAGGAGAACTTGGAAAAAAAAGCAGCATGACAGTCTTTTAGCACTGTAAATCAATGAATTGTTTTGTTAAGTCTCCCCTCTCACTGTGAAAGGGGGCACCTCTTTTTCCCTTTAATGGGGTGGGGAGAGGGAGAGAGAGCATTTTGTTGTACTGCATCTCATGGTCTTTATCGGGGGCTTTGCTATTGCTTGCTTGGTTTGTGGAGGGTGCTCATGCTTTTTGCAGAAGTGGTGGGTGGGGGACGGTCGTTGCTTTGCTAATGCTTGTATGTGTGGGGCTTTGGGGTTCTAATATTTTACCTCACTCATTCTTTGGAGCAATCCTCTGTTTTCATGGATGTCTGTGAAGAACAAGAATTTCAGGATGTATGTTGTATCATTCTCCGATGTTAAATGGAATAACAGAACTTTAAAAATAAATAGAACAGTGCAGCCCTGTACAAGGACCTTCTGCCCATGATGTTGTGCTGACCATTTAATCTACTCTGGGGTCAAACTAATCCTTCCCTCCCACATAACCCTCTATTTTTCTTTCCTCTATGTGCCTATCTAAGGATCTCTTAAATGTCTCTTAAAGTAACTGCCTGTACCACCTCCCCTGGCAGCACGTTCCTCACACCCATCATCTCTGTGTGAAAAAACCCAAACCTACCTCTGCCATCCCCTCTATACTTTTCTCCAGTCTTCTTAAGATTTTGGCTGCTCATGTTACGCATTACCACCCGGGCCAAAGACTCTGGCTATCCACTTTTCATATTGTACACCAAGATGATCTTTTGGGAGTTTTGCTATGTGATTATTGGCTGCTGAAATTTGTACATTACGCTTCAAAATTAATTACTTAATTCTAAAGTGCTCTTGAATATCAGAAGGTTCTCAATAAATGCAAGTATTTCATTAATTAAGGAGTCTCCACTGCATAAAATGAGTTTTGTGGCAGCTCTGCTTTGATTCTAATCAGATAAAGTGGCTCAGACTGACTGAGGAAGTGGAAGTGGAACAAAAACAATGCACCACTGAAGCTGTGTCTATAGGGCATTATTGGGGAACTGAAAGATGAGTTTTGTTATGCACCTAATGACACTATTTTAGATCAGAGAGCCTGAAAGAACAACTGTTTCCATTTTCCTGTTGCCACCCACATGGGCACATGACTAGAAATATCAAAATATTTTACATAAGAATCTGTCTTTGGAAAACATTAAAGCAAATACTAGAAGAAAGGGTAAATACTGTTATTCCAAACTATTCTTCTCGTCTCATTTTTACAACTTGCAGGTATATGAGGTTAAGAAAAATATTCAGAGCATTTTAAATGTATTAATTTCATGTGGTGTTTGCACTTGATTCATTTATCCGATGAGAAGGAATGGAGAACCATTGAAGATGTTACATTAAACAATCAAATAAATATAAGTACAGTCCAGATCCATTTTTGCAACATCTGTTGTTAAAATGACAGTATCCAGTGATCACCACAGCCCCAACTGAACAACAATGTAAATGCATCTATCCCCAGGGTTGAGAATGCCTTCATTTGATGAATTTGCAGAGATCATTGTATATACACTACATCCTTGGAAACCCACCACGAATGGGACTTTACCAGAAAAATAAAAGACAATAGTGACTGATTTTTTTAATTCACTGCCAGGAGAATGGTATGTAATTTTTGTTTTTAATTTAGAGATTCAGCACAGATTAGGCCAGTCTGATACCTGGAACTGTGCCGCCAGCAACCCACACAGGAAAATTTACAATGACCAATTAACCAACTAACCAGGACATCCTTGGACTATAGGAGAAATGAATGTATTCCACAGGGCGGGTGTAGAAACTCCTCACAGAGAATGCTGGGATTGATCTCTGAACTCTGATGACCTGTACTAGCATCGCACCAACTACTGTGGTGTCCTTGTACTTGGAGTCATAAACTTCATGCAGCAAATGCCTGATCAAGTTCGCATAGTCTTCGCTAATGCTCCAGTGAAGGACTATAGGGAGCTTGCTAAAATGGCTGATAGTCCACACTCAGCTGGGCAGCAGTGCATCATTGCACCTCCTTTCTCTACCTCAATAAGCCCGGTCAGCAAGGCCCCCAACATAAGGACGCCTGAGGCTGCAAAACAAATGACACCGGGTTCGTGTTTTTTACCACGCTCGCTTTGGTACGAATGCTAGGAATTGCCGACTGCCTTGTAGCTTCAACAGTGTCAGCACATCGGAACATCAGAGGTCTGAGAACACCGTGGGTTCCAGCTGCCCGGGTCATCTACTGTTCATTACAGACACCCTTTCAGGGCAACTCTTCCTGTGTGACAGGAGCTCAAGTGACAGCATCGCCTATTGATGAGAAAGCAAGAGCGACAAGTCCTCACCAGAGGCTGCCAGTGGCAGCATGATCCAGACTTACAGGACCCAATGGGTGATGCTCTGCTTCAGTGGGCGACATCACACATGGGACTTCATCCTGGCTAGAGTGGCCAGATCTCTGGTCAGTGCAGATTTCCTGTGTGCCCAAGGACTGTTAGTTGATCCTTAGAGCTGCCAGCTTGTGAATGTCAAGGACTTTGGGTTGTTACCCTACTCCCCCAGTAAGTTCCCCACAATGACTCTGTCAACCACATACACCACCGCATGTGAGTTTACTAGAGTGCTGGGTGATTTCCAAACCTCAGCAAGCCCACATTCTCCACTACAGTTACAAAACATGGGGTCGAGCATCACAGTTCCACAACTGGCTCACATGCCTGTCCATGCCTGTTCACATAAACTGGAACCAGAAAAGCTAGTAAGCGCGAAGGCTGAGTTTGTCGACACCGAAAGACAGTGTATGCTGGTCTAATAGCCCCTGGGCTTCACCCCTCCATATGGTCCCTAAATTCAATGGTGGTTGCTGCTCACTGATTACTGATGCTTTAATGAGGCCACCACACCCCTCCCCCCACCCCACCCGATCATCACCTGGTTCCACACATCCAAGACTTTTCAGCCCATTTAGCCAGAAAGTTAATTTTTTTCTAGTCAGTCTAGTTAGGGGCTACCAACAGGTGCCTGTGTGCTCGGAGGATATTCCCAAAATCGTAGTGATAACCCATTGGGCAGAAAAATGCAGCACAGACTTTCCAACGGCTCATAGACTCTGTATTAAAAACCTAAATTTTCTTTTTGTTTACCTGGATGACTAACTTCTCGCCAGTGTGTCCAAATCTGGACACATATCTCATTTCTGCGCACTTTTTCAGTGCTTGAGTTAAGACAGGTTGATTATTAATCTTGCTAAATGCCAGTTTGGGTTGTCATCCATTGACTTGCTCAGCCATCGCTTCTCCACAAAAGGTGTGAAATCCCTCTCATCAAAAGCAGCCGCATTATGGATTTCCCACCTACTAAAAAACTACAGGAGTATTAGGTATGCTGGATTTCATTCCGTGAGTTGCTGACTCGATGCTTCCCCTGTATAATGTGCTGATCAAGTGCTTGACTGGTCAGTGGACATGATTGGGGCATTTGCTGATACCAAAGGAGCTCTTTCCAATACAACCCTATACAACATATAAATGGGAAAAGTACTCTCGTGGCTGGTTGCCTCTCATAACCAGCCGTTGAGTCCGTACACAGAGGGGCTGACTATGCCAGAATGGCAGCTGACCCCGCTACTGACCTAGAGATTCAGGCTTACCGAACAGTGGCCATGGTCCTGTGGTTGGCTTACATTAAGTTCAGGGAAGCTGTAGTTTTTTTCCTGTGCAATGTCTCAACCCCATAGTGCCCGCAAACTAAAGGCAGTCTGTTTTGAACTCCATACATACCCTTTCACATTCGGGCCGGAAGGCCTCATGGAAACTAGTTGCATTAAAGTTTATGTGGCATGGCCTTAGAAAGGACATGCATGATTGGACTGCAGCCTGCGTGGAGTGCCAGCAGGCAAAAATTAACTGTCGTGTTTGGGCACCATTGGCACCTTTTGAGGTTTCTGAGCAATGGTTTGACCATGTTAATGTGGATTTTGTTGGTCTGCTTCCCCCTTCTCACAGTCTCTGGCCATGGTGGACTGTGCCACCAGGTGACCAGAGGTCTTTCACCTAGCATCAATGTCAGCCGCAAATGTTGCTTGGGCATTCATCAGCACCTGGCACCTTATCTGATATTTCAATATGATTGTGTTCAACTTGTAATTTGATAGGGAGAAAGTGAAGTTTGATGTAGCAGTATTTCAGTGGAGTAAGGGAAATTACAGTGGCATGAGAGAGGAGTTGGCCAAAGTAAATTGGAAGGTGTCAGCAGAGCAAAAATGGTGTGTGTTTCTGGGAAAAATAAGGAAGGTGCAGGATATGTGAATTCCAAAAATGAAGAAATACTCAAATGGTGAAATAGTACAACTGTGGCTGACAAGAGAAGTCAAAGCTATTGTAAAAACAAAAGAATTGGCTTACAACAAAGCAAAAACTAGTGGGAAGATAGAGGATTGGGAAGATTTTAAAAACCTACAAAGATCTAAGCAACCTAAGCAACCTAAGCAACTACAAAGATCATTAATAAGGGTACAGATGAAATATGAAAGTAAGCTAGCAAATAATATCAAAGTGGACAGTAAAAGTTTTTTCAAGTATATTAAAAATAAAAAAGAAATGAGAGTGGATATAGGACCACTAGAAAATGAGGCAGGAGAAATAATAACGGGGGACAAGGAGATGGCTGATGAACTAAATGAGTATTTTGCATCAGTCTTCACCATGGACTAACAGTATGGCTGATGTTGTAGTGTGTGAAGGAAGAGAAGTGGGTGCAGTTACTGTTACAAGAGAGAAGATGCTCAAAAAGATGAAAGACCTAAAGGTACATAAGTTACCCGGACCAGAAGAACTGCACCCTGGGGTTCGGAAAGAGGTGGAATTAGAGATTGTACAGGCATTAGAAATGATCTTTCAAAAATCATTGGATTCTGGCATGATGCCAGAGGACTGGAAAATTCAAATGTTACTCCACTTTTTAAGAAGGCAACAGGAAGGAAATTATAGACCAGTTAGTCTGACCTCAGTAGTTGGGTAGATGTTAGAGTCAATTCTTAAGGATGAGTTGATGGAGTACTTGTTGATGCAGGACAAGATAGTACAAAGTCAGCATAGTTTCCTTCATGAAAAATCTTGCCTGATGAACCTGTTGGAATTCTTTGAGAAAATTACAAGTAGGATAGATAAAGGGGATGCAGTGGATGTTGTATATTTGGATTTTCAGAAGGCCTTTAACAAGTTGCCACACATGAGGTTGCTTACCAAGTTAAGAGCCCATGGTATTATAGGAAAGTTACCAGCATGGTTAGAGCATTGGCTGATTGGTAGGAGGCAGTGAATGAGAATAAAAGGATCCTTTTCTGGTTGGCTGCCAGTGACTAGAGGTGTTCCGCAGGGGTCGGTGTTGGGACCACTTCTTTTTATGCTGTATACAAATGATTTAGATGATGGAATAGATGACTTTGTAGCCAAGTTTGCAGATGATACAAAGATTGGTGGAGGGGCAGGTAGTGTTGAGGAAACAGATAGGATGCAGAAGGACTTAGACAGATTAGGAGAACGGGCAAGAGAGTGGTTAATGAAATACAATGTTGGAAAATGCATGGTCATGCTCTTTGGTAGTAGAAATAAATGTGCAGACTATTTTCTAAATAGGGATAAAATCCAGGAATCTGAGATGCAAAGAGATTTGGGAGTTCTTGTGCAGAACACCTTGAAGGTTAACTTGCAGGTTGAGTCAGTGGTGAGGAAGGCAAATGCCATGTTAGCATTCATTTCAAGAGGCCTAGAATACAAGAGCAAGGATATGATGCTGAGGCTTTATGAGGCCTCACCTTGAGTATTGTGAACCATTTTGGGCCCCTCATCTTAGAAAAGATGTGCTGGCATTGGAGAGGGTCCAGAGGAGGTTCATAAGGATGATTGCAGGAATGAAAGGGCTATCATACGAGGAACGTTTGATGGCTCTGGGTCCGTACTTGCTGGAATTTAGAAGGATGGGGGCGGGGGGGGGGGTGGATCTCATTGAAACCTTTCAAATGTTGAAAGGCCTAGACAGAGTAGATGTGGAAAAGATGTTTCCCATGATGGGAGATCTAGGACAAGAGGGCACAGCCTCAGGATAGAGGAGCGCCTTTCAAAACAGAGATGCGGAGAAATTTCTTTAGCCAAATGGTGGTGAATTTGCAGCTACGGAGGCCAGGTCATTGAGTGTATTTAAGGCAGAGATTGATAGGTTGGACATGGCATCAAAGGTTATGTGGAGAAGGCTGGGAAATGGGGTTGAGGAGGAGAAAAAAAGGATCAGGCATGATTGAATGGCAGAGCTGACTCGATGGGCCAGATAGCCTAATTCTGCTCCTATGTCTAATGGTCTTATATTTCCCCCAACTGCGATCCCTAATTCACACCAAACCTCTGGGCTGTGATGGCCCAGGACCTTGACGTTAGGCTGCACCACACCACAGTGCATCACCCAGAGTCCAATGGCCTATGTGGGCGGTTTCACCACTCCTCAATGGCTGCTCTGAGGGCTTCCCCAACAGATGAATGTTGGCATGAACCTCTCCCGGGGGTCCTGCTGGGGCTCAGAACAGTTCCAAAAGAGGACCTGCAGTTGTCCATGGCTGAATCGGTGTACGGGCAGCCATTATGAGTGCCAGGTGATTTTATTACTGACACCATGACTGCCTGGTCAGCCTCTCAACAACATTCCACCCTCCTCAGTAAATTCAATTCCTTTTCACTGTTCCTACCTCCCATCACAGCGTACAGCACTCTTGGGTTTCTGTTGACATACATTCTGCCTCATTTGTTTTTGTCCACCATGATACACACAACATCTCCTTAGATCCATTCCACTCTTTGGAATGGAGAGAAAAGACTTTTATCATGGATAGGAGGGGTAAACCTGAATGTACAGTATTTCAGTAGATTGCTTTATACTGGCCCACAAGTTTTGGAGGATTCTGCTACCATGCCCCTGGCATCATGACATTATCCTAAGAATGTCAACACACCTCTGGATGAGTCAGAGGCATCTGCTGTTCCTCCACCCATGGACCACAAGATGTGAACCGGGTGGCTCGTCCGAGCTCCGATAAGCTCACAGTGCTGGGGGCGACGTTGAGTTTGGGTTCACTTTAAGAGATGGGTCTGACATAATGATATATTATGTAAAGGGTTTTTAATGTTGATTGCAGAACACTTTAGGGTTCATAAGCAGAATCAAAAAGAAGGGGAGTCCATGTCAGCGTATGTGGCTTAATTGAAGAGATTATTTGTAAAAGTATGTAAATGGATACATCCATCATGTCCCCAAATGATACATTCATGCTCATTAAAGTAAAAGCAAATGTACACAGCTCGCTTGTTTTCCTTTCAATTATATTTGACAACACAGCAAACACATGGGTTTCCTCCCTTATTCCAAGATGTACGGTTAGGGTTAGTGAGTTGTGGACATACTATGTTGGTGCTGGAAGCATGGCGATACTTGCGGATTGCCCAACACAATCCTCCCTGATTCAATTTGATGCAAATGACGCATTTCACTATACATTTTGATGCACAGGTGAGAAAGCTAATCTTTCTCTTTTATCATCATACTCTCTTAGACAACGCTAGTATTTGTGTTGGGGACAAATTTAGTCTGCATCCTACTACAGACAATCCCTTTGATCTTTCCATCCCACACTCCCCCTGCAACATAAAACTTACTTTTTTGCCACTGATTTTGATGCAAGGATATTGACCTGAAATGATGCCTCTCTTTCTCTGGCCATAGACTGCCTGATCTGTTGTGTGACTCCATCATTCCTCCCTTAATTTCAGATGACCAAAGAGTTATTTGGCAGTTGCAGAATTTAGGTTGTTACTTCGGAACGATGATGACGACAATGAAGACGATGATGATGATTAAGTTTTGTAACTCCAAAACATAAAACCAATTGAAAACAAAAAGACAGGAGCCCAGGAGAACCTGTCTTAGGAAACGAATGTTGGCTCACAAATAGAGAAAGCTGGAGACAGTGCAAGAGGGAGGATAGGCAGGTGATAGAGAAGGGATGCACTCAGTCTGATGGTTTGAGATGTGTCTATTTTAATGCGAGGAGTATTATGAATAAAGTGGATGAGCTTAGAGCGTGGATCAGCACTTGGAGCTATGATGCTGTGGCCATTACAGAGACTTGGATGGTGCAGGGGCAGGAATGGCTACTTCAAGTGCCAGGCTTTAGATATTTCAGAAAGGACGGGTGGGGGGCAAAGGGGGTGGGGGCATGACACTGTTGATCAGAGATAGTGTCATGGCTGCAGAAAAAGAGGAAATCATGGAGGGGTTGTCTACAGAGTCTCTGTGGGTGGAAGTTAGGAATAGGAAGGGGTCAATAAGTCTACTGGGTGTTTTTTATAGACCACCCAATAGTAGCAGGGACATCGAGGAGCAGATAGGGAGACAGATTCTGGAAAGCAGTAATAATAACAGGGTTTTTGTGGTGGGAGATTTTAATTTCCCAAATATTGATTGGCATCTCCCAAGACGGAGGTGTTTAGATGGGGTGGAGCTTGTTAGGTGTGTTCAGAAAGGTTTCTTGACACAATATGTAGATAAGCCTTCAAAAGGAGAGGCTGTACTTGATCTGGTATTCGGAAATGAACCTGGTCAGATCTCTGAGTGGGAGAGTATTTTGGAGAGAGTGATCTCAATGCTATCTCCTCTACCATAGCACTGGTGAGGGGTAGGAACAGACAAGACAGGGAAATGTTTAATTGGAGTAAGGGGAAATATGAGGTTATCGGGCAGGAACTTGGAAGCATCAATTGGAAACAGATGTTCTCGGGGAAACAAATGGAAGAAATGTGGCAAATGTTCAGGGAATATTTGCGTGGGGTTCTGTGTAGATATGTTCCAATGAGACAGGGAAAGGATGGTAGGTTACAGGAACCGTTGTGTACAAAGGCTGTTGTAAATCTCGTCAAGAAGAAAAGAAGAGCTTACGAAAGGTTCAAAAAACTAGGTAGTGATAGAGATCTAGAAGATTATAAGGCTAGTAGCAAGGAGCTTAAGTATGTGAAGAGCAAGAGGATAAGATGTGAGAGAAGGGAGCTAGGGCTTTACTTTCTGGAGAGAAGGAAGATGAGCGGAGACATGATAGAGGTATACAAGATATTAAGAGCAATAGATAGAGTGGACAGCCAGTGCCTCTTCCCCAGGGTACCAC
The DNA here is from genome assembly GCF_048418815.1 of Hemitrygon akajei. Lineage (NCBI taxonomy): Eukaryota > Metazoa > Chordata > Chondrichthyes > Myliobatiformes > Dasyatidae > Hemitrygon > Hemitrygon akajei. The sequence continues at coordinate 2,246,251 of NC_133146.1, forward strand.
TGCTCAATACAAGAGGACATGGCTGTAAGGTAAGGGGTGGAAGGTTCAAGGGGGATATTAGAGGAAGGTTTATTACTCAGAGAGTGGTTGGTGTGTGGAATGCACTGCCAGAATCAGTGGTGGAGTCAGATACACTAGTGAAGTTTAAGAGACTACTAGACAGGTATATAGAGGTATTTAAACATATAACAATCACAGCACGGAAACAGGCCATCTCGGCCCTCCTAGTCCATGCCGAACTCTTAATCTCACCTAGTCCCACCTACCCGCACTCAGCCCATAACCCTCCACTCCTTTCCTGTCCATATACCTATCCAATTTTACCTTAAATGACACAACTGAACTGGCCTCTACTACTTCTACAGGAAGTTCATTCCACACAGCTATCACTCTCTGAGTAAAGAAATACCCCCTCGTGTTTCCCGTAAACTTTTGCCCCCTAACTCTCAAATCATGTCCTCTTGTTTGAATCTCCCCTACTCTCAATGGAAACAGCCTATTCACGTCAACTCTATCTATCCCTCTCAAAATTTTAAATACCTCGATCAAATCCTCTCTCAACCTTCTACGCTCCAATGAATAGAGACCTAACTTGTTCAACCTTTCTCTGTAACTTAAGTGCTGAAACCCAGGTGACATCCTAGTAAATCATCTCTGCACTCTCTCTAATTTATTGATATCTTTCCTATAATTCGGTGACCAGAACTGTACACAATATTCCAAATTTGGCCTTACCAATGCCTTGTACAATTTTAACATTACATCCCAACTTCTGTACTCAATGCTCTGATTTATAAAGGCCAGCATTCCAAAAGCCTTCTTCACCACCCTATCTACATGAGACTCCACCTTTAGGGAACTATGCACTGTTATTCCTAGATCTCTCTGTTCCACTGCATTCCTCAATGCCCTACCATTTACCCTGTATGTTCTATTTGGATTATTCCTGCCAAAATGTAGAACCTCACACTTCTCAGCATTAAACTCCATCTGCCAACGTTCAGCCCATTCTTCTAACCGGCATAAATCTCCCTGCAAGCTTTGAAAACCCACCTCATTATCCACAACACCTCCTACCTTAGTATCATCAGCATACTTACTAATCCAATTTACCACCCCATCATCCAGATCATTTATGTATATTACAAACAACATTGGGCCCAAAACAGATCCCTGAGGCACCCCGCTAGTCACCGGCCTCCATCCCGATAAACAATTATCCACCACTACTCTCTGGCATCTCCCATCTAGCCACTGTTGAATCCATTTTATTACTCCAGCATTAATACCTAATGACTGAACCTTCTTAACTAACCTTCCATGTGGAACTTTGTCAAAGTCCTTGCTGAAGTCCATATAGACTACATCCACTGCCTTACCCTCGTCAACATTCCTCGTAACTTCTTCAAAAAATTCAATAAGGTTTGTCAAACATGACCTTCCACGCACAAATCCATGCTGGCTACTCCTAATCAGATCCTGTCTATCCAGATAATTATAAATACTATCTCTAAGAATACTTTCCATTAATTTACCCACCACTGATGTCAAACTGACAGGTCTATAATTGCTAGGCTTACTTCTAGAACCCTTTTTAAACAATGGAACCACATGAGCAATACGCCAATCCTCCGGCACAATCCCAGTTTCTAATGACATCTGAAAGATCTCCGTCAGAGCTCTTGCTATCTCTACACAAACTTCCCTCAAGGTCCTGGGGAACATCCTGTCAGGATCCGGAGATTTATCCACTTTTAAATTTCTTAAAAGCGTCAGTACTTCCACCTCTTTAATTGTCATAGATTCCATAACTTCCTTACTTGTTTCCCACACCTTACACAATTCAATATCCTTCTCCTTAGTGAATACCGAAGAGAAGAAATCGCTCAAAATCTCTCCCATCTCCCTCGGCTCCACACATAGCTGACCACCCTGATTCTCTAAGGGACCAATTTTATCCCTCATTATCCTCTTGCTTTTAATATAACTGTAGAAACCTTTCGGATTTACTTCCACCTTATTTGCCAAACCAAACTCATATCTTCTTTTAGCTTTTCTAATCTCTTTCTTAAGATTCCTTTTACATTCTTTATATTCCTCGAGCAATTCCTTTACTCCCTGCTGCCTATATCTATTGTAGACATCCCTCTTTTTCCGAACCAAGTTTCTAATATCCCTTGAAAACCATGGCGCTTTCAAACCTTTAACCTTTCCTTTCAACCTAACAGGAACATAAAGATTCTGTACCCTCATAATTTCACCCTTAAATGACCTCCATTTCTCTATTACATCCTTCCCATAAAACAACTTGACCCAATCCACTCTCTCTAAATCCCTGCGCATCTCCTCAAAGTTAGCCTTTCTCCAATCAAAAATCTCAACTCTAGGTCCAGTCCTGTCCTTCTCCATAATTATATTGAAGCTAATGCTACTGTGATCACTGGACCCGAAGTGCTCCCCAACACATACATCTGTCAGCTGACCTATCGCATTCCCTAACAGGAGATCCAACACTGCCCCATCTCTAGTCGGTACTTCTATGTATTGTTGCAAAAAACTATCCTGCACACATTTCACAAACTCTAAACCATCCAGCCCTTTTACAGAATGAGCTTCCCAATCTATGTGTGGAAAATTAAAATCTCCCACAATCACCACCTTGTGTTTACTACAAATATCTGCTATCTCCTTACACATTTGCTCTTCCAACTCACGCTCCCCATTAGGTGGCCTATAATACACTCCTATCAGTGTTACTACACCTTTCCCATTCCTCAATTCCATCCAAATAGCCTCCCTAGAGGAGCTCTCTAATCTATCCTTCCAAAGCACCGCCATAAGATTTTCTCGGACAAGCAATGCAACACCTCCTCCTCTGGCCCCTCCTACTCTATCACACCTGAAGCAACTAAATCCAGGAATATTTAGTTGCCAATCACACCCTTCCTGCAACCATGTTTCTCTAATAGCTACAACATCATAATTCCAGGTATCAATCCACGCTTTAAGCTCATCCACCTTTCTTACAAAGCTCCGAGCATTAAAATAGATACATTTAAGATACTCTCCACCTCCTCCTCTCTTTTCATCCCTAACAATGCATTCAAATTTATTATCCTTTTCTTTCTTCTCCCCTACATCTTTGGGCTGAGCGCATCCCTTCTCCATCACCTGCCTTTCCTCCCTCACACACTGTCTACTTACTTGCTCTACTGGTGAACTAACCTCCTCTCCCATAGTTTCCTCAAATTGATTCCCGCCCCCCCATCTTACTAGTTTAAAGTCTGCCCTGTAGCCCTAGCAAACCTCCCCGCTAGGATATTGGTCCCCCCAGGATTCAAGTGTAACCCGTCCTTTTTGAACAGGTCACGCCTGCCCCAGAAGAGGTCCCAATGATCCAGAAACTTGAATCCCTGCCCCCTGCTCCAATCCCTCAGCCACGCATTCATCCTCCACCTAATTCTATTCCTACTCTCACTGTCGCGTGGCACAGGCAGTAATCCCGAGATTACTACCTTTGCGGTCCTTCTTCTTAACTGCCTTCCTAACTCCCTATACTCTCGTTTCAGGACCTCTTCCCCTTTCCTACCTATGTCATTGGTACCTACATATACCACGACCTCTGGCTCCTCACCCTCCCACTTCAGGATATCTTGGACCAAGACCTTATATCTTGGATATAAGGTGGGGGTTATATGGGAGGCAGGGTTTAAGGGTCAGCACAACATTGTGGGCCGAAGGGCCTGTACTGTGCTGTATTGTGCTACGTTCTATGTTCTAGAATATGATCTCTTCCTCCAGCAGTTTGTCTGCAACTCTGAGTAGAGATAATATCAAGCACAAAATAGGCATTTCTCATTGACAACTACATTGTTCAATCATGCTTTGTATTTACCGAATAGTATTGACTGCTCTGGCAGCACTTCAATTAATGAAAATCAGGCACTAAAGATCCTTTCTAAAGTGTCTTTGCACTATCATCTATTTCATCTATAGCAGCAGCTTCATACTTAGATTCTACTTTTGCTCACACTCTATGACTATAAGATGAAATTATATTTTGTTTATGGTTGAGGTACAGTGTCCAGTCGTTTTAGCTGCGTTGCCCAGCAACCCCTAATTTCAACTTCGCCTAATCGACAATCACTAATTATCCTACCAATCGCTACATCTTTGCACTGCGGGAGGAAACCAGAGCAAAAAAACATAGAAAACGTACAGCACAATACAGGCCCTTCGGCCCGCAAAGTTGTGCTGAACACGTCCCTACCTTAGAAATTACTAGGCTTACCTATAGCTCTCTATTTTTCTAAGATCCATGTACCTATCTAAAAGTCTCTTAAAAGACCCTATCGTATCCACCTCCACCACCGTTGCCAGCAGCCCATTCCACGCATTCACCACTCTCTGAGCAAAAAACTTACCCCTGACATCTTCTCTGTACTTACTTCCAAGCACCTTAAACCTGTGCCCTCCCATGTTAGCCATTTCAGCCCTGGGAAAAAGCCTCTGACCATCCACACGATCAATGCCTCTCATCATCTTGTACACCTCTATCAGGTCACCTCTCATCCTCTGTCGCTCTAAGGAGAAAAGGCCAAGTTCACTCAATCTATTCTCATAAGGCATGCTCCCCAATCCAGGCAACATCCTTGTAAATCTCCTCTGCACCCTTTCTATGGCTTCCACATCCTTCCTGTAGTGGGGTGACCAGAACTGAGCTCCACAGTACTCCAAGTGGGGTCTGACCACGGTCCTATATCACTGCAACATTACCTCTTGGCTCCTAAATTCAACCACGATTGATGAAGGCCAATATACCGTACGCCTTCTTAACTACATAGTTAACCTGCGCAGCTGCTTTGAGCGTCCTATGGACTTGGACCCCAAGATCCCTCTGATCTTCCACACTTCCAAGAGTTCTTACCATTAATACTATATTCTGCCATCATATTCTGGAGGAAATGGGGAGAACGTACAGACTTCTTACAGACCGCGGCACAAATTGAACCTGGGTCACTGGTACAGTAAAGCATTGTGCTAACCACTACACTGCTGTGCTGACATTTAATGAAATTCCTTAGCTTTCCTCACTTTCATTTCCACTGACCTCTCAACCTCTCAAATTGGCAGTATCAAATGGGAGAAAACATGCTTGATAGCCTCAATTGAATTTATCAATCAATTAAACTACAAACTTATCACACAGTGACAGATATAAAAAGATATTGAAGGAAAGGTTTTGAAGGAGGTCTTTCAAAAAAATTACATATGGTACCTGCCAACAATTTTGCCCAATGCCTGGTTCCAAATCTGTAGCTCACTTCAATATCTCAAACATGGGATCTGAAATAATTAGTAACCAGCCGCACTTTGAGTACTGTGTTCATTTCTGTTCAGCTCATTATAGGAAAAATGAGAAAGCTTTAGAGAGGTTGCAGAACAGGTATACTCAGGATGCTGCCTGGATTGAAGAACATGGCTATCTACTTTGTATCTCTCGTGATCTTATGTGCCTTCTTATTCTACGTCACTTTTTAGCCTAGATAGTTCTAAGGTAAGGACATGTTTGGCACAGCTTTGTGGGCCGAAGGGCCTGTATTGTGCTGTAGGTTTTCTATGTTTCTAGAATAGGACCAATCAAGAGTGACAGTGGAAAAGTGTGTATGGAACCGGAGGAGATGGCAGAGGTACTTAATGAATACTTTGTTTCAGTATTCACTATGGAAAAGGATCTTGGCGATTGTAGGGATGACTTTCAGCAGACTGAAAAGCTTGAGCAAGTAGATATTAAGGAAGAGGATCTGCTGGGGCTTTTGGAAAGTGTCAAGTTGGATAAATCGCTGGGACCGGACTGGATGTACCCCAGGCTACCGTGGGAAGTGAGGGAGGAGATTGCTGAGCCTCTGGCAATGATCTTAGCATCATCAATGAGGATGGGAGAGGTTCCGAAGGATTGGACGGTTGCGGATGTTGTTCCCTTATTCAAGAAAGGGATTGGGACAGCCCAAGAAATTATAGACCAGTGAATCTTACTTCAGTGGTTGGTAAGTTAACGGAGAAGATCCTGAGAGGCAGAATTTATGAACATTTGGAGAGGTATAATATGATTAGGAATAGTCAGCATGGCTTTGTCAAGGGCAGGTCATGTCTTACGAGCCTGATTTAATTTTTTGAGGATGTGACTAGACACATTGATGAAGGAAGAGCAGTAGATGTAGTGCTTATGGATTTCAGCAAGGCACTTGATAAGGTACCCCATGCAAGGCTTATTGAAAAAGTCAGGAGGCATGGGATCCAAGGGGACATTGCTTTGTGGATCCAGAACTGGCTTGCCCACCGAAGTCACAAAGTGGTTGTAGATGAGTCATATTCTGCGTGGAGTCCGGTGACCAGTGGTGTGCCTCAGGGATCCGTTCTGGGTCCCCTACTCTTTGTGATTTTTATAAATGATCTGGATGAGGAAGTGGAGGGATCTGTTAGTAAATTTGCTGATGACACAAAGGTTGGGGGTGTTGTGGATAGTATGGAGGGCTGTCAGAGGTTACAGCGAGACATTGATAGGATGCAAAACTGGGCTGAGAAGTGGCAGATGGAGTTCAACCCAGGTAAGTGTAAAGTGGTTCATTTTGGTAGGTCAAATATGATGGCAGAATATAGTATTAATGGCAAGACTCTTGGCAGTGTGAAAGATCAGAGGGATCTTGGGGTCAGAGCCCATAGGACACTCAAAGCTGCTCCGCAGGTTGACTCTGTGGTTAAGAAAGCATATGGAGCATTGGCCTTCATCAATCATGGGATTAAGTTTAAGAGCTGAAATGTAATGTTGCAGCTATATAGCTCCACTTGGAGTACTGTGCTCAGTTCTGGTCGCCTCACTACAGGAAGGATGTGGAAACCATAGAAAGGGTGCAGAGGAGATTTCCAAGGATATTGCCTGGATTGGGGAGCATGCCTTATGAGAATAGGTTGAGTGAACTTGGCCTTTTCTCCTTGGAGTGACAGAGGATGAAAGGTGACCTGACAGAGGTGTATAAAATGATGAGAGGCATTGATCATGTGGATAGTTCAGAGGCTTTTCCCCAGGGCTGAAATGGCTAGCACAAGAGGGCATAGTTTTAAGGTGCTTGGAAGTAGGTACAGAGGAGATGTCAGAGGTAAGTTTTTTACGCAGAGTAGTGAGTGCATGGAATGGGCTACCAGTGGCGGTGGTGGAGGTGGATACGATAGGATCTTTTAAGAGACTCCTGGATGCTTAGAAAAATAGAGGGCTATGGGTAAGCCTAGATAGTTCTAAGGTAAGGACATGTTTGGCACAGCTTTGTGGCCCAAAGGGCTTGTATTATGCTGTAGGTTTTCTATGTTTCTATGATATAGATATCCACAGCATATTAAATTTCAAATTTCTCATAGCGATTTAATTGCTGTGTAGGATTTCATACTCTAGTAGGATAACATCTTTCAACAAGGAAGATTACTCTGCTTGGCAGGAAAGACATGTGGCTATGAAACAATCTCAGGTTCTGGGTGGTTGTAGGAGTTGACTCTGGGAATGCTGGAAGAGGCTTTGACAGCCTTTATTCTAGGCATCCCAAACAGTGCATGCCAAGCTTCACTGGATGATGTGGATCATAATGTGTGAGTACAATGTCTGATGTCATCATTTCCTTTTCCTTTTGGAAAGCCACCTTGCACTAAATTGTCCATTATCATTTCTTCTTGGTCTGTAGTAATGAGTTCAAAGAGTAAAGCAAGGTAACCAGATTTGACAGGAACCTGTTATGGTAATTGACAATTCCTAAAAAGGACGACAACTGTGACACGTCCTTTGGCCTTGGGATGTCCACCACTGCTTCAATTTTCTCAGCACACTTGTGTAATTCTTGTGGTGTGACCACAGTGATATTTGGTTGCATCGTGCTCTGAGCCCATAATCTCCTAATCCTTTCAACACTGCCTTAAGATTTTGGAGATGTTCTGTATCCTCACTGATAACAATGATGTCATCCAGGTAACACTGAGTGTCTGGGCAGGCTTGCAGCACCTGGTCCATAGCCACTTGCCAGAATGCAGGTGCAGATGCTGCACAAAACATGCCTATTATAACAATAAAGCCATTTGTGAGTGTCTATGGTGAGAAACATTTCTTCCACCTGCATCTGTAGGTAGGTCTTAGCTAAGTCCACTTTGCTGAAATGCTTTCCTCCAGGAAAGTTTGCTAAGATATCCTCTAACCTGGGATACCCTGGCAGAGGGTACTGACACTCTTTTTGAAACTGTAACTTGACTTTAAAATTTTTCTCTCCCCTGTACAGTCCATTATTTTTGTCTGCCCGGCATACTCTTTGTATGTGCCCTACTTTGTTGCATTTTCTGCAAGTTTCACTTTTAAATCAGCATTGGTCTGATGTATGGGAGCCCCTGACCCCACGTAACAGAATTTGTTTGGCCAGGCCAGTGTCTGTTTAAACGTTGTAATTTTGTTCATGCTCACATTCATTTCTGACTGCAACTCAATTGCATCTCTGTCTGTTGTTACTATTAAAACAGCTTTTCAACTGCTCTTTTAAACATAAGTTGTGCTTCAGTTGGGAGCTGTTTTCAATGAGAAGCTGGCACTATAACGTGCTCTGCTAACCACTATATTACCATGCTGCTAATGAATGCTTGTAATTCACGTTTGAGCTTTCTGAAAAAATGTAGGCAGAAGGGAGTAAATGAGGGCAGTAGAAACCCAAGATTACTGTATTTCTAGAATAAAAGGGAATGTGGTATATACACAGCAGATCAGGAACTTTCCTTACAAAGAGAATATCTGAATTACAGCGCAACATACACAAAAGGAACTCAGCAGGACAGGCAGCATCTATGGCTTACATTTGGCATCAAATGAGGCTGGTAAGCTAAGATTGTTGATAGCTACTACTGTATCTGGACAGAAGATCAGGTACTGGTTCTCAAGCTTATTTCAAGCTTTGTTGGAATTGTTCAGGAGGCTAAAGAGTGTCAGAAGTGAAAGAGTGAATTGGATAAAGAATTAGAGTGACAGGCTGATAATTCAAGACTAACCCCAGGGAAATCAATAACAAAAGACTCGAATGGTTATGATGAGGCAGCTCTATTTAGTCAACACTTCACAGCTAGCCTGACAAATCCCAGTCCACAGGCACTGCTAACTGTTCATGATGTTCAGACACCACGTACTCTCTCTGGCTCCCATGTTTTCTGGAAGAGAAACTACCGGTAAGTATCCCTTATGGTTGCATTGGACTACACCAGGAGAATGTTGTGTCTCTTCCAGAATCAGATTATGTTGAAAGCAACCATGAGATCCTGGAACTAAGTTACTGTAAACACAAGACGTTCTTACGCAATTAAAAGAGAAGAGAAAACAGAGCTACAGGCATTGAATGGCTGAGGTCCAACAAAAAGTTCATGAACTAAAGAATGATGGTGAGTGGAAAAAGAACAACAGATCCTGCAATTCACTGTTAACCACAACATGTGTGGATTCTTAAGCACTGTCAAGACCTTCCTCAGACAGCAATACACCAAATGACTTGGTCTACTCAGCCAGCTGTGGCAACAAATTTCACAAACTCATCACCCTCTGGCTGAAAGAAATCCTCCTCTGCTCAATTTTAAAGGGACATCCCTTTGTTCTGAGGCTGTGCACTCAGATCCTAGGTTATCCTTCGAATGGAAACATCCTTTCCACTTCAACTCTATCAAGGCCTTTCAGTATCCACTAGGTTTCAATGAGATTCCCTACCCCCTCCATCTTTCTGAACTCCATCAAGTACAGGAACAAAGGCATCAAACACTCCTCAGATATCAAGCCTTTCATTCTTGGGATCATTTGTGTGAATCTCAGACGCAGGGCTCAAAATCGCACACAGTATTCCAAATGTGGTCTGACCAATACCTTATAAAACCTCAGCAGTACATCCTTGCTTTTATCTTCTAGTCTTTTTGAAATGAATGAATTGCTCACTGAAATGCTTCACCCTGCATCAAAACTCCCTGCTAGAATGCTGGCAATCTACAGATACATGGACATTTGTCTGTTTGGAGCCACAATCTCATTCACTGAGTTACAGTCTAGGCTGAAACATATTTGTGCACCTCAGAGGCCAGGTTCCAACCTATTGTCAACTTTGGAAATTGGCATCTGAGGTGCACAAATGTGGTGGTCCTTCACTAATCTGCATTTGGAACAACACACCATTCCCTGGGAAGCAAAACCATTCTAATCACTTCCATTATCTCTTACAAAGGACGTATGGAAGGTGACTAACACACAAGGTGTTCCAAAGCCAAAACACAAAGCTCATCATCCATCTATCAGGCAGTAGTGATCCTCACCCTCCTGTATGTGGAAGAGGCATCACTAATTTGTAGTCATCTCAAAGACCTTTAGAGTTATCAACAGTGCTAAAACGGTAAAATCTGCTTGTGGGATAGGTGAACATATTGCAGTATCTTCTCCCAGACTGAAACTCCCTCCAGGCTCTGTTACATATTCACATTTATATGGGCTAGATGGGATAGAGTTTGTCAAATGAGTTCAGGAAAGTTTTCTTAATCAGTAATAGAAATTCCAATGAGAGAGAGTGATACTTGATCTGCTATTAGGGAATGCGACAGGGCAGGTGCCAGAAGTTTGTGTAGGTGAACACTTTGCACCTAGTGATCACAATGCCATTAGTTTAAAAGTAAATATGCAAAAAGATAGGCCTGATCCGCAGATTGAGATATTAAATGGGAGAAGGCCAGTGTTGATGGCATCAGAAAGGATCTAGCAGGTGTGGATTGGGAAAGACTGTTTTCTGGCAAAGGAGTACTTGGTAATTGGGAAGTCTTTAAAAGTGAAAATTTGTGAGTACAGAGCACATATCTATCTGTCAGAATAAAATGTAAAGATAACAGGTGCAGGGAACCTTGGTTTCCAAGAGATATTGAGGGTCTGGTTAAGAGAAAATATGTGTACAACAGATAGGAACACATGAGGTGCTTATGGAGTATAAGAGATGCAAGAGAACACTTAAGAAAGAAATCATGAGGCCAAAACAAGGCATGAAGTTGACTTAGCAGACGAGGTGAAGGCAATTCTATGGCAAACAGCAAAAGGACTGCAAGGGACAAAATTGGTCCTGTGGAAGATCAAAGCCAAAACAGATGGGGGAGAAAGTAAATGCATTTTTTGCATCTGAATTTACTCAAGAGATTGACACAAGCTCTATAGAAGTAAAGCAAAATGGCACCAACTTCATGGAGGAGATGTTTGCTCTCTTGAGGCAAATTAAGGTGGATATATCCCCAGGGCCCGATAAAGTGTTCCCTCGGATGCTGCAGGAGCCAAGTGCAGAAATTACCAGGGTCCTAGCAGAGATATTTACAGAAACATAGAAAGCCTGCAGCAGAATACAGGCCCTTCGGCCCACAATGCTGTGCCGAACATGTCCTTTAGAAATTACCTGGGGTTACCCATAGCCCTCTATTTTTCTAAGCTCCATGTACCTATCCAGGAGTCTCTTAAAAGACCCTATCGTATCTGCCTCCACCACCGTCACCGGCAGCCCATTCCACACACTCACCACTCTCTGAGTAAAAATCTTACCCCTGACATCTCCTCGGTAACTACTTCCAAGCACCTTAAAACTTTTCCCTTTCGTGCTAGCTATTTCAGCCTTGGGAAAAAGCCTTTGACTATCCACACGATCAATGCCTCTCATCATCTTATACACATCATCCTCAGCAACAGGTGAAACCAAAGAGTTGGAGGATAGCCAACATTGTTCCATTGCTTAAGAAAGGCTCTAAAGATAAACCAGGAAATTGTAGGGTGGTGAGCCTGACATCAGTAGTGGGTAAGTTATCAGAGGGTATTCTAAGGGACCCGATATAGGATGTTTGGATAGACAGAACTAATTAAGGATAGTCAGCAAGGCTTTCTTTGTGGTAGGTCATGTCTAACCAATCTTAGAGTTTATCAAGAAAGTTACCAGGAAAGCTGATGAAGGCAAGGCATGCACTTTAGCTAGACATTTGACAAGGTCCCACATGGGAGGTTGGTCAAGAAGGTTCATCTGCCTGGCATCCATGATGAGGTAGCAAATTGGATTAGACATTGGGTTTGTGGGAGGAGCCAGAGAATGGCTGTAGATGGTTGCCTCTCTGACTGGAGGCCTGTGACTAGTGGAGTGCCGCAGGGACTGGTGCTGGGTCCTTTGTTGTTTGTGATCTTTATCAATGATCTGGATGGTAATGTGGTTAACTAGATCAGCAAATTCACAAATGAAGCCAAGATTGGGGGCTGTAGTTGACAGTGAGGAAGGCTATCATTGCTTGCAGTGGGATCTGGACCAGCTGAAAAAATGGGCTGAAAATGGCAGGTGCCGCACTTTGGTAGGACCAGCCAGGGGGCAGGTCTTACACAGTGAACAGTAGGACACTGAGGAGTGTGGTAGAATAAAGGGATCTTGGAATACAGGTAATAATTCATTGAAAGCGGTATTGCAGGTAGATAGGGTCGTAAAGAAAGCTTTGGGCTCATTGGCCTTCTTAGATCAATGTATTGAGTAGAGGAGATGGGATGCTATGTTGAAGTTGTATAAGACATTGGTACGCCCTAATTTGGAGTATTGTGTGCTGTTTTGGTCACCTACCTACAGGAAAGATGTAAATAAGGTTGAAAAAGTGAAGAGAAAATTTACAAGGATGTTGCTGGGTCTGGAGGACCAGAGTTACATGGAAAGATTGAATAGGTTAGGACTATATTCCTTGGAAGGTACAAGATTGAGAGGAGATTTTATAGAGGTATATAGAATTATGAGTGTTATAGATAGGGCAAATGCAAGCAGACCTTTTTCACTGAGGTTGGGTGGGATTACAACTAGAGGTCATGGGTGAAAGGTGAAAAGTTTAAAGGGGACACAAGGTGAAACTTCTTCAGTCCAAGGGTCGTGAGTGTGTAGAATGAGCTGTCAATTCAAGTAGTGAATGTGAGCTCAATTTCAATGTTAATGGGAAGATTGCTTAAGAACATGGAAAGTAGGGGTACTGTGGGCCATGGTCCTGTTGCAGGGTGATGCGAGTTGACAGTTTAAATGGCAATACATGGACTAGATGGCTGAACAGTTCAGTGCTGTACTTTTCTATGATTCTAGTTGCACAGACCATATCTTCCACACGACCAAAACACCATAGATCATGGGAGCAGAATCAGGCCATTTGGCCCATCAAGTAAACTCTGGCATTTCATCATGGCCAATGCATTTCCCTCTCAACCCCATTCTCAGACCTTCTCCCCATGATCTTTCATGCCCTGACTAATCAAGAACCTATCAACCTCCACCTTAAATGCACCCAGTGACCTGGCCTCCTGTGGCAATGAATTCCATAGATTCACCACTCTCTTGCTAAAGAAATTCGTCCTCATCTCTGTTCTAAATGGATGTCCTATTTTGAGGCTGTGCTGTCTGGTCCTTGACTCCCCCAACAACAGAAACATCTTCTTCACATCCACTTACAACATTCAATAAGTTTCAATGAGATCCTCCTCATTCTTCTAAAATACCAGTGAGTTCAGACTTCAAATGCTCCTCACACCATAACCCTTCCATTCCTGGAATCATTCTTGTGAACCCCCCCCCCCCCCACCCCACCACCGTCTCCAATGTCAGCACATCCCTTCTTAAATAAGTGTCCCACAACGGCTCAAAATGCCCCAGTTGAGGCCTCACCAATGCCTCAGCATCACCTCCTTGCTTCTATATTGTAGTCCTCTTGAGACTGCATTTGCCTTACTCACCAGCGATTCAAACTGTCTAATCACCTTTAGGGAATATTACTCGAGGACTCCAAATCAATTTGCACCTCAGATTTTTGAATTTTCTCCACATTTAGGAAATAGTTTATGCTTTTACTTCTTCTACCAAAGTGCATGACCATACACTTGCCAACACTGTATTCCATTTTTGCCCATTCTCCAAACCTGTCCGTGTCTGTCTGCAGCCTCTCTACTTCCTCAACACTACCTGTTCCTCCACCTAACTTCGTATCGTTCACAAACCTGGCCAAAAGCCATCAATTCCATCACCTAAATTGTTGACCATACAGTGATACCTGACTCCCCAATGAAGAGGCCTATTTTTATCTCCTGTCAGTAAGCAATTTTCAAAGTTCAAAGTAAATTTATTATCAAAGTATATATGTTACCATATACAACCCTGAGATACATGTTCTTGCAGGCAATACATGAAAAATAAAGAAATACAATAGAATCTACAAAATGCCATACATAAACTAAGACTGACAAACAACTAATTTGCAAAACAAGATAAACTGCAAATAAAAAATACTGAGAACGAGTTGTGAAGAGTCCTTTAAAATGAGTCTACAGTATAGGCCTGAGAATTAGTTCAGAGTAGTGGTGAGTGAAGTTATCCATGCTGTTTCAGGAGGTTTCCGGTTGTAGGGTACAGTAATAACTGTTCCTAAACCTAGTGGTGTGAGACCCAAGGCTTCTATGCCTCCTGCCCAATGACAGTAAGAAAGTAAGAAGAGCGCCTGGCCTGGATGGTGGGTGTTTTTGATGATGGATGCTGCTTTCTTGTGGGCAGTGCTCCATGTAACTGTATTCTGTAATGGACTGGGCTGTATCCACCATTTTCCATAGTCTTTTCCTTTCCTGGACATTGGTATTTCTGGGAGACTGGAGAAAACATTTCAAGGATATACTCCAAACTTCCTGGAAGAAATATAACATCCTCACCCGGGCAGGGAAATTGCTGACCCATGACCAGTTGGAAGTTAATCCAACAAGAACATGTAGACCCAAATACAAGCAGTATAAGCAGTGTAGGTAAATGCCCTAACAACCCACTGCATTAAGTACATTTACCCCATATGTGATAAAGCCTGCAGATGCCCCAAAGGATTCATCTGTCATCTGAAAAGGCACAGAACTGAAATAGAAACACTTGTCCTCAACCATGGAGTAGCTACAGAGAGAAAAGCCAGACAACTGGGCCCAGAGTAACATGGAGACTATACTGGCTAAACATGGCAAATTGCCTTCCCTAAAGAATATCATTGGGCTTTTATAACAATTCAGTAGTTTCATGCTTGCAGCTATTGAAAATAATGTTTTTATTTCAGATTTATTTAACTAACTGAAATTTGAATTCCCATTTTGTTGTAACATACAAGCAGCTAAGCAACTGAGGGGGTCAGACAGAATCTAGTGAGGGGAATGGACAGTTGAGGTTTTGCTCAAAAGTCAGTCCAGATGAAGGGTCTTGACTCAAAACATCAACTGTCCATTCCCTTCCATAGCCTGACCCACTGAGTTCCTTAGTTGTTGGTGTCTTGCTCCGGATTCCAGAATCTGCAGTCTCTTGTGCCTCCCTTTTTGTGTTGGTGGGATTCAAATGCACATCTCTAGAACTTTTGTCCACTGTCTGCATTATTGGAATTGTAACATAACCATTATTTCCACTCCCCCCCTCACCCATGTTAATCAATAATCATTGGATTGGGATTAAATTTCACCTCACTATCAGATGTTTCATCTTGTTTATTTCTTCCCTTCTCTTCTTGGGCATCCGTCTGAGTAGGAGATATCGGACCCTCAAATTCATCTTTGTGCTCAGTCTGATCTTGATGGCTTGAACTTGTCCTCTTGCCTGTCCACTGGTGGACATCTCTACCTTTCTCTTTAGTCCGTGGTGAATGGTGACGTCTTACTGACTTAAGTTTATGTTCCTTCTTATAATCCTCTACATTTTGCATCTTGTATTTAGAGTGGGGTGGAATCAGGTTTTGAGGTCCAGATTTTGCATATTTATCCTTGTATCCTTGGTAACCATCTCCACTGTCCTCCAATAACTGTGGGCTGCTCCGTCCACTTGATTTTAAATATTGTCTTCTGTCAAAACCGCGCTTATCAGATTCATCTCCAGAATAATTCTTCAGTGTGGTTTCACTTTTCTCCTCATTCCTTCTTTTGTGAAAATGATAGTCCCGTGATCCTCTTCTTTCCAACCCATTACTCCATTCTCCCTTGGTGACCAGCATAGGACTCATGCTGCCCTTCCGGGGGCTCAGGGAGGAACGCTGGGAGGAACAACATGATGTCAGGCTTGGGCTGTGAGATTCCATCTTTGGGCTGAGTGACTGCATGAAGGGACTGCGGGACCGGGGTCTCTCAGGTGGGAATCTGTAAGGAAGAAGAAATCAGTTGTAAGGAACAATTGACCGTATGGACTTCCTCCATATGCTCCAGTGTCCTTCCACATCACCAAGCTGGATAGAATTGATAGGTTAATATGTCATATGGGTGGAATGGGATGGCAGGAGCCTGTTCCCGTGCTGTACCCTGAAATAAAATAGAAAGATGCTGACCCTCTATTCTAGATTTTCCTCTTGTAATTTTATATACTGTCTGTCTATCAGTTAGCAACCACTCCACACCCCTCACCCCATCCCACCTCTATGAAAACAATCTAATAGAAGTGATTACTTAAATCAGTTGTCAGTGGGTGGAAGCAGATTGGATGGGGATGAGAAATACAAGGCAAGAGGTCACTTATGGAAGTACGGTACTGGACCCCTGACAGTAACCACACATTAGCACAGTGACAAGGAAGCAATAGTCAGGAAGGTATAGCAATAATTACATCAACTAGATATGCATATGGACTAGATGGTAAAGTTAGCCTAGATGAGGAGTTGGGATTATCATCGGGCTTCAGTGCTCTACTGTTTCATATTCTATAGTTGGAATCGTTTCTTAAACCAGCACATTCTGGAGCCCTTTTTGGTCCGCCTGATACTGGAAAGATGTGGTTAAACTGGAAAGAATGCAGAGATTTACAAGGATGCTACCAGGACAGAGGTTGGCCAGATTGGGCTTTTAGTCCTTGCCATAAAGGAGAATGAGCGGTGACCTCACAGAAGCATTTGAAAAAGCCGGGGTTTGATCCCACCACTGTCTGTGAGGAGTTTGCACGTTCTTCCTGTAGCGTTGTGGGTTTCCTCCGGGCGCTCTGATTTCCTCCCACATTCCAAAGACATACGGTTAGTGTTAGTGAGTTGGCCCCAAAAGTGCAGCAACACTTGCAGGCTGATCCAGCACAATGCTCAGACTGTAACGCCACACTTTTCACTGTTTGTGATAAATAAAGTGAATCTTTGAAAAGGTGATGGTAACAGTCTTTACCCAGGGTAAAGACCAAAACTAAGGGGCATATGTTTCAGGTGAGAAAAAAGATTTAAAAGAGATCTGAGGGGCAACTTTTTCCACGCAGAGAATGGAGATGATATGAAATGAGCTGCCAGAGGAAGTGGTTGAACCAAGCACCATATATCATTTAAGTATCACCTGGACAGGTACATGAGGGACGAGATGGAGGAATGCCTGAGATTGGGACTAGCTCAGTGGACACTGTGGTCAGTATGGACTGGGCCAAAGGGACTCTATCCATACAGTATTGCTCTATGACTCTATGGCAATCAGTGACCAGGCCGTAGCAGTTTTGATATTGAGCAAAGAGCTTAATTACTGACCTCACTGTGAAGGAGCCCTCAACAGCAAAGATCATAATAAGACTGAATTTTACATTGAGTTTGAAAGAGAGATGAATGGGACAAGGAATATTGTATTAAACTTTAATAATAGCAAATATGAAGACTTGAAAGGAGAACCGGTAGACACATACGTGGATCCTTCAGAATAGATTGAATACAAACATTCCAATAAGAAAGAATATTTTCAAGGGGTGGCCCACTACAGCTAAAAATGTTAAAGCTAATATGAAACTTAAATGAAATTATGTGAGGGCTAGGGTACAGGTCAGAAGATTGTACAGAATATTACAAAGAAATATAGAAAAACATTTAATTCTCAAAAAGAATTACCAAAATATATTTATTTTTGAAGAAAACATTCAGACATGGTCAAGAGGTTCAGTTGTCGTTCAGATCAACCGTCATAAAGGGGAATAAATGTGATATCAGTGACTTTGACTGTGGAATGATTGTTGGTATTAGATGGGGTGATGTGAGTATCTCAGAAACTGCTGATCTCCTGGGATTTTCATGCACAGTAGTCTCTAGTGCTTACAGAGAATGGCATGAAAAACAAAAAAAGAATCAAATGAAGTGGCATCTCTGTGGGCAAAAATGCCTTATTAATGGCCATACTGGTTTGAGCTGAAATTGATTGTGCACTTCAGGAAGGGGAAGTCAAAGAAACACACACCAATCCTCATCGAGGGATCAGCAATAGAAAGGGTGAGCATTTAAAGTTCCTGAGGTGTCAACATCTCTGAGGATTTATTCTGGGCCCTAAATATTGAAGCACTTACAAAAAATGCATGACAGTGATTATATTTCATTAGGAGTTTTAGGAGAATTGATATGTTAACAAAGACACACACAGATTTCTACAGATGTACCGTGGGAAACATTCGACCTGTTACATCACCCTCAGGTATGGAGGGCCAACTGCACAGGATCTGAAAAAGTTGCAGAAAGTTGTAAACTCTGCCAGCCCTATCATGGGCACTATCCTCCCCAGCATCCAGGATACCTTCAAAAGGTGATGCCTCGAAAAGGTGGTACCCATCATTAAGGATCCCCATCACCCAGGACATGCCCCCTTCTCATTGGTACCATCAAGGGGGAGATACAGGTGCCTGAAGACACACCCTCAATGCTTCAGAAACTGTTTCTTCCCCTCCATCATCAGATTTCAGAATGGGCAATGAATTGTGGACTACCTTGGTATTTTTCCCTTCTTTTTGCACGAGGTAATAAATTTAATTTCCTATTTTATATATTCTTATTGTAATTTATAATTTTATTATTATGTATAGCAATGTACTGCTGCAACAAAATAAGAAATTTCACAAAATATGGCAGTGACTCTGAAGCTGATGGGAAGGAGACACTAACTCAAAAAGCAATGTGTTACAGCAGTGATGTATCTCTGAATGCATAACATGTCGAACCATGAAGCAGAAGGCCACACTGTGTTCCATCCTTATATCTAAAAAGTGACCACTGAGCTTATGCCAGTGATATTAAACTTGATTCCGATCACCTCTTTCTAGTTAAACAGAGAACACAGAGGAGTACAGCACAGGAACAGGCCATTTGGCCCCCAATGTTATACCAAACCAGCTAAACACCCAAAAGCTAAACCCTCCTACCCACACAATGTCCGTATCTCTCCATCTTCCTTACATCCATGTGCCTATCCAAACGTCTTTTAAAATCCTCTAATCTATTTGCCTCTACCACCATACCAGCTAGCATATTCCAGGCATCCACAACTCACCTACCGCTTCTCACCTTCAGTACATGCCTTCTGGTATTAGACATATCAACCCTGGGAAACAGATACTTCCTATCTACTCTACCTATGCCTCTCATAATGTTAAAAACCTCTACCAGATCTCCCCGCAGCCTCCACCACTCCAGAGACAACACCCCAAGTTTGCCCAACCTCTCATTACCCAACACCAGGTCCAGTACAGCCCCTCCTCTCATTGGACCATCCACATATTGATTTAAGAAACCATCCTGGATAAACTTAACAAATCTTGTCCCATCCAAACCTCTTGCACTAGGAAGGTCCCAGTTTATATTAGGGAAGTTGAAATCCCCATGACAACATCCCTATTGTTTTTACACATTTCCTTAATCTGATACATATCTGTTTCTCAATGTCCCTGCACCTACTGGGAGATCTGTTGTACAATCCCATCAGTGTGATTGCACCCTTCCTATTCCTGACTTCCACCCAAATGGACTCAGTGTCTGATCCTTCCATTATGTCCCCCCAGAGTGCAGCTGTGATATTGTCCCTGATTGGTAGTGCAACTCCTCCCCCCCCACCCCCACCAACTCTTTTACCTCCTCCTCTGTCTTTTCTAAAACTTCAAAAACCTAGTATATTAATCACCCATTCCTGCCCCTCTCTCAACCAAGTTTCAGTAGTGGCCACAATATCATAGTCCCATGTACTGAACCATGTTCAAAATTCATCACCCTTACTCATAAAACCCCTTGCATTAAGGTACACACTTCTAACTCTCCAATGCAACATACCTGTTATTTTGATTTTTGCTTTTCAATACTTCCCCTGACATCTACCTTCCTGTCCGGTCCTTCACTTACTGACCTGGTGCCCTGGTTCCCAGACCCCTGCAAAACTAGTTTAAATTCTCCTGAGTGGCATTAACAAACCTCCTGGCCAGGATATTGGTTACCCTCCTGTTCAGGTGCAACCTGTCCCTCTTGTACAGGTCACGCCTTCTGCAGAAAAGGTACCAATGATCCAAGAACTTGAAACGCTATCCCCTGTACCATCTCCACAGCCACTCATTCATTTGTGCTATTATCCCATTCCTACCTGCACTAACCCGTGGCACTGGGAGTAATCTGGAGATTACAAGCCTGGAGGGCCTTCTCTTCAGCCTCTTTCCTAACTCTATACACTCACTACATAGGATCTTGTCTGCCTATTAATTTGGTGCCAATATGCTTCATGACCTCTGGCTTTTCATTCTTCTCCTTGAGAATAACCTGCAGCTGCTCTGATACATCTTGGAACCTAGCACCTGGTAGGCAATGCACCATCCTGGAGTCTCTCTTGTGGCCACAGAATCTCCTTTCTGTCTCCCTAACTATTGAGTCCCCTTTAACTACCACCCTGCCTGACTTTAACCTTCTCTGCCAAGGTTCAAAGCCAGCCATAGTTCCACCAGCCTGGCTGCTGCTGCCATGCACCGATGGGTCATTCCCCCCTCCCCCCAGCAATATCCAAAGAGGTGTACTGTTCGCTGAGGGGAATGGCCGCAGGGCACCCTGCACTGACTTCTTAATCCCCTTACCTCTCCTGGTGATCACCCATCTACTGACCCAAAGCCTGTACTCTGGGTGTGACACCTCTTCAAGAGTCTCATCTATAATATCTTCAGCCTCCCAAGTGACCCTGAATATATCCAACTCCAGCTCCAACTCCTTGACCCAGTCAGTCAGGTGCTGCTGTTGTTTGCACTTCCTGAAAATGTAGTCAACAGGGAAGCCGTCAGGTATCCTGAAATCCCACATCTAACAGGAGGAGCATTCCATCCTGACTACTCTGTACTATAAAAATAAGGTTTACCTCCTCTTATCTGTGCCTCCACCTGTTCTCACTGAAGCCTGTTAAGCCAAAACCTTCCCTCTCTATCACTGGCAAACTCCAACAATAGCTGCTCAAATATCTGATTCCTTTCTCCATCCTTCCATCTATTAATCCCAGTTTAATCCATGAGGCAGCTGCCAAGTTTTTTTTTATTCCAACCTATTTAGTATCATCACTCACAGTTTACTGATCAAATAAACATCAGGGGCTTGCCAAGGAAATCAGTAAGGCAGAACACTCACATACACAATGTAACTCACCTCCAGGTATTAGTTTTATTTTAATTTTCACTGACATTGCCAGCATCTATTTTAAATAAACTACAGGAACATTACAATTCATCAGAGTTTAAACGATAGCTCCAAAATATCTTAAATTACCTGTCCCAACTTTTCTGCATCTCACGTTCTTTTTGAGAATTAATATCATTGATGATTGAATCCACATTCTTCCCTGGTTTCTGAAGAGAATTAAAAGAACAAAAATTCAATTGTTCTGCCTTTGTATACTGGATCAAGCTCCAATTTCTGCTGAGATTTCATATGGAATAAATTGACAGTAAGTCAATTGATTCATATGTCAACATACACAGTCACTGCCAGGGAAGTTAAAAAAAAATACCCTGGAATTTCACAAAAAATACCCTGAAATTTCACACCCTGGAAGTGTGAAATCGCGATCAATAACCTTTCTAAATCCATCACACAAATGGCAATAAGCTCAATGGTCAGTAGCTATTGCTGTCAAATATCTAAGTATAATTAGTTTGTTTTACTGCCATTAACAAATTACTACTGATGTAATACTATACGTGTGGTTATCAGATCTATCTTAGCAGAAGGGCCTCAGTGATAACAGGTTCAGTTCAGATGAACATGTAATTTTGACACTCACATGTACTCCGATATAGAATTAAGTCACAGATCCATACATTTATGCAGCTTTTGGTCCATTTTTCATTATTAACCTTGCTCAAGAAAAATCTAATGGTATCTCTCTAACACTTTATGTTTTAGTTCAGATTTACCGATTTATTGAAAAATCCAACATTCTCAGCAGCTTTTTGTGAGGCAGAGTTCAAAATATCGAGTTTACTCAGACAACACACTCCCCATCTAAACAACTGACTGAATTAATTTAACCCATGTTATACCCCTCCACAGATGCTGCCTGACTTGCTGAGTTCCAGCGTTTTGTGTGTGTTGCCCAATTAATCCAGTGTCACTTTAACAAATATTGTTGTACCAAGATTTCTCAGACATTCATATTCAGACACAGATTTACAGAAGAGTTTGACATCACTGCTTCAAAGCCATACAAATGAAAGATGGGAAAGTGCACTGTGCTAATTTTGCCTATTGCAAAGCTGCTTTCTAAATTACCTGATCATCATGTCAAATCACAAAAAGTCAAATGTACTGGCAGTGCATCACAGAAACATCATTGCATTAAAACTGCAAATCTGAAATAAAATAAATTATTTATCAAAGTACACATAGCGTCACCATATACTACCTTGAGATTCATTTTCATGTGGGCAGTCAGAGTGGAACAGAGAAATACAATAGAATCAATGGAAATCTACACATAAACAATTAATGTGCAAAAGAAGACAAACTGTGGAACAAATAAATAATACCAAGAAAGTTAGCTGTAGAATCCTTGAAAGTGAGTCCGTAGGTTGTGGAATCAGTTTGGTGTTAAGGTGAGTGAAGCTAGCCATGCCGGCTCAGAAACTTGATGATATAAGGGTAATTACTGTTCCTGAACCTGGTGGTATGGGACCTGATGGTTGAGGGGTAATAACTGTTCCTGAACCTGGTGGTATGGGACCTGATGGTTGAGGGGTAATTACTGTTCCTGAACCTGGTGGTGTGGGACCTGATGGTTGAGGGGTAATAACTGTTCCTGAACCTGGTGGTATAGGACCTGATGGTTGAGGGGTAATTACTGTTCCTGAACCTGGTGGTGTGGGACCTGATGGTTGAGGGGTAATAACTGTTCCTGAACCTGGTGGTATGGGACCTGATGGTTGAGGGGTAATAACTGTTCCTGAACCTGGTGGTAAGGGACCTGATGGCTGAGGGGTAATAACTGTTCCTGAACCTGGTGGTGTGGGACCTGATGATTGAGGGGTAATAACTGTTCCTGAACCTGGTGGTATGGGACCTGATGGTTGAAGAGTAATAACTGTTCCTGAACCTGATGGTGTGGGACCTGATGGTTGAGGGGTGATAACTGTTCCTGAACCTGGTGGTGTGGGACCTGATGGTTGAGGGGTAATTACTGTTCCTGAACCTGGTGGTGTGGGACCTGATGGTTGTAGAGTAATAACTGTTCCTGAATCTGGTGGTGTGGGACCTGATGGTTGAGGGGTAATAACTGTTCTTGAACCTGGTGGTATGGGATCTGATGGTTGTAGGGTAATAACTGTTCCTGAACCTGGTGATGTGGGACCTGATGGTTGACGGGTAATAACTGTTCCTGAGCCTGGTGGTGAGGGACCTAAGGCTCTTGTGCCTCCTTCCTGATGGCATAAGTGAGAAGAGAGCATGTCCTGGATATTGGGGGTCCTTGCTGATGGATATTGCTTTCTTGTAGCATTGCTGCCTGCTAATGTGCTCAATACTGGGGTGGGCTTTGCCTGGGATGGGCTGGGTTGACGTTTTGTAGGCTTATCTTTCTTGGACATTGGTGTTTCCGTACCAAGCCATGATGCATCCACTCAGGATAGTCTCCAACTATGCATCTATGGATGTTTGACAAAGTTTTAGGTGACATGCTGAATCTGTGCAAACTCTTAAGCAAGTAGAGGCACTTCTTTGTGATATCATTTACATGCTGGAAAAAATAACAATCAAAATAGAAACTGTTGCACAAATCAACAGACCAAGAGGCATTCTAACAATCAAAATGTAAGCAATAACAGAACCAGACAGAGGACCTGTCAGCTCCTCCATGGAGCCACTCTGCTCCACATCCCATCATAGCCCCGTTCCAAAGAACTGAATTCCACGGGTGAGAGTCAGATTGAGACAGGTAGTGTTGACACTGAGGTAACTTATGAAGTCCTGCCAAAGGGTCTCACCCGAAACGTCAACAGTACTTTTTTCCATAGATGCTGCCTGGCCTGCTGAGTTCTCCAGCACTTAGTATGTGTTGCTTTTGAAAGAGTCTATGAGTTCTGGTAAAATTGAAGTCAATGAGCATCAACTGGGACACACTCCAGTGGCTGCAGTTCCATGTCACACTGATAAAGCTAGCTCTATATGTTGGAGGGCAACATTCGAACCTGGTTTTAATGTACTGAAGCATCTGAAATCAGCTACAATGATATGAAGAGCAGAATAACTGATGCAATGGCAATACATATGAGGTTTTAATTTGGCCCCATTACAAGGTAAATAAAGATGAAGACAAAGATTAGTTTTATTTGTCATATGTCTATTGAAATGTCAAAGCACATAGTGAAATACACCGTTTGCTTCAAGTAATGTCAACAAGATTGTGTTGGGGGGCAGCCACCAAGGGTAGCTACAATTCCAGCACCAACATAACATACCCACAACTTACTAACCCTAACCCTAGCCGTACGTCTTTGGAATGTGGGAGTAAAGTGGAGCACTGGAGGAAACCCACGCAGTCACAGGGAGAACGTACAATCTCCTTGCAGCCAGCGGCGGGAACTGAGCCGAGATCGGTGAATGCTAGTACTGTAAAGCCATTGTGCTATCCACTATGCTACTGTGCCACCATAAAACGATATAAAAGAACAGCTTTGCAGAAGGCAAAAATACTGGAGGAGCTCAGCAGGTCAGGGAGGAGAGACAGTTGACAGTTTATTTCCATTCACGTAGATGCTGCCTAACTTTCTGTGCTCCCTTAGCATTTTGTGTGTGTTCTTTGGCAATATTTATGGAGTTAATCAAGATCAAGATGGTGCCGTGAACAATGCAACTGATGGCAATGTCCTGCAGACAGTTAACAAAGCTACTTCTTTTACTTCTTCTTCTTTCAAGTATGATTCTACTACGAAGCTGCATGTGATTGGAGCCTGTGATTTACATTTTGATGGTGTGTATTTGGGCCTTGGTTGTCTCCAAAGGAGTTCAGTGAGGTTGAGAGGACAAGGCCTGGGAGCCTGGAAAAGGGGTGTGAGCCCATGATCGACTTCATTGCTTCTCTTTGATTGAGCAAGTTTTCAGTCAATAAAGACAGAAGTGGACTGCGGGCAGGTGTTTGCCTGTGTTTCACTGGTCTTCCTCTCCCTCTGTTGGAGGAAAGTGCAGGAGTCTTGGGTCTCACATTGCCTGGAGTGAGTGGCGAGGCTTGTGGCTGTGGATTTGTCTTGGGGGACTGAGACTCAGATTGCATGGAATGCATGGTCAGATTGCATGGTCTGGGGCACCTGATCAAAGATCGGCTCTGTGGCCTGCAGTTGGCTAGTGATGCGAAGCTGAACTGAACTAAACTGAATTCTCCTGGACTCCTGGTTTGACGTTTGATACTCTATATAATATTCACTGGCTTTTTGCCATTTGTGCAGTTTATCTTTTTCTTGGGCATTGGGCATCTGAACGGGTTCCATGGTGTTTTGGGGCTGCCTGTGGGAGGACGCCTCAATAATAAGTACACTTTGAACCTTTGAATCTTTCATTCAGTACAGTATCTGTCTTCTGCAGTTTTCATGTTTGGAAGTGCTGGATGGAATGGAGATCAAGCAGTCTCCCCATCAGCCATAGTTCACAGCTTAACTTTCAACTCCACGCAATAATAAACAGTAATTCTGTACAACCTGACAGAGGCCACAGTTCCACTGGCGTTCCTGAATCAAACTTTTCAGATTAGACAGGGTCAAAGCAACATTTCAAAACCGAGACTGACAGGTTTTATTTTGCAAGGGAGTTTAGGTAGCAGATAACCAAGCCATATCATGGAGTGAATATCTATTTAGGCATGACTTAATTGGTGGTTTAGATTAGGTGTGCTGAATCTATTCCATGATCTTTGTTCCTAAGATATTCTGTTGCAACTTTGCAATATCCAGAGATCCACCAAAACAACAATGCATAAACTTAAAAATAATTTAGGAAGAAATACTATGATTAAACAGCTAATATTGAATTATTCAACCCTTCATTTTACTCTCACAGTCGTTGTGTTTATATTAACAAAGCAATTACATTGGCTACCAGGACGACCAGGGAAAAGTCAACAGGATGCCTTTATTTATGTTGGTGAATGCACTGGCAGTCTGTGAATAGGAAGGGTGGTGCTTTAACTGGGTGAGTAACAGTGGAAAATATTAGCCTTGCTGCCTTAGTTTCTGATTTGAGAAGCCCAGGTTAGCAAGCCGGCTGCAGAATCAACATTCAGTTCATCAAATTTCTCAACAACCTAGATTAGCATTAACGTAAAACGTGATTAGCCGGGGATGGTAAACTGTTAATTACTGAGGAATGGCAAACTGCTAGTTACCGGAGAATGGTAAACTGTTCATTAGTGGGGAATAGTAAACAGCTTGTTACTGGGGAATGGTAAACTGCTAGTTATTGGGGAATGGTAACCTGCTAGTTACTGGGGAATGGTAAACTGCTCATTACCAGGGAATGGTAAACTGCTAGTTACTCTTGCGAATGTTACAAAGTGCTACACATGTGAAAGAGCATTCCTGTCCTCACTGAAAGGAAGGGGATTCAAACTTGAATTGATCTGAGGCAACATAAACCACCCTATGGGAGTGGCCTGTGTTACGGTTAGGGTCAGGGTCCTGCTGCCTCTCAGATCTCAAGCCTCAGCTTCAATCCTCACCTCAAGTGCTGACTGGCCAATATAGTTGTCCCTAAAGTAGGTGAATGGTGGGCCGGCTGGTAGTGTGGTGGCTTCAGCATTGGACTTCAAGGCAGATGTTCCTGAGTTCAAAGAAAGGACTAGCAGTCTACTTGCCATGAAAACCCTATGGACCCCATGGTCCATGAAGTCACAAAGAGTCAGACTCCACTAAATGACTGAACAGCAAAAAAAGGAGAGAGTATGGGGAAGGAACTGATTGGAATTTGAGGAGAATAGAAAGGAAGAAATGTGGAATTAGTCTCCTTTATCTTGTTTATTTTCTATAATTTCCTCCTTTTCCACTCTCCTTTTCTTCTTTCCTTCTTTCTCCTATTTTTGTCCCCTTCCCATGCTCCCCCAGCCCTCCTTTATCCATATTTCTGCTTTTCCCCCTCTGGCTCCATCAGTCCACTTCACACACAGATCAACCCCCCACCCCACCTTGTTCCAACTATTATTCACTTCCTTCTCTTCCCATGCTTCACATTCTCACTTCCTTTGCTTTTCTGAATCGACTTCTTATAGCACTTGGTGTTCCTGCTGATCTCCCTCCACACTCCCCTCTTCCTGCTGATCTCCCTCCACACTACCCTCTTCCTGCCAATCTCTCTCCACACTCCCCTCTTCCTGCTGATCTCCCTCCACACTCCCCTCTTCCTGCTGATCTCCGTCCACACTCCCCTCTGCCTGCTGATCTCCCTCCACACTCCCCTCTTCCTGCTGATCTTCTTCCACACTCCCCTCTTCCTGCTGATCTCCCTCCACACTCCCCTCTTCCTGCCTTGTTCCATATGTTGCTTTTTTCCATTGTCCTCTCTCTTTGTCAGCCTCTATCTATCACTCACCCACCACAGTCTTCCATCTCCACCCCTGCTTACATCCCCTACCTGGCACTACCTCCTGTCATCTTACACCCCTCCCCGGTCCACCAATTACCTCAGAGTCCTTTCTTGCTGCTCTCCATCTCCACTGGCTATTTTGCTTCAGTGTTTTCAGACAAACACATCAACAATTTATTTCTTCCCACCAGAAGAGTTCCTCCTGCAGATTGTGTGTTGGTCCACATTTCAACATCTGCAATCTCTTTGTGTCTCCGAAGTTTAATCGGATGGGTGATGGTTGGTGTGGACGATGAAAAATTGGTTTCTGTGTTTTGTGTGACCTTGTGCTTCATTCTGCATTATGTTGATTACCGGTACATTGCACATGTCGATCCTACGTTCAAGTCACATTTCACTGTAACTTTACCTTCAGCTTGAGCTCTTTATATTGTTTGGACATGCGAACAAGTAGCTGCTGTTCACCAATGGCAGGGGGTTTCTGCTGGTAGAACTGTACCATGGCCTGGGCTGCTTCAGGATATGCCATTTCCAGAAAGGCCTGTAAATAAAAAGGTAAATTAGTCTATAAATGGTGTGCCCTTATGTTCTTACATCGGTCCGAGGAGCATCATTTTGATGTGTTAGGAAAGCTTGTGCGTTCCGGAAATCCCCAGAGTGATGTCATCTGGAGCTTAGCTCCTGGTAGGGCCAGCCATGAAGTGGGAGGTTCCAGACAAACAGCGATCCAACCAAGACCTCAACGGTGGAGCTGACAGAAGATATAGTTGCATCACACCAGCAGTGAAGGCAGAGGAAGGGTCTCCAGTCACCTTGCATTCCATGGTACTGAATCCTGGATCCTGACTCTGATCTGTCAAGGAGTCTCTGGTGGCTACTTATGCATCAGCTTCCCCACGTTAAACAAAGTCATTCACACACGTTCTCCATTAACACCTTGGAAGATCATCATTTACAGTTCGAGTGATCGCACTACTACTATGCTCTTACGTATTTTTACATATAGAGTTATTAGTATTGGACATCATTGTTAACAAAAAAGCTAGAAAAGGACATAAAGGTGAAAGAAATAGAAGAGAGGCTTAGCTACAGAGGTCTCTGAGTACTGTACAGTCATGGCTACTGACATAGCTATATAAATTATTCCTCATTTCTAAAGAAACTTAATTAAAAGGTGGCCCTGAGGTTACTTTGGAAGAAACCCTTGAAGATATGATTTTGGTATAATTCACTTAGTAGGTGTTATTATTAGAGCTTGTAAAGATTGATTTGAGATTGATACCTGGTTTGTGGCTCTCATGAGGATATAATTTGTAACTTTCCCAAATGGAAGTCCAAGATTAATGACATCACTCTCAGTGCAGCTCCCGTCAGGAAGATTGCAGATGTGAACAACTCGGCTGGGTCCAGGCTTCCTCTGCGGAAAAAGCTGCAAACAAGGCAATGGGAAGTTGACATTTCTTTTGTTAGAAAACTCACCTACAGTCAAAATGTGTAACTGATTTCACACATTTGCTTCTTCATGGAATTTACATGGAATTCACTTGTTTTTGGTGTTTTTCTACATCTAACCTGGCTGCAGTTGCAGTTCCATAGCCAATGCTGTTCTGACTTGTACCACTATCCCTTCTGTCATTTGCTTTATGTGATTTCCATCCTTGTTTCAATACATTAGCAGGACTCTAAGCAAGCCATCAGTAAAGAGAAGGTAACCATATTTTATCCAGAATGTTACACCTGATTGATTGAACAAGCCGGCTGCAAACAACACAATACCAATGAACAAGTTCTTGCACTCACATCGTACATCGAATCAGGCATTGAACTCAAAAAGAGATCCTGAGCAATTTTCATCAATTTATCCACTGCATATGACACCATTTGGAACCAAGGCTTAATGTTAATACTAGCCCAAACCATCCCATGTGAAAAGATCCTATGTCTCCTCCACAGAATAACCCGTTCTTTCTTCACCTGTGTAGGAAGAGTCACCAGTCACATTATGAAATTCCACAATGGCATCCCCCAAGGGTCAGTTCTGGCTCTAACCTTGTTCAATCTGTACCTCAGTGACTTCCCCAAAACCAAATCCACTAAATTTGGATACACTATTGACATGGCCATAGCCTTCCAATCAAACAATATTAAATCCATTGAAATAAAAACCTTATCTAATATGTTTGTATATTAACTCCCTATCCAATTACTTCTCAAAACGATACCTAAAAATGAATGTCAACAAAACAATAACCTCCATATTTCATCTGGACAACCGATTAACCAGGCTTAAATTTAATATTAAAATCTAAATGACCACACCCAAAGGATTTAGGAGTCACACTGTATCAAACTCTCTCATACAAAATCCATCTTCAAAACGTTGCAAAGAAACTAAAATCTAGAATGGCCATGACCAAGAAGATAGCAGGAATCAAATGGAGTGCTAACCAGTCAGTCCAACAAACATCTAGCCGAGCACTATTTTTCTCGGTCACTGAATATTGCGCATCCCATAGTGATGTCATCTGGAGCTAAACCCCTGGTAGGGTCAGCCAAGAAGGTGAGTTCAAGTGGGAGATTCCAGACAAAGAGCGATCCAACCAAGACCTCAACAGTGGCAGAAGATGATATCACATCACACCAGCAGTGAAGGCAGAGTACCAGGTTCTAGGGTCCAGGTGGTATTGGAGCGGCTGTAGGATATTCTCAAGAGGAAGGATGAAAAGCCAGAGGTCATGGTGCAATGACAGGCAGAAAAGATCCTACACAAAGAGTATATAGAGTTAGGATAGAGGCCGAAGAGAAGGACCTCCAAGGTGGTAATTTCTAGAATACTCCCAGTGTCACGGGTTAGAGCAGGTAGGAATGGGGTGATAGCATAGATGAGTGAGTGGCTGAGATGATGCATTGGACAGGGTTTCAAGTTTCTTGGATCATTGGAACTTTTTCTGGGGAAGGGATGATCTATAAAAGAGAGATGGGTTGCACTTGAACTGGAGGGGAATTAATATCCTGGCTGGGAGGTTTGCTAATGCCACTCAGGAGAGCTTAAACTAGTTTTGCATGGGTCTGGGAACTGGAGCACCAGGTCAGAGAGAAGGTTCAGAAAATCCAATTAGAAAAATGTGAAAAGCACCTGCCACACGAAACAACAACAACAGGGCATCAAATTTAAAGCATTTACCTACCATTACTCTTGCAAAATTGGCTCACCTGCTATAATATTTTGCAGAAATATTGCTTTTAATGTAAATTAGTGGCTTAATGTACATTTAAATATAGAAATATAGAAAACCTACGGCACAATACAGGCCCTTCAGCCCACAAAGTTGTGCCGACCATGTCCCTACCTCAGAAATTACTAGGCTGACCTATAGCGCTCTACTTTATTAAAGCCTCTGTCTGAAAGCCTCTTAAAACACCTTATCATATCCACTTCCACCGCCGTTGCCGGCAGCTCATTCCATGCACTAACCACTCTCAGAGTTAAAAACTTACCCCTGACATCTCCTCTGTATCTACTCCCCAGCACCTTAAACCTATGTCCTCTTGTGGCAACCATTTCAGCCCTGGGAAAAAGCCTCCGACTTTCCACATGATCAATGCTTCTCATCATCTTATACACCTCTATCAGGTCACCTCTCATCCTCTATCACTCCAAGGAGAAAAGGCCGAGTTCACTCAACCTATTCTCATAAGGCATGATCCTCAATGCAGGCAACATCCTTGTTAATCTCCTCTGCACCCTCTCTATGGCTTCCACATCCTTCCTGTAGTGAGGCGACCAGAACTGAGCAGAGTACTCCAAGTGGGGTCTGACCAGGGTCCTATATAGCTGCAACATTACCTCTCAGCTCCTAAGTTCAATTCCACAATTGATGAAGGCCAATATCATGCGCCTTCTTAACCACAGAGTAAACATGCGCAGATGCTTTGAGCTTCCTATGGACTCGGACCCCAAGATCCCTATGATCTTCCACACTGCCAAGAGTCTTACCATTAATACTATATTCTACCATCATATTTGACCTACCAAACTGAACCACTTCACACTTTCCTGGGTTGAACTCCATCTGCCACTTCTCAGTTCAGTTTTGCATATTATCAATATCCCGCTGCAAACTCTGACAGCCCTCCACAACACCCCCAACCTTTGTGTCATCTGCAAACTTACTAACCCATCCCTCCACTTCCTCATCCAGGTCATTTATAAAAATCACAAAGAGTAAGGGTCCCAGAACAGATTCCTGAGGCACTCCACTGGTGACCAACCTCCATGCAGAATATGACCCGTCTACAACCACACTTTGCCTTCTGTGGGCAAGCCAGTTCTGGATCCACAAAGCAATGTCCCCTTGGATCCCATGCCTCCTTACTTTCTCTATAAGCCTTGCATGGGTTACCTTATCAAATGCCTTGCTGAAATCCACATACACTACATCTACTGCTCTTCCTTCATCAACGAGTTTAGTCACATCCTCAAAAAATTCAATCAGGCTCGTAAGGCACAACCTGCCCTTGACAAAGCCATGCTGATTATTCCTAATCATATTATACCTCTCCAAATATTCATAAATCCTGCCTCTCAGGATCTTCTCTATCAACTTACCAACCAATGAGGTAAGACACACTGGCCTATAATTTCCTGGGCTATCTCTACTCCCTTTTTTGAAGGGATGATGCAAAGATCACCGCCAGAGGCTCAGCAATCTCCTCCCTCGCCTCCCACAGTAGCCTGGGGTATATTTCATCCAGTCCCGGTGACTTATCCAACTTGATGCTTTCCAAAAGCTCCAGCACAGCCTCTTTCTTAATATCTACATGCTCAAGCTTTTCAGTCTGCTGCAAGTCATCACTACAATCACTAATATCTTTTTCCATAGTGAATACTGAAGTAAAGTATTCATTAAGTACCTCTGCTATTTCCTCCGGTTCCATACACACTTTCCCACTATCACACTTGATAGGTCCTATTCTCTGACGTCTTATCCTCTTGCTCTTTACATACTTGTAGAATGCTTTGGGGTTTTCCTTAATTCTGCCCACCAAGGCCTTCTCATGGCCCCTTCTGGCTCTCCTAATTTCCTTCTTAAGTTCCTTCCTAGTAGCCTTATAATCTTCTAGATCTCTAACATTACCTAGCTCTCTGAACCTTTTGTAAGCTTTTCTTTTACAAACAAGAGAAAATCCACAGATGCTGGAAATCCACACACAAAATGCTGGAGGAACTCAGCAGGCCAGGCAGCATGTATGGAAAAGACTTCAGTTGACATTTTGGGCTGAGATCCTTCAGCAGGACTGGACCTCCACCATCAATGTTGCCCTCTACTGCATCCCTTCCATTTCACGCATGTCTGCTCTCACCCCATCCTCACGTCATCCTACCAACAATAGGGTTCCTCTTGTCCCTTTCTTTGAAAAAAGAGGACACCTCCTTCATTCTAGAATGAAAAACCTCATCCTAAGAGCAGATGTGGCAGAGACGGAGGAGTTGAGAGAAGAGGATTGCATTTTTACAAGTATTATTGGAGAATATGAATATTATGGAGTATAAAACTTTATGGAGTATAAAACTTAATGCTAAAAACTATGGTGTGTTGGTATATGCTAGGGAGAGGTGGCTGGGAGCGGTCGCCAGCTGTGAAGTTGCTGTGTAACCAAAACTGTGTGAAATGCTAAAGGACAATGATGTGTCAATATATGCTAATCAGGTATCCAATTGAATGTAGAGACAATATGTGTTAATGAACAGTAACTCAGGGATCTTTGAACATGTCGGCTGTGTAACTAAAGCAATGTAGAGACAATATGTAGGGATATTTTGCTTTGAACATGTCTGCTGTGTAATTAAAACTATATAGTCGACTAGAACAAATAAGTCAATAGGTAAAAACAATAGTAACTGTGATATGCACCGCTTGGATATGTTAATGCAGCTAAACCAGGTTTGCTTTAAAAAGCGGCTGTATCCGAGAATCGGGAGGCATTCAGCGACTAGCTCAATGACTGTCTCAACTTTGATTTGCAAATTAAAGTTTAACCCTTCTTGAAGAATTTTCTGCGTCTCCTGGTCATTTGAAAAGCACAAAAAACCACGACAGTATCAGGGTGAGAAGTGTAGTCTAGGTAGCTGTGAGAGTCCGTGGATTTATAATAAACATCAGAGACAGAGACAGTGAGATTGAGAAAGGGGAGGGAGGTGTGGAAATGGACCAGGTAAATTTGAAGGCAGGGTGGAAGTTGGAGGCAAAGTTCATGAAGTAGACAAGTTCAGCGTGGGTGCAGGAAGCAGCACCAATGCAGTCATCGATGTAGCATAAGAAAAGTGCGGGAAGGTCACCGGAATAGGCTTTGAACATAAACTGTTCCACGTAGCTGACAAACAGGGAGGCATAGCTGGCACCCATGCGAGTGCCCATGTTTGCCACTTTCGTTTGAAGGAAGTGGGAGGAGCCAAATGAAAAATTATTCAGAGTGAGGACAAGTTCTGCTAGGTGGGGGAGAGTGGTGGTGGAGGGGAACTGGTTGGGTCTGGTGTCCAGAAAAGAACAGAGAGCTTTGAGGCCTTCCTGATGGGGGATGGAGGTGTATGGGGACTGGACATCCATAGTAAAAATAAGATGATGGGGGCCAGGGAACCTGAAATCATTGAAAAGATCCAGAGCGTGTGAAGAGTCATGGATGTAGGTAGGAAGAGACTGAACCAGGGGGGATAAAACAGAATCGAGGTATGCAGATGTGAGTTCAGTGGGGCAGGAACAAGCTGAAACAATGGGTCTACCTGGACAATTGGGTGTGTGGTTCTCGGATGGGATGTAGAAATGGGAGGTGCAGGGTGTGGGAACTATGAGGTTGGTGGCAGTGGATGGGAGATCCCCAGAGTCAATAAGGTTGGTGATGGTGTGGGAAACATTCTGTTTGGCAGGCTCATGCCACAGTGTGCAATGGTATAGCAACAGCAGGGTGCTATACCATTAAAGCAATAATAAGCTACTTTAATAGAATACCAGATTTTATTTTATTTTCATTTAGAGATGTAGCACAGTGAAAGGTTCTTTCAGCCCAATGTGCCTGTGCTGCCCAGGTACAGCCATGTGAGCAATGTACAGCTTGTTGTCACTGCAACAGGGTTACGCTGACTGCTGTGCTACTCGCCACCCATTCCATAAGAGCAGCTGCGTTTTTGCAATTTAAACTCACTGCAATTCAAGTTTAAGTTCAAATCTAATTATCACTCGACCGTATATGGATACTCATGAATAGAGCCAAACAAAGCAACTTTCCTCTGGGGTCAAGGTGCAAAACACGTACCGGCGGACATAGACGGCACAAGGCACATAAAGTACATATAAGACGGCATTAACCATACAGTCACACAAAGAACAATGGATTCTGGTTAATGGGGCCATTGGTTAATTGGGGCAGTTGCTTACTTGAGACAGCTCTTAAAGAACAAAAACAAATTGATAAAATTGCTGGGATTCCCTTTGTTTATTTGGGACACTATGTTGCTCAATTGGGCAGGAGATGTGAACAGGTTCAAACTAGGGTCAGTCGTACACACTTGTTTGGCCTTTAGATGCTACACTGTGCTTAGAAAGAACTGCTGTGTGTTGGTTTTAAAAACAGTGATTTTTGTCACACATAGTTGGCAAGAAATAAGCAGTAAGACAATTCAGAACTGCTTTGCATTCAGCTTGGAGATGCCAGAAACGGCCAAGAGTGAAAATGAAATGGTTTAACTACCACATCAAATTAGGAACTCTGATGAATTTGAAAGTATCTTATCGACAATCATCTTGAATGTTACAATGAAAATGAAGATTCAGAGGATGCAATTGTCGACAACATTGTATGAAGGCACAAGGTATCTGTCCTGGTTTGGTTCATTGCGTACACTGGATGAATTCCTCCGTCGATAACTAATGCACAGTTTTATAGTACTGTAGTATTACTGGTAGTGCTCTAATTGGTTCTGCATTTCTTTTAAATGCATAATTTCTTACTCAGTTTGTCTTTTTTATACCTTTTAACTATTTCCTTGAGACTTCAGCTAATCGGGACAGCCACTTAACTGGGCCAAAGTGTACTGGTCCTGATGTGTCCCAATGAACTGGAATCCATTGTACATAAAGCCCAAGTCCCTAAGTGACATGCCCTGTAAATTAATAGTGCATGACTGTTGTTGACAAGAACATGCAGTTCTTGATAGTCCACAGATGAACGGACACACGCACGCTCTCCAACTTTTCTTCCATTGAACGGACACTGGGGGGGGGGGGGCAGCAGTGATAGGAGGGGGAGGACCAGACCCCAATGCAGCATGAAAATTGACACACTCCCTCCAGTGTGCCTCCTCCTGGACTGCTGTAACAGGCAAGTCTGCGGCATGAGGTCTTGTCCTTGCTACAACAGAGGCCACACATCTCCCCTTTTGTCGGTCTCACCAATAAACAGTGAACCGGACTTGCAGTATTTTACATTACTATGACCAGCAGGGTCTTGTGATCGCAAGAAAAACATCCACGACAAGTACTTGCTATTAGACTACACACCACCTTCATGCATTCACTCCGATGTCTTTCTGCAGCAGAGAGCAACGCGGCTCATGCCAAGTAACTCAGTAACTGGCTTGCTACTTTCATCAGGTTTTCTAAAATTACAAGATTCAAGATTCAAGGCTGTACATGGCCTTTCTCCAGAACACAAGTGTAAAGGAGAACAAAATGGTGTGATCGAATCCAATGCAGCATAAGAACACAATATGAACATAATAAGAAAACACAACTACGATGACCCTAGAGAGCAGCTTCTTTGAGCTCATCTGCAGAAACAGCTTAATTTCTACCTATAATGTCTCTTTTTTCCCTTTTCAAGGCTGATGGCTTCTGTCTGTGCTCTTGACCTGCAGCTGCATTCAAACTGTGATTCTTTACAGTGATGGTTCCTACTCGCAGGGCTCACCGACAGGTTGTTTTTCACTATCCCGAGGGCACAGCCCAGAAGACAAGTGTGGCTTCAGTGTTCCCAGGGTTTGTGGCCCTGGGGACGATCCATTTCTATGCCAGTGCTGCCGACTGAAGCATCGTGGGAGAAATGGAATATCGGGAAGAGCGGATCAGCTGACGAAGGTCCCTGTACTTGGTGAACCATTCACTTTCTCTCACTGGTGGGGGGGGGGGGGGGGAGCTTGCTGCCAATTCTTAAGACAGAGAACTTGAAAATAGTGACGCAGCAGACTTTAACACTGTTTTGTTTTTGCTGGCCTCCCCTCTTGCTGTTTGACTCCTTTCTACCCTTTTATTAGAGAGAGTGGCATGTCGAATTGTCGGGTGAACAACTAGTTTTGTTATATCGTAGATCATGTTCTCTCTTGAGGGCTTTGCTGTTGCTCGTTTGGTGGGTGGTTGGTACTGATGCTTTCTTGCTGAAATAACTTGGTGAGGGGGGGATTGATGCTTTGCTGCTGCTTGTGCGTAGGAGGGAGAGGGGCTATGGGGTTCTAAACATTCATTCATTCTGTTTTCATGGACGTCCGTGAAGAGCAAGAACATCAGGTTGTATATTGCATACATTCTTTGATATTAAATGGGATCATTGAACTATTGAATATAAATGTAAAAGCAAGATTGATAAGGAGGCGTGGCATAAAGGAAATTAGAACAAATCCTTGTTGAACTGGCACAGTTAAAGCTTTGTCTATTTTATCAATCAGTTCTCTACCATTGAATTCTACCATAGCAATGTTGATGAATGTCTATTCCATTGGATAATTATACAAAACAGAAAATAGTGATAAGTGATAGATAAACACAATTATTAAACCCAATCTGGGGAAGCATGCCTTCTTAGCAAGGTTGAAGTCAGTGTTGGACATTCCAACCATTTGCAGCCTCTAGCTAAATATTTTGTCTTAATTTCAACATTATTCAGGAGGGGGAAGATGGTGATGGAGGCTAGTTTAAGTAGCATGGTGAGATTCAGGTAAACATTTATGTATGGTATTGTTGTGATGATTAACCTGGGTGTTAAAATAAACAGAGGACATACTTGCTTCAGCAAAAAGCCCAAACATCACTTCATGGTGTAGTTACTGGCAGAGAGAGCAGAGTTTACCAACTTTGGCTCAAGAAGCTTCAGTGAGGAGGCACAGTTGAGTAGCAGGTAAAGCTTTTGTAGTGGTTGAATAAAAAAAATCACCAAACTACAACTAATTAAATAAAATAGGGATGATGGACCCCATTGTGGTTCCTGGTGACCACATCTGCAGCAAGTGTTGGCTGCTGGAGGAAGTCAGGTTCAAAGTTGATGACCTGGAATCTGAGCTTCAAACACTGTGGCACATCAGGGAGGGGGAGACCTTTGTAGTTGGGAAAATGCTTGAAGCAACCACTAAAGAGGAAATAGCAAGACTTCTCGAAAGAAATGGACTCATCAGGCAGATGCAGCATGGATTCAGCAAAGACAGGTCCTGTTTGACAAAGTTAATGGAGTTCTTTGAGGAGAAAGCAAATGCTGTTGATAGAGGGGAACAGATGGAGGTTATTTACTTGGATTTCCAGAAGGCATTCAATAAGATGCCACATAAAAGACTTATCCATAAGATAAGGATGCATAGAATTGGGGGTAATGTATTAGCATGGATAGAGGGCTGGTTAACCAATAGAAAGCAGACATGATTGTTCCTCTGGTTTGCAATCAGTGGTGAGTGGTGTGTCACAGGAGTTGGTGCAACTGTTCATGATATACATTAATGATCTGCAAGATGGGACCAAGTGTAGTGTATCTAAGTTTGCTGATAACTCTAAATTGAATAGAAAAGCAAATTGGGCAGAGGATACGGAGAGTCTGCAGAGAGATATAGATAGGTTGAGTGAGTGGGCAGATAGAGTATAATGACGGCAAATGCAAGGTCATCCATTTTGGAAGGAAAAATGGAAGATCAGATTATTATTTAAATGGTAAAAGATTGTAGTATGCTACTGTGCAGAGGGATTTGGGATGCTGCAGGCAAATGGAACGTAGGCCTTCATTGTTAGAGGGATTGAATTTAAGAGCGGGGAGGTTATGCTGCAACTGTACAGAGTACTGGTGAGACCGCACCTGCAGTACTGGAAGCAGTTCTGGTCTCCTCATGAGGAAGGATATACTGGCTTTGGAGGCAGTGCAGAGGAGGTTCACCAGGTTGATTCCAGAGATGAGGGGATTAGACTATGAGGAGAGATTGAGTCACCTGGGACTATACTAGCTGGAATTCAGAAAAATGAGAGGAGATCTTATAGAAACATATAAAATTATGGAAGAGATAGATAAGATAGAGACAGGAAAGTTGTTTCCACTGGTAGGTGAGACTAGAGCTAGGGGATATAGCCTCAAGATTCATGGGAGTAGATTTAGGGTGGAGATGAGGAGGAACTGCTTTTCCCAAAGATTGGTGAATCTATGGAATTCTCTGCCCAATGAAGCAGTGGAGGCTACCTCAATAAATATTTTTAAGACAAGGTTAGATAGATTTTTGCATAGTAGGGGAATTAAGAGTTATGGGGAAAAGGTAGGAAGCTGGAGATGACTTCATGGCCAAATCAGCCATGATCTTATTGAATGGTGGAGCAGGGTCAATGGGCAAGATGGCCTATTCCTGATCCTATTTCTTATGCCTTTATGTTCTAACCAAAATGCCCCAAAGGCCTTTCGTGGGAATATGGAGAAAATATAAAAGGGAAAAAATGTAAGATGAGTGTGAATGAGGGAGGCACTGTTTCACAGTGGTCAGTGCAATGCTTTACAATGCCAGCATTTGTGGTTCAATTCCTGCTGCCGTCTGTCTATAAGGAGTTGTATGTCCGCCATTTTCTTTTTCCTTGTCAATACCTATCCAGGGTTATTTTCCAGTGGTTTAATATCTACTCTTATCTCTCTTTCACTGATTATATATCTGAAAAGACATTTGGTATCATTTTTGATATTATTGGTCAATTTACCTTCATATTTTATCTCCCCCATAGATTTTTTAGTTGCCTTCTGTTCATTTATTATATTTCCCAATCCTCTAACTTCCCACTAATTTTTGCTCTACTGTATGCCCTCTCTTTTGCTTTTATGTTGGCTTTGACTTCCCTTGTCAGCCACAATTGTGCCATCCTGTCTTTAGAATACTTTCTCTTCTTTGGGATGTATCGAACCTGTGCCTTCCAAATTGTTGCCTTTGCTGCTCTACTGTCATCCCTGCTAGTGTTCCCTTCCAACCAACTATGGCAGCTCCTCTCTCATGCCTCTCTAATTCCCTTTTCTCATTGTTATACTGATATATCTGATTTTAGCATCTCCATCTCAAATTGGAGGGTGAATTCTATCATATAATAATTACTCTTTCCTAAGGGTTTCTTTACCTTAAGCTCCCTAATCATATCTGGTTTGTTACACAACTGCCAGTACAGAATTTCTGATCCCCTAGTGGGCTTATATTGGAGAGATGTTGTTGTCTCTTAAAAGGGTAGAACCACCTATCTTTGTTAGCTCCATTCCTATTAATAAGTTTGGAATGCATTGACATGATTATGTTTTAAGAGAAGCTAAGGTTGTACTGCATGTTAGCAACAACTTGCTGTATGATTTATCTGATGGTACCCAAATTTTTCATTTTAGATCTAACAACCATCGTTGGATATTGATTTTCATTCAAAGCAGGTTCCTGACCAGAATGGCAGAATATGCGTCAATTAGAACTCCACTGGAATTCCAAGACAGCTGTACACCAGAAATGACCCTTCGGTCAGTTTAGGTCTCAACACATTTAAACAGAGTTCATGGCCATTTTGGGATGAGAAATTAATACAGCCAGTCAGGATGCTCTCAATTGTGCCCCTGTAGAAAGCTCCATACCAAACTTCCTCAACCATCTGAGGTGAAAGAGGCACTGTTGTGCCTTTTTCACCACACAGCTGGTGTGCACAGCTCACATGAGATCCTTAGTGATGTGGATACCAAGGAATTTAAAGCTGTTCACTCTCTCAACCCCAGCCATTGATGTCAATAGGGATTATCCCATCTCCATTCCTCCTGTAATCCACAACCATCTTCTTTGTTATTGCGACATTGAGGGAAAGGTTGTTTTCTTGACACCACTGTGACAGAGAGATGACTCTTTGAACAGTTGTGTTCCCAGTAATAGCAACAGAATTAAATCATTATCTGAGTTTTACAGCTTATGAGCTAACATGTCTTAATTCACGTTCCAGTGTTGAAAAGACCAAGTACAAAGGTTATTATTCTTTGTATATTGAGGACCCAAGATATCAAAGCCCTTATAAAGCAGACACATTGTAAATATCACCTGGCCTTCTTTGCCATAAAAATGATATGGTTATAAAAAGAGACTTTGTCCTTTTAAATGACTGTAAACATCGATAATGTTACACAATGAAAACCTCCATAAATAGGATCATGATACAGTTCCTAATTATGTTCTTGACAGATAAGTTGTTATATTTCCACTAAACAACTCTGATATAATATGAAGTGACAAAGGTGTCAAAATATTCTAAGTAAATTAATTAGTCTGTGGATATATATGTTCTACTTGTGGAAATGGTGGATGATATTTCAGAAAGTACATAATGGAATGAAATATGATACTATAGGGAAGTATGGAAACAAGGATGTTAATTTTAATACGAAGGGATCCTTTCCTGTGAGCAAGAAGGGAGTGATGGAGGGACGGGAGCCATTGTTGTTTCAGACAACCATGTGTCCAATGAGCTGAAGTTCACTACAGTACAGTGCACGTTTATCTTCAGTAAAATGTAGCAGTGGAAATGTGGAATCACAAGCTAACAAACACATGAAAAATAATTTTGGCAGAAAAGGAGCCAAGGCTGGGGTATTTACTCATCCTTCATGAATGATGATTTGAAAATAAACAATATTTGCCAACAGTTGAAAGTAGGTGTAACTGAGAAACAGATTATTAACATCCACTATCTATGAATGGCACATTATGCCTGTTTAAAGATGATTCCATCTCTTGGAATTTGAAAACATTCTCCAGAATGATAAACCCTTAAGAAAAGAAATGCTTGGCTCTGAAGAACTGAAATTCCCTTTAGGAAGATTAGTAAAATTATCAAACTGATCAAGAATGGCTACCACTAAGAGCCAGGGATGAAAAAAAACCTCTTAAGACTGTACGTTGCACTCCCTCTCTGCCAATCACTTCCACTGAATCCTCTGCAAAATGAAAACAACTTGTTTAGTTTGACAAAGTTTTAAAAACCACAGAAGTGAACTAAAAAAAGAAAATGTGGAAATAATTTTTCAGGGTGATCCAGAGCTGAAAATGTGCT
Organism: Hemitrygon akajei; assembly: GCF_048418815.1. Taxonomy (NCBI): domain Eukaryota; kingdom Metazoa; phylum Chordata; class Chondrichthyes; order Myliobatiformes; family Dasyatidae; genus Hemitrygon; species Hemitrygon akajei. The sequence continues at coordinate 2,288,463 of NC_133146.1, forward strand.
ACATTGTTAACATCTTAATATGTACTAAGCCCTGAGGACAAGGGCTGTTGATTCCTGATAGGGGAAAGAAAGGGTTTGTTTTGTTGTTGTGTCTGCCTTGCTGTAAGTTGTCTACGTGCTGTTTTTAGTGCTGGAAGTGTGACCACACTTGTGGGCTGCCCTCACATTGTATTGTCTGTTAACATAAACCAGACACTTTGATGTACATGTAACTAATACGTCTAATCTAATCACAAATAGAGAAGGAGGGGAGGAAAGAACAAACACAAGTATCTGTGATGGCTGGTTGGCAGATTTTAAATAAAAACAAAAGTGATGGTTGTGCTGAGCAAACAAATAGAAACTGTGAGGAAGCATGGAAATGGAGACGGTAAAATCATTGCCAAATTTATATCTGGAAACGAGAGGCTTCGTTTAGGATTCAAAGTTGTTGAGCTCAATAGATTGGAAATCTATTAAAGTTGGGGTGCTGCTCCCTGAGCTTTCGTTGTATCAACTTACTGATGTCACAGTCATGTATTTCTGAAAATGGTACCAGCCTGATGAGTCATTCCTCTTATTTTTAAGCTGTGGTGACATTCTCCTACATTAAATCTGGGCAACAGTGGTGTTGGCAATAGCTGTAGTCATACTTTCTTTAAGGATGCAATGTGTTTCTGAGGCTGTGAGTTCAAATCTGAGCAGGGCAAACTGAGACACAGAATTCACAAAAAGGGAACTACTGGAGGAATTCAGTGGGACAGACGGAATTTGTGGATGGAAATGGACAGTCAATGTTTCAAATCTTGACCTTTTATCTAGATCCTTTCTCCACAGATACTGCCTGACCTGTTGAATTCATGCAGCAGCTCATTTTTCCTTTGTTCCAGATTCCAACTTCTTCAGTCTCCTGCGTCAACATAAATCAAGCTTGATAGGTTTCAATAAGATTGCCCCCCCCCCATTCTTTTAAACTCCAGTGAGTACAGGCCCAGAGCCTTCATACATCAATCCTTTCATTCCTGGAATCATTCTCATGAACCTGCTCTGGACCCTCTCCAATGCCAGCATGTCCTTTCTGCGATGCGGGGCTCAAAACTTCTTGTTAACAGCACAGTAATGATTCTCAGCAAAGCAAATGGTATCAACAAGTAGGAACCAAATGAATCTACCTTTGATCCAGGAGGTGGTGAAGAGAATCCATGACTTAGTGGGGGATACGTCCTCAAATGAGATTGACTGTTATCTAATGGGAAGTCTGTAAGATAAAAGACACAGTGATAACAAGATACAGCTCAGAAGTACACAGCTATTCTGCATCATGAACAATAAGGGACCATTTCTCACTCCATGATTTAATTCAACCAGTGTGAATTTAGCTGTAGCATTGAATCATGTGGCTAATATCCCACAGTTTGAGTCCCAACTCTCTCTCCCTCATCCAGAGCTGAGCCCAACAGAAGCTAATCCCGACACTACAGAAATGGGGGGAGGAAAATGATTGGAGCCATACTGACATATTACAAGAAACCTATCCAACAATACAAGCCTGTTCCTGTCAATCTAATATATTTTAATGGTTCTTATGAATACATCCCCACAAAATCTACAAAACAATAATTCTACTTGTGTGTAATTTATGAACTTCCTGGTTAACTCAGTGAAGGTGATTTTGTTTCAATGAAATATCTAATAATTCCATTGAATCTACTTGTATAGAGAAAAGTCCTACAGTCATAGAGCACTACAGCATAGAAACAGGCTCTTCTGCCCATCTAGCTTTAGGTGAGCTATTATTCTGCCTGATCCGATCGACCTGCACTGGAACCTAGCCCTCCATACCTTCTCACCTCCATAGATTCATGATTGGTCAGGGCACGAAGCATGAAGGGATATGGGGAGAGGGCAGGAGATTGGAGCTGAGAGGAAAATTGGCGGAGCAGACTCAATGGGCCAAATGGCCTAATTCTGCTCCTATATCTTATGGTCTTATATCTCTCCTATCCAAACATATCTTAAATGTTGAAATCAAACCAGTATTCATGATTTCCACTGGCAGCTCATTGTACCTTCTCACCATCCTTTGAGTGAAGAAATTTCACTCACCTTCCCCTTAAATCCCTTTTCATCCTTAACCATGACCTCTAGTTCCAGTTGACCAAACCTCAGTGGAAAAGTCTGCTCACGTTTACCCTGTCTATACTCCTCATAATTTTGTATATGTCTATCAAATCTTCCCTCATTCTACACAGTTAACAAAGAAGTTTTTCCGTAACTTTTGACCATTGGGCTCTCTTCCAGGGAAGGTGGGACCTGTACAGAAGGAACAGTTTGCACCTGAACTTGAGGGAGACTAATATCCTAATGGTTCTTATGAATACATCCCCACCAAATCTACAAAACAATAATTCTACTTGCATCTAATTTATTAATGCTGCACAATGGGGTTTAAACTAGGGTTGCAGGGGGATGGGAACCAGAGTGTCAGAACAGTTAGTGGAGAGGTTATGGAGGCAGATGTTGGTAAGACCTCAGAGAGAGGCAGGAATCAAATAATTGAGCATAGTGTGACTAGTGTCCTGAGCTGTGGATGAACTTCTGGGCATGGATCAACACCTGGAATTATGATGTTGTAGCTGTTAGTGAGCCTTTGATGCAGGAGGGGCAGGAGGGGCAGGACTGGCAGCTCAATATTCCAGGGTTCCATTATTTTAGATGTGGCAAAGCCAGAGGGATTGAAGGAGGAGGGGTAGTGTCACTAGTCAGGGAAAATGTCATAGCGGTGCTCCATTAGGACAGACTGGAGAACTCAACTAGTGAGGCGTTATGGATGAAACTGAGAAATAAGAAAGCATGACCACATCAATGGGGCTATATTGCAGACCACCCAACAGTCTGCGGGATTTAGAGGAACAAGAGATTGCAGGCGGCTACAAGAAACATAAGATTGTTATAGTAGATAATTTTAACTTTCCACATATTGACTGGAAATTTCATATTGTAAAAGGACGAGATGGGATAGAGTTTGAAAGAAACGTTTTCAGAAAGTTTCCTTCATCAGTACATAGAAGTCCCAATGAAGGAGGGCACAATACTGGATCTGCTATTGGGGTATGAGACAAGGTGGGTGACAAAAGTCTGTGTACAGGAACACTTTGCATCCAGTGACCACAATGCCATTAGTTTCAAAGTAAATATGCAAGAAAATCGGTCTGGTCACCAGGCTGTTTTCTGGTGAAGATGTACTTAGAAAGTGGGAGGTCTTCAAAGATAATTTAGAGAGTATAAAGCTTGTATGTGCCTGTCAGAATAAATGGTAAAGATAATAAGTGAAGGGAACATTGGTTTTCAAGAGACATTGTGGCCCTGGTTAAGAGAAAAAAGAAACTGCATAGTACAAGAAGTGCAAGAGAACACTTCAGAAAGATATCAGGAAATCTAAATGAAGGCATGAAATTGCTCTAGCAAACAAAGTGAAGGAGAATCCCAAAGGATTTTACAGATATTTTAAGAGCAAAAGGATTGCAAGGGACAAAATAGGTCCTCTGGAAGACCAGAATGGTATAGATGTCTATAGAAGTGAGGCAAAGCAGCAGCAACTTCATGCACCCTGTACAGATTACAGAAGAGTAGGTGTTTGCCACCCTGAGGGAAATCAGGGTGGATAAATTCCCAGGGCCTGACAAGGTGTTCCCTCAGGCACTACAGAACACAACTGCAGAAATTTCTGGGGCCCTAGCAGAGATATTTAAAACATTCTCAACAACCAGATAGGTACCAGATGATTAGAGGATAGTCAACGTTGTTCCGCTGTTTAAAAAAGGCTCTAAACAGAAACCAGGAAATTCGAGGCCAGTGAGTCTGACATCAGTTGTGGGGAAGTTCTAGGAAGGCATTCTAAGGACCAGATATATAAGTATTTGGAAAGACATGGATTGATTATGGATAGTCAGCATGGCCTCATGCGTGGTAGGTCGTAGCTTTTCGAGGAAGTTACGAGGAATTTTAGAGGAAATTTGGAGTATTGTTGCAGTTTTGGTCACCCATCTACAGGAAAGATGTAAATAAGGTTGAAAGAGTACAGAGAAAATTTGCAAGGATGTTGCCGGTTCTGGAAGGACCTGAGTTATAAAGAAAGATTGAATAGGTTAGGACTGTATTCTTTAGAACATAGAAGACTGAGAGGAGATCTGACTGAGATTACAAAATTATGAGGGGTATAGATAGGTTTTTTCCACTGAGGTTGGGTGGGACTACAACCAGAGGTCATGACTGAAGAGTGAAAAGTGAGAAGTTTAAGGGGAACATGAGGGGAAACTTCTTCACTCAAAGGGTTGTGGAATGAACAGCCAGCACAAGTAGTGTTTGCGAGCTCAATTTCAATGTTTAAGAGAAGTTTTGCTAGGTACATAGATAGTAGAAATACGGAGGGATATGGTCCTGGTGCAGGTTGACGGGAGTAGGCAATTTAAATGGTTTTGACATAGACTAGATGAGCCAAAAGGCCTGTTTCTGTGCTGTAGTTCTCTGACACTAACATTTTCCTGAAAAAAAATTATTAATAACTTTTATTCAAACTGTATTTGGTACAAACCAACAAGGTGTAAATAATGTAATGTACACTGTAAACACCATTTAACTTGCATTATGCACAACTTATAGTTTTTCCATTACCCAAGGAGAACATATACATATAAAATTCCAGAGTCATTACCGGAAGGAGTCAAAATTGTACTGGTTCCACACGAGTTGACACCTCCATTTGTCGATCTTGTAAAGTTATTTGACCCAATTCCTGAACTAGGAATAAAATCAGAATGTATGATAAAAGATTGGAAGAACATCAGAGACTGAAAGGTCGAAAAAGCATGATAACCTCATCACCAACACACCTAATCACGAAGCTGTATAAACCTTTGGTTTCCCACTCTGTAGTTACAGTTACAATTGTTTGATAACAGAATGCTATTTCAAAAGTGCATCATTGGAATGGTGGGGCAGATTCAACTGGCCAAATGGTTTAATTCTGCTCCTATGGTTGTATGACTCTAGGGTGCTTGGGGCATTTAAAATGGACAGAAAAGTATTAGCTGAATGCAAGCCTCTTTTAACAGGTGATTTACTTCTGATTTTCAAGAACTTCTGTAATTTATAAAACAAAAATGGTTTATGTCCATTAATTTTGAATAATGTGTAATGCACTGGGTAAGATTTATACTGCTATGCTATGAGATATTTTTATTTTAGCAGTTCTCTGTGAAAATGGCATGTCCTACTAGTATGAATGTTTGGCTTTGGCTAAAGATAGGGAGCCTACACGTACAAACACACATTCAAGATAAGGAGCCATATTGTTCAACTTGGGAATGTGGTGGCAACCAATCTGTCATGAGCCCTACAGCTTGCATAGGGCATTGAGTTTCTAGGGCTTTTGAGCATCTGCTTTTACTAAACAATATCTTAAGCAGAGTTGATAAACCTTGGTGTTTTCAGTTTGATTTTGTCCATTTCATTGTGGCTGGCACATGTTTCCTGCATTCTGTGACTATTTAAAGAGGACTCTCATTTAGTGCCTTGGTGGGGTCATTGTGTCAGACAGAATGTATTGTCTTGTGGTGTCGCTTAGTTGCTCCTCTAAGGCTCTGTTGATATTCCAAAATCTAACCTCTTGTTGCCCTCTCTTCCTGGGGATCCTGCTGTTCCTCTGCACCTGGGTCCGGTCTTTCTAGAGTGCTGCATGACAGAGTGATCCCACTTACCTATGGAACCAGTGGAGCTTCTCCACTCTATGTTCGAGATTTTTTTCTCTGGATCAACAAGGTTTGTAACATCTCCCATGCTCCCGAACTGCTTCTGAGTCAAATGCTATGTTTCCAAGTTACGTGCAATGTTTCCAACATGTATGCTGCTTCCAAGTCGTATCTATGTTTCCAAGTTATATGGAATATACCAAGTTATTTGCTATGTTTCCAAGCTATATACTATGCTTCTGAGTCAAATGCTATGTTTCCAAGTTATATGCTATGTTTCTCAGTTCTGTGCTATGTTTCAAAGTTATATGCTATATTTCTAAGCTATATGATCTGTTTCAGATTTTCCAGTGCTGCCTCGAGCTCCAGCTCTGCCTTGTGTTTTTTTCAGACCTGCCTTGGGACTATTGGAGCTGTTCTAGATTTTCCAGCATTGCCCCAAGCTCCAGGTCTGCCTTGTGTTTTTTGGAGCTGCCTCGAGAGCTCTTTGGGTTGTCAGGTACCAGCCTTGGGAAGGAGGCACTGTCATGCCATAGAGCGTTGAGCTTCTAGAGTTTTTCAGCACCTATTTTTACTACTCAACATCTTCGTTGCAGTTGATAAGCCCTGGTGTTTTCGATTTAATCTTCTTAAATTAATTGTGGTTGGAACATGTTTCCTGCATTCTATATTTAAAAAAAGGACTCTCTTTAGGTGCCTTAGTGGAGTCATTGTGTCAGAGAGGGTGAATTGTCTCGTGGTGTCACTCAGTCACTCCTCCGAGGCTCTGTTGGTAATCTGGCGTTTAACCTCTTGTTGCCCTCTCTTCCTGGAGATGCTGCCATTCCTCTGGACCTGGGTCCAGTCTTTTGAGAGTGCAACATGCCACATTTGGGGCAGTCTTTGTACGTGCTGCAACTTTCTGCCCAGTGGAACATCCGAGAGTGCTGGGTGGGAGAAGATTCCTGTTGGACAGTAGTCTGGTTTGAGGTTTTTTGACAGGAGCTGCGGATGGGGCACAAGGGAAGATGCTGCAGAATACCATTCGAAGGAAAATTGTGTTGTAAGAAGTGCCTGGTGCAGATGAATGGTTCCAAGGAGGATGAACCAATACACCTGAGCGAGTCAGTCCATTTGAGATGGTTTTTGAGGGAAATTCGGACTGTGACTGGTGTCTTTCACATAGTACGTGGGTTCAGTGCATGAGAAAAAGTGATACACCTAGCTACTCCAGACATTTATGTGTATATTGAACTGGTTTAACTGTAATGGGCCCTTTTATTGTTTTTTTCTTTTCCTATTAACTGTCTGATAAAGTTGAAAAGTTGGTAAATATCCTCTCTTTATAATTTTATGCAGGTGTACTATCTGTCATTTTTGGCAACCGATAATTGTATATGGGACAGTATTTACACAGCATTCAATGTTCCTTAATTGGAACATCCAAACTTGCTTGGTGGAACCCACCTATTGCTTATGAAAGGTGTCCTTTGCCCTGCTAAGTCACATGGCTGTCAGCAGAGTTCGCTAATGAGCCGAGTTTGTTTTGAAGCCCAGTGAGAGAGGTGCAAACAGTTTTTGCGTTACACCTGTGGAACAATTGCAAGCATGATCTACAAATGCAAAGTGGCTTGCTGTCCGTACCTCACAGAGATTTTGGCAGTGATGAACAATGATTTTGTAAAGTATGTTTGAATCTTGCTGATGGGAATAGTCAAGAAAGACTCACTGGTAAAATGTGACATTTAAAAGGGAATTTCCTCCTCCCCCTCCCACCACTACCCATTGGTTTTGGTATTCAGTAATACTTTAACTCCAGAAAATGCCAAAAAATTCCCCACCAAATGTGTTCTTCTCTTTAGGAAAGGGAAGGATAGCAGAAGAAAGTTAAACAGTAATTAGTGTATTAGAGTGAGGTCAGGCTCTGAGTTAGGAACAGCTGGCAAAAAATAAATTATGGAAATAGAAGGAAAACTTTTGTTTATAGCAAGAAGGAATAAAAGAACCTGTAAGAAAAAATGCCATTAGCTGCACATCGAAGAGTGTTTGAGGAATTAAATACATCATGTTCTGGTAACTCATGTGTCATCAGTGGAGATGGTTTAATGAAAGATTATTATTATCATGGAAAGGAATCTGACAATTATACCGTGTGGTCTGCGGGGAGTACAAAAACTCAAAGTGTCTCATCTAGGACACATGAAAGGAATTATTTGGAAGCTAATTGGGATGATCGCTTACCTTTCAGAGAAGATGGTGCAGTTCTGGATGTGGTGCTTTCCTTTCACATGATGTTCCCAATCCTGACAATGGAAAACAGCAGCAAACACATCAGATCAAGCATTGGATTGGCTTTTTAGCCCTTACACTGTCTGGGACCTAGTGACTAGAGCTTGTCTTGGACACTGTTTGCTATTTCAGTCGTACTAATGGGTGTAAGTCTACAGAACAAACATGAAACCCAGCTGTAGGTATCATTCCATTATCTTTGTGTTCTTTGCTGTACTTTTTAATTACCATCATTCACCCTGTGAACCTCCTGTCAGCAAGGAATTTTACAATGTGATATATATGACAATAAATAATCTGAATATGAATGCCAACTAGATGCAGGCTGCTTGTATTGCTATGGTAAAATTATTCTCTCGCGCACCAGGTATTCCTCAGAAGGAAAGGCAGCATCAATGTTGAGGAATGAACAGTCGACATTTCAAGCTGAGACCCTTCTTCAGGACATTTTCTCTTGCATTTTGTGTATGTGGTTCTGGATTTCCAGCATCTGCAAAATCTTTTGTGTTTATTCCTCTGAAGAGTTCAAGTTCTCAGCTGCAACCCAGGCAATGAATACAGTAACACTGAGGGATCTGGCGACAAGAGACAGCAGGTTTTGGAATCTGGAGCAACACACAAAGTACTGGAGGATCTCTACCAGGTCGTTTGTTGCTATTGAAGGATTTTGTTAAAAGCATAGAAACATAGAAAACCTACAGCACAATACAGGCCCTTCAGCCCACAAAGTTGTGCCAAACATGTCCTTGCCTTAGAAATTATCTAGGGTTACCCATAGCCCTCTATTTTTCTGAGCTCCGTGTACCTGTCCAGGAGTCTCTGAAAAGACCCTAACGTATTCGGCTCCACCACCATTGCCGGCAGCCCATTCCATGCACTCACCACTCTCCGCATAAAAAACTTACCGCTGACATCTCCTCTGTACCTACTTCCAAGCACCTTAAAACTCTGCCCTCTCATGCCAGCTATTTCAGCCCTGGGGAAAAAGCCTCTGATTATCCACACGATCAATGCCTCTCATTATCTTGTACACCTCTATCAGGTCACCTCTCAACCTCCGTTGCTCCAAGGAGAAAAGGCTGAGTTCACTCAACCTATTCCCATAAGGCATGCTCCCCAATCCAGGCAACATCCTTGTAAATCTCCTCTGCACCCTTTCTATAGTTTTCACATCCTTCCATGAGGTGACCAGAACTGAGCACAGTACTCCAAGCGATCTGGAGAAGACTTGGATAAGAAGCTGCTGCGGGAATTCTGGAGTTCCGCTGATCTGGAAATGGGAAGAAACTCACAACTCTCGCTCTGGTTTTGGGAGAGTTGAGCAGCAAGGTGTGAGGGGTCTTTAACGGTGGAGAAGAATAAGGAAAGAATACCAGCAGGTAACATTTCAAAGGTGGGAGCAAGCACATAAAACAAAATACTGCAGGTGTTGGAAGCTGAAATAAAGCATGAAGTGTTGGAAATACTTAATGGGTTTAATGACATTAGAAAGGAATTGAAGCAGGACAATGTATCATTAGATATTAACCTCTTCTTCCAAAGAAATGGAAGATTACTCAGAAGGAAATTTAACCCATAATAAGCAGTGTATTAAACTAATCAGACATGATCTGCTGGGAATGTTTCTGTTTCTGCAGTGTCATTCAGGCCACGTGAGGAAGACAAAGGGATTTTTCTACCCTCCATCTTTTGTCAAAACACATTTAGCCTTTTTGTTTGTAAATGTCTCTTTACTTTTTTATGAAAATGGAAAATAAATTCTCCTATTGATTTCTCATGTCTTTTACAAAACGAACTACTCTAAGTGACAATAAATTAAGGGTGTCAAGTTCACATCTCTACTCTTAATTCCACCTCTCTTTCCTGATATCCAAGTGCTATCTGAAGAATATTATCATTCTCTTGCCAGTTTGGATGGACATGGGGATCTCAGGGGATTTTCTGCAGAGTTGAGTGTGAGTTCTGCTGGTGGATCTGCTGGAACATTCACAGATATGGGTAACTGAAAGTACATTTCAACATAACCACATTCCAATAATCCCCTCTTCAAAGATTTAATATTCTTTGAAGATTAGCTTTATTTGTCACATGTTCATACAAAAATATAGTGATGTGCATTGTTTGCTTCAATTGAAATCAATGAAGATTGTGCTGGGGGGGCAGCCCTAAAGTTCTAGCACTAACTTAGCATGTCCACATCTCACTAACCCTAACCACACGTCCAGCACTAACTTAGAATGTCCACATCTCACTAACCCTAACCACATGTCCAGCACTAACTTAGAATGTCCACATCTCACTAACCCTAACCACACGTCCAGTACTAACTTAGAATGTCCACATCTCACTAACCCTAACCCTAACCACACGTCCATCACTAACTTAGAATGTCCACATCTCACTAAACCTAACCCTAACCACACATCCAGCACTAACTTAGCATGTCCGTATCTCACTAACCCTAACTCTAACCACACGTCCGTCACTAACTTAGAATGTCCACATCTCACTAACCCTAACCACACGTCCGTCACTAACTTAGAATGTCCACATCTCACTAACCCTAACCACACGTCCAGCACTAACTTAGAATGTCCACATCTCACTAACCCTAACCCTAACCACACATCCAGCACTAACTTAGCATGTCCACATCTCACTAACCCTAACACTAACACTAACCACACATCCAGCACTAACTTAACATGTCCGTATCTCACTAACCCTAACCACACATCCAGCACTAACTTAGAATGTCCACATCTCACTAACCCTAACACTAACCACACATCCAGCACTAACTTAGCATGTCCACATCTCACTAATCCTAACCACACGTCCAGCACTAACTTAGAATGTCCACATCTCACTAACCCTAATCACACGTCCAGCACTAACTTAGAATGTCCACATCTCACTAACCCTAACACTAACCACACATCCAGCACTAACTTAGCATGTCCACATCTCACTAATCCTAACCACACGTCCAGCACTAACTTAGAATGTCCACATCTCACTAACCCTAATCACACGTCCAGCACTAACTTAGAATGTCCACATCTCACTAACCCTAACCACACATCCAGCACTACCTTAGAATGTCCACATCTCACTAACCCTAACACTAACCACACATCCAGCACTAACTTAGCATGTCCACATCTCACTAATCCTAATCACACGTCCAGCACTAACTTAGAATGTCCACATCTCACTAACCCTAACCACACATCCAGCACTACCTTAGAATGTCCACATCTCACTAACCCTAACTACGCGTCCAGCACTAACTTAGAATGTCCACATCTCACTAACCCTAACACTAACCACACATCCAGCACTAACTTAGAATGTCCACATCTCACTAACCCTAACACTAACCACACATCCAGCACTAACTTAGCATGTCCACATCTCACTAACCCTAACCACACATCCAGCACTACCTTAGAATGTCCACATCTCACTAACCCTAACTACGCGTCCAGCACTAACTTAGCATGTCCGTATCTCACTAACCCTAACCCTAACCACACATCCAGCACTAACTTAGCATGTCCGTATCTCACTAACACTAACCACACATCCAGCACTAACTTAGAATGTCCACATCTCACTAACCCTAACCACACGTCCAGCACTACCTTAGAATGTCCACATCTCACTAACCCTAACCACACATCCAGCACTAACTTAGCATGTCCACATCTCACTAACCCTAACCACACATCCAGCACTACCTTAGAATGTCCACATCTCACTAACCCTAACTACGCGTCCAGCACTAACTTAGAATGTCCACATCTCACTAACCCTAACACTAACCACACATCCAGCACTACCTTAGAATGTCCACATCTCACTAACCCTAACCACACATCCAGCACTAACTTAGCATGTCCACATCTCACTAACCCTAACCACACATCCAGCACTACCTTAGAATGTCCACATCTCACTAACCCTAACTACGCGTCCAGCACTAACTTAGAATGTCCACATCTCACTAACCCTAACACTAACCACACATCCAGCACTAACTTAGAATGTCCACATCTCACTAACCCTAACTACGCGTCCAGCACTAACTTAGCATGTCCGTATCTCACTAACCCTAACCCTAACCACACATCCAGCACTAACTTAGCATGTCCGTATCTCACTAACACTAACCACACATCCAGCACTAACTTAGAATGTCCACATCTCACTAACCCTAACACTAACCACACATCCAGCACTAACTTAGCATGTCCACATCTCACTAACCCTAACACTAACCACACATCCAGCACTAACTTAGCATGTCCGCATCTCACTAACCCTAACCCTAACCACACATCTTTGGAATATGAAAGGAAACCAGAAAACTGGGAGGATATCAACGCAGCCATGGTGGGAACATAAAAGCACCTTACAGAAGGCAGCTGGAATTGACCCCCAATCAGTAATCACTGGTGTTTTTAAGCAATTATGCTAACCACTAACCGCTAACCATGTCACCCATCATTCACTGCAAATAATGTAAAAGATCTTAATGTACAATCGCTAAACATCTTAAATTGTGGACAAAACATTATATCCTTTTGCTTAAACACTAAGATTTGATTTTCCATGTCCAGTCTATGAACTACTCCAGATATTTTACAAAATGTCAAGTTATATTAAAAATACCAAGTTATAATTATAATTCTACTTTTCAATTTATTTAATTATTATAAAAAGATGAATAAAACTTGAATTAATGACTTTGCCTGGGCAAAAACAACATAGTTCAATGGTTTTCTCTGATAGGCATTGCTTCCAATCTGTACAATCTGTTTGTGATCTTTCCTGTTTCTAGAGTCATAGAACATTACAGATTACAACATAGAACATAGAAATCTACAGCACATTACAGGCCTTTCGGCCCACTATGTCATGCTGACCATGTAACCTACTCTAGAAACTGCCTAGAATTTCCCGACCGCATTGCCCTCTATTTTTCAAAGCTCCATGTACCTATCTAAGAGTCTCTTAAATGATCCCATTGTATCTGCCCCTACCACCATCACTGGCAATGCACTCCATGCACCCACCACTCTCTGTGAAAATCTTACCTCTGACATCTCCTTATACCTACCTCCAAGCACATTAAAACTATGCCCCTCGTGTTAGCCATTTCAGCCCTGGAAAAATGCCTCTGACTATCCACATGATGAATGCCCCTCATCATCTTATATACCTCTATCAGGTCACCTCTCATCCTCTGTTGCTCCAAGGAGAAAAGGCCAAGTTCACTCAACCTATTTTCTTAAGGCATGCTCTCCAATCCAGGCAACATCCTTGTAAATCTCCTCTGCACTCTCTCTGTAGTGTCCACATCCTTTCCGTAGTGTGGTGACCAGACTGAGTACAGTACTCCAAGTGGGGTCTGACCAAGGCCTTGTATAGCTGCGACATTACCTCACTGCATCACACCTGTGGCTAAAGATTATTTAAATATCTCTGCACTAGATTCTCACAGGGTCCAAGGGAACAGTTTGTCGGGCCCTGGGGATTTATCTACACTAATTGCCTCAGGACAGCAAACACTTCCTCCTCTGTAACCTGTGTAAGGTCAAAGACCTTGCTGCTGCTTTGCCTCACTTCTATAGACTCTGTGTCCATCTCCTGATAAAATACAGAAGGAAAAAAATCCATTTAAGCCTTCCCCATCTCTTTCAGCTCCACGCATAGTCTACTACTGTACTCCAATCTTCCAGAGGACCAATTTGGTGCCTTTTGCTCTTAATATATCTGTAGAAGCCCTTAGGATTCTCCTTCAACTTGTTTGCTAGATAAACCTCAGGCCTTCTTTAGGCCCTCCTGATCTCTTTCTTACGTTTGTTGGCATTTCTTGCACTCCCCCACGTAGCTCATTTGTCCCTACCTGCCTATAGCTGCTGTGCATCTCGGTTTTTTCTTAATCTCTCCAAAACAAAGGTTCCTTAAACCTGTTATCCTTGCCTTTTATTCTGACAGGAATATACAAACTCTGCTCTCAAAATTTCACTTTTGAAGGCCACACTTACCAAGTACATATTTGCCAGAAAATAATCGGTCCCAATCCACACTTGCCAGATCCTTTCTGACACCACCAAATTTCACCTTTCTCCAATTTAGAATCTCAGCTTGAGAACTGGACCTACCCTGTTCGAAAAGTACCTTGAAACTACTGGCATTGTGGTCACGAGATGCAAAGTGTTCTGTCACCTGCCCTGGCTCATTCCCTAATAGCAGATCAAGTAATTCACTCTCTTGTTGGGATTTCTATGTACTGATTAAGAAAACTTTCCTGAAAACATTTGATGAACTCTATCCCATCTAGTCTTTTTACAGTTTAGGAGACCAAGTCAATATGTGAAAAGTTAAAATCACCTACCATCACAAGCTTATGCTTCTCGCAACAGCCTACGTTTTCTATGTTCCTCTAAATCCCATGGACTGTTGGGTGGTCTATAATTTAATTCCATTAACGTGCTCATCCTTCAGTTCCACCAATATAGATGAGGTGTCCAGTCTGTCCTGACTGAGAATGTCACTGCCGTGACATTTTCCCTGACTAGTAATGCCACCCTTCCCCCTTTAAGCTCCCCCACTCTGTCACATCTAAAATAATGGAATCCTGGAATATATTTTGCAAGTAAGATATAGTTCCAACTTCAGAACAACCTGTACATTTGTTATAAAACATCAGAGGTCAATGGACAAATGTCAGAGTTATCCAATACGTTCAATAAAATCAAATAAAAAGTCATATAGACCGGAAAGGAACTATATCAAAAGCATTATTCACTCAGAACCACAGTCTCATAAATTTCAAGAACAGTTACTACCCCTCAACCAGCAGGCTCTTGAACAAAACTACACATATTGTTATTTCATGCTCACTATTTGCATGCTTTAGTTTACTGTTTACATTTCCTGATGTTATAGTTTACAGTTACTGTTCTATAGATTTGCTAAGTATGCCTGCAGAGAAAGAATCTCGGGGTTGTATGTGGTGATATGTATGTACTCTGATAATAAATTTTACTTTGAACTTTAAATGACCTCACAGACATAAAACCAACACAGTGTAACATTTTATAGCACCAGTCATTGGAAGATCAGGCTTCAATTCCCACAGCCATCTGCGAGAAGCTGGTGTAATTGGTTTTCCCTTGGCAGCACAGTGGTGTATGGTACAGTCAGGGTGGAATGGTAGTGTAGTGGTGAATGTGATACTTAACACGGCAGTGACCTGTGTTCAAATCCCGCCACTGTGTAAGGAGTTAGTACATTCTTCCCGGGACCACATGGCTTTCATCCGATTTCGTCCCACTTTCCAAGCTTAGGGATTAGTAAATTGTGGGTATGCTAGGCTGGTGTAGGGTTTGCTTGTGGGCGGCACCCAGCTCATAATCAGACTGGTAGCCATTGACACAAGCAACACATTTTGATACGTCTGCATGTTTCAATGTATATGTGACAAATAAAGTTAATGTTTATCTTAATCTTAATAAATAGACCAGCACAGGAAGGAGATTCCAAGAGAATGAAATGGATAGTTATCAGAACTGCTCATTCTAAACACCATGCACATTCAGCACCACCTCACCCAGGTACCATGACAATTGCCCCTCTTTTGCTTCGTACCCACCTTGAGGTTGAAGACTTTCTTGTCGCATATCGAGCAAATGTGAGGCAGCTGGGAGGGCACCAGGCCGTGGAAGTCATTGAGTTCCCGGGGCTGCATTTGTCTCTCTGGGAGGGAGCCCGGCGGTGGCCTGTCGCGTGGATTGAACGGTGGGCCACAGACGTTCTGGTTGCAGTTGCTGGGTCTGTTGAGGTGAGGTGGCTGTCCAACCATGGACTTCCCTTCAGATGTCGGCTCCTCGGGGTTGTACAGCTCATTCCTCATGTGCAGCTGTTGACCTTTGGAGGGCCACATGTCCTGGGGCTGGGCTGCAAACTCAGGCCTGTTGGGCTGCAGGTTTTGCCACTGATCGGGGGTCCAGTTCCCCTGGTTCTGTGGATTTGCAGATGGCTGGACCTGGGGGAAGCCACCAGCACTCATTTCTCCCAGAAAACCGAGTGCCTGCATTCTGGATGCCTGGGAATTCTGGAAGTCCATCTGAAATCCCGGATGGGGCTGGCTCAAAAGTTGCGGCCCTTTAACTGGGCCGTGGTTACCAGGAAGGATGTTGGGTATATCGCCACTGAAGCCAAATGGATGAAATCCTTGGGTAGGTAGTACCTCATCGTGCATGTAGGTGTGGTTGCTGGCAGCACTGGACTTACAGGAGAAGTCAGCTGGATATTCAGAGAAAGCACCGGAAGGCTGTGACGAGGCAGGTTTGCTCAGGTTCATAGCTGGAGTTCCTGAATGGGCAGATGACTGTGAAGTCATCCCCACAAATGGGTTCATCGTGAGTGGGCTGGAGCTCTGTGTCTGCAGGCTCCCACCTTGGCCCATTCCTCCAGCCACCAGGGCAGTTAATGCTGGAGTTTGGGGGGGATAAGCCAGGCCAGCCGGGGGCATAGCTGGGCCGGGCATACACCCCACAGCTTGTGCAGACGTGGCACCAATCAGGGAGTTAAACAGAGGCTGAGACATGGCAACCTTGGTAAGGACCTGGCTCAGGACACTGGCGGCTGCTGTGTTGCTGTTCACCGCAGACTGAGCGAACTTCAGGCGTTGAAGGGTCAGCTGGGCTTGGAGCTGAGCGAGCTGGATGCTGGCTGCCGATGGCAAAATGGTGCTTGGAGTCCCTCCGCTGATGGAAAATGGATTCTTCTCCAAGGTCTTTGCAACACTGCAATCAAAAGACAGTTGGAAATTGGTAACAAAAGAAATAAGGCAGCTCAGACCAGATCAGAGCAGTGAATGTCCGGGGCGAAGCTAATGTCTGTGTGTGTCATTACCACATGCAATCGAAGAGTCAGATAAATCAAAGACCTAATGAAGACTTGTCACCGACCTCTTGGCACACGGAGAGCTCTGTCAGATCCCTGAAGAGTTACTCAACATCAAATTAACAATTCCATCTGTAACCTGTAATCAGGGAGTCTGGGGAAATGGAGCTGGTGAGCCAAAGTGGTGCTGAGATGAAAGACCAACCATGGTCTTCTTACAAGATTGAACAGGCATGAGGGGTCACGTGGCCAGATCATGCTTTTATTTCATAAACAATTGACAAGTATGTTGCTGGGACTGCAGGACATGAGTTATAGGTAAAGTCTGAATAGGTTAGGACCTTATTCCCTGGAGCATAGGAGAATGAAACAGGTATATAAAATTATGAGGGGTATAGATAGGGTAAATGCAAGCAGGCATTTTGGGTGAAACTACAACTGGAGATCATTGGTTAAAACATGGAAACATAGAACATAGAAATCTACAACACCCTTCGGCATACAATGTTGTGCTGACCATGTAACCTACTCTAGAAATTGCCTAGAATTTCCCGACCGCATAGCTCTCTATTTTTCAAAGCTCCATGTACCTATCTACGAGTCTCTTAAAAGACCCTATTGTATCTGTTTCTACCACCATCACTGGCAGTCCACTCCATGCACCCACCACCCTCTGGGTGAAAAACTTACCTCTGACATTCCTCATTCCTGCTTCCAGGCACCTTAAAACTATGTCCCCTCGTGTTAGCCATTTCAGCCCTGGGAAAAAGCCTCTGGCTATCTACAAGATCAATGCCTCTCATCATCTTATACACCTCTATCAGTTCACCTCTCATCCTCCATCGCTCCAAGGAGAAAAGGCCGAGTTCACTCAACCTGTTTTCATAAGGCATGCTCCCCAATCCAGGCAACATCCTTGTAAATCTCCTCTGCACTCTCTCTATAGTATCCACATCCTTCCTGTAGTGAGGTGACCAGAACTGAATGCAGGGTTAAGGGTGAAAGGTGAAATGGTTAAGGGAAACATGAGGGGGACCTTCTTCACTCAGAGGATGGTGAGCGTGTGGGAAGAGCTGCCAGCAGGTGGTGGATGTGGGTTGATTCAACCTTTAAGAGAAGTTTGAATAGGTAAATGGATGGAAAGGATCAGGAGAGCCATGGCAGTGCAGTTTGATGGGACTAGATGGGCAGAAGGGCCTGTTTCTGTGTTGCACTGTTGTTCTATGACTTGCGAATCTTTATGCACCTTTATATTGAATCCCAGAGACTTGGAAGAGTGCTACTATATTGAATGTAATCCAACCAGGACACACTATAGGCTAAAAACAACCAAAAACAACTTATTTTACTATTCTACATCAACCAAAATGATTCCTATTGTTTAGTTTACAATTTTCTGACTTTATTAACTTAAATTTCTATCTTTAATGATTTGTTAATCTATAGCTCTAGAAACCATTACTATTCCAGTCTACCCAGAATCAGGGACAGCACGGTAGTGCAGTGGTTAGCACAAGGCTTTACCATACAGGCGACCTAGGTTCAATTCCCACCACCTCCTGTAAGGAGAATGCACGTTCTCCTCGTAACTGCATGAGATTCATCCAGATTCTCCAGTTTCCTCCCAAAGATGTACCTGTAAATCTTGTTAAGTATCCCGTGATTAGACTAGGGTTAAATCAGGGGCAGTGCAGCTTGATGGGTCGCAAGGGACAACCACTCAGTGGCCACTATATTAGTGATACCTGTACATCTGATCATTGATGAAAATATCTATTCAGCCAATCATGTGGCAGAAATTCGATGCAAAAGCATGCAGACATGGTCAAGAGGTTCAGTTGTTGTTCAGTGCAAACATCAGAATGGGGAAGAAATGTGATCCAAGTGACTTTGACTGTGGAAATATTGTTGGTGCTGGACAGGGTGGTCAGAAATTGCTGATGTCTTGGATTTTCATGCACAAACTCTGGAGTTTACAGAGAATGGTGGGAGAAAAAAAATCCAGTGAGCGGCAGTTTTGTGAGTGAAAATGCCTTGTTAACAAAAGAGGTCAGAGGTGTATGACCAGACTGGTTCAATTTGACAGGAAGATGACAGTAACAAAATAACCACACGTTACAACAGTGGTGTGCAGAAGAGCATCTCTGAATGCACAACACATCAAACTTTGAAGTAGATGAACTACAGCAGTAGAAGACCACACTAGCACCTTGTAAAGTTACCACAGAGTGTACATCGATTAAAGGAATTCTGGTATATTGGCCATAACTATCCTGCCTGCTTCTTGTTCCCCAACATCCCTTCACTGTATCTTTACTTCAGAAAGCTAGTAAGAATTATTTCCCCGTATAATAAACAATTGACCAGATATTCCACGGTCACTTGGTGAAACTGCTGAACTCGGTGCACTCTGTTGTTGAAATCTATTCTGTTTCTGTTCTTGACTGAATGTCAATGCCATTTGCCTGTTACATATCTCTCACAATGCTGAGTAAATTCCAACCCAAGGAGGCAAAGGTCACATTATCACTAATGAATCTACTCCGTGAGGAAAAGTTTGGGGCTGACATTCAGCTGTCATCAAAATGCATCTGAAATGTATCTGTTTCACAAAAGAATTTTATTATTTATCTTAAATGACATCCCTGTCTTCATATTCATCTCCGTGTGCCAGCAGGGAAGCCAGTCCAAGGCTTTGTAAGAGAAACGTTCCTTTCACTGGTGATGCTCTGAATCCACATCGCACACCAACAGAAGCTGAGACGGAACACACTGCTGCCAATAAGTTCCCCAGTGGCTGCTCTCAAAATGATGACTGTCTGCATTCAGTTACAGAGTAATGCAGCAGACAGAGTGAGAGCACACAGAGATCTTCCCTTGGAAAAGGAACCAAAAACTAGAGGGCATAGGTTGAAGGGGAATGGAGAAAGATTTTAAGGAGGCAGTGGGGGATACTTTTCATGCAGAGGGTGGTGCATATGTGGAAGAAGCAGCAGAAAAAGTAATTGAGCCAGACACAAAAATATTTGCCACTCCTCCGAGTAAATGCTTTCCCCTCTGTCTGTTCCTATCCCTCTCCAAGGCTATGGTAAATGTGAGGGAGTTGTGGACACTCTATTCCATTGTAAACGTGGTTTTTAGTAATTTCTTTGATAAGGCTCATTCAGAAATAGAGGAGGTATTGGATTCAGACTCTGCGGATTCGTGCCATAGAGGCAGAGATCGAGCATATTCAACCTGGAGGTCAGTAACCAATGGTGTTCACAAAAGAGGGATCTGGTGTGGAATTCCTGCTCTTTGTGATTTTTATAAATAACTTGGATGGGGATGTGGAAGGGTGCGTAAGATTGCAGATGGCATGAAGGTTGATGGAGTTGTGGATAGTGTGGAGGGTTGTTGTAGGTTGTAATAGGACTTGGCGGGATGCAGAGCTGGGCTAAGACATGGCAGATGGAGTTCTACCTGGAAAAATGTGAAGTGATTCACTTTTGCAGATCAGATTTAATGGCAGAATTCTCGGCAATGTGGGGAACAGAGGAAGCTTGGGGTCTATATCCATAGATCCATCAAACTTTCCCACAAACTAAGTGTATAGTGTGTTGGCTTTTGTTAGCCAGGGGATTGCTGTGAGCTGCGAGGTAATGTTGCAGTTCTACAAAACTGTGGTTAAACCATACTTGGAATATTGTGTTCAATTCTCGTTGCCTCATATAGGAAAGATGCTGAAGTTTTAGAGAGAGTGCAGAAGAGATTTACCATGATGCATGTCTTGTGGGGATAGTTGACCGAGCCAGGAGTTTTCCCTTTGGATCACTCGAGGATGAGAAGTGATTTGACAGAGGTGTATAAGAAGCTGTATCACAGTCTGGTGTGGTTGCCCTTGAATGGAAAATCTTACAAAAAGTAATGGATACATCCCAGTCCATCATGGGTAAAGCTCTCCCCACCATTGAGCACATCTACATGGAGCACTGCCACAGGAAAGCAGCATCCGTCATCAGGGACTCCCACCACCCTGGTCACTCTTCTCGCTGCTGCCATCAGGAAGGTAGAGGAGTCTCAGGACAGACACCACAGGTTCAGGAACAGTTGCTGCCCTCAACCAAAGGGGATAACTTCACTCCACCCATCACTGATCCATTCCAACAACCTATGGACTCACTTTCAAGGACTCTTCATCTCGTGTTCTTGATATTTATTGTTTATTTGTTTATTTATTTGTTTGTTTGTTTATTTATTTGTTTATTTATTATTTCCTTTTTTTCTTTTATATTTGTACAGTTTCTTGTTTTTTACACACTGGTTGTCAATCCTGTTGGGTACAGTCTCATTAATTCTGTTATGGTTATTGGATTTACTGAGGATGCCCACAAGAAAATGAATCTCAGAATTGTTTATGGTGACATATATGTACTTTGATAATAAATTTACTTTGAATTTTGAGCTTTCATAAGATCATAAGAGGCACTGATAGAATGCCTTTTTCAGGGTGGAAATGACTAATACAAGAGGGTGTAATTTCAAGGTGATTGGAGGAAAGTACAGAGAGGATGTCAGAGGGAGCTTTCTTTTAAGGAGAGTGGTGAATGTCAGGAGTTGTGGTAGAGGCAGACACATTAAGGATATTTAAGATACTCTTAGATTGGCTAAATAGGCACAAGGATAATGGAAAAATGGAGGGCTGGGCTCTGTAGCAGGCGGGGGGGGGGGGGGGTGTAGATTGATCTTGGAGTAGGTTAATATGTTGACTCAATGTCCTGAGCCAGAAGGTCTGTACTGTGCGGTAATGTTTTACATTCTAACACCTCTCATTCTCTTCACTGAAACTGATTTTTTCTGATTTGTGTCAGTAGGGCATTAATACAGGAAAGTGGCACTGAGGTAATGAAAATCAGGCACAATTCTCTCGATTGAGGAGGTAAATGGAACACTCCAGCCTCCACTTCTTTAAGTTCTAATGAAGCTGGTGGAAAAATTCCAAAATGTCCTTTGTCATCTTCTCCTGAGGTTTTACGATGGCTAGCAAATAGCTCGAAGGTACATTACTGCCACCTTCTGAACTGGAATTGGGTCAGGATATCTACTTCCTATATCAAATTCCATTAAAAAGATCTGCATTATCTTTTTAAAGCAGTAATCCTGTAATCCTTTCTGCAAAATATTGTTAATGTTAGATGGTATTTTATTCTGTGATAACTTTCACGAGTCAGCTTACAGAGAGGAGGTGCAGCGGCTAACGGACTGGTGCAGAGGCAACAACCTCTCCCTGAATGTGAACAAAACAAAAGAGATGGTTGTTGACTTCAGGAGGGCACAGAGCGACCACTCCCCGCTGAACATCGACGGCTCCTTGGTAGAGATTGTTAAGAGCACCAAATTTCTTGGTGTTCACCTGGTGGAGAATCTCACCTGGTCCCTCAACACCAGCTCCATAGCAAAGAAAGCCCAGCAACGTCTCTACTTTCTGCGACAGCTGAAGAAAGTCCATCTCCCACACCCCCACCCCCCAGCCCAATCCTCATCACATTCTACAGGGGTTGTATTGAGAGCATCCTGAGCAGCTGCATCACTGCCTGGTTCAAAAATTTCACCATCTCAGATCGCAAGACACTGCAGCAGATAGTGAGGTCAGCTGAAAAGATCATCGGGGTCTCTCTTCCCACCATTACGGACATTTACACAACACGCTGCATCCACAAAGCAAACAGCAATATGAAGGACCCCACGCACCCCTCATACAAACTCTTCTCCCTCCTGCTGTCTGGGAAAAGGCACCGAAGCATTTGGGCTCTCACAATCAGGCTATGTAATATTTTCTTCCCCCAAGCTATCAGAATCCTCAATACCCAGAGCCTGGACTGACACCTTACTGCCTTATTGTCTTGTTTATTATTTATTGTAATGCCTGCACTGTTTTGTGCACTTTATGCAGTCCTGGGTAGGTCTGTAGTCTAGCGTCGTTTTTTTTTCCTGTGTTGTTTTTTACATAGTTCAGTCTAGTTTTTGTACTGTGTCATGTAACACCATGGTCCTGAAAAATGTTGTCTTATTTTTACTATGTACTTACTGTACCAGCAGTTATGGTCGAAATGACAATAAGAGTGACTTGACTTGACTTGAACTTTAAAATCAACCATCCCCTCTCTTGATTATATCTTGGACACTTCACCAGCACATGCTCAGCCGTTTTTTTTGTTGATTACAACACTCACACCTCACATTATTGTGTTACTTTGTTAAAGACAATGTACTATTTAATCCTGTGTGCCCAAACCTCAACCTTGATATTATCACATCCTCCCTCCTGCTCTTTCCTGCATTCCTCCACCATCCCATTTCTTTCCCAATATTATAAAGATGTTTTCTTGTTCTCTCTTCATCCCATTGTTTTCCCCACATTTTTAAATTTCACTTTTAGTAATGTTTT
Source organism: Hemitrygon akajei (assembly GCF_048418815.1). Classification (NCBI taxonomy): domain Eukaryota; kingdom Metazoa; phylum Chordata; class Chondrichthyes; order Myliobatiformes; family Dasyatidae; genus Hemitrygon; species Hemitrygon akajei. The sequence continues at coordinate 2,311,809 of NC_133146.1, forward strand.
TCATTTTTCCTTTACTGTGATTGATTTGAATGTCCATGTCTGCCCGACTACATGCCTCCTTTGCTAATTTATCCACTTGCTTATTCTCTCTAATACCAACATGTGCTGGAATCCACATAAAACATCTACAGAGTCCCATCATTTTAAGTCAAAGTAAGATTTGTATTATCTCACACATAAAGTCTGGTCTTAACTTTGAATGTAAATCCTTTAGACTCCTGATCATTGTGCTTGAATCAGATAATATAACAACCCTCACCCAAAATCTTCACATGGATCAAATGGCCTCTGCCTGAGTTGAATCATTTAATTATAAGCTGCTTGAGTTGGGTATACTTAAAGCAGATGTTAATAGGTACATGAGTTACTGCAGATGCTGGAAATCTAGAGCAATACACGCAATGGGACAGCTAAAATTTATGATAATAATAGTAGATCAAATAAAATTTGTGATAGCAATAGAGTGGTTGATATCATTTACTTGGACTTTCAGAAGGCTTTTGAGAAGCTACCTATAAGTAATTAATAATCAAATTACAGGAAGTAGGTATTTAGTGTAAGGTGTGCTAATCAGTGCAGAATTGGCTCAAAACCAGAAAGCGATGAGTCTTTGTGAGAAGATCATTTTCACACCTGGAAGATGTTAAATGTGGGGTTCTGCAGGGATCAGTTTTGTGGCTGCGGCTGATTTAGATTTACACAAATGATTTGGATAAGCACACAACCAATAAACTAGTAAAGGTTGCCGATGACATAAAATTAGGGAGATGGGCTGATAACATCCAGACAGCAGACTCAATACAGTTAGATCGAAACAAAATCCAGATGTGGGCAGATGAAATTTAATGTAAGTAAACGTAAAGTATTATGTATAGGAAGTAGATCTATAGATATAAATAAACAATGGGGGTGTCTTGAGTAAAAAAGGACATTGTATGAGAAGGATTTGGGTGTTCTGGTAGACTCATTACTATCATCATCGAGACAATGTACAGAAGCAATTAGGAAGGCTAATAGAATGTTGGGCTATATAATGCACTCAGTGGAATCAAAAGACTTTGATTCTCCTAAATTCTCCTTAAGCTGTATAATAAACTTGTGAGGCCACACCTCATTGTGTCCATGTTTTGTGAGGGATGTGAAGGCACTGGAGATAGTTCTGAGAAGGGTGACCAGACTCATTCCAGGTCTGCAGGATATGAGCTATTAAGAAAGATTGAAACAATTAAAGCTTTTTAGCATAAGAAGTAGACATAGAACGAGAGACATGTTAGAAGTGTTCAAAATCATTAAGGATATGAGTAAAGTGGATGCCAGCTGCTACTTCAAAATTAATCCATCAATAAGGAAATTCCAGACTAACATCAGGAAGTTTTTCTTTACACAGTAAATTGCGGATGCATGGAACAAACCCCCTGACTGTGTAGGTGAGAGTAGTATCTCAGAGTCTTTCAAATCTAAACATGGTAGTTATTTCAGCACACTATGTGAATAGGAATTTGGCAAGATTTGTTGGACTGAATAGCGTCCTTGTCAAAAACTCTCTAGTGTTCTAATGTTCTAATGTGCTGGAGGAGCTCAGCAGGTCAGGGGGCATCTACAGATAGGAGTTAACAGTTGATGTTTCAAGTCAAGACCCTTTATCAGGTTTATAGGTTCTTGAATTGTAAGGGCATCAAAAGTTTCAAGGAGGCAGGAGAATGGAATTGAGAGGGATCATAAATCAGCCATGGTGGAATTGAGGAGAGGACTTGATGGACAAAATGGCCTAATTCTGCTTCTATGTCTTATGGCCTTTTGGATCAGGAAATAAAGTAACTAATTCAAGCAAGATATTAAGCAGAACCCTGACAGGGTTCAATTGGTTAAATCTGAGACTTGATTACTAGATCAGATTTATAGTTGTTGTTCTTTAAAAACAGCTAAGTTACATTTTTTCTAAAGAGCAGTGTGATGTATTCTTAATCATGGATATGCTGTATCCATTTGGTCATATTGCATTGGAGAGGGCAGCAGTTACATTGTTCATCTTAGCATGGAAAATGCAATTTAAATCAGCAGCAAACACTTTAAGATGTGGCTTAGTAAAAAAAATCTCTGTATTGTTAGTGCTGCATCTATATTCAAAATCATTAAGGATATATGTAAGGTGGTTTCTAGCTGCTACTTCAGATTTAATCCATCAATGATGACGGGGGCTGATGCACCATCAATAACTCACTCTGAGACGTAAGAAGTGAGATATCGGCTTTTATTGACTGGAAGAATGAACAACACAACATCCTGGAGAATGAGGGCCGGCCTCAGGCCTCATTCGCCTTTACACAGGGGTTTGTGGGAGGAGCCACAGGAGCGGTCTGTTGGGAGCAAACCACTCTGGTATATGTAGTTCACCACAGGGGCCAAAGGTGGAGACGGGTTAAGGGGAAATTTCAGACTAACCTCAGGTAGTTGTCCTTTACAAGTTGTGGATTCATGGAACAAACCACTGGGTTGTGTAATTGAGAGTCGTACCTTAGAGACTTTCAAATCTAACCTTGGTAGTTATTTCAACACACTATGTGAATAAGAATTTAGCAAGCTTTGTTGGGCCAAATGGTTTGTTCTTGTCAAACTCTCTAGTGTTCTAATATCACCTTATTTGTGTTACATCTGCCAACCTATCTCAGCCAGACATGGAATGTTTTAGGAGAGTTGCAATCTTACTTGGTTGATTGTGAAAATATTGAGTACTAAAGGCAATTGGACTGGTTCATAATTGTGTAACAACTAAAGAATTAAATACAGCTCTAGAGCATTTATAATTATTATCAAAGCACATATATGACACAGCTGAATTATTTCCAATCCCACTCCACAAAATACTGGCCGTCACGAGCAAGGAATAGGTTAGACACCAGGGTCCTTGCTCAGGATCAGAATGAGGTATATTTTGTGAAATTTGTTCTCTTGTAAAAGCAATATAGTGAAAGACATAAAAATGTAGTATACATTAAAACTTTAAAAATAGATAAATAAAAGAGGAATAGTGAGACAGTGTCTGCAGGTTCATGGACTGTTCAGAAATCTGATGACAGACAGGAAGAAGCTGTTTCTAAATTGTTGAATGTGTGTCTTCAGGCTCTTGTACCTCCTCCATGATGGTAGTAATGAGAAGAGGGCGTGTCCTGGGTGGTGGGGGTCCTTCTCAAGGCACCACCTTTTAAACATTTCCTCAATTGTGGGGAGGCATGTGCCCGTGATAGAGCTGGTTGTGCGTACAGCCCCTTTCCACTCCTTTGATCTTGTATATTGGAGTCTCCGAACCAGTCAGAATACTCTCCATGGCACATCTGTGGAATTTTGCTGGAGTCTTTGTTGACATATCAAATCTCTTCAATGTGTAGCAGCTGCCATACTTTGTTCGTGATTGCATCAATATGTTGGGCTCAACTACTATATGTGAAATATATTTCATTGCCAATTCGTCAGTTCATTCTCAACAGTTCATTGGAAATACCACTGCCTTTGAACAGAAAATCCAACAAGAAGTAGTGGATATGACCCAGTCCGTCACAGGTAAAGCCTTCCCCACCACCGAGCACATCCAAATGGGGCTTTGTCACAGGAAAGCAGCGTCCATCATCAGAGACCCCCACCACTCAGCCACTCAGGCCACGCCCTCTTCTCGCTGCTGCCATCAGGAAGAAGGAACAAGGGCCACAGGACTTGCACCACCAGGTTTAGGTACAGTCATTACCCCACCCCCCCAACCATCAAGCTCTTGAACCAGAGAGAATAACTTCACTCAACTTCACTCACTCCATAACTGAACTGTTCCCACAACCTTGTAAGGACTGTTTATCTAATTTTCTCAATATTTATTGCTTATTTATTTATTTGTTTGTTTGTTTTTGTATTTGCAATTTGTTGTCTTTTACACACTAATTGTCCACCTTGTTGACGTGGTCTTTCATTGATTTTATTATAGTTATTGGACTAATTGAGTATGCCCACAAGAAATGAATTGTATATGGTGTCATATATGTACTTTGATGGTAAATTTACTTTGTATTTTCGTTTTTCTACTCTGAGCTGAAGGATACATTGCAAACTTTCTAGTGATTGTGATGCACGGTAATGCTGAGTAGTTTCAGCGACACTGCACTGATGACCCAGCACTTTTTCAAGTTGTCCACCTGATACTTTGCCATTGTATCTATTCCTTTCATGGATGGCATGGCAGGTGGCTCTGTCAATCACCAGATAGATTACCAAGTGCTAATTCGGCAATGGTGCTTTAGTCACAAGCCCTGTCATCACTTTGGTCTTCGCCAATATTTTCAGAGTCTGCAGCTGCTACCCATTTTAGTATCATGGTACATCTGATCACACATTCAACATCCATGATTTACCCTGATTCAGGCAGCACTCAATTCCCAAAAGTCACTGCTCTTCGGTTTACAAATACAGATCCAAGCATCACAATTCAGTGTCACTATTTGACAGCCGAGCAATACATTTAATTTATGTAACAGAATACTTCTCACATCTGGGCCTTATGTCCACTGAGACATCTCTCATTCTTTGTGTTATCTTATCTTCTTCTTAGGGATCAAGGATGACTTGCTTCCACTACAGTTCTGCAGGTTCTGAAGTAACTGGTGAATCTGGGACAGGATCCCTAGATGCTGCCGCTGCTCAGACAGGGAGCATGGAAGACAGGCGGCTGGGATTTTGGAACACTCCAACACTGCTCGCACCTGGCTTCCATGTGCTTCCATGAGCTTAAAACGCTCAGTGCCTCCCCAATTGCTTCTTTACCTGTTTGCGTGGTCTTGCACCTTTTGACATATTTGGGTAGAATCAGACTATACAGCCCATCGGGTCTAGTCCACGCAGAGTACAGGAAAGGTATGTTTCTGTCAGAAGGGAGGATGGGGATGGAAAGATAAGACAACATTGGATGTCTAGAGATGTGAATTTAGTCAAGAAGAAAAAGGAAAAGTGTGTAAAGCTTCAGCATCAAACAAAGCACTTCAGGATTATAAGGAAGCCAGAAGAGAATTAAAGAAGGGAATTGGAAAAGCCAGGAGGGGCCATGAAAAGGCCTTGGCAAGTAGGATTAAGGTGAATCCAAAGGCATTTTATACATACATCAAGAGCAAGAGATAACTAGGGAGAGGGTGGGACCACTCAGGGATAAAGAAAGGAGCATTTGCTTGGATATGGAGAATGTGAGTGAGGTACTTAATGAGTTCTTTGCTTCAGTATTCTCCAAGGAAAAGGATATGGAGGACTAGGAGATCAGTGCTCAGTGTATAAATACATTAGGGCATTTAGAGATCAAGGAGGAGTAGGTGTTGGGCCTCCTAATGACTATTAAGGTCCATAAGTCCACAGGGCCTAGTGGGATTTACTCCAGATTATTGAAGGAAGCAAGAGACCATATTGCTGGGGCCTTGACCAGTATCTTCGTCTCCTCTCTAGGCACAGGTGGAGTCCCGGAGGACGGGTGAGTCGCTAACATTGTACCTCTATTTAAGAAGGGTACAAGGGAAAATCCTCGAAACTATACTGGTGAGTCTTACATCAATTGTGGGGAAACTGCTGGAGAAAATTCTTAAGGATAGGATATACAAGCATTTGGAAATGCATAACCTGATTAGGGAGAGCCAGCAGGGCTTTGTGCAAATCTTTGACTGAGACTTTTAACAAGGTGCTGAGAGAGATTAATGAAGGTAAGGCAGTGGATGTTGTCTGCCTGGGTTTTACTAAGGCGATTGACAAAGTCCTTCATGAAAGACTAATCCAGAAGATTAGGATGCATATGATCTGTGGCAAATTGGCTGTTTTGATTCAGAACTGGCTTGTGCATCGGAGACAGAAGGTAGAATGGGCTTATTCAAGCTGGAGGTCTATAGTTACCGAATTTCCGCAGTGATCTGTGCTGGAACCTCTGCTGTTGTGATGTATTTAAATGACCTGGATAAAAATGTAAATGGGTGGGTTAGAGAGTTTTCAGATGATACCCAGATTGTGGAGTTGTGGATAGTGAAGACTGGCAAAGAATACAGTGTGATATACCACAGTTGCAGAAATGGGCAGAGAAACGGCAGATGGAGTTTAACACAAATGTGAGGTGTTACCCCTTGGAAGGGCAAATGCAAGGAGACAGAACACTGTTAAGGACAAGACCCTAAACAGTGTTGCTGAGCAGAGAGATCTTGGGGTCCAAATTCATTGCTCCTTGAAAGTGGCTACACAGGTAGCCATAGGATGGTTAAGGAGGATTATGGAATGCTTGCTTTTATTAGTCGAGGCACTGAGTTCAAAAATAAACTTTATAAAACTCTGATTAGGCTAAATCTGGTGTATTGCATACAGTTCTGGTCACCCCACTATAGAAAATGATGTTGAGGCTTTGGAGAGGGTGCAGAAGAGGTTCACCAGGATGCTGCCTGGTTTAGAGGGCATGTGCAGTCATGAGAGGTTGGGTAAACTTGGGCTGTTTTCTTTTGAGTAGCAGAGGCTAAGGGGAGATCTGATAGAGGCTTACAAGATTATGAGAGGCATAGATAGAGTAAACAAAGAGTTTCAAAGAGGAACAAAGACGTTTCCCAGGGTTGAGATGTCCAATACCAGAGGCGTGCAATGAAGGTGAGAGGGGGTAGGTTCAAAGGGGAGGTGAGGGGTGTTTTTACTCAGAGAATGCCTGGTATGGTGTGTTACGCCTGTGCCCCAACTCTGAGGGGCCAAAGGGTACAAAGTAGCCCCCACCTTTTTGAGAATCGCAAGATCGCTATTAATTCAGGTCAGGAGACCCAGGAAATGAGAGAAAGACACGCAGAATCCACAAGGGGTTTGGAATGTCCTGGCCCTTCAGCGATACAAAGCCACGGGAAATGGCCACTGTCTCTTGGAGACGGAATTGTGTATTGAGCACTGTGCTATTCATCGAAGCCCTCAAGGAATGAGCAACGTGGGCTGGTTGGGGGATGGCATCATCCCAACCTGATTGACATCTGAGACCCCGTGAGTAAGGATAAAAGAGGGTCTGGGGAACAACCCCTTTAGACGCACCAGGAGAAACACTAGAAATCCCGTGACAGCGTTTAATAGCGACAGCTGGTGGAGGGCCCACGTGTGTCCTTTCCCATTGCCGGGATTGGGGTCTTACCACGGAAGACGGCTTAGCTAAAGAAGAGACCACCCCCAACGACATTTCGAAGGATCGACATCATAAAAAGAAAAAACTGGCAATTTCTAAAAATCCGTCTTTCTCCAACCAAAGGCTGCAGCCTGCATGAACTTGAGTGACTTTTATATTTCCATCGGACAATACATTATCCCCTAGACAACGATAGAGCTATTTCTTATTGATTATTATTATACCTGCGCTTTTAGATTTAGTATTGACGACGTATATTATCTGTATGTTTGCATTGATATTATCTTTTGTGTATTTTTATCAATTAATACTGTTAAAAATAGTACCATCAGACTTCAACGGACCTCTCTATCTTTGCTGGTAAGTGACCCAGTTACGGGGTACATAACAGGTGATAGAGGCAATTATATTACAGGCTTTTAAGAGACATTTAGATAGGTACATGGATATGAGGAAGTTAGAGGGATATGGACATTGTGTAGGTAGGATGGATTAGTTGGGGGAGGGGTGGTTGATTTAGTTTTTAGCTTGTTCAACACAACATTGTGAGCTGAGGGCCCTGCTCCAGTGCTGTACGGTTCTATTTTTTATGTTCTATTCCATCATGGCTAAATTGTCATCCCTCTCAACCTCACTCTCCAGTCTTCTCTATGAAATCTTTGACACCCTTTCTAATCAAGCTCTACTTTACCCCAGGAATTCCAAGAAAGTGTGAGGATGTTGTACTTTCTCAAAGTCAATCTAAAAAAATGCTAGTCATGAAGTAGGTTGAAGTAGAATATTTGCTTTGAGAGTCTGGTGTAGGCATGTAGATGACCTGGTGTTGGTTTATCATTGTCACATGTACCAAGATAGAGTGATATGCTTGTCTTGCATTTTCTTCATGCAGATTGCAGTGTATTGTGGGAGAACAAGGTAAAGCAACAATGCAGAACAAAGTGTAAAAGCTACAGGGCAAGTGCAGTGAAGATAAAGAATAAAGTGCCAAGTCACCACAAGGTAGGTTGTAAGGTCAAGGGCTCATTTCATCATACAAGAGTCTGAGACAGCAGGTTAGAAGCTGTCCTTGAATCTGGTGGTACACGCTATCGGGCTTTTATACATTCTGCCCAATGGGAAGAGATGAGAAGACAGAATGTATTTGGGAGTGAGGTATTTAATTTCAGAGACCCAGCCACTGAAGCAGGTTAAAATTATCAGAGCCTTGATGAAGAACAACCATTTACTGACATTGAAATAATACAGCTACCTACAGACATACTGAAAATGGACTGCATACACAGATACACACAAATTTAAAACAAACTCAATGTTCTTTTAGTGAAGAGTTCTGTTGTCAAAATGACTAAATATTCTTAACATATATATTCGCAATTCCAATAACCACCTCTTCAAGTGGGTCAGATAGATTTGATATCTTCATCTATTGTATAGTTGCATGAACATACATAGTTCCATAACTTTGTAATACCTGCCTAGGATCACCATTTTCTTGGTTGTTGTTGCATCACTGTCACTGGGTCAAAATCCTGGAACTCTGTCCTTTGCAGCCTTACCAATAGATCCACACCTCAAGGACTGTAGTTCAAGAGGGCAGGTTACCATTACCTTCACAAGGGCAATGAGGGAAGCTGTCTCAGCCTGTGAAGCCCATCTCCCGTGAAGGAGTATACTGTATGTAAAAGAGGTTCTATCCTTTCTTCCTGTTCTTACACTACACTTTTCCTTTTCAGTTCTTTCTACTATCTTGCCACGCTAGTCTGGAACACATTGAAAATCCCACTGTTCACACATTACCTCGGGCCCAGATCATGGGTGAACCTAATAAGCCTTATGCTTTATTTGTATTTTTTATGGACCAAGTTCTCCCAATATGAAGTACTGATCACATATATCACAGCCTCAGGATAGAGGGGCGCCCTTTCAAAACAGAGATGCAGAGAAATTTCTTTAGACAAAGGCTGTGAATTTGTAGAACTTGTTGCCATGTGCAGCTGTGGAGGCCAGGTCATTGGGTGTACTTAAGGCAGGGATTGATAGGTTCCTGATTGGACATGGCATCAAAGATTATGGGGAGAAGGCCGGGAAATGGGGTTGAGGAGGAGAAAACAAAAAGGATCAGCCATGATTGAATGGCAAAGCAGACTCGATGGGCCAGATGGCCTAATTCTACTCCTATGCCTTCTGGTCTTATGACAGGGCATTCTGCCCAACAAACCTCACACATCCATTCCTGCCATCCTCATCATTCTCCAGCTCCATGTTGGGTGTCTGAATATTTTTCAGCTAAATGGTAGCATTTCTTTCTCAATGCCAAACATCTGTGCGATCCTTTGGTTTTGGTACAAGGACTAATATTCCAATTGAGCTAACAACAAACATCCTTTACTGAAGTAAACCATTTTGAACTGAACAAAAGTCTCCATTACACAAACATATTAAGCTCTCTCATAGCTGAAACCATGATGTTATTAAATGGCTTGAGCAAATAACATTGCATACACATGCTGTTTAGTTACATTGGTCCTTAGAGAACCCTTCCAGTGCCTGACCTATTGCCATCCAGTGATATGTACTGTGATTTCTGAACATGGGAAAAGGGCTTCTTCTGCTGTTGCTGCTGTTTCTACTGTTCTGTGTTATGTTGAACATTGTGGGCATGCTATGTCGGTATTGGTGATTAACATAATCAATAATATTCACTGACCGTGTGTTAACTATATCCAAATCATCTTTGTATTGCTTATGTCCGCTGCCTCTGAGATCGTCTATCAATTTTTTAGTTTAAACTGCAAGTTGTTAATAAATTTAGATCGTTGGTCGTGTTGTTTCACACTAAGTCAGTATTATTTCGTATTTATCATTTGCTTTTCTTTTTGTATTTGCACAGTTTGTCATCTTTTGTACACTGGTTGCTTGTCAGTCTGTGTTTGTGTGTAGTTTTCCATTGTCTGTCTTTGTATCTGGGTACATACGCTCAGTGGCCACTTTATTAGGTACACCTTGCATCTGCTTGTTAATGCAAATATCTAATCTATCAATCATACGGCAGCAATTCAATACATAAAAGTAAAAAGACATGGTCAAGAGATTCAGTTGTTATTCATACCAACCATCAGAATGGGGAAGAAATGTGATCTAAGTCACTTTAACTGTAGAATGATTGTTGGTGCCAGACAGGGTTATTTGAGTATCTAGAAACTGCTGATCTCCTGGGATTTTCAAGAAGAACAGTCTCTAGAGAGAATGGTGTGAAAAACAAAAAAAAATGAAGTGAATGTCATGGTCTGGTCCATAAAGTCCGCGTCCTGGTTCACGGTCCGGTCCGTGGACTCCGGACTCCGGGTCTTCTGGCTGTCCGTTGTTTCAGTTGGGAATCACAGGCACCTGATTCTCATATTGGGGCTGGAATATAAGTGGCCCTGAGTTTGAGAGTGGTTGCTGGTTCGTCTCATCGGTATCCTGTCCTTGCCTCTGTGGGGTAGGTCAGGCCGTTCTTGCCATTACCCTACGGTGGGATCTGTCCCTACCTGTCCGTGCCCCCGTGGGGTAAATCAGGCTGTTCTTGCCATTACCCTATGGTGGGATCTGTCCCTTCCTGTCCTTGCCCCCATGGGGTAAGTCAGGCTGTTCTTGCTGTTACCCTACAATGGGATCTATCCCTTCCTGTCCTTGCCTCTGTTGGGTAAGTCAGGCCATCTTTGCCGTTACCCTGAGGCTGGACTTCTCCCTTCCTTCCCTCTGAAGCCTGGCCCGAAGCCCAGCTGGTGACCCGCACCTGAAGCCTTGCTGGCAACCTCACCTGTGTCCTCACCTGTATCGCCATCAAGTTCAGCCACTGGAGTGAGACTGAGCCTTGCCACGCCAACAGAAGGAACTATCTATCATTGAGCTTGAAACTGTCTCTTTGTGTCCCTGTGTTTAGTGTCCGTGTATGAGTCCCGGCCCTATGTCCTGTCCCCAAGGAGGGGTCCTGACTCCGTGTGAAGCCCCGGCCCTACGTCCTGTTCCCAAGGAGGGGTCCCGGCTCTGTGTTCTGTGTTCCTGTGCTCCAGTCCAAGCCTCCGAGGAGGTTCCAGTCCATGTCCAAGCCTCCAAGGAGGTTCCAGTCCACGTCCAAGCCTCTGAGGAGGTTCCAGTCCGTGTCCAGGTTCCTAGTTCCTCGTCGAGGTTCCACTTTCCTACTCTAGTCCTAGTCCATGCCCCATCTCCTAGTCTTGTCCAGGGCCTGTGTCTTGTCCAGTGTCATTTCTTCCCCACTTCCCTTGCTTTCTTGATATACCCAGCCCTCTCCCTAGTACTTTAGTGTCTGTGTCTTGCATTTGGGTCCGTTCCCAACGCCCACCTTATGACAGTGAATGGTAGTTCTGTAGGTGAAAACACCTTGTTAATGAGAGATATCAGAAGAGAGTGGCCAGATTGATTGAAGCTGACAGGAAGATGACAGTAACGAGTGTTTCAATAGTGGTGAGCAGAGAGCATTTCTGAATGTACAACATGTCATATCTCGAAGTGGGTAGGCTACAGCAGCAGAAGACCATGAACATACATAAATACACTCAGTGGCCACTTTATTACGCACAGGAGTACTTTGATAATACATACTTTCTGAACTTTGAAGTTGAATGGAGTACTTGTTAACTTATGCTTTGAAGTACATCACTTGTGAACACGAAGGCTTCACACAAGGTCAATCCCAGTTGCTTTGAATGGTGCTGCTTTTTTCTTCCTAATCCTTTTCAAGTGGCCATTTAACTGGTTGGTAGAATCTAATTTAAGGTTTTATAAGTAGGAAACAATTAAATAAAAATAGATGGGGGTATTACATTGAAGAATAAAAGCATATTCAATATTAAAGGTTGTATGAGCCTTATTGAAATCAATACTCCAATTAAAAATACAACTCTAGTCATTACATGGATTTATACGACCTCTAAATCTGTGCAGGCAGTCCTACACTGCTTAACTCTGAACTTTGATCTACCACCTCAGCTATGCAGTTATGTGTTCATCCTCAAAGAGACAATTTGTTGATGGATGGAACTGTTCACAATTAGTTCACAACTGAAACTTGTACCTGCGCATTCTCAGTTGGAGTTTCAATTGGTCTCAATAAAGCTTTAAGATGGGTTGAATTATCGCATTAGTTTTTACATTTAAGCACCAAACGCCCTGAACCTTTCTCTTTTGAATTCACTTCTCATCAGCCTTCATTATATCATTTCCAACTTACATTTCTCATTTCCATTCACATCTACGTCTGAAAGTTGATTGGCAGTAATTCAAGTTTGCATGACTTGCCTGCACATTAGCTTTAGTTGTCTACATCTACATCAAAACATTGAAACATATGGTGAAATGCAACAGCCACCTCAGGCTGAAGATGTGGGCCCTTTGGTCCAATGATGTCCAAAATGTCCAGATGGCAAACACTGAACTGGGTGGCAACAGTGATCACTAGATTAGAGGATATGTTCCAAAACAAACCGGCTGGGACTGACAGTGTTATGATTTCTGTGACAATTCAATGTAATTCTATCTGTGTTCACAATCCTAACCTGCTTGCTGCATTGCACATGAACAACAGTTGCCCAAAAGTAATGTCATTGTTCCTTTATTTAACTGTTGACATTTACAAACAACATAAGCTACGAAACCTGACCCTGTGTCTTTTCTGTAACAGCTCACCATGTTGGCAATGCTGGGGAATGGCAATTATGCTGCATCTATTATAACTGTCTATTTGGCAGGACAGGAACTGACAAAATGAATCTGTAAGCTTCTCTGGTTATATGGCCTCGTTCTGCTTGTTTGCTGGTGTTATCACGAACAGTGAGAGATCAGGAAACATACCTGGCCGTAAATGATAAGCAGAAATAAAATAACTGCAGATACCAAAAATCTGAAATAAAAACAAGAGAGTGCAGAGAATTCTTAGCCAGTCAGACAGCATCTGTGGAGAATGGAACAGAGCTGGTATTTCACTTCATCAACACTTCATCAGAACTGAGAAAGTAGGAGTCTTTTAAATTGCAGAGGTGGAAAGACTGAGAGATGTCTGCAACAGATTCGAGCAAAGCTGTCGCTGCATGTTTTTCACGATGGGTAAATGAGTAATAAGAGAGAAACAGAAATGCAACCTGGAACTGAGGAAAAAAAGGGCAGAGAGGTTTGAAACACAAAATGTTTGGAGATAACCATCAGATCAGGCAACATCTGAGGAATGAGAGAAACCAAACTACTGTCACGGACAGACCTTGCAACAGATCTGGCTAAACCAAGATAAAAAAATGTCAACAGCGCTCAGCAGGTCGGGCAAGAGAATTAGAATTAACCTTTCAGCTGGGAGAAAATAAAACTCAGAACACAATTAATTACTCCAATCAGTTTTCTACCTCTGTCACACTCCTGAGCTCCATAAAACCCTGTTAGACCACAAATGGAAAATTGTGGTCAGTTCTGATCTCTTTATACAAAGCATAAAGAAGCTTTGGAGAGAGTTAAGAGGAAATTTACAAGGCTTCTGTCTGGATTGCAGAATGTAAAGGTTGAGTGAGCCAGGGCTTTTCTCTTTCGAATGCAGGAAGATGATACAAGGCATAGATCAAGTGGACAGGTTGAAAATGGCTAATATGAGGGGCCATCATTTTAAGGGGGTTGGAGGAAAGTAAGAGGGGATGTCAGAGGTAGGCTTTTTACATAGAGAGTGGTGAGTGGTGGGATGGTGTTAGAGGCAGATACATTAGGGACATTTAAGGGACTCTTAGATAAGCACATTGCTGAGAGAAAAATGGAGGGCCATGTGGGAGAGAAGGGTTAGATATGCCTTCAAGTAGGTTAAAAGACTGAAGGGCCTGTACTGTGCTGTGATGTTCCATGTTCTACGCACATTCAGCTAGGTGCCAAATGCTGTGATGTAAGTAGACACTCTACTCAGAGATGATTAAATACAGTATTTATCATATATCAATCAAAAATATTATGTGCATCTCCATGCTAAACTGGTACCAGCCAAGTGCTGGCATTAAATTGGAGAGCAAATATAAAATTAACAAGATAATTTTTTTAGACCATCTTTCAAGGTGTTAGGTCTTTATGGTGTACATGGTAGGGTTCTAAAAACCTGCACCAACCATCTGGTGGAAGTGTTCAAGGACATTTTCAAAATCTCACTGCTGCAGTCGGAAGTTCCCACCTGCTTCAAAAGAGTGACAATTATACCAGTACCCAAGGAGAACAAGGTCAAATCCCTCAATGACCATCACCCTGTGGCACTCACATCTACTGTGATGAAGTGCTTTGAGAGGTTGATCATGGCCAGAATCAACTCCTGCTTCAGCAAGGACCTGGAGCTGATGCAATTTGCCTATCATCACAATAGGTCTACAGCAGATACAATCTCAATGGCTCTCCACTTGTCCTTGGATTACCTGGACAATAGTAATAATCAGGCAGCTGTTTATTGACTATAGCTCAGCATTCAACACCATCATATCCTCAAGGCTAATCAGAAACTTGGGCTTCTGTACCTTCCTCTGCAACTGGATCCTTGACTTCCTCATTGGGAGATCACAGTCGGTGCGGATCGGAAATAGCATCTCTTCCTTGCTGACAATCAACACTGACAAGGATGCATACTTAGTCCACTGCTCTACGCTCTCTACACCCACAATTGTGTTGCAAGGCACAGTTCAAATTCCATCACTAAATCTGCTGATGACACATCTAATGTTGGCAGGGATTCAGATGGTGGCGAGATAGATCAGCTGGTTGAGTGGTGTCACAGCAATAACTTTGTACTCAATGTCAGTAAGACCAAGGAATTGATTGTGGACTTCAGGAAGGGGAAGTCGGGGGAACACACACCAGTCATCATTGGGCGATCAGAAGTGGTAAGGGTGAACAGTTTCAAGTTCTGGGTATCCACATCTCTGAGGATCTATCGTGGGCCCAACATATCGATGCAATTACATAGAAGGCACGATAGCAGCTATATTTCATTAGAAGTCTGAGGAGACTTGATATGTCACTAAAGACACTTGCAAATTTCCATAGATCTACCATGGACAGCATTCTAACTGGTTGCTTCATCATCTGGTAGGGAGGGGCCACTGCACAGGATAGGAAAAAACTGCATAAGGTCAGCCAACTCCATCACCGGAACTTGTCTGCCCACCATCCAGGACACCTTCAAACGGTAATGCCTCCAAAAGGGACCAGCGTCCATCATTAAGGACATCCATCTCTCAAGCCATGCCTTCTCCTCATTGCCCTCATCAAGGAGGAGATACAGGAGTCTGAAGACACACATTCAACATTTCAGGAACAGCACCGTCACCTCTGCCATCTGATTTCTGAATGAACATTGAACCCATGAATACTACCTCACTACTTTTTTTAGTTTCTTTTTGCACTATTAATTTAATTTCTTTTTTATATATACTTCTTTTTTAACTTATGGTTTTCATTATGTATTGCAATGAACTACTGCTGCAAAACAAATTTCATGGCAAATGATAATGATATTAATTAAATCTGTTCTGATTTTATCTTATTAAGCTCAGCAGGGGTCAGTATCTAATAATATCAGACTCCTCAGGGAACAAGAATTGCATTATTTGGTTGGGCTTTGCTGAACCATTGTTTGTTGTCCACAGGAACGAATGGTATACCCACAGAATCTTTCTATTGGAAAACTAGCAAAATGACTGGGTAACAACACTTTTTTAGGTCTGTTAAATCCCAAGAAGATTTGATCTTGAACAACAGCAAAATTCTATAGATGCCTTAAGAATATAATCTCCCTTTGGGCAACATACTTTTAAATTGACTTAATGAACTGCAGATTTCATGATCTTCTGAAGGATATGATGGACTTAACTCTCAAGCAAGAAGATGCCACACCTTTAAGTGGACGAAGTTTCATTGCCAGGGGCAGAAACTAGGCAGGAGGAAGGGGGGGGGGGGGCTGACTCCAAACCAGGCTGAAATGCAGAGGGATGAGGCCCCTGTCCTTTCCCCAGCATCTTGTTAGCAAATGTGCAGTTGCTGGAGAATAAAATTGAGGAATGAGGGCAAGATTGCTGTATTGAAGTGTCCTGTGTTTTACCAAGACATAGCTTGCCCAGTTTCGGCAATCAGACCTGAAAGTTTCTCGATTGACAGGATGGACTAAACTGCTGATTTGGAAAAGGTAAAGGTGAGGAGTGTGTTTCATGATAAACTCTTGGTGGTGCTCTGATATGGCGTTTTTGTGGTACTCTTGTTCCGACCTTGAACATCCAACAATCAAATGCCCAACAATCTATTTACCAAGAAATTTCTCCTCCATAACCCTGACGGCTGTTTACATACCAGCATTGGCCAACTGTAATCAGGCACTTGAGTTACTGTGTGATGTCGTCACCAATCAAGCAACAGTCCACCCGGAATGCATTTCAAATCACAGCCAGGGATTTCAATCAGCTTTGTTCGAAGAAAACCTTGCGTAATTACCATCAGCATATGACCTGTAGCACCAGAAGTCCCAACACACTAGACCACTGTGATACTAATGCCTACCATTCCATGCCTAGACTGCACTTTGAGAAACTGGATCACTTGGCTGTCCTTCTCCTACCTGCTAAAGAGCAAAGCTCCAGAGGTTAAGACAACAAAGAGGTGGTTGCGGGAGGCAGAAAAGCGGCTATGGGATTGATTGAAATCAGTGGACTGGGCCATGTTCACAGACACATTTGTGGATCTGAATGAATAACCACCGTTGTCAAGAATGAGTGTGTCCCCACAAAATCATTCAGAGTCTCCCCAACCAGTAGCCCTTGATGAACCATGAGATCCCCAATCTGCAGAGAGCCAGATCAGAGGCATTCAAGTCTGGTGACCAAGGAGGTTACAAGAGGTCCAGGTACAATCTCCGGATAGCCATCTCATGGGCAAAGTGGAAATTCTGGATGAAACTTGAATCAATGAAGGACATTCAGCAGCTGTGGCATAGCCTGAATATTATCACCTCTTACAAAGTGGAATCAAGTGACATAGGTGACAACAGGGCTTCACTTCCAGATGAGCTCAATGTTTTCTATGCTCACACAAACTCCCATTGCCTCAATGATCCTGTGATTTCAGTTTCTGAGGTTGACGTGAAAGCATCCTTCAGGAAGGTGAACCCACAGAAAGCATCCAGCCCAGATTGGGTACTTGGCCGAGTACAAAAGACATCTGCTGATCAACCATCTGGAGTATTCACTGAGATCTTTAACCTCTCACTTTGGCAGCCTGAGATACTCACCTGCTCCAAGCAGGCTTCAATTCTACTGGAGCCTAAGAGGAACACAGCAGCCAGCCTCAATGACTATCGTCCAGTAGCCCTTACATCCACAGTGATGAAGTGTTTTGAGAGGTTGTTGATGAAGCATATCAACTCCTGCCTGGGAAGCAACTTGCATCAGCTCCAATTTGCCTACCGGCACAACAGGTCATCTTGGACACTGGTATGATTATTGCCCTTTTGAAGTATGTGGGAACTTCCAAATGTAGCAATGAGAGATTGAAAATGTCTTTGAACACAGCTGTCAGTTGGTTGGCAGAGATTTTCAGAGCCCTACCATTTACCCCATTGGAGCCTGTCACCTTGTGAGAGTTCACCCCCCTGAAAGGCAGCCTGACGTTGGCCTCCAAGACAGAAAGCACAGGATCACCATGTAATGCAGGGATCCTCACAGCTGTAGTTTTATTCTCCCTTTCAAAACCTGCATAAAAGTGTTGAGCCTCATCTGGTGGTGAAACATCACTGCCATTCACAATGTTAGGTTCCACTTTGTAGGAAGTAATGGTCTACAAATCCTGCCAGAGTTGACGTGCATCTGATTCTGCCTCTCACCTCATTCAGAATTGTTCCCTTGCTCTTGAGATAGCCCTCTGTGAGTCATACCTGGCCTTCTTGTATAGCACTGGATCACCAGACGTGAGTGCCATAGATCCAGCTTCAGCAGACTGGGGGCCTCCTGGTTCATCCACGTTTTTTGATTTGGGAACGTACAGTAAGTTCTCATAGGCACACAATCATCCACACAGGTTTTAATGAAGTCAGTGACAGGTGTGGTATACTCATCTAGATTCGAAGATGAATCCCTGAATACAGTCCAGTCCATCAGCTCAAAGCATTCCTGTAAGTGCTCCTGCGCTTCCCTTGTCCATACCTTCTTGGTCCTCACTATTAGTGCTGTGGTCTTCTGACTCAGCTTAAACTTTGGGAGTAGAAGTACAGTCGGGTGATCAGACCTTCCAAACTGTGAGTGTGGGTGGCACAGTAAGTGTTCTTGATGGTTCAGTGTCTTTGCTCCTCTGGTTCCACAAGTGATATGTTGGTAATAATTATCTAGAGACTTTTTTAAGCCATCTTATGGGTGAAGTGGAAATTCCGAACCAAATATGAATCAACCAGGGATGCTCCACAGCTGTTGCAGGGGTTGGGTGCTATCACTTCCTACAAAGTTAAATCAAGTGACAAGGGTAACAGCAGGGCTTCACTTCCAGATGTGCTCGATGCCTTCTAGGCTTGCTTTGACCATCGCAAACCCCCAATGACCCTATCAGCTCAGTCTCTGAAGCTGATGTGAAAGTTGCCTTCAGGAAGATGAATGCACAAAATGCATCTAGCCAAGTACTAAAGTCCTGTGCTGACCAACTGGCTGGTGTGTTCACTGAGATCTTTAACCTCTCATTTCAGCAGCGTGTGGTATCCACCTGCTTCAAGCAATCTCCAATTATACTGGTACCACAATGACTATCCTCCAGTTGCACTTATATCCACAGTAATGGAGTGCTTTGAGAGTCTGGTGATGAAACACATCAGCTCCTGCCTGAGAGATGACTTGGGTCCACTCCAATTTGCCTATCAGAGCAACGGGTCCACAGCAGATACCATCTCATTGACTCTTCACACAACCCTGGAACATCTGGACAGCAAAGAAGCATACATCAACTCTTTATCAACTATGGCTCAGCATTCAATATCATCATCCCCTCAAAACTAATTAATAAGCTCCAAGACCTGGGCCTCAATACTTCCTTGTGTAATTGGATCCTGGCGAACCCCATTCAGATCAGATTGGCAACAACATCTCCTCCACAATCTCCATCAGCACAGGTGCATCACAAGTCTGTGTGCTTAGCCCCCTGCTCTGCTCACTTTACCCTTGTGACTGTGTCGCTAAACACAGCTCCAATGCCATATTCAACTTTGCTGATGACACCACTGTCGTATCGAATCAAAAATTGTGATGAATCAGAAAACAGGATAGAGATTGAAAATCTGGCTGAGTGGAGAGATAACAACAATCTCTTACTCAATGTCAGCAAGACCAAGGAACTGATTATAGACTTCAGGAGAATGGAACCAGAGGTCCACGAGCCAGTCCTCATCAGGAGATCAGAGGTGGAGAGAGTTAGCTTTGTTACTACTTCAGAGGACTTATCCTGGGCTCAGAATATAAGTACAACTGTGAAGAAAGCACGGCAGCACCTTTACTTCCTGAGGAGTCAGCAGAGATTTGGTATGGCATCTAAAACTTTGACAGACTTCTATAGATGTGTATTGGAGAGTATATTGACTGGCTGTACCACAGCCTGGTATGGAAACACAAATGTTTTTGAATGGAAAATTCTACAAAAGGTCAAAGTAGATTCAGCCCAGTACATCACGGGTAAAATCCTCCCAACCACTGAGGACATCTGCATGAAACACTGTTATAGGAAAGCAGCATCCATCATCAGAGATCCCCACTACCCATGCCATGCTCTCTTCTCGCTGCTGCCATCAGGTAAAAGGTAGAAGAGCCTCAGGACTCACACTGTCAGGTTCAGAATCAGGTTTATTATCACCAGCATGTGTTGTGAAATTTGTTAACTTAGCAGCAGCAGTTCAATGCAAACATGATAATATAGAAGGAAGAAATAAATCGACCAGTCAATTCCAGTGTGTCTATCTATCTATCTATCTATCTATCTATCTATCTATCTATCTATCTATCTATCTATCTATCTATCTATCTATCTATCTATATATATGTATATATACACACATACAGAATAGATTAAAAATAGTGCAAAAGCAGAATAAGATCTATTTTAAAAAGTGAAATATTGTTCCATTTAGGAATCATATGGCAGAGGGGAAGAAGCTGTTTGTGAATCGCTGAGTTCAAGAAAAGTTACTACCCTTAGCCATCTGGCTCTTGAATAAAAGAAGATAGCAACATTCACTTGCCCCAACATTGAGATGTTCCCATAGCCAATGATCTCACTTTAAGGACTCTACCTCATTATCTCATGTTCTTGTTATTTATTGCTATGTATTTGTATTTGTATTTGCTTAGCTTGTAATCTTCTACACTTGATCTTTGAGTATACCCACAAGAAAATGAATCTGAGGGTTGGATATGGTGACACGTATGTACTTGGATAATAAATGAACTTTCAAGCTGGCCTGGTTAAAATGCCCCAAAGGTATCAGGGTGTGCTGTTTCATCACTCAGTTTGTCTAGAGCCTGTTGTCTAGACATTGGCCTGAGGTGGATGTACACTGGTACCAAAATAATGACTGAAATCTCCCATGGCAGATAAAATGGATGAGACTTGATCATGAGATGTTCCAAGTTGGATGAACAGGAGTGGAACAGCACCACCATGTTTGTACACCACAAGAAGTCGATCATAAGGTGTACTCCACCCCATCTGTCTTTGAAAGACTCAGCAATCCCATCTTGGCAATGAAGTGTGAAGCCATCGAGCTGTATCACTGCGTTTCAGAATGACATCCAAGTCTCTGTGCCTCAATGACTATCACCCAGTGGCACTTACATCCACAGTGATGAAGTGTTTTGAGTGGCTAGTGTTGAAGCACATCAGCTCTTGTCTGAGTGGTGGCTTGGATCTGCTCCAATTTGCTACTGAAGCAACAGGTCCACAGCAGATGACATCTCATTGGCTCTTCTCATAACCCTGGAATATCCAGATATCAAAGATGCATACATCAGGATGCACTTTATTGAATACAACTCAGCATTTAATATCATCATCCCCTCAAAACTAACCAGAAAACTCCAAAACCTGGGCCTCAATACACCCTTGTACAATTGGATCCTGGATTTACTCACTTGCAACCACAGTCAGTTCAGATTGGCAAAAGCATCTCCTCCATGATCTCCATCAGTACAGGTGACCACAGGGATGTGTACTTAGCTCCCTGCTCTACTTCAGATTCAGATTCAGATTCAGTTTATTGTCATTTAGAAACCACAAATGCAATGTAGTTAAAAAATGAGACAACGTTCCTCCAGAATGATATCACAAAAGCACATGACAAAACAGACTACACCAGAAAGTCCACATAACGTTTGGCATTCCCCAATCCAGAGTCCGGAGAGGCTGCTGTGCATTAAGATCGCGCTACCATCTTAGCACATTCCCCGGAAAGGAGCTCCAAATCCACCAGACAAAACAAGACCAAAAACTAAAGCTACAAGACTTGCACAAAACCACATAGTTACAACATATAGTTACAACAGTGCAAACAATAGCATAATTGATAAAAAAAAAACAGACCATGGGCACAGTAAAAATAGTCCAAAGATGTTAAAAGACTATAAGTTCGAAAGAAACCACCACACAGTTTCCACAAGTCCTCAGGGTCCCGATAGACTCGTCATCCCACGCAGGTGGCAGAAGGGAATACCCCTGCTATGGATTTCCATGGTGCTGGACTCAGCCTCGCAGACACAGCACACAATGAAAGCTCCGTCGAACCCATGCTCGCAGACACAGCACACAGTGAAAGCACCCCGACCGCAGTGGACTCCAAGTCCGTTAAACCTCCGAGCCTCCGACCATCCCCTCCGGCACAGCTTCTCCGAGCACCATCCTCTGCCGAACGTATTAAGTTGCCCCCACCAATGGCCACCAGCAACGTGACCCCAAGGACTGGGGGCCTGTTCTTCTCAGCAGAGACCCGGACCTCACAGCAGCAGCAGCAACAAAGAAGGCCTTCCTGGAGATTTCCAGATGTTCCTCCATGCTCCCACGTCAGTTTTTCATCAGATTAGGATTGCGCACAGCACCCCACTTAACAAATAAAACAAAATATCATATCAGCTCCGGAGTGGCCGCTGCAAACTGCATCGCGCCGCCATCTTTTATTTGGCTTGCTTTACATCTATGACTGTATGGCTCCAACACCATATACAAGTTTGCTGATGACACTACTGTTGTGGGCTTTATCAAACGTGGCGATGAGTCAGCATACAAGAGGAAGATTGAGTGGTGTAATAAAACAACTCTCACTCAATGTCAGTAAGACCAAGGAACTGATTGTAGACTTTAGGAGAAAGAAACAAGAGATCCATGAGCCAGTCTTCATCAGAGGATCAGAGGTGGAGAGGGTCAGTAACTAAATTCCCGGGTGTCACTATCTCAGAGGATCTGTCCTGGACCCACCATATAATTGTAGTTGCAAAGAAAACTTGACAGCACCTCTACGTGCTCAGGTGTCTGCGGAGTTTCAGCAAGTCATCAAAAACATCTTGGCAAACTTCCATCAATATGTGTGCTGACTGGCTGCATTGTGACCTGATATGGGAACACCAATGCCTTTGAGTGGAAAATCCCACAAAAGGTAGTGGATTCAGACCAGTACATCATGGGTAATACCCTCCCAACCACTGAGCACAGTTTGGTGTTCACTGATCCTGTTTACAGTTGCTGTTCTATAGATTTGCTGAGTATGCCCATAGGAAAAAGAATCTCAGGGTTGTATGTGGTGACATGCATGTAATAATAAATTTTACTTTGAACTTTATTTACCAGAGACTGTATGTTGCCAGCACAATAGTCGGTAATGGGAGTTGAAAGCTACGTTTAAGCTGAGTTCCTCCACGTCTATGGAAAACAGTACAGTCAACACTTTGGGCTGAGACCCTTCATCAGTTCCTCCAGCATTTTGTGTGTGTTTCTGTGGTTCCTTTAACATTTATTAACCAGCTGTGGTGTTCAGATCCTAAAAATGATTTAGAAGTGTACCACTTGGATTTGAGTCAATGGGTTTTCCATCCTAAGGCATTGTGCAGCTTCTTCACTCACAAAGATTATTCTGGCATTCTGGTTGGCACTGACATGGTGGGTTGTGGAGCCTGTTCCAGTACCATACTGTTCTATGTTGTTCATTGTCTGAATAGATTGAGTAATTGAGCCTTTGAAGACCTCTTGGCAGAGAATTCCGAAGATTTACCACCCACTGGGTGAAGAATGGCCAGAATGACCAGCCTTTAGTTTTGAAACTGTGAGCTCTTGTTCTAGACAACCTAGCTAGTGGAAACATCACCTTTAGTGTCAATTCCAGAGAACTGGCAATAGCAACACATTTCACTGTTACTTTTCTAAATCCAGTGCACTTATCATGACACCACAATAAACAGCATCGACATTTCTGGCAATGAGAAGAGGATTCATTTCTTGCACTCTTGAAGCACTGATGGCTGGCATCTGATGTGTCAGACTGTTGGAATCTAAACTTAACAGATACTAGTAAATAGACCTCTGATAAGAAAGAATCACAGATACATACATGCTCCTATGTTCCAGGCTCCAAGCTATTTAAAAAATTTTCCATGCATGACTGGTAATTTTCAGTGCAGTTTTCTGGAGATAACAAGCATCAGAATGACCTGTTTTGCTTTCATAACTGTGCAGTATTATCTGTGTCAGAGAAATTATTTTCATTCATTTACTAATATGTACAAACCACATTTGAGAAATTAAAGTAACAAGTCTTTGTTTATTTTTATTCAAGTTGCTTAATTTGAATGACCTGAATTGAAAAGAATAGTTCTCTGTCTGGTATTAAATCAATAATTAAACAGGTACCTTCTGGCAAAGGAGAGTAATAAATCAAGGTTACGGGGTGAAGGAAGAAGGGATGGAAAAGATGCCCAAAAAGGGAGAGAGAATCTGGCTGGATTGTTGAGAACAGGAAAGAAAAGGAATATGCTCCTTTCCCACTCTGACCAATCCACCCAGGCCCTCTCTTCCTGTTCACCTTATCCATTCCTTCTCCTCTCCCTCCCTCCTCTAACACCTTGACTCAATACCCTCCCCCACATGGTTCTACCTTCACATCACATACATACTGGCTTGCTTCTCCCTTCTTTCACTTCTCTTACATCTGTCTCTCCCCTACCTAGTTCCTTCTGCCCATCATCCCTTCCTTATTTGGTTCCACCAATCACCTACCAGCCTCTGCCTCACTCCTCCTCCTCACTTCTATATACTGCTATCTTCCCTCAACACCTTCAGTCCTGACAAAGGATATTGATTTAAAATATTAACCATTCCTTTGCCTCCATAAGTTCTTCCAACAGTTTGCTTTAGCTCCAGGGTAGAATTCTGACTGTTTGAACCTTAAGTTTAATTCAGCAACTTACTGTGGTTACAAGACCCTTTATAGTATTGAATGCTTTGTGTTAACAACAAATAAGAATGAACAAAACTCTTCCAAAGATTTTCTACAAAGTGTTTACTTAGATTGAATTAAATGGGTACTGAATATATTCACAACTGGATGGATTATAATGAACCATGTAATTGTAATGGTGGAAGCCTTCTGCAATGATTGTCACCTTGTTGTGGTGGACTGGCTTGTAAGTTCCTAAGGTCTTGAGAACATTATCATCTGAAGTTTAGTCATCTGGCACGTAGCTCCTGGTACGGTCACCCATTCCAGTAAAATCAAGGGGGACCTTTCAGACAAAGAGTGATCCAACCAAGATCGCAAAGGTGGAGCTGGAGGAAGATGATGACACATCACAACAGCAGTGAAGGCAAAGGAAAGCTGCAACAATGAAGAGTATTCCACTGGGTCCTGACCCCAATCTGTCAAGGACTGTGTGGTGGCTGCCTGTGCATCAGCCTCCCCACGTTAAACAAAGTCATGCAAGGTGTTCTCCATTAAGCGAATCACCTTAACATCACGGTTATGTGTTCCCAGACTGACCTCTACGGCTACCTATCCCCAACAGTAGACAACCCTTTTGGAGAACATCATACTCGACTCGAGAGATCACACTACTGCTAATTGTGAAAGTAGAATCCTAAGGTTTTAAATAATTTGATGACTAACTTAGACAAATATCCACATTTTTATCCTTGTACCTCTCTCAATGATGATCTCTTTAGTTCTATTGACAAAACTGTACTTATAATTAATGGTAACCTAAAACATTCACTCAATCTAAACCAAACTGTGATGCCTGAAACCTGAAATAAAAAACAGAAAATGCTACAAACACTCAGCAAATCAGGAAGCATTCGTGGAGAGAGAAACAGGGTCAAAGTTTGAGGCCTGGGATCCATCATCAGACCTGAAATGTAAACTCTTTTTCTATATCTCTGACCTGTTGAATAAAACATTTTTCTTTCTGTTTATATTTCAGACTTCAAAGTGCAAAGTAAATTTATTATCAAAGTATATGTACATTACCGTATACAACCCTGAGATTCATTTTCTTGTAGTCACACTCAATAAACCAATAGTCATAATAGAATTAATGAAACACCACAGCAACAGGGGATTCGCCAATGTCTTACATGGCACCATTAAGAAGGCGACTCGAGCAAGCAGCTCCAATGGAAATCATATTCCCGTTTTAGACTGCTACTGCTGAAATCCACAGCTACATTTACAGACTATACTGTAAATAACCATTTTAAAGCAATTAAAAAATCTATCACTACTCAGAATCTCAAACAGACTCTGGTCGCTGGTGTGGTTAACCTTCAGAGACAGCGGAAGAGAGGACACCATGCTAGTTTAAAAGTTTGTTCAACGTTTGTTCATTTTGTGTGTGTTTTCTCTTGTTTGTGAAGGGAATCACAGAATATGGATTAATGCAGGAAGGCGCTGGAGTAATCAATCAGCCATCATTTTATTGAGCCTGAGGAGTTTAATGGCCTGTTTCATTCTTATGTTCTAATGTCCTCATTAAGACTGACAAACAGAGACATATATCAATAAATCAAGAGGGTAAAATACATTTGGGCTAAATTTAATGGTTTAATTTATTCCCAGAATCTGAACATCATTAGTAAAGCCAGCTTGTATTTTTCATCTTTAATTACGTTGAACAGAAACGATGTCATGCCATTGGGGTGGCATGGTAGCATAAAGCTGTAACAGAATTCCCTCCACTCTCTGAGTGTTCTCTATGTGACCACACAGGTTTCCTCCCACATCCCAAAGGCATATGGGTTAGTGGGTTAGTTGGTCATAAAGGTGTGATTGGGTGGTGTGGGCACACTGGGCTGGAAAGGCCTGTTACTGTGATGTTGAAATGCCTCCAATGTCTCCATTTGAGAGGGTGGTTTATAGTCAACCGTAAGCAAGTCAATCCACATAAATGATGGACAATTTCCTTCCCTGAATGTTATACAAAGAAAATAACTTCATTTCAGCTTTACTTTATTGCTTGAATTATATTCCCCCCGCCCCAAGATAGGGCTTCTCAACTAGTTTGGGAGCCCCTGCTCCAAAATTTGGACTCATATCTTTTCATCAATTGCCCAAGTTTCTGGCTACTGGTCCAGTCACTGAACCACTAAGCTACTGTACCCCTGCTAATATGATTCTGACCCATTAGAGTTTGCCTGTGATCATTCCATCTGAATGACACATCATTCAAGCAATGTAAACCTTGTCCCACCAAGGCTGCAAGCACTGTCTCCATGCTACAAAGAAAGAGTACTGACATTCTAAGAAGGAAGGATGTTACACGGGGTGGGGCTGGGAACTATTGTAGAAAAACTGATTCTGGCCCCACTTACCACCTACATAGGTAGCCAAAAATCAGATTTAAAAACACCTTCTAATTTCAGAGATTGAAGACTGATGTGATGTGTTCCATTGTTAGTTAATTACCAGAAGAGTAACAGGATTGACTTTCTTTCTTTCACTGCAGGGAACTCCAGCATTCCTGGTGAAATTATTATTACTTCATCTCTTAGGAACTATTGTAGTGAAGCTCTCAATGTACCCTTACTGGAAACAAATCCATAAAGTAACTCTAATTAATATTATTTGGTCCTTTACGTTCCACATGTGGTCAGGCTTTCTGATGATCTCCCCACCTTGCGTAAGTGTTGGGGTTTGTGTCTAACACTTGTTCAGGCTGCACTGCAGTGAACAGGAAGGCTGTATGACAGGTCATCAAAACGGCCCAGCGCAGCCTACCTACCATCGAGGACCTATATCAGCTACAGAAAGGTGTCGGAAAAAGGCCAGCAAGATCATGAAGGATCCCACCCACCCTGCTCATAGACTGCTTATCCGACTCCCATCAGGGAGGAGGCTACATAGCATCAATGCCAGGACCACCAGGCTCAAAAAAATGTTACTTCCCCAAGCAGTAAGGCTGATCAACAGCTCCACCCACTAACCCTCCCCTCCACACCCCCGACCAGCACGACTTTATCATTTCCTGTCAGAGTCACCTTATATACAGACACTCCTGTATATGGACATGCAATCAATCATATATAAGCTATCTATGTATGTATTTACAGGTATATTTATTGTGGTTTTTTATTATTGTTTTCTTTATTTTATTGTTTTTTTGTGTTGCATCGGATCCAGATGATTTCAATTTCCTTTACACTTGTGTACTGGGAATGACATTAAACCATCCTGAAGATCAAGTCTATTGTATTCTATAATTTACATTTATACAGCAAAATGAAAAATAGTTCCTCTGGGCCAAGGTGTAAAGCACAGTATGTATAGTCACACATAGAGTTACAACCCAGCACAGGCATTCACAAAGTAATAGTAGCATAAGTTCCTGAGCAGCATGGCTGAATATTGACAGAGTTTCATAAAGGGTGAGCTGCATGTTTATGTATGACAGTTACTTTATGTATTATATATTTTATAATAATATTAAAGTATTTATACATTTTATTATAATAGTTCCAGGCACTATTATAATGAAAAAGTAATTACATATATATGTGAAACAGCAGCAATTAAAGATGAAAACAGATAAGTGCTCTTCACAAATGCTCTTGATCCTGTTTCCACTTGTTAGAACATAGAAGAGGACAGCACAGGAACAGGCCTTTTGGCCCACAACGTTGTGTTGAACCTGCTGAAAAGCAAAACACGCAAACACTAATCCCTCCTACCTACACAATGTCCAGATCCCTCCATCTTCCTTACATCTGTGAGCTTATCCAAATGTCTCTTAAAAGCCTCGAATGTATTTGTCTCTACCACCATACCAGGCAGCACATTCCAGGCATCACAACTCTCTGAGTAAAACCTTACCCCTCACCTCCTCTTTAACCTACCCCCTCTCACTTTCAGTACATGCCCTCTGATATTAGACGTGTCAACCCTGGGAAACAGATACTCCCTGTCTACCCTACCTATGCCTCTCATAATCTTATAAACCCCTGTCAGATCTGCCTCAGCCTCCACCACTCCGGAGTTTATCCAGCCTCTCAAGATAGCACATGAATAAATTAATTTTCACTTTTCATCAGGTCCCAGACAGACAGACATACTTTATTGATCCCGAGGGAAATTGGGTTTCGTTACAGCCGCACCAACCAAGAATAGTGAAGAAATATAGCAATATAAAACCATAAATAATTAAATAATAATAAGTTAATCGTGCCGAGTGGAAATAAGTCCAGGACCAGCCTATTGGCTCAGGGTGTCTGACACTCCAAGTTTGATGGCCACAGGTAGGAATGACTTCCTATGACGCTCAGTGTTACATCTCGGTGGAATGAGTCTCTGGCTGAATGTACTCCTGTGCCTAACCAGTACATTATGGAGTGGATGGGAGTCATTATCCAAGATGGCATGCAACTTGGACAGCATCCTCTTTTCAGACACCACCGTCAGAGAGTCCAGTTCCACCCTCACAACATTACTGGCCTTACGAATGAGTTTGTTGATTCTGTTGGTGTCTGCTACCCTCAGCCTGCTGCCCCAGCACACAACAGCAAACATGATAGCACTGGCCACCACAGCCTCGTAGAACATCCTCAGCATCATCCGGCAGATGTTAAAGGACCTCAGTCTCCTCAGGAAATAGAGACGGCTCTGACCCTTCTTGTAGACAGCCTCAGTGTTCTTTGACCAGTCCAGTTTATTGTCCATTCATATCCCCAGGTATTTGTAATCCTCCACCATGTCCACACTGACCCCTTGGTGACCCCTGGGTCACCGGTGCCTTAGCCCTCCTCAGGTTCACCACCAGCTCCTTAGTCTTTTTCACATTAAGCTGCAGATGATTCTGCTCACACCATGTGACAAAGTTTCCCACAGTCACCCTGTACTCAGCCTCATCTCCCTTGCTGATGCATCCAACTATGGCAGAGTCATCAGAAAACTTCTGAAGATGGCAAGACTTTGTGTTGTAGTTGAAGTCCGAGGTGTAGTTGGTGAAGAGAAAGGCAGACAGGACAGACTTCTGTGGAGCCCCAGTGCTGCTGACCACTCTGTCTGACACACAGTGTTGCAAGCGCACGTACTGTGGTCTGCCAGTCAGGTAATCAATAATCCATGACACCAGGGAAGCATCCACCTGCATCACTGTCAGCTTCTCACCCAGCAGAGCAGGGCGAATGGTGTTGAACGCACTGGAGAAGTCAAAAAACATGACCCTCACAGTGCTCGCCGGCTTGTCCAGGTGGGCATAGGCACGGTTCAGCAGGTAGATGATGGCATCCTCAACTCCTAGTCGGGGCTGATAGGCGAACTGGAGGGGGTCTAAGTGTGGCCTAACCATAGGCCAGAACTGCTCTAGAACAAGCCTCTCCAGAGTCTTCATGATGTGGGAGGTCAATGCCACCGGTCTGTAGTCATTGGAGCCACTGGAGTGTGGCGTCTTCGGTACAGGAACGAGGCAGGACGTCTTCCACAGCACAGGAACCCTCTGGTGACTCAGGCTCAGGTTGAAGACATGGTGAAGTACTCCACATAGCTGGGGGGGCACAGGCTTTGAGCACCCTGGAGCTGACACCATCCGGGCCTGCAGTCTTGCTTGGGTGGAGACATTTCAGCTGTCTTCTCACCTGTTCAGCTGTGAAGCCCACCGTGATGGTTTCAGGTGAGGGAGGGGTGTAGTCACAAGAGCAGGTTGGGGTCTGTGAGGAGGGGTAGGAGGGGAGAGTGGTGTACGTGTTGGTTGGGGGCCGACAACAGATGAATCCCAAAGTCCATATTGATAAGTGACCCTGACTGGCACTCCCAGATGTGTGAATGACAAGGTTCAGACAATTTTACACAAATAAATCAAGTTTTAATTAAGATAAAACAAGATAAATTGTCATTGAAAACCCTGGTTTGAACTTAGATGGAAGCCTCACCTTTGGTAGTTTTCTTTTCTTCTGATGTCTTTCCAATCCTGGATTTAATTGCTCCATCACTGGTGTCTGTGGTTTTATTTTCTAAGCCCCTGTACTTTATCATTCTCTCCGAAATACCTCTCCATCTTTACTTCAAACCTTTCTGATGCTCTTTAAACTCCAAGTGCAACTTCTGTTTCCCTCTCTCACCTTATCTCCTCAGCTACCCATCATCTCCCTCTGGTGCTCCTCTCCCTTCCCTTTCTTCCTTGGTCTTCTACCCTCTCCTATCAGATTCCCCCTACTCCAGTCCTTTATCTCTTTCACCGATCATCTTCCCAGTTCTTTACTTCACCCATTCACCCTCCCAGTTTCACCTATCACCTGCCTCCTTGTACTTCTCCCCCCACCTTATTGCTCTGTCTTCTCATCTTTTTTCCCCAGTCCTGAAGAAGAGTCTTGGCCTGAAACATCAACTATTTACTCTTTAAACATCAACTCAGCCTGGCCTGCTGAGTTCCTCCAGCACTTGGGAGAACACCCAAAAGGTTAACTTGCAGGTAGAATCGGTGGTGAGGAAGGCAAATGCAATGTTAGCATTCATTTCAAGAGATCTGGAATATCAGAGCAGGATCTGCTGACATTGGAGAGAGTTCAGAGGAGGTTCACAAGGATGATTCCACAAATGAAAGAGTTATCATACAAGGAACATTTGATGGCTCTAGGTCTGTATTCATTGGAATTTGGAAGGATGGGGGGGGGGGGGGTCCTCATTGCAACCTTTTGGATGTTGAAAGGCCTAGAAAGAGTAGATGTGGAAAGGATGTTTCCCATGGTGGGGGGGGGGGGGTCTAGGTCAAGAGGTCAGGATAGAGTGGTGTCCATTTAAAACAGAGATGCAGAGAAATTTCTTCAGCCAGAGGGTGGTGAATTTGCAGAATTTACTACCACGGGCAGCTGTGAAGGTCAGGTCGTTGGGTGTAGTTAAGGCAGAGCTTGAAAGGTTCTTGAATGGACATGGTATCAAAGGTTATGGGGAGTGGGGCTGATGAGGGGAAGAAAAGGATCAGCCATGATTGATTGATGGACCTGACTCGATGGGCCAAATGGCCTAATTCTACTCCTATGTCTTATGGTCTTATGGTCTTACATTGTGTGATATGTGGAGGAAAATCAACAGTTGACGTTTCAGAGCAAGACCCTACATCTGAGGAGAGGCCATTTGGCCCATTTAGTTTGTGCCAGTCACAACACCTCTGTGAGACTAAATCCTCCCTTCTAACAGTTGTTCTGAACACTGTGCACATCCAAGTACTACTTAAAGAGATGAGGCATTTTGCCTCTAAAATCCTTCCGGCAGAGAGTGATGGACTTGTACCATTCTCTTGATTGGACTTTATCCAGACCCTCCTTCTACTTTTAACTTTGAATATTTCTCCCAGTTTTTAGTCCTACCCCTACCCCCCACGCTTAATGAAAGAGCATTACGTTTTAGAGAGACGTGAAGACACAGAAAAGAAGGAAAAGAGAAACAACCCAGGAACCCGATGAACAGGCAAATGCAAAGCACAAAATGCTCAAGTTATAGAGAGGGAGGAGTCAGCCTGGAAACTTGAGAAAGGCAATGCCCCGCAGACTGCAGAGAAAAGGAGTCTGAAAGGTACATACACAGGCAAATGCTACCATCTGGTCCAACACTTGAGCTGGTGCTGGATTACTACTCGGGATCATATGTAATACTGGAGATGTACACAGTGTATTCACGACAAAAAAGTGATGAGCTAAACAATACGAAAATGTACAGGCAAGTGCTTACTCTGCAAGGTCGTTTTCAGGCTCAGAGCTCTCAAGGGAATAGTCAGTTCTGGTAATGAGACGGGAAGGGGCAGTGTTTCCAAGTCCAAAACTGGAATTCTGATGCAGAATCAGTTTTGTTTTAATCATTGACATACAATATATCATGAAATTGTTACTTTGCAGCAGCAATACAGTGCAATACATAAAAAGTTTACTATAATTTACAATTTATTTACTTCGAGGCACAGCGTGGAACAGGCAGGCTCCTCTGGACGGCAAAGCCACACCACTCAGCAACCCACCGATTTTAATCCCAGCCTAATCACAGGCTCCCCCCCCCCCCCAACCTTCTTACTCTGCCATCTCCTCTTTTGGAGTTTCCAGTCCTGAAGAATTGTCTCAGCCTGAAACCAACAGTTTACCCTTTTCCATAAATGCTGGCAGACCTGCTGAGTTCCTCCAGCATCTTGTGTGTATTAATCGGATTTCCAGCGTCTGTGGATTTTCTCGTGTTTGTGACAGTCTTTGGCTTATGTGAGGAAACTGGAACACATGGAGGAAATCCATTCACAATTTGAACTCTGAACCATCCTGAGCTGTAATAGTGATTGTGCTATCCTGGTGCTCCAACAGTATACTGTACACAAAATCATCATTAAAAATAAATAAATGGCATTTAGAAATGTCAGGAGAGAATAAGACAGCTTGGTAGTACAGGATCTCAGTAAAAGCTTTACAAACAAACTAGGCAGAACAATTAGATGGACCGAATAGCCTGTTTCTGAGCTGAGTGATTCTGAGACTCTAAAACTCTGTGGATATGAATTGGAATTGGCTCATTACTGTCATACCTACCAAGATACAGTAAAGAGTTTGCCCTGCATACTGGCCCTACAGATCAGTTCATTACACCAAGCATTGGTCCAGAACAAGATGAAAAAATAAAAAGCAAGATAATGTGTAACAGACATATATCTAAAAAGCTACAATATCAGGTCCTACAGATTCTACCCAAAGCCTAGCGTGTTTCCAAGGGATTTAGCAGAATTATGGGGATAAAAATGCATCAGCCAGCATCAGAGTGGGAACCAGACAGGCAGGCTTGTGACTGGGAAGATGGTGGTGCAGAAGACAAGGTCAGGGTCTTGGGTTCGATCAGTCTTGAGAGCCTGGTGGGAAGTCACACTAGCATAGTGGTTGGCAGTACAGTGGCAGCAACACGGTTTCAATTCCTGCCGCTGTCTGTCAGGAGTCTGTACGTTCTCCCTGTGACTGCGTGGGAGAAATCAGCAAAGTGGCCAAGTGGGTGTGGAGTGAAACGGAGATGGAGAGCTCTAGATTGGGAACTGGGTCAATCAGAGATTCGGGGATCTTTGTAAGTGGTATAAAGTCAAGAACATCTGATGGGAGACGTTAATTAGTGAATCGGTATGGTCAGTATCTCATTGGATAAGATGGAAGGGTGGAACCCAACTGATAAAAACTGAGCAGGTGACACACCTCAGTGTCATATTAGCCCAGCACTGCACTGTCAAAACATTATTGCTGACTAAGTGACTGATGACGGTGGCTCCTGAGATGAAGTGGATTTTTCCATTGCCACTTCTCCCAAAGGAACAATGTAGAGGGAATAACAGAAGGTGCTGAGCAAGCAGGACTCATGGCTGGAGATGCCCAGTAAATGTGATACGACCCAGGAACAGTAATAAATGCATTTCACTCTTTATCGACCACACACAGGTAAGTCAGGCAGCATCACTTGATGACATTGACTTTGACTGTGCCACTATAACTTTTATTGATGAAGAATGGAGAAATGACGTTGATAAATGCTGGAGTACTGACACAATAGCTACCATGTTGGTAGTTTTGCCACCAATATTACATCAACATCACTTCCATTTGGTAGGCCAGTAACAAAAGGCATTATGTGAAGGTTTTCTTCCACGTGTTTGAGTCATAGTGGCCATTGGTCACTGGCTCTTCAACCATTCATGTGATAATGCAAGTGGACTCAATCAGATCAGCAATGTTTACGTTGTCGAGATTTTTCACACACTCTGTCATGCCCCAAGATGACAGGAGTCAGGTTTGGGAGGGAACAGAATGCCACAAATAAATCAAAGTTAATATTCAAATACACTGTAGACAGCCCATGCACCAATCCAAGACATTTCTTTGTACTTGACATATTACTTCACCAGTGACTGACAAACACCAGCCAAAATGATAAGGCTTGATTGTTGCTCACAACCAATGAGGAACAGAGTTCGAAAGAAGGAAGACAAGTAGGGAGGTAGCTGCAAAGAAGGAAGCCAAAGGATGAAGGGAGTTTGACCTGAGATATTAACTTTGTTTCTCTGTCCATAGATGCAGCCTGACCTGCTGAGGGTTCCAGCATTTTCTGGGTTGTTTTCTTTATTTTAGATTCAGATTCAGATTTAGTTATCATTTATAACATCTTCATCTATCTTCAAGGCAAAAGAAAGAGTCTTGACCTCAAACGTTGACTATCTATTCCCCTCCATAGATGCTGTCTCTCATGCTGAGTTCCTCCATTGTGTGTATTGTTCAAGATTTCCTGCAACTGCAGAACCTTGTGTGTGTGTGTGTGTGTGTGTCTGTGTGTGTGTGTGATATGTGTGTGTCTATGTCTGTATGTCTGTGTCTGCCTGTGTTTGTGTTTGTCTGCGTGTGTGTGTGTGTGTGTTTGTCTGTCTGTCTGTTTGTGTGTGTCTGTGTGTCTGTCTGTCTGTGTGTGTCTGTGTCTTGTGTGTGTGTGCATGTGTGTGTCTGTCTGTGTGTGTGTGTGTGTGTCTATGTGTGTGTGTGTGTCTGTCTGTCTATATGTGTGTGTCGGTGTGTGTGTGTGTGTGTGTCTGTCTATATGTGTGTGTGTGTGTGTGTGTGTGTGTGTGTCTGTCTGTCTATATGTGTGTGTGTGTGTGTTTGTGTGTGTGTGTGTCTGTCTGTCTATATGTGTGTGTGTGTGCGTATATACTTTATGCCCAATCATCTTGGACCTCTTCTGTCTAATAAGACCACACTGTAGCTGGTGATCGTCACTCAGCACTAATTGATGTATAGACATCTTTCACTCCTTAGAAATGTAGTGAAAACAAATCACCCTCAATCCTGAGAGGCTACCTAAGACGAAAATTGTTTTACAGACAGGTACAGTATTCTGGGAGGTTTTATGCAGATATTGAAAATGTCATGGTCCGGTCCGTGAATTCTGCATTCCAGTTCACAGTCTGGTCCATCGCTCCTTATTCCAGGTTTTCCGGTTTTCCCTTGTTCTGTTGGGTGCTCTAAATGAGGCACCTGATTTTCACTTTGGGCTGGCTACATAAATAGCTCCTGGATTCAACTTCATTTGCTGGACTGTTTCCTTCACCTTCCTCCTGAAAGCCTTGCCTGTGTCTTTGTCTGTATTGCTGTCAAGTTCTACTGCCGGAGCAAGATAGAGTCTTGTTGTTTCTAGATAAGGAACTGTCTATTGTTGTTTGGAACTGTCTCTGTGTCCATGCCTTTGCTAGGTAGGTCTGGCTGTTTGCTGCTACCTGGTGTTGGGTACTGTCTCAGTGTTCTGTGTACAAGTCCTGGCCCTATGTCCTGTTCCTAAGGAGGGGTCCTGGCTCTGTGTTCCATGTCCCTGTGTTCCTGCCTCTCTCGAGGTCAAGGCTCCATGTTCAGTGTCCCGAGATCGAGTCAAGGCTTTGGGTTCTTGTCCTGTCCATGTGCCTCATCCTCTGCAGGAGTTCCATGTCTAGTCCTATAGCCAAGCCTCGAGGAATCCAAGCCATGTCTAGTCCTGTAGCTATGTCATGTCCACGCCTACTTCCAGGGTCTGAGCCCGAGTCAAGACCCAGGTTCTGGGTCCTTGTCCAGTCTCTGGCTCTGAGTCCAAGTCCAGGCTCCTAGTTCCCAGTTCCTCGTCCTGGTCCTGCTTTCCTAGCCAAAGTCCCAGCTCCTAGTCTGTGTCCTGCCCCATCCTTAACTCTAGTCCAGTCCTGTTCCTAGTACTTCAGTGTCTGTGTCTTGCATTTGGGTCTGCCTTATGACAAAAAAATCTGAAACAAGATGGAAAATGCTGCAAACACTCAAAGACCAGGCACCAGTTGTTGGAAATCATTTGAGGACTATGTCTGTCCAATAGCATATGTAGGGAATGCACATATGGTAGCGTACTTCTGAAACTGAATCCCATCTTAGATTATGGAATTAAGCTTTGGAAGGGGAGCTTCTTTCTGTGGGTGGTGAAAGACATCTATCCTGATGAAACATATCAATCTGAAATGTCGACTGTCCATTTCCCTCTATAGAGATGCTCTTAGAACCGTAGAACAGTACAGCACAGTACAGGCCCTTCAGCCCTCCATGTTGCGCTGACCCATATAATCCTTTAAAAAAAGTACTAAACCCACATTACCCCATAACCCTCTATTTTTCTTTCACCCATGTGCCTGTCCAAGAGGCTCTTAAATACCCCTAATGTTTTAGCCTCCAACACCATCCCTGGCAAGTCATTCCAGGCACTTACAACCCTCTGTGTTTATAAAAAAAAACTTACCCCTGATGTCTCCCCTAAACTTCCCTCCCGTGTGTTGACCAAAGACACATGTCTACTCTTTAAATATTTTAAAATGAAAAATCCTTTCCCTGGACTTCCACATGGAGGAAAGGCTTCACACAGCTAATTGTTTTCAGCAGTTCATATCAGATGTGGCTCATGTCCTGGTCAGAAGGTTGCAGATTGAAAACCCAGTAAAACCTCAAAACATAGATGGAGGGAGTTGTGTGAATGAGTCCAGGACCTGATCTGCAGTCAGTGTAGAATGGATCCCATGTGAACACTAAGCAACCATATTTTGCTATGTTGATTAAAAGAGTGAGCATGCTTTGGAGGTATGACAACAAAACTGTAAGACACAAGAGCAGAACTGGACCATTGGAACCATCGAGTCTTCTCCAACATTCATGACATTCAATCATGGCTAATCATGGCCATCTCAACACCATTTTCCTGGGGTCATCTCGTAACCTTGGACATCCTTACTACTTAAGAACCCTATCAGCCTTTGTTTTAATTATACCCAATGATTTGGCCTCCACAGCCATCTGTGGCAATGAATTCCACAGGTTCACAAACCACTGGCTAAAGGAATGTCTCTGTTGTATAAGGATATCTCTGTTTTGAGGATGTGATTAAACACAAAGATGAAGGAAGAGCAGTAGATGTAGTGTATATGGATTTCAGCAAGGCATTTGACAAGGTACCCCATGCAAGGCTTATTGAGAAGGTAAGGAAGCATGGGATCCAAGGGGACATTGCCTTGTGGATTGAGAACTGGCTTGCCCACAGAAGGCAAAGGGTGGTTGTAGACAGGTCAAATTCTGCATGGAGGTCAGTCACCAGTGGAGTGCCTCCGGGATCTGTTCTGGGACCCTTACTCTTCATGATTTTTATAAATGACCCAGATGAGGAAGTGGAGGGATGGGTTAATAAGTTCACTGATGACACAAAAGTTGGAGGTGTTGTGGATAGTGTGGAGGGCTGTCAGAGGTTACAGCAGGACATTGACAGGATGCAAAACTGGGCTGAGAAGTGGCAGATGGAGTTCAACCCAGATAAGTGTGAAGTGGTTCATTTTGGTAGGTCAAATATGATGGCAGAATATAGTATTAATGATAAGACTCTTGGCAGTGTGGAGGATCAGAGGGATCTTGGGGTCCGAGTCCATAGGACGCTCAGAGCAGCTGTGCAAGTTGACTCTTTAGTTAGGAAGGCATACACTGTATTGGCCTTCATCAATCATGGAATTGAATTTAGGAGCTGAGAGGTAATGGACAGGAAGGATATGGAAACCATAGAAAGGGTGCAAAGGAGATTTACAAGGATGTTGCCTGGATTGGGGAGCATGCCTTATGAGAACAGGTTGAGTGAACTTGGCCTTTTCTCCTTGGAATGACAGAGGATGAGAGGTGACCTGATAGAGGTGTATAAGATATGAGAGGCCACAGAGGACACAGGTTTAAAGTGCTGGGGAGTAGGTACAGAGGAGATATCAGGGGTAAGTTTTTTTTACTCAGAGTGGTGAATGCGTAGAACGGGCTGCCGGCAACGGTGGTGGAAGCGGATACAATAGGGTCTTTTAAGAGACTTTTGGATAGGTACATGGAGCTTAGAAAGATAGAGGGCTATGGGGAAGTCTAGTCATTTTTAAGGTAGGGACATGTTTGGCACAGCTTTGTGGGTCGAAGGCCCTGTTTTGTGCTGCAGGTTTTCTATGTTTCCGAAGGGACAGAGGTTTTGTCATGCCCTCTGATCCTAGACTCTTCCACCACTAGGAATATCCATTCTGTCCAGGTCTTTCAGTATTCGGTAGGTTTCAATGAGATTCCTCTTGCCCTTCTAAATTACAGCGAGTATAGGCAACGCTCAACGCTCCTCATACGTTAACCCCTTCAACCCCGGGATCATTCTCGTAAAATTCCTCCAGACCGTCTGTAATCAGCCTGTTCTTAGATCTGGGGCCCAACACTCCACGGTGTGGCCAGTTCGAGGTTACATCGTTGAAGGATGGTATTGGCTCTACAGCGTTTTGGGACTGAAAATTAATGTGCAAAAGCCACTCCCTGTGTTTACGTTGGTCCCATAGATTTCCCTACCATAGATGCTGCCTGACCTACTGAGTTCCCCCAGCATTTTGTGCGCTTCGCTCAAGATTTCCAGCATCTGCAAAACCTCGTTTCTTGCGTTTATACTAAGATCTTCCAATGAAGATAGGAACAGAGAGTAGAGAGGCACCTTTCTACTGACAAATGAAGATGCTGGCACCA
The DNA here is from genome assembly GCF_048418815.1 of Hemitrygon akajei. Classification (NCBI taxonomy): domain Eukaryota; kingdom Metazoa; phylum Chordata; class Chondrichthyes; order Myliobatiformes; family Dasyatidae; genus Hemitrygon; species Hemitrygon akajei. Next base: position 2,350,999 of record NC_133146.1, read on the forward strand.
TTCCTAAAGGACGGTTAGGAACCACGACCAGTTTGAACTCTCCCCCACAAAAAGAAAATCATCTGGTTGTTATCACGTTGCTATTTATGGCAAATTCCTCTGACTTGATTGTCTGCCCGTTTCCCTAACTATGAAAAGTTGCTATATAAATATAGAATCTTTTCCGCTCCTCTGTCCTAATAATGACCAAACTTTAAAAGTACCTGACCGGGTGCAAACTCATTTTGAACGTGTAATAAGACTCCTTATATTTGGTGACTATCATTTCGAACTCTTCTCCTCATACACCATTTGATAAATAAAGATCGGCACCTACGCCGCGCGGAGTTACCAAGGGTACATTTCCTTCGAAGTAATGAATTTGAGGTGAAAATTCATACAAAACAGAATCAGTTATTTTTAATGGAAGGCTGTTGATGTTTTCGCCCTTCAGCCTGCCTATTTGTACTATAATGTAGCAATAAATGAAGTTCTAAAAAACGCGGCACTGAGTCGAAAATCGCCGTACCGGGAACAAAAGTGCACTTTGTCGGGTTTAAACACTTTGTCAGATTTAACTGGACCGTCACCTGCGAATCGACCCACTGGATTCACTACTTCCGTTCGTACGGCAATGACAATCCGACATCAGCTCAGCAATCAAAGTGCCTTTCGCTTAAAAGTCGCACACTTTTATTGAAGAAGGGCAGGCAATCTTACCGTTTTGTTGTGTAACGGGCTTGAAATCACTTTTGGGGACGCGGTTCAACGTTTAAATCCATCCCGAATGTTGCAGAGCGCCCAAATCCAATCTCATGCCCCACCCGCAACCTAACTCAATTTAGGATTCGCAGCAATAAATCCTGAAGCTTCTCGGCTCACACAGTAGCATTTGCATTTGCGGAATACACCACAGATCGGTGCGGGGGGACAGGAAACGGGAGAGGTGGGGGCACGCTTTAAAACCGATCACATGTCTTCAGGAATCTGAAGTAATGCTTGTTGCATTACACAGTCGGCACTTAAATGTCATTTAAGTGCCAGCTGAATGCTTTCGCCGTCTGTTCTCAGCGTTCTCGTGATGCGAGGTCAGAGCCATGCCACAAGACCAGTAATCTCACTTCAGCCAGATCTCAGAGTTGCTTCCCGTCCCTAATTGCACTGTCTCAAGGAGCCAACGTCCAACATCAAAGACCCCACCCGCTTCTGGCAACTACCTTGGGTAGTTGGTGCAGAGCATGAAGTCAGCACCACCAGCTTGAAGAACAGCAACTTGTCTTCCCCGACTGGGTTTTTGAACCAATTTGTACCGACCTAATCACTGACTCAGTATAGCCACATTTGCGGCATAGTGGATTTTTTTTTAGTTCTAATTGTGTTCATTCTTGTATAATAATTTTAATTTATATTTTTCTTGTCGACGCTTTTTCTCTAATACTATGTGTTTTGATGCTGCTGCAAGTGAGTTTTTAATTGCACCTGCATCCACTTGTACAAATGACAATAATCTCTGCTTTGACTTGCTTGCCCACGCATCCATTGAGTATCCAGGAGCACATGGATACTTCCTCAATTATTGGAAAAAGTATTCATGTATTTTGGTACAGCTACCTGGGGTGAGTGACAGACAGGAACTGAAGAACATCGGCTGCAATTTGATATCAGTATTGTTGATGGGGCATTGAATGGCTTGTGACTGTTCTCACACTAAAGTGAAACATGTCTTGGATGAGACAGAAATCCATGGCTACATCTTCATGGTATGTTGGATCAGGTCCAGATTCTCCCTTTTCCATTCTGGGAGGAGATACAGGAGCTTGAAAGCCTGGATGACCAAACTCAAGAACCGCTCCTTCCCCACTGCGATCATACTTCTGAACCAATCAGTTCTTTCACATCCCCTTCCCTGAGGAGGTGCCACATCCTCACATCCTTAACTCTATTCCTTCAGTTATTGTCACTTTAGCATTTCCCTTTCCTCTATGTTATTGCATTGCACTAATCTGCACATGGCCCGGTTAGAAGTTTGTACTCCTCTGGGTTGTGAAGCAGGTTACAGTTACTTAGGGACATGGGCTGAAGAATGGCTAAAGGATTTCTACTTAGATCAGTGTGAGATGATGCATTTTGGACAGTCAGACCAGGGTACTGTGAACGGCAGGACACAGATGAGTGTTGTGGCTAAGAGAGACCTGGGAACACCAGTGTAGACAGATGCACAAGTAGATGGGTTGGTGAAGAAGAATTGTTGCACGGTGGTCTTCAATAGCCAGGGCATCAAGTTTAGGAGTAGGGCCATTCACCTCCAGTAATCTTCCCAACACTGATGTTAGGAGTGGAGATATATCTCTAACAAAGGAGGTGTAAGGTGCTCTTTCCCTCACCCTTGGCCAAGGTGTACACCTGCTTAATCCTCCAGTCAGGGTCACATGAAGTCATGGAACCAGGTGGTGGATGTGGTATGTCACAAGTCCTGGTTATGCAACCACTCATGCCAGGCAGGCAATCTCTGAAGAGTATCGATACTGGCTGGGGTCACCCATTTTGAAAAGACACTGCCCAGAAGAAGGCAATGGCAAACCAATTCTGTAAAAAACTTTCCACAAATAATCATGGTCAAGACCATGATCACCCACATCTCACAATATGGCACATCATGATGATGTGATGACTAATGCTTGGCTCACCAGCCTGCAGTCCTCTGGCTCTTTGTTGCAATCCTTTATAAAGAAAGAAAAAACATTAGCCAACTTCTAATCTTCCAGTGCCTCACCCATGAGTAAGGAAGGTACAAGAGTCTCTGCTAGGATCCATGATATCTGCTCAGGCCCTGGGAATATACTTATTTCTACACACTGAACATCGGCAACACTTCCCCTTTTGTAATATCAATATGTTTTGAATATCACTGTCCTCTGAATTCCCCAGAGAGTGGTGATAAGATTGTCATTGGTACAGTGGAGATATCCTTACTGGTTGCATCACAGCCTGATATGGAAATACCAATGCCCAGGAACAGAAAATATAACAGAACGTGGTGGACATGACCCAGACCATCACAGTCAAAGCCCTTCCCACTACTGAGAACATTTACATGGAGCACTGCCACAAGAAATCAGCATCCATCATCACAGACCTACACGACCATGCTCTTTTCCCATTTCTACCATTAGCCTCCAGTTCCACACTATCAGGAACAGTTGTTACCCTATAACCAGAGTGGATTATTTCACTCACCTCAATGCTGAACTGATTCCACAACCAACAGACTCACTTTCAAGGACCCTACAATCCATTTTCTCAGTATTAAGGTTGTTATAGCTGGGGTTGGTAATGGGGATAAGCTCCCACTAACCTATTAAATGCTCCGAATAACATGCATCTCAAACAGCCTCTGACAACCAAGTCCAGCTCCTGGCCTTCACGAGTGGCTTAGCTACTAAACCCAGTGGATCCTTTTCTACTGACAGGACCAAGGCAGGTTACTGGTGCCTTAAAACCAGTAGATGGGGTTCATCAGCCATGGTTGGCAGCTCACCTAAGAGAAAGAAAACTCAGATCTCAAACCTCAACTGCCCCTGAAGGGGAAGGCTTCGGGGGTAAAACCTGAGGAAAAGATCCAGAGCTGGAGTCCCTAAGGCAGTCCTATGTTCAACGCTGACTGGCAGCTCCTGTGACACTGCTGGGACCAAACTGTATCAGTCTCTGCCGTTCCTTTTGGCTAATCAGATGTATTGACAGGAGGAGCTTGCTACATGGGTAGTGGCTTGCTCTCCATATCATACTGCCCAGGCTTGCATACCTAGACAGCTAGAATGCAATATCCATGGTCAACTCTGACCGACAGAGGCCTCAGACCCAGACCCAGACTTTTTACTTGCGCAGTTTGAATTCTCTTAGACATTGCTTGTTTGTCAGACTTGGTTTATGAATTTTTTTGTAAATTCTTTTGTAGTTATTTTATTGCTGTAAATCTGTACAAGAAAATGAATCTCAGGGTAGTACATAAATGGTAATGTATATGTACTTCGATAGCAATTAATTTTTAACGTTGAACTTTGAGAATATAGCTGGAAACCAGATGTGGTTTCTAATGCAGTCATTGGGAGCAGCATGTGGATGAGTAACAGGGGACCAAAGAGATAATGATGACAAGCAGGAAGAAGTGTTACTGTCAATTCTTTGGCTACAGCTGAATCACTACGAATAAATCCATCTGAGTATATCCAAGCTTGGATAGACAATGGCGGAGAAAGCCGAGGAAATACCACTGATGTACAGACACTTGTGTAATGTAAAACCACGTTAAGAGCAAGGAGAGTCAGCAGGGATCCAGAGAGGGAAAATATGTATATAAATGAAAGTCAAAGTAAAATTAAATATCATATATGTATGTGTATTTCTTTAATTTCATGTCAGTACTGAAAGATTTCTGCAGGTATCTACAGGAAAATAAAGAAATACTATATTTTTAAAAACTGACAAACAAATGTGCAAAAGAAATCAAGTTGTGCAAATGAAAGATACTGAGAATATAAATTATAAAGAGCAATAAAGACAATCAAACAGCAATAAGGTGGATCAGTCACCTCAGCGAGACCTTTAAATGAGATATTGGAACCTCAGTTCAAATTAATTCTCCTTAGCTATTTGCCATCATGGATATAATGAATAATGTAGACCTAATCTGGTAATCTTTATTTAACCTCATGCCTTTTGTCAATTAGAGCCCTCAGTAATGTAAACATTGAAAATCCATGGAAAATAATATCTCTGATATAATGGTATCTCTCATTGTTACAAAGTAATACATGTTATCCCTAATAAAGATGAATTAATGATTGGCTATTATTCTTTACAATAGGTATCATGGATAGTTGCCCTTCCTTGTACTGGCAGGACTTAGTGCTGCACATAAAGTGTTATAACAGCAATCCCCTCTCTGGTTTCAGTGCTACTTTTTGGCACCTTTGTAATTTTATTTTCGGAGCTCCAATCACTGTGCTACATTCACAGTGGGCATGTGCTACAGGAAGATTTAGTACTGTACATCTGTTAGTGCCCTGTACATAGTGTAGCACTACCTTGGACTGCAACCTCCCCTTATTTAGTCAATGAATCTGTTATACAGACAGCAGTCCTTCATATATTAAAATGTTCAACCAGATGTCCTTGGCACTAATCATTCCATAAATCTTGGACTGGTCTACAACTATTTTCCACCTTTTGTTTCCCATCAGGATGTAATTTGTTTCCATGAGATGAGGAAGGGATTGAACATGTCATTCCTAGTGGAACACTGAGTGAAATCTTCTCCATATGAGGTGCCAGCTTTCTAATGAGGATTTATTTTCCATATGCCCTCTCGGACAGGAATACAAGACCCTGCAATTATTTTTTTTTTACAAACAGCAACAGAAAGTTCTCCCCAGTCAATATTGATCCTTCAACCAGTATCCTACAAAGAACAAGCTGTAAGTAGACATCTGGGTGCAGTCAGATACCTGGGCAACAAACTGAGCTGAAAATTCTACTGGCTTTCTGATCGAATTGCCTGTCATTTTCTTGGTTAAAAATAATTGTAGATTGCTGAACAATGAGACTCACTTGAAGGGAACAACTTAGTAACATTGTAAAAGATAATTGTTTTCCGTTCATTCCAAAATTTGCTTTGGTATCTGTAGGAGTGCAGGCTGGTACAGATTGATCACAAAATGACACATTTCTAAATCGATGTCTAATTCAGCACTTAAGAGTTATCCTGACTAAATCACTAGAAATGAATTAAGTGACTCCAAGAAACATTTATAGAATAATTTCTATCTCCTTGTGCACAATAACCAATTTATTTGTTCATTAAATATTTGTTAAATCTTATAGCCTTTGTGCCTATAAAAAGCTTCCCTTTGGAGGATCACAAATTGGATGTTAGAGAAAATTTACCACTGTTTAGATGTCGTTATGAGCATTTTTGTCAGTGTGCTGAACAGGAGCGTGATACTTCACAAAGTGACTTTAGAAATTGTATTGACGTAGGATTAGTGTAAGTGGGCAGTTGATGCCTAGCACAAGCTAGATGGGCCAAAGTTCCTATTTCCATGTAGCATCTAATAGTGATTTTCTGCATTATTTCAGTCCTCATCGAGGGGTCAGAAGTGGAAAGGGTGAGCAGCTTAAGGTTACTGGGCATCAACATTTCAGAGTATCTATCCTGGGCCCACTAGTATTTATACAATCAGGAAGGAGGCATCCCAGTGGCTATATTTCATTTGGAGTTAGAAGAGATTTAGTATGTTATCAGAGACTCCAGCAGATTTCTACAGATGTACTATGGAGAGCTCCAATGCCCAGAATTGAATAAGACTACAGAGGATTGTTAACTCAGCCGGTTCCATCATGAGCACAATCCCTCCCGAGCACTGAGGACATCTTCAACAGGTGATGCTCGAGAAGGTGACCAATGAAGACCTTCACCATTCAGCATGTGCAATTTCTCATTGCTACCATCAGCAAAGAGGTACTGGAACCAGAAGACCCACACTCAATGTTCCTTTCCCTCCACCATCAGATTTCTAAATGGTCCATCAACCCATCAACACAATCCCACAATTTGCTCTCTTTTTGCACTATTTATTTATTTTGTATTTTTCTTATTGTTACTTATATTAATTTTAGTACTTACAGTATTGCACTGTACTGCTAGAAAACGACAAATTTCACAACATATGTCAGAGATGTTCAACCTAATTGTGAGTAATATGCTAATTCAATCTGGTTTCTAAATGATTCAATGAGGAAAATGACTGCTGAGGTTAATGAGGCCTACACTGGTCGGGGCTTGTATGGGCAAGCCAGAGCAGTACAATGTAAAGAGTAGAAGGCCGCCCTTCTCCATTCAGCTGATGAATCTAAAGGAATAGCAGAAACTGCTACAGTCTGGCATCAGCGATGTCACGGGCGTTGTCAGTCACAATGTTCAATCCACATAGTACTGACTAAGGGACTTCAGCTCTGGGATTTTCCTCAAGGTTTATTCCCAAAATCTTTCCCATGAGTGGGTCTAGCTGCTAGGCAGCAGAGATTTGAGATCAAAATTTTCCTTCTTAAGGTGAGCTACCAACCACAGCTGACAAGCTCTATCGGTGCATATCGACTGGTTTTAAGGTGCCAGTAACCCATCTTTTCCCTTTCTCCAGTCAGTAGAAATGGTTCCACGGGCTTAGTAGCTAAACCACATGTGAAGGCCAGGAGCTGTCTTGATTATCAGAAGCTATCTGAGAAACATGCTCCTTAGAGAGCATTTAATAGGTAGTGGGAGTTCATCCCTCCTAACCACCCGCCCTCCACTGCTATGACAACCTTAAGGAATTCTGCTAAGATGATTTATTCATTATCCCATGCTTGTCCACAGCTGCTGCAATGTGTAAAGCAGCTGTGAGTCTCTGGCATCACAACAATGGCATCACTTCAAAAGGACATCTTCCACCGTAACACTGTTACACTGCTTTCTTTCAGTGAGAAATGGAAGCTTCCCAATAGCCCACTGAGTACTCATTCTCCAAAGAGAAGTTTAGTTAACCAGTGTCATGCCAATTTATCAATCCTGGAGTAGGCATAAAACTGATTCCCATTCTCACCGGATTTCAGAGTATACACACAGAGTGGACAGCCAGCGCCTCTTCCCCAGGGCACCACTGCTCAGTACAAGAGGACATGGCTTTAAGGTAAGGGGAGGGAAGTTCAAGGGGGATATTAGAGGAAGGTTTTTCACTCAGAGAGTGGTTGGTGTGTGGAATGCACTGCCTGAGTCAGTGGTGGAGGCAGATACACTAGTGAAATTTAAGAGACTACTAGACAGGTATATGGAGGAATTTAAGCTGGGGGGTTATATGGGAGGCAGAGTTTGAGGGTCAGCACAACATTGTGGGCCGAAGGGCCTGTAATGTGCTGTACTGTTCTATGTTCTATGCTATTGACTGCTAAACTGTGATTAAGAAATGGCTAATCTCAACCTCAGCTGAGCCACAAGGTCGGTTGTAATGGTCCTTGACTGCCGTCAGTGAATTCAAGAGTTCCAGCCAATCTGCTGGAGGAACTCAGAAGGTTGAGCTGCTTCATCTGAGTTCCTCTTCCTCCATCTAACATCCAACTGCCTCTGCCTCCCAACTCTGCCCCTCTCACTCCGATATCTGTCTTGATCTGCTCCTGTCATCCTTCACAAAACCTCCAACCCCAATCCACCAATTACCTCTGGTCCTTATTTGTCCTTTCTGCTTTATAATGGTGATTTCACCTCTCCACTCAAAGTCCTGATGCTGCGTGTTTGCCTGAAATGACCCTCCACTGTTCTAGTCGTTCTTTTGGATTCCAGCGTCTGCCATCTCTTGTGTCTTCATGAGAACGTTCGGTCTTAGGATCAAGCAGGGGAACTATTTCACTTGCAGTGCACAGGCCTTCATCTGCACTGGAGTCTCCAAATGCTATTGTTTGGGTCACCTTTAGTCAGACTCATGGATCAGGGCAAGTCAGGGGCTAATATACAGCAGTTCTTGCTTGTTGTGGTTTCAGATGGAGCTCCTAAATGCAATGGACTGATCAAATAAGTAGATTGTGGTTCAGTGCTTGTTTTAATGAGGACTAGAATATTAAAGCAAGGATGTAATACTTATAAAGCATTGGTCAGACTATATTACAGTGTTGTGAATGGTTATGAGCCCCATATCTAAGGAAGAATATATTGGTCTCCAGTTTCAACATCACTTATTTCAAACACACTGCTCTCCACTCTCTCCACACTAATCCTAACCTCACCATCAAACTCGCAGATAAGGGGGTGCTGTATTAGTCTAGTATACTGACCTCTACCTTGTTGAGGCCCAGCCACAACTGTCAAGACAGCTCCTCTTACTTACCCCTCAATCAGGAACCCGCTACGGAGCACCAGGCCATTGTCTCCCACACCATCACTGACCTTATTAACTCTGGGGATCTCTGCCACCAACCTCACAAATCCCTCACCCAGCAATTCCCATTTCTACCTCCTACCCAAGATCCACAAACCTGTTTCTGCTTGTGCCCGACTGAACTTAGATCTGCATACTTACACTCAGTTTTATCCTCTCTGGCTCAGTCCTTTCCTACCTACATCCTTGACAATTCAGATGCTCTTGATATTTTCAATGATTTCAAGTTCCCTGGCCCCGATTATCTCATTTTCTCAGTGGAGGTCCAGTTCCTATGCACCTCCATCCCCCACCAGGGAGGCCTCAAAGCTCTCTGATTCTTTCTGGACACCAGAACCAACCAGTTCTCCTCTGCCACCATTCTCTGGTACCACCCCACCCCCACCTTCACCATTCCTATTCCCATTTCCCCCTCTCACCTTATCTCCTTACTTGCCCATCACCTCCCTCTGGTACTCCTCCCCCCTCACCTTTCTTCCATGGCCCTCTGTTCTCTCTTATCAGATTACCCCTTCTCCAGCCCTTTATTTCTTTCACCAAGCGATTTCCCAGTTCTTCACTTTACTCCTCTCTCTCTCCTGGTTTCACCTATTACCTTGCGTTTCTTCCTCCTCCTCCTTCCACCTTCTTACTCTGACTTAACATTTTTTTTCTCCAGTTCTGATGAAGGGTCTCAGCCCAAAACATTAACTGTTCACTCTTTTCCATTGATGCTGCCTGACCTGCTGAGTTCCTTCAGCATTTTGTGTGTGTTGCTTTGGAGTTCCAGCATCTGCAGATTTTCTTGTGTTTGGGTTAACAGATGAGGAGCATTTGATGGCTCTGGGCCTGTACTTACTGGGATTTGGAAGAATCTTATTGAACCCTATTTAATATTCAAAGATCTAGATTGAGTGAATGTGGAAAGAATGTTTTCTGTAGTGAGAGAGTCTAGTACTAGAGGGCACAGCCCCAAAGTAGAAGTATGACCCTTTGGAACAGCGATGGGAAATAATTTCTTTAGCCAGAAGCTGGTGGATCTGTGGAACTCATTGCCACAAATGGCTGAAGTGGCAGAGACATTACGTACATTTAAAGCTGAGGTTGATAGGTTTATGCTTAGTAAGTGTGTCAAAGGTTAGGGGAGAAGGCAGAATAAAACAGCCATGATCAAATGGCTAATACCTGATGGGCCAAATAGCCTAATACCTGACCTACCATATGTCTTATGGTCTTTAAGCATCGACCCATTGCAGTTTTCTTCATAGGCAGCCATCAGCATCAATTACATCAATTACAGAGGCTGTTGAGATTAGTATGCCAATGGAGATGGCAACTAAAGAAGCACAGATATTAAACATATTTTCCCAAATTCATATAAAGTTTCTCCAGACTTTAAGAATAAGACATCTATTTGCAATCAGTGTTATCATTGTGGCAAAAGAATGCTGGTATAAGGATTTCGATTGCCAAAACTGTGGCAAAAACAAACATACTGAACACGTCTGTAAAAGTAAATAGACACTGTAAGCAAAAACACGGTAATAAAGAATAATAACTTTTGGAAAATTAAAAAGAAAGATGTGAACAAGCTGGTGCATACCGGGACAGACTGAGTGACCCTTACCCTGTGGTTGAAGAAGTTTTGCGTGTTTTATCTGTTTCGGGACATGAAGTCGTCTATTGGGTAACCTCACAGTTGGATGGGGTCACAGCGAGGATGCAGGTGGACGCGGGTGATACAGTATCACTGGTGTCTGAGACAGCATCTCCCCCCAGAAGAGTCAAGGTTTCTTTGAAGACTTACACGGGTAATGTTTTAGTGATGGGAGTAGTACATGTTACAGCGATTAACAAACAGAGAAAGAAACTTCCACGGTACTTTGTTAAAGGTAGTTATCCAGAGCTCTGGGCTGCAGGTGGCTGGAGCAACTCAAACTCAGCTGGCACAAAGTGTCCTTGATCAGTAGGAGCTCTGGTCTGAAAGAAGCATTGAAAAGACATGCAGACATACTCAATGGCAAACTGGGTAGCATGAAAGGAATCACTTAATCTGGATATTAAATCCAACAATACACCCAAATGCCTAAACACAAGATCTGTTTCATAAGCCTTCAAACCAGAGGCAGAGGCTGAATTAGGAAGACTTGGTCCAGGGCCAGGTATTGGAACCAGTGCGTGTAAGTAAATGAGCAACAGTAGTGGTTCCTGTCCTAAAGAGGGATGGGGTCCCTTGGCTTTGTAAAGATTTCAAGGTGACCATTAACCCGGTTCTTATCGCTGAACCATACCCTCTTCCCCTCATTGATGATCTTTTTCCAGGATTGGCCAGAGGACAGACATTTAGCAAGACTGACTTGTGTCAACCAAACTTGCAAGGGACTGTTCAGGTCCTGAAGGCTTCTGTTCAGCATCACCTCAGGTCCTGCACTTCTTCAGCGAGCAATGGACCAGATCCTGAGTGGGTTGGCAGTAGTGCGATGCTACTTGGAAAACTTACTCACTACTGGGAAAAGTGAGCATGAGCACCTACAAAACTTGGATGCTACACCACAGAAACTCAGGGAGTATGGGCTAGTAGTTCAGGAGGACAAGTGTGAAGTCTTTCAACCTTCAGTTCAACATTTAGGCCATGTGATCAACAGCTCAGGGCTTCACAAGGCACCAACAAAGGTGAAGGCAATGGTGGAGGCTCCACCTTCACAGAACGTCCTAATGAAGTTGGTACCTAACCTTGCTGGCATGCTAAAACCATTTCATGAGCTTTTAAATAAATCACTGTACTGGCAGTGGGCAGATCACTGTGAAGAGGCTTTTAAAAAGGCCAAAACTGTTTTGTCACAATCACTCAAACATTTCAGGCTATCATCGCCAATGCAGTTGGTGTGCGACACATCACCTTACAGTGCGGGGGCAGTTATCTCACACATCAGCCTACGGTGTGGAGGCAATTATCTCATACATCACCCTACAGTGTGGGGGCAATTATCTCACATATCACCCTACGGTGTGGGGGCAATTATCTCACACATCACCCTATGGTGCGGGGGCAATTATCTCACACATCATGCCGTCAGGTGGAGAGCATCCAATCACTTTCACAATAAGGACATTAAGCAAGGCAGAAAGCTACGATGCCCGGATTGAGCAGGAAGCACTTGCAATTGTCTTTGGAGTTAAGAAATTCTATCAATTCCTCTTTGGTTCACAATTTACTCCACTGACAAATCATCGCTCCTTGACGTCAATTTTTGGCCCACATGCAGGCATTCCTTCCCTGTCAAATGTAACGTTGGGCTCTGTTACTATCTGCAGATCAGTACGATATAAAGTACAGGAAGTCTGAGTACCATTTGATTGCTGATGGACTATCCAGACTTCCCTCAGCTGTTACAGTTCCAGAACCATCCCGGAAAGAGAACTAGGAAGCATTTACAGCTGTGGCACAAGTACAGATGCACATACGTACTGACCCCGGTGTGTTGCCTTTAAGGCATTTGTTTAGTTTATTATATTTTCGCTTTAGTAATTTGTTTATAATCATTTTCTAGTTAAAGTTAAGGTTGTTTAAAGTAAATTTGTTGTCTGTGATATATCGCGGCATGCAATGACGTCACACTCGGTTTCGCCACGTCTTGTGGGAAAATACCAGTTTGGAGAAACGGGAAGGGGGGGGGGGGCTTATGTGTGCAGGATCAGCGCGAGAAAAGTTTTCTTTCTACGCACTAGAAACATCAGAGAAGCAACACCGTAAGTTCATAAGATAATCGATATGTTGAAGTAAAAATGTTAACGCTGATTCTGTTAAAAGTAATGACGGTTGATAAAGTTTATGTTCTTTGTTATTTAAAGAGTTGCGGATAGTTTGTGTTGATGTATTTAAAGCCAGTCGATGGTGTAGGTAGATTCTGACTGTATGTTGCACTTTAATGTAATATAGTTGTTGTAGTTTTACTTTTGCAAGTATTTATGATACAAATGTGATGCCAAGAAGGAAACAAATACTGTATATATTTTGTATTGTTTTATCAACAGTTTTCACCATACATTAATGTGGAAGAGTGAACAGTAAACGGTTAATCTTACTGGGACCACGCCTCATTGACTGGTTTATGCTTGGTGTTTAGTTCAGAGTTTTTTTTACACCTGTGTGAGAACACTACAACCCGGTCTATCTAAAGTGGTGGACATGAAAAGTCTGGAGAAACAGCCATAGAACTGAGACCTTACCAGGCTCGACGGAAGAGCTCTCAGTCCAATCAGGATGTCTACTATGGGGCCACCATGTTGTCATTTCTCCACCATTAGGAAAGCAGGTGCTCAACGAGCTATGTGCAGGACACTGTGGTGTGGTGTTCATGAAAGAAATCTCACACAGCTACTTCTGGGGGCCAGGACTAGAAGCAACCATTGAAAAAAAGGCCAACACATGCCCACATTGTCAGTGAGTGAGAAATGTTCCTCAGCTTACTTCTTTGCATCTATGGGAACAGTGACCTGAAGAACCACGACAGAGGATTCACATAGATTTTGCAGGATCTGTAGAAGGCCACATGTTCCTGGTCATTGGAGGACACACTCAGCAATTGGCCCAAAGTTGCAATCACGAACAGCAGTACATGTGGAAAATGCACTGAGGAGCTACGGTCCACTTTCAGCCATTTTGGACCTCCTCAACAGATTGTAAATGACAATGGCCCAAAAATCCTATCTGAAAAGTTTATTAAATTGGCCTTGCTGAACGATTTGTACAAACAGTGAAACAAGCCCTCAAGCGGGAAGTGGATCCCTCGACCAGCATCTTAGCACTTCCTTGGTTACAAACCGCAAAACACCTCACATCACCATCACAATAGTTCCAGCCTCTGCACTGACGGAAAAACAGCTTTGCACCCAGTTTCATATGCTTAAACCCCCAAATGCAAAACGGATTGTGATAAATGAACAGAAAACCCAAGCAGAGAGATGTGTCAGAGCAGAGTACAGAAGTTGCACAGCAGGAGAGAGAGTACGCGCCTGGAACTACGTCTCTGGGGCAAAGTGGATACCTGGGACAGAGGTGGCACATCTGGACCTGTTTCGTACACAGTGGAAACCAGTAACCACAACATCTGGAGAAGGCATTTGATCAGCTGCTCCCACTTCTGAAGCCACTGAAAACCAACACAAACTGACCAATCCAGATCCAGTTGCAGAAATGGAACAGGATTCTGCAATAACGACCGGAAAACCTCCATTAAGATCAAATGACAGAGCCGGTGCTCTCCCATCACTTGTGCCCCCTAGTGACAATCCAATACCCGAGCCAAGACGTATACATGTACCACCAGGTCATCGAAATGGGCAGATTGCATCTCTAGTTTAGTGACTAACCCTCAGCACACGGGGCAAAATAATCCTCAGGGTTACAGTGTCTGGGAATGGGGCCAGTATTCCCTCTTTCCCTAGTTTAGAGAAACAAAATGTTCTTTGGTGTTGGTTGAATGTGATGATTACTTCGTTGAGTTGAATGTTAATAATTCAGCTGGACTATGAATGGGAAGGGGGAAAGCCTTTAAAATAGAGAGAGAAGGATTTGTTATGTATTCATGTATATTTGACCCTTACGGTTCGTTGTCAAGCTTGCCTGTGTGTTACATACTGAATATAATAAGAGAGAGCATTCTGGGTAAAAGACTCACAAGCTGCAGACTTGTCCCTCACCCCAGCATCTTTCGTGTGTGTTATTCACAGTCACCCGGCTTCCTAGTACCACAAATATAACAGCGGTCCATAAAAACATTTCAAAGAGGACCAAATATACACTAGTTGACTCTTCTAACATGCTCTACGATTCAATGAAATCATGGCCAATCCAATCTTGGCCTGGACACCATATGGAGACCAAACTACACAATATTTCAGGTCTGGTCTCAGCAGCACCCTGTAAATATTTTAGTTAACTTAATATTCCAAACCTTTGTTATGGTGTCTTTTTAATTACTTGCTGGAATGCATGTTTTCATTTTGTTTCTCAGAAACCTTATGACCATGAAAAGGACCTTTTGGTACTCTGATTCAATGAACATCACTAGCATCCAGTGAAAGCCCTGACCACACATTCAAGAAAATCACTGTCATCCCTCTGGGTCACAGTCCCAGGCTTAGCCTGGACTGCTAAACTATTCCAAGTATTTTTGAGACATTCAAAAATATTTAAAAATCCTCAGAAACTTATAACAAATCTCAACAGTTAACAAAACTTTAGCAATGTTAACAAAACAACAGTTAACAAAACTTTAGCAATAACCTTCAAGATCTTTTGAACTCTAAAAACACATCACTTGTTCAGAAATATGTATATAAGTTAAACCAATTAATACTTCTTTAAAAAGATGTTCTAGGATTTATTTAAAGGTAAAATCATGATTATATTTAAATCACTGAGCCACTCTCGACTGTTCCTGTACATTTAACTAGGGAGGGAAAAGCCCATGCACCTCCATACCTCTGGTGCAGGATTCAGAGTTTTTTGTGGCAACAGGACAGAGCAAGGAATAAAAAAGTTACTACAAGTTACAATAAATAAAATAAAAAATAAATAGATAGATAGATAGATACATACATACATACATAGTGCGAAATAATGACAATGGGTTTGTGGACTACTCAGCAGAGGATGGGTGTGGAGTTCAGTGTTGGAGTGCAGCTTTCTCCCTTGTAGAAAACACAGGGATTACAACAATCACATCCAGGTGAGGAAATAACATTTCTGTCGGTTCTGTAGGATGAAGGTAGCAAATGCAGCCATCCTCACTGTCATGACCTGATGAAATGTGGCTGACATTGTCACATTGGGCTGTTTTTGCTTGATGGTTTCAAATCAAGAGTACTACAGCTCTAAAACAGTATCTGTAGCCCATCGAGACCATAATGGTCTGACCTTCTGCCTAGTGGCATTTCATTACATCCGGACCATATCCCTCCAAACACCTCCCATCCATGTACTTAACCAAACTTCCCTTAAATGTGACAATTGAATCTGTATCCACCACTTCCGATGGCAAGACTATAAGAAATAAAAGCAGAATTGGGCTATTCAGCCCTTCAAATTTTTATTTTCCCTCTCAACACCATTCTTTTACCTTTTCCCCATAACCTTAGATACCTTTGCTAATCAAGAACTATCAACTTCTACTTTAAATAAGCTCAATGACTTGGCCTCCACAGTTATCTGCGACAATGAATTCTACATATTCATCATTCTTTGGGTAAAGAAATTCCTCCTCAGCTCTATTCTAGAGGAACACCTTTCTATTAGCAGCACAGCAAAGTAATAATTATCATCCTCTAAATGAGCTGATGTGCGGGATGTTGACAAACATTCACACAGCCTCTCCAAGCCTAATTCTAACTCTGACTATACATACAGTACCCTGTCCCTGCACTCACCACCTGCCATGACATAGTTTGGAAAGAACTCCCTTCCCCTTTTACCAAGAAGCTGCCCCTTTTATACCCCTTACTCTGGTATGTTTGGTATCGAACCTCACCTTCCCATGAAAACACGTTTTTCACCATTTTCCACTGTTATAGACAATAGACAATAGACAATAGGTGCAGAAGTAGACCATTCGGCCCTTCGAGCCTGCACCACCATTTTGAGATCATGGCTGATCATCTACTATCAATACCCGGTTCCTGCCTTGTCCCCATATCCCTTGATTCCCCTATCCATAAGATACCTATCTAGCTCCTTCTTGAAAGCATCCAGAGAATTGGCCTCCACTACCTTCCGAGGCAGTGCATTCCAGAGCCCCACAACTCTCTGGGAGAAGAAGTTTTTCCTTAACTCTGTCCTAAATGACCTACCCCTTATTCTCAAACCATGCCCTCTGGTACTGGACTCTCCCAGCATCTGGAACATATTTCCTGCCTCTATCTTGTCCAATCCCTTAATAATCTTATATGTTTCAATCAGATCCCCTCTCAATCTCCTTAATTCCAGCGTGTACAAGCCCAGTCTCTCTAACCTCTCTGCATAAGACAGTCCAGACATCCCAGGAATTAACCTCGTGAATCTACGCTGCACTTCCTCTATAGCCAGGATGTCCTTCCTTAACCCTGGAGACCAAAACTGTACACAATACTCCAAGTGTGGTCTCACCAGGGCTCTGTACAAATGCAAGAGGATTTCCTTGCTCTTGTACTCAATTCCCTTTGTAATAAAGGCCAACATTCCATTAGCCTTCTTCACTGCCTGCTGCACTTGCTCATTCACCTTCAGTGACTGATGAACAAGGACTCCTAGATCTCTTTGTATTTCTCCCTTACCTAACTCTACACCATTCAGATAATAATCTGCCTTCCTGTTCTTACTCCCAAAGTGGATAACCTCACACTTATTCACATTAAACGTCGTCTGCCAAGTATCTGCCCACTCACCCAGCCTATCCAAATCACCCTGAATTCTCCTAGCATCCTCATCACATGTCACACTGCCACCCAGCTTAGTATCATCAGCAAATTTGCTGATGTTATTCTCAATGCCTTCATCTAAATCGTTGACGTAAATTGTAAACAGCTGTGGTCCCAATACCGCGCCCTGTGGCACCCCACTAGTCACCACCTGCCATTCCGAGAAACACCCACTCACCGCTACCCTTTGCTTTCTATCTGCCAACCAGTTTTCTATCCATGTCAATGTCTTCCCCCCGATACCCTGAGCTTTGATTTTACCCACCAATCTCCTATGTGGGACCTTATCAAATGCTTTCTGAAAATCGAGGTACACTACATCCACTGGATCACCCCCATCTAACTTCCTGGTTACATCCTCGAAAAACTCCAACACATTAGTCAAGCATGATTTGCCCTTGGTAAATCATGCTGGCTCGGCCCAATCCTATCACTGCTATCTAGATATACCACTATTTCATCCTTAATAATGGACTCTAGCATCTTCCCCACCACCGATGTCAGGCTGACAGGTCGATATTCCTCTGTTTGCTCCCTCCCTCCTTTCTTAAAAAGTGGGATAACATTAGCCATTCTCCAATCCTCAGGAACTGATCCTGAATCTAAGGAACATTGGAAAATGATTACCAATGCATCCGCAATTTCCAGGGCCACCTCCTTTAGTACCCTAGGATGCAGACCATCCGGACCTGGGGATTTGTCAGCCTTCAGTCCCATCAGTTTACTCATCATCGTTTCCTTCCTAATGTCAATCTGTTTCATTTCCTCTGTTACCCTATGTCCTTGGCTCATCCATACATCTGGGAGATTGCTTGTGTCTTCCTTAGTGAAAACAGATCTAAAGTACTCATTAAATTCTTCTGCATTTCTCTGTTTCCCACAACAATTTCACCCAATTCATTCAAGGGCCCAACATTGTTCTTAACTATCTTCTTTCTCTTCACATACCTAAAAAAGCTTTTGCTATCCTCCTTTATATTCCTGGCTAGCTTGCGTTCGTACCTCATTTTTTCTCCCTGTATTGCCTTTTTAGTTAAGTTCTGTTGTTCCTTAAAAACTTCCCAATCATCTGTCCTCCCACTCACCTTAGCTCTGTCATACTTCCTTTTTTTTAACGCTATGCAATCTCTGACTTCCTTTGTCAACCACTGTGGCCCCTTTCCCCCCTTTGAATCCTTCCTTCTCCGGGGGATGAACTGATTTTGCACCTTGTGCATTATTCCCAAGAATACCTGCCATTGCTGTTCCACTGTCTTTTCTGCTAGGCTATCCGTCCAGTCAACTTTGGCCAGCTCCTCATGGCTCCATAGTTTCCCTGGATCAACTGCAACACTGACACCTCCGAGCTGCCCTTATCCTTCTCAAATTGCAGATGAATATAGATGTACTCATTTAACTTTCCCAAAGCATTGCTGTGAACCTGTCCCCTTGTATTTTTTATTAATCAAAATATACTTTATTCAAAAATAAATTTATGTACAATAAACCATTCAATGACTCTCAGTCCTTTACAAATGTTTCCATTACAGTCTTTACATTTCCACACTTTTGCCCTCCAGGTGGCACTCTGTTACTTCATATTTACATACACTTGTTGAGGGGTATACACCCCGCCCCCCTACCCCTCAACTCCTGTGGGAGGAGACCCCTAGACTGTGGTCCTTCCCCACCGGGCCCTTGCGGTGGCTGCACCAAGTTTCAGTGCGTCCCTCAGCACGTACTCCTGCAGCCCAGAATGTGCCAGTCGGCAGCATTCCCCCATGGACATCTCCGTGTGCTGGTAGTCCATCAAGTTTCGGGCCGACCAAACAGCGTCTTTCACCGAGTTGATGATCTGCCTGCAGCACTGGATGTTGGTCTCCGTGTGCGTCCCCAGGAACAGCCCGTAGATCAGAGAGTCCTCTGTTACGCAGCTGCTGGGGATGAACCTCGACACTGTCCCTTCCATCCTCCTCCACACCTTCTTGGTGAACCCACAGTGTGCAAAGAGGCGGGTCACTGACTCCTCCTCACTGCAGTCCTCCCGTGGGCAGCGGGGTGTGGAGACGACGTTCCGGGCGTATAGGAGAGATCGGACTGGGAGGGCCCCCTCGCCGCCAGCCAGGCGAGGTCTTAGTGCCTGTTGTTGAGGTCTGGCGATGAGGCATTTTGCCAGATGTACTGGACGGTCTGCTCAGGGAACCACCTCACTGTGTCCATCACGTCCTTCTCCTGCAGTGCCTGCAGGACCTTACGTGCTGACCATTGCCTGATGGCCCTGTGGTCAAAGGCGTTGACCTGAAAGAACTTCTCTACAAAGGACAGGTATGGCGGCAATGACCAGCTGACAGGGGTGTTGCGTTGGAAAGGGGCCAGACCCATCCTTCATAGCCAGGGCGACAGGTAGAACCTGGGCACGTAGTGGTACTTGGTGCCCACATACCTGGGATCCAAACACGACCTGATGCAGCCACACACGAAGCTGGCCATCAGGGTGAGGGCGACATTGGGGACATTTTTGCTCCCATTGTCCAGGGACTTGTGCGTGGTGGTCCGTCTGACCCACTCCATCTTGGATCCCCAGACGAATCTGAAGACGGCTTGGGTGATTTCCGAGCTGAAGGAGCGGGGGACTGGCCACACCTACGCCAAGTACAGCAGCCCTGAGAGCACCTCACACCTGATGACCAGGTTCTTGCCCGCTATCGATAGGGAGCGCCCTCCCCACAGCCCCAGTTTCTGTTTGACCTTGGCAGTCCACTCCTGCCAGTTCCTGTTGCACGCCTCGGCCCCTCCGAACCAGATCCCCGACACCCTCAGGTGATCAGCCCTGATGGTGAAGGGGACGCTGGATCGGTCAGGCCGGTTGCCGAAGAGCATGGCTTCGCTCTTCGTGCGGTTGACCCTGGCCCCCGACGCCTGCTCGAACTGTTTGCAGATGCTGATCAGCCTGTGAACTGACCTCGGATCAGAGCAGAAGATGGTGATATCGTCCATGTACAGGGAGGTTTTGACTTGGATCCCTCCACTGCCTGGCAGCGTCACCCCTCTTATGTCCCCATTCCTCCTGATGGCTTCGGCAAAGGGTTCAATGCAGCACACGAACAAGACAGGGGAGAGAGGGCAGCCCTGCCTAACTCCAGACCTGATGGGGAAGCTGTCTGTTTCCCACCCGTTGACCTGGACTGCACTACAGATGTCTGTGCAGAGCAGTTTGATCCAATACTGGATTCTCTCCCGAAATCCCATTTTGGAGAGTACATCCGCCATGTACGTGTGCGATATCCTGTCGAAGGCTTTCTCCTGGTCCAAGCTGACCAGGCAGGCGTCCACCCCCCTGTCCTGCATGTAGGCAATGGTGTCCCTCAGCAGCGCGAGGCTGTCTGAGATCTTCCTGCCCGGTACAGCACAGGTTTGGTCCGGGTGGATCACCTGCTCCAGTGCAGACTTGACCCTGTTGGCAATAGCCTTGGACAGGATCTTGTGGTCCACATTCAGGAGTGAGATGGGCCTCCAATTTCTATTGTCTTCCTTCTCCCCCTTCTGCTTGTAGATGAAGGTGATGATGCCCTTCCTCATGGATTCTGACATGCTGCCCACCAGAAGCATAACGTTGTACACTTCCAGCAGGTCTTACACTTCCCTTGTAATTTTAAGAACCATCCCTATCCAAACAAATAAAAACACAAAATGCTGGCAGAACTCAGCAGGCCAGACAGCATCTATGGGAGGAGGTAGTGACGACGTTTCGGGCCGAAACCCTTCATCAGGAGTGAAGTAACATGTGATGGTTGAGGGGGGATAAGAAGTGGGGGGAGGGATGAAGTAGAGAGCTAGGAAGTGATAGGCTGAAGGAAAATGGGCTACGGGGAAGGTGGAGAATTATGGGAAGTAAAAGAGAAAGAAAGGTAGGGCTGAGGGGAAGATTGTAGTGGGGGGGG
Organism: Hemitrygon akajei; assembly: GCF_048418815.1. Taxonomy (NCBI): domain Eukaryota; kingdom Metazoa; phylum Chordata; class Chondrichthyes; order Myliobatiformes; family Dasyatidae; genus Hemitrygon; species Hemitrygon akajei. The sequence goes on from NC_133146.1 coordinate 2,372,297, forward strand.
GGGGGGGGGGGGAAGAGAGAGAAAGAGAACCAGACTAAAATTATAGATAGGGATGGGGTAAGGGGGGGCAGGGGTATCAATGGAGGTCTGTGAGTTGGATGTTCATGCCGGCAGGCAAGAGGCTACCTAGGCGGGAGATAAGGTATTGCTCCATTGACCTGTGTGTGGCCTCATCTTGACGGTAGAGGAGGCCATGGACAGACATATTGGAGTGGGAATGGTCTGTGGAATTGAAGTGTGTGGCCACAGGGAGATCCCGCCACTGCTGGAGGACTGAGCACCGGTGTTCGGCGAAACGGTCTCCCAGTCTGCTGCGGGTCTCCCCAATGTATAAATGGCCACATCGGGAGCACCGGATACAGTATATCACCCCAGTTGACTCGCAGGTGAAGTGGTGCCTCACCTGAAAGGACTGTCTGGGGCCTGGGATGGTGGTGAGGGAAGAAATATGGGGGCAGGTGTAGCACTTCTTCCGTTTACAGGGATAAGTACCTGGAGGGAGGTCGGTGGGGAGGGATGGGGGGGATGAATGGATAATCCTCTGTAACTTCTGCCACTTCCTACGGGATCCCACCAACAGCCACATCTTCCCCTCCCCCCCACTCTCGGCTTTCCGCAGGGATCGCTCCCTACGCGACTCCCTTGTCCATTCTCTTTCTCTCTCTTCCCCCCCTCACTACAATCTCCCCTCAGCCCTAACTTTCTTTCTCTTTTATTTCCCATAATTCTCCACCTTCCCCCTAGCCCATTTCCCTCCAGCCTATCACTTCCTAGCTCTCTACTTTATCCCTCCCCCCACTTCTTATCCCCCCCCCCGACCATCCCATGTTAGTTAACTCCTGATGAAGGGTTTCAGCCTGAAACATCGTCACTACCTCCTCCCATAGGTGCTGTCTGGCCTGCTGAGTTCTGCCAGCATTTTGTGTTTTTATTTATTTCCAGCATCTGCAGATTCACTCGTGTTGCCTATCCAAACAAAGAACACTCTGTTTTACAGACTTCCATATATTGAGCATATGCCAAAGAGGAATCACATTGAACTTCTCCCTTACAGGGACGAAAGGCCTGTACCATTCAGAAATGGTATGTTCTATACCCATTGTCATGCACATCTAATGAAATGTCTATAACCACAAGAGACTCCACAGATGCTGGAAATCCAGAGCAACACACACAGAATGCTGGAGGGAGTCAGCCCGTCAGGCAGCATCCATAGAGAGGAATACACGGTTAACCCTTCATGAGTATTCCTTTCCACAGATGCAACCTGACATGCTGAGTTCCTCCAGTAGTTTTTATGTGTTAGACCACATGCAACATATTTATGCCTCATTCTAAAGAACCTTTTGGACAATATTATCTCTGGATCCAACAATGTCCTAGCAACATGCAATTTACAACATGATGTCTGGGTGTACAGAGTCCAGGTAGAAGTATACTAAAGTTATATGGAATGGTTAAGTGACAGCATGCATATTGTATCTCGCATTGACCTGCTGTGGGTGGTATTAGAAGGTTCCTGAGAAGGAGACAGTGAAGGTAAAAGGTAGAAGAAGAAGAAGAAGGGAAGGGAGAAAGAAGACATTGTTTCCAACTGGTAACTCTCACTGACATACATAATTGTGATTGGACAGACCTTACCTATTGTTCTCGCTCCTACCAATTATAGCCACTAGATCACAGTCATGTGATTTATTTGCTTCCATTAAAGACTGCTGACGTTTACAATCTGGATGCATCAAGTGTCATGTACAAGGTTAGTTTAGCCAAGAACCTTGGTTAGGTACCTGTACAAGGTCAGGTTGGCCAAGAGCCTCTGTTGTGTATCTGTATAATGTCAGGTTGGCCAAGAGCCTTGGTTGTGTATCTGTATAACCATATAACCATATAACAATCACAGCACGGAAACAGGCCATCTCAGCCCTCCTAGTCCGTGCCAAACTCTTAATCTCACCTAGTCCCACCTACCCGCACTCAGCCCATAACCCTCCACTCCTTTCCTGTCCATATACCTATCCAATTTTACCTTAAATGACACAACTGAACTGGCCTCTACTACTTCTACAGGAAGCTCATTCCACACAGATATCACTCTCTGAGTAAAGAAATACCCCCTCGTGTTTCCCTTAAACTTTTGCCCCCTAACTCTCAAATCATGTCCTCTCATTTGAATCTCCCCTACTCTCAATGGAAACAGCCTACTCACGTCAACTCTATCTATCCCTCTCAAAATTTTAAATACCTCGATCAAATCCCCCCTCAACCTTCTACGCTCCAATGAATAGAGACCTAACTTGTTCAACCTTTCTCTGTAACTTAAGTACTGAAACCCAGGTAACATCCTAGTAAATCGTCTCTGCACTCTCTCTAATTTATTGATATCTTTCCTATAATTCGGTGTTGGTGTATAATGTCCGGTTGGCCAAGAGCCTTTGTTGTGTACATGTTGAGCATAAGACTCATCCTCTTGTATTTACTAAATGAGGCAACGGTGGCTTGGACATAATCCTCCAAGTACATGCCAACATGTGTATCATCTGTATACCATAGTCATGTACTGTTGAGTGACCTTGGGTCTCAGAAGTTCAAAGAAAATTTATTATCAAAGTACATATGTATCACCATATACTACCCTGAGATTAATTTTTTGCAGCCATTCATATTAGGACAAAAATACAACAGAATCAATGAAAAACTACACACAAAGACTGACAAATAACCAATATATAAAAGAAGACAAACTGCATATACCAAAAAAAAGAATAATTAAATAAATAATACTGAGAACAAGAGTTAAAGAGTTGTTAGGTTGTGTTCAGTGTTACGGTGAGTTGAGTTATTTACGATGGTTCAGGAACCTGATGGCTGAAGGATAAAAACTGCTCCTGGAGCTGGGTCAGGAATGTTTCCTCATTGGTTTTGAAAATTAGCTCCACTTATTTGTTGTTGGAGGTGCGAAGCAGCAAAAATGGTTAAGACAAGGATCAAGGAGAGGCTGTTGATAGGGCAAAATTGCAGTCAACAGGATGAGTTGCAATATAAAAGATGGACAAAACTGAAAAGGGTGAATAAAGGTTTTATTGGAGTAAGGCCCGAAACGACGACTGTACTTCTCCCTATAGATGCTGCTTGGCCTGCTGCATTCCACCAGCATTTTGTGTGTGTTGCATAAAGGTTTTATATTTGACTGTGCACGGTATACGGAATAAGGTCAATGAACTTGTAGTGCATTCACAAATTGACATGTACGATGTTGTGGGTATCACTGAATCATGGCTGAAAGAGGATTACAGCTGGGAGCTTAATGTCCAACAGTACACAGGGCATATGTACAAAATTAAGGGAAGGAAGTTTAGGGGAGACATCAGGGGTAAGTTTTTTACACAAAGGGTTGTGAGTGCCTGGAATGACTTGCCAGGGATGGTGGTGGAGGCTAAAACATTAGGGGTATTTAAGAACCTCTTGGACAGGTACATCAATGAAAGAAAAATGGAGGGTTATGGGGTAGTGTGGGTTTAGTACTTTTTTAAAGGATTATATGGGTCAGCACAACTTGGAGGGCTGAAGGACCTGTACTGTGCTGTACTGTTCTATGGTTCTATGGTACACATTGTATTGAAAGTATGAACAGGTATGCAGAGGGGGAGAGGTGGCTCTGCTGGTAAAAAATTAAATTAAATCATTATAATGGGGTCAGAAAGTGTTGAACTGTTGTGGGTAGAGCTAAGAACTGTAAGGGTAAAAGGACTCTGACAGGAGATAGATACAAACCCCAAAGCCGTAGTAAAGATGTGGTCTGCAAATTACAATGGGAAATAGAAAATGCATGTCAAAAAGGCAATGTTACAATAGTCATAGGAGATTTCAATATGCTGGTAGATTGGGAAAATCAGGTTGGTGCTGGATCCTAAGAGGGGGTATTTCTAGAATGCCTATAAGATGTTTCATTTAGAGGTGCTTGTGGTTGAGCCCACTATGGGATCAGCAGTTCTGGATTAGGTGCTGTGCAGTGAACCAGAATTTATTAAGGAGCTTAAGGTAAAGGAATTCATAGGAGTCAGTGATCATAATATGATAGAATTCACTCTACAACTGGAGAAGAAGCGATATCACAGTATCACAGTGGAGTAAAGGGAATTATAGAGGCATGAGAGAGGAGCTGGCCAGAATCGACTGGAAGGGAGTACTAGCGGCAGAAGAGCAAATGGTTAGAATTTCTGGAAGCAACTTGGAAGGCACAGGATATATAAATCTCAATTTATATTTAAAGTATTTTAGAACTTGTAAATTAAGCTAAACTTGAGGCTGTTTGGCACTACTTGGGATTGATCACATGGTTGTAAGTTTGTAGCCCTGAGCACGTGGTGGCCAGCTGGAAACACAAGAGATTCTGCAGATGCTGGAAATGCAGAGTAACATTCATAAAATGCTGGAGGAACTCAGCAGGTCAGGCTATGGAAAACTCTTTGAACTTTCAGGACTCAGAGGGTTTTGGCCTGAACATGGACTCTTTATTCCTCTGCCTAGTGACCAGCTGCCTCGCTTCCATGCTGTTACCCTATTCTGCCACTGCAGCAGCACTGTCAATTGAGGTGCAAAGTGTTCAACCTCCAGAATTCCACGTCAGTCACCAAAAAGATCCTATCTAGTATCTAGTGTGAGCTTCACCAGTGCTCTCAATCGAAGTTTCATTCCCTGTGATTCGTTTTCAATTTTTACTCCCTCCACCCTGCACAAAGACTGATTTTACTTTTAGTAATTTGATCACTATTTCTTATTTTGTCTAAAGTGCCCTTGCTTGACATGAAATACGACCGTCACACCAACATATCAAGGGATAATCGTCTGATGATGATCAAGCAAGGAAACTAAATAGCAAGAGATTAGTTTTGGGCCCACATGTTGCAGGATAAGCTAAAAGATGCTGAGGTTAATTGCTGCTATCGGTGTCATGTTGTGTCACAACTGACACTTGAGTAAAGCCCTGCTGCTGGAGAGGGAATAAGAACCTTTGGGATAATCCTATCAGTACATTGCAAGAAGAAACATTACAGCTTCATGAATGTCACCATCCATCTGATTAGCGACACCCTGCTGATGGGAAAAGAACACAATAAGTTATTATTTTTGGCAAAACTTGTGCAATAATTACTTACAACCAGATGAGACTACATTGGAACTTCCAACAATGTAGAAATATGAAAACCTCCAACAATAAACATTCATGTTTCTATCCACATTAGTGCTTGCTACTAACCATCATGTTTCTTCCATTCATCACATTCATTATCACTGACATAAATGATGTACAGCGCAAACACGGAAAATTACTAAATTAAATAAATACTGCCCAAATAAGGAATAGTGAATAGTGTTTGTGGGTTCATGAAGTGTTCGGGAATCAGACACCAGGTGGGAAAACACTGTTTCTGAATCATTGAGTGTGGATCCTGTACCTGATGGTAGCAACATGAAGGAGGATGGGCGATGAGGGTATTTAATATTTTGGTAATATTTGAGTAATGTTAGAAATATGTTGTTGATTAAGCATTTTTGTGCATTTAAACAATTCAATATGGGTTAAAACAGTACGCTACCACGTGATACATGCAGGCCTCACTTAAAGTAAAACACAAACTGGCTCACATTTTGGACTCCCATGTCTTTCTTTGAATTGTGTTAATGTCGTGAAGTTATAAAACTTAACAGTATTAATGAGGTATTTTTATAAAATGAACCTGAGACGGCTACTAACCTACTGAAGTGCAGTGAGACATTTGAACTAAAAAGAAATGCAGTGAGTAAAAATTACAGTCCAGCACATGCAGAGACTGTTGAGTTAAAAAGAAGTAGTGCAGCGCATGTACTTCAGAATATTAAAAAGTAATACATGACCAAATATTAAAAAGTCAGAAAATGGAAGAATTCATAGGTTCATAAAGAGTGAGTACCCGTTGATAATAATCATAAAATTAAGAGCAGAGTTTCTCGCTTCATTGGTGTGTTTGATTCCACAAGAGATAACAGGCTCATGTATGCTGAGGTAATTGAGCAGTACTTTGAAGCAAATGAAACAGCCAATCAGAAACATTGAGTTTTGCTGATACTATGAATATGATGCAGGAACATTTAGATCAGAAGCCCTTGTTGATTGTAGAACACTTTGTATTTCATAAGCGGAATCAAAAGGAAGTGGAATCCTTTTCAGCATACGTGGCTGAATTGAAGTCCGTTATATACTTAATGATTAATGATACACTGAGAGGTTGTTTAGTTTGTGGAATCTTACAAGAAAACATTCAAAAACAGCTCCTAACTGAAGCACAACTTATATTTAAAAGAGCAATTAAAATTGTAGTATCAATGGAAACAGCAGACAAAGATGCAATTGAATTGCAGTCAGGAATGAAAATGAGCGTGAACAAAATTGCAGCATCCATATGAAGTCCAACCTGGTTAAACAAATTGTGTTGCAGATGTGGCAGGGCTCACATACACCAGATCAATGCATATTTAAAAGTAAAACTTGCAGAAAATGCAACAAAGTAGACGCATACAAACAGCATGCATAAAGATAAAATTCAAGTTGCAGTTTCAAAAAGAACATTAATCTGCACGCTGTTGATGAAAAATCAGATAATGATTCGAATGACACAGGACTGAGAGCCTCGAGATTAACAATGTGAAAACTAATAATAGATGAGCAATATAGTCTGCACCAGAAGTTGATTAAAATGAAATTAGACACTGCCTTGGCTGTTTCAGACATTGCACAAAGTGAGCTTGAATGGCATTTTAAAGATACTAAACAGAAGCCTGCGGGTATCCAACTAAGAGCTTATACTGGAGGAAAGGTAACTCTGTGGGAATGGCAGTCGTGACCCACAAGCCACACTGGGCTTGTACGTGGTAAAAACAGGAGGATCAGCATTGTGGCGATGTGACTGGCTCAGACAAGTACAACTTGATTGGAGATCCATCCACATGCCACATCCCCTGCAATAGAGCCAACTGAAACAAATTAAGGAAGGTACTGGATGATGCCTCAACTGTCTCTGTGCTGAACACCATGAACCGTTGCCCAGCGGGGGGAAACAGGTGTCAATGCCAGCCTCTGTGCCTCTGGTTGGGAAATGTATTGGACCAGGAATGAAACATGCTACTCAGAGGAATTGTGAAAGCAACAAAAGCAGAGGGCTGACTGCAACAGTGTTTGAAGGCAACATATCTGAGAAAGCTTTTAATAAGCTAATCAGACAGTTAATTGTAAAATATGGCTTGGTTTTAAACTGTAAGAGGGTTCAAGGAACTTCAGGAAAGTTGCAAGCATTCAGCCTCTTCTCACCTGCCTATCGCTTCCTCCTGGGTCTCCTCCTCCTTCCCTTTCTCCTGTAGTCCACCCTCTTCTCCTATCAGATTCCTTCCTCTCCAGTCCTTTACCTTTCCCACTTTCCCTTCAACAATCACCTTGAAGCTATCGTCCTTCGTCTCCCACCACCTTATATTCTGGCATCTTCCCCTTCCTTTTCAGTCCTGAAGAAGGGTCTCGGCCTGAAATGTCAACTGTTTGATACAGTATTTTTATTGTCCATACAGACAGTAATAACGTCACATAATCTGCTTTCAGTAATGTTGACTGAGTGGAAGGAGATGAGTTATTAACTTCAAACTTTCTGTGTAATCACTCAAATAGTTGAACTGCATGTGCATGTAACGAGAGCTGTATAACTCATCTCCTTCTACCTTGGGCCACAAACTTATCAATCACCTCTGCTGTGGACGCTTTCTGGAGGTCCAAGATCTGTATGCTCCATGACCGCTGGACTAAGTGTGTAAATGTAGGAGGGGACTATATTGAAAAATAAATGTGCTGGGTTTTCTAAAATTGACTCCTTCTACCTTAGGCCACGAACTTATCAATCACCCCTTGTAAGCTCGACAGAACCATTTCTACTGACAGGAGAAGGGGCAAAGATGTGGTATAAAACCATCTTAGGGCAGATGGGGCTCATCAGCCCATGGTTGGCAGCTCATCGAGGTGAAGGAAAACTCTGATCTCAAACTATCACCACCTTGCGGCTATCCCACTCATTGGGAAGATTTCAGGAGAAACCCCCAAGGGAAGAATCCGGAACTGGAGTCCCTAAGGCAGTCCCACATTGAGTTCAATGCTGACTGGCAACTCCTACGATGCTGCTGGTACCAAACTCTGCCGATCCTTTGGGTTCTTCAGATGTATGGAGAGGTGGAGCTTTCTACATGGGCGACAGCTTGCTCTCCATATTGCACTGCCCAGGCTTGCGTATCTAGGCAGCTAGGATGCAACATCTATGGTCTACCCTGACCAATGAAGGACTAATCTTTCAACCTTTTTTACATCTTTCCTGTAGTTAGGTGACCAAAACTGCAAACAATACTCCATATCAGGCTCACCAATGTCTTATACAGCTTCAACATAACGTCCCATCTCCAGTACTCTATACATAGATTTATTAAGGCAATGTGCCAAAAACGTCCATTACAATCCTATCTACCTATGATGCCACTTTCAATGAATTATGGACCTGTATTCCCAGATCCCTTTGTTCTATCACACTCCCCAGTGCCCTACTGTTCACTGTGTAAGATATACCCTCTTTCAAGAAGGAGCTAGATAGGTATCTTATGGATAGGGGAATAAAGGGATATGGGGACAAGGCAGGAACCGGGTATTGATAGTAGATGATCAGCCATGATCTCAGAATGGCGGTGCAGGCTCGAAGGACCGAATGGTCTACTTCTGCACCTATTGTCTATTGTCTATTGGTCCTACCAAAGTGTAAAACCTCACACTTGTCCCCATTAAATTCTACCTGCCATTTTCAACCATTCTTTCAGCTGATCCAGATCCCACTACAAGCCATGATAGCCTTTCTTGCTGTCCACTACACCCCCAATCTTGGTGTCATCTGCAAGTTTCCTGATCCAGTGGGGATGACTGTAAGAATTGGATCAGCCCATGATTGAATCGTGGAGCGGACTCAATGGGTTGAATGGCCTACTTCTGCTACTATATCTTATGGTCTCATGGTCTAATAACAACATTATCATCCAGATCATTGATACAGAGGACAAACAACAAAAGACCCAGCGCTGATCTCTGTGGCACACCAGTAGTCACAGGCCTGCAGTCAGAAAGGCAACCATTTAGCAACACACACAAAATTCTGGAGAGGCTGTGGAGACAGATGTTGAAAGGTCAGACAAAGTCAGAAATTTAAAGGTCGAACATGGTGCGACTAATATACTGAGCTGCATACATTTCAATGCAAGAAGTATTGTAAGAAAGGCAAATGAGCTCAGGGCATGGGTCAATACCTGGAATTATGATATTGTAACCATCACTGAGACTTGGTTGCAGAAGGGGCAGGACTGGCATCAATATTCTGAGCTTCCGTTGGTTTAGACGCCAAAGAGCAGGAGGGGTTGAAGCAGGAGAATGGCATTACTAGTCAGAGAAAATGTCATGGTACTGTTCGGTCAGGACAGACTGGAAAACTCATCCAGTGAGGCTTTATGGGTGGAACTGGGGTTATATTATAGATCACCCAGTAGTCTGCAGGATTTCGAGGAACGAATCTGCACAGAGATTGCAATCTGTTGTAAGAAGCAGAAGGCTGTTATCATATGTGAATTTAACTTTCCATATATTGAATGGGACTCTCATACTGTAAAGAGTCTAGATGGGATAGAGGTTGTCAAATGAGCTCTGAAAAGTTTCCTTAATTAGTACATAGAGGTCCCAATGAGAGAGTGCGTGATACTTGATCTCCTTTTAGTGAATGAGACAGGGCAGGTGACAGAAGTTGGTGTAGAAGAACACGTTGCATCTAGTGATCATAATACTATAGATTCAAAGTAAATTTGGAAGAAAATAGGTCTGGTCCATGGGTTGAGATTCTAAATTGGAGAAAGGCCTATTTTGATGGTATCGGAAAGGATTTGGCATGTGTGGATTGGGGCAGGTCGTTTTCTGGCATAGGTTTACTTGGTAAGAGGAAGGCCTTCAACGGAGAAATACTTGAGAGTACACAGCTTTTATCTGCCTGTAAGTAAAGATAAAAGGTTTAGGGAACCTCAGCCTTCAAGAGATATTGAGGCCCTGGTTAAGAAAAAAAAAAGGTGCATAGCAAGTACAGGTAGGTAGGAACAAATGAGGTGCTTATGAAATGCACGAGAACATTCAAGGAAGAAATGAGGAGGGCTAAAAGAAGGCATGAGATTTCCCCAACAGACAGGGTGAAGGAGAATCCTGAGAGATTCTACAGGTCTGTTAACAGCCGAAGTACAGAAATTGCAAGGACCCAGGCAGAGATATTTAAATCATCCTTAGCAACAGGTGAGGTACTGGAGGATTGGATAGCCAATGTTAAGAAAGGCTTAAGAAAGGCTCTAAAACTAAACCAAGTGATAGGCCAGTGACTCTGACACCAGCAATAGGAAAGTTTTTGGAAGGTATTCTAAGGGACTGGATATATGAGTATTGGATAGACGGGGGCTGACTAAGGGTAGTCAGCATGGCTTTGTGTGTAATCAGTCATGCCTAACCAATCTCGCAAACCTCGCAAACCCCAAACCAGGACTGGAAGACCTGCTTTATAAGAAAAGACTGGATAGTTTAGGACTGTATTCCCTTGGATCTTTGACGACTGAAGTGAGATTCGATTGAGGTGTCCAAAATTATTAAGAGTATAGGTAGGGTAAATGCAAATGGGCTTTTTTCACTGAGGTTTGGTGGAACTACAACCAGAGGTCATGGATTAAGGGTGAAAGGTTAGCTTAAGGGGAATGTGAGGGTAAACTTCTTCACCCAGAGGGTGGAGAGGTTGTGGAACAAGCTGTCAGGAAACATGGTGCCTGCGAGTTTGATTTCAAGGTTTAAAAGAATTTTGGATGGGTACATGGATGGCAGGGTATGTTCCCAGTGAAGTTCAATGGGAGTAAGCAGTTTAAATGGTCCTGCACGGCCTGCTTCTGTGCTCTACATTTTTAAGATTTTATGACTCTATGACCTTGGGCAGTGAGATCAGTCTTATACAGAAGTTTATTGATAGACCACAGGCGATGAGACTGGAACCAGAAGCACGAGGTTAATGATAAAACATTGGGACTTAGATCCAGGAGTCTGCAGGACTTCAGTTAGATCTGCAGATTTAACAACAGATATTGAGATGGGGATCAGCTCCAGGTGTTTGATGGTAAACCACAGGCTGGGTCCTCAGTCATCTTGCACACCATACCATTGCATTCTGACCCCAATCTGTCAACGATTGTGTGGTGCATCAGCCTCCCCACGTTAAACAAAGTCATGCACAGGCATTCTCCACTAAGGAATCCACCCTAACATCCTGGTTAGGTGAATTCCAGATCGGCCTCTACCACCAGCTGAGGACCCACAGGTAGACACCTCTTTGGAGAACATCATACCTGACTCGAGTGAGTTGGCAATCAGATCCCAAGCTTTAATGAAAGGCACTATGCATTGAGACCAGCATAGGCTTGCTTTAAAGTCAAATAATTTTATTTGGTATTCTGCCCAACAGCAACTGCATAGAACAATTTATCCTGTGTTAATAAAATTATGTATCCATGTATTCTACGTACATTCTGCAATTCAGAATTGAGTCTGTTTATAAAGCTATTTTTATAAACTGAATCACTTCAGATACATAGAATCATTCTCACACCTGAACAAATTTGATTAAACAAATTCTTCAATTACAAACCCTTAAGTTGTAATGAGTTTCTACAATAGTTCTCCAATGTAATATCCTAAATAAAATTCATCCAGTGTAAATTGTCATATTGGTTTTGTTTAAAAACTTCCAATTCAGTTTCAAGCAGAGATTTCTCATCCTCCCATGTATATAGAAAGAGCTGATTGTAGACTTCAGGAAGGGTAAGATGAAGGAACACATACCAATCCTCATAGAGGGATCAGAAGTGGAGAGAGTAAGTAGTTTCAAGTTCCTGGGTGTCAAGATCACTGAAGATTTAACCTGGTCCCAACATATCGATGCAGTTATAAAGAAGGCAAGACAGCAGCTATACTTTATTAGGAATTTGAAGAGATTTGGCATGTCAACAAATACACTCAAAAATCTCTATAGTTGTACCGTGGAGAGCATTCTGACAGGCTGCATCACTGTCTGGTATGGAGGGGGCTACCGCACAGGACTGAAAGAAGCTGCAGCAGGTTGTAAATCTAGTCAGCTCCATCTTGGGCACTAGCTTACAAAGTACCCAGGACACCTTTAGGGAGCGGTGTCTCAGAAAGACAGCATCCATTATTAAAGACCTCCAACACCCAGGGCATGCCCTTTTCTCACTGTTACCATCCTGAAGGCGCACACGCAGTGATTCAGGAACAGCTTCTTCCCCCCTGCCATCCGATTCCTAAATGGACATTGAATCTTTTGACACTACTTCACTTTTTAAAATAAACAGTATTTCTGTTTTTGCACATTTTTAAAAGTCTGTTCAATATACATAATTAATTTACCTGTTTATTTATTATTATTATTTTTTTAAATTTTCTCTTCTAGATTATGTATTGCATTGAACAGCTGCTGCTAAGTTAACAAATTTCATGTCACATGCCGGTGATAATAAACCTGATTCTGATTCTGATATAAATTGGTTTATTATTGTTACGTCTATCATGGTACATTGAAAATTTTGTTCTGCACGTTATTTCATCAAATCAATGCTTTGAGCTATATTATCAGAATTGTATGTTTATTGTGCTCCTCAATTTAAAAATAACTGTTTAAAATAATTCTGATACAATTCTGAAAATTAAATCTGCAAATCACAATTCCTATCGCTGCTAACTTAAGCAAAAACAGAGAGTGATGATCCAAAATTTTACTTCCATATCATTCATAAATCCAGGGAATAATGGATTAAGTCATTAGGAGTGACTGGAGCTTCGGTCGGTAGGATGTTTAGCTTTGCGTTCATTGCAATTGTTTAAAATGAGGTTGCATCATGGAAATATTCAACATCATTCCCTACAGAGGGCGCTGTCTGCTGCTTAATGTTAATCCTCGATCTGCTGGCAATATCAAACGGTCTTACTGTCCTTTATAAACAGTTATGTTAGCCAAGTCGGGCTCCGCTGGAATTAAAACATACAGTGCAAATTTCTGCCCCTGTGCTGGGATCACATAGACTAGAACAGGCCATTCATCCCCTCAGGTTGGTTCTGCTATTCATTTAAACATGGCTAATTTAAATTCTGATTTATGCCAGAATCCACAACCTTCTCCGGAACAGAGTTACAGATTACCACTGCATTTTCAGTGACAAATGCTTCTTGATTTTCACATCTAAATGGCTGTCCTTAATTTATCAGACCCCTTCTTCTCCTTTGACCAGCACCACCAGAAGAACTAAGTTTTATTTCTTCTACTGAACCCTTTTGAGATCCTTGATAATCAATCAGCTCACCCCCTCAAGAAATTTGTCTCCATAATCTGTGCCCAAGCACCTCATCATTGTAGAGGAAGGGTTCAGGATGGAGATGAATCAGCCTGTATTGCAACACTCTCTCTCTCAATCCCTGTGATTAAGGCAATGGAGGAAGAGAAAGGTAAAAGTTCTGTATGGTGGGTAACACAGAGTTATTTCTGAGGTACAAGTTCTGTATAAAGGATAACACAGGGGTATTTCTGAGGACACAAACACGAGGAAATCTGCAGATGCTGGACCTGTTCCAAGCCTTTATGGGTGTCTGTCCCCCTCTTTTCCTTCGCTACATCGACGACTGCATTGGCGCTGCCTCCTGCACGCATGCTGAGCTCATTGATTTCATTAACTTTGCCTCCAACTTTCACCCTGCCCTCAAATTTACCTGGTCCATTTCTGCCACCTCCCTCTCCTTTCTTGATCTTTCTGTCTCCATCTCTGGAGACGGCTTATCTACTGATATCTACTATAAGCCTACAGACTCTCACAGCTACCTGGACTATTCCTCTTCCCACCCTGTCTCTTGCAAAAATGCTATCCCCTTCTCACAATTCCTCCGTCTCCACCGCATCTGCTCTCAGGATGAGGCTTTTCATTCCAGGACGAAGGAGATGTCTTCCTTTTTTAAACAAAGGGGCTTCCCTTCTTCCACCATCAACTCTGCTCTCAAACACATCTCTCCTATTTCCCACACATCTGCCCTCATCCCATCCTCCCACCACCCCACTCGGGATAGGGTTCCCCTTGTCCTCACCTACCACCCCACCAGCCTCCGGGTCCAACGTATAATTCTCCGTAACTTCCGCCACCTCCAACGGGATCCCACTACCAAACACATCTTTCCCTCCCCCCCTTTCTGCTTTCCGCAGGGATCACTCCCTACGCGACTCCCTTGTCCATTCGTCCCCCCCATCCCTTCCCACCGATCTCCCTCCTGGCACTTATCCTTGTAAGTGGAACCTGCCCTTACACTTCCTCCCTCACCACCATTCAGGGCCCCAGACAGTCCTTCCAGATGAGGCGACACTTCACCTGTGAGTCGACTGGTGTGGTATACTGCATCTGGTGCTCCCGGTATGGCCTTTTATATATTGATGAGACCCGACGCAGACTGGGAGACCATTTCGCTGAACACCTACACTCTATCCGCCAGAGAAAGCAGGATCTCCCAGTGGCCACACATTTTAATTCCACGTCCTATTCCCATTCTGATATGTCTATCCATGGCCTCCTCTACTGTCAAGATGAATCCACACTCAGGTTGGAGGAACAACACCTTATATACCGGCTGGGTAGCCTCCAACCTGATGGCATGAACATTGACTTCTCTAGCTTCCGTTAATGCCCTTCTTCCCTTTCTTACCCCATCCCTGATTTATTTATTTTTCCCCCCTCCCCTTTTTGTTCTCTCTGTGCCCATCACTCTGCCTATTCTCCATCTCCCTCTGGTGCTCCCCTCCCCCTGTCTTTCTCCCTAGGCCTCCTGTCCCATGATCCTTTCCCTTCTCCAGCTCTATATCCTTTTTGCCAATCACCTTTCCAGCTCTTAACTTCACCCCACCCCCTCCGGTCTTCTCCTATCATTCGGATTTCCCCCTCTCCCTTCTAGTTTCAAATCTTTCCTTCCAGTTAGTCCTGACGAAGAGTCTCGGCCCAAAACGTCGATAGTGCCTGGCCTACTGCGATCCACCAGCATTTGGTATTTCTGAGGTAAAAGTTTTGTATGTTGGGTAACACAGAGGTATTGCAGGGGTAAAAGTTCTGTATGATGGGGTAACACAGAGGTATTGCTGAGGTAAAAGTTCTATATGATGGGAGTAACACAGAGGTATTGCAAGGGTAAAAGTTCTATATGATCATATTGATGTGGAGTAACACAGAGGCAAAGGGCCTTTCTCTTTTTCTAACATTCTGTTATTCTTATGATCTGGTTCTTGTTGCAGCCTTGTTTGTTTTGGTTTGCTGATGTTAAAAATTACCAAATATACTGGCCTGGAGAGATATACAAGTAAAGACAAAACTGATAGCTTATTGTTGTCACTGCTGCTCCCAATCACAGATTTCTGACTGCACTGTGAAATACCAGATCCAACACATTATCACCTCCTACAAATTGTCCACATTGACTTCCTAGACTAGAGCCTTTCATACAACACGCTCAAGCACCACCAGCTCCCCCAAACGCAATAACATTCAGGCCAGCCATACACCTACCAAAACTATTTCTGAAGCCTGCTGTACCTAATCCCCCATTAATCACCAACCACTGTTTCCAAAGCTCACAAGACTTTCACGAGTCAATCTGGTCACTGGCTTGTCTCCTATGCCAGTCCAATCCACATTATCTATAATCCTTGTTTTTCCGGACCACGTCACTTTTCAGGAACTGATACGCTTCATGCTAACTACTGTTAATCAGCCAGTCATATAAGTCACAGTCTATGTTTAAACTTCACAAGACAAAGCTTGTGCTTTACACCTGCCAGTATTAGAAGTTATATTTAATTTTACCACCAAAAGAACAAAAGGAGATATTAGGAGACTATTATAAGACTCAATGCATCGGATTTCTGAGATTTGGAATTTGTTAAGGAAAACAGATCCCATAAATCACAGCAGAAAACTACAAAAGAGAAGTGAGCTAATGAGACAGGGCTTCAGAAAGCCAACACAAGCATGGGAAGCAGTCCGAAGAGCCTCATTTTGCACTGTGAAATATTACGGGATAACTTTAGCCAAACCAACACAGCAGGAAACTGACAGACACAGATCAGGTTTACAGTGCGGCCTGTTGTCACTTCACTTTCATTTTAAGAACATTTTCACACTCCTTCCTCAGAGGTGGTGGGTGGATTCTTTTAACAGGCCAATAAACCATAACACGGATGCTCTTCTCAGCTGCGAGTTGACCTGAGTTATAGGGCGAAGTTGAATAGGTTACGACTTTATTCCCCGGAACGTAGGAGAAGGAGTGGAGATTTGAAAGAGGTGTACAAAATTATGAGATGTATAGATATGGGTGAATTTATGCAGGATTTTTCCACTGAGATTGGGAAAGACTAGAATTAGAGAACATGGGTTAAGTGTGAAAGGTGAGTTTCTTTACTAAGATGGGGGCGTGAGTACAGAATGAGCTGTTGGTGGATTCAGGTTCAATTACAACATTTAACAGCAGTTTGTATAGATACATTGGTGGGAGGAGTATGCTCCAGGTGCATGTTGATGGGACTAGGCAGAAGAACAGTTCAGTATAAACTAGATGGGCTGAAGGGCCTATTTCTGTATTGCAGTGCTCTTTGACTCTAAGATATCACTTCAGAACACGGTGCCAGAACGAGTCTCCAGCCACCTTCAATGTCCTGGGTGGATTTGAACCGTGTGAAAGTTGAGTATCTTTGGAATACATCGGATCTTTGAAATACATTGGAAGGATAGACAAACACTAACTTTGGTTCTATTTCCCACTAATTACAATGGAAAGAAAAATGATGTAAAATGTGAAATCTCAGGTGGTGTTTGTGGATCATGAAACATTGAAGAATGTTACCATGTGTTATCTGGGTAGAACATTTCAAAGGGTTGGTAAGGGGCACACAGTGGTTAAATGCTGCTTTGCACACTAACCTCTTTTACACATCAAGTGTTTCTGTTACTTTGAATTTCCAGTTATCCAACTGAAATGTATGAGACAGGGCACTGTCTGACACTTCCAGTGCTGAGCAGGCCACGTCAGATTAACCAGTTATAAGATTCAAGATTCAAGATTCAAAAACTTTGTCATTCTAACCATACATCAGCTCTGCAGGGCAGAATGAGACAGCGTTTCCCAGGAGCAGTGCAATCATAACATAACAAATGCAACACTAAATAATAAACATAACAATAAATAGTAAAACACAACAGCCACATGTCAGTTAAAAACAAGTTATAAGTGTCCGGTGCAAGTTAAAAGTGTCCAAAGCAGAGTCAAAGAAGTAAAAGCAAGAACCATACAGCTCTTCCAGCCTGTTGATCATAGTTGATCGTCTACCTTAAGTTCAGCTAACAAAAAGTCACAATTGATCTTGATTCCACTCATGTCTTTGAAAATATTCATTGCCAGAAGTCTGTAACCTTCTAGAGGAAAGAAATCTTCTATAAATTTATTTCTGAATGCATGATTTCTAATTCTGACAAGATGCCTCAAAGTTCTGGACTCTCCTGCCACAGGGAACTACCACTCAGCATATCCAGCCTGTCAAACCCCTTTAGATCTTATCATTTCAATGAGGTGAGGTCTTATTCTTCAGTCTAGTGAACTCAGCTCTCTTTATTTTGTTTAATGTCCTAACTCTATTTATCAGTTCAAAACTAAACTGTACAACCGCCAAAACAAGTACCTCCTCCCTTAAGAATGGACACCACAACAGCACAGTGTACCCCAGATATTGTTACAGCAAAACTCTGTAAGATGTTCTCATTTCTACATGCTGTCTCTGTCAATATGGATACAAATGCCACTTACTTTCCTGATTCCAGAATTTCAGAATGTAAGAATGAAGAGTGGATCACTCCTTCACTGGAGGACCACTGGCAAGGTGCTCTTCATAGACGAGTTCATCTTAGACTCCCAGATGTACATTGCTGGACATCAGCTGATGACACATCTAGCCTCTTGCTTCACCACTGCATGCAATGTTGAGTCAACATAAATACACTGAGTTCAGAGGCTGCACACAGCTACAGAAGCTTTGTCCCACACCAGTAGGTTCATGAACAGCTACTTTCCTACAGTCATAAGGTTCTTGACAGATTTGCATCTTCCTAACCCTCCCTTAGCACTGGAACACTACAGATCACCTCTTGCACTCCCATCGACTTGTCTCTGTTTTTTAAATCTATCTCTCAATCTATTTATTTAATTTATTTGCCTAATAACATGACAATTTACAATGACCATTTAACCTACTAACCAGTACATCTTTGGACTGAGGGAGGAAGCTGTGGTTCACAGGGTGAACATACAAACCCCTTACAGATGGCCCTGGAAATTTTCTCTAGTCTTGTTTTGAACATTCTTTTCTTGTTCTCTTTGCTGTTTTATATTATTTACATATATTTTACTTATAATTTCAAGCTTTTTAATTTTTGTTACTTTAGGGATACAGGCACCACGAGCCTGTGCTGCCCAATTACACCCATGTGACCAATTAACCTTTTAACCTGTGCACCTTTGGACTGTGGGAGGAAACGAGAGCACCAGGAGAAAACCCATGGTGTTACAGGGAGAACAGACAAACTCCCGTTTGGTGCGTTGTCAGAGCCTCTGTGATGCTCATTGTACTTGTACCTCACTGCACGAGCACGTGACAATAATCTCAACTTGATACTTTGCATTCAGTCTCACAGCTGGCCCCACTCATTCAGCTGGGGTTCACCGATCTTGATTACTGCAGGTAAAGATATGCAGCATCTTTTTTAATCTCTGCTGACATCAGGAAGCACTTGGAGCATTGTCTAATGTCCTGGTCACTATACTGAAGTTTTCTTTTCCAGGACAATACTGATCCAAAAACGTGTTTAGTACTCAAGACTAAAGTTATGGTACTGGCACAGGGTACAGTAGTAGGTGGAAATTCTGCTATGCTGGTAAACTGGGGCATCAAGGCAGTGTTCTAAGGTAGAATATAGGCTTGTGTCTAAGGCGCTAAAGTTGCTTCTCTGCTTTACTGTGGTGCAATGACGAAGCAGACTCAATGGGCTGAGAGCACTAACTCTGCTCCCTTGTCTAACGGCAGAGAAGTCCAGAGCTAGAAGGCACCAGTTTAAAGTGAGAGGGGAGAAATTTGAAGGAGATGGAGGGAGTAAGTTTTTCACACAGAGGGAGGTGGTTATCTGAAGCGAGCTGCCAGACAGTTACAATTACAACGCTTAATGGATATTTGGACAGGCACTTAGATAGGAAAGGCAGAATAGGATACGGGTCTCATGCAAATAGAATTAGATTAGATAGGCAACACAGGCGACAAGTAGGTCAAAAGGGCCCATTTCTGTGTTGTATCATTCTAAGATTCCAACTAATTCTGGCATTTAAATTTATTTCCAAATATCTGCTTTAAGGTTTTTATTTTGAATTGTGTTTATTTTGTTATAAATTATTTAAACCCTTTTAAACTTCTTCAAATGTCCACGAACATCAGAAATGTTTAAAAACAATAGAAGATGTGATTAGACCTAAGGATTAGACCTAAGACCTGTGCAGAAGTATCGTGAGACAATATATTTTACCAGAGCCAAGAAGGTAGCAAATGTCACCTTCACTAATGTCATTGTTTCCAAACAAACAAGGTGACTCTCAGATGAGGGGATAGGTGTCCTTGCATTTATTACACTCTGTGCAGCCCAGTGGCATCCACAGCAAATATGAGAATGCTCAAAGTAAAAGGCCTTTTCATATGACCAGTCTTCAATAATAATCCTCCAGGTCAACCTGTTGCTGGAATTTGCCTCATTAATAATCTTCAGAGTTAATTTTAGAAACTAAATGAAACCAGTACTCTCTGCCCTGCCACAACCTCTCGGTTTTCACGTAACTGTTTGCTCACAGGGGATCGGTGAGGAACTGAAGGTGTCCACAAGTGCTGATTCTTCAGCTAATTGAAGCCGCATTCAGTCATTCTGAAACCAAAATTTGTTTCTAACATGTCTATAATGCAGGGAGGCCATTTGGTCCATTGTGTCCAGGGCAGCACAAGGAAGATCTGTTTAAATTACTCTCATTTCCCAGCTCACAATGCAAAGTCTTGCAGGTTACAGCAGGGGTGGCTTATCAGCTCGATGTAAGTTCCTAATGACACTGTCTTGAAGGGAGGCAGTTGCACTCGCTTCAGCATTCTGAATGATATTTACCCCTCAAACAACCTGAGTGTCTGGTCATGATTAGACGGTGCTGAACCACAAAGGGTCCAGTCCATCCCACCTCATTGGCAGCTCCCTAATATAAAAGACAACATCAGAAGATTTTTTTCAGTTATATGAAGAGTAAAGGAGAGGAAAGAACAGACATTGGACCACATGCAGCTATAGTGATCATTTTTGGAAACATCCTTTCCACATACACTCTGTTTGGGTCTTTCAATATTCAGTAGGTTTCAATGAGATATCCCCTCTTTCTTTGAAACTCCAGCAAGTACAAGTCCAGAGCCATCAAACGCTCCTCAGGCATTAATTCTTTCATTCCCACGATCATTCTCGTAAACCTCCTATGTTCTCTCTCCAATGTCAGTACATTCTATCTTAGAAATGGGACTCAAAACTGGTCAAAATACTCAAAGAGTGGTCTGACTAATGTCTTATAAACCCCAGCATTACATTTTCGCTCTTATATTTTAGTCCTCTTGAAATGAATACTAACATTACTTTTGCCTTCCTTACTACCAACTCAACCTGCAGGTTAACCATTAACCATATAACAATTACAGCACGGAAACAGGCCATCTCGGCCCTTCTAGTCCATGCCGAACGTTTACTCTCACTTAGTCCCACCTACCTGCACTCAGCCCATAACCCTCCATTCCTTTCCTCTCCATATACCTATCCAATTTTTTTTAAAATGACAAAATCAAACCTGCCTCTACCACTTCTACTGGAAGTTCATTCCACACAGCTACCACTCTCTGAGCTACCTTTAGAGAGCCAACACAACGACTCTCAAGTCCCACTGCACCTCTGATTTTTGAATTTGCTCCCCATTTAGTGCATGACCATACATTTCCCTACACTGAATTCTATGTGCAACTCCTTTGCCCACTCTCCCAATCTGTCTAAGACCTTTAGCAGACTCCCTGCTTCCTCAATACTACCTGACCCTCCACCTTTCTGCACCATCTGCAAACTTTCCAGCAATTCATCTGCACGTCGTTACATACAATGTGTAAAGTCCAGGGTGCAACACCAATCCCTATGGAACATCACTTGTCACTTTTTGCTTCATTTTCATGTGCTGATTATACTTTTCTACATTAAAGAAAACATCAGGAACTGCATCCTTATTCTTTGGGCCTTTTTGCAGAGTTCTCTAGCAGAGTCTCCTCCTAACCTGAGCAGATTTTCTTCCCTCGTGCTCTGCTGTGAATGGTATCACATGGTAGTGTCTGAACAAGCATTGCCACAGAAATACTTTGACAGCAAGTTAAGCCGCCCCTCCCCTCCGCAAACCCTGTTTAAGTGGTGAAGACAGCTGACAGCTTGTAGCTTTCTCAGTCTCTGAAAAAAATTACAAGTGCTAAAACTTAGTAGCACTATTGTAATGTTATAAAGCATACTTAAAATTAAACTAGTTTAAACCCAATTTAAAGTAATTATATACACTTAAGAATATGCAATTATACACTCTTCATGTTAATTACTTGTAAGTTACTTTTCTTCCCCACAAGGATTCTATTCAAATGAACCGAGTCACTGAACCTACACCATGTTTAATCTAACCCAAACTCACTGGACACATTTTCCAGCCTAATAACTGGACTGAACACACTTAGAGAGTGCAGCCAAGAAACTGCCTGTAAGCATCTGTCATGAAGTTCAAGACATCCTCATTCTCACACACTAGTGTACATTCTCACACACTTTATACAAGTCCAAAAGGCTGCTCGAAAGTTCTGAATTTCAAAGAACTTGATTAGAGGGGGATGTCAGAGGTAGACCTTTCACACAAAAACTAGTTAACGCTGCCAGGTTGGCAGTAGAGTCGGATACATTAGGACCATTTAAGAGACTTTTAGATAGGTACATGGATGGAAGAAAAATGCAGGGTTATGTGAGAGGTACTTAAAGTAGTTTAAAGGTCAGCACAACATTGTGGGCCGAAGGGCCTGTACTGTGCTGTTAGTTCTACATTCCACACATATCATTGCAGCTTATAATATTTCTATAGAGCTTGATGAATAGGCTGCTGGGAGGATCTTTCTTCAGGCTAGAAACAAGAGTCATAGCCTGTGAGAAAGAAATTAGGACAGAGTTGGAGAAATTCCTTCATGGAAAGGGTAATGAATCTTTGGCATTCGTAACTCTGTAGGGCTGCATAGACTTATCCATTGAGTTTATTCAGAACATAGACTAAAAACTTTATGGAAGTTGAGAGCAGCACAGCTCCAGCAACCCAAGTTCAACTTTGACACCTGGTGCCACATGTGTGGAGTCTGCATGTTCTTGTGTTCTGGTTTCCTCCCACATCCTAAACGTTTGTGTGACGGTCTCCATGCTGATTGGCCTCTATGTATTGTCTCTGATGTGGAACCGATTCAGATTCAGATTCACTTCAGTCATACAGACCAGGGTGAAATGAAGCTCCTTGTCCATGTGAAACTCACAGTGTAAACTGTATATAGCATGGACCACTAGTAAATACAAGAAGTCTTCTCCAGAGATCATCACCTTGCCATGGTAGAGAAGCTTGTGAGTTCCTGACATCCTGACAGTGGTACCACCTGGGCTTTAGCCATCAGGTGCTTGTCTCCTGGTAGGATCACCGGTGGTGGTAAGGTCAAGAGGAGGTTCCAGACAAAGAGTGATCCGACCAAGACCTCAACGGTGGAGCTGGTAGAAGATGATGACACAGTACAATGGCATTTTCACCCACAGAACTGCTACACACTGGATTTTTTTTTGTTTATGAACCCTTCTCTGTAAACTCTAGAGACTGTTGTGCATGAAAATCCCAGGAGATAAGCAGTCACTGAGATACTCAAACCACCCTGTCTGGCACCAACAGGCACCTTACATGGTTAAGGTCACTTAGATCACACTTCTTCCTCACTCTGATGTTTGGTCTGAACAACAACTGAACTTCTTGACCATGTCTGCAGGCTTTTATGCACTGAGTTGCCACCACATGATTGGTTGATTAAATATTTGTCTTAATGTGTACCTAATAAAGTGGCCACTGAGTGTATATCAAGGAAAATGGGAATATTAAGAGAAATGTCAAAATGGCACTGAAGATTAGCTCTGATCTTGATGAAGGTAGAGGAGGTATGAATACAGGTTCCAGTTGGAAGGAATACCACAGTCTAAAGAATAAGTATGCCTTTAAAGACTGGAAATTTCTTCCAGCATTTGGAACATATAAAACAAATATAAAGTATTTTATTTCCTAATTTTTGAACTCCACACAAATGTTTAACTCCTGTCAATGAAACAGGAGGGTGGTACGATAGCACAGTTGATAGTGTTTACTATCTAGTGCTTTAGATACCAGCTGTGAGATTAGGGTTCAGTTCCTGCCAGATCTGTCAGGAACTTGTACATTTTCCCCACGATCATGTGAGATTCCTCCGGGTGCTCCAGTTTCTTCCCACAGTGTTAGGGTTAGTGAATTGTGGGTGTTGGAAACATGGCAACACCACAGAACATCTTCAAGCTGTATGTTCGTTCCGATGCTTTGATATGCATGTGCCAAATAAAGCTAACCTTTGAAACTTAGAGAGCATTGATGTAAGGCAA
Source organism: Hemitrygon akajei (assembly GCF_048418815.1). Taxonomy (NCBI): domain Eukaryota; kingdom Metazoa; phylum Chordata; class Chondrichthyes; order Myliobatiformes; family Dasyatidae; genus Hemitrygon; species Hemitrygon akajei. The sequence goes on from NC_133146.1 coordinate 2,396,288, forward strand.
TTTTATGTGCAAAAATGCTCCTCTTTCTCTTGTTGGGTCTTTATCAAACCTAATGAAATTAAATAAGGTTTGAAATGATTATTGAATTTTATTATCTGGAATGTAAATACACTAATTAAGTGAACATCTGCCCAGTCTTTTAACACTAATCTAGTTGTAAATTTCCAGCATATAATGTCATCACACAGAAACCTGCCAAAGGCAGCAAATTACAAATGTGCAACATGAGTACATTTTATGTAATCAGTAATCCAGGATTAAATATCTGCATGGGAATTCAAATGTATTGCTACATCAAATATACTGCAGTGTAATGTGCATACACAGTAGACAATAGCTTAGAAATGTATGAATAACCTCCATTAACAGGAATAGTTTGCACAAACATTGAACCTACAGTTACTAGAGTTTGTTGTGCCAGATCAGAATGTGTAAATTGAGTGGCTCTTGACTTGCTCGACACAGATTTGTACAGATACATTGAGCAGAGGGGGAGAAGCTCAGTGCAGATTTATGGCTCACATACCCATGACAAGTAAATAAATTGTGCTTTCAGCCACATCTTTTGCAATTAACACAGCTTCACTTGGTACTAAATATACACCTACTTCATCTGTAACTTCATGAATGGGAGATAAATATTTGTTTAGAGTTAAGTAGTTAGTGAAGAAACAAAATATTTTAAAGCAACATTCATATTTGTGTCAGATGTATAAGTTACTGAAAGATATTTTCAGTGTTTTAAAATAGATATATTATATGGACTGAGTAGTATTCTTTCCAGCTGGAACCTACCTTCAAGTGAGCTCATATTAATGTTTAAATAAAAACCGATGGAGGAAATACTCAGCAGGTCAGGAAGAGAAACCAAGTCAATGTTCCAGAAACATACCCTTTGTCAGGACTAGGAAGGACAGAAAAAGAAATAAACTGCAAAGTTCTCTGGCCTGTGATGGAGCAGTCAGAATGTGAGAACTTAAACAAAACTGAGTACCTGGCAAAACAAACATGCCTAGCAGTTCAGGCTGGGAGACAGGGATGTTGTTTGCCAGCACTATCAGTGATCCAGATGATAATGTTGTAAACTGATGATTGGGGGTAGCCAGTGAGGAAGACAATCAAAGCTTGCAGCTGGAAAAATGGGCTGAAAAATGGCAGATGGAATTTAATACAGACAAGCGCAAGGTGTTGCTCTTCAGTAGGACCAACCAGGGTAGGACAAAGCAATCTCGGAATGCCAATACATAATTACTTGAAAGTGGCATCACAGGTAAATAGGGCCGTAAAGAAAGGTGATGGGTCATTGGCCTTCATAATGTATTGAGTACAGGAGTTGGGATGTTATTTTGAAATTGTATAAGACATTGTTGGGGCCTATTTTGGCATATTGTGTCCTGTTTTGGTCACCTACCTACAGGAAAGATGTAAATAAGTTTGGAAGAGTCCAGAGGAAACTTAGAAGGATATTACTGGGACTTGAGGACCTTGCTATAGGGAAGGTTGAATGTAGAAGATTAAGGGGAGACGTTTTAGAGGTATACAAAATTATGACAGGTATAGATAGATAACTCTGTTTCTCATCCCAAAGGTGTAGCCTGACCAGCATTTTAGATTTCCAGCATCTGCAGTTTTTTTCCAGTTAACATTTGTATGAAAGGATTGGAATGGAGTTTTCTTATCACCATTACTATCAACCAACTGCTTACAGTCTGACACTAAATTTCATTCAGGCAACCAGATTGTTCCCAGTTCCACAATGACACAGTTGGTCACGGGTGGGAGGGGAGATTAGAATATAGTCAAAGTCAAAGGGAAGTAAATTTATTATCAATGTCTATACATGTGTTACATATACTTGCAGGCATTTACAGGAAAATAAAGAAATACAATAGAATTCCTGAAAAACTATGCATTAACAAAGACTGACAACCAATTTGCTAAAGAAGGCAAATTTGTACAAGAAAATAACACCAAGAACATGAGTTGTAGAGTCCTTGAAAGTGAGTTTGTAGGCTGTAGAATCAGTTAATGGTTGTGAGTGAAGTTATCCATGCTAGTTCAGGAGCCTGATGATGGAAAGGTGGTAACTATTCCTGAACCTGGTGGTGTGGGATCCATAGGCTCCAGTATCTCCTGCCCAGTGAGAAGAGAGCATGGGCAGGATGGCGGGGATCACAGATGATGGCGCTCCTTTCCTGTGGCAATGCTCCATGTAAGTGTGCTCAATGGTGGGGAGGGATTTGCCTGTAATGGACTGGGCTGTATCCACCACTTTGCTGTACCTAGCTATTTGTGATAATTTAATAATGTCTATTGGATCCTTAAAATAAACTTCATAAAAGGAAGTCAAAATAATTGTTTAATTGACTTGATCATCAATGAATCTGGGGTTCAGAGGGTGAACAGCTTTAAGTTCCTCGGCATCCACATCACCGAGGATCTCACATGGTCTGTACACACCAGCTGTGTGGGGATAAAGGCACAACAGCGCCTCTTTCTCCTCAGATGGTTGGGGAAGTTTAGTATGGGTCCCCAAACCCTAAGGACTTTCTACAGGGGCACAATAGAGAACATCCTGACCGGCTGCATCACTGCCTGGTATGGGAACTGTACCTCCCTGATGCACCATCAATAACTCACGCTGAGACTTAGGAAGCGAGATATCGGCTTTTATTGACTGGAAGAATAAACAACACTACATCCTGGGGAAAATGAGGGAGAGCAGCAGCCCACAATCGCCTTTATACAGGGGTCTGTGGGAGGAGCCACAGGAGCAGTCAGCAGGGTCTGTGGGAGGAGCCACAGGAGCAGTCAGACAGGTATATCTAGTTCACCACATTCACCCCCCCTTTGTTTTAAAAAAGTCCCCAAGTATATTTACAGGTTAAGTCCATCAGATGGTCGAATCATTCGCTGCGATCTACGTAGCTCCGGCTGCAATTGCACAGGTGCCGGTGGTGGTGATGGCACAGGTGCCGGAGGTGGTGTTTGCACCGGAGGCGGAGAGTGGGTTGGTTCTGTCCCAACTGGAGGTGTCAGGGATCCCTCGCGTGTGTGCGAGGTCCCCGGAATAGACGCGTACGAGATGCCCGGTACATGAGCGTCGTGAGGAGTCTGGGTGTGGCACGGTGTGTGCGGTGTCACCTCGGGTACAGGGTTCATAGTTACCGTGGAATGCTCGGGGTAGTGGTCTGCTGCTCCGGCAGGCGCCAGGTCACGGACAGAGACCGTGTCCTCCCGCCCAGCAGGCAAGACCACGTAGGCATACTGGGGATTAGCATGCAGGAGGTGAACCCTCTCGACCAGCGGGGAGTACTTATTACTCCTCGCATGTTTACGTAGCAGCACTGGCCCCGGGGACGTCAGCCAAACTGGTAGGGTGGTCCCAGTGACAGACTTCCTGGGAAAAGAGAATAGGCGTTCGTGAGGGGTGGCATTAGTGGACGTACACAACAGGGAGCGGATAGAGTGGAGTGCCTCAGGGAGGACCTCCTGCCATCGGGAGACCGGCAACCCTTTTGACTTAAGGGCTAAAAGTGTGGCCTTCCACACTGTGGCATTCTCCCTCTCCACCTGGCCATTCCCTCGGGGATTATAACTAGTAGCAATGCCCCTAGCTAGCAGGAACCAGCGCAACTCGTCACTCATAAAGGAGGACCCTCTATCACTGTGGACAACCATCTTTGCCGGCGTCACCATGCCCCGCCCCTACCTACCCGTGTGCGACCTGGGAGCCGCCATCTTGCATGCCCGGATGTGAGCGGCCATCTTTGCCGGCGTCACCAGGCCCTGCCCCCGACTCGCCCCGTTCAACACTGGCCACCGTGACCCTCGAGCAAAGCGCTCCGCACCAGCTCGCAAGGTCGATGATGGACATCCTGGTAGAGGGGCACAGGACTAGCTGCCTGTTTGACACGGGCAGCACTGAGAGTTTTATTGACCCGGCCACAGTGCAACGCTGTGGACTCGTGACACGGCCGGCACGTCAGAAGATCACCTTGGCTTCTGGGTCGCATTCCACAGACATCCAGGTGGGTTGTGTAGCGACATTGGTGGTGCAGGGCACAGAGTATCTGAACTTTGCGTTCCTGGTCATGCCTCGACTGTGCACACCTGTGCTGTTGGGGCTCGACTTCCAGAGCCATCTCAAAAGTGTGACTACGGGCCCCTCCCACCACTCACTGTCAGGAATCCTCAGTTTGGTGGGACTTCGCCATATACTCCGTTAACACACGCACATACACACCGAACCACACATCCCGCCCAGCACCATGCCGATAGCTGTGCTACTGACACTACTTACAGCCTCTCCACCCTCAAGATCCCTCCCCCATCGCTGTTCACCAACCTGACCCCCGACTGTAAACCGGTGGCGACTAAAAGCAGGAGGTACAGCGCAGGGGACAGGGCCTTTATTCATTCAGAGGTGCAGCGGCTGCTCGGGGAGGGGATCATTGAGCCGAGCACAAGCCCATGGCGGTCCCAGGTGGTTGTTGTTCGGATTGGGCAGAAAAATAGGATGGTTGTGGACTATAGCCAGACCATCAATAGATTCACGCAGCTTGACGCGTACCCCCTACCCCGCATTGCGGATATGGTCAACCAGATAGCTCAGTACAAGGTGTACTCGACAATAGATCTGAAATCCGCTTATCACCAGCTCCCCATCCGCCCAGAGAACCGCCCCTACACCGCCTTCAAGGCGGGCGGCAGGCTCTATCACTTCCTGCGCGTCCCATTTGGTGTCACAAATGGGGTCTCAGTCTTCCAGAGGGAGATGGACCGGATGGTGGACCAGTACAAACTGAAGGCCACATTTCCCTATCTAGATAACATCACCATCTGTGGTCGCGACTGGTTGGATCACGACGCCAACCTCCAACAATTTTTCCAAGTGGCCGAAGCTTTGAACCTCACTTATAACAAGGACAAGTGTGTGTTCAGAACCACACGACTCGCTATCCTTGGGTATGTCGTGGAGAACGGGGTCATTGGCCCTGACCCCGACCGTATGCGCCCCCTGTTAGAACTCCCTCTTCCCACCACTCTCAAGGCCCTCCGGCGGTGCCTAGGTTTTTTTTCCTATTACGCCCAATGGGTCCCCCATTACGCAGACAAGGCCCGCCCCCTGGTCAGGTCTACCACTTTTCCCCTCTCTGCCGAGGCCCGCGCGGCCTTCAGCTGCATTAAAGGGGACATTGCCAAAGCAACGATGCATACGGTGGACGAGACCATTCCCTTCCAAGTAGAGAGTGACGCCTCTGACGTCGCGCTGGCTGCTACCCTCAATCAGGAAGGCAGACCAGTGGCGTTTTTTTCTCGTACCCTTCAAGGCTCTGAACTTCGGCACTCCGCGGTGGAGAAAGAAGCCCAGGGCATAGTGGAAGCTATTAGGCACTGGAGGCACTATCTCGCCGGCAAAAGGTTCACCTTGCTGACCGACCAGCGCTCGGTTGCGTTCATGTTCAGCAACCAATAGCGGGGCAAAATCAAAAATGATAAAATTTTGCGATGGAGAATAGAACTCTCCACCTACAATTATGATATCCTGTACCGGCCTGGCAGGCTCAATGAACCCTCTGATGCCCTATCCCGGGGAACGTGTGCTACTGCACAGCTCGACCAGCTGTATGCCCTTCATGCCCATCTTTGCCATCCGGGGGTCACCCGATTTTACCATTTCATTAAAGCCCGGAACCTGCCGTACTCCCTGGAGGACATCAGGACGATGACCAGGGACTGCCAGATCTGCGCTGAGTGCAAACCGCACTTCTACCATCCTGACACTGCGCAGCTTGTCAAGGCCACCCGCCCTTTTGAGCGACTGAGTGTTGACTTTAAGGGCCCCCTTCCCTCCACCGACCGCAATGTCTATTTTCTCAGTATTATTGACGAGTACTCGCGATTCCCCTTTGCCGTTCCCTGCCCCGACACTACTACCACGTCGGTCATAAAAGCCCTGCGCCAGCTCTTCACTCTGTTCGGATATCCCTGCTATGTCCACAGTGATAGAGGGTCCTCCTTTATGAGTGACGAGTTGCGCTGGTTCCTGCTAGCTAGGGGCATTGCCACTAGTCGAACCACGAGTTATAATCCCCGGGGGAATGGCCAGGTGGAGAGGGAGAATGCCACAGTGTGGAAGCTGTACCTCCCTTAATCACAGGACTCTGCAGAGAGTGGTGCGGACAGCCAGTGCATCTGTAGTTGTGAACTTCCCATGATTCAGGACACTTACAAGGACAGGTGTGTAAAAAGGTCCAGTAGGATCAATGGGGACCCAAGTCATCCCAACCACAATCTATTCCAGCTGCTACCATCCGGGAAACGGTACCGCAGCATAAAAGCCAGGACCAACAAGCTCCAGAACAGCTTCTTCCACCAGGCCATCAGACTGATGAACTCACGCTGACTTGAGTGTACTCTATATTACATTGACTGTTCTATTTATTACAAATTACTTTGCACATTTAGATGGAAACGTAACATAAAGACTTTTACTCATCATGTATGTGAAGGATGTAAGAAATAAAGGTCAATTCAAATTTTCTATTTTAATTTTGTAAGAAAGAAAATAAAGCTCTATATAAGCCTTTATTTATAGCAATACATTTCTTTTCCTCTACAAATATAGCATTACATAGCTTCACACACAAGACACTGGAGGAACTCAGCAGGTCAGGCAGCATACATGGAAATGAGTAAACAGTCAACTTTTCAGGCCAATTCCCTTCCTCAGAACTGCGAGGGAAGGGAGAGATGCCTGAATTAAAAGGTGGGAGATGGGAAATAGGCTACCTGGAAGGTGATAGGTGAAGCCATGTAGGTGGCAAAGGTCAAGGGCTGGAGAAGAAGGAATCTGACAGGAGAGGAGAGTTGACTATAGGAGAAAGGGAAGGACAAGGGACCCAGAGAGGAGTCATAAGCAGCTGAGAAGAAGTAAAATGTCAAGATGGGGAATAAAAGAAGTGAAGGAAGTGGAATTTAGTTACCGGAAGCAGAAATCAATATTCAAGCCATCAGGTTGGAATATAAGGACCCCAGACGGAATATAAGGTGTTGCTCCTCCACCCTGAGGTTGCCTCACCTTGGATCAAAAAGAGGCCATGGATCGACACTTTGGAATGGGAATTGGAATCATGTTTGGCCATTGAGAACTCCTGCTTATGGAGAGTGGTGCGGAGGTGCTCGATGAAGTGGTCCCCCAATTTACGACAGGTCTTACCAGTGCAGAGGAGGTCACATTGGGAGCACCAGACAAGATAGTCGAGCCCAGCAGATCTGCAGGTGAAGTCTTGCCTCACCTGGAAGGACTGTTTGGATGTCTTCCAGGTGAAGCAACCCTTCACCTGTGCATCTGTTGGAGTCGTATACAGTGTTCAGTGCTCCTGGTGTGGCTCCTGTGTAGCAATAAAGCCCTTTGTGAGTGTTTATAATAAGAAACACTTTGGACTCTTCTTTCATCTCCATCGGTAAGGTAGGCTAAATCTACTTTGCTAAAGTTCTTCCCTCCAGAAAAGTTTGCTAGTGCAGGGGATGTGGCATGTAAAAGAAGATGGAAGATGGATCTCCAATCAAACTGTAGTTGTCTCGGCCAATCACAGCCCCACAATGCTGGCCCTCCTTGTTATACACATACAATCCCAATGTGGCTTATTGGTTGCTGTATTTCACTATTACGAATGTCAGTCCCACAGGAGTTATCTTTTCTCCAGGACATGTTCTTAGTTGGATATCTGCAGGCTTCTGTTCAGTATCTTTAAAAAGCTATTCAAGGTAATTTTATGGAATAACTCAAACAGTGAGCCAATGTCCGATTCCATTTTAATTAATTTACCATCCACTTCTGGTGTAAACCTATTGCTTGCCTCCTGTTAATGTTCACATTATAAATCTCAAGGCTACCCAATCCAGTGTCACTCATCATTATCAGATTTTCCACCAACAGTAATGCAGATTAGTGATCTTCTGAAACTGCAACTTGTCCTTTTATCTTTTTCTCTCACTGCGCAGTCCATTTGTTTTTGTAAGCCCAGCACACTCTTTGTATGTGTCCTACTTTGTTGCATTTTCTGCAAGATTCACCTTTAAACTTGCATTGGTCTGGCATATGTGAGCCCCTGCCACAGCGGTAACAAATTTGTTTGGCCAAGCCAGTTTCTGTTTAGACATTGCAATTTTGTTCACACTCACTTTCATTCCTGACTCTAACTCATTTATGTCTCTGACTGCTGTTTCCATTGACACAGTGATTTCAACTGCTCTTTGAAGTGAGAGTTAGGCTTCAGATAGGAGCTGTTTTTGAATGCTTTTTGAATTCCATAAGCTAAATGATCTCTCAGTGCCCACCATTAAACCTATCATTGAACTGATAATGCTCAGATAATTTCTTCAGTTCAGCCATGTAAGCTGAAATGGCTTCTCCAGCTTTATGATTCCACTTATGAAATCTAAAGTGTCCTGCAACCAACAATGGTGTTGGTTCTAAATTTTCCTGCATTACTTCCTTGATATCAGCAAAGGTCAACTTAGGCTGGTTTGTTTGGAGCAGTTAAAGCAAACTGTATGCTCTTCCACCTTTTACATTCTACAAAACTGGCAATGATTTCATATCAGCTCTTCTATTTGGTTTAAAATACTGCTTAATTCATTCGGTATATTTCACTCAGTTATCTGTTGTGCAATTGAATGCACCTATCTTTCTAATGTAACCAGCCATTTCTGCCCTTTTCTTATTTATTGTTATTATTATCAACATATAGTCACTGTTTATGAACCCCTGAATTTCATCATTTTTCTGCCTCTTTTTAACTCAAACATCTCTCTCCCTTCCGAAGAAAAAAACTTACTGCACCCTTTTTTTAGTAACTCCAACATCTCCTTCTCCCCTTAAAAAAAAAATGCTTCCTTGTCACCACTGTTATGTTTTTTAATTCCAACACTAATCAAAAGAAAAACGCAAGAGCTGGGATGCATGTGCTTTGTTTTATGCTCATGGGTGCACATGTATCAGTGTTACTCTGGAGTAAAGGGAATTACAGAGGCATGAGAGGAGAGCTGGTCAAAGTTGATTGGAAGGGAACACCAGCATAGATGAAGGCAGATCAACAGTGGCTGGAGTTCCGGGGAGCAATCCGGAAGGTGCAGGATAGGCACATCCCAAAGAAGAAGTATCCTAAATGCAAGGTGATGCAACCATAGCTGACAACATAAAAGCAAAAGAGAAGGCATATGATAGAGCAAAAAATAGTGAGAGTACTAGAGAACCTTTAAAACTTACAGAAAGCAACTAAAAAAAGTCACAAGGAGCAAAAAGATGGAAAATGAAGATAAGCTAGCCAATAATATTAAAGAGAATACCAAAGGTATTTGAAGAAGGTGCTTGGGAAGCTGAAAGTTCTGCAGGTAGACAAATCACCCAGACCAGATGGACTACACCCCAGGGTTCTGAAAAAAGGAGAATTGTGGAGGCAATAGTGATGATCTTTCAAGAATCACTGGATTCTGCATGGTTCAAGAGGAATGGAAAATTGCAAATGTCACTCCACTCTTCAAGAAGGGAGGGAGGCAGAAGAAAGGAAATTATAGGCCAGTTAGCCTGACCTCAATGGTAGGGAAGATGTTGAAATAAATTGTTAAAGTTGATGTTTCGGGGTACAGTACTTAGAGGCACACAATAAAATGGACCAAAGTTTACATGGAAAAAGTTTACAAAGTTTAAGGGAAAATCTTGCCTGACAAATCTGCTGGAATTCTTTGAGGAAGTAACAAGTAGGATAGATAGGAAGAATTGGTGGATGTTGTGTACTTAGCATGATAAAAGCCGATGGTATTATAGGAAAAATACTAGCATGGTTAGGCCATTGGCTGATTGGCAGGAGGCAGAGAATGGGAATAAAGGAAGCCTTTTCTGATTAGCTGCTGGTGGAACCACTTTTTTACGCTATACGTCAATGACTTGGATGATGGAATTGATGGATTTGTGGCCAAGTTTGCAGATGATGTGAAGATAGGTGGAGGGGCAGGTAGTGTTAAGGAAGCAGAGAGGCTGCAGAAGGACTTAGACAGATTAGGAGAACTTGTAAAAAAGTTGCAGTTCGAACAGAGCATAGGGAGGTGTAAGGTCATGCACTTTGGTAAAAGGAATAAGAGTGTAAACTATTTCATAAAGTATTTCCTAAAGGTTAACTTAAATTTTGAGTCAGTGGTGAGGAAAGCAAATGCAATGTTAGCATTCATTTTGAGAAGACTAGAATATAAAAGTAAGGATGTAATGTTGAGGCTTTATAAAACACTGTAAGGCCGCACTTGGAGTTTTGTTAGCAGTTTTGGGCCCCTTATCTAAGAAAGGATGTGCTGACTGTCACAGTGTGTGCTGACAGATGACTGAACACAGGTGCAGAGGAAAGCCAGACTCCCATAAGCCAGTCTTCCATGTTGAGATAGAAATAAGAGTTTATACATCAGAACTCCAACTGAACCTCACACACATACATACACATATATACACACATGGACACACACTCACACACACACACACAGACACACACGGGGACACACACACACACACACAGACACACACACACTCATACACACAGACACACTGACACACTCACACACACACTCACACACACAGACACACACACACACACTCACACACAGACACACACACACACACAAACCATGATCAGCACTATTTAGGAGTCAGCTTTAAATACTCACAGTGTGCTAAAAACCCATGCCAGTCGAAATAAACTTGACAAGATTAAGCACAAGGATTTAATGACTCTAGATAAAATGACAATTAATAAATATAGGAGCAAGGCTGGCAGGGGTCATGACACCTGACATTGGAGAGGGTTTAAAGGAGGTTCACGAAAATGATTCCAGGAAGGAAAAGGTTATCATATGAGAAGCATTTGATGGCGCTGGGCCGGTTCTCACTGGAATTTAGAAGAATGACGGGGGGGGGGGGGGGTGGGGGGGGATATCATTGAAACCTATCAAATGTTGAAAGACCTAGAAAGAGCAGATATGGAGAGGATGTTCCCTATAGTGGGGAAGTTTAGGACCAAAGAGCACCACCTCAGAATAGAGAGACGTCCATTTAGAACGGAGATGAGGAGCAATTTCTTTTAGCCAGATAGTGGTGAATCTGTGGAATCCATTGCCACAGACGGCTATGGAGGCCAGGTCACAGGGTCCATTTAAAGCCGAGGTTGATAGGTTCTTGATTAGTCAGGCATGAGTGGTTATGGATAGAAGGCAGGAGAATGGGGTAAAGAGAGAAAATGATCAGCCATAATGAAATGGCGAAGTAGAATCGATGCGCTGAATGGCTTAATTCTGCTCCAGTGTCTTGTGGTCTATGGTCTTATGATCTTATAGGACATGGGGATGTAATTATGTATGCCATTCACATACTTTTACATATAACCCATAATTAATTATGTAAACAAAGAATGTTTTTTCAAGCAATTTATTCACAATGTTACTCAAATATTACTGAAATATGGATACTATGTACCATAATCTATGAAATGCCACGTTGCTGTGAAAGGCAACCTCTCCTCATGGTTGGACAACCTAAAACCTCTGGTTTTAGTCTCTCCGGAACTCATACTTGCATTTACCCTATCATAATTTTGTAAACCTCAATCTAATCTCCTCTTTTTCCCCTACACTCTCGGAGCAATCAGGTCAATGGAGGCATTCAAAGTTATGAAGGATCCAGCTAGAATAAGCAAAACAAATCTACTTAAACAGGGCACTAGTCCTGGTAACAAGAAGGCCCATAGCCAGAGCAATTTCAAAACAGAGCTACGTAATAAAGAGACTAACTTGTGAAGCAATTTTTGTTCTGGAATATACTGCCTGAAAATATCATGAAGGTACATTAACCAGGAGCTCTCAAGGTGTATATATCGTTGAAAGCTTTGTACCAGTTGAACTATCAGATATCTTGAGCAGGAGTCCCAGCCTCTTGAAAATTTTAGAACAGAAAGGTATCATGTTCAGGAAAGTTGCAACATGGGCAAATTGGTGTGGCCATTTACAGCATTCTGGGGAGAATAATTACCAGCATAGAGGGGTAATTTGGTAGCTCATTGAGGAAGAGGGATCTGGTGCAGTGGACTGAATGGCTCCTCCCCTGCTTTATCATTCTGATGTGTAATTTATCAAGTGTCTGTGCAGTTGGAATTGTAAGATGCTGATCACATCTAGTGTTTCAGATGCTACAAAGCTCTGGAGCTTGGCTTTGTTATCTAACCCTTTGGAAAGTACCCATGCTACCCATAGCCTGTTAGATTTATTTTAAATCAGCTCTTTCAGCAGTGTAATGATGTTTTCACTTTAATTGTGTTTATATAAATTTATACTACTTGCATATGTCACAACTTTCCTGAACACAAGACCATTTTGTTCTAGAATTTTCAAGAGGCTGCGACTCCTGGACAGGATACCTGATAGGTTAACGTGATACATAGCTTTTTAAGGACTTGGTATGGGATCATCACGTTGCACCACTCTTAGCTCTCCCATGTTAAATGACAGCAAGTCGATCCACTTGTCAACAACTTAAGACAGTGTGTCTGTACTACTTGCCAAAACCAGTGTCTGCAAAAATCAAAGGCCATAAATTCTTGGATAGAATAGCTGGAGCTTCTCTACTCAAGGACTACAATGATCTGTCTCTTAATCTGAAAGCTACTAACACTTCTCTTCACTCTCATCACTGCCCTTTGCCCTTACACATACAAAACTGTGCAAATATCCCTGCAGCCATGATTGCCCCTCTGGTAAAGGCCAAATTTCTTACTTTTTCTCCACCCTCATCAGAATAATTTATAAAGGAAGGTGTCTCCTGACTCACTGACTCTTCAATCAGTGTAAATACAGTTCCTCAGCTTACATTATTAAAGTGCTGCACTATTTTAAAATCCTCTTTGAAATTCACCCTGCCCTTTTTAAATTTTGCTTGGCCCAGTCAAATAAGCTTTCCCTTATGAAGAAAGCCATCTTCCCTTTGTTTGATTAAACCATGCAATCTGCTTCAATATTAATGTCTCTTCATTACCCATAAAGTCAGCAAAATAGCTGTTGTCTTGCACGTTTATCACTAACATTCTTGCACCTTTAATCAAAACTAAAAATACTATTATCTGCTTTAGGCTTTATCTACTTTCACTCAGACAATTATCTGTTGGTCTCCTGCCATCCATGACTTCATCCATACTCTTCAGTATGACTGTGTATATTGATCCTTGGCAAATCCCTGCAGACACAACTCCACTGGGTCTCTGTGGCCAGACTGCAGGCACACAAAAATCATGTTTCCTGCAGATTCTGCCCTTCACCACCCTGTGTAAATTCAGCTGACTCCTGGGAGCACAGTCCTACCTCACTGCCATCTTCGTAGCATCCATTCATTTGCAAGCAACACTGAAGTGTTGCTGAAAGAGTGCTGTTTGTGTAGTAGCAATCCCCTGTAAGAACAGTCAGCAGATATTGCACCTGCTGTAGAACACTGTGACAACAGTAAAGATCAATAGCCAACACTGTTCTGCAACCAACAATGTCAGTTTGAGAGTGGCATTGCAGAGAGAAACTCAACAACTCAACAATCATCTTATAATATGGTATAAGATGAGAGGCATTGATCATGTGGATAGTCAAAGATTGCTAAAACCATGTGCAAATAAGGTGGGAGGTGTGGTATGCAGTGAAGTATGGCTTACAGATAAAGGTAAGGCAATTATACGTATTGTACATAGAAATAAATTATTCTGAAAAATAGTTAGTTTACAAACTTCAGCTGCTTATCGTGAATGATCAGAAATCAATCTTTGAAGTTCAAAGTAAATTTATGATCAGTGTCACTGTGTCACACCCCCCCTCCCCATCATTCTTCTAAATTCCAGTGAGAACCGGTCCATTTGTTCTAGAATTTTCAAGAGGCTGCGACTCCTGGACAGGATACCTGATAGGTTAACGTGATACATAGCTGATTTCAATCTGGCCTCACCAATTTACAATTATTATTAAAACAATGAAAAACAGCTTTGAATTGGAACGTGAACACGAACATTTCATGTATTCAGTTCTGACAGCTAAAAGATATTTTCTTCAGCGATGCAATGATTATCATATTTCATAATGTGCCTGGATTGCCATAGACGTGTAGGCTTAACAAAATTTGATCACCTTCCTTGCAAGATAGGGCAGCATAATGTTGTTTGCATGAATCATATTAACTGAAGCTCTTCACATCTCATTCCTATGAACTATGGCAAGTGCTTGTTCAGATGTAAATTCACATCCACAAAAACAATCACGTCTATCCAATCAGCACTCTAGATCCCATTTCATAAGCATCTAACTCAAAGAAGAAAGAAGAAGATTACCTTGATTTATCACATCTACATCAAAACATATTATAAAATATGCTGCCTTGCGTCAACAACCATCATAGTACAAGGGGCAGGCCACTAGCGCCACAGTCGCATAAGCATAACTTATCAACCCTATCCTGTATGTCGTTGGAATGTGGGAGGAAATCAGAGCACTGGGAGGAATCCCACGTGGTCATGAGAAGAATATTCAGAGCTCTTACAGACAGCAGTGGTAATGGGAATTGAACCACGATCACTGATTGTTAGTGCTGTAAAACAGTGACTAACTGCCATGTACACCCTGGCATTACCCGTGCTGCCCAGAAGGCGATGGCAATATTGGAGGTTGCAAAAGGGAAATTATTAGGGAAGATTCTTAAGGACATTCTCACCAACTTGGTCAAGGAGTTAACAAAAATGATTGATGAGGGTTGGGTAGTTCAAAGTACATGTATGTATAACCCTGAGATTCATTTTCTCGTAGGCAAACAATAAATTCTATAACAATTTTTTCTTCCTCTTGCACATCGAGTGTCTGCCTTTTATTTTTATTCCTTTGTTTCTTTAGTTGGGTTCTTTCAGGTTTCTTGCTGTGTGTCTACCTGTAAGCAAGCAGATCTCAAGGTTGTATAATTTATGCATTCTTTGATAAATTAATCTTGAAATGGGCGTTCAACCAATGTGCAAAAGACAACACACCACGCAAAAACAAAAAGAAAGAAATAATAATGATAAATAAATAAATAAATAATAAATATTGAGAACATGAAATGAAGAGTCCTTGAAAGTGAGTCCACAGGTGTGGGGCAAGTGAAGTTGAGTGAAGTTATCCCCTTTGGTTCAAGAGCAATGGTTGAAGGGTAATAACTGTTCCTGAACCCTGGTGGTGTGAGTCCTGAGGTTCTTGTACCTTCTTCCTGATGATAGCAGAGAGAGGAGAGCGTGACCTGGATGGTGGATGCAGCTTTCCTGCGACAATGTTCCATCTGTGTAAATGTACTCAGTGGTGGGGAGAGCTTTATCTGTGATGGATTGGGCCATATCCACTACTTCTTGTAGGAATTTTCATTCAAGGCCATTGGTGCTTTCATACCAGGCTGTGATGCAGCCAGTCAATATGTTGTTCATCTGTGGAAGTTTGTAAAGATATAAATGTCTTGATCAGCCTTTGCAAACTCCTAAGGAAGTAGAGGCACTGCGGTGCTTTCTCCATAATTTCACTCAAGTGCTGAGCCCAGGACAGGTCCTCTGAAATGACAACACTCATGATCCTCTGGTTTCCTCCTCCTGAAGTCAATATTCAGCTCCTTGGTTTTGATAACATTGAGTAAAAGGAAGTTATGGCAGGTTTTCAATCTCCCACATGCTGACATTGATCCGGCAGTGGTGTCATCAGCAAACTTGAATGTGGCATTGGAGCTGTCGTAAGTGTAAAGCGAGTAGAGCAGGGGGCCAAGCACACTACCTTGTGGTGCACCTGTGCTGGGCTTGGATTAACAGAGCTGAGAGCAGACAGCTAAAACATATTGTTGCCAGTCCACTCTGGCTAGTGTTAGCAAGTGAGGAAATTGAGAATCCAGTTGCACAAGGAAGTGTTGAGGCCTAGGTCTTGAAGTTTATTGGTTAGTTTTGTGGGGATGCTATTGAATGCCAAGCTGTAGTTGATAAAGAGCATACTGAAGTAAGCATACTTACTGTCCAGATATTACAGGATTGAGTGAAGAGTGGCAAGTGTCAGCATCAGAGGCCTAAACTCAGCTGCTAATAAAAGGAAGGAAGGCTCAAGTGGAGAGGCCATTTTCAGGCTGTTCCAATGATAGGTTGGAAAGGATTTGACTTTCTTTGGCAAGAAAAGAAGGAGGCACAAATAAGAAGTAAGCCTTATTTTAGTACAGAGTAGTCAGGATGGAATGCTCCTCCAGTCAGATGTGGAAATTCATGATATCTGACAGTTTCCTTGTTGACTACATTTGCAGGAAGTGTACCCAAGTTCAGCACCTGACTGACTGGGTCAAGGAGCTGGAACTGGAGTTGGATGTACTCAGGATCATTTGGGAGGCTGAAGATATTATAGATGAGACTTCTGGAGAGGTGTCACATCCAGAGTATAGGCTTTGGACAGCAGATGGGTGACCCCCAGGAGAGGTAAGGGGATCAGGAAGTCAGTGCAGGGTCTCCTGTGGCCATTCCCCTCAGCAAACAGTATACCTCTTTGGATACTCTGCCAGGGGGTACAGCAGCAGCAGCCAGGCTGGTGGCACTGTGGCTGGCTCTGAGACTCACAGGGAAGGGTAAAGTCCAACAGTGTGGTAGTTGTAGGGAACCAAATAGTCAGATGGACAGAGAGGAGATACTGTGGCCGCAAAAGAGACAACAGGATGGTGTATTGCCTCCTGGGTGCTGGGGTCCAGGATGTATCAGAGTGGTTGTTGGATATTCTCAAGGGAGAGGGTGAACAGCCAGAAGTCGTGGCACAGATGACATAGGCAAAAAGGTGAAGAGGTCCTACGCAATGAGTATATAGAGTGAGGAAAGTGGCTGAAGAGAAGGACCTCCAAGCTAGTAACTTCCTGATTACTTCCAGTGCCACTGGTTAGTGCAGGTAGGAATGGGGTGATAGCACAAATGAATGAGTGGCTACGGAGATGGTGCAGGGGGCAGGGTTTCAAGTTCTTGGATCATTGGAATCTTTTCTGGGGAAGGGATGACCTATAAAAGAGGGATGGTTTGCACCTGAACTGGAAGGAAACAAATATCCTGGCTGGAGTGTTTGCTGCTTGGGAGAGTTCAAACTAGTTTTGCAGGGAGCTGGGAACTGGAGCCCCAGGTCAATAAGGGAAGGACCGGACCAGAAGATAGACATCAGGGTAAGTATTGAAAGGTAAAATCAAAATAACAGGTATGATGGGTTGGATAGATAGAAGTGTGTATATTTTAATGCTAGGAGTATTATGGTAAGGGTGATGAACAGAGCGTGGATCAGTACATGAAACTACTATGGTGCAGCCATTACTGAAACTTGTTTGAGAGAGGGGTGGGAATGAGTGATTAATCTACCAGGTTTTCAAAGTTTTAAGAAATTTAGAGAAGGAGGTAAAAGAAGGGGGGGATTGCACTACTAATGAGGGACAATGTACCAGCTGCACTCAGGGGAGACGTAATGGAAGGATCAGACACTGAGTCCATTTCAGTGGAACTCAGGAATAGGAAGGGTGCAATCACACTGATGGGATTGTACGACAGACCTTCCAATAGGGACAGGGGCACTGAGGAACAGACATGTATCAGATTAAGGAAATATGTAAAAATAAAAGGATTGTTATCATTAGAGATTTCAAATTCCCTAATATAAACTGAAACCTTCTTAGTGCAAGGGGATTAGATGGGGCAGAATTTGTATCCAGGAAAGTTTCTTTAATCAATATGTGGATGGTCCAATGAGGGGAGGGGCTGTACTGGACCTGGTGATGGTAGTGAGCCTGGCCAGGTGACTGACCTTTCAGTGGGTGAGCAGTTAGGGAACAGTGACCACAACTCCTTAACTTTCAGGATAGCTATAGATAAGGAGAGGTATGGTCCTTGTGGGAGAGTTTTAAATTGAGTAGGGAAAATTACAAGGGCATTAGGCAGGAGCTAAGAAGAGTTAATTGGGAACCATTTTTTTTCTGGCAAGCCCACATCAGACCTGTGGAGGGTGTCCAAAGATTGATTGCACAGAGTACAGGAAAGGTGCGTTCCTGTTAGAAGGGAGGGAGGGAGGGAATGGAAAAATAAGAGGACCTGGGATGTCCAGAGAGGTGATGAATTTAGTCAAAAAAAAAAGGAAAAGTATGTAAAGCTTCAGAAGTCAGGATCAAACAGAGCACATGATGTGAATAAAGATTCCAGAAAAGAACTAAAGAAGGGAATTAGAAAAGCCAGGACGGGCCATGAAATGTCCTTAGCGAGTAGGATTAATGTGAATCCCAAGGCATTCTACACATACATCAAGAGCAAGAGAATAACAAAAGAGATGGTGGGACCACTCAAAGATAAAGGTGAGAGCATTTTCTTGGATGTGGAGAATGTGAGTGAGGTATATAATGAGTTCTTTGCTTCAGTATTTACCAAAGAGAAGGATATGGAGGACCAGGAGATCAGTGCTGAGTGTATAAATACATTCGGGCATTTAGAGATCAAGTAGGAAGTGTTGGGTTTCCAAATGAGCAATTAAGGTGGATAAGTCCCCAAGCCTGATGGTATTTACTCGAGGTTATCGAAGGAGGAAAGAGACGAGTTTGCTGTGCCATCTCTAGACATAGGTGAGGTCCTGGAGGACTGGCAGATAGCTAATGGTGTACCTCTATTTAAGAAGCTACCAAGGGAAAAAGGAAAATCCTAGGAGCTATAGACCGGTGAGTCTCATGTCAGTTGAAGGGAATTTGCTGGAGAAAATTCATAGCGTTACGGTATGTGAGCATTTGGAAACCCATGGCTTAAATGGGGAGAGCCAGCATGGCTTTGTGCTTTACCAACTCAAATGAATTTTTTGACATGGTGACGAGAGAGATTGATGAGGGTAGGGCAGTGGATGTTGTCTACATGGATTTTAGTAAGGTGACTAACAAAGTCCCTCATGGAAGGCTAATCCAGAAGATTAAGATGCATGGGTCTCTGACAAGTTGGCTGTTTGGATGCAGAACTGGCTTGCACATAGTCGACAGAGGGTAGTTGTCGAAGGGACTTAATCGAGTTGGAGGGCTGTGATTAGTGGTGTTCTGCAGGTATCTGTGCTGGGACCTCTTCTGTTTGTGATGTATATAAATGACCTGGATGAAAATATAGATGGGTGGGTTCGTAAATTTCCAGCTGACACCAAGATTGGTGGGGTAGCGTAGAAGATTGGTTAGTGTAGAAGACTGGCAAAGAATACAGCACAATATAAATTAGTTGCTGACATGGGCAGAGAAACAGCAGATGGACTTTAACTCAGATGAATGTGAGGTGTTACACCATGGTAGGGCAAATGCCAGGAGACACTACACTGTTAAGGGCAAGATCCTACTGCTGAGCAGAGAGATATTGGGATCCAAGTTCATAGCTCCTTGAAAGTGGCTACACAGGTTGATAGGATAGTTATGATGTTTATGCAGTGCTTGATGTTATTAGTTGAGGCATTGAGTTCAAAAGTCAGGAGGTTATGTTGCAGCCTATGTAGAAGCTGAAGTTGAGTTGAGTTGGCCATCACTGCTCAGAAAGCAACACTGGCAGGGATGATAGCAGAGCATCAATGGCTGGAATTTCTGGAAGCAATTTGGAAGGCACAGGATATTCTAAAGTCAAGATGACACAACCAAGGCTAACAAGAGCAGTTAAAAAAAACATAAAAGCCAAAGAGAGGGTATATAATAGAGCAAAAATTAATGGGAAGTTAGAAGATTGGCGAGCTTTTAAACACCAACAGAAGGCAACTAAAATAAGCCATTCAGAAGGTAAAGATGGTATTTGAAAGTAAGCTGGTATTTTGCAAGACTTCAGTATGGTGGAACTTTGAGAGTGACAGGGGGCAGAAGTGTGTGAGTTGCCATTATAGGGGAGATGGGTCTTGGGAAACTGAAAGGTCTGAAGGTAGATAAGTCACTTGGACCAGATGGACCCCAGGGTGCAGAAAGAGGTGGCTGAAGAGATCACGGAGGCATTAGTAATGATCTTTCAAGAATCTCTAGATTCTGGGATGGTTCTGGAAGACTGGAAAATTGAAAATCTCACTCCACTCTTCAAGAAGAGAGAGAGGCAGAAGAAAGGAAACTATAGGCCAGTTAGTCTGACCTCAGTGGTTGGGAAGATGTTGGAGTCAATTGTTAAGTAAGTGGTTTCAGTTTACTTGGAGGCACATAATAAAATGGACTGTAGTCAGCATCAAGGGAACATCTTGCCTAAAATTCTACTGGCATTCTTTAAAGAAATAGCAAGCAGGATAGATAAAGGAGAATTAGTGGATGGTGTGTACTTGGATTTTTAGAAGGCCTTTTATAAGTTGCCACACATGAAGCTGCATAACAAGTTAAGAGTTCATGGTATTACAGGAAATATACTTACATGGATAGAGCATTGGCTTATTGGTAGGAGGCAAGGAGTGGGAATAAAGGGAACCTTTTCTGGATGAGTGCTGGTGACTAGTAGTGTTCCTCAAGGATCTGTGTTAGGACCATTTCTTTTTACATTATATGTCAATGACTTGGATAACACAGTTGGTGGTTTTGTTGCGAAGTTTGTTGGTGATACGAAGATAGGCAGAGGAGCAGGTAGTGTCAAGTAAGTAGAGAGGCTACAGAAGGACTTAGCCACATTTGGAGAATGGACAAAGAAGTGGCAGATGGAATACAGTGTTGGGAAGTGTATGGTCATGACTTTGGTAGAAGAAATAAATACATAGACTATTTTCTACATGGAGAGAAAATACAAAAATCTGAGGTGCGAAGTCCTTGTGCAGGATTCCCTGAAGGTTAGTTTGCAGGTTGAGTCAGTGGCGAGTAAGGCAAATGCAACGTTAGCATTCATTTCAAGAGGACTAAAATATAAAAGTGAGGGTGCAATGTTGAGGCTTTATAAAGCCCTCGTGAGGCCTCATTTGGAGTATCGTGAGCAGTTTCAGGCCCTTTAACTAAGAAAGGATATGCTAACATTGGAGAGGGTTCAAAGGAGCCTCACAAAAAATATTCTAGGATTGAAAGGCTTGTCATATGAAGAGCATTTAATGGCTCTGGGTCTCTACTCATCGAAATTCAGGAGGAAGAGGGGTGATCGCATGGAAACCTATCGAATGTGAAAAGCCTTGAGAGAGTGGATGTGGAGAGGAAGTTTCATACGATGGGAGAGTCTAAGACCAGAAGACACACCCTCAGAATAGAGGAGTGTCTTTTTAGAACTGAGAGTTTTATCCAGAGAGTGGTGTATCTGTGGAATTCTTTGCCACGGGCAGCTGTGGAGGACAAGTCTTTAAGTAAATTCAAGGCAGAAGTTGATAGATTCTTGATTAGTTAGGGCATGACGGATATGGGGGGGAAGGCAGGAGACTGGGGCTGAGAGGGAAAATAGATCAGCCATGATGAAATGGCAGAGCAAACTCGATTCTGCTGCTGTAGCTTATGGTTATTATAAAACTCTGGTTAGGCCATTCCTGGAGTACTGCATACAATTCTGGTCATCCCACTATAGGAAGGATGTTGAAGCTTTGGAAAGGGTGTAGAAGAGGTTTACCAGGATGCTGCCTTGTTTAGAGGGCATGTGCAGTCCTGAGAGGTTGGATAAACTTGGGTTGTTTTCTCTGGAGTGTCGGAGGTTGAGGGGAGATCTAATAAAGGTTTATAAGTTTATTAGAGGCATAGACATTTAGCTAGGCACTAGAATGTAAGGAAGTTGGAGGAATATGGACAGTGTGTAAGTAGGACAGATTTGTATTTGGGTATTTTTGATTTGCTTTTTAGCTGGATCAGCACTGAATGTGGGCTGAATGGCCTGTTCCTGTGCTATACTCTGCTAAGTTCTATGTTCAATGGAATGGAATCTGCTGAGGATCTATTGCTCCTGTATTCAAACTGGAGTGGATCTAATAGTATCTCAGATATCTAAATAATTTGGACAAAAACATATGTGGTCTGACTAGCATGTTTGGAGGCAGCTCAACAATCGATGGTAATGTGTAAAGCTGTGTGAGGAGATGGCAATGGAGTTTAATCTGGGTAAGTGTGAAGTGATGCATTAGGGAGGCATTAATGCAAGTGATGCATTAATGCAATCAAGAGCAGGACACTGGGTCCATTAATATACAGAGAGATGATATGTGCAAATCAATATCTTCTTAAAAATAGCAACACAGGTTGCTAGTGTGATAAAGAAGGTATACTGTATGATTTGTCTTCATTAGAGTACAGAGTATAAAATTGGCAAGACATGTTGCAGCTGTATAAAACGTTAGTTAGGCTACTTTTGGAGTATGATGTGCACTTTTGGTTGTCGCATTGTAGGAAGATGGAGACAGTGCGGTAGGAGTTCATTAAGATGTTGCCTTGGCGGGAGAGTATTAGCTCTCAGGAGAGGACATAACACGCTCGGATTGTTTTGGCTGGAGTATCAAAGGAGTAACCAGATAAAAATGTAAGAGGCACAGACAGGGCAGATGGTATCTTCTCAGAGTGGAAATGTCAAATACAAGAAGGCATGAAAGAGGAAAATTTAAAGTAGATTTTTACACACAGAGTGGTGGGTACCTGGAATCTAGGGAGGTGGCAGAAGCAGGTGAGATGCAATGTTTAAGCAGCATTTTGACAGACACATGAAGAGAGGGTTACAAACCATGTGCAGGCAGATGGGATGAGTGGGTTGGCCTCATGGTCAGCACAGACATGTTGGACTGAAGGGTCTGTTCCTGCACTGTGCTGTTCAATGTTGTATAATTCCTCAAGAGCAAGCTATCAATGATACTTGTTTATTTGGAATTTCAAAAGGCCTTTGACAAGGTGACGCACATGAGGTAAGAGTCTATGGTATTACAGGAAAGACTCTAGCATGGATAGATTGGCAGGAGGAAAAGAGTGGGAATAAAGAGGGCCTATTCTGGTTGGCTGCTGGTGACAAGTGCTGTTCCACGGGGGTCAGTATTGAGACAACTTCTTTTTGCATATTATATCAATGATTTAGACACAAAATTGATGGTTTTGTGGCCAAGTTTGTAGACAATCCAAAGATAGGTGGAGGGGCAGATAGTGTTAAGGAAGCAGGGAAGCTATAGAAGGACTTAGAAGCATGGGCAAAGAAGTGGCAAATGGAATACAGTGTTGGGAAGTGTATGGCCATGCACTTTGGTAGAAGAAATAAAAGGATAGACTTTTTTAAATGGAGAGAAAATTCAAATATCTGAGGTACAAAGGGACTTGGGAGTCCTTGAGCAGGATTTCCTAGGGGAATAATTTGCAGGTTGAGTCTGTGGTAAGGAAGGCAAATGCAACATTAGCATTCATTTCAAGAGGGCTGGAATATAAAAGCAAGGATGTAATGTTGAAACTTTATAAAGCTCTGGTGAGGTTTCACGAAGTATTGTGAGCAGATATTAAAGAATTTTTAGCTAGAGAGCGGTGAGCCTGTGGAATTCATTGCCACAGATGCCTATGGAGGCCAAGTCATTGAGTATATTTAAAACAGATTGAAAGGCTCTCTGTTAGTAAGGGCATCAATGGTTATGATGAGAAGGCAGGAGAATGGAGTTGAGAAGGATAACATGGTAGAGCAGACTCAATGAGCTGAGTGGTCAAGTTCTGCTCCTATGTCTTATGGTCTTATACCTGGCTTTTTTTAAACATACAAAGCTGCGAAGAACTTGTTTACAATCAAAGTAGTCAAATCTTTATCCAAATCTGATCTTGACATCCAAAAAGATTTAAATTATTGGCTAGAAATGATCGCATTCATGGATACAAATTTTATAGCATCTGAATTGGTCTCCCAAGAACTCCAATCCACGTTGCTTCATTGCAACCTATGACTATGATCTTGCCACTGGTATTAGACTTCCCCTAAATGTTCCAAAGATAAATACATTAACTGTTCCATATGACAGTGAGTTCCTTACTCTCGCCAAGCTCTGTGCCCAGAAGATTTTAACAGATTTACTTATGATAGTAAGTTTTTGATGATCTTTCACAGGGAAGCATCTCCTCAATGCAGAGATGTACAAAATGATAACAGGAATAGACTGAGTGGACAGCCAGAGGCATTTTCTCAAAGCAGAAAAGGATGATAGAGGGCATCATTTTAAGGTGATTGGAGGAAAGTCTAGTGAGATGTCAGAGGTAACTTCTTTACACAGAGAGTGATGTGTACATGGAACATGCTACCACAGGTGATGGTAGAGGCAGATTCTTTAGGGACATTTAGGAACTCTTAGATAGGCACATGGACGATAGAACAATGGAGGGCTATGTAGGAGGTGTTGTATAATTAATATTGCTGTAAATATATCATTTGATTGAGCATTGTTTGTTTGTTTAGGTAATTTATTACAGTCTCTATGTAAAAATATGTGGATTTCATACATCATTACACCATCATGTCATAAATACACACCTCACTAAAAGTAAAATCAAACGTACACCTTCTCCTGATCGCCCTATGTTTCTCCCTTGGAGTTACAAAACATAATACTATCAAAAGAAAAACATAGGGAGACCGGGAGAATGTGTACACTTTGTTAATGGCATAAAATAGTTGAGAAATCCTGGACTGGATTGAATTTAGAGTAAGTTAAAAGGTTGGCACAACGCCCTGGGCAAAAGGGCCTGTACTGTGTTGTATTGCTCTGCTGAACCCCTACCTTTTCTCAAATCTCTATGGAGACCAGAAATGAGTACAGTACTCAGATATAATCAAGGTGCTGTAGACATTGAACTTATAATATCTCTGTTTGTGTTTGATTGGTTAGATTCAGTAATCTACTCCATATTTACCAGCAATTTAAAATAAGAACTCAAAACATTCTCTCTCGAATGCATTTCAATTTGTTCAAAGTATTGAAGTTGCAAGATCATTTAATTTTAACAATGCACCAAATTCTGCTGTGCTCAATAAAATCAACTTGAGTAGATATTTTGACTTAACTTTAGCATGAGTGAGCTGTGGTAGCTAGGATCTCCCCAGGAAAATTTTGAAACAATTTTCTCAATACAAGCAAGGAATTCCTTGAGTTTTGAGATCTTGCCTAATATTCAAATGGTATCCTCCCTTCAAATGTAAAATCCCAGAGCATCCCCAAGATACCCATGGCTGTGTGGACAGGCACAGCTCAAATACCATCTATAAATTTGTGATGATACCATTGTTGGTACAATGTCAGATGGTGACGAGAGGAGTGAGATATGCCAGCTAGTGGAATGGTGCCACTGCAACAGCCTGACATTCAACGTCAGTAAGATGAAAGAGCTGATTGTGGACTTCAGGACGGGTAAGACGAAGGAGCACATACCAATCCTCATATAGGGATCAGGAGTGGAGAGAGTGTGCAGCTTCAAGTTCCTGGGTGTCAAGATCACTGAAGATCTAACCTGGTCCCAACATATCGATGTAGTTATAAAGAAGGCAAGACAGCAGCTATACTTTATTAGGAGTTTGAAGAGATTTGGCATGTCAACAAATACACTCAAAAACTTCTATAGATGTACCGTGGAGAGCATTCTGTCAGGCTGCTGGTATGGGGGGCGGGGGGGAGAGGCTACTGCACAGGACTGAAAGAAGCTGCAGAGGGTTGTAAATTTAGTCAGCTCCATCTTGTGTACTAACCTACAAAGTACTCAGGACATCTTCGGGGAGCGGCATCTCAGAAAGGCAGTGTCCATTATTAAGGACCTCTAGCATACAGGCATGCCCTTTTCTCACTGTTACCATCGGGTAGGAGGTACCGAAGCTTGAAGGGACTAAATTAGCGATTTAGGTACAGCTTCTTCCCCTCTGCCATCCGATTCCTAAATGGACATTGAATCCGTGAACACTGCCTCACTTTTTTAATATGAATTATTTTTGTTTTTTGCAGGATTTTTAATCTGTTCAATATACATATACTGTAACTGATTTGCTTGTTATTATTATTATTATGTTATTTTTTTCTGCTATATTATGTATTGCATTGAACTGCTACTGCTAAGTTAACAAATTTCACGACACATGCCTGTGATAATAAACCTGATTCTGAGATGGTAAAATATTGGACATATGGACATTGTAGCCAATGACAGTATGGAGTAGTTGCATCAGCCTGGTTAAAAGACGGCACTGTTGCTCCCCTTGGCTTTCAGGAGTTCCAGTGCTTGCTCACTAAACTGAACAACATCACATTGCCAGGCTATCATGTTGGCATGACACAGTCTCTAAAAAAAGAATCATTAACCAATTTGCTATTTCAAGGAAGAAGACATAAATACCAGTCCTTGTTTTAATGAATGCTCCACAGGCATAAGGAGATATGAACATCCCAAGAATGTAGGCCTCTTTTAAAAAGAAATCTTCTGATTAGAAAGTTGGATGCTCTGTTTAAGGTCTGCATTAGACTATCACAGCCTGCTTTATGTTTGGCTGTCTGCTGTCAGCTCTGATAATCCAAACCCTGCACAGCATGCAGCCTTCTCCAGACAGGTCACTTCCATTGTTTTCACAAAACCCAATTCCTGATAAAGCTGTTATTTCTGGTGAGTGGTCACAAATGCACATTTTAGAAAATGCCAATAATAATTGTTAATCATTTACTGAAGTGAAATGGAGATTACGTACTGAGATGTTTAATCTTTTGGTCCAGTGATGTAAGCTAAGTTACATTGAGTAGAAATCTTAAACGTAATTGAATGAGATGCTTCTCTCTATGCACAAGCTTTTAGATGAGATGATCCGATTATTTTTCATTACAGCAACACTGACCAAACTCCAACATAATAGGGGCTGTAAATTCCCCTCTAGGACTCAGTTCAGCCTAACAAAGTAACATAACTGAATTTCAAAATTGTCATTGGGTCTAAATCCTGTTGCTTATATATAATTATGAGGATAAATAGGGTAGAGGCTTAACATTTTTTTCTCAAGTTGGAGCCTCTAAGATAACAAACCACAATTTTAAGGTGGGAGGTAGGTGGTGTTGTTGGAGCCTGGAATTGGAATCCCGAGGAGATGGTAGTGGCAGATACTCTTACAACATTTAAGAAGCCTCCTGACAACTAGAATCTGGTGCAGTATGTTTTGAAATTTGTTGTTCTGGGGCTGGGGCAGCAATACAGTGCAAAGCATAAAGAATTACTATAATTTAGAATAATTAAATAGTGCAGAAGCTCAAGTTGAAAGCCTTGATAGACTGGGTGTGGAGAGGATGTTTCTTATAGTGGGAGAGTCTAAAACCAGAGGACACAGCCTCAGAATAGAGGAGCATCCTTTTAGAATGGAGATGAGGAGGAATTTCTTTAGCCAGAGGGTGGTGAATCTGTGGAATTCCTTGCCACAGGCAGCTGCGGAGGCTAAATCAGTGGGCATATTTAAGGCAGAGGTTGAGAGATTCTTGATTGATCAGGGCATGAAGGGATATGGAGGGAAGGCAGGACACTGGGGCTGAGAGGAAAATTGGATCAGCCAAGTGATACTCCAAAGTCTTTCCATCAACTATTAGACATGGGTCACAAACGCTGCAGGATTCTCTCTATTTGCCTGGATGATGACAGTTCTAAATTTCTCAGGATATTCAACAATTCACTTAATCAGTCCTGACGAAGGATCTCGACCCGAAACATCAACTGTACTTCTTCCTATAGATGCTGCCTGGCCTGCTGCGTTCCACCAGCATTTTGTGTGTGTTACCCACTTAATTAACATGTTTTCTATCAACCTGAACATCCCCAGAATGATCTGCCTGCAGTATGTACCATTCACAAAGTGCACTGAGGGCACTTACTTCATCTACCCTTATGGAACTTTCCAAATCATTACCTCCACCAACAACAAGTCCATTCCAGTCAGAAAGGTGATGGAAGATCTTCCTTGGCTGGGTGTTACTTTGTAAATTTGAAGGAGGAGCAAAAGCTTGTACAAATTTGCACAAATCCAGGATGTTGCTTTGAGACACTTCAGGTTTTCATCATTGTTATAGTTAAAAGGAACACAGTTTTTTGTCAAGATGTTTCATCAGCGTTGAAGTTACCTAGTCTTGGGTCTCCTCTGAAACATTATGGAATAAAGGAGATGGACAGAGGTTTCCCAAAAGCATTATGGGGCATCTGCACCAGAAGGACGACAGCAGCTCAGAAAGGCAGCCCCTCAACACCTTCTCATTGGCCATTGTGATCTCCAATAAATAAAGAGATGGAAAAAATGACGACAAAGTCATAGTGCAGAGAAGGAAACCTGTCAGCCTACTATCTTAATACTGACCACTAAGTACACTAATTGACACATCTACACTTAATCCCATTTGCCAGAATTTGGTTGGTAATCTACTAGACTTTGGAGATTCAAGTGCTTATCCAGATACTTGTTACTTCTCTGAGGATTGTCACCTAATGCTGGTGAGGCTTGAGGCTTGAGGCTAAGATCCCAATGGCAATGTCGTTTGGAGCTTAGCAGCTGCTGGTGGGGTCACAAATGGCAGTAAGTTTAAGGGGGAGATTCCAGACAAAGAGTGATCCAATCAAGACCTCAATGGTGGAGATGGCAGAAGATGATGACACATCACAATGGTAGTGAAGGTGGAGGAAGGCTGCAGCAGTGAAGGCTCCCCAGCCATCTTGCATTCCATGCCACTGGACCCTGTGCCAGATCTGTCAAGGACATTTATCAGCCTCCCCATGTTAAACAAAGTCATGAACAGGAATTCTCCATTAAGGAATCTACCCTAGCATCCCAGTTATAAGGATCCTGGATCAGCCAGTGAACCTAATAGAAAACCCCTTTGGAAAACATCATACTCAATTCAAGTGATCACACTGCTACTTATTAAATGTTAATGTTGTGATAACCCTACTTGTATAGTATGTGAACTCCTCCCCTGTGGGAGTGGCTAACGGAATGGCTTGGAGTAACACCATTAACTACCACTACAGGTTGGAAGGTCTTTGCATCCACTCAGCGTGTTTCAGACTCCAATAATCCTCTGGATGAAAAGAATTCCTACCCTGATCCCTGTGAAATCTCTTGACCCTTTGCCTAAAACCAATCTCATAGATGAAAGGTTGCCCTTGATAATGATAACTACATATTTCTGCAGCAAACCTGACTATGGTTGTCAAAAGGGGGAAGAAAAAGAACACAAGTTGCCTCTTAACTTTCTACTTACCAACCAGGGTCTCTAGTTTATATTTCACGGCAAAGTGCTTCCCTAACAAGACTAGCTGGATGGTTGATCACATGAACATCATAAATTACAGGCAGTGACTTCTTAGCCTGTTCTGTACTAATATCAAAGATATACGACTGTAAAACATGGGAGCAGAGTTAGGCCATTTGGCCCATCAAATCTGCTGCGCCATTCAATCGCAGCTGATCCTTTTTTCCCCTCCTATAAAACCATAAGACATAGGTCTGACAGTAGTTGAGCCACAGTTATCATAGTTGGGCTCAGCTCCCAAGTGCTAAAAAATTTCTCAGTGACAATGGCTTCTCCTTCACTCATGGGTTAGTACGTTGGTTTGAATTTCAAAAGCCCTCCGACAGTCTGCAACATCTGTGGGGAAGCACTCAGAAATATAAAATGGTCCCTCTATACTGAGAAGTGTTTTGTAAAAACATTACTGATAAAATAAAAGAGGAAACCTGCAAGCAGGAATAACAGAGGAATAAAACTTTATTTCACTCTGGTTTATTTCAGTTGGCAACAAGACATGGTGGAATCATTTGAAGCAACCCAGGTTATTGACATGGGCCAAATTCACAAGTGATTTATAATCTTGAGCAAGGAAGATCGATTGTAATCCAGTACTAACTCATCATATCATATTCTAATGATGGTGCCCATGTGTGAATTCCTCATTAGGATGAGTACAGAAAAGAATAGTAACTATTCACCCGGCCCGAGTGGAAGAAAGATCTGCTGTGAAACTACGTATCGGGCATAACTTTTCCTTACTTTCAAGATACTATGTTATTTAGAAATTTTTAAAAGAAGCTTTATAATTTAAGTGTGAATGGCATAGATAAAGTGGAGAGTAACAGACTTGGCGCCAGACAGGAATCCAAAACCTGGGGTCTCAGATTTAGAGTGAAAGGAGAAAGATTTAAAAGGGACTTGAGGGTCAATTTCTTCATGCAGAGGGTTGTGATGATATGAGTTGTCAGAGGAAGTGTTCGAGACAGGAATAATAGTATCATTTAAAAACAATTGGATTGGGAAATGGAGAAGCATATGGGTCGAATGCAGGAAGTTGGGACTAGCTGGGTAGGCGTGGAATGGCTAGACGTGTATTGTTCTAGGACTCTGAGATGCCAAAGTTTAAGAGATTGTGATATAACTGGAAAGACCTACGGTAGATGGTGCTGTACTCTCTTACTTTAGAAACCTCTATCACCCTTCCAGCTCTGTGACACTTGTCTCTGAGATCGGAAGTCATAGGAGTAAACTCTACTTGAGAAAGACAGCATGTTAATCTCAGTGAAGCACTGAGGCAGTGCAGGCTGTGACTTCAATGTGGTGTTAATTGCTGGCCTTAAAAAACACTACAGAATTAGTGTCTGACAAGCAAGGGAGTCCTCCCTACATATTCCATTGACATTTTGCTTTCTTTCTCAATCCATATCAGCAAAGTAGATTGGCTCATTTATCTCAACATTTGTGGAATTTTACTGGATTAACGGTGTTTCCTTACATTGCTAAAATTGTTCATTTTCTGTGCAAAACTTTAGAAAACGATAAAATTCAAGGAGATTGATATAGGGCAGGAGTAATAGATTTTAAGGAGGAGTGGGGTGTGAAAGACTTTAAGGGCTCCTAGAGCGCCCTTTTTCACCCAGAAAGCAGGAAGTCCCTGGAATACACTGCCTGAGAAAATGGTGGATGTCGAGTTGCCCACAGCATTTAGGAAGTGTCTAGATGAGCATATGAGGCGTCTGGGCATGGAAAATTGGATCAATATGGGAATATTCACTAGTCCCCATGGAAGTGATGGGCTGAATGGCCTGATTGCCTGCCGAATGACTCACTATAGCTCTATAAACTCTGGCTGCTTCTCATGGTCTAGTGGGTCTCCAACATTCCCAACATTCTAGCTATTATTGTAACATGAATCATTAAAAATATTGTGAAATATTCATAGAAATTATGTCCAATAATGGGCATTGTTTTCAATTTTATTGTTCTCTGGCCTTTCCAATGTTTGGTACAAACAGCAAAATTTGCTGCACATTTCATCAGAAAACAGAAACCCAATGAGTTGCTGAATGATAGAGAACAGAAATAGACCCTTCAGCCCATCATGTCAATGTCAAACACACATACTAACCATATTAACCAGCACCTAGCCGATTGCCCTCCACATATTGGAGATCTGAGTGTCCTTCTCTATATTTCTTAAATATTGTAAGTGTACCTCTCTTAAACATCCCCTCAGGTGATATAATCCAGATTCTAACCATAGTGAAAAATATTCTCCTTAGACCGCTGTTGTAAATCTAGTCAAGAAGAAAAGAAGAGCTTACGAAAGGTTCAAAAAACCAGGTAATGATAGAGAACTATAAGATTATAAAGCTAGCAGGAAGGAGCTCAAGAAAGAGATTAGGAGAGCCAGAAGGGGCCATGAGAAGGCCTTGGCGGACAGGATTAAGGAAAACCCCAAGGCATTCTACAAGTATGTGAAAAGCAAGAGGATAAGACATGAGAGAATAGGACCAATCATATGTTACAATAGAAAAGTGTGTATGGAACCCAGAAGAAATAGCGGAGGTACTCAATGATTACTTTGCTTCAGTATTCACTATGGAAAAGGATCTTGGCAATTGTAGGGATGACTTGCAATGGACTGAAAAGGTTGAGAATGTAGATATTAAGGAAGAGGATGTGCTGGAGCTTTTGGAAAGCATCAAGTTGGATAAGTCAATGGGACCGGATGGGATGTACCCCAGGCTACTGTGGGAAGCAAAGGAGGAAATTTCTGAACCTCTTACTATGATCCTTGCATCATCAATGAGAACGGGAGAGTTCTGGATTGGAGGGTTGCGGATGTTGTTCCCTTATTCAAGAAAGGAGTAGAGATAACCCAGGAAATTGCAGGCCAGTGAGTCTTACTTCTGTGGTTGGTAAGTTGGTGGAGAAGATTCTGAAAGGCAGGATTTATGAACATTTGGAGAGGCATAATATGATTGGGAATAGTCAGCATGGCTTTGTCAAAAGCAGGCCGTGTCTAACGAGTCTGATTGAATTTTTTGAGGCTGTGACTAAACACATTGATGAAGTTACAGCTGTAAATGTAGTATATATGGATTTTAGCAAGGCATTTGACAAGGTACCCCATGCAGGCTTATTGAGAAAGTAAGGAGGCATGGGATCCAACAGGACATTGCTTTGTGGATCCAGAACTGGCTTGCCCACAGAACACAAAGAATGGTTGTAGACTGGTCATATTCTGCATGGAGGTCGGTGACCAGTGGTGTACCTCAGGGATCTGTTCTGGGACCCTTACTCTTTGTGATTTTTATAAATGACCTAGATGAGGAAGTGAAGGGATGGGTTAGTAAATTTGCTGATGACACAAAGGTTGGGCGTGTTTTGGATAGTGTGGAGAGCTGTTAGAGATAACAACAGGACATTGATAGGATGCAAAACTGGACTGAGAAGTGGCAGGTGGAGTTCAACCCAGATAAGTGTGAAGTGGTTCATTTTAGTAGATCAAATATGATGGCAGAATATAGTATTAATTGTAAGGCTCTTGGCAGTGTGGAGGATCAGAGGGATCTTGGGGTCCGAGTCCATAGGACACTCAAAGCTGCAACACAGGTTGACTCTGTGGTTAAGAAGGCATTGGCCTTTATCAATCGTGAGATTGAGTTTAAGAGCCGAGAGGTAATGTTGCAGCTATATAGGACCCTGATCAGACCTCACTTGGAGTACTGTGCTCAGTTCTGGTCGCCTCACTACAGGAAGGACGTGGAAACCATAGAAAGGGTGCAGAGGAGATTTACAATGATGTTGCCTGGATTGGGGAGCATGCCTTATGAGAATAGGTTGAGTGAACTCGGCCTTTTCTCCTTGGAGCGACGATGAGAGGTGACGATAGAGGTGTACAAGATAATGAGTGGCATTGATCGTGTGGATAGTTAGAGGCTTTTTCCAGGGCTGAAATGGCTAGCACGAGCAGGCATAGTTTTAAGGAGCTTGGAAACAGGTACAGAGAAGATGTCCGGGGTAAGTTTTTTTTAACGCAGTGTGAATGGTGTGTGAAATGGGCTGCCGGTGGTGGTGGTGTTGGAAACGATAGGGTCTTTTAAGGGACTCCTGGATGGCTACATGGAGCTTAGAAAAATAGAGGGCTATGGGTAAAGCCTAGGTAGTTCTAAGGTAGGGACATGTTCGGCACAGCTTTGTGGGCCGAAGGGCCAGTATTGTGCTGTATGTTTTCTATGTTTCTATGTTTCTACACCCTCTGAACCTCTTATATCCTACCTCTGCCCTCTATTTTTGGACACCTTTATTATGAGAAAAGGTTTCCTACTCTTTACCCAATCCATGTTGACAACCTTGTATATCTCTGTCAGGTGCACTTGAACATCTTCTACTCATAGGAAAACAAATTCAGCCTTTCCAGCCTTTCCTCAAAAATTCATAAATACACATATAGTTTCCAGTTACTAGACTATTAATGTAAGAACAATTTTTAATTGTTTTGAATTTCTTTGAAAGGAATTAAAGCAATTTGCAAGAGACATCTACAAGGAGCACTGGCACAAGAAGGTAGAATCCATCATCAAGGACCCCCGGGTTCAGAAACAGTTATCACCCTTGAAGCATCAGGGTCCTGAAGCAGTCTGGATAACTTCAACTCTGAACTGATCCCACAATGTACAGACTCACTTTCAAGGCTCTACAACTCAAGGATTATATATTTATTTAATTTGGGGTTTGTAAAGCTTTGTTTTTCTTTTGCACGATGTTGTCAGTCTTTGTTTTTAATTGATTCAATTGGATTTCACTGTTCTATTCTTATGTTAATCCAACCTGTGACAGATGTCATTCTGAAGTCACTTCATTGACCCACATGTTTTGGTCTTGTCCTTGTTTGCAAAATTATTGGAAAGATATTTTCGGTATTATTTCAACAGTTCTGAATATCAAATTGCAACCGCATCCTATTACTGCAATTTTCGGTTTACCAATGGTGAACATTAGTTGTTTATCCCCCTCAGCCCCGTGGATGATTGCATTTGTTACATTAATGGCTAGAAGATCTATCCTATTGAACTGGATAGAAATTAATCCTCCAACTATATTTCAGTGGTTTTCTCAAACTATTTCTTGTTTGTGTTTAGGAAAAATTAGAAGTGTTGCCTTTGACCCTTCAGTTAAATTTGAAGAAACTTGGAGACCATTTATTCAACATTTTCATATGAACTAAACTGACTTTTCTTAAACCTTACTTTTATTATCCTTAATTATTTGGATGGAGGTGCGGAGTTAGTGACGCTACTGTGTATATTTGACATAATGCAATGGCCCATGTTGGTTAGGTTTTTTTTCTTATTTGGGGGGGTTTTTCTTATTTACTCCATTTTTCGTAATTACTATGAGTTTGGGAGGTTATTATATATAGATTATCATCTATTTGTATTTATACCTTAACCTATTAATTATGTACTCTCAAGCTCTCTGTATTCATGTTTCATTTATGTTTGTTTAAAATTAATAAAAAGATTTAAAAAGAAAGGATTTTTCTGTTGTGAATGCCTACAAGAAAGTGTATCCCAAGGTAATATGTGGTGACATAAATTTATATTGAAATATTTTGCTTTGAGAAATGTGAAGCTGCGGGTTAGTTCCTGCACTTAAGAAAAAATGCTGAGAAGTTGCTGAAAATCTACCATGTTCAAGAACACTGATCCATTTCGGGGGTAAACACCTCCCTACAGAAATCTTCCCAGATGAAAGATCTCAGCTTGAAACGTTTCCCTCCAAAGACGATGCCTGATTTGTGCTTTGTGTGTTGTTCCGGATTTCCAGTATCCGTAAAATCTCTTGAGTCCCATATCTTGTAAACTCCCTGCCTATCTAGACATGAGAAACAAACTGAATGTAACGATACAGCAAGATACACAATTGTTTGAGTCAACAGTAGGAGATATGGAAAAAGTGTTTTCTTTTTTTAAACTTTAGACCATTGCAAGAACTTAAATAACCACGCAGCCAAAAGCATTCCTACAATATCAATATACACTCAGTGGCCACTTTATTACATACAGGTGTGGCCTTCTGTTGTGTCTCTCTACATTAAGGTTCAACATGCCATGCATGCAGAGATGCTCTTCTACACAGCACTGTTGTAATGTGTAATTATTTGTTACTGTTGCCTTTCTGTCATTCAACCAGTCTGACCATTCTCTTCTGACAGCTTTCATTTGCCCACAGATCTGCCACTCACCGGATTTTCTTTTTGTTTTGCTTTTTTTTGCATCATTCTTTGTAAACTCTAGAGACCGCTGTGCATGAAAATCCCAGCAGGCCAGCACTTTCTGCAATACACAAACCTCCCTGTCTGGCACTAAAAAGCATTCCATGGAGTAAGAGAAGGATTGATCAGAAGATACATGTCAGGACAAAATCAAAATAACAGATATGATGGGTCAGATAGATTAAAGTGTGTACTGTATATTTTAATGCCAGGAGTTTTATGGGTAAAGGTGATGAACTTAGAACATGGATCAGTACATGGGATGACAATGTTGTGGCCATTACTGAAATTTGGTTGAGGGAGGGGTGGGAATGGGTGATTAATGTACCAGGTTTTCAAAGTTTTAGAAAATATAGAGGAGAAGGTAAAATGAGTGGGGAGGGGGGAAGAGTTGCACTATTAGTCAGGGACAATATCACAACTGCGCTCAGGGGAGAGATAATGGAGCAGCCAGATACTGAGTCCATTTGGGTAGAACACAGAAATGGAAAGGGTGCAATCAAACTGATGGGATTGTACGACAGACCTCCCAGTAGGCATAGGGACATTGAGGAACAGATATGTAATCAGATGAGGAAATGTGTAAAACCAATAGGGTTATTATCATGGGAATTTCAACTTCCCTCATATAAACTGGGGTCTTCTTAGTGCAAGGGGTTTAGATGGGAAAAGTGCCTGGCCAGGTGACTGACCTTTCAGTGGGTGAGCAGTTAGGGAACAGTGACCACAACTCCTTAACTTTCAGGATAGCTTAGATAAGGAGAGGTATGGTCTTTGTGGGAGAGTTTTAAATTGAGTAGGACAAATTACAAGAGCATTAGGCAGGAACTAAGAAGTGTTAATTGGGAACACCTTTTCTCCGGCAAATCCACATCAGACATGTGGAGGGTGTTCTAAGATCAATTGCATGGTGTACAGGAAAGACATCTTCCTGTTAGAAAAGGATGGGGATGGAAAGATAAGAGAACCTTAAATGTCCAGAGAGGTGATGAATTTAGTCAATGAGAAAAAGATAAAGTATGTAAAGCTTTGGAAGTTAGGATCAAACGAAGTGCATGAGGAGTATAAAGAAGCCAGAAAAGAACTAAGGAAGGGAATTAGGAAATCCAGGAGGGGCCATGAAAAATCCTTGGCAAGTAGGATTAAGGTGAATCCCAAGGCATTCTGCACATACATCAGAGCAAGAGGATAACTAGGGAGAGGGTGGGAATACACAAGAATAAAGGGGGGAACATTTGATTGGAGAATGTGATTGAGGTAGTTAATGAATACTTTGATTCAGTATTTACCAAGGAAAAGGATATGGAGGACCAGATCAGTGCTGAGTGTATAAATACATTAGGGTATTTCGAGTTCAAGGAGGAGGAAGTGTTGGACCTTCTAATGAGTATTAAGGTGGATAAGTCCCCAGTGCCTGATACAATTTACCCTGGCAAGAGACGAGATTGCTGGGGCCAGTATCTTCACGTCCTCTCGAGCCACAGGCGAGGTCCCAAAGGACTGGCAAGTGGCTAATGTTGTATCTCTCTTTAAGAAGGGAACAAGGGAACTGAGTCTCACGTTAGTTATAGGAAAATTGCTGGGGAAAATCCTTCTGCAAAGGATACATGAGCATTTGGAAACCCATCGTCTAATTAGGGGGAGTCAGCATGGCCTTGCACATGGCAGTCATGCCTTACCAACTTGATTGATCTTCTTGACATGGTAACATTGATGAGAGTAGGGCAGTGAATGTTGTCTACATGGATCTTAATAAGGTGTTTCTTCTTGGAAAGCTGACCCAGAAGATTAAAATGCATGCGGTCTGCAGCAAATTGGCTGTTTGAATTCAGAACTGGCTAGTGCATATTACACAGAGGATAGTGATTGAAGGGACTTATTTGAGCTGGAGGTCTGTGATTAGAGGTGTTCCACAGGGATCTGTGCTGGAACCGCTGCTGTTTGTGGTGTATATAAATGACCTGGTTGACAATGTAGATGGTTGTGTTATTAAGTCTGCAGATGGTACCAAGATTGGTAGAGTTGTGGATAGTGTAAAAATCTGGCAAAGAATACAACACAATATAGATCAGTAGCAGATATGAGCAGAGAAATGTCAGCTGCAGTTTAACCCAGATAATTGTGAGGTGTTGCAAGGTGACAGTACACTGTCAAGGGCAAGATCCTTAATAGTGTGGCTGAGTGGGGAGATCCTGGGATCCAAGTTCATAGCTCCTTGAAAGTGGCTACACAGGTCCATAGGGTAGTTAAAAAGGTTTATGGAATGCTTGCTTTTGTTAGTCGAGTCATTGAATTCAAAAGTGAAGAGGTTATATTGCAACTTTATCAAACTCTTGTTGGGTCACATCTGGAGAATTGCATACAGTTGTGGTTGCCCCAGTATACAAAGTGATGTTGAGGCTTTGGAGAGGGCGGAAAAGAGGTTCACCAGAACATTGCCTGGTTTGGAGGGCATGTGCTATCACGAGAGGCTGGATAAACTTGGGTTGCTTTCTATGGAGTGGTAGAGACTGAGGGGAGATCCAATAGGGGTTTACAAGATTATGAGAGGCATAGACAGAGTAGACAGGGAGTATCTGTTTCCCAGGGTAGAAATGTCTAATACCAGAGTACATGCATTGAAGGTGAGAGGGGGTAGGTTCAAGGGGGATATGAGGGGTATGTTTTTTACTCAGAGAGTGATGAATGCCTGGAATGCACTGCCTGATATGGTGGTAGAGACAAATACATTAGTGGCTTTTAAATACATTTAGTTAGGAAGTAAGGAAGATGGAGGGATATGGACAATGTGTCAGTAGGAGGGATTAGTGTTTGGGTGTTTTTGATTTAAATTTTACTGGTTTTGCACAAAATGAGGGGCTGAAGGGCCTGTTCTTGTGCTTTACTCTTCTCTGTTCTATGTTGTAAAAGAATGAACGAAAGACCGCACCAACTTGGACATTCAACCAGTGTGCAAAAGACAGCATACTGAGGAAGTACAAAAAGAAAGATGATAATAATAATAATAATAATAATAATAATAATAAATAAGCAATAAATATTGAGAGCATGAGATGAAGTGTCCTTGAATGTGATTCCATAGGTTGAGAGAACATTTCAGTGGAGGTGCAAGTGAAATCGAGTGAAGTTATACCCTCTGGTTCAAGAGCCTAATGGCTGAGGGGTAATAACGGTTCCTAAACCTGGTGATGTGGGACCTGAAGTACCTGTACCTTCTTTCTGATGACAGCAGCGAGAAGAGAGCATGTCATGGGTGGTGCGAGTTCAGTGGTGTGTGGGCATTACCTGTGGTGGACTGGGTCACTACCACTACCTTTTTGTAGGATTTTCCATTGGTGTTTCCATACAGGCTGTGATGCAGCCAGTCAATATACTCTCAACTACATACCTGGGCCCAGGACAAGTCCTCTGAAATAATAACACCGAGGAATTTAAAGTTGCTGACCCTTTCCACCTCTGATCCCCCAATGAGGACTGACTCATGGACCAACAGTTTGCACCTCCTGAAGTGAGTAATTAGCCCCTTGGTCTTGCTGACAGTGAGTGAGAGGTTGTTGTTGTGGCACCACTCGGCCAGATTTTCAATGTATGCTGATTGGTCACCACCTTTGATCAGCCTACGACAGTGGATCCCATTTGGAGTGGAAGTGTACCTAACAAAATGCCCACTGAGTGTAACTACAGGTTTATAAACAAAGTATGGTGCTATATCAAACATCCGTAGGCCTGTATTTCAGAATTTGGAACGGACTCAAATAGGAACAAAAAATTGATTCACAAATTCTGATACAGGGTCTTGACCGAAAACATCAACCACCCCTCTGCCTGCACCAATGCTGCGGAGTCTCTCCAGTGGGTTGTTTATTGCACCAGGTCGCAGAACCTGTGTCTCCAAAAACTCAAGTAGCCTAATCACTGTTTAACTGCGAGTCCATCTCAGCAAATCCCTCTGGCCACTATGTCATCAGAACAACATCTTATTGTCCTTTCAACCCATTTTCCTCATCACCTCAATCATCGTTCTGTTAAAGCAAGGGTTTAGCACCCTTTTTTATGCTTGGACCCCTACCATTATCCGAGCTGTCCGTGGACGCCAGGTAACACCCCCTGGGTTAAATCATCCAAAAATAAATCCATTGCTTTTATCCCTAGTATAAATTATGTAGACTACATTCTTGCAGGACAAGACTGAAAAACAGAATGCAAGTTGATTAAACTTTTAAAACGTAAGCAATCTAGTTGAGCCATTGGGCCCCAGTTGACAGATGTTTCCTTATGTGTTTTAAAACAAAAAACAAAACTTCAGTATTTTCTCTAAATCTGATTTATGGAGTTATGGAGTATAGAACAAAGACCATATTGCTGTTAGGAGACCAGTTTGACATCTAATGTGATGATTTGGATTTCAGTTGAATGAATGAGCCATTGATAGCTCTTAACCCTTACGCATCATTATTCATGAAACTTGATGTCTGGTCAGGTTCAGCCAGCTTAGCATGCTTGTCTTCTCTCTGATTAATGAACTCTATTGTCCCTCGGATTTATACGCGTGTTCCTCTAGATACTATGTTAAACCTTATATTTTTCCACATTTCTAAAAATATCTATTTGGTAAAATTCAGGAGAATGTGGGAACAGCTCCCAACAGCTTGATAATTTTAGACACACATTTTATAGTGTGAATTCCAATCATATTTAATACTGGAGACAACTAAATATTTCTTTTGTATTTTCATTCCTGTCACTAAGATGCTTACTACAAATTGCAAATCTCACATCTATCCTCAGGCATATTGCCTGAATGCCCTTGCATTGAACCAGAACATTAATTGATCACAAGTTATTGGATTACACAGAGAACTACCTCTCTCCAGTGGGGAGAGTTTGAAACACTGAGGCTACATTCATTGCAACATAACAGATGAATGGCAGGCTTGCTAAGGGTTTACAGAAGAATATATTGATCACTCTCCCCTCCCCTTTCATTAAACAGACTCACCACGGATCTTCATTTTTATTCATTTTTTTGATTTTGTTGATCTCATTTCACCAATTTTCTTTAGTTTTTTTAATCTTATTAGTTGTATTTCATTAACTCCATTGAGATGGGGAACATCACCACCTCTACTTGGTTTATTGGCAAACCAAATGAAGCTTCAGGCGACTTGCAATAATTGAGCCAGCGCAGAGGGTGACAGATCAAAGTTAGTGATAACAGTAGAGATCACAGAGTGGATTAGATTAGCGACTGAACAAATCAAGTGTAAAGGGATATGGGAACAGAGATTTGGACTAATTTCTTCTTCAAGAAATTTAAAACAAATGCTGACTAAAGGGCTTGTTCTTGAGTCTAATTTTCAATGGATCAAATGTCTCTCTCCATGTCTATACAGGAAACAGCAGAAATAATTAAAGATTAACTTTATTTGTCACATGAATATCAAATATTGAAACAAACAGTGAAATGCATCGCCTGTAACAACAACCACAGTCCAAGGTTGTGCTGGGGATAGCCTGCAAATGTCATCGTGCTTCTGGCACCAACGTGCCCACAAGTCACCAACCCTAATCTGTACATCTTTGCAATGTGGGAGGAAACCAGCTCACCCAGGGGAAACAAACTTGGTGATGGGGAGAACATGCAAACTCCTTAGACAGTGGCAAGACTAAAACAAGGGACAGAAGGTCAAACATAAGAAGACAGCCCAATGATTAGTGACAGAAGTAGAGATAGTGGAAGTGGGTTAGATGGACGATTGACAATCATATGTAAAGGGATATGGGAACAGAGATTGGAACTGCTTTCATCAGGAGATTAAAACCAGCATTGACTGGTCGGCAATGCCTGTTTTATCCAGTGCACCAATGCAGTATAACTTTAACACGGGGACTTTCTGGAGCCAAACCATCTCGAGAATGAGGTTTTTCTCAAAGTATAATTCAGTCATTATGTCAGCAGACCACTTCTATAAGGAATGATGAAACCTTGGCTGAAGCATTCATTCAGGCAGACTAATGTGTACCCTGGAATTATCAAGAGCTCCACACAAACCGTCTGCTTCAGATTTTACAGATTTTATAAACAAGAGAAAATCTGCAGATGCTGGAAATTCAAGCAACACACACAAAATGCTGGAGGAACTAAGCAGGCCAGGCAGCATCTATGGAAAGAATACAGTCGACGTTTCAGGCCAAGACCCTTCAGCAGGACTGGAGAAAAAAAGATGAGGAGTAGATTTAAAAGGTGGGGGTAAGAGAGAAGAAAACACAAGGTGATAGGTGAAACTGGAAGGGTGTGGTAAAGAGCTGGGAAGTTGATTGGTGAAAGAGATAAGGGGAAATCTGATAGGAGGGGACAGAGGGCCATGGAAGAAAGAAAAGGGGAGGAGCACCAGACGGAAGAGATGGGCAGGTAAGAAGATAAGGTGAGAGAGGGAAATGCGAATGGGGAATAGTGAAGGTGGGGGTGGGCAGTGGTGAAGGGGGGAATGGTGAAGGTGGGGGGGGGGGTGGGCAGTGGGTGACATCACTAGAAGACTGAGAAATCAATGTTCATCAGGTTGGAGGCTACCCAGCCGGAATATAAAGTGTTGCTCCTCCAACCTGAGTGTGGCCTCATCATGACAGTAGAGATGGCCATGGACTGACAAGTCGGAACGGGAAGGGGAAGTGGAATTAAAACAGATGGCCACTGGGAAATCCCGCTTGTTCTGATGGACAGAGTATAGGTGCTTGGCGAAGCTGTCTCCCAATCTACATTGGGGCTCACCGATACACAGGAGGCCACAACAGGAGCATGGGGCTCAGTATATGATCCCAACAGACTCACAGGTGAAGTGTTGCCTCACCCGAAAGGCCTGTTTGGGGCCCTGAGTGGTAGTGAGGGAGGAGGTGTAGCATTTGTTCCACTTGCAAGGATAAGTGCCAGGAGGGAAATCAGTGGGAAGGGTCAAATGGGCAAGGGAGTCACCTAGGGAGCAAACCCCCAGAAACC
Organism: Hemitrygon akajei; assembly: GCF_048418815.1. NCBI lineage: Eukaryota > Metazoa > Chordata > Chondrichthyes > Myliobatiformes > Dasyatidae > Hemitrygon > Hemitrygon akajei. The sequence continues at coordinate 2,438,818 of NC_133146.1, forward strand.
AAAACAGTTGTGGGGGGGAGATGTGTTTGGTGGTGGGAACCCGTTGGTGATGGTGGAAGTTATGGAGAATTATGTGCTGGATACAGAGGCTGGTGGGGCTGTAGGTGAGGACAAGAGGAACCTTATCACTGGTAGGGTGGCAGGAGGATGGGGTGAGGGTAGATATGTGTGAAATGGAAGAGACGCAGCCGAGGGCAGCATTGTGGTGGAGGAAGGGAAGCCCCTCTCTTTGAAAAAGGAGGGCATCTTCTTTGTTCTGGAATGAAAAACCTCATCCTGAGAGCAGATGCAGTGGAGAATTGAGAAAAAGGAATGGCATTTTTACAAATAGCAAGGTGGGAAGAGGAATAGTCCAGGTAGCTGTGCGTGTTCATGGTATTATAATAGACATCAGTAGATAAACTGTCTCCAGAGATAGAGACAGTGAAATTGAGAAAGGGATAGGAGGTGTTGGAAATGGACCAGGTAAGTTTGAGAGTAGGGTGGAAGCTGGTGGCAAAGTTGATGAAGTCGACGAGCTCCCATATAGAATCTATAATCATATAATATATCAGCAGGGCAAAAAGGGATCAAAAACTGTTCATTATTGAGCATTTGAAACTGCGATTCTTTGATGGTGGCTTGCTAAATGTTGTGGTTGGAATGAGTTTACCAGTGTGCACATGGCTAATCAGAGGCAGAAGGTTTCCTACTATTCCAGAAACCAACTCTGCCACTTAATTCAGACACCAATGCTTCTGCCATTCCAAAGAAACATTATTCAGAATCAGAAACAGGTTTAATATCACTGACATGAGTTTGCGGCAGCAGGACAGTGTAATACATAAAACTTACTATATAGTAAAATAACCATATAACAATTACAGCATGGAAACAAGCCATCTCAGCCCTTCTAGTCCATGCCAAACGCTTACTCTCACCTAGTCCCACTGACCTGTACTCAGCCCATAACTCTCCATTACTTTCCTGTCCATATACCTATCCAATTTTGCTTTAAATGACAATACTGAACCTGCCTCTACCACTTCTACTGGAAGCTCATTCCACACAGCTACCACTCTCTGAGTAAAGAAATTCCCCCTCATGTTACCCTTAAACTTTGCCCCCTAAGTCTCAACTCATGTCCTCTTGTTTGAATCTCCCCTACTCTCAATGGAAAAAGCCTATCCACGTCAACTCTATCTATCCCCCTCATAATTTTAAATACCTCTATCAAGTCCCCCCTCAACCTTCTATGCTCCAAAGAATAAAGACCTAACTTGTTCAATCTTTTCCTGTAACTTAGGTGCTGAAACCCAGGTAACATTCTAGCAAATCTTTTCTGTACTCTCTCTATTTTGTTGACATCTTTTCTATAATTCGGTGACCAGAACTGTACACAATACTCCTAATTCGGCCTTACCAATGCCTTGTACAATTTTAACATTACGTCCCAACTCCTATACTCAATGCTCTGATTTATAAAGGCCAACATACCAAAAGCTTTCTTCACCACCCTATCCACATGAGATTCCACCTTCAGGGAACTATGCACCGTTATTCCTAGATCACTCTGTTCTACTGCATTCCGCAATGCCCTACCATTTACCATGTATGTCCTATTTGGATTATTCCTACCAAAATGTAGCACCTCACACTTATCAGCATTAAACTCCATCTGCCATCGTTCAGCCCACTCTTCTAAATCTCTCTGCAAACTTTGAAAACCTACTTCATTATCCACAACGCCACCTACCTTAGTATCATCTGCATACTTACTAATCCAATTTACCACCCCATCATCCAGATCATTAATGTATATGACAAACAACATTGGACCCAGTACAGATCCCTGAGGCACACCACTAGTCACCGGCCTCCAACCTGACAAACAGTTATCCACCACTACTCTCTGGCATCTCCCATCCAGCCACTGTTGAATTTATTTTACTACTTCAATATTAATACCTAACGATTGAACCTTCCTAACTAATCTTCCGTGCGGAAATAAGAATATATTAAAATTATCAAAAAATAAGAATATATTAAAAATAAATAAACAGTGCAAAAATCCAGCCAAATAGTGGAGTAGTGATCATTGGCTCATGGATCGTTCAGAATCTATTGGTGCAGGGCAAGATGCTGTTTTTAAAACTGTGTGTGTATGTGTGTGTATATATATATATATATTCAGGCTCCTGTACCTCCTCCTTGATGATAGTAATGAGAGTCTTAGATATGAGGTTCCTTCGTGAGCATTGAAGCTAAAATATTCATCAGTTCTGATTCATGAAAGTGCAGTGGAATTTGCATTGGCAATATTTTTGTGTTCATACCATGTCACTAAGATAGATAATCTTGTTATTAACATTTTGTGCTCGAAAGATCTTGCTGTGCATGTTGACAGTTACATTTCCTATGTCACAATACTAACTAAATTTTAAAAGAACTTAACTACTCACAAAGCATGCTTTGCACAACCTGAGATTGTGGAATGGAGAAGTTTTTACTAGTCAGGAAATTGCTGAACTTTGCTTATGATTTTGAATGCATTGGATAAAACTGGCATTGCAAATCAATAATATCATGCCAGAAGTTCCTTGTAATTACCGCTACAGGATTGTTCACTTTCATCATTAGATTGGGGGCTGAAAATTTTACCCTGTGTTAACTACCTCAGCAAATATAATCAGTCAGATTCAGTACCCTTCAGAAAATATCAAACTGGTTCGGCAAATAGATGTTCTGTGAGCCAGTTTGTCGAAGCAGAACTATTCTTGCATGCAGAATTTGGTGAAGTTTTAACTAGAATCTTCCAAGTTTCATTGGTAGACTTTGCCTAAAACCTAGAATTAAAATTGGAATAACTTTGTGCCAAATATATTGCTATAGTTAGCAGAATATTGTTTCTGAAATGTCTGTCCGTATATTTACAGACTTACATACATGTAGGTTATTTATCTTTACTGCCACTTCATCACATCTTCTTGCACCATCTGTGAACCATTGTGTGCTTCTGTGCTCATCACTCTTTTTAATATTTATTTACTTATTTGTAGTATGTCACTGTTTATGCCATGAGCTTCACATGGTCAAGAAATTTCATTGTACCCTGGGGCATATCACAATAAACCAATCTGAATCTGAAAGTCAGACACATATTCCTCTTTTCATTGAGTTTGACCTTCCTGTCACATAGTGCAACAGTCCATGTTTGTTAAAACTCCTACTGGAGCTTTTAAGTATTGGCAACTTTAAGGCTTTATTGTATTCAGATTTTATCCATTAACATCAAATGGGCCATTGGAGATCCTTGAAAGATATGGGTGGAATAAATGAAAAAGTATTTTGAGCACCAACCATAAAATATCCCAAATCTGCAAAAAAATTATGCTTATCTATGAAGGGAGGGGAGTTAGAATCAAAATCAAAAGCAGGTTTATTTTGTATGTGTTGCTCAGATTTCCAGCATCTGCAGATTTTCTCTCATTTGAGCAGGTTTATTATCTCTGTTATTTGTTCTGAGGCAACAGTGCATCTGTCCTGAGGAAGGAACTTAACTCAAAATGTCAATTGTTTATTCCCTCCATAGCTGCTGAGTTCCTCCAGCATTTTGTGTGTGTTACTCACTTCTATAAACATTCTTGCTGAATTAAAAATTAAAATCACTAGCATGAGATGGCCCTTTTATGTGAATTAAGAAGCTATAATATCACTGGGTTTTCAGAGAGTTAAAATTAGATTCAAGAGGCCCTTTTAAAAAATTGGAAGTTTTAATTTGATATTGAAAATGGTATTGCAGAAATGCAGAAATTATTAATGGGGCCTTAGTGAGCTGACCAAACTTAGAGTGTTAAAATTTCCAGTTTGCCCCGTCAGCTTTATCAAATATCCAGCTGTCTCAGGAAGTTGCACAATGTCCCACAGAAATACATTTCAAAAAGTACAATCTCGGTTTGTCTTGAATTCAAGCAGCTGAGACCTGTAGTCATCCAAAACCGACACTTCATCCAATCCAAAGCCTTATTTATACAAGTTTTAAGAACTAGGAGACAACAGTTAAGTATTTACTTCCAACACTGTACTGAAGCCAAATGAGTTTCACAAGGGCATACAACATTGCTGTCAAATGAGTGTAACGATTGATCGATTAGAAAGATATTTCATTGTGAAATTCAAACTGAACTGCACAATATTAAATTGCATTGTATCCACATAGTGACTGGAGAGCTGTAACCCTAGATTAACTGAATTCATGAATGTCTGGCCCTTGGTTCATATGATCTAAGCAAGACTTTTTTTTAAAAAAGCTAATCCAATTATATCTATCTAAAAGTAACCAGTCAGACATAATTCAGTTCTTATCTAGGGCTGTTTAAGAAAACAAACTTGAACATATTTAAAAGTGGATAAAAAATCCTCTCTCTGCCAAATTATATTTAAAAAGTGTAAACAAAAGAGAGATATTAGGATCTGGAACTAAACAGAACCTATTCGACTGGACAAATAAGTGGGTTGTGGAGGGAAAGGGACAATCAACATTTCAGGTCAGCACTTCTCAACACGACTGAACGAGGGAAGATATCCAGTTGGAAGAGAGTGGAAGGGGCAACAGCTGGTGGATCCTGGCGGGGAGAGGTAGAGGAGGGAAGGGTGAAGGCTGGAAGGTGGAGACAGCAAAAGACCGCAGATAATGCAATCTGAAGGGAAAGGAAGGTGGAGAATGAAACCAAACAAGAAGGGCTGGGCAGATAGGGACAGTGGGAGGAATGGTGAGGTGATGTCCAGCTGAAGGAGAGGAAAGAACCTGACTGATAGGAGCTGGGAAAGGTGTAGGCAAAACTGGGCGGATTATTTATTGAGATAAGGTGCGGAGTAGGCCCTTCTGACCCCTTGATCCGTGCTGCCAGCAATTCCTCAATTTAATCCTAGCCTAATCATGGGACAATTTACAATGACTAATTATGTCAGGTATCTGGAGCACCCAGAGGAGCACCCACTCCTTACAGTCAGCGGCAGGAATTGAACCCGGATCTCCTGTACTGTAAAGCGTTGTGCTAACCACTATGCTACAGTGACACTCGAGCAGGATGAGAGAGGGGAAGTAGATTACCTGAGATTGGAGAAATCAATGTAGATAAGGTGTCCTTCTTCTGGTCTGAATTTGGCCTGAGCTAGACAGGGGAAGGGTATGAGGACAATATGGGAACGGGGAGTGGAACTGACATGTTGATAATTGTGAGCTCTGAGCGGTCGTGGTGGATGGAACACGGTGCTCGGCTGCAGACAGTGTTTCACTGGATGGAACACGGTGCTCGGCTGCAGACAGTGTTTCACTGGATGGAACACGGTGCTCGGCTGCAGACAGTGTTTCACTGGATGGAACACGGTGATCGGCTGCAGACAGTGTTTCACTGGATGGAACACAGTGCTCGGCTGCAGACAGTGTTTCACTGGATGGAACACGGTGCTCGGCTGCAGACAGTGTTTCACTGGATGGAACACGGTGCTCGGCTGCAGACAGCGTTTCACTGGATGGAACACGGTGCTCGGCTGCAGACAGCGTTTCACTAGATGGAACACGGTGCACGGCTGCAGACAGTGTTTCACTGGATGGAACACGGTGCTCGGCTGCAGCCAGTGTTTCACTGGGTGGAACACAGTGCTCGGCTGCAGACAGTGTTTCACTGGATGGAACACAGTGCTCGACTGCAGACAGTGTTTCACTGGATGGAACACAGTGCTCGGCTGCAGACAGCGTTTCACTGGCAGTATCATTAAGTGTGAGATCCTGCAGCAGGTCAATTATTCATCAACATATCAACAGCTCCTTTCCCCCCACAGATTCTGCTCAGCCTGCTGAGCTCCTCCAGTAAATCGTTTTTATCTCAACTATGGAATTGGATTATGGTTACTTTGTGCTTTATCCTAGCAACATTTAAGGGTCTCTTAGGTATGCACGTGGATGACAGAAAAGTGGAGAGCTATGTAGAAGGGATGCGTTAGATTGAACTTTGAGTTGCTTAAATGTCAGCACAATGTGGGCCAAAGTGCTTGTTCTTACTGTACTGTTTCATGCTCTTCATTTCAATCAACACACCTTAGGGCATTTGCCTAGCAAAGCTTTATCCTGTTCTGAATTGACATTGGACCATAAGACATAGGAGCAAAATTAGGCCAATTGGCCCATCCAGTCCACTCTGCCATTCCATCATGTCCATCATATCATCCCTCTCAACATTCCCCCCATACTATATTTCACAACCATACTAATCAAGAACCTATCAACCTCTGCTTCAAATACTTCCAATGACTTGGCCTGCACAGCCGACTGCGGCAATGCATTCCACAGCCGATCACAGGTGATGAACTTTGTATTAGGGGATAATGAGAAGGTGCATAAATTTTATCTCCTAAATGACAGGTTGTGTGTTTTGATTCCTAGACCCTAAAATGTGAGCACAAAATCTAGCTTGGCTCTCTAAAAGGATGCTGCACAATCATGTGAGACCTGAAACCAAAGGTACACAGATCCACTCATGTGAATGTAGAAGATCCCATGTCACATTCTGAGGAGTTCTCCTGTAGTCCTGGCCATTATATCCATTCCACATCTGATCAGTATATCATAGCTGGTTATGAGAAAAAATCTGTGTGACCTTTGGTATCATGTTTTCCTTTTTACACAATAAAATACTCTTCATTGACTGTAAAGTCACATTATAGAAGTTGATATATAAATGTGTCCACCTGCAAACTTTATCACCTAGATCATAATGACATTATAACTCATTCCTTTTATGACTGTCAGCATTGCAAATGGAAAACTTCAGCTACATTTTCTATGATCCTTCGGGGGGAGAATATCCACCTATTGCAATGCTTGTACTTTTTGTGACATTTACTACGATATTCACATAACCAAAAGCATATCATCAGTTTAAATGATTTGTTCCTGAGGATCAATTGCATGCAAAAAAATGCAAAACTTCCCTTGGAAAACAAGATGATAAGGAATTTTTTCGCCAGAGGGTGGTGAATTTGTGGAATTCATTGCTACAGATGGCTGTGGAGGCCAAGTTATTGGGTATATTTAAAGTGAAGGTTGATAAGTTCTTGATTAGTAAGGACATCAGAGGTTATGGGCAGAAAGCAGATGAATGGGCCAAGAGGGAAAATAAAGGAGCTATGAGTGAGTAGTGGACAAACTCAGAGGGACGAAAGGCCTAATTCTGCCCACGTATCTTATGATCTTTTGGTCTTATTAAATCAGATATCTGGCTTCACTTGGAGTTTTAGGTTTTCAAACAGAACCGGGGAATGGAAGGAGAAGAGGAAATGGAAGAATTGAAATAGTTTGTTGTTTGGAGAGCCAAGCGTCTGGAACACCTCGGTCAGATCAAATTGAAAAAGGAAGCCACACTGTTGGCTTTATAAGGAGTGCATGACACAAGCAACGAAGCAGGAGAGTGGGGGGCAGGGGGGAAAGGGATAATCCGATACTGGAGACATTCTGCAAAGACTTTAGCTCAGCAGTCTGCAGATGTAGCAATTCTTTAGCCACACATGCGCTGCCAGCCACACTCTGCTGAATTCTAAAGTCCCAAACAAATCTGGCAAGAAACATACTCAGAGTACATCACACTTTACAACAATCTGATTGAATATTCGGGGATGACACCACCACTTATCAGATAAAGGATTTCTGGAAAAATTTAGGCTGTGTGCTGAAATGCAATTTTGCTAAACCCTGGCGGGCAAGCACGCATGTCTTAAATGCTTTGAGGTGAACATGTGAGTGTATCTATTATTTATGCCGCAGATATTTTTAAGCTGTTGATTGGCTGGAACACTTTGCTGCTAGCAACTCATTCTACGAACCGCAAACCCCACCCCCAACCTCATCCTCCCACTGTGCGGAAGGCCCGGACAAAAATCATTTTCACCTAGTTCAATCCATAAACTACCGGTACTCATTTGTAAAGCAGACAAACACAAGTACACATGGATCATGTTTGTTAGCAGATTTCTAGCTATTACAGCTGTGAGCCAGTAAGTTGAGCAAGGATCAAAGGCAAATGGAGTTGCTATTTTTTTGAGGGGGGTGAATGTTGATTGGTGTTTCCCCATAGTTTAATGACAAGTATACAAGTATATCCTGTCAGGACAGTTTCTGTCTTATTGCATTTAGAATAGTGAGTGTGTGTGTGATTTACTACATATAGTAACAGGGCATCACAATAGTGTAACGCTTTATGGGTTCAGTTCCAGCCACTGCCTGTAAGGAGTCTGTACATTCTCCCCGTGACCATGTGGGTTTTCTCCGGAGGTTCCAGTTTCCTCCCACATTACAAAGGCATATTTGGAGCATACCATGTTGGAACTGGAAGCATGGCAATTCTTGTGGGCAAATGTTGCACTTAATTGTACATTTTGATATCTATGTGACAAATACAGCTAATCTAATCTAACCTCAATATACAAAAAGAAACAAACCTTCCTTCTTATATGTGTGCCTATTCAAGAATGGTCAGACACACAAAACAAAGTGCCCACATGTTCACAAAACGTGTACACAATGCAAGTGCAACCCCAATTACCCTTGAATTATACTCAAAATTATTAACCAAAATTGCAATCCTCAACTCTCATAATAGAATGCCAAAAAAAATGACTGAATGATTCTCATTTCATTCTAGAATAATTTTAAATGCTGTCTGGTGTGTACTTGCACTTTATATGATAATCCGCATTTGTGGATTATCCATTACTATAGTCCATTACTATAATAATCACTGAGAGCCACACATCAAAAATACCTATATGTCCTCTACCTAGAGTTATTTCCAATTAGATTTCCAGCAAAGAACTGACAAATTATTTCTATAGCAGCCATTTTAAAGGGAGATTAATTACTGTCATCTTAATTAAAATTCCACTCTCTGGTTGAAAAATGAGGAACGATTATTTCAGTCTGGGGAGGAAGGAATGGATTATGTTTCTGTTGAAGTAGGTTTTTTTTGCAAAAGAGCTTTACTTTAATCTGGCAGGAACACACATGTTTCAAATCTCTCCTGAATATTTCTCACAACTGGGAAGTCTGTGGCCCCCCTTTAATTGCGTGAAAGTCGGACTCTGGAATAAGCTTGTAAATATTGCACGGTATTATGTTTGGTTTCTGTGGACTTCCGCGTTATACAGGTAGTGGAAGGTTCCTCTTTATAATTTGCTCGTTCGTGACATTTGTGAGGTATTTATGGATTTATATTTATAATCCCTATTTCATTGAGAAAACGCTAAAGAATTGTTGGTTTTCCTCGCAGGATAGGCTGCTGGTACTAAAATATGCGATTGGTCCCAACACACTCGGGACACGCGGAGACGATTCGGAAATGGCTTTGTTTCAAGCATTAATACCTAGCATTAAGATCCTTGTACAGAGCCGATGGCGACTTGATGTAGAGAGCGCAGATTAGGAAAATGTCTGTATCTTGGAGTTGAAAGTCGGAGAATGAAAGTTTTCTCAGGAACCATGCTGCTAATTTGGCCAAATAGACATCCGGGCACCGAAGACGTTTGGAAGAGCTTAAGGCAACGGTGATGAAGGGTTTCGGCCCGAAAGGTCGTTACTACCTCCTCCCATAGATGCTGTCTGGCCAGCTGAGTTCTGCCAGCATTTTATGTTTTTTATTTATTTCCAGCATCTGCAGATTCACTCGTGTTGCCTTAAGGCAACGGTGTATCCTCTGCCACAAGTTTCGCTAACAAGTCGTGAGCACACAACAAGGAAACAGAAACATTTCATTAGTTTAAACACGTACTTCAAGAAAGTACCGGGATAACTAAGTGAAAACGATAAGATTATCATATTTCTGGCTCAGAGTTCACTGACTATTTACCAAAATGTAATTTTTCCAAAAATGATAAAATATGATGCGGTATGTAAGGAAAATCAGAACTGTGCGAGTGGCAATCACAGAGTTAAATTTTCAATTTGTTAAGGATACTACGCTTGAAATTAAAGCCCAAGCATAATGATTTCAATTAACAGCATTGTAATTTAGACCAAGACCATAAGATAGAGGAGCAGAATTAGGCCATTTGGCCCATCGAGTCTAATCACCCTTTCATCATGGCTGAAACATTTTCCCTCTCCGCCCTAGTCTCCTGCTTTCTCCCCATATCCCTTCATGCCCTGATTGATCTAGTTTATTTTGCTTCTCGTACAAAAATTAGTTTATGAGGAACGTTTTCCAAATTGTTTATCAGTGCGTTCAGAACGGATCTTTCTTCACAGAGTCCTCTTAATAGTCCAATCAAATAGAACTGATATCCACGTTCACGTACATTTAAATTCAAACAAAATCACTTGTAGATCCTATCACAGGCAACAGCATCTAAACGTACAAACAACGACACAACCATACAAACACTGACACAGCCGTACAATCACACACACACACACTTATACACACCGACACACCCATACAATCACATACACTTACAAACGCCGTCAAACCATACAATCACATACACGTACAAACGCCGACACAACCATACAATTACACACACGTGCAAACACCGACACAACACACACACACACACACACACACACACACACACACACACACACACACACACACACACACACACACACACACACACACACACACACACACACACACACTTTTGTAATCCAGTCACAGAAACGATCACATAAGAACAAACCTTAAAACCCCTGGAAAGAAAAATAAGTTTACCGGCGACAAATAAATGTTCAAACACACACACACATAAACTTCTTACGTATATTTCCCTGCACACACAGATTCCCACTGTGTTGAATAAGCCTCAGGATTTACAAGTCTAATCGGTTATTATGGTTTGCAAGCTGTGTATCAAGTAATGAGCCACGGTCTCGGTTGTTCTCGGAACAATATTTAAAGGGAGACAAGTCTAACCACAGATTCAACGTATTTTGTGCCATTGTCGGCAGTTGCGGTGAAGCCTGAATGAATGCTCGTTGTTCATGGTCCAGAAAGTGGGGACAAGCACATTTTGGCACATTGTAATTTGCAACAATTACCCCCTGAAGGGAATAAATATCCCGCTGCACATTTATCAAATAGTGCAATAGCGTTTCAAGACGAATCATAACAAAGTACTTCAAGGTGTTTACAGTATGAAACTGAAAAGAAATCGTAAACATTTTGAAAGTGGTCCAAAATATTAAATTACAAATTCGAAAGAAAAACATTCATCTTCACCCAACTCTGCTAGAGTGTAATAAATAATCGGAACTGGGTCGGATATTGATATTATAATTCGCTGTGCATACATTTCGTTGTTATATATAAGTCTGATCAATGGAAAATAGAACAAGTGTTCGTAGTTATTGTTGATAATAGTGCGAGCGATTTCAGAGAAACTTGTACAGGAACTTAAATGTTTAAACAGACAGATTGTAAACAGGTGGGCAACAGGGAAACCTAATGATTACTGGCCGCGCATTGCGAACGCCCCGGCACTATTAATTATAACCTGTGGTTTGATCTGTTGACTTTAAAGCCTACATGAAAATTGAGACAAGAGGCAAAAATAACACCTAGTTCAGTAATGATGTTCCAGGGAAGGGCGTGTTTAGGTTGGTTACCATCCTTCCTCAGAATGTTCGACAACTGAAACCGATGTAAGCCGAAATAGCACAGTAACTTGCTTAATTCGGGGAGATAATGTCTAATACCACCAAGCGAATAACTGTTAAGCCTAAAATAAATCTCCTGGGGGTTCACTCTGTATCTCTCGGTTGCTGGTTTCCAAATGTTGGATCAAGTCGGAGTGAATGGACTTGAGCGAAAATTCAGGCCGAAACCTCACTGATAGAGTGTCCTACAACACTTCAGACAGTACCCCATTGACCGCGTTTCGGTGTCTCTGAAAGCGACTTGAAGGACGGTTTATCAGTGAAGGGCCTCAACCAGAAACCTCAGCCTCTGATTTCGCTCCATTGATGCTGCCTGCTTGCTGAGTCCCTCCAGCGTTTTTGTGTACGTTGGTATTCATGTAAGTCCGACTCTAAATAGTAAATGTAACATTGGCACTATGGATTTTGATGGGCTTTATAGGAAGGGCGTTCTTAAAGCAATTCCATTGCTAAACAACCAATAATAATTGTCTTTGCAAACCGTTTGAGTTTTGCTCTGTGCTTGCTTTAGTCCTTTTGTAAATGCATTTTATAAGGAATGGTGTTATTTTTGGAATAAAAACGCTATGTGACATTAAACAAGACATTTCTGCCATGAAGCTCAGTGAGGCAGAGGGACAGAGGGTATGCCACTTAACGCCGGGGTCACAATCACTGATTATATAGCATTTTGAAAAATGAGACAAAACGCTGTTGTTACTGCAGACCTGAAATCAAATGTTCCCCGGCCTGTTCAACATTTGCCGCATTCCTTTTTTTTAAATGAAATCTAATTCGTGTCTGAACCACATCGGCATCATAATGGGAAGAATGCCGATCAAACTTCGAAAAGGAACAATATGAATCTAATAGAAATTGTAGGAATTAACAAAGAACTGACGTGTTTGATTGCCTTTTCGTTGCTCGGAATTGAGTACAACATTGCTGTATAAAGGGTTGTTGTTATAATATCGTGTTCAAGGCAAAAGAACAAGAAAATACTGCAGAAACTGGAAATCTAAAATTAAAACAGAAAATGCTGGAAATCCACAATGGGAATGGGAGCAATCATCGACAAAAAAAAGGCGACATCTCAGCGGGTCTTTACTGGAGTGATTAGACTCAAGAAACCAGGAGGGCGCCCACAAGCCTGGCCTCCTACTCAATACGATCACGGCTGATCTGTCCGGGACCGCATCTCTTCTTCTGTGTAACACACACACAAAATGCTGGAGGAACTCAGCAGGCCAGGCAACATCTATGGAAAAAAGCACAATCGAAGTTTCGGGCCGAAACTCTTCAGCAGGAAGGACCTCTTCTGTGTAGGTTCCCAAATGACCTTAATTTCTAATTCTTTCAAATGTATATATAGTATGTACCTCATATTAAAATACCTCCAGTGATCTAGCCTCCACAACCTTCAGAGACAGAGAATTAGAGATTCCCCATTCCCTGCAAAAACTCAATTCAGTCTTTAATGACTATCCCCTTCCGCTGTAAGTACGTTCTTTTGTTGGAGTCTCTCCCTCTTGTGTAAACGTCTCCAACATCTCGTCATTATGTTTCCGTAAAAAAACAAATTATATGGGAGCAGAGTTAAGCCGAAACCTTTGATCAATAACCAATCAACGTCTATTTTAAATATACTGTACCCAGCGAATGTAAGATCACCCCTCCTCCCTCTAACCTGAAAAGACTACAGACCCGACCTGTCTAACCTTTGCTGATTCCAGAAATTAACCAGTAAATCTCTTCGGCTTTCCTCCAACGTATAAGTCTGCATACAGTATTACATACACCGGGAGGACGACACGCTTCGTGCCACGGACTTCGGAGTTCAATGCCGATGTCTTCTGAAAGGAATGCGTTAGGTTTCTCCCCCGGTGCTCCGGTTCCCTCCCACAGTCCAAACACGTGCCGGTTATTGACATTGTCCCGTGTTTATGTTAGCATTAAGCCGGCGGTTAACAGGCTATCTCTAAATAAAGGGGTCCAGTGACAAGAGAGCCTGTCGCGACAGTTCAGACATTATTTGCTTTCAATATCGTGAAGGTTTTAGATGAAGCTCATTATTTCTGCGGCTGATGCTGCGCTTTTAACGACAATTTCAAGCAAGTGCCTTGTTTGTTTTCAGATTGTACGCTGCAAAAATACCTGAATGTCACCTTCAAAAGATGTGTATACAATTCCAAATGCGACAGAAAACAGGAGCTGCCCAAACATTGACTTGAAGACAAACGTTAACATGCATCTTTCCTAAAGTAACATACTTTGAGCAATTATAAATAACAAAAAATAGACATGAAAATAATTTTGGAACAGCGGGAAGTCCACGCTTCAATTTGTTGCAATCATTCCAGGTGATTGACTTTAAAAGACGTTTCATTTCTTCCCAAGCAATTTAAATGTATCTGCAAGGTGAATCTTTTAAAGTGAATGCTTGCTGAATTGTAAGTAAACTTCGCAATTTTACATCAATTCTCACAGACTCCGATTTAGTTCATTAGGGGCAAATTCATTCTAAAGCGAGATCCCATTCTAACGCCGTGTTGTCCGGAAAGATCCACTGTTTTACGAAGTAGCAGATATTATAAGGATCTCTTAAACAGGCATATAATGAGGGAGCGAGTTTCCCTTAACGGGAACTGGGACTGACTTGTCAAAGTATTGCCATTTTCTGACAACGTACAAATCGATTTACGAAGCTACTGTTTCAGAATTTCGAGCGCACACTAAAAAGAAATTTTAGATTTTATCTGGAACTATTTTCTTCCAAAAGTAGTACTAAGCACGGAGCTTGAAAATCTTGCTTGTTTAGGGGACTGAATTGTGAAACGAACTGCCTTGAGCTTGAGATGTGTGCTACACATTTGAATATGGATACTATATATCTATGGAGCGGGTTATATGCCTTTGTGCGAGCTCAAAGAGAACTTTACAGGAGGAAACATAATGTGTAAAATCTTTAATGAGACATTTGAAAGGCCATCATAATTTCATTTTGAAGAAACTGTCAGATTGGAATTACTACCGTTATCATCCAGTTTCCAAAATGGGCTTTGAATCTCGCCATTACGTAAAAATAAAAATGCAGTATATAATGGTAAGTCTTTTCCCGCTTTTGCACACAATCTTCCACAAACTCCCAGTAGGAACAGTCAATATTCTAGCACTGCGCAGTCGCACCATGCGTCAGCGATTTGCATCTTCGGCACATGATCGTAATAAAATAGTCATTCCAAACATTATGACTAAAAATGTTTTCTTTGAGGGTTCTCTGCAATTTTCTATGCTATCAACTCAAATCTATAAAATACAAATTAACGAGATTTGCTTCCCATTTGAATTTATAGATTTATCCATCTATTATAGTTTGATTTGAAATGAGATTATCTTAATGTTGCATCCAAGTGTTTACACTTCATTTTGCTGACTTTAAAGAGATCCATTTACTTGTGATAGTAAATATAGATCAGCATTATCCCGCATGTTTACCGTTCTAAGTCATTTCCCTTCAATTGATTTTATCCTTACATTTTATCTCCCCCAGTGCGCGTGTCTTACCATATCTTGGACCAAGGGTCGTTTACAGATCTCAGGCAGCAAGGACGTGCCAGTGTCGCCATCGGCTCTTCTCGTTAAGGGAACATATCTGGGTTTTGTCTCATTAAGAGTTGAAGTAAACACTATTCAAATGCCCATGTTGTAATAACCTCGGAGCTTCAACGTGTTTCCTTCTGCTATGCCCAACTTCTTATTTTCTCAAACCAGCTATTCAAAGTTTTCCCCTAAACATCCTGCCACAAGTGGATCTAATTGAATGGGTCCAGCATTGCGATCTTAAGATAAACAATGTTAAAAATGATTGCTTTATTCGCCATCAGCCATTAAACTGAAAACAAGTCCCAGGCATCGAAATATCTTCCATTTATATACTTTTAATGAAGCTAGGTACCCTTCTTCCAGTTACAAAAAAATCCTTTTGTCAGAAATAATAGTGTGTTTATTTGGTAAGATGTAAAGGAGTTTGTTTGTGTTTCAAGAGAGTTGGGTAATAATGTGCATTGTTACTGAATGAAAATTTCAGACAGTTAACAGCAAAGTTTGAAACTACCCCGCTATGATCTGTAGCTTACAGCTTTCTAGAAATTACTCTTTGCCTTGTCCTAATGTATAGGCAAATTTGGAGAGAATGTTTTCAGTATTAACCTATTTGTCAGTTAAATATAAATGCAAAAAATATATGTAGGTATTACATCCAATATTAAGTAATGCAAGCAACTACTTTATAAAGTTACAATTTATAATCCATTAACAAAATGACTTAGGCCACTTGAAGTGGGGGGGGGGGGGAGAGGAACACAGATATTTAAGTTTTTTTTCGCTTTCACATTATTAAGTAATCGTTGCCTGGTGAGACTTAAAATATTTTTTAAATTGAAAAGATCCATTGCACACCTAATAGCTAAGAGTCCAGTACTAGTGACCTGTAATACACACCAATCGCTTACTCTTGACGAATAAAGAATTGTTGAAAATAACCGCGACAATTAACCAGTAAAATACTCTCACTTTCTCTCCACACCAGTCGAAACATTGAAAAAAATGCCTCCGACGCACCGTTTTCTCTGCTCCCAATTAAGTATATATTGTTTAAAAAACAATCATCTACCCTTAACAAATAAGTTATGGAGAACTTTGATCATTAACTAGTAAAATACTCTCTCGCGCTCTCCCCCACTCCACCATCTCAAGCTCCTCAAACACAAAATTTTGCCTGCTCCCAATTAAATATTTATTGCTTAAAAACACAGCTGCACAAATTGGCTCAACTCATAAAAAGTGACAGCCGTTTCTTTAATATCAGGCAGGGGCTCCAGATGGGCAGTTTGTGATGCCGACTTCCTCTCACCGAGTTTTCGAACCGCTCGGGCAGATGATTTCTGCCGCGTTTATGGATCGCCTGTGCGTTAGTCATGGTACCAACTAAACATGCACATTTGTTCTCCGCTTTTGTCAGAGGGGGAAAACTGTGGATTTTTATGCTTTTCAGGGATATGAAAGGATTTGAGTAAATGTTCTGATTACCTTGATGTGGTGGGTGGAATCTGTGGCTGCCCTGCTGATGTTTCTGGATCGGAGCCCGGAGTTTGGGCAGCCATGTCACCAGTATTTCTATCGGGTTGTTTGTTCATGCCGCAGTCGCTGGTTTGTTTCTTCCTGCCAGCGATACCTGATAATACTCTGCCTCCCCTCTAACTGTTAAGGATCCAGTCCCAACAAGAGCACTACGGCGAAAAACTCCCCGTCGCTGTCGCTTTAAAGAACGGATGGGACCCGGCTTGATGTGCTCAAAGTTGGAGCAAGCTCCCGAATCCTCGGTTTCTCCGATTTCTCCTCCGGGGATCTCTGACAACTTCATTCACTCTCTTGAAGAGCGCCTTCAAAGGGTTAGGCAGGAAGCAGGTGAATTTACGGAAGAAACAGACAGAAAGTCAATGGGTCGCCCAGCTCCTGCTGATAGGCCAGCCTGTCTCCCAGTAAGTGCAATTGACGGACAGCAGACGAGAACATCGACATGCCCTTCTGTAGTTGATGCGTCTGGAATGCTATTAGTCAGTCACCCAGTAGGTGCAGAATCAGCCCGCAAGCAGCTGCTATTCTGATACCCCGGACAGCAGCTGGGTCAGATTGCAATGTGGCCAGTGTAGAGCTCTCAGACACAACCTCCTCTGGATACCCCGTACCCTGTATGACAGTGCAGTCTCACTGTCGTAAATCAGGAGAGAAATTGTTGATTAAAAATAAGCCAGACCACTGCTTCGCACCCAAAAAGGAGCGGCAGTTAATAATATTACTATAAGTACATGAATGACAGGTAGTGTCTTGCATTGGCCGTTTTTCTTTAGACATGCACCTCAGTCACATATTAGTCTCAGTGATATTTCCCAGAATCGAACTCTATATAATACCAAAGGACATGTTTTTAAGGTGAGGGGGTGCGATTTCAAAAGCAAGTTTGTTTGTACGCGGAGAGAGGTGGGTACCCGGAGTAAGCTTCCTGGGGTGGTGGTAGAGGCAGATACATGAAAGGGTTTTTAAGAGACATTTGGATCGGCTCGTGATCTTGAGTAAATAGGAGACCATAAGATACAGGAGAAGAATTAGGCCATTTGGCCCGTTAAGTGTAGTCCATCATTTCATCATGGCTGATCCAATTTTCCTCTCAGCCCCAGTCTCCGGCCTTCTCTCCGTATCCCTTCATACCCTGACCAGTCAAAATTCTATCAACCCCTTCCTTAAATACACATGAAGATTTGACCTCCACAGCTGCCTGTGGGCAAAGAATTCCACAGATTCACCACTGCCTGGCTAAAGAAATTCTTACTCATCTCCGTTCTGAAAGGATGCCCCTCCATTCTGAAGCTATGTCCTCTGGTCTTTGACTCTCTCACCATAGGAAACATCCTCTGCACATCCACTCTATCGAGGCCTTTCACCATTCAATAGGTTTTGATGAAGTCACCCCCCCCCCCATTCTTCTGAATTGAAGCGAATGCAGACCCAGAGCCATCAATCCTGGAATCATCTTGGTGAACCCACTTCGAATTCTCTCCAGTTTCAGCACATCCTTTCTAAAATAAGATGCCCAAAACTGCTCACAATACTCCAAGTGAAGCCTCACCATCACACCATTATATTCTATAAAGCCCCAACATTACATCCTGGTTTTTATAACATAGAAAACCTTCAGCACAATACAGGCCCTTCAGCCCATAAAGCTGTGCCAAACATGTCCTTACCTTAAAACTACCTAGGCTTACCCATAGCTCTCTATTTTTCTAAGCTCCATGTACCTATCCAGGAGTCTCTTAAAAGACCCCATTGTTTCCACCTCCACCACTGTCACCAGCAGCCCATTTCACACACTCATCACTCTCTATGTAAAAAACTTACCCCTGACATCTCTTCTGTACATACTTTCAAGCACCTTAAAACTATGCCCTCTCATGCTAGCCATTTCAGCCCTGGGAAAAGCCTCTGACTATCCACATGATCAATGCCACTCATTATCTTGTACACCTCTATCGGGTCACCTCTCATCCTCCTCCACTCCAAGGAGTAAAGGCAAAGTTCACTCAACCTATTCTCATAAGGTATGCTCCCCAATCCAGGCAACATCCCAGTAAATCTGCTCTGCACCCTTTCTATGGTTTCCACATCCTTCCTGTAGTGAGGTGACCAGAATTGAGCACTGAACTCCAAGAGGGGTCTGTCCAGGGTCCTATATAGCTGCAACATTACCTCCCAGCTCCTAAACCCAAACCCACGATTGATGAAGGCTAATGCGCTGTTTGCCTTCTTAACCACAGAGTCAAGCTGCACAGCAGCTTTGGGTGTCCTATGGACTCGAACCCCAAGATCCCTCTGATCCTCCACACTGCCAAGAGTCTTACCATTAATACTATATTCTGCCATCATATTTGACCTACCAAAATGAACCTCCTCAAACTTATCTTGGTTGAACTCCATCTGCCACTTCTCAGCCCAGTTTTGCATCCTATCAATGTCCTGCTGTAACCTCTGACAGCCCTCCACACTATCCACAACACCTCCAACCTTTGTGTCATCAGCAAACTTACTAACCCATCCCCCCACTTCCTCATCCAGGTCATTTATAAAAATCACAAAGAATAGAGGTCCCAGAACAGATCCCTGAGGCACACCACAGGTCACCGACCTCCATGCAGAATATGACCAGTCTACAACCACTCTTTGCCTTCTGTGGGCAAGCCAGTTCTGGATCCACAAAGCAAGGTCTTCTTGGATCCCATGCCTCATACTTTCTCAATAAGCCTTGCATGGGGTACCTTGTCAAATGCCTTGCTGAAATCCATATACACTACACCTACTGCTCTACCTTCATCGATGTGTTTAGTCATATTCTCAAAAAATTCAATCAGGCTCATAAGGCACGACCTACCTTTCACAAAACTATGCTGACAATTCCTAATCATAATATGCCTCTCCAAATCTTCATAAATCCTGCCTCTCAGGATCTTCTCCATCAACTTAACAACCACTGAAGAAAGACTCACTGGTCTATAATTTCCTGGGCTATCTCTACTCCCTTTCTTGAATAAAGGAACAATATCTTCAACCCTCCAATCCTCCGGAACCTTTCCCATCCTCATTGATGATGCAAAGATCATCACCAGAGGCTCAGGAATATCCTCCCTCGCCTCCCACAGTAGCCTCGGGTACACCCCATCCAGTCCCGGTGACTTATCCAACTTGATGCTTTTCAAAAGCTCCAGTACATCATCTTCCTTAATACCTACATGCTCAAACTTTTTAGTCCACTGCAAGTCATCCCTACAATCAGAAAATCCTTTTCTGTAGTTCATACTGAAGCAAAGTATTCATTAAATCCCTCTGCTGTCTCCTCCGGTTCCATACACACTTTTCCACTGTCACACTTGATTGGTCCTATTCTCTAATGTCTTAACTTTTTGCTCTTCACATACTTGTAGAATGCCTTGGGGTTTTCCTTAATCCTGTCGGCCAAGGCCTTCTCATGGCCCTTTCTGGCTCTCCTAATTTCATTCTTAAACTCCTTCCTGCTAGCCTTATAATCTTCTAGATCTCTATCATTACCTAGTTTTTTGAACCTTTCATAAGCTCTTCTTTTCTTCTTGACTAGATTTACAACAGCCTTTGTACACCACGGTTCCTGTACCCTACCATCCTTCCCCTGCTTCATTGGAACGTACCTATTCAGAACCCCACGCAAATATCCCCTGAACCTTTGCCTCATTTCTTCCGTACATTTCCAGGAGAACATCTGTTTCCAATTTATGCTTCCAAGTTCCTGCCTGATAGCCTCATATTTCCCCTTACTCCAATTAAACATTTCTCTAACTTGTCTGTTCCTATCCCTCTCCAATGCTATGGTAAAGGAGATAGAATTGTGATCACTGTCTCCAAAATGCTCTTCCACTGAGAGACCTGACACCTGACCAGATTCATTTCCCAATACCAAATCAAGTAAAGCCTCTCCTCTTGTAGGCTTATCTACATATTGTGTCAAGAAACCTTCCTGAACACACCTAGCAATCTCCACCGCATCTAAACCCCTCACTCCAGGGAAATGCCAATCAATATTTGGGAAGTTAAAATCTCCCACCACAACAACCCTGTTATTATTACACCTTTGCAGAATCTGTCTCCCTATCTGCTCCTCGATGTCCCTGTTACTATTGGGTGGTCTATAAAAAAACACCCAGTAGAGTTATTGATCCCTTCCTATTCCTAACTTCCACCCATAGAGACTTCGTAGACAACCCCTCCATGTCTTCCTCCTTTTCTGCAGCCGTGACACTATCTCTGATCAACAGTACCACGCTCCCACCTCTTTTGCCTCCCTCCCTGTCCTTTCTGAAACATTTAAAGCCTGGCACTTGAAGTAGCCATTCCTGCCCCTGAGCCACCCAAGTCTCTGTAATGGCCACAACATCATAGCTCCAAGTGCTGATCTACGCTCTAAGCTCATCCTCTTTGTTCACAATACTCCTCACATTAAAATAGACACATCTCAAACCATTGGTCTGAGTGCATCCCTTCTCTATCACCTGCCTATCCTCCCTTTCACACTGTCCCAAGCTTTCTCTATTTGCGAGCCAACCTTCCTTCTTCCATCAGTTCCCACCCCCCAGCAATTCTAGTTTAAACTCTCCTCAATAGCCTTAGCCAGGGTATTGGTTCCCCTGGGATTCAAGTGCAACCCGTCCTTTTTGTACAGGTGACACCTGCCCCAACAGAGGTCCCAATGATCCAGAAATCTGAATCTCTGCCCCCTGCTCCAATCCCTCAGCCACACATTTATCCTCCACCTCATTCTATTCATGTACTCACTGTCACAGGGCACAGGCAGTAATCCCAAGATTACTACCTTTGAGGTCCTGCTTCTCAACTTCCTTCCTAACTCCCTGTAGTCTGTTTTCAGGACCTCCTCCCTTTTCCTACCTATGTCATTGGTACCAATATATACCACGACCTCTAGCTGTTCTCCTTCCCACTTCAAGATATCATGGATGCCATTGGAAACATCCCAGACCGTGGCACCTGGGAGGCAAACTACCATCCATGTTTCTTTCCTGCGTCCACAGAATCGCCTGTCTGACCCCCTGACTATAGAGTCCCCTGTCACTGCTGCCAACCTCTTCCTTTCCCTCCTACCCTTCTGAGCCACAGGGCCAGACTCTGTGCCTGAGGCGCGACCACTGTTGCTTCCCCCAGATAGGCCGTCTCCCCCAACAGTACTCAAACAGGAGTACTTATTGTTAGGGGCGACAGCCACTGGGGTACTCTCTAGCATCTGACTCCTGCCCTTTCCTCTCCTGACTGTTACCCACTTATCTGTCTCCTCAGACCCCGGAGTGAGTACCTGCCTATAGCTCCTCTCTATCACCTCCTCACTTTCTCTGACCAGACAAAGGTCATCGAGCTATATCTCTAGTTCCCTAACGCAGTCCCTAAGGAGCTGCATCTCAATGCACCGGGTGCAGATGTGGCCATCCGGAAGGCTGGGAGTCTCCAGGACCTCCCACATCTGATACTGAGCACAGAAAATCAGCCTCACACACATACTTCCTGTCTGTATTCTACACAGATAACCTACCTCATTCGACCCTTTATCGCCAAAGCCCCATTGAGCCAAAGCCTTCCTACTCTGTCTCCCTTTACTCCGTCGCCCACTTCTAAGACCCATGCTCTGTAATCTGTCTTCTTTTTAAACTCTTCTCGCTGTTCTCACTAGCTGACCTCCACACGCTTGCGCAGTCATGCCTCATTCAAACTGCTGAAGAAATAATTTATATTCTAGTCCTCTTGAAATGAATGCTAACATTGCATTTGCCTTTCTCAACCTGCAAATTAACCTTTAGGGAATCCTTCCCAAATCCCTTTACATCTCCTTTTTTGTATTTTCTCTCAATTTAGAAAATAGTCAATCCTTTAATTTCTTCTACCAAAGTGCATGACCAATCCCTTCTTGACACTGTACTCCATTTCCCATTTCTTTGCCCATTCTCCTAATCTGTCTAAGTCCTTCTGTAGCCATTCTACTTCCTCAAAACTACCTGACTCTCCACCTATCTTCATATTGTCTGCAAACTTTACAACAAAGCCATCAATTCCATCATCCAAATCATTGACATAATTGACTTCTCCCTAGTAATGGTAATTTCACAAATTTCATGACCCCTGACACCTTGAATTTCCACCATACTGCTAGTGTCTTCCACCACAAAGACTGATGCAAAATACTTAATTAGTTTGTTCACCATTTTGTTACCCCCTATTACTACCTGTCCAGCATCATTTTCCAGTCCAATATCCATTCTTGCATCTCTTTTACACTTTGAGTATGTATCTGAAGAAACTTTTGGTATCCTTTTTAATATTATTGGCTAGCTTACTTTTGTATTCCATCTTTACCTTCTTAATGACTCCTTAGTTGCCATCTGTTGGATTTTAAAAGCTTCTCAATCCTCTAACATCCCACTAATTTTTGTTCTATTATATGCACTCCTTATGGCTTTTATGTTGGTTTTGACCTCTTGTTAGCCATGGTTGTGTCATCTTGTCTTTAGAATGCTTCTTCCTCTTTGGAATGTATATATCCTGTGCCTTCCAAATCACTTCCAGAAATTCCAGCCATTGCTGCTCTGCCGTCATCTCTGCCCTGTGTTCTTTTCCAATCAATTCTGGCCAGCTCCTCTCTCATGTCTCTGTAATTCCCTTTACTCCACTGTAATATTGATACACCTGACCTTAGCTTTTCCTTCTTAAATCTCAGGGTGAATTCAATTATATTATGATCACTTGCCCCTAAGAAATCTTTTACCTTAAGCTCTCTAATCAGTTCCAGTTTATTGCACAACACCTAATTCAGAAAAGCTGAATCCCAGTGGGCTCAACCACAAACTGCTCTAAAAAGCCGTCTCATAGGGATTCTAGAAATTCCCCCTCCTGGAATCCAGCACCAACCTGATTTTCCCAATCTACCTGCATATTGAATCCCTCATGACTACTGTAATATTGCCCTTTTTTGGCATGCAGTTTTTAACTCCCATTGACATTTGTAGGCCTTTAGTTGCACCATGCCCAAACTTTAGATTCCAAACTCACTCACTGTGACTTTCCTTTGTCAGGTCATTGTTGAGGGGGATGTCCACAGGGGTACTCTGCACAGTCTCCTTAACCCCTTTCACCTTCCTGACTCTCACCCAATTTCCTGTGTTCTGCACGTTGGGTATAATTACCTCTCTACATGTCCTATCTGTCACCCCCTCAGCCATCCAGTTCCATCTCCAACTCCTTAATGTGGTTAGTTAGAAGCTGCAGCTGGATGCACCTTGCAGTTGTAGTCATCGAGACACTGGAGGTCTCTCTGCCTTCCCACATCCCACAAGAGGAGCATTCCACTATCCAGTATAAAGAAGGAACTGAAAAAGAACTTGAGCTTTTCTTTCCTTTGCTTTCTCTGACTGAAGCCTCAGGATCACCACTCTGTCCACTCAAACGCCAGTTACCCCTGCCTTCCTTCCATTTTCTCTTCCTAACCAATCCCAAATGCTGAAGGCTGCTGCTCAAAGCTCTATTACACTGCCACGAGCCACTGCTGCCTTTCATCCTCGGACAGTGGACCTGATTGAGTCGCCTCCTCTCCAAACATTCAATGTCCCGATTGGCCGCTGGTCCGAGCTCTGTATGGACCTTGTGTAGGCAGAGGAGATTAGTTTAGTTGGCCATTTGATTACTAACTTAAGTGGTTTGGAACAACGTTGTGGGCTGAAGGATCTGCTCCTGAGCTGTACTGTTCTATGTTCAACGTTTTATGATTTCAGTCACAAAACTTTCTGTCCATGTGTATGATTAGAGCTTTTTATACTGTAGGAGTGGGTTCTTGCATGGCTTAAATTAAACTCTGCATCACTGTTTAATTAGTCCCCTGTGCTTCTACACATGTCTTCCCAAACACAAAAGCATCACACAGTGTAGGACCACATGAACATTTTGAACTCTCCTCGCCCCACACTGAGAGTTGTTAAAGGTTGTTATCCATTTCCTATACAGCATTGTGCAGCCCATTATTCCAGGTCTGAGAGCCGTTAAATAATGTCAGTGCAGAATGCTGAGGGGCAGTTTCACTCCAGTATCGTCTGTCGTAGACAAATAAGATGTTAATGGAATGTGAGGTTGAACCTCCTTGCGCCTCCTTTAAGCAAAGTATCATGAAACTGAAATAAAGACCATTTAACCCGGCTGTAAAATGTACCTTCACTCACCTCAACTCGTTTGTTTGCTTGCTTGTTTATTTATTATTCACACTATTTGTCTTCTCACGGTTGCCATGGTGGCATGCACACGAGCATGACACTATTAAAGTGAGGAGTATTCTGGAGTTCCAAGTGCAATCCAGTGTTGCTGTGGCTGGAGTATCTGAATGCGTGGGTTTTGTCTGGGTCCCTTGGTTTCCTCCCACAGCTCAACGGTGATTTAGATAGGTTAGTCAGTCATTCTAAATTATCCTGTGATTAGGCGAAGGTTTGTTAGGGGCTTCTGGGACGCTAGTTTAAAAAGCTTACTCCATGCAGTATAGCTAAATAAATTTTACACTCAGTTGTTTGCCTGTCATTGCTAATGTGTAGTATTTCACAAATTATATTGAATGTCTGTATTTTCCTTTAAGTGACAGCAAGAAAATGAATCTCAGGGAGTATATAGTGACATTGATAATAAATTTACTTTGACTTGGACTTAAATATAAGAGACTGCAGATGCTGGAAATCTTGAGCATCACATACAAACTGCCAAAGGAGCTCAGCACATTAGGCAATGTCTATGGAGATGAATAAACAGTCAATGAGTTCCTCCAGCATTTTGCGTGTGTTGTTTCAGTTAAGGGAGCTGATTCTGTCTTAATGTAAGGGAGCAGCCAATCAGGGGTCTGCAGGTTGGGAAATAATACTCAGTTATCTTACAGACCCTTGAATTTTTCAGGTAAGCTGGCGGGGATATGTTAAACATGTTGATCTTATACCAAAACATAGACTATACTTTAACCTCCATAAATGCTGCCCAACTTCCAGCAAGTTCCAGCAAGTATTTTCTATGTCTGAAAAATGCAGATTGTTTTTCAGATATTTCAAAGTTGAAAGTAAATTTATTATTGAAGTATGTATATGTTACCATATACTAAAATGAGATTCTTTTCTTGCAGACAATCACAGGAAAACAAGCCAATACAACAGAATCGATGAATAAACTACTGACCACCAATATGCAAAAGACAACCGTGCAAATAAGTTTAAGTAAATAATTAACACTGAGAACGTTAATTGTAGAGTCCCTGAAAGTGAATCCATAGGTTGACTTCTGAAGTTATCCGTGCTGGTTCAGGAGCCTGATGGTGGCAGGTTCAGCCTGATTTGTAAGAAAAATTCTCCTCAAAGACAGGAGAACTGGGACAATCACCTACGGAGTTTACTTCCCACACTGCCCTGTCTGTGACTTTAGATGCAACAATCACTCACAAACCGGCTTGACCGGAACTCATTAATGCAACTGTTCTGCACATGCTGAAAATATTGAATAACACGCACAAAATGCTGGAGAAACTCAACAAGTCCATCTTTCGAAGTTTCTCCAGCATTTTGTGTGTGTTGGTTGGCACTCTATCCACCACTGTAAAAAAAATTCACAAGATGAACTGCTCACCACTTTATTGGCACTTTCTAAATCCATCACAACCAAAGCTTTCCTCCTGGTCACACGCCAGCCGAACCACCCCGGTGTCACTTGGCAAAATATCATTGACCCTTCGTCAATGATAGGTCAAGCTGTCGGAACTCCCTACATAAAAACATTTTGAATACACCTCCACTGAGTGGACTTCAGCAGCTCAACATCTTTTGAAGAGGCACAATAGTCTGGCCCTGCTGTAACTCCAACATCCCATCTGTCAGGCCTCCAGTCTCCACCCAGCTCACTGGGGTCACCTGCCAATCCTTTCCGACAAATCACCTGCAGCCTATTTGAACCGAGCTCTCAGCCACAGTTCACCCATCAAATCCTCAGCTAGTTTCTTCTAGCCTTCAGCTACCTGGTTGACTTGACATGTTATTGACATCTGTTATTGTTATTTTACAGATTAGTAAAATATGTTTACAGCTAAATCATCCCCGCTGCTCTGCTTCTACATCAAGCCTCCCCTACATTTCCTATGTGGGGCCCAGAGCTTCACCACACTGAGTACATACACCCTGTTCCACATCGGCCAGCGGATGAGTGGAAGTCTTCTTTCATGACATCCACTGGCCACTACGAATGCTTGTTGATGCCGTTTGGACTTTCCAACACTCCAGAAGTTTTCCAAGCCTTCATCAACGAGATCCTCTGAGACATGTTAAACAGGCATGTGTTCGTCTACCTCAATGGCATCCTCATCTTCTCCAAGGATCCCAAGATCACGTCTGTCTTGCATGTTCAGTTCTTCAGCATTTCCTTGAAAAGCAGTTGTATTTCAAGTTACAGAAATGCCAGTTCAAAGGCCCAGTCAATTCCTTCCTGTGTTAAATCGTTTCACCTCAGAGCAGAACCACGGACTCAGAGAAAATTCATGGTGTCGTTGAATGGCCCAGATGGAGCTCCTTCAAACATTTACTGCACTTCTTGGGCTTCAACTTCTACAGAACTACAGTTAAATTGCCACTCCTCTTACCTCCCTCACCGAATCACCTACCTGGTTGATTGCCTTGGACTGCACTTTTGGTGAAGAGACTTCACCATTCTCCACCAACTGAACCCCTCTGGACCTTCTGTGGTAGAGCTGGACACATGGACCCCGGGGCAAACCTCTCTCAGCAAGGACCAGGCAGCAGGTTGCTCCCTTGTGCCTTATTCTCACACAAATTCAACTCTACACAGTGCCATTATGGAGCAGGAAACAGAGAGCTACTCACCATTCAATGGGTCTTGGAGGAACGGAGGCCTTGGCAGATTGGAAACATGAGGCGCTTCCTGATCAGGACTGACCACCAGAACCTCATCCATACAACAGAACCACCAGCTTGCTGGGCTGACTTCTTTGACCATCTCCTATTGCCTCAGCTCCAAGAGCACTAATGCATTTACTCTGGCATGACAGTTCAACCCAGCTGAAACGGAGGTTGACCCTCAGCTCAACACTTCACCTTCCCAGTTCCTTTTCAAGAGTCTTGAGAACCAGATTGTAAAGCCCTGCAACACAAGCCTGCTCCAGGCAACACACCTGGCAACCTCACATATGCACGCAGGCACTCCAGTGGGCCCACTCTCACCCCTATCCAGCACAAGACAGACTCTGGACTTACTGTGGTGCTGGGTCTGGTGGCCCACCATCTACATCAGTTTGTCCTCAATGTGCCCAGTCCAATTCCTCCAACCAATGCCCTCTGGACTCCTGTCACCCCTACCTGTCCCATGACACTTGTGATCCCACATTGCCATGGATTTCATCACTGGTTGGCCACTTTATGATGTGGCTACAGTGATCATGACAGTGGAGGACCGGTTCTGCACAATGGCCTTCATCATTTCCCTTCCCAAAATCCATCAGCCATTGTGTCAGATCGGGGCCCACAATTGTCTCCCCTTCTGATGAGCCTTCTGCTCCCTCCTCTGAACTTCAGTGAGTTTGTCCTCTGGCTATCAACCACGTATCAATGTTCAACCAGAAAGAGCCAATTAGAAAATAGAGAAGGTTTTGTGATGCTTCACCACCTCTAACCTTTCCACATGGAAAAGGTATCTGATCTGAGCTGAGCTCTCGCACTATCTAGATACATTCTCTGCCGTGGGTCTCACACCCGTTGAAGTGCTTCATGGTTACCATTGTTCCCTACAGAGCAGCCAGCAATGGAGGTCACATCTGACACGGCCCTGGTTCACTGATGTCAGGATGCTTAGAAAAGGGTACAGAGAGCCATCCTGGTTCTCAGCTTTGTCTACTGTTGCCAGGCAAACCCCTGGCAGTGCCCAACTAGACTACTCCAGCATTTCCTCAAGCATGTCTGGCTGTCCATTCGACTCTGCCCCTGCACATCAACTCCGAGAGCTCTCGCCCATCACTTCAACCCAGTCACTTACCATCTCCAGCTGTTGTGCACAGACCACTCAACCCAGCTGGGCCTGCACGGCTGCTACCATGGATGGTGGGAGTTAGTCCAGTTTAAACAGTTTGCCTTTTGATGGATTCACGTCATCGTAGGTATGCAGTACCAGGTCAACTGGGAAGGTACGGACAGGAGGAGAGATATTGGGTGCACTCCACTTTCATCTTAGATCCAGTGCACATCGAGGAGTTCCAGTGGACCCATCCAAATCAACATAAGCCATCAGATGCCAGCTGTTTGAGAGGGGTGCATTTAGTCAGCTCTGCACAAACAGGCAGCCCCCAGTCTCCATGCAGTTAAGAGGAATCACCTGCAGCCTATTTAAACCCAGCTCTCAGCCACAGTATTTGTTCGCCCATTGAAACAGCCAGCCTCTGCCAGTTGCTCCTAGCCTTCAATTGCCTTGTTGTATTTTGAGGCCTGTTAGTCTGCTTGTGGCCCATGTCTGGTAGTCTGAAAGTCCGGGTCAAGGACTGGAGGTTGATGGCCCTGTGTCTGTGATTCTGAGAGTCTGGGTCAGGGACTGGAGGCCAGAGGTCCTGTGTCCATTATTCTGAGAGTCCAGGTCAGGGACTGGAGGTCGGAGGCCCTGTGTCTGAGAGTCTGAGACTCTGGGTTAGGGACTGGAGGTCGGAAGCCCCGTGTCTGTGATTGTTAGTGTTGTAATGTGAGTATTATTAAAAGTAAGTTCATACTAATCGGGAAGCTGCTGGTAACGAGAGGCTGGTTCTGGGGTCAGCGGGGTTTTACTTCCGGTGTGCATTGTATATAGTTCCACCACACAAGGTACCTGGAAGCCTCTGTATTATAAATAAAATTTGCCGTCCCAGATGAAGATGTTCTTTTGGCCATGAAATTGTCGAGTGGTCCTTTTTTTAAAGTAGAAGTTACCACATATTTTTGGCGACAAGGTGAACTGGTTTTGTGGACGTGTGGGCTCGTTTCGATCAGGAGCTGTGAGAGGATGAGGAACCTCACGTTCAGATGGTGACATTCCGGACGATGGGTGAATTTGTGGAGGGAACCGAGGACTGGCTGGAGTATGAGGAAAGGTTGGGTCACTTTTTCTGTGCTAATGGAATTACTGAGGAGGCTAAGAAGCGCTCTATTCTCCTGAGTGTGTGTGGGGCAAAGACTTACAATCTGATACGGAATTTATCTACACCGTGGAAACCGGGAGAAATTCCACACAACGAACTGGTCAAGCTCGTGGGGAACCATCACAATCCTAAGCCTTCAGTGATAGTTCAACGGTTCAAGTTTCATAGCCATGTCCAGAAGCCAGGTCAGTCTGTGGCCGTTTTTGTGGCCGAGCTTCGTCAGCTGCTGGAGTATTGCGATTTCGGAGCTATGTTGGATGACGTGCTCTGAGATAGATTAGTATGCGGCATTAATAATGACGCTGTACAACTCTGCTTGTTGGGGGATACCCCATCATTGACTTTCAAGAAAGCCCTAGAGATTGCCCAAGGCATGGAAATGGCTGCTAATAATGTTAAGGATATCCAGAAAGGACATGGGGGGGGGGGGGGGGGTCGCAGTCGGCAGCAGTGCACCAAGTCAGGAGGGAGACTGGTAAATAGGCAAAGCGGGTGTAATGTTTTCGGTGTGGAGGGACGCACTATGCAAATATTTGTAAATTCAAAGATACTGTCTGCCATGCTTGTAGCAAAAAGGGACATTTAGTTAAAAAGTGCAGGAGTTTAAAGGGTAAGGTTAAGCCTGGGCAGGGGAAAGCTCAACAGACTCAGGCAGCCACACACCACCTAGAAGAAGCAGACGAGGAGGCAGCGTGTGTCTACAACATGTTTGGAGTGGAAACGGATGAGGAACCACCTGAACCATATTATGCCACAGTTACTGTCAGGGGAAAGGCCATTAAGTTCGAGATTGATTCTGGGGCTACTGTAGCGGTCATCAGTGAGGAGACCTACAGGAGGACATGGGGGTCCAACCTGCCTCCCATCAGACCATCTAAGCTCAAACTCAGGACCTATACGGAGCAGCCCATACCTCATTTAGGGGGTTATATGTGGATACTTCAGCCAGGGTCAGAAGGCTGAAGCCAGGCTGGTGATAGCTAAGAGCAGTAGGCCCAGTCTTTTGGGCCGCGATTGGCTTCACAAAATCCAGCTCAACTGGTACGAAATTAAGTATGGACACATGACAGAGGACAGTCTACAGCGGTATAGTGACGTTTTCAGGGATGAGCTAGGCACACTGAAGGGCATGACCGTGAAACTCCATGTCGACCCTGAGGCCTACCTGGGCACAAGATTACAGCTGAGGGGCTTTGCCCAGTGAAGGACAAAGTGAGAGCTATCAAGGAGGCCCCAAGCCCCAAGAGCGTCACTGAACTCAGATCATTTTTGGGCATGGTGAATTATTATGGCAAGTTTCTTCCTGACCTCTCAAAGGTTTTGGCCCCATTGTATAAGCTGCTTCACAATGATATTAAGTGGCGGTGGGCTGAAGAGCAGGAGGAAGCTTTCAATGAAGTGAAAGAACTCCTGCACTCAGCAAAGCTGCTTATTCACTATGACCCAGACAAGGAGATCACCCTTTCATGC
The DNA here is from genome assembly GCF_048418815.1 of Hemitrygon akajei. NCBI lineage: Eukaryota > Metazoa > Chordata > Chondrichthyes > Myliobatiformes > Dasyatidae > Hemitrygon > Hemitrygon akajei. Next base: position 2,470,269 of record NC_133146.1, read on the forward strand.
GATGCTTCACCCTGTGGAGTCGGGGCAGTTTTCTCACACGTGATGGAGGACCATTCAGAGAAGCCTATTGGTTTTGCTTCACGTACCCTGAAGGCTGCTGAGAAGGGATATTCACAGCTAGACAAAGAAGGTCTGGCCATTGTTTTTGCGGTCAAACGCTTTCATCAGTACCTCTATGGACGTGCATTCACAATTTATACGGAGCATAAACCACTGATGAGCCTTTTTAGGCAGACCAGATGCATCCCACCGCCAGCCTCAGCCAGGATACAGCGTTGGGCTCTCACATTGTCAGCCTACCAGTATACTATCGCGTACAGAGCGGGTGGGGATAATGCAAACGCCGACACGCTGAGTCGACTCCCTTTACCTGAGACACCTGTTACTACATGTATGCCTCCAGAGACTGTGTTTTCATTGGAGAGGCTGTCCACGATACCTGTAAAGGCGACCCAGATCAAGCAATGGACAGAGAGGGACCCAATCCTGTCTCAAGTCAAGACTTTTCTTTTACAAGGTTGGCCCAGAGTTGTGGAAGGAGAGGAACTGAGGCCTTATGCCAAACACAAGACCGAACTGAGTCTGCAGGATGGCTGCATTTTCTGGGGGGGGGGGTGGGGGGGAGGGTCATCGTGCCTCCCCCTGGCTGTTCACAGATTGTGGAGGAAATTCATGAGACTCACCCAGGGGTGTCTCGAATGAAAAGTCTTGCAAGATCCTACGTCTGGTAGCCAAGAATGGATCAGGATCTGGAGAACAAGGTAAAATCATGCACTCAATGTCAGACCAATCAGAACATGCCACCACCAGCTCCTTTGCACCCATGGGAGTGGCCAGTCTACCCCTGGTCTAGGCTACATTTGGACTTTGCTGGCCCCTTTATGGGGCAAATGTTTCTTGTAATGGTAGATGCGCATTCCAAATGGATCAAAGCTCACATCATGAGCAACATCACAGCTGCATCAACCATAGACAAACTCAGGCAAGTGTTTGCGGTCCACGGGTTGCCTGACACTCTGGTCACTGATAATAGCCCGGCGTTCACCAGTGAGCTGTTCAGTGAGTTCATGCAGCAGAATGGCATTCGTCACATTCGGACGGCCCCTTTCCACCCAGCCTCAAATGGTTTGGCTGAGCGGGCTGTTCAGACAGTGAAGGAAGGCCTGAAGCGGATGACGGGGACTCTCTTAGTACCCGGCTTTCACGTTTCCTGTTTAAATACCGCCTCACGCCACAGACTACGACTGCACGCACTCCAGCAGAGATGTCTATGTCAAGATTGGACCTGCTGCGCCCGGACATGAAGGCAAAAGTGGAGAGAAAGCAGGAAAAGCAGAAGGAGGGACATGATCAACATGCGCGAGACAGACAGTTAGAACCGGATGACAATGTCTATGTGAGAAACAATCAGCAATGGCTACCTAGTGTTATTCTTAAGCAGAGTGGTCCAGTCTCCTATGTTGTTAATCTGACTGACGGACATGTTTTCCGCAGACATCAGGACCATGTGCGCCTGTGTCATGATTCCGGCTCAGAGGTAGACAGTTCCATGGAGTTTCCGATGGTGAGACAGACTACTGGGTGTCCACCAGTGACTTTGCCAGAGAGTGAGACGCTGGCAGAGGGGTCGGGGTCCCCTGAAGAGGATGGACATTCTCACGCGGACACACAGACCCATCTCATGTCCTCAACATCAGATCCACCCAAAATTTCCTCACCAGCGATGCCTGCTGGGTCACCGGGGGTGGTGCGTAGATCGCAGCACCCTTGCAAAACTCCTGACAGACTGAATCTTTGATTGGATAGCTTCTTTTGTTGTTAGATTGAATGTTGAATTTGCCACGATTTTTAGGTGTTTTGTATTGGTAACCTGTCGATAATGATACCACTGTTTTTATTTCCCAGTTCTTCTATATTTGGGGAATGTTGGATTTTAAAGGGGGAGAAGTGTTGTAATGTGAGTATTATTATCAGTAAGTTAATACCAATCGGGAAGCTGTTGCTAACAAGAGGCGGGTTCCGGGGTTGACGGGTTTTTACTTCCGGTGTGCATTATATGTAGTTCCACCATGCAGGCCGCACGAGGTACCTGAAAGCCTCTGTATTGTAACTATCATTTGTCGTCCCAGTAAAAGTTCTTCTTTTGGCAATAAAATTGTTGAGTGGTCCTTTTGTAAAGTAGAAGTTACCACCCTGAGAGTCTGGGTCAGGAACTGTAGGTCGGAGGCCCTGTGTCTCTGATTCTGAGAGTCTGGGTCAGGGAATGGAGGTTGGAGGACTAAAGCATCCTATCCTGAGGTTGGAGGATTGTGTGTGTGTGTGTGTGATGTTCTGCTGAACATTGTGGGCATACTATGTTGGTGCCGGAACATGTGGTGAGACTTATGGACTACACATCTAAGCACATCCTCAGATATGTTGGTGTTAATGGAAACAACATATTCCAATGTGCATTTTGATGTACGTGTGATAAATAAGTAAAACAGAATAGAACCATAGAACATTACAGCACAGAAACAGGCCTTTTGGCCCTTCTTGGCTGTGCCGAACCATTTTTCTGCCTAGTCATACTGACCTGCACCTGGCCCATATCCCTCCATACACCTCTCATCAATGTACCTGTCCAAGTTTTTCTTAAATGTTAAAAGTGAACCCGTATTCACCACTTCATCTGGCAGCTCATTCCACACTCCCACCACTCTCTTTTCCCCCTTCACCCTTAACCTATGTCCTCTGGTTTTTTTCTCCCCTAGCCTCAGTGGGAAAAAGCCTGCTTGCATTCACTTTATCTATACCCATCATAATTTTATACACCTCTATCAAATCACCCCTCATTCTCCTACGCTCCAGGGAATAAAGTCCTAGCCTATTCAACCTTTCTCTGTAACTCAGTTTCTCAAGTCCCGGCAACATCCTTGTAAACCTTCTCTGCACTCTTTCAACCTTATTAATATCCTTTCTGTAATTCAGTGACCAAAACTGCTCACAATACTCCAAAATCAGCCTCACCGATGTCTTATACAACTTCACCATTACATTCCAACTCTTATTCTCAATACTTTGACTTATAAAGGCCAATGTACCAAAAGCTCTCTTTATGACCCTACCTACCTGTGACGCCACTTTTGGGGAATTATGTATCTGTATTCCTAGATCCCTCTGTTCTACTGCACTCCTCAGTGCCCTACCATTTACCTTATATGTTCTACCTTGGTTTGTACTTCCAAAGTGCAATACCTCACACTTGTCTGTATTAAAACCCATCTGCCAATTGTCAGCCTATTTTTCCAGCTGGTCTAAATCCCTCACAAGCTTTGAAAACCTTCCTCACTGTCCACTGCACCTCCAATCTTTGTATCAGCAGCAAATTTGCTGATCCAATTTACCACATTATCATCCAGATCATTGATATAGATGACAGATAACAGTGGACCCAGCACTGATCCCTGTGGTACACCACTAGTCACAGGCCTCCACTCAGAGAAGCAATCCTCCACTATCACTCTCTGATTTCTCCCATTGAGCCAATGTCTAATCCAATTTACTACCTCACCATGTATACCTAGCGACTGAATCTTCCTAACTATCCTCCCATGCGGGACCTTGTCAAAGGCCTTACTGAAGTCCATGTATACAACGTCCACTGCCTTCCCTTCATCCACTTTCCTGGTAACTTCCTCGAAAAACTCTAATAGATTGGTTAAACATGACCTACCACGCACAAAGCCATGCTGACTTTTACTAATAAGTCCCTGTCTATCCAAATACTTGTAGATTCTATCTCTTAGTATTTGAATCTGAAAAGTTCATAGCTTTCTTATTTGACCAGTGGTCAATCTGGACATCAGAAGTTTTGAGGAGAGTGGACTTCAATCAGGTCCACTGGTTGTCCTCTGTATAAACGTATAAAGGGAAGTGGTATAAAGGGTCGCTGCAATGAAAAAGAGCTGTGACCAGCGACCAATCTGTGCTTGGGATTGATTAGTAAGAGCAAATTGAAGGAATGTAGAGGCAAGCACAGTGGCCATCATCTGAGTGGACAGAGTCAGAGTGGTGATCTTGAGGCTTCAATGAAGAGAGGCAAAGAAGTCAGAGAAAGCAAAGGAAAGAAAAACTCAAGGTTAAAATTTTGTTTCTCCTTCCCTTCCTTATACTGCTCAGCTAGGACAGTAGAAATGTCAGGCAGGATAGTGAAATGCTTCTCTTGTGAGATGTGAGAAGGTAGGGACCCCTCCAGTGGCCCTGATGACCACAACTGCGAGAAGTGCATCCAGCTGCAGCTTCTAACAATCTCTGTTAAGGAGTTGGATCTGAAACTGGATGAACTCTGGATCATTCGGGAGGATGAAGGGATTGATAGACAGGACACATAGAGAGGTAGTTATATCTAGGGTGCAGAACACAGGAAACTGGGTGACAGTCAGGAAGGGGAAAGGGGTTAAGGAGTCAGTGCAGAGAACCCCTGTGGCCAACCCCCTCAACAACAGGTAGATCATTTTGGATACTGTTGGAGGGGATGACCTAGCAGAGGAAAGTCACAGTGGTTAGGTCTCTGGCACTGAGTCTGCCTCTGACTCAGAAGGGAAGGGGGAAGAAGATTTTCTAAAATCTGAGGTGCAAAGGGACTTGTTAATTTTCAGGTTGAGTCTGTGGTGAGAAAGGCAAATGCAATATTAGCAATTATTTCAAGAGGACTAGAATATAAAAGTAATCAGAATCAGAATCAGACTTTAATCGCCAAGTACCTATGCTCATACAAGGAATTTACTTCCGGCAGATGTTGTCTCTCTGCTCATAACAATAATAATGATAAATATAAATGAAAATATAGATTATACATACAGGTAGTGCGATCCAAGTAATAGTTAGCCGACAGTTAACCGGCAGTTAACTGTTCAGCAAAATGACCGCAGTAGGAAAAAAACTTCTCCAGTGCCTATTAGTCTTAGTCTGGAGGGATCTGAAGCGCCTACCAGACGGAAGCAGATCAAACAGTCCATGCGCAGGATGGGAGGAGTCCTTTATGATGTTCCCCACCCTCTTCTTCAACCTGGAAGAGTACAGGTCCACAATAGAGGGCAGGGAGGCTCCAATGATGTGCTCGGCAAGGAGGTAATGTTGAAGCTTTATAAAGCACCGGTGAGGCCTCAGACTATTGTGAAAAGTTTTGGGCCCCTTATCTTAGAGAGGATGTGCTGAAACTGGAGAGAGGCCAAAAGAGGTCCACAAAAATGTTTGCAGGCTTGAACGGCTTGTCATATGAAAAGTGTTTGATGGCTCTGTGCCTGTATTCACTAGAATTCTTCTCATGGATAGTTAACATGGCTTTGTGAAGGGAAGATCGTGCCTCTCAAGCCTGATTGAGTTTCTTCAAGAGGTAACAAAAGAAATTGATGAGGGTAGAGCAGTGGATGTGGTCTACATGGACTTTAGAAAAGCATTTGACAAGGTCCCTCATGAGAGACTCATCCAGAAAGTCATGAGGCATGGGATAAGTGGAACCTTGGCTGTTTGGATAAAAAATTGGCTTAAAGGAAGAAAGCAGAGGGTAGTTGTGGAAGGAAAGTATTCTGCCTGTAGGTCAGTGACTAGTGGAGTGCCGTAGGGATCTGTCCTGGGACCCCTGCTATTTGTGATTTTTATAAATGACCTGAATATAGAGGCGGAAGGATGGGTGAGTAAGTTTGCGGATGACACGAAGATTGGAGGAGTTGTGGATGGAGCTCTAGGTTGTCGAAGGTTACAAGAGGATATAGACAGGCTGCAGAGTTGGGCAGAAAAATGGCAGATCCAGACAAGTGTGAGGTGATGCATTTTGGAAGGAAAAACCAGAAGACTGAGTACAGGATTAATGGTCAGTTACTTAAGAGTGGGGATGAACAAAGGGACCTTGGGGTTCAAATCCATACATCCCTCAAGGTCGCTGGACAGGTTGATAGGGTAGTTAAAAAGGCCTCAGGGATGCTAGGCTTCATTAATAGGGGGATTGTGTTCAAGAGTGGAGAGGTCATGTCGCAACTCTACAAATCTCTGGTGAGACCACACGTAGAGTATTGTGTTCAGTTCTGGTCACCTCATTACAGGAAGGATGTGGAAGCTATGGAGAGGGTGCAGAAGAGATTTACCAGGATGTTGCCTGGTTTGGAGAACAAGTCATATGAAGCAAGGTTAGCAGAGCTGGGACTTTTCTCTTTGGAGCGTAGAAGAACGAGAGGGGACTTGATAGAGGTGTACAAGATTATGAGAGGCATAGATAGGGTGGATAGTCAGTACCTGTTTCCCAGGGCGCCAATAGCAAACACCAGAGGGCATATGTATAAAATTAAGGGAGGGAAGTTTTTTACACAGGGTTGTGAGTGCCTGGAATGACTTGCCAGGGATGGTGGTGGAGGCAAAAACATTAGGGGTATTTAAGAGCCTCTTGGACAGGCACATGGATGAAAGAAAAATGGAGGGTTATGGGGGTAGTGTGGGTTTAGTACTTTTTTTTAAGGATTATATGGGTCGGCACAACATGGAGGGCTGAAGGGCCTGTACTGAGCTGTAGTGTTCTATGGTTCTGTGTTCTATGGAATTCAGAAGAATAAAGGGTGACCTGTTTGAAATCTATCAAATATTGAGAGGTCTTGACAGAGTGGATGTGGAGAGGATGTTTCCTATGGTGGGATTGTCTAAGACCAGAGGACACAGCCTCAGAATAGACGGGCATCCTTTTAGAACAGAGATGAAGAGGAATTCCTCTAGCCAGAGGGTGCTGAATCTGTAGAATTTGTTGCCACAGACAGCTGTGAAGGGCAAGAGGTTGATAGATTCTTGATTGTTCAGGGCATGAAGGAGAATGCAGGAGACTGGGGCTGAGAGGGAACATGGATCAGCCATGATGAAATGCTAGAGAAAACTTGATGGGCCAAATGGCCTAATTCTGCTCCTATATCCTATGGTCTAATCACACTGATTAGAGTAAAAAGAGTCATAGGAGACCAAAACTAGAGGATCTGAGAAATATTTGGAGGGTGCAAGGTTGAAGGAGGGAATGATAAGCCTATGGATATATTTGAAAGAAAGGTTGAGAGTTGAAAAGCCACTAATGAGGAATCAATGGGTGCTCACAGAGTGTGTCTTGGTACCAATTAAGATAGGAGCAGCAGAGTTTGGTTCAGCTCAACTTCATGACAGGTGGATGACAGGAATTTGGCAGTGCTTGTCTTTTACTCAAAATCCAACTTTTAATGCAGCATTTAAAACCATGGCACACAGTTTCTACAGACTGTAATAAAGAAATTTCGTTTTGGGATTGTGTGCAGTTATGTAAAAAATGCTGGCTTTGAGTTGAGATGTTTTCAGTTGTATTTCCTTTTCGATTTGGATCCACATCAGACCCTGATGACAATCTCAATCGGAGAGGCCCCTGGATGGCAAGCGTGAGAAATGAGAAATGCTACTCACACTGTGGTGTGGGGAATGTTGGCTGCAATTGGCAAAGGAAGATTATAAAGAGCAGGGAAATAGGGTCAGAGTTCACAATTCCAGTTGCTGCTGTTAAAGAAGGAAATCATATCCTTGGAAAGACCCCATTACACCTGGTACTGAGTGAAAAATAATCAATACAGATTCTAAACCCACAACTGGCTACAGATAGATCTTTAAAGAAAAAAAGCATAAGTGAGTCCATAGATGCCAGAAGTCCAGAGTAACACACTCAAAACTCAGCAGTTCAGACAACATCTATGGAGAGGAATAAAGAGCCAAATTTCTGATGCCCCTCCTGCTCCAGCCTGAGAGTGGCTTCATCATAGCAGACCTCTCCAAGAAGGTTTCCTCTTCAGCCTGGTACCATTTCTACCTATCACCCCCTGCTCTACACTTCACCTTCCTTCCCCCTCACCTAGTGTCACCAATTATCTTCTAGCTTATCTTCCTTCCCCTCATCCCTCCCCCCCCATCCTTCTGATTCTGGGTTTTCCCCCTTCCTTTCCAGTCCTGAAGAAAGATCTTGGCCCGAAACAGAGACACTTTGCTCCTCTCCATAGATGCCTCCTGACCTGCTGAGTGCTGTTACGAATGAGGAGCAACTCTGATGGGCAGAAGGGTGCAAAGTCGCCCCCCACCTTTTTGAGAATCGCAAAATCGCTACTACTTCGGGTCTGATACCAAGGAAATGAGAGAGAGACAACGCAGAGATACACAAAAGTGGAATGTCTCCTCCTAACAAATGCAGAACGGAACCACTGATTACTGCTATTGTCTCTTGGAGAAGGATTGTGTATTGAGTACTGTTCTATTCATTGAAACCCCTCAGGGGGCAACCAGAGTGGTCTGGTTGATGGTTTGCATCATCCCAACCTGATTGACACCTGAGACCCCGTGAGTGGGGATAAAAGTAAGGTCTGGGGAACACCCCTCAGATGCACCAGGAGAGACGCTACGAGACCGGTGGGGGCTTGTGTGTGTGTCCACCCTTGCCTGGGTGACAAGTCCACCACGGAAGAACGGTCTAGCTAAAGGACGGAGGGGTCATATGTGAATGGCCACAACAACAACGTATCGACGGATCAAGATCGAAAAGGAAAGTCGGCAAGTCAATAGCTGTTACTCTCTCTCTCTCTCTCTCTCTCTCTCCAACAATTGCAACACCGCGATCAACAACTACCGCAGCCTGCATGAACTGAACTGAACTTTATATTTCCATCGGACAATTCATTATCCCCTAGACAACGATAGAGCTTATTTCTTATTGATTATTATTATACCCGCACTTTTAGGTTTAGTATTGATGATGTATATTATCTGTATATTTGCTTTGATATTATTTTTGTGTATTTTTACTAATAAATACTGTTAAAAATAGTATCATCAGACTTCAATGGATACTCCTATCTTTGCTGGTAAGACACCCAGTTACAGGGTTCGTAACAGAGCCTCCAGCTTTTTGTGTGTGTCCTTTAAAGACAATAAAGAAAGATTCCAGCACCTACAAAATCACTTGTATGCAAAGACTAATATACCCTAGAGTAAACTTGTTAATTTAAAAATCTATACAGCCTAAGTAAATGTGATCACAATGTGTCAACTGTCACTTGGTTAGGAGCACATATACTTGAGTAAGAAAATCTGTTTCTGGATGAGATGCTCTGTCATTAAAGTTCCTGTTATCCAATCTCTGCAAATTTCCTTAATCAATATATGTATAGTCTTAATGAATACAATTTCATTGATGTGTTGGCCTTTGTTAGTCAGGGTACTGTGTTCAAGAGCCATGAGGTAATATTGCAACTCTATAAAACTCTGATGAGCCCAGACTTTGAGCATTTCATTCCATTCTGATCACCTCATTATAGGAAGGATGTGGAAATTTAGAGAGAGCACAGAGGAGATTTAACAGGATGCTGCCTGGATTAGAGAGCAAGTCTTATGAGGAGTACAAGATGGTAAGAGGCCTAGATCGAGTGGACAGCTAGCGCTTTTTTCCCAGGGTGGCAATGGCTAATACAAGAGGACAATTTTAAGGTGATTAGAGGAAAGTACAAGGGGGATGTCAGAGGTAGATTGTTTTATGCAGAGTCCATGGAAGGTACTGCCAGGTGTGGTGGTAGTGGCAGAAACATTAGAAAATTTAAGGGATTCCTAAATAGACACTTTGATGGAATAGAAATAGAGTGGTATGTGGGAGAGGAGGATTATATTGATCTTGGGAATAGATTAAAAGGTCATCACAGCATCAGTAGCTGAAGAGCTGGTTGTGTGCTGTACTGTTCTTTGTTCTCTGTTAGTCATCATCTCCAAAGCCGATCATCTGGTCATTACAACAGAGTGTTGATGAGAGCTTCCCATCAGCAAATTTTATATGAAAATAGTGAGTGGATTTTAAAGGTACTCATTGCCTTTAAAACATTTTGAGACAATATGAAAGATGCTATTTCAATGCAGATATTCCCTTAAAGCTTTTTTTGCTAACTACCTTACAACACAAAGTCGAAGATCATAAAGCATTCCTCCAGCAGTGAGGCAGGAGTTATCAGTGATAAGCTGATCCTCCAGGGATTTTGTCTCCTCCATGAAGCTGTGGAATGCAGCTGAAAGAATCATTTCCTCTCGCTACCACTACACCTCACCATGCATCCCCGTGTTCCACCACAAATCTCCATGTATCCTCATGGATCACCACACCTCTCCATCTATCTCCATGATCAATGACACCTCTCCCATGTATCCCCATGGTCAACCACACCTCTCCATTCATCCTCATGGTCAACCACATCTCTCCATTCATCCCCATGGTCAACCACATCTCTCCATTTACCCTCATGGTCAACCACACCTCTCCATTCATCCTCATGGTCAACCACACCTCTCCGTTCATCCCCATGGTCAACCACACCTCTCCATGCATCCTTATGGTCAACCACACCTCTCCATTCATCCTCATGGTCAACCACATCTCTCCATTCATCCTCATGGTCAACCACACCTCTCCATTCATCCCCATGGTCAACCACACCTTCCCATGTATCCCCATGGTCAACCACACCTCTCTGTTCATCCCCATGGTCAACCACATCTCTCCATTTACCCTCATGGTCAACCACACCTCTCCATTCATCCTCATGGTCAACCACACCTCTCCGTTCATCCCCATGGTCAACCACACCTCTCCATGCATCCTTATGGTCAACCACACCTCTCCGTTCATCCTCATGGTCAACCACATCTCTCCATTCATCCTCATGGTCAACCACACCTCTCCATTCATCCCCATGGTCAACCACACCTTCCCATGTATCCCCATGGTCAACCACACCTCTCTGTTCATCCCCATGGTCAACCACATCTCTCCATTTACCCTCATGGTCAACCACACCTCTCCGTTCATCCCCATGGTCAACCACACCTCTCAGTTCATCCCCATGGTCAACCACACCTCTCTGTTCATCCCCATGGTCAACCACATCTCTCCATTTACCCTCATGGTCAACCACACCTCTCCATTCATCCTCATGGTCAACCACACCTCTCCGTTCATCCCCATGGTCAACCACATCTCTCCATTTATCCTCATGGTCAACCACACCTCTCCATGCATCCCCATAGTCCACCACAACCAAGCAGTTCATTAAATAAAAGTCAATTTCTTAAAATCCCTAGCAACAGGGGTTTTAAATAAAGTCAATCAAATGCTGTGTCCTGATATCAAGCAAGAGTTATACAAGTCAAGAGGCACATGAAAGCTTGTCTGATGAGGAAAGGTATATAAAAGCATATAGAGGTATGTAAAGGTATATAGTAGCACATAGAGGTATATAAAGGGATATAGAAGCATGTCTATAAAGGCGAATGGTATGTTGGCATTCATAGCAAGAGGATTTGAGTACAGGAGCAGGGAGGTCCTACTGCAGTTGTACAAGGCCTTGGTGAGACCACACCTGGAGTATTGTGTGCAGTTTTAGTCCCCTAATCTGAGGAAAGACATTCTTGCAATAGAGGGAGTAAAAAGAAGGTTCACCAGATTGATTCCTGGGATGGCAGGACTTTCATATGAAGAAAGACTAGATCGACTGGGCTTATACTCACTGGAATTTAGGAGATTGAGGGGGGATCTTATTGAAACGTATAAAATTCTAAAGGGATTGGACAGGCTAGATGCAGGAAGATTGTTTCCAATGTTGGGGAAGTCCAGAACGAGGGGTCACAGTTTAAGGATAAAGGGGAAGCCTTTTAGGACCGAGATGAGGAGAAATTTCTTCACACAGAGATTGGTGAATCTGTGGAATTCTCTGCCACAGGAAATAGTTAAGGCCAGTTCATTGGCTATATCTAAGAGGGAGTTAGATATGGCCCTTGTGGCTAAAGGGATCAGTGGGTATGGAGAGAAGGCAGGTGTAGGGTTCTGAGTTGGATGATCAGCCATGATCATACTGAACGGCGGTGCAGGCTCGAAGGGCCGAATGCACCTACTTTCTATGTTTCTATGAGGAAAGGTTGAGTGAGTGAGCACTTTTCTCTTAGAGTGGAAGATGAGAGGTGACTTGATAGAGTTGTACAAGATGATAAGGGGCATAGATCAAGTGGGCAGCCGAACATCTATTTTCTCCCTGGGAGTGTACAGCTAATACCGGGTGGGCTCAATTTCAAAGTGATTGGAGGAAAGTATAGGGGGATGTCAGAGTTAAATTTTTTACACAGAGTGATGTATGTGGCAAATGCCCTGCCAAGGGTGGTGGCAGAGCAGATAAATTAGGGACATTTAAGAAACTCTTAGATAAGCACATGACTGGAGAGCGATGTAGGAGGGAAGGGTTAGATTGATCTTCAAGTATGTTCAAAGTTAGACACAACATTGTGGCTGAAATTGCCTGCACTGTGTTCTATGTTCTATGCTCTATGCTCCAATGAAAAACTATGTTCTATGCTCTATGCTCCAATGAAAAACAGCTTGGGAAGAAGGTAAACTGAAGGGCACAGCGCACAGGCAATAACGGCAAAGGACAGAAAGTCAGGAAAAGGAAATGCAATGCAGCAAAAATATAAATCATGGGTTTCAACGCTGTTTTAACAGGTTCCCAAGCAATCCGTGCAAATACAAATTACTAATTCAATGTGCAAATTTTAGCATACCAGTTTGAGATTTTAAAATATTTTAGTCACGGAGTATTAGCAAGATACAACATCAAAACCAGCTTTTCAGCCCACTGCGTCTGTGTTGCCTCACATTCTCATCAACTCTAACCCCACAGCCCCTGATTTTACCACTAGCCAACACACAAGGAGAAAGTTATAACAGCCAATTATTTGGGATGTGGGGGAACTCGCAGGATCACAACTCTACACAAACAGCACCAGACATCAGAATTGAACACAGGTTACTGGAGCACTGTTAGTTAACTAGTTTTTGTACATGAGATATACAGTATGAGTGATTAGATTGGTTATGTTTCCTCATTAATAATTCATTGTAATTCAGCAATTACGGTTTAGTGTCTTGATTTTATATCATCTCATCAACATCAGAGTACGATGGACAAATATCCAGTCAGGTGTGGACAAAGATCGGCCAGGTGTGGACAATATCCAGCCAGGTGTGAACAAAGACCAGCCAGGTGTGGACAAAGACTGGTCAGGTGTGGACAAGTACTAGGCAGATGTGAACAAAGACCAGCCAGGTGTGGACAAAGACTGGCCAGATGTGGACAAAGATCAGTGAGAATGTGGGATGGTGCCAGGTTCCCCCAGATCAGCAGCTTCTGGGATCAGAGATATGTGTAGATGGGGGACGTGAGGGCCAGTGGCCCCCTAGGTCAGCAGGTCAGCAAGTCAGCAGGTTAGCAGATGGAGGCCTGGAGTTCATGGTCCTGTCATTGATGAAACCTGGGGTTGATAGCAAAGGTTGAAGCCTGAAGGTCAAAATCAGAGGCCCAGTGTTCGTGAGTCTGTGAGTCCACTGGAGGCTGGAGGCTGTAGACCCTGAAGTGGCCTGCCCTGAGGGTGGAGGACTGTCTGTGTGTGTGAGCAGGTGGGTGGGAGGAAGGAAAGGAGTTTTTTGTTGTTGCTAAATTCTGGGGCATGCTGTCTGCTATGCTTGCACCAAACGTGTGGTGACATTTGCCAGCTGCCCCCAGCACATCCTCGGGCTGTATTGGTTTTGAACACAGACCATGGACAGTATTTCACTGTATGGTTCAATGGGCAATGAGATTAATAAATCTGTGTCTGATGGAAGGACTACGCTGCCAGTCTGTTACAGATAGGAACAATCTCCTGGTGTACAACTGTTCATTCTGTGTTAGTAGACATGAATCAAACAGTGAGTGACCCTGGCCAGAGAACAGTGCAGGAAATTTGGGTAATTTTACACAGAATAGAACGACCCCAACTGAAAGAGTGAGACTGTTCAAATCAGAACGAGGTTTCAGGGCAAGTATTTGCAAACCAGCCAGCTGACTTCCAGGACGCACAGTAAAATTCATTTGATTTCAAGCAGCTTAAATTTTCAAGCATTTTTTAGCCACCAAACCCCAATTAAGCCTGTGCAGCTGCAACAGAGGTTTCAGCCATTGCCTTTCCTCTGCCAATTAAAAAATAACAACAAGGAGGCTTCTGTTCACATCTTTGAGCTTCAAATAATCTCACTTCTCCCTGCCAAACCAAAGAAAATTACAGCAGGTTTGACTTTAGAGGTTCTTGTGAAAAAGACAAGGGAGAGGTGTGATGGGAACGGGACAGACACATACAACAAACTGTTATTGGTGGTGGCGCTGTGATGTAACACTACTACAGGGTTCAATTCTGAAACACACAGTGAAATGCATCGTTTACCGAGGATGTGCTGGGGCAGCCCGCAAGTGTGGCCACACTTCTGTCACTTACGTAGCATGCCCACAACTCACTAACCCTAACCGGTACATCGTTGGAGTGTGGGAGGTAACTGAAGCAGCCAGAGGAAGCCCACGTGGTGATGGAGAGAACTGCTTACAGACAGTGATGGGGATTGATCTTCTGATCACTGGTGGCACAAGGTATTATACGGACTGTACACTACTGTACCATGACGTGGAGGGAAACCAGCTGGCGGTGGCTTTCCTATGCACCTGCTTCCAGTTGCAAGAGGTCAAACTGCAAGGTGCTTTGGAGATTTCATGCAAAGCTTTCCTCTAACCATTGAGATTCGTGGCCATGTATTGTGTGACACACACTTGTTGAATGGTTTTCAGTTTAGAATTGATCCCCACTCACAAACCAATAAAAGAAAGCACAATCTCACAGGAGAGAGCAACATTCTACTTTCCGATAAATTTATTCTGATTGTGGTGTTCACTCCCTTACTGTGATGTTCAATTAACAAAATACTAATACCTCCTTGCCCACCTCTCAAAATGACATCCAACAATTTGATTCAAATAATCAAGGGGTCCTGATGAAGGGTCTCAGCCCAAAACGTCAACTGTACTCTTTTCCAGAAATGCTGCCCTGGCCTGCTGAATTCCTCCAGCATTTTGTGTGGGTTGATTCAAATAGTCCCATTGTTTGAAAGGGTTGGATAGTCTGTCTCAGACAGGGTTAAAACTGCCTGATTTATGGGCACTCCTACAAATGCATAAGCTTATATAGAATGATAGAGACATAGAAATTACAACACAGAAACAGGCCCTTCGGCCCTTCTAGGCCATACTGAAATTTTTTAAAATGCTTACTCCTATCGACCTCTACCAGGACCATAATCCACCATATCCTACATCCTTGTACCTATCAAACTTTGCTTAAAAGTTAAACTCGAGCATGCACCACTTGTACTGGCAGCTTGTTCCATACTTTCACAACTCTGAGTGAAGAAGTTTCCCATCATGTTCCCCTTAAACTTTTCACCTTTCACCCTTAACTCATGACTTCTGGTTGTAATCCCACGCAACCTCAGAGGAAAATGCCTGCTTGCATTCTCATACTGTTGTGTAGCTCTATCAAATCTCCTCTTAATCTTCTACATTCTAAAGTATACAGTCCTTACCTGTTCAATCTTTCCTTATAACCCAGGTCCTCCAGTTTTGGCAACATCCTTATAAATTTTCTCTGCACTTCTTCAACCTTCCTGTCGGTAGGTGACCAGAACTGCACATAATTAGGCCTCCCAGACATCTTAAATAACTTCCACACAAAATCCCATCATCTGTACACAACACTTTGATTTATGAAGGCCAATCTGCCAAAAGCGTTCTTTATGATCTTACCTACCTGTGACACCACTTTCAATGAACTATGGACCTGTATTCCCAGATCCCTTTGTTCTACCGCATTCCTCAGTATCCTACTGTTCACTGTGTAAAACCTACCAGGTTGGTCCTACTGAAGTGCAAAACCTCACACGTGTCTGTATTAAATTCCACCTGCCATTTTTCAGCCCATTTTTCCAGCTGGTCCAGATCCCTCTACAAGCCATGACAGCCTCGCTGTCTACTACACCTCCCATGTTGGTGTCATCCACAAATTTGCTGATCCAGTTAACCACATTATCATCCAGATCATTGATACAAATGACAAACAACAAAGGACCCAGCAACGATCCCTGTGCACTCCACTAGTCACAGGGCTCCAATCAGAGAAGCAACCATCTACTACCACTCTCTGGCTTCTCCCACAAAGTCAATGTCAAATCCAATTTACTACTTCATCTGTAATATCATTAAATTCAAAAATTCAACAAATGAACATGTGTTCATTCAAATGTCCTATCAATTATTTCCCTCTCTCCCTCTCTCTCCCCCCTCTCTCTCTCTCTCCCCTCCCCCCTTCTCTCTCTTCCCCTCTCTACCCCCTCCCCCACTCTCTCCTCCTCTTCCCCTCTCCTCCTCTCTCTCAGATGGGAATTATATACAGGGCTCCAAACAGAAGCCATAATGTGGGGTAAAATTATAATAGGAGATTAAAAAATGCATGTCAAAAAGGTGGTGTTATCATAGTGACGGGGAATTTCAATATGCAGGTAGATTGGGAAAAATCAGGTTGCTGATTTTGGATCCCAAGAGAGGGAATTTGTAGAATGCCTCTAAGATGTGTTTTCATGCCCTTGAGGTTGAACCCACTGGAGGATCAGCTATTGTGGAGTGGGTGTTGTGTAATAAACTGGATTTAATTTGGGAGCTTGAGGTAAAGGAGCCCTTAGGGGCATGTGATCATAATATGATATAATTCACGCTGCTATTTGAGAGGGGGAAGCTGAAGTCAAATGTATCAGTATCACAGTGGAGTAAAGAGAACTACAGAGGCATGTGAGAGCAACTGGCCAAAGTTGATTGGAAGGGAACACTAGCAGGCATGATGGCAGAGCAGCAATGGCTAGAGTTTGTGTGAGCAATTTGGAAGGTGCAGGATAGATACATCCCAAAGAAGAAGTATTCTAAAGGCAGGATGACACAATTGTGGCTGACAGGAGAAGTCAAAGACAACATAAAAGCAAAAGAATGGGCAAATAATAATAAATCAAAATTGGAGGATTGGAAAACATTTAAAACCAACAGGAAGCAAATAAAAAGCCATGGGGGTGGGAGGGGAGATACAATTTGAAAGTAAGCTAGCCAATAATATCGAAAAGGATACCAAAAGTTTTTCAAATATATAAAGAGTAAGAGGGAGGTGAGAACACATATCTGAAACTGAAAAATGAAGCTGGAGAGGTAGTAATGAGGAATGAGGAAATTAATAAGTATCTTGCATCAGTCTTCATTAGCAGAATGCCAGAAGTTCAAGAAAGTCAGGGCACAGAAGTGAGTGTCGTTGCTATTACTAGGGAGAAAGTTCTTAGGAAGCTGAAAGGTCTGAAGGTAGATAAGTCACCTGGACCAGATGGTGCACACCCCAGGGTTCTGAAAGTGGTGGCTGAAGAGATTGTGGAAGCATTCATAATGATCTTTCAAGAATAACAAGGTTCTGAAATGGTTCTGGAAGTCTGGAAAATTGCAAATGTCACTCCTCTTCAAGAAGGGAGAGCAGAAGAAAGGAAGTTACAGGCCAGTTAGTCTGACCTCAGTGGTTAGGAAGACGTTGGAGTTGATTATTAAGGATATGGTTTTGGGGTACTTGGAGGCACATAATATGTCAGCATGCTTTCCTCAAGAGAAAATCTTGCCTGACAAATCTGTTGGAATTCTTTGAAGAAATAACAAGCAGGATAGACAATGGAGAACTGGTGGATGTTGTGTACTTGGATTTTCACAAGATGCCACACGCGAGGCTGTTTAACAAGATAAGAGTCCATGGTATTACAGGAAAGATACTAGCATGGATGGAGCATTGGCTGATGGCAGGAGGCAAAGAGTGGGAATAAAGGGAGCCTTTCAGATTGGCTGCCAGTGACTAGTGGTGTTCTAAAAGGGTCGGTATTGGGGCGGCTTTTTTTGACGTTGTATGTCAATGATTTGGATGATGGAATTGATGGTTTTGTGGAAAAGTTTGCAGACAATACAAAGATAGGTGGTGGTGTTGGGGAAGCAGGGAGGCTGAAGAATGATTTAGACAGATTAGGCAGATAGAATACAGTGCTGGCAACTGTATGACCATGCACTTTGGTAGAAGAAACAAAAGCATTCTAAATAGAGAGAAAAGTTAAGAAATATGAGGTATAAAGAGGCTTAGGAGTCCTTGTGTAGGATTTCCTAATGGTTAACTTGCAGGTTGAGTTGGTGGTGGGGGAGGGACATGTGAAGTTAGTACTCATTTCAAAAGAACTAGGGTATAAAAACAAGGATGTAATCCAGAGGCTTTATATGGAACTGACGATGCCTCACTTGGAGTATTGTGAGCAGTTTTGGGCGCCTTATCTAAGAAAGGATGTGCTGACATTGGAGAGGGTTCCGAGGATGATTCCAGGGATGAAAAGGTTATCATACGCTGAATGTTTGACGGTCATGGGCCTTTACTCCCTGGAGCTTAGAAGAATGAGATCTCATTGAAGCCTATCGAATGTTGAAAGGCCTCAATAGAGTGGATGTGGAGAGGATGTTTCCTATAGTAGGGGTGTTTACAACCTACTATATCTTGGAGGGCACAATCTTGGTCTAGAATGGAGATGAGGAGGAATTCTTTTAGCCAGAGGGTGGTAAATATGTGGAATTCATTCTCACATGTGGCTGTGGTGCTCAAGTCATTGGGTGAATTTGTGGCGGAGGTTGATAGCTTCTTGATTGATCAGGGCAAGGTAGGTTACAGGGGGAAAGCAGGAATGGGAGAATGGAATTGGGAAGGAAATAGATCTGACATGATCAAATAGGAGAACAGACTCAATGGACTGAATGGCCTAATTCTGCTCTAATGTCTTATAGTCTTAACATTTCCCTAGACTCTACCATTGACTGTGTCTGTCCTGTCCTTATTTGTCTTCCCCCTAGGTGCAGCATTTCACATTTATCCAATTAAATTACACTTGTCATTCCTTAACTCCATTACCTAGTTGAGAAAGATCCCTCTATTTTGTAAATCCTGATAATCATCTTCACTGTCAACAACATCGTCTGTTTTGAATTTAAAGATTTAAAAAGATATCAGAGGTGCAAACTATTTTGTTTGTAAAATAATATTGTGGGATAAATTATTTATTGTGTGAGGCAAATAAAGAGAATGGGGATAGAAAAGTTTCTTAAATTTAAATGCATCGTCTTCCTCCTGGTGGATCATTCTGCCTTGAAGCGCAGTCGAGGAAACATTGTAGAACTGTGAATTGGAAGGATTAGGTGTTAATTAGAAATCAGCAGGGAATAGCAACAGATGGCAGAGACACCACCCTTGAATTTTAGATCAAAGTCAAGGTCAAACTACAAATTGTGGTTCAGAGCAAAAGGGTAATTTGAGATGAGAGGCCATGTCATTTGGGCTTTCCTCAGGCCACAGGTCAATCTTGTCATGCTATAGATTTAGATATCAGGTCCTGCCATTCTTTCTTGTTTATGCATATAGCATTACACATTTGAAGTACGTTAAATAAAGAGTTACACATTACAACTTCACGTGTTCATAACGTATCAATGCCTAACATGTGATAAGATTCTCACTATTCGTTTCAAGATTATAGGGTTACCATTGCTCAAAACAGCATAGCAGAAAATTATACTCGTGGAAAACTTGTAGGTAATTTCTGGATAACAAGAAAATCCATGCCAACAAAATTAACGGAGGATAATTTTAGGATAATCAGAAACTTCTTTTGCACATTGTTATTTGTTTGTGAGTAGCTTTTCATTGATTCTATTGTATTGCTTTGTTCTACTCTGAATGCCTGAAAGAAAATGAATCTCAGAGTGGTATATGGTGACATATACATTGTATATATAAATACACTCCCTTGTTCTTCTAGATAGTGTGAGATTATTTTACACCCATTTCATCTGAAAGATAGTGCTCTGACACTGGAACATAAGGCATAAAACTCTGAATCATTTTGCCTCCTAACCCCTTTGAGATGGACTAAGTCAGAAAAGCTAAAGAAGTTTATGCTGAGAGAGATAAGCAATTGCAAATGTTTGTCGCTTCGTTTTAGTGTCATTATTGTTGATAGAATTGTCGGCATTTGTGACCCATCTGGTAGCTTAATTGCCCAGGTTAGAAAGTTGCAGGCTCACAAGCATTGTGTATAAAAGACCAGGTTGACAAGCTGAGGAGTGGAGCACTGATGGAATTGATATAAATCCTCTTCCTTTGTTTTTGATGTTGATTCAGAAGATCCCAATGCACCATTTTGAATCAAAGGATGAGAGTGAGGTTTAAGTCTGTTACAAACACTTGTAACTATATCCCTATATTCTGCATTCCTTTAATGCTTTTCCTATGAGCTATCTCAAAGTTTGATGTGATGAATGAATTGTATGGATAGCATGCAAAACAAAATTTTTCACTGTACCTCTGTAATTGTGACAATAGTAAATCATTTAGTTATTGCTTAGTGGTCATTTTCTAACTCTCTATGTGGGAGCTTGCTCTGTGCAAATTGGTTGTTGTTTTCCCTCCATTACCACAGAAGCCACATGTGTGGCTGTGATGTGTGTCCAGACACACCAACATCTTCTCCAAGGAACTTCACCCTGTTGCAGTGGAGAGGCTTGTGAGCTCCTGAGGTCCAGGAGAGGTGTCTTAAGAGAGGAACTTAAGCTCCTAGTAGAGACATCCATGATGGTAAGGTTCCAGAGAGAGATAGAGAGAAGCAGAAAGAGAGAGAGTGAGACAGTTACACGGAAAGTGAGAGATGAGCAAACGGGGGGGGGGGGGGGAGAATGAGAGGCAGATAGAATGAGTGACAATGACAGACTGGCAGAAAGAAAGTGAAAGCGAGAAATACATTCAGGGAGAGAAGGATGGGTGGTCAGAGGTAGACAGATAAGCAGGCAATGAGAGAGAGAGAGAGAGATAGAGGCAGAGAGAGAGGAACACAGGGAGTGAGAGGGGGAGAGAAAGGCATAAGGAGATACAATTATACAAGAGGTTTTCATGAACTGTTTTGTAGCCAATATTTCTGAGTTGTGATTTAAGGACATGGTTAAGGACCTTTTCATAGGTGAGAAGACACTTGCTGTTCTTGGAAATTGGACCTTTGTGACTTTGAGAGGGGTTGGTGCTTCATTGCTGCATTATAGTACATTATAGGAGTTGGTTTTATATTCAGATATTGAAATAGAGCCATGACCTCTGACCCAGATGCCAGAGTTCAAACTGCAGAGCCACAGCTTTTATGAATGCGTAGATGTGTTACCATCCTGCAGAACCCTGAAGTGCAAGGGAATGCATGAATGTCATCAAATAGTTGGATTAAAAGGTACCCTTCCAGGTGAGGCAGAAAGAACTGTATAACTCAGCCAACCTGGTCTTTTTCATTTGCTGCTCACAATGTGGCCTTGTTGACATCTACACGAACCACGTGTAGACTGGGCAACTGTTCTTCAGAGCGTCGGACTCTGGCCACAACGCCTATCTTGAACTCGGCAGGTCAGGCAGCATCTATGGAAAAGAGTAAAAAGTTGATGTTTTGGGCCAAGATGCTTCTAAGAGAGTCAAGGGGACCTGAAGAAGGGTCTCAGCCCAAAACATCGACTGTTTGCATTTTTTCACAGCTGCTGCCTGACCTGCTGAGTTCCTCCAGTATATAGTGAGTGTCCCTTTCGATTTCCAGCATCTGCAGATTTTCTTGTGCTTTTGGTTTCTATTTGCATGTTATTTTAGCTTCCCTTCCCAATCCCACACCGAGTGGTCTGGTCCACTGCCAGATTGAAATCAAATGCATATTAAAACAACCACACTTGGATACCCTCCACTTCAATGAAGATAACATTGTGCATTGAAAGACAACACAGTGAAGTATGTTGTTTGCCCCATAAAACCAATGTGGAATTTTCTAGCTTCAGCACCTGTAACTCAAATCCCCTTTGTTCCTTTCTCACTCTCTCCAGTCCACTCGAGAGTCCTCTTCCTTTGTTAAATGTTTCCGTTCCCAAACCTCCTATATCAAGCCTTGTTTTCCTTCTCCACTCTTCCATCTGCCTCTCACCGACAGCCTATCTATTTGGGCTTCTACTCCCTTGGTTCATTTTTCCCATTCCCCTCACCCTCCTGAACATAGTCTCCATTTCCCTCTCCACCTTCTCAACCAATTCCTACTCTTCTCACCAGAACCCTTTTCTGTGTCCACCTACCACCTACCTCCTCTGTGTTTCAATACTCCTTCACCCGGCTCCATCTGCCTATTATCTCTCTCATCAGGTTTCTCCTATCCTCTTCCACACTGTCTCACCCATCCCCGTTCTACACTCCCTGTCCTGATGCAGGGTCTCAAACTGAAATGTTGACTATTCCTAAACACAAAAGATTCTGCAGATGCTGGAGACCCAGAGCAATAAACACAGTGCTGGAGGAACTCAGCAGGTCAGGCACCATCTACAGAGAGGAAAAAACAATTGGTGTTTTGGCCCGAGACCCTTCATCAGGACTGGAAGAGAAGGAGAAAGATTCCAGAATAAAGGGTGTGTCTTTGACTATTCCTTAATCTTCACAAATACTGCTTCATCTGCTGAGTTCTTCCAATAGTTTAATTTTTGATCAATCCATCAACATCCTCTGACTGCCCATCTATCAATTATTCATGAAAGCTCTATTTTAGTTACCTATCTATCTACTTATCTTTCTTTTCCATGGTGTGGGTGTGATAGAGTGTAAAACGACCCCTATTATAACAAGAAACTATTCTTACAATCTACTTAAACAGCTTTTGTTACTAAAGGAAAGCTAGTGAACATTTACAAAATCCACCACATCAATTCAGAAGCTTTTACAACTGTTAGTGCTGTTTGCCAATTAATGTAGTGATAATTGATGTCTGGATCTCATTAGTCATTTGCTAAAATGCTTTGAACCAATTATAGCATCCAGCTGGGATTAATTATTGTTATAAAACTGTTTAAAATCTGTAACAGTTTACATAGAAGAGACTAAAAAATGTCTAGAGTCACATTGCCGATATACTGTGACAATTTCAAGATGTTTTGCTTATGTAATTTAAAATATTTCCTAAGTGCTAGTTACATTACATAAGACAGAACGCATGATTCAGATGACAATAGAGTTTTTTTAACGTGAACTTTGCATGGGAAATTTCTGCCCGCTATTGGTTGCTTGTGAAAACGTCTCCAATTCACTTGGAGGCTCCTGCTAAAAGATGTTATGTGCTTAAAATAAAAATGGAATTTACTTAAAACTGACCCGTGACCCATGACCCATGAACTGCTAAATTTTGCTTAGAATTTTTTTTAGTTTAAGAGATTTAATGTCAGGTTAGACCAGGGGTCACCAACCTTTGTTGTACTACGGACCAGTTTAATATTGACAATATTCTTGCAGACCGGCCCGGGGTGGGGGGGGGGGGGAGGTGTTAATCACGACTGGAATATAAGTCAACTATAAGTGGCTTATAAGTATTAGCATACTTAAGTGGCTTAGCACTTATAAGTGGCTAATACACTCAATTTTGCTTCTAAAAGGGTTTATCTAACGAATTTAGTATTAAATACACAGCGCATATTTTTCTCGCATGAACATAGTGTTAAGTCAATTATAACTCACTTGTAAGTCAATAGCATCATAACATTTTAAGTAACGTTTGGATATTAAACACACAGCACATATTTTCCTCCTATGAACATATAAAATTATTGCAACACACCAGTGAGAGGACAAGGTAAAGGCCGGAGGTCCCCGTGCCGGGGCCACAACGGTCACAGTCCGGAGAGAGCGACCAACCGAGCGAGGAGTGCGACAGGGTGTGTGCCTGCCCCCCTTGTAGGTAGGTAGGATCTATCGGCTGACAAAATTTTGGCTTGAGGGATGACTTTCAGTAGATTGCAGTGAGGTAGCTGCTCTGCTACTTATGAAACCCTGAGCCCAAATTAGGTCGTCTGTGAATATTTTAGCATTGGGTTCCCCATGAACATTCTATGTGCTAAGATGGTTTAGAGGCGTCGCCCATCTGTCCGTGCTCCAGGCCAGTAGCAATGGCACTTCTCGCCGGCCGCATGAGGCGGCCCGTTGCCCGAGGCCAACCAGTGATCCCTGGTGTGAGGGTATCACAGCGTTTAGGCGACTGATGACCTCGCGTGGGTAATGACTTCATATGCGTAATGACCTCAAGTGCGTTCAAGTTCAACAGTGAGCATGACAGGGAATAAGGAAAGGTACAGCTGACTCATATCGTTTCAAATCGATAAATCATATCGTTTTCTCATGGGCCGGTAGCACATGCTTTATGGCCCGGTACTGGACCGTGGCCCAGTGGTAGGGGACCACTGGGTTAGACAGCACTAGAGGGAAACATGTCACTGTAAACATTTTTATTTCATGTGGTAATCCCACCAATTTTAAAAGTTTAAAGAAATATATTTTAATGAAGCTAGAAAAAAAAGTGTGTTTCATGTTGCCAGCTGAGTGTATCAGTGCTTAAAAGAGTTTTTAGTTCTTGCTCTAACAAATGAGTTTGTGTGGAAACTTTACCATAATACTGAGGAGTGTTTGATAGCTCTGGGCCTTTACTCACTGGAGTTTGGGAGAATAAAGGGAGATCTAATTGAAGCCTATTGAATATTATGGTACAGTGGACATGTAAAGGATGTTTTCTATTGTGGGGAAGTCTAGGACCAGAGGATGCAGCCTCAGAATAGAAGGATGTCAGTTTAGAACAGAGATGCGGAAGGATGGGTGAGTAAGTTTGCGGATGACGCAAAAATTGATGGAGTTGTGGATGGAGCTGTAGGTTTTCGAAGGTTACAAGAGGATATGGAAAAGGTACAGAGTTGGGCAGAAAAGTGGCAGATGGAGTTCAATCCGGATTAAGTGTGAGGTGATGCATTTTGGAAGGACAAACCAGAAGGCTGAGTACAGGATTAATGGTCAGTTACTTAAGAATGTGGATGAACAGAGGGACCTTGGGGCTCAAATCCATACATCCCTCAAGGTCGCTGGACAGGTTGATAGGGTAGTTAAGAAGGCCTATGGGATGCTAGGCTTCATTAATAGGGGGATTGAGTTCAAGAGTAGAGAGGTCATGTTGCAACTCTACAAATCTTTGGTGAGACCACACTTAGAGTATTGTGTTCAGTTCTGGTCACCTCATTATAGGAAGGATGTGGAAGCTATGGAGAGGGTGCAGAGGAGATTTACCAGGATGTTGCTTGGTTGGAGAACAAGTCATATGAAGCAAGGTTAGCAGAGCTGGGACTTTTCTCTTTGGAGCATAGAAGAACGAGAGGGGACTTGATAGAGGTGTACAAGATTATGAGAGGCATAGATAAGGTGGATAGTCAGTACCTGTTTCCCAGGGCACCAATAGCAAACACCAGAGGGCATATGTACAAAATTAAGGGAGGGAAGTTTAGGGGAGACATCAGGGGTAAGTTTTTTACACAGAGGGTTGTGAGTGCCTGAAATGACTTGCCAGGGATGGTGGTGGAGGCTAAGACATTAGGGGTATTTAAGAGCCTCTTGGACAGGCACATGGATGAAAGGAAAATGGAGGGTTATGGGGTAGTGTGGGTTTAGTACTTTTTTCAAGGAATATATGGGTCGGCACAACATCGAGGGCGAAGGGCCTGTATTGTGCTATAGTATTCTAGTGTTCTAGTGAATTTCTTTAGCTTTAGAGAGTGGTGTATCTGTGGAATTCATTGCTCTGCACCATTTCTATGGTTTCCACATCCTTCCTGTAGTGAGGCGACCAGAACTGAGCACAATACGCCAAGTGGGGTCTGACCAGGGTCCTACATAGCTGCAACATTACCTCTCAGCTCCTAAATTCAATTCCACGATTGATGAAGGCCAATACACCTATCTTCTTTCTCTTCACATACCTAAAAAAGCTTTTGCTATCCTCCTTTATATTTCTGGTTAGCTTGCGTTCGTACCTCATTTTTTCTCCCCGTATTGCCTTTTTAGTTAAGTTCTGTTGTTCCTTAAAAACTTCCCAATCATCTGTCCTCCCACTCACCTTAGCTCTGTCATACTTCCTTTTTTTTAATGCTATGCAATCTCTGTCTTCCTTTGTCAACCACTGTGGTCCCTTTCCCCCCTTTGAATCCTTCCTTCTCCGGGGGATGAACTGATTTTGCACGTTGTGCATTATTCCCAAGAATACCTGCCATTGCTGTTCCACTGTCTTTTCTGCTAGGATATCCGTCCAGTCAACTTTGGCCAGCTCCTCCCTCATGGCTCCATAGTTTCCCTTGTTCAACTGCAACACTGACACCTCCGAACCTATCAACCTCCATTTAAAGCATACCCAATGACTTGGCCTTCACAGCCAACCACACAAAAGTTGGAGGTGTTGTGGATAGTGTCGAGGGCTGTCAGAGCTTACAGCGGGACATTGATAGGATGCAAAACTGGGCTGAGAAGTGGCAGGTGGAGTTCAACCCAGGTAAGTGTGAAGTAGTTCATTTTGGTAGATCAAATATGATGGCAGAATATAGTATTAATGGTAAGACTCTTGGCAGTGTGGAGGATCGGAGGGATCTTGGGGTCTGAGTCCATAGGACGCACAAAGCAGCTGCGCAGGTTGACTCTGTGGTTAAGAAGGTCAGCAAACTTACTAACCCATCCCTTCACTTCCTCATCCAGGTCATTTATAAAAATCACAAAAGTAAGGGTCCCAGAACAGATCCCTGAGGCACACCACTGGTGACCAACCTCCATGCAGAATATGACCCGTCTACAACCACTGTTTGCAAGCCGGTTCTGGATCCACAAAGCAATGTCCCCTTGGATCCCATGCCTCCTTACTTTCTCAATAAGCCTTGCATGGGGTACCTTATCAAATGCCTTGCTGAAATCCATATACACTACATCTACTGCTCTTCCTTCATCAATGTATTTAGTCACATCCTCAAAAAAATCAATCAGGCTCATAAAGCACGACCTGCCTTTGACAAAGTCATGCTGACTACTCCTAATCATATTAGGCCTCTCCAAATGTTCATAAATCCTGCCTCTCAGGATCTTTTCCATCAACTTACCAACCACTGAGGTAAGACTCACTGGTCTATAATTTCCTGGGCTATCTCTACTCCCCTTCTTTAATAAAGGAACAACATTCGCAACCCTCCAATCCTCCGGAACCTCTCCCATCCCCATTGATGACGCAAAGATCATTGCCAGAGGCTCAGCTATCTCCACCCTCGCCTCCCACGGTAGCCTGGGATACATCTCATCTGGTCCCGGTGACTTATCCAACTTGATGCTTTCCAAAAGCTCCAACACATCCTCTTTCTTAATATCTACACGCTCAAGCTTTTCAGTCTGCTGCAAGTCATCACTATAATCACCAAGACCCTTTTCCATAGTGAATACTGAAGTAAAGTGTCCATTAAGTACCTCTGCTATTTCTTCCGGTTCCATACACACTTTCCCACTGACACACTTGATAGGACCTATTCTTTCATGTCTTATCCTCCTGCTCTTCACATACTTGTAGAATGCCTTGGGATTTTCCTTAATCTTGCCCACCAAGGCCTTCTCATGGCCCCTTCTGGCTCTCCTAATTTCCTTCTTAAGCTCCTTCCTGTTAGCCTTATAATCTTCTAGATCTCTGACATTACCTAGCTCTCTGAACCTTTTGTAAGCTTTTCTTCTCTTCTTGACTAGATTTATTACAGCCTTTGTACACCACAGTTCCTGCACCCTACTATAACTTCCCTGTCTCATTGGAACGTACCTATACAGAACTCCACACAAATATCTCCTGAACATTTGCCACATTACTTCCGTACATTTCCCTGAGAACATCTGTTTCCAATTTAAGCTTCCAAGTTCCTGCCTGATAGCCTCATAATTCCCCTTACTTCAATTAAACACTTTTCTAACTTATCTGTTTCTATCTCTCTCCAATGTTATTGTAAAGGAGATAGAATTATGATCACTATCTCCAAAATGCTCTCCCATTGAGAGATCTGATACCTGACTAGGTTTATTTCCCAATACCAAATCAAGTACAGCCTCTTCTCTTGTAGGCATATCTACACATTGTGTCAAGAAACCTTCCTGAACAAACTCTACCCCATCTAAATCCCTTGCTCTAGGGAGATGCCAATTGATATTTGGGAATTTAAAATCTTCTATAATGACAGCTCTGTTATTATTACAACTTTCCAGGATCTGTTTCCCTATTTGTCCCTCAATATCTCTGTTACTATTGGGTGGCCTATTAAAAACACCCAGTAAGGTTATTGACTCCTTCCTGTTCCTTACCTCCACCCACAGAGATCCGTAGACAATCCCTCCATGGCGCCCACCTTTTCTGCAGCCGTGACACTATCTCTGATCAACAGTGCCACGCCCCACCTCTTTTGCCTCCCTCCCTGTCCTTTCTGATACATCTAAAACCCAGCACTTGAAGTAACCATTCCTGTCCCTGAGCAATCTAAATCTCTGTAATGGCCACCACATCATATCTCCAAGTCCTGATCCACGCTCTAAGTTCATCTGCTTTGTTCACAACACTCCTTGCGTTAAAATAGACACATCTCAAACCTTCCATCTGAGTGCATCCCTTCTCTATCACCTGCCTATCCTTCCTCACACGCTGTCTCCTAGTTTTCTCTATTTGTGAGCCAGCTGCCTCTTCCCCAGTCTCTTCATTTTGGTTCCCACCTCCCAACAATTCTAGTTTAAACTCTCCCCAGTAGACCTCCCCGCCAGGATATTGGTCCCCCAGAGATTCAAATGCAACCCATCCTTTTTGTACAGGTGACACCTGCCCTAGAAGAGGTCCCAATGATCCAGAAATCTGAATCCCTGCCCCCTGCTCCAATCCCTCAGCCACACATTTATCCTCCACCTTATTCTATTCCTATACTCACTGTTGCGTGTCCTGGAATGGAAAGCTGCATTCTGGGAACAGATAAGGCAGAGGCGAAGAAACTGATGAAAGTATTTTTACAGGAGAAAGGTGAGTTGAGATAACCGTGGGAATCAGTAGATTTATAAAAGACGTCATTTGACAGTTTGGTTCCAAAGATGGAAACAGAGAAATCAGGGAAAGGAAGGGAAAGGACAGACCAAGTGAATTTAAGGACAGGGTGGAAGATGGAGGCAAAATCGATAAAATTGACAGTCTTCATTGTAGCAGAAGATGATTTGGGGAGTATAACTAGGGAAGCTTCAAACATAGACTGTTCTACATTGCCATTGAAGAGTCAGACATGGCTGGGGCTCATGTAAATGCCCATAGCTACCCCTCAAGTTTGGAGAAAATGGGAGGAGTCTATGGAAAAATTGCTCTGAGTGAAGACCAGTTCTGCCAGATGGAGGACAGGGATTGGTTGGGTTTTTCATCAAGAAAAAAGCTGACATCATTAAGGGCTACTTGATGGGGGTGGGGGGGGGGCAGAAGCATATAGGGACTGAACATCAATGGTGAAGATGAGGTAGTTAGGGCTAGGGAATTGAAAGTTACTGAGGAGATCGAGGGCATGAGAAGTGTCGTGGATGTAGGTGGGAAAGCGCTCAACCAAGGGGGATAGAATGGAATCATGATATGAGGATATGAGTTCAGTAGGGCAGGAGCAGGCAGAGACAATACAGTCCAGTTTATGGATCTTGGTTAAGAGGTAGAAGCAAGCAGTGTGGGGTAAGGGAACTATGAGTTTGGTGGCAGAGATAGGGGTTCTCCAAAGTAGATGAGGCCAGTGATGATGTCAGAGAAAGTTTTCTGATGGTGTGGTCCTCCTCAAGGGGTAGGTATGAGGAAGGGTCTGAGAGTTGCTGCCTAGCCTCAGTGTTCCACATGACAGCACCCCCTTTGTCTGCATGTTTGATGGTAAGGTTGGGATTGGTGCAGAGAGTGTGGAGGGTAGTGTGATTGGAGGAGGTAAGGTTTGAGGAAGAAAGAGATGACTTGTTGGCAATTAGAGATGAAAGGAGCCACAACAGGCAGGGAACCAGAGTGGGGTGTCCAAGGGTTGGAGACGAGAGAAGGGGTCATCAGTGTGAGGTGTGGGGTGACAGAAGATGAGATTAACGTTGTGACAGGAGTCATTGACCTTTCAAATGTCAGCAGTATTTTCTGTTTTTATCTCATACGTCCTGCAGCTTTTAATCTTCAAGTTACATTTACACCCTTCTCATAACAAATCATGGTCATCTGGAAACAGCTTTAATCGAAAACCCAGATGGCGCTGGCAATACATGCTCACAAAACTACTCCAGATTCTTATTTTGAGCTCTGATGGCTGCAATTTCCTTTTAAGAAACGTACTTACTAACCGTCTAAGTAAACCAGTAAAATTATTTCAAACATGAAAAATCTGCAGATGCTGGAAATCCAAATCAACACACACAAAATGCTGGAGGTACTCAGCTGGCCAGGCAGCATCTATGGAAAAGAGTAAACCATTGATGTTTCAGACTGAGACCCTTCATTGGGACTGGAGGAAAAAAGATGAAGTGAGAGAAGAAGGTAGGGGAGGGAAGGAAGAAGTTCAAGGTGATGGGTGATAAGAGAAACCAGAAGAGGGAGAGAGGTGAAGTAAAGAGTTGGGAAATTGATTGGTGAGAGAGATAAAGGGCAGGAGAAGGGGGAATCTGATAGGAGAGGGTAGAGGACTATGGAAGAAAGGGAAGGGGGAGGAGCACCAGAGGGAGGTGATTTGAAGGTAAGGAGATAAGGTGAGAGAGGGGAACAGGAATGCAGAATGGTGGGTGGGGTGGGGCAATTACCAGAAGTCTGAGGAATCAATTTGCATGGCATCAGGTTGGGGGCTACCCAGACAGAATACAAGGTGTTGCTCATCCAGCCTGAGTGTGGCCTCATCGGAGCAGTAGAGGAGGCTATAATCTCTTTCACCAAGCAACTTCCCAGCTCTTTACTTCACTCCTCCCCCCTAACAGTTTCACCCTCCACCTTCCCTGTACCCTCCGTCTTACTCTGATTCTCCTTTTTACCAGTCCTACCAGAGGGTCTTGACCCAAAACATCAACTGTGCTCTTTTCCATAGATGCTGCCTGGCCTGCTGAGTTCTTCAAAAATTGTGTCTGTGTTGCAGCAATTTTATTTTCAAATATTTGCAGTTTGCCTTCTTTTGCATACTGTTTGCTTGTCAGTCTTTGTTTATGCGTAGCTTTACATTGATGCTTTTGTACTTTGATCTACTGTAAACCCGCTGGTCGTCACAATCTGGTTTAAATGCTAGGATGCATTCCTTAGGAATATTTCACAGAACATTCCACAACCTAATGAATCATCCAGCATTGAAGGAAGTTTCCACAAGGTGGTCGGCTAAACTCTCTCTTCTGTAATGAAGGAACACATACCAATCCTCATGGAGGGATCAGAAGTGGTGAGAGTGAGTAGTTTCAAATTCCTGTGTGTCAAGATCTCTGAGGATCTAACCTGGTCCCAATATATTGATGTAGTTATAAAAAAGGCAAGGCAGTGGCTATACTTTATTAGGAGTTTGAAGAGATTTGGCATGTGAATAAATACACTCAAAAACTTCTATATTTGTACTGTGGAGAGCATTCTGACAGGCTGCATCACTATGTGGTATGGGAGGGGCTACTGCACAGGACTGAAAGAAGCTGCAGAAGGTTGTAAATCTAGTCAGCTCCATCTTGGGCACTAGCCTACAAAATATCCAGGACGTCTTTAGGGAGCAGTGTCTCAGAAAGGCATAATCCATTATTAAGGACCTCCAGCACACAGGTCATGCCCTTTTCTCACTATTACCATCAGGTAGGAGGTACAGAAGCCTGAAGGCATACACTCAGCAATTCAGGAACAGCTTCTTCCCCTCTGCCATCCGATTCCTAAATGGACATTGAATCTTTGGACACTACCTAACTTTTTTTTAATATACAGTATTTATGTTTTTGCACTTTAAAAAAAATCGTAATTGATTTACTTGTTTACTTATTATTATTTTTTTCTCTCTGCTAGATTATGTATTGCATTGAACTGCTGCTGCTAGGTTAACAAATTTCACGTCACATGCCGATGATAGTAAGCCTGATTCTGATTTTTCTTGCAGGATCTAAAACAGAGAAACACTTTTTGTAGCCTAACCTAATATTAATTGTATAATTTACACAAGGACTTTTAATGACTGGAATAATGTCATCCTAATGATGTCTGCAGGAGTTGCCTTTTATCTAACTCACATAAAAATACTCACATCAGATTGCAAAGAGATTGTAAAACTCAGGTCACAACTTGCCCTTGGCAAACACTGGGACCACAATGTCAATAAATGTCTGGAGTGGAACGGATACATGCTGACACTATCGTAAATCAAAAACAAAATGACTGATCTGCCCACCAGTATATACAACAAGGTTGTAAAATGCTTCAGTCATGCAGGCTTGACAACCAGCAAGATCCAAAATTCAAGATTGTTTAATGTCATTTCCAATACACAAGTGCAAAAAAGAATAAAATAATTGTTACTCCAGATTCAATAAGCACAAAACTACATAAAAAGATAAAGAACACCTTGATAAAAACACACAATAATTATAAATACATAAGATAGTTTAAATGCATAGATGGATTTACGTCCGTAAGTGATGCTAGGAACAGGAGTTAGTTTGAGCATTATTGTTGTCATTGTTGAGGACAATGAGATTGCAGTATAAAATAACACACTGGCAATCCAATCACTAAAACCACCATGTCTACAATTCAAATGACATCTGAGTTACTCTGAGTGACACCTAAGTTACAAGTGTCTGCACATAAGGTGACTCTGACAGGAAATTATAAAGTTGTCTTGGTGGGGTTTATGGAAGAATGAGTCAATCAGTGGAGGTGTTGATCAGCCTCAGTGCTTGGGGAAAGTAACTGTTTTTGAATCTGGAAGTCCCGGCGTGGATAATACACAGGCTCCTCCCTGACTGGAATGGAACAAACAGTACATGAACAGGAGGGATTTTTGAACTACAGTGCTAGGTCAGGTTTGTAATGAAAGATAAATTGAATTGAATTGAATTTATTTCTTAAATCCTTCACATACATGAGTAAAAGTCTTTACGTTACGTCTCTGTCAGAATGAGCAATGTGCAATTTATAGTAATTAGTAATAAATATTCTGTACAACCGGACAGTCAATATAGCATAGAAATACAGTTGTATCACCGTTAACTAATCAGTCTGTTGGCCTGGTGGAAGAAGCTGTCCCCAGAGCCTGTTGGTCCTGGCATTTATGCTGTGGTACTGTTTCCTGGATGGTAGCAGCTGGAACAGTTTGTGATTGGGGTGACGCAGGTCCCCAATGATCCTTTGGGCCCTTTTCACACAGCTGTCTCTGTAAATGTAAATAGTGGGAAGTTCACAATTACAGATACGCTGGGCTGTCCACACCACTCTCTGTAGAGTCCTGCGACTGAGGGAAGTACAGTTCCATACCAGGCAGTGATGCAGCCAGTCAGGATGCTCTCAATGGTGCCCCTGTAAAACAGAGTCAAGATGGTACATTTGTCTTATGGTATTGAACCAAAATTAACCTTTTAATAAGAAGACATTATTTACTTCTGTAGTATCTTGCAATCATTACCACATGCCTGGGGTAACCAAACCCATTTCTGGTTTCAAAAAGGGCCTTGAGGAATATAAAGAAACCAGCCTGGCCTGCTGAGTTCCTCCAGCATTTTGTGGGTGATACGGTGAATTGTTACCTGTTTGAATTTGAAAGGCCCAAGGACAACCTATGTTAGGATTTATTTTATTTTAGAGGACAGCACAATAAACGGGCCTTCCGGCCCAATGTTCCCATAACCTATGGACTCATTTTCAAAGACTTTTCATTGCATAGTCTTGATATTTATTGCTTATTTATTTATTTATTTATTTATCTATCTATTTATTCATTCATTCATTCATTCATTCATTCATTCATTCATTCTCTCTTTTGTAGGTCTTTGCACAGTTTGTTGTCTTTTTCACATTGGTTATTTGGCTCTTGGATTTACTGTGTATTCCTACAAGAAGACAAATCTCAGGGTTGTATATGGTAACATATACTGTATATATGTCAATAATAAATTTACTTTGAACTTTCTTGAGCTTTTTTTGAACATTCCTGCACTACTCAATCACATTACTAACCCATATGTCTTTGGAAGGAAGCCAGAGGATCTGGAGAAAGCCCATGTAGTCACAGGGAGAACATACAAACTCCATAGAGACAGCGGCAGGAGTCTGACCCCACTCAGTGACACTGCCGCCCTCGCGTTCACTGAGATACCACTTGCTGCCTCCAGCCTGTCAGCCATTCCACTATCCATGCCAGTGTCTTTCCTGGTACACCACAGGATTTTATCCAGTTAAGCTGCCTCATGTGTGGATTTGATGTTAAATTTATAATTTGCATTTGATATCAAAATAGGGGAGAAAACAAAAACACAAACAGAACACGTTTTCAGTATTCACGAGGAAATCCGCAGATGCTGGAAATTCAAACAACACACACAAAATGCTGGTGGAACACAGCAGGCCAGGCAGCATCTATAAGGAGATGCACTGTCGACGCTTCGGGATGAGACCCTTTGTCAGGACTAACTGAAAGGAAAGATAGAAAACTATCCTTCCTTTCAGTTAGTCCTGATGAAGGGTCTCAGCCCGAAATGTCAACAGTGC
Source organism: Hemitrygon akajei (assembly GCF_048418815.1). NCBI lineage: Eukaryota > Metazoa > Chordata > Chondrichthyes > Myliobatiformes > Dasyatidae > Hemitrygon > Hemitrygon akajei. The sequence goes on from NC_133146.1 coordinate 2,504,899, forward strand.
GTCTCCTTATAGATGCTGCCTGGCCTGCTGTGTTCCACCAGCATTTTGTGTGTGACGTTTTCAGTATTATTTATTTGCTATTTATTATTATTATTATTTTGTATTTACACAGTTTGTCCTCTTTGGCATATCGGTTGTTTGCCAGTCTTTGTGTGTGTGTAGTTTTTCTCTGATCCTATTGAATTTTTTTGCTTGACTCTGAATGCCTGCAAGACAATGAATCTCAGGTAGTGTGTCATGATGAGTGCAAATTCTGATAACAAACTTGCTTTCATTGTAATTGGCTACTATCATGATATGTTGGATGCTGATGTTTTCAATCCGAGCTTCAAGAATGAGGGATAAAATTTGTTGCTTATGACTAAGTGCTAGGAGAACAAAGAGATTGGGAAAGGAGGGTAGTGAAAGAAGAGACTAATAGTGAGAGAAAACAAAGGCGGAAAAGAAACACCAGTTTGCTAATTAGCAATAAATACCATTCAACCATTGTAGATAGAAGTTAACTTATCAGATAGCCCTGTTCAAAGAATTCAATACCAAAGAAGCTTCCGGAAAGAAACAGAAGAACTGTAACCACTGAACAATTACAAATACATTGGTAATTATAAACAAATACAAACAAGCATAAGAAAGTTAATCTACAAGGAAAACAACTATTATGCACTTGAAAACTTCTGTGTGCCATTCCACCAAGGTGGCACAAATGGAAAACAAAACAGAATAAAGTTCTACTGAGAAAGTGAAGAGTGGCTGGATAAAGTGCAAGGGCTGTGACAAGGTAGACTGAGAGATCAAGAGTTCATCTTTATTGTACAAGAATCTACTAACAGTGGGAACACAACATTCTGACTATACGTGGTTAGTATAGAATGAAATCTCAGCCTAGATTCCCTGTTATATGGAGAGACTCAGGGGGAACAAGGAAAATCAAACAACTGGAGCTTTGCGGGCAAATCTGGAAAGTCAGTACTGCATTTTGGACCTGGGTTAGAACTTACAAAGGCTAATTTGTTCCTTTGCCAATTTTTTTAAGTTTAGGCTCTGCTTGACACAAATGTTAATGATCCTGGCATCTGCAAAACAACAGGTGTCTGTACTTCAGCAATGAGATGAGTGAGCAAATCTTTTACCATTCAGTGGCCAAAAGTTTGTTTTGCTGTCTGGGATATCTGGTTTGATATCTGTCCTCTTGCTGCATAGACTGCCCGTATGATGTAGCCATTTTATTAGGTACACCTGGACACTGTTTCAATATCTAATCAGCCAATCACATGGCAGCAACTCAATGCATAAAAGCATGTGGACATAGTCAAGACTTCAGACCAAGCATCATAACGGGGAAGAAATGTGATCTAAGTGACTTTAACCGTGGAATGATTGTTGGTGCCAGATGGGGTGCTTTGAATATCTCAGAAACTGCTGATCTCCTGGGATTTTCACACACAACTCTCTGTAGTATTTACAGGGAATGGTGCAGAAAACAAAAAGACATCCAGAGAGTGATTGTTCTGTGTTTGAAAATGCCTTGTTAATGAGCAAGATCATAGGAAAATAGCCAGACTGGTTCAAACTGACAGGAAGGTGAAAGCATAACCATGAACAACAGTGGTGTGCAGAAGAGCATCTCTGAACACACAATGCATCAGACATGAAATGGATGGGCCACAGCAGAGAAGACCATGAAGATACACTTAGTGGCCACTTTATTAGGTACAGGAGGTACTCCTCTTCTACAAGATCCCTTCTCCGAGGATTGTCAGCTTGTCGCAATGGAGAGCCTTATGAATTCCCGAGATTCCGAGAGTGATACCGTCTCCTAGAATGGTAAGGTGGGGGGGGGGGGTGCAGTTACAGATGAAGTGATCCAACCATGATCTCCATGGGGGAGCTGGTGACACATCACAACGGCAGTGAAGGTGGAGGAAGGCTGCAGCTGTAAAGGGTGCCCAGTCATCTTGCACTCCATGCCACTGGGCCCTGATCCCGATCTGTGCAGAGGCTGCCCGCGCAGCAGCCTCCCCCAAGTTAAGCAAAGTCATACACAAGCTTGCTGCTCGATCACACTACTACAAGATCTCATAAAAAAGATTTTAATAGATATACCTCACCTCATTTCTCACTTGGGTAAAAGCATTAAGAGCACCCTCCCCAAAATTGTCCCTGTTGTTGGTAAAATTCAATCTCATAGACCCTTCCCCAGAGGGGTTTTGGATCTGAAACATTAACTTGTTTTTCTTCCCACAGATACTGCTTGACTTGGAGAAAGTGAGATTACCTTTAGACATGACAAAGTGGGAAGAGAGGGTAGTATTATTAGTCAGAGAAAATGTCATGGTAGTGATCAGTCAGGCAGACTGGAGAACTCATCAAGTGAGACTTTACGGGTAGAACTGAGGAATACAGCAGTCAAGAGGTGATGCTGCAACTTAAAAAAAATCTGGTAAGGCCACATCTGGAGTACTGCGTACGGTTCTGGTTGCTCCACTACAGGAGGGATGCTGAGGCTGTGGAGAGGGTGCAGAAGAGGTTTATCAGGATGCTGCTTGGTTTAGGTGGCATGTGCTGTCATGAGAGGCTGGATAAACTTGGGCTGTTTTCTCTCTAGTGACAAAAGCTGAGTAGCTTTATAAGGTTTTGAAAGGCATAGACAGAGTAGGCAGAGAGTATCTGTTTCCCACGGTAGAAATGTCTAATACTAGAAGGCGTCCATTGAAAGTGAGAAGCGGTAGTTTCAAGGAGGATGCCAGGGGTAAGTTTTTTCACTCAGAGAGTGGTGGATATCTGGAATGCATTGCCTGGTATGGTGGTAGAGGCAAATACGTTAGAGGCTTTTATGAGATGTTTAGACAGGCGCATGAATGTGGAGAAGAAGGAAGAGTAGGGACGTTGTGTAGGTAGGATTTGTGTTTGGGTGTTTTTGATCTGCTTTTTAGCTGGTTCAGCACAACTGAAGGGCCCGTTCCTGTGCTGTACTGTTCTATGTTCTTAGCAGCTCGTGGTTGAGCACACTGGGGGATCAGTTATTCTGGACTGGGTGTTGTGCAATGAAACAGAATTTATTAGAGAGCTTAAGGTAAGGGACCCCTAATGTTTGAGAAGAAGCTAAAGTCAAATGTTTCAGTATTACCATGGAGCAAAACAGAGCCATGAGAGAGGAGTTAGCCAAAGTTGATTGGAAGTGAAGAGTATCAGGGATGACAGCAGAGCAACAACGGCTGGAATTTCACGGAGCAATTCATAAGGCATTAGATAGATACATCCCAAAGAACAAGAAGAATTCTAAAGACAGGATGATGCAACTGTGGCTGACAAGAGAATTCAAAGAGAGGGCATATAATAGTGGAAAGTTAGAGCTTCTACAAACCAACAGAAGGCAACTAAAAAGGTCATAAAGGAGGAAAACATGGAATATGAAGGCCAGCTAACCAATAATATTAAAGAGGATACTAAAAGTTTCTTCAGAAGTATAAAATGTAAAAGAGAGGCAAGAGTAGATATTGGACCGCTGGAAAATGATGCTGGAGAGTTAGAAATGCAGGACAAGGAAATGGCGGATGAATTAATAAGCATTTTGCATCAGTCTTCACTGTGGAAGACTCTAGCAGTATGGTGGAAATTCCAGGTGTTAGGGCTCATGAAGTGTGTTAAGTTGCCATTACCAGGGAGAAGATGCTTGGGAAACTGAAAGGTCTGAAGGTAGATAAGTCATCTGGACCAGATGATGTACACCCCAGGGTTCTGAAAGAGGTGGCTGAAGAGATTGTGGAGGCATCAGTAATGATCTTTCAAGAATCACTAGATTCTGGAATGGTTCCAGAAGACTGGAAAATTGCAAATGCCACTCCTCTTCAAAAAGGATGAGAGGCAGAAGAAAGGAAATTATAGGCCAGTTGGTCTGAACTCAGTGGTTGGGAAAATGGTGGAGCTGATTGTTAAGGATGTGGTTTTCAAGGTACTTAGAGGCACGTGTTAAACTAGGCCAAAGTCAGCAAGGTTTCCTTAAAGGAAAATATGGCCTGATAAATCTGTTGGAACTTTTTGAGGAATTATCAAACAGGATAGACAAAGGAGAATCGATGGATGTTGTGCAGTTGGATTTTCAAAATGCCTTTGACAAGGTGCCACATATAAGTCTGCTTAGCAAGAAAAGAGCCCATGGTAATACAGGAAAGATACTGGTGTGAATAGAGCAATGGCTGACTGGAAGGAAACAAAGAGATAAAGGGAGTCTTTTCTGATTGGCTGCCACTGACTAGTGTGTCCCTCAAAGGTCAGTATTGACAATGCTTCTTTTTACATTATATGTCAATGATTTGGATGACAGAATAGATGGCCTTCTGGCCAAGTTTGTAGATGTTAAAAAGAAAGCTGGTGGAGCAGGTAGTGTTAAGGATGCAAGCAGGCTACAGAAAGACTTCAAGAGATTAGAAAAATGGTCAAAGAAGTGGCAGATGGAATATAATGCCAGGAAGTGTATGGTCATGCACTTTGGTAGAAGATATAAAAGTATGGACTGTTTTCTAAATGAGGAGAAAATGCAAAAATCTGAGCTACAAGGGGCCTTTGGAGTCCTCATGCAGGATCCATGAAGTTAATTTGTAGGTTTGAGTCAGTGATGAGGAAGGCAAATGCAATATTGGCATTCATTTTGAGAGGACTAGAATATACAAGCCAGTATGTAATGCTGAGGCTTTATAAGGCACTGGTGAGGCCTAACTTGGAGTTTTTTTTTTGCAGTTTTGGCCCTCATAGCTGAGAAAGAATGTGCTGTCATTGGAGAGCATTCAAACAAGATCCTCAAAACTGATTGCAGAATTGAAAGGGTTATTATATGAGGAACACTTGATGGGTTGAGCCTGTATTCACTGAAATTTAGAAAAATGAGGGGTGACCTCATTGAAACCTATCGAATGTTGAAAGGCTTCCAGAGAATGGATGTGGAGAGGATATATCCAATAAAAGGGTAGTCTAGGACCAGAGGGCACAACCTCAGAATAGACAGACGTCCATTTAGAATGGAGGTGAGGAAGCATTTCTTTAGCCAGAGGGTGGTGAATCTGTGGAATTCGTTGCCACAGCTGGCTGTGGAGGCCATTGAAAGTATTTAGGGTGAATATTGATAGATTCTTGATAAGTTAGGGCATGAAAGGAGATTTGGGTTGAGAGGGAATTGAATCAGCCATGATCAAATGGCAGAGCATACCTAATGGGCTGAATGGCCTAATTCCACTCCAGTGTCTTGTGAGTTTAGGCTCCAAGACCTGGGTCTCAGTGCCTCTTTCTGAAACTGATTTCCTCTTCAGCACAGGCTGGATAGTAATTTCTAAGCTTCAGCATTCTGTGATTCTATGCAGACCCCAGCTAGTACAAAAAAAGGAAACTGGAGGTCCATGAGCCAGTCCGCATCCTAGCGATCGGATACGGAGAGGGTCAACGATTTCAAATTCCTCAGTGTCATCATTTCAGAGCATTGGTCCCAGGCTCAGCACGTAAGTGGCCTAACGCCAGCGTCTCTACTTTCTTAGAGGTTTGCGAAGATTCAGCATGTCATATAAAACCTTGACAATCTTCTATAGATGTGTGGTGGAGAGTATATTGACTGGTTGCATCATGTCCTGGTATGGAAACACCAATGTCCTCAAAGAGAAAAGCCTACAAAAAGTAGTGGATACGGCCCAGTCCATCACAGATAGAGCCCTCCCCACCACTGAGCATCCATCTTGTGAGTGGTTTTTCATTGATTCTATTGTATTTCTTTGTATTTATAGAGAATACCCACATGAAAATGAATCTCAGGGTTGTATATGGGGACAATAAATTAGATAATAAATTTACTTTCAACTTTTTTTTCCCTGGAGCACAAGAGATTGAGGGGAGATTTGATGGACGTATACGACGTTATGACAGGTCTAGAGAGTGTAAGTGTAAGCAGGCTTTTTCCACTGAGGTTGGGCGAGACTAGAACAAGACGTCATGAGTTAAATGAGAAAAGTGCAACTGTTAATGTAAAACTGAGGGGGAACATGTTCAGTCAGAAGGAGCTCTGAGTATGGAATGAGCTGTATGGATGCGAGTTCAGCTGTAACATTTAAGAGAAGTGTGAACACGTACATGGGAAAGCTATGGAGGACTATGTTCCAGGTGCGGGGGTTAATGGTACGAGGCAGAATAACAGATTGGATGAGCCGAGGGAACTTTTTCTGTGCTGTAGTGTTCTTGACTCTATATGTGGAACTCTAGACTGAGAATAAAGACTAAGGCTGGATGGAGATGTCACCTGGTAATATGGCTTTATATATTTATTTTTTCATAACTGGAGATATGAAGTTAAAATAATGATGAAACAGAAATTAAATGAGCAGGTGTTTAACGTAACTCACAGTATCAATATTCACCTACCATTGTTGGTTTAACTCTATTGTTTTTGATCAAGTCAGTGGGTAATTGCACCGACCTTGCAATAATTCTGACTGCCAGTAACACTATCTCAAGGGTTAGTAGTCCCAGAGTCGATGCGCGCATTGAATCTTTCCCAGCGCACGTGCAGTTTTCAGTCGGTGTGAGGCAGACTCTGGATGTGGCACAGAATCTAAATAGCACTGTGTGTTTAATGTTACAGTCAGCACCTGTTGTATCACAAATTATCAAAAGGTCAATCAGATTGTTGGATAAGCACAAATTAAACAGACGTGGCACAAACCCTAAACTTTTCATTTGAGCTATTAACAAATATTCCAGTAGATTTTTATCCACATTTTATTTTTACATTTAATGATATACAGTGTGGAGCCAGCCCTTTGAGCCACTTGGGTGAGAAATGCCCCCAATTTAATCCTCACCTACTTAACATTTACTAATTAATCTACTAACTGGTATGTCTTTGGACAGTGGGAGGAAGCCAGTAACAAAGAGGACATACAAACTCCTTACAAGCAGCGGCAGCGAATGAACCTGCATTGCTGGTACTGTAAAAGCGTGTGCTAACCACTACGTTGCCATGCCACTCCTTCAGATCAATTCATGTCCTAATTGGTGAGGGTCCTTCACGACGGATGCCGACTTCTTGAATCATCATGATGTCCGGATGGTGGGGAGGCTAGTCCCCATGATGGAGCTGGGGAGCTGTTATTTAGCTCTAATACATAGATAAATTCTGTCTAAGTAGTGAATGTAGACTTCAGTCCTCCTCTGAACACCTCTCTATGCTAATCATTTCATCCCTTCACTCTTAACAAAGGTGATGACTATGAAGAATTAAAATGCAGAGACCTTGGAGATCTAATTAAAACAGGTGTAACAGGCAAGTGGATATTGTTGGAATGATACACTGAAGGAATCCTGAAGCACACCCAAAAAGTGACTTACATCGTAGGTGCAATTAGTTTTCAACATTTAATAACTATGTACTCAGTGGCCACTTCATTAGGTACACATGTATATCAGCTCGTTAATGCAAATATCTAATCAGCCAGTCATGTGGTATCAAATGAACAGATAAAAGCATATAGACATGGTCAAGAGGTTCACAACAAACATCAGAATTGGAGAAGAAATATCATCTAAATGACTTTAAACCGTGGAATGATTGTTGGTGCCAGATGGGGTGGTTTACGTGTCTCAGAAACTGCTGATCTCTTAGGATTTTCACACTAGGGTTTTTCTCCTAGTGTTTACAGAGAATGATTCAAAAAAAAGTATCTAGTGAGTGGTAGTTCTGTGGGCAAAAGTGCCTTGTTATTGAGAGAGATCAGAGGAGAATGGCCAGACTGGTTCAAGCTGTCAGGAAGGTAACAGTAACTCAAATAACAACAGTGTGCAGAAGAGCATCTCTGAACACACAACACATCAAACCTTGAAGTGGATGGGCTACAGCAACAAGATACCAAAAGAGGCCCTATAAAGCCTCAGCATCAAATCCTGGTCCTTATATTCCAGCCCTCACTGCTATCATTGTAATTGCCTTCCTTGCCACCAACACAATTTGCATGTTAGCCTTTAGGGAATCCTACACAAGGACGACCAAGTCCATTTGCAACTTGGATTTTAATTTATGCCTTTATTCCTTCTACCAAAATGCCTGACCATCCACTTCCTTAAACAATGTTCACTTCTTTGCCCTTTCTCCCAATCTGTCCAAATCCTACTGCAGACTCTCTCATTCCTCAGCACTTCCTGCCTCTCCACCTACTTTTACATAATATGCAAATGTGGCCACAAAGCCATCTAAATTGTTGACATATAACGTAAAAAGAAACTGTCCCAATAGCAAACTGTGAGGAGCACCACTAGTCACAGGAAGCCAACCAGAAGTAGCCCCTTTATTCCTACCTTTGCCTCCTGTCAGTCAGGCAATCTTCTCTGCATGTCAGTATCTTTCCTGTAATACCACGGGCTCCTATCTTGTTAAGGAGCCTCATGTGCAGCACCTTGTCAAAAACCATGTATACAACATCCACTGTTAATCCTGTCCATTATTTCCTCCAAGAATTCTAACAAATTTGTCAGGCAATATTTCACTTAAGGAAAAACATGCTAGCTTTGGCATACTTTATTTAAAAACCTCCAGATACCCCAAAACCTCATCCTAAATAATGGACTCCAGTATCTTCCCAACCACCGAGGTCAGATGAACTAGCCTTTAATTTCCTGTCTTCTGCCTCTCTCCCATATTGAAAAGTAGAGTTAGTTTTGCAGTTTTCCAGTCCTCGCGATCTATTTCAGAATCCAGTGATTCTTGAAAGATTATTACTAAAGCCTCCACACTCTCTTTAGACACCTCTTTCGGAAACCTAGGGTGTACACCATCTGATCCAGAGGACTTATCATCCTTCACACCTTTCACTTTCCCAAGCACTATACTCTAAATAACAGCAACGACACTCACTTCTGCACCCTTTTCGCTTCAAATTCTGGCATATTGCTAGTGTCTACCAGAGTGAAAACTGACACTTTTTCTGTGAGGGAGGGGGTCAGATATTTTTATTGTCACTGTTTATTTTCTGTGGGGAGGGATGTCGGGGATTGTTATTGTATGTTTATTTTCTGTGGGGAGGGGGTCAGGGATTGTTATTAACACTTTTTTCTGCAGGTGACAGAATCAAAGATTGTTATTGTCACTGTTTATTTTCATGGGTGAGGGGGTCGGGGATTGTTATTGACACTGTTTATTTTCTGTGGGGAGGGGGTCAGGAATTGTTATTGTCACTGTTTATTTTCTGTGAGGAGGGGATCAGGGATTGTGATTAAGTATTTATTTTCTGTGGGGAGGGGTTGGGGATTGTTCAAATCAAGTCAAGTCACTTTTTATTGTCATTTCAACCATTACTGCTGGCACAGTACACAGTAAAAACGAGACAATGTTTTTCAGGACCATGGTGCTACATGAAACAATACAGAAACTACACTGAACTACGTAAAAACAACACAGAAAAAGAAACTACACTAGACTACAGACCTACCCAGGACTGCATAAAGTGCACAAAATAGTGCAGGCATCACAATAAATAACAAACAAGACAAAAGGCACAGTAGAGGGCAGTGAGTTGGTGTCAGGCCAGACACTGGGTATTGAGGAGTCTGATGGCTTGGGGGAAGAAACTGTTACATAGTCTGGTCGTGAGAGCCCAAATGCTTCAGTGCCTTTTCCCAGATGGTGGGAGGGAGAAGAGTTTGTATGAGGAGTGCATGGGGTCCTTCATGTTGCTGTTTGCTTTGCGGATGCAGTGTGTGGTGTAAATGTCTATAATGGCGGGATGATCTTTTCAGCTGACCTCACTATGCACTGCAGGGTCTTGCGTTCCGAGATGGTGCAATTTCCAAACTAGGAAGTGATGCAGCTGCTCAGGATGCTCTCAGTAATGTAGAATGTGGCGAGGATGGGGTGTGGGAGATGGACTTTCCTCAGCCTTCGTAGAAGGTAGAGACGCTGCTGGGCTTTCTTTGCTATGGAGCTGGTGTTGAGGGACCAGGTGAAATTATCTGCCAGATGAACACCAAGAAATTTGGTGCTCTTAACGATCTCTACCAAGGAGCCATCGATGTTCAGCGGGGAGTGGTCGCTCCGTGCCCTCCTGAAGTCAACAACCATCTCTTTTGTTTTGTTCACATTCAGAGACAGGTTGACACTGTTTATTTTCTGTGGGGAGGGTTATCGAGGATTGTTATTGACAGTTTATTTTCTATGGGGGGGTCGGGGATTGTAATTGTCACTGTTTATTTTCTATGGTGAGGGGGTCGGGAATTGTTATTGTATGTTTATTTTCTGTGGGGAGGGGGTCAGGGATTGTTATTGTATGTTTATTTTCTGTGGGGAGGGGGTCCGGGATTGTTATTGACACTGTTTATTTTCTGTGGGTGAGGGTTTTGGAGATTGTTATTGACTGTCTATTTTCCGTGGAGGAGGAGGTCAGGAATTCTTATTGACACTGTTTATTTTCTCTGGGTGAGTGGTCAGATACTGTTATTGTCACTGTTTATTTTCTGTGGGGGAGGTGTCAGGGATTGTTATTGTTTTTTTGGGGAAGTGAGGGAATCGGAGATTGTTCTGTCATTATTTCTTTTTGTGGAAGTGAGGGGAGTTAGGTATTGTTAATGTCACCAGTGTTTTGCTGCAGGGAGGGTTTGGGGAACTTCTGGGTCTCCAGGTTTTGTTTCTTCTCTTCTTTGTGCCGGCTGGTGGGTTGTTGACATTTTTTCTTTTTTTACCTCCCATAGTTTTTCTAAATGTCATGGCTATCTGGAGAATAAGAATATCAGAGTTGTATTGTCAATAAAATGAACCGTTGAACCTTTAAAATACGTATTCTTTTCATCCGCCATTTCCTTGGTGCACATTACTACCTCTCCAGCGTCCTTTTCCTGCAGTTCCATATCCACTCTCGCCTCTCTTTTCCTCTTTGTATGTCCGAAAAAAATTTTGTGTTCTACTTGATACTATTGATTAGCTTACTTCATAGAACCATAGAGCCATAGAACATCACAGCACAGAAATAGGCCTTTTGGCCTTTCTTGGCTCTGCCGAACCATTTTTCTGCCTAGTCCCACTGACCTGCACCTGGACCATATCCCTCCATACACCTCTCATCCATGTACCTGTCCAAGTTTTTCTTAAATGTTAAAAGTGAGCCAGCATTTACCACTTCATCTGGCAGCTCATTCCACACTCCCACCACTCTTTGTGTAAAGAAGCTCCCCCTAATGTTCCCTTTAAACTTTTCCCCCTTCACCCTTAAGCCATGTCCTCTGGTTTTTTTTCTCCCTAAGCCTCAGTGGAAAAAGCCTGCTTGCATTCACTCTATCTATACCCATCATAATTTTATATACCTCTATCAAGTCTCCCCTCATTCTTCTACGCTCCAGGGAATTACGTCCTAACCTATTCAACTTTTCTCGGTAACTCAGTTTCTCAAGTCCCGGCAACATCCTTGTAAACCTTCTCTGCACTCTTTCAACCTTATTAATATCCTTCCTGTAATTCGGTGACCAAAACTGCACACAATACTCCAAATTCAGCCTCACCAATGCCTTATACAACTTCACCGTAACATTCCAACTCTTATACTCAATACTTTGATTTATAAAGGCCAATGTACCAAAAGCTCTCTTTACTACCCTATCTACCTGTGATGCCACTTCTAGGGAATTTTGTACCTATATTTCTAGATCCCTCTGTTCTACTGCGCTCTTCAGTGCCCTACCGTTTACCTTGTATGTTCTACCTTGGTTTTTCCTTCCAAAGTGCATTACCTCACACTTGTCTGTATTAAACTCCATCTGCCATTTTTCAGCCCATTTTTCCAGCTGGTCCAAATCCCTCTGCAAGCTTTGAAAACATTCCTCACTATCCACTACACCTCCAATCTTTGTATCATCAGCAAATTTGCTGATCCAATTTACCACATTATCATCCAGATCATTGATACAGATGACAAATAACAATGGACCCAACACTGATCCCTGTGGCACACCACTAGTCACAGGCATCCACTCAGAGAAGCAATCCTCCACTACCACTCTCTGACTTCTCCCATTGAGCCAATGTCTAATCCAATTTACTACCTCACCATGTATACCTAGCGACTGAATCTTCCTAACTATCCTCCCATGCGGGACCTTGTCAAAGGCCTTACTCAAGTCCATGTAGACAACATCCATTGCCTTCCCTTCATCCACTTTCCTTGTAACCTTCTCGAAAAACTCTAATAGATTAGTTAAACATGACCTACCACGCACAAAGCCCTGTTGACTCTCCCTAATAAGTCCCAGTCTATCCAAATACTTGTAGATCTTATCTCTTAGTATCCTTCCAATAATTTACCTACTACCGACGTCAAAATTACCAGCCTATAATTTTCCGGATTACTTTTAGAACCTTTTTTAAACAACAGAACAACATGAGCTATCCTCCAATCCTCCAGCACCTCACCCGTAGATATCGACATTTTAAATATATCTGCCAGGGCCCCTGCAATTTCAAAACTAGTCTCCTTCAAGGTCTGAGGGAATACCCTGTCAGGTCCTTGGGATTCATCTACTCCGATTTTCCTCAAGATAGCAAGCACCTCCTCCTCTTCAATCTGTATAGGTTCCATGACCTCACTGCTTGTTTGCCTTATTTCCATTGACACCATGCCAGTTTCCTTAGTAAATACAGATGCAAAAAACCCACTTAAGATCTCCCCCATTTCTTTTGGTTCTATACATAGCTGACCACTCTGATCTTCAAGTGGACCAATTTTATCCCTTACTATCCTTTTGTTCTTAATATACCTGTAGAAGCTCTTTGGATTATCCTTCACCTTGACTGCCAAAGCTAGCTCATGTCTTTTTTTAGCCCTCCTGATTTCTTTCTTAAGTATTTTTTGAATTTTTTATACTCCTCAAGTAGCTTATTTTCTCCCTGTTTCCTATACATGTCATATATCTCTCTCTTCTTCTTTATCAGAGTTCCAATATCCCTAGAGAACCAAAGTTCCTTATTCTTATTCACTTTGCCTTTAATCCTGACAGGAACATACAAAATCTGCACTCTCAAAATTTCTCCTTTGAAGGCCTCCCACTTACCAACGACATCCTTGCCAGAGAACAACCTGTCCCAATCCACGCTTTATAGATCCTTTCTCATTTTTTCAAATTTGGCCTTTTTCCAGTTTAGAACTTCAACCTGAGGACCAGATCTATCTTTATCCATGATCAAGTTGAAACTAATGGTGTTATGATCAATGGAACCAAAGTGTTCCCCTACACACACTTCCGTCACCTGTCCTAACTCGTTTCCTAATAAGAGATCTAATATTGCATTCTATCTTGTTGGTACCTCTATATATTGATTTAGAAAACTTTCCTGAACACATTTTACAAACTCTAACCCCCCTATACCTTTAACAGTATGGGAGTCCCAATCAATACGAGGAAAATTAAAATCCCCTACTATCACAACTTTATGTTTCCTGCAGTTGTCTGCTATCTCTCTGCTGATTTGCTCCTCCAATTCTCACTGACTATTGGGTGATCTATAATACAACCCCATTAATGTGGTCATACCTTTCCTGTTTCTCAGCTCCACCCATATGGCCTCGGTAGACAAGCCCTTTAATCTGTCCTGCCTGAGCACCACTGTAACATTTTCCCTGACTAGCAATGCTACCCCCACCCCACCTTTCATCCCTCTGCCTCTATCATGTCTGAAACATCAGAACCCTGGAACATTAAGCTGCAAGTCCTGCCCCTCCTGTAGCCAAGTTTCACTAATGGCTACAATGTCATAATGCCATTTGTCAATCCACGCCCTCAGCTCTTCAGCCTTCCCCACAATACTCCTTGCATTGAAATAGACACATCTCAGAAGATAATTACCACCACATACAACCCTTCTATTTGTGACTTCACATGAAACTTTAACATCATTTATTTTCACCCCTGCTCCACTATCTACTCTGGCACTCTGGTTCCCATTCCCCTGCAAATCCAGTTTAACCCACCACCCCACCCCCCCAAATAGCACTAACACACCTCCCTGCAAGGATCTTGGTCCCCTTGTAGTTCAGGTGTAACCCATATCTCTTGTGTACAGTTCCCACCTGCCCCAGAAGAGGTCCCAATGATCCTGAAATCTGAAACCCTGCCCCCTACACCAGTTCCTCAGCCACATGTTCATCCTCCAGAGCATCCTATTCTTACCCACACTGGCACGTGGCACAGGTAGCAGTCCTTGTTATTTCATCTTTTCTCTCGTTATTTTTTTAGTTCCCTTCTGTTGGTTTTTATAAGCTTCCAAATCCTCCAACTTCACACTAATTTTTGCCATGTTGTATGCCCTCTCTTTTCCTTTTATATTGACTGTCCTTTTGACCTCCCTGATCACTGTCTCCTAACTTCAGCTCCCTAATCAAATCTGGTTCATTACAGAATACACAACCTAGAATTGTTTTTTCTATTGTGGACTGAACCACAAGCAGCTCTAAGAAGAAAATTCTTTGACATGAAGAATTATCTCTGCTCCTTTTCACCTATTCTGTCTGACTCATTGAGTATTTCCAGCATTTATACGTTTTTTTTTCAGATTTCCAGCATTTGACGTCTTTTGACTCCCAGTGGAAGTCAGAAAATTGCAAATTCTGGTTTTATTTCAAATGATAAACTGACATTTTACAGTTTATTATTTTATGCAACATCTCAAGCACTTTGCATTTTCTCTTGCAGAAGAAAGCCTTTAGCAGGGAAGGAACATTCCTCAACACATGATGGGCTGGGTATCAACACATTGTCTGCAAGCAGGAACAAAGGCGTAACAGTGCCCTCTGCTGTCCCAGCTGAGCCATTAACCATAAATGCCAGAAGGATGTGTTACTGCTATTGATAAACCTGTATCCAGATTTCCGGGAAAACGGCCATAAATTTGGAAGGAGCATTTCAACAAACACCCAACAAATCTTAGCAATCCCGATTTGGAATTTATTCAGCCATGCAATAAATGAGAGATTATACTGTTTTGTGATGTAAACGGATGGAGGACTTAGACAATAACTGCAGTTACCTCCATTGTGACTTTCTTACTCTTGTTAGTTCTAAATGTTGCATATATGACGTCAACATTTATCACGCTATTTTAAGTGGCTCTTTTCTGACATATACAGAGGGGATGATGCCACTAGGATTTCGTCCCGACCAAAATAAATCGTGGGCTCTTCTGTTTATGAGATTAATAAAGTTGGAACACATCACTTAAAACTGAATAGTTTAGCAAAGTCAGATCTTATTAAAATGGAAAGGGAGCAGCTCTGTAAGCAGGTGACTAGACAAAGGCAAGCAGAACTTCAACAGTGAACCCAGCCCTCTGACTGAAATATTTTTCAGTTCAATCCACTAGTTGCTGCTGTACATTGTAAATGGCATCTCAGTGGCCTAACACTGAAGGGACCATGGAGTAACCCTTTCTAAATCGGGTATTTACTGACACTGACCACTATCTCAATGCATATTTTCTCCCTAACAGCACACAAGCTGTGATTTTAAACAAGAGGTCCACAATAGAGTCAATTTAACATGCTGATGCTGACCAGGCTCTCAGGGAACTGCACGAGACCATCAGCACCCTGGAGACTGCACACCCAGAATCTGCCTTCATCGTCACCGGTGACTTTAATAGAGCGTCACTGTCTACAGTCTCTCTGAAGTTTCGCCAGGTGAGGGGGAGATAGCACACTCGACCACCGCTACTCTCCCTTCCGTAACGCTTACAAAGCGATCTTCCACCACCCCCCCATTTGGAAAATCAGATCACTCCTCCATCTTGTTGCTGCCAAAATACAGGCAGAAGCAGAAACAAGAGGTGGCCATAGTTAAAACCGTCCACTGTTGATGCGACCAGACAGCTTCCATGCTAAAGGACTGCTTTGATGACGTTGACTGGAATGTCTTCCATGATGAGGATGTCTCTGAGTTCACGGATAGGGTCACGAGTTTCATCCAGAAGTGCATCGAGGATTTTGCCCCCCAGAAATCAGTCAGGATCTATCCAAACCAGAAACCCCAGATAACAGTTCTGTGTGAACAGCACTTACCATGGCAGACAGAGCTTACGTAGCTGGTAATCAGCAAGAGCTCAAGAAATGCAGCTACGATCTGCGCAGTCATCAAGGCAGCAAAACAATACAGGGACGAGATCCAGACACAACTCTCCAACAACACACGCAGCTTATGGCAAGATCTGCACACCATCGCAGACTTCAAAGCTAAGCGCACTGCCTCTCTCCTAGATGAGCTAAATCATTTTTACGCTGAATTCGATGTTGCCAGCACTGAGCCCCCGAGGAGAACTGCCGAAGCAACCTGCACCTTGGTCATCTCTGAGGCTGAAGTACGCAGGTTTTTCCAATGAGTGGACAGTCGCAAAGCTCCGGGACCAGACGGCATCCCAGGGCGGGTACTCAGTGTGTATGGCACAACTGGCAGGTGTGTTTATGGACATTTTTAGTTTCTCCCTCTCCCAGTGTAGAGAGTCCTCCTGCTTCAAAACATCCACTATTGTCCCTATACTTAAATAGACCATGGTAACATGTCTGAATGATTGGTGTCCTGTCACACTCACCTCAATAATAAGCAAATATTTTGATAGGCTGGTCAACGACTACATCTGCAGCATGCTACCACCCACACTGGACCCCCTAGAATTCACCTACTGACACAACCGATCAACAGATGATACCCAGCTCTACACACCGTCCTTACACACCTGGAGAAGCTGCACGCGTATGTGAGGATGCTGTTCTTGGACTACAGTTCAGCATTCAACACCATAATTCCCTCCAAGCTTGACAAGAAACCAACTTATTTCTATTCTGCTGTTATCTATGAATGGGGCTGGTATATAAATGGGTTTATTATAGTCACATGTACCAAGATAGAGTGGAAAGCTGTTGTTTGTGGGTCATCCAGATAAATCAGTCCATACGTAGTTACATCAAGGTAGGAGGAAATGAGAAAGAAATAGAATGTACAGAGAAAGTGTTATAATGACAGAGAAAGTGTAATCCAGCTGACAAATGGAGTTCAAGGGTCATGAAATTGAGATGACTTTGAAATTCTGAGAGCAGCAGAACCCAGAACTCTTTTAGTTTATTAAACTTGAGCAATTGCCACAAATATGTACAAGTATTATGCCATAAGATGTTATTTCTAAGAAATATGAAATTACCAAAGATGACATAAGACCTAGGAGAATTGGGCCATTCAGCCCATTGAGTCTGCTCTGCCATTCCACTATGGCTGATTTACTATCCCTCTCAATATCATTTCTCTGCCTTCTCCTTGTAACCTTTGACGCACTGATTATTGAGGAACCTGCCATATATACCCAATGACTTGGCCTGCACAGCTGTCGGTAGCAAAAATTTCCACAGATCACCACCCTCTGCCTAAAGAAATATTTCCTGAACTCTGTTGATGGACATCCCTCAATTTAGATGCTCTGTCTTCTGGTCTTAGACTCCTCCATTACATGAAACATCCTCTCATCAACTTTATCTAGGCCTTTCAATATTCGAACGGTTTCATTGAGATCCCCATCATTCTTCTAAACTCCATCGAGTACAGGCCCACAGCCTTCAAAATCTCCTCATATGTTAAGAATTTTCATTCTTGTGAAAATTTTCATGAACCTCCTCTGAACTCTTTCCAGCCCTCCTTTCTTAGATAAGGGCTTAAAACAACTCGCAATACTCCAAATGCAGTCTGCCCAAAGCCTTAAAAGCCTCAGCATTGCATCTTAGCTTTTGTATTCTAGTCTTCTTGAAATGAATGCATTTGACCTCCTTCAACCTGCAAGTTAACCTTTAGGGAACCCTGCACGAGTGCTCCCAAGTCCACCTACACTGCGGATCCTTGAATTTTCTTCCCATTTATAAAATAGTCCACACCTTTATTCTTATATCCCTACACTATATTCCATCTGCCACTCTTTGCCATTCCCCAATCTAAGTCCTTTTGCAGCCTCTCTACTTCTTCAAAACTACCTGCCCTTCATATCTTCATATCATCCACAAACTTGACCACAGCCATCAATTCCTTCATTCAAATTATTGACATACTAAAGTGAAAAGAAGTGGTCCCAACACCAACCCATTAATACTCAATTGTATTAGTCACCAGCAGCCAACCAGAAAAGGCCCCTTTTATTCGCAGCCAATCTTCTATCCATTCTACCACATTTCCTGTAATACAATGGGTTCTTATTTTGTCAAGCAACCACTAGAGCTTAGGTCAGAGACCACAGACAGCGGATGTGTGGCACCTTGTCAAAAGCCTCTGATCATCCAAGTGCACAACATCCACTAATTCTCTTTGCCTATCCTACTTGTTATTTCCAAAAAGAATCCCATCAGGCAAGATTTCCCCTTTAGAAAACAATGCTGACTTTGGCCTACTTTATCATGTGCCTCTAAGTACGCTGAACCCTCTTCCTTGCTAATAGACTCCAAAGTCTTTCCAACCAATGATGTCAGGCTAACTGGCCTATAATTTCCTTTCTTCTGCCTCCCTCTCTTCTTAAAGAGTGAAGTGACATTTGCAATTTTCCAGTCTTCAAATTATTACTAATGCCTCCACAATCTCTTCAGCCTCCTCTTTCAGAACTCTGGGGCATAATTGATCTGGTCCAAGCAACTTATCTGCCTTCAGTCTTTTCAGCTTCACAAAAACCTTCTTCCAACAATTCTACACTTCTGCCCTGATTCCCTTGAATTTCTGGCATTCTGCTAGGGTCCTCCACAGTGCAGACTGATGCAAAGTAACTTAAGTTTCTCCACAATTACTTTGTCCCCCATTACTAGCTCTCCAGCAATTTTTCCAACAGATACACTCTCATCTTATATTTTATTCTTTATATATCTGAAAAAACACCTTGTATCCTCTCTAGTCCTGACGAAGGGTCTCTGCCCTAAACGTTGACATTGCTTCTCCTATAGATGCTGCCCGGCCTGCTGTGTTCCACCAGCATTTTGTGTGTGTTGTTTGAATTTCCAGCATCTGCAGATTTCCTCGTGTTTGTATCCTCTCTTATATTATTGGCTCTCTTGCCTTCGTATTTCATCTTTTCTCTCTCTATGGATTTCTTGTAGTTATCTTCTGTTAGTTTTTAAAAGCTACTCAATCCTCTAACTTCCCACTAATTCTTGCTGTATTTTATGCCCTCTCTTTTGCTTTTATGTTGCCTTTGACTGACCTTGCCAGCCATGGATGCCTCCGTCTCCTTTCAGAATACTTCATTAGAATCTTTTAGAATACTTCAGAGTACTGTATCTGTACTGTGTGTTATGAAGTTCTCGCAGAAACTCCAGCAATTGTTGGTCTGCTGTCATCCCTGCTAGTGTTTCCTTCCAATTAACTTTGGCCAGCTCCTCCCTCGTGCCTCTGTATTTCCCTTTATTCCATAGTAATACCAGTACATCCAATTTTATCTTCTTCTCAAAGTACAGGTGAAATCTATCATACTATGATTACTGCTTCCTAAGGGTTCTTTTACCTTTGGCTCCTTAATCAAATCTGAGTCATTACATTGCACCCAATCCAGAATTGCTGTTCTCCTAATGAGCTCAATCACAAGCTGCTCAAAAAGTAATCTCTTAAGTGTTCTACAAATTCCCTCAGCACCACCTGATTTTCCCAACCTATCTGCATATTGAAATCCTCCATTATAATTGCAACATTGCTCTTTTTGCATGCCTTTTCAATATCCCATTATAATTTGTAACCCACATCCTGGATACTGTTCGGAGACCTATAGATAACTCCCATCGGGATCTTTTTACACTTGCAGTTTCTTAACTCTACTTAGGATTCTACATCTTCCAATCCTATGTCACCTCTTTCTAAGGATTTGATTTCATTTTTTAACTGAAGAACCACCCTACCCTGTCCGTCCTTTCGATACAGTGTGTATCCTTGGATGTTCAGCTCCTATGATCTTCTTTCAGCCACAACTTGGAGATACCCACATCATACCCGCCAAACTCTAACTGCACTACAAGACTATCTATCATATTCTGTATACTACATACATTCAAATATAATATCTTCAGTCATATATTCATCACGCTTTTTGATTTTGGCCCCACTGACTGCAATTTCATCCTACCATCTGACTGTCCTTCCTCAGTCTCACTAGGCACTACTACATCCACCTGTATCACTGCAGTTCCCACTCCCCTGTCAGATTAGTTTAAGCTCTCCCAACAGCTCTAGTAAACCTGCCCACAAGGATATTGATCCCTGTCGAGTTCAATGTAATCCATCGCCTATGTACAGGTCTTTCCTTCCCCAAGAGATCCTAATGATCCAGAAATTAGAAACCCTGCCCCCTGCAACAATTCTTCAGCCACATGTTCATCTGCCAAAACAGCCTATTCTTACCCTCACAGACAGCAATTCAGAGATTACTACCCCGGATGTCCTGCTTCTCAGCTTTCTGAGTAACTGCCTAGATTCTCATTTCAGGACTTCCTCCCTTATGTATGTTGTCAGAATCAGAATCAGGTTTATTAACTGTAGTGAAATTTGTTAACTTAGCAGCAGCAGTTCACTGCAATACATAATCTAGAAAAAAACAAGTCACTTACAGAGTATGTATATTGAATAGATTGAAATCATGCAAAAACAAATAATATATATTAAAGTATTGAGGCAGTGTTCAAGAAGTTCAATATCCATTATCGGATGGCAGGAAACTAAAGCACCAAGAGAAAGAATCTGATAAACTCACCTACCTTTCCAATCTTCTGCCTTCTCATATCCTCTAGTTTCCATTTATTCTCCTTTTTCATCCTTCTTCCCCCTTCCTTTCCAGTCCTAACGAAGGGTCTCAGCCTCAAACAATGACTGTTTATTCATCTCTATAGATGCTGCCTGGCCTGCTGAGTTCCTCCAGCATTTTGTGTGTTACTCTACAAATATCTAAAAACCAGATCTTGTTTAATTACCAACATGGGTATGCTTAACATTAAAACTAGAGGTTTCTTCTTTTAAGATAACTTACTATTATTATGCAGTCCAGTAATTTGGAAATCTTCCCTAAAGTGGAACGATGATCACCCAACAATGACTTTTATGTTTATTAAAGGAATACTGAATTGACGTGATGTACTCACAACATAATGGTATTTTCTTTTTGGACGGAGAACAGATAAGCTTGTCTGAGTATTCCATAGAAGTACTGGAGGATAACGGGTTGCTTGAACCAACCAAAGCTCAATTTTTTCTTGGATGCTGACACACATTCCAAAGCCTGTGCATCAAGATGTGGAAGTTAGAAAGTCACATGCAATAATTCTTCAAATTGTACTAACCTATGTTACGATGTATACTGACTGGCCTCATCACAGCCTGCTATGGAAACACCAATTCCCTTGAATGGAAAACCCTACAAAAAGTACTGGTTACGGCCCAGTCCATCACTGGTAAAGCCCTCCCTACCACTAAGCACATCTACATGAAGTGCTGTTGCAGAAAAGTAGCGTCCATCATCAGCAACCCCCCACTACCCAGGATGGGCTCCCTTCTCATTGCTACCATCAGGACTCAAGACTCCACATCACCAGGCTCAGGAACAGTTATAATCAGACTCTTGAGCCAGCAGGGATAACTTCACATGTCCCATCAGTGAACCGTTTGCACAACCTATGATCTCACTTTCAAGGACTCTTCATCTCATATTTGGTATTTCTTGCTTATTTATTATTTTTTCTTTCTTTTTGTATTTGCACAGTTTGTTCCCTTTTGCACACGAGTCTTTCATTGATTCTATTATGGTTATTAGATTTATTGAGTATATCACAAGAAAACAAATCTTAGGATTGTATATGGTGACATATACATACTTTGATAATAAATTTACTTTGAACTTTGATAACACACATCACCCAAGACAGCAGTATCTGCATGTCAACATTATGAATGCTCTTAAAATAAACAGCTTCCCAATGGTAGTACAGAGATCAGGTAATACTGTGACATCAGCAGTTGCTCAGTGGACACCACAGTACTTCTTTATGTTTATGGAATTCTGCTGCTGTGGCCCGTCCACTTCAAGGTTTGGCATGATGCACATTTAGATGCTGTTCTGCACACAACTGCTGTAACACATGGTAATGCTGCTCACTGGACATTTTTTTCACACCGTTCTTTGTAAACTCTAGAAATGTTGTGCGTAAGAATCCCAGATCAGCAGTTTCTGAGAAACTCAACCATCATTCCACAGTCAAAGTCACATATAACACATTTCTTCCCCATTCTGATGTTTGGTCTGAACAACCACTGAACCAGATGAGACTAAAGTTGAACATTCTGGCAGAAATGCACATCACTGTGTTTGGGGAAAAAAGGCACTGCACACCAAAACCTCATCCCAACTGTGAAGCATGGTGAAAGAAGCATCAATGTTTGAGGCTACTTTGCTGCCTCAGGGCCTGGACAGCTTGCAATCCTTGAAGAAACAATGAATTCAAAATTGTACCAAGACATTTTACGGGAGAATGTCAGGGTAGTAGTCCGTCAGCTGAAGCTTAATAGAAGTTGGATAATGCAACATGACAATGATCTGAAACACAAGAGTAAATCAACAACAAAATGGTTTAAAAATGTTTTGGAATGGCCGAGTCAAAGTCCTGACCTCAATCCTATAACGATATTGTGGAAGGACCTGAAGCAAGCAATTCATGCAAGGAAGCCCACCAATATTCCAGAGTTGAAGCACTTTTGTAAGGAAGAATGGCCAAAAATTCCTTCAAGCTGATGTGCAGGATTGATCAACAGTTACCGAAAATGTTTGGTTGAAGTTACTGCTATATAAAGAGGTCACACCATTACTGAAAGCAAAGGTTCACACACTTTTTCTAAAAAATACATGTAATATTGGCTCTTTTTTTTCAATAAATAAATATTCTTTTGTGTTATTTATTTAACTGGGTTCTCCTTATGTAGCCGTATGACTTGTGTGAAGATCAGATCACATTTTAGGTCACATTATGCAGAAATAAAGAAAATTCTACAGGGTTCATAAACTTTCTAGCAGCACTGTATCTCTCCCAGATTCTTACATGCCACCATATGCACCGAACTTCCCCATCACCTACCAACTTGCACCCCTCTCCCTCCTTTTCTGGCTTCTGCACCCTGAAACGTTGACCCAGAATCCTCTTCATGGATGCTGCCTGACTTTGCTTGAGTTCCTCCAGTACTTGTGTGTGTTACACAAACTAAACAGCTTTTTGAAACATCCTATAGATATAGCTTCAAAGTAACAATTCTTTCCTTTTCAGGTTGATGGATTTAATTAGCATTTACATCAAAGAGCAGTTCAACCTAAGTCAGTGAATGCAGAAAGTCAGATCACAGTATTTCCGTTATGAATTTGTATACTTTGTGAGCTGTCAAATATTGCAGCAAGTTACTATATGGTTTCTAAACCAAATTAGATCCATAAAAGAATTTGCAGCATGCGCTCTCCGCTGTAACCCACAGTGGTTTAAATCTGTATGTAGAATTGATAGCATCATCACTTTTAATATACTGGTGAATCAATCTATGAATCATTTCCTAATTATATGAAAGGAACATGATGCATTTACAACTTATTAAACATTTAAAGTTCATAAATGAGTGCGCAGAAATGCAAAAATATACATCGGTTGTGGACTGAATCATAGAATGAGATAACACTGCCATCATCATCTAATTCCATAAATCAAACATTACTAACTGGTCTAATGGCTTAATTGACCATATGACCCTGAAATGGGCATCACAAACAAGACGACCAATGTTGGCCTGACTTTGAACCTGCAGCTTTGCATTATTTGGATCTTATCTGCAAAATCTCAAGATGCACCATACATTTCACCCTGAATCAAATTTACGATCATAGACATACATACACAGGTATAAATGACATGAAAACTAGCTACTTACAACAGCAGCACAGGGACAAACACAAATTAGCATAAATTTGATACAAGTGTTCAAAAGGTCATCTCTTTATAACATGAACATGGAAGCTTTAGAGAGGAGGCAGATGAGTTTTACCGGGATGGTCCTTGTAATAGAGGGCGTGTTTTATGAGGATAGGTTCAGTGAGTTAAGGCTTTTCTCTTTGGAGCAAAGGTTGAGATGTGCCTTGGTAAAATATACAAGATGATTGAGAGGACAGCCAAAGTTGGGCCCTTTAAGACAGAAACAGGTGAATTTATTATGGGGAACAAGGAAATGGCAGACGAGTTGAACAGGTACTTTGGATCTGTCTTCACTAGGGAAGATACAAACAATCTCCCAGATGTAATAGTGGCCAGAGGAACTGAAGGAAATTCACATTAGGCAGAAAATGGTGTTGGGTAGACTGATGGGACTGAAGGCTGATAAATCCCCAGGGCCTGATGGTCTGCATACTTAAGGAGGTGGCTCTAGAGATTCTGGACGCATTGGTAATCATTTTCCAATGTTCTATAGTTTCAGGATCAGTTCCTGTGGATTGATTCTGTGGATTCCTGTAGCTAATGTTATCTCACTTTTTAAGAAAGGAGGGAGAGAGAAAACAGGTAATTATAGACCAGTTAGCCTGACATCAGTGGTGGGGAAGATGCTGGTCAATTATAAAAGATGAAATAGCAGCACATTTGGATAGCAGTAACAGGATCGGTTCAAGTCAGCATGGATTTACAAAGGGGAAATCATGCTTGAAAAATCTTCTGGAATTTTTTGAGGATGTAACTACGAAAATAGACAAGGGAGAGCCAGTGGATGTAGTGTAACTGGACTTTCTGAAAGCCTTTGATAAGGTCCCACATAGGAGATTAGTGGGCAAAATTAGAGCACATGGTATTGGGGGTAGGGTACAGACATGGTCAGAAAATTGGTTGGCAGACAAGAAACAAAGAGTAGGGATTAACGGGTCCCTTTCAGAATGGCAGGCAGTGACTGGTGGGATACCATAAGGCTCGGTGCTGGGACCACAGCTAATTACAATATACATTAATGATTTAAATGAAGGGATTAAAAGTAACATTGGCAAATTTGCAGATGACACAAAGCTGCGTGGCAGTGTGAAATGTGAGGAGGATGTTATGAGAATGCAGGGTGACTTGGACAAGTTGCATGGCAAATGCTGTTTAATGTGGATAAATGTGAGGTTATCCACTTTGGTGGCAAGAACTGGAAGGCAGATTACTATCTGAATGGTGTCAAGTTAGGAAAAGGGGAAGTACAAC
This sequence comes from Hemitrygon akajei, assembly GCF_048418815.1. Taxonomy (NCBI): domain Eukaryota; kingdom Metazoa; phylum Chordata; class Chondrichthyes; order Myliobatiformes; family Dasyatidae; genus Hemitrygon; species Hemitrygon akajei. The sequence goes on from NC_133146.1 coordinate 2,530,149, forward strand.
GAGATCTAGGAGTCCTTGTTCATCAGTCACTGGAAATAAGCAGGCAGTGAAGAAAGCTAATGGCATGTTGGCCTTCATAACAAGGGGAGTTGAGTATAGGAGCAAAGAGGTCCTTCTGCAGTTGTACTTACTTACTTACTTCTACTTACTACTGGTAATTATAAAGATGTTGATTCAACATAATTAAGCCATTTAAGCAGGATTTTCAGCCTGTAACTTTAGCCCCTAATGTGAGGTTATCCAAAATTTAGACTTAAGTTCTCAACCTCGCTGCATTGGTGACCTACATTAATTAGTCTGTCCTCCTGGTGAGACCACACCTAGAGTATTGTGTGCAGTTTCGGTCTCCAAATTTGAGGAAGGACATACTTGCTATTGAGGAAGTGCAGAGTAGGTTCACAAGGTTAATTCCCAGGATGGTGGGACTGTCATATGTTGAAAGATTGGAGTGACTGGGCTTGTATACACTGGAATTTAGAAGGATGAGAGAGGACCTGATTGAAACATATAAGATTATTAAGGGATGACGCACTAGAGGCAGGAAACATGTTCCTGATGTTGGGGGAGTCCAGAACCAGAGGAAACAGTTTAAGAATAAGGGGTAGGCCATTTAGAATGGAGTTGAGCAAAAACTTTTTCACCCAGAGAGTTGTGGATCTGTGGAATGCTCTGCCTCAGAAGGCAGTGGAGGCCAATTCCCTGGATACTTTCAAGAAAGAGCTAGATAGAGCTCTTAAAGATAGCGGAGTCAAGGGCTATGGGGAGAAGGCAGGAATGGGGTACTGATTGTGGATGATCAGCCATGATCACAGTGAATGGTGGTGCTGGCTCGAAGGGCTGAATGGCCTACTCCTGCACCTGTTGTCTATTTACACCATATATCTATAGTGGGGAGAAGAGAGAGACTACTTACTACTGGTAATTATAAAGATGTTGATTCAACATAATTAAGCTACTTAAGCAGGATTTTCAGCCTGTAACTTTAGCCCCTAATGTGAGGTTATCCAAAATTTAGACGTAAGTTCTCAACCTCGCTGCACTGGTGACCTACATTAGTCTGTCCTCCTACCAAACGCAGAGCTGAATATCCTGTATCCATCTTACATTTTTAATACTATTAAACACATTTCAACTTAGAACTAAAGAACTTAAATGAGGTACTGTCCCTGTTAAAGTATGATGCACACGACCTCTTGCAGATACCCCTGAATCAAAAAATTTGGAATTTAGTAAATATTGGTCTCAGTAATAGTAACCTCAAAACTACTGGAAGGTCATAAAAATTATCTGGATCTTTCAATATCTTTTGAGAACTACATCTCTCTCTCTCCTTCAAATAAAATGATGCATCTCAAAATAGACTGTCAGTTTCAGGAGCTTGGTGAGTGAGAATCATGCTACCATAAAGAGACTACCACTGTGCTGGATAGGGAAGGCTCAGGGCAGATCTGGCAGCTTAAAAGTAGACTTCCAAGAGTTACAAAGAAAGATTATAAAATTTGATAGTCACTGGAATTTAGGACAAGTTGTAATAATTAAGGGGGAAACTTTTATTTAAATTTACCTAGCTTATATCGAGAATGGCAGAGAGGACAAATATTCCCACTAATTGAGGAATCTGGAATGAGGAGGTGTGTAAAATTTAGAAGTTTCTACACAATGAATGGTAGGGAATTCTACTATAAGTGCCATTTAATCCTATGTTGATTGTTAAAATCCAAAAGCGAAGGAAATTAAGTGATATGGGGAAGGCGGGTAAATCGGAGTTAGGTCACGTGCAGGGCTTCGACCCAAGATGTTGACAATTCCTTTCCTCCCACAGATGCTGCTCAATCTGCTGAGTTCTTTCAGAAGTTCTATTTGTTGCTCCTGATTCCAGCATTTGCCTGTCTCCACAAGCTTTTTGAATGCAGGAACAGGGTTCAAAGAATCAAATGGCCTCCTTATATTCCTGGAGGCATATCTACCCTTTCCCAAACTGTTTAATCCCTTTGATTAAAATTTATAAATCCTAATTTTAAAAGTAATCACACCAGCATCAATCGTCATTCAAGTCCCTCTACTTCTCCAGTAGCCGTCAAGCTTACATTTGTAGTATGTGTTACTTTGTGATCAATCCACGCTAAATCTACCCAAAAAAGTTAATGCGTTTCCTGTCTGGTACACATACAACTTCAAACAATGTGATAAACCTTATTACTGCAGGTATTTTCTCTGGTACTATAACCACTCAGCAGGAAGGATGTGATTGTACTGGAGAGAATACAGATTCACTAGGCTATTGCAGGACTTTGGTTAGGGGAGAAACTGAACAGGTTATGGCCAACAGGAGAGGACACAGTTTTAAGGTGCTTCTTTGTAGCTACAGAGATGTCAGGGGTAAGGTTTTTATGCAGAGAGTGGTGAGTGCATGAAATGGGCTGCCAGTGATGGTGGTGGAGGCGAATACAATAGGGTCTTTTAAGAGACTCCTGGATAGCTTAGAAAAATAGAGGGCTATAACCCGAGGAAATCTCTAAAGTAAGTACATGTATGGCACAGCATTGTGCGCTGAAGGGCCTATATGGTGCTGTAGGTTTTCTATGTTAGAGGTGGCTGAAGGTCACCTGAAAGAGATGCATGAAATTATAAAGGGTAGAAACAGTTAGTTTCCCCAGAGTGGAAATATCAAATACTGGAGAAACTCTTAAAAGATTTGTGAGGCAAGTTTTTTTAAAAAAATGCAGAGTGGTAGGAGGCTGGAACAAAGCATCAGGGGACTGAAGGCCTATTCCCGTGCTGTACTATTCTATGTTAGTAGTCAAAAATAATTAGATTAGCTGAAAGACATCAGAATTGCAATTTAATAAGAGTTAAATCACCATAGAAAAACACTAAAATATATTATCTAACATTTTATTGCAACTCTAAACGAAAATACAACAAGAGGGAAATGGTAAAACTTATACAGAGCAAAGCTACTGCAATGGAAGATATAAAGTGTATAAACAACTGCAAGGAACTTTACAAAGCCACTGACATACTTAAACTTTGCATGCGGAGGGTATCTGAAGCAGGTATCTTTTTTTTAATAAAACACAGCAACAAGGAGTCATAATTCAAGCCAAATTCCTTCAGATAAAAATCTGCTCTGCTCACTTCCTAAATGCCATGAAGGCTGATTAAATTTACCCCAGTTCATTCTCAAAAGTAGAAGTTAGAATTTTTAAGTAGCTATGTAAAATGCAGTGATTATATCTAGAGTTTAGTATTGATATGAGCACAATTAGTGCAAATCAAAACTGCAGATAAAAAGTATACAACTTATGTTCAATTGACTGGAAAGCAAATCCTGCCGTTATTATCCATGCGTGGTATCGTCTTCCACAAAATCTTTAGCTTGTTCAGCTGTGATCACATCAATATGACTGACCTGTATATAAATAAAGCAGCCAAGTACATAAAATGCAAAAGCATGGCAACTGAAACAAGTATTAACGAAGAAAAGGAGAATCTTTACAGGAGGAACTAGAGCAAATATTACCATGAAAAGAATTCATATACCAGTAAATTACATCAAATTCACCACACCAATTCCTGATGTTGATGTACAAGAAGGAAGCTGTCTGGGTTCTTATTCACTACTGATAAAGTTGACCTTATTCAAACACAAAAATTTAAGTTTTACAAAGTAGATGCTGAGACAATGTTTCTCAAAATGAGAGTATCTAGAACCAGAGGCATAATTTCAGAATGAGGGACCTGAAATTCAAATAGATGAAAGAGCTGGAATTTTCTAACCTAGATAACTGTGAAGGTAAGAGTTACTGAATATATTCACAGCTGAGAATAGTAAGTTTTTAAACTACAAGAGTATGGGAAGAAAGTAGGAAAGTGACTTTGAGGCCATGATTTTACAAGGCAGTCTCAAGGAGTTGATTAATTTACCTTTGCGTAAATTCTAAAATCTGTATATTTAAAAAAAAAGTGTAATAAAGGAAAAGCAGTGTTTTCAGATTCCTGAGTTTTCCAAATTTAAAACCAAGTGCTCAAAGTGTATTTTGAAGCTTGATAAGTTATCTTATCTACAATGTTACACATCAATGAAAAACTCTTTACTTCCATTCCAAGGAGGCTTAGTCATTTATGATATAACTTCTATCTAAATGTAATTACTTCAACTTACAGATTACAAGGCAGGGAAGAGAGAGAATAAATCATTGGAAAAACATCATTTCTTAAGAGCTTAGAATTTGCCTGTGTTGTTTGAACATTCTTGGGAATCTCCTCATTACAAAGTTTGCTTAGCTGCTTGAATTTTTGCCCACTCTTTGTCCTCCCAAACCATGCCCCACCCATTTTCTTCCAACCTGTCACTAATGACACTCTGTAAAAACTGCATAAAATTGCCAAGTCCCAGTTTAATAGTTTTTAAACTAATAAACTTGTCTCGGGCTTCCAGCCAGGTACAGGTTATCGCTTTTAACTGATGTTTTAATCACTAATTCTGCCAACTTAATCAGGGATGACGCCTAGGCATGTCTAGTCCGGTGGTATATATACCCCATGTTGTTCGCCCCTCTTGATTGGTTAGTGCTCACCTGGTCAGGTTTCTGCTCTCCCACCTTGTTTACAATCGGATTCCAGTTCTTACTTAAGGGTGAGATCTTCGCCCTTGTTAAAATTCTTTTCTAGTTTTACTTCAATGGCTTCTTTCAGCAGGCAGTCCCAAAAGCCAATAGCTTTGTCCCATCAAAGTTAATCCTACGGCCATTGCAAATGCAGTGTTCTGCTGCTGCCAATTTCTCCAGGTAACCCAAACAGATACATCTCCTGTGCTCCTTAATGGGGGTTTCCACTATGCGTTCCAACTGGCCGATACGCGCTGATCCATATTCACAGGGAATCCTGTGAGCGCCAGTCACCTGGAGTCCCAGATCATCTCTGACCCACATAAGCTGTGATTTGAGCTTCCTTACAGATTTGTGGATGTATTAATCTGGTATTTCTTCAGGATCCTGGCAATCCTTCCAAAAGCTGTGGAAGTAGGGAAACTGCCCAGATACCCCAAATACTTCTTCAGATTCATCAAAGACACCTTCATAGTGTTGCCTCATGGACTCCAGGCACTCCAACAGTTCCACAACTATCTGAACAGCATACATCCAAATATACAATTTATGATGGGAGATTGAGAAGAATGGTTGCCCCCGTTCCTGGACAGTCATATTAGATGGAAACCAGACAGTAGCCTCAAGCATGGCGAGTAACATGATTTTAACATGAAAGTGAATTGGGAAAACCAGGTCAGTACTGAACTTCAAGAGAGAGAACTTGTAGGGATAGCTTTTTAGAACAGTTTTTGTTCAGTCCACTAGGGATTGGCTGTGCTGGATTGAGTGTGGTGCAATGATTTGGAGTTGATAAGAAAGCTTAAGGTAATTTGAGAAGGAGAAACTAAATTCCATTGTGGCGGTATTTCAGTGGAATAAAGGAAATTACAATGGCATGAGAGGGGAACTGGCCAAAGTTGATTGGAAAGGGACGCTAGCAGGAGGACAGCAGACCAGCTATGGCTGGAGTTTCTGTGAAAAATGATGAAAGTGCAACACAGGTATATTCCAAATAAGAAGAAATTTTTGAATGGAAGTAGGACATTACTGTGGCTGACAAGTCAGAGCCAAAGTAAAAGCAAAAGAGAGGGCATGCAAGGAAGCTAAAGCTAGTGGGAAGATAGAGGATTGGGAAGCTTTTAAAACTTTGCAGAAGAAAACTGAGGAGGTCATGAGGAAGGAAAAGATGAATTATGAAATGAAACTGGCAACTAATATCAAAGATGATACTAAAAGCTCCAGTATATAAAGGGTAAAAAAGAGTCGAGGGTAGATATAGGACGAATAGAAAATGACGCTGAAGATATTTTAATGAGAGAGGCAGAGATGGCAGAGGAACTGAATGCTTATTTTGAGTTAGTAAATTTGCTGATGACACAAAGGTTGGGGGTGTTGTGGATAGTGTGGAGGGCTGTCGGAAGTTACAGTGGGACACCGGTAGGATGCAAAACCGGGCTGAGAAGCGGCAGATGGCGTTCAACTCAGGTAAGTGTGAGATGGTTCATTTTGGTAGGTCAAATATGATGGCAGAATATAGTATTAATGTAAAACTCTTGGCAGTATGGAGGATCAGAGTTCTGTCTAGTTTTTGTAATGTGTCATGTAACACCATGGTCCTAAAAAACGGTGTCTCATTTTTACTATGTTCTGTACCAGCAGTTATGGTCGAAATGACAATAAAAGTGACTTGACTTGACAGAGGGATCTTGGGGTCAGAGTCCATAGGACACTAAAAACTGCTGCGCAGGTTGACTCTGTAGTTAAGAAAGCATACGGTGCATTGCTCTTCATCAATCATGGGATTGAGTTTAGGAGCTGAGAGGTAGTATTGCTGCTACATAGGACCCTGGTCAGGCCCCATTTGGAGTACTGTGCTCAGTTCTGGTCACCTCACTACAGGAAGGATGTGGAAACCATAGAAAGGGTGCAGAGGAGATTTACAAGGATGTTGCCTGGATTGGGGAGCATGCCTCATGAGAATAGGTTGAGTGAAATCGGCCTTTTTTCCTTTTTGAGTGAAGGAGGACAGGAGCAACCTGATAGAGGTGTATAAGATGATGAGAGGCATTGATCATGTGGATAGTCAGAGGCTTTTTCTCAGGGCTGAAATGGCTAGCATGAGAGGGCAGTTTTAAGGTGCTTGGAAGTAGGTACAGAGGAGATGTCAGGAGTAAGCTTTTTTTAACACAGAGAGTGGTGAGTGTGTGGAATGGGCTGCCGGTGACGGTGGTGAAGGCGGATACGATAGGGTCTTCTAAGAGACTCTTGCGACAGGTACATGGAGCTCAGAAAAATAGAGGCTATGGATACCCCTAGGTAATTTCTAAGGTAAGGGCATGTTCGGCATAGCTTTGTGGGCCGAAAGGCCTGCATTGTGCTGTAGGTTTTCTATGTTTCTATTAGTCTTCACAGTGGAGGACACCTGCAGTAGACCGGACATTCAACAGTGTCAAGGAAGTCAAGTAGGTGCAGTGAAAATTATGCCAGAGAAGGTGCTCAGGAAGCTTAATGGTCTGAGGGTGGATAAATCTCCTGGACCTGATGGAATGTACCCTCGGGTGCCGAAGGAAATAGCTGGAAAGACTGTAGAGGCATTAACAATGATCTTTCAAAAATCGATTCTGGCATTGTACCGGATGACTGGAAAATGACAAATGTTACTACACTAATTAAGAAATGGAAGCTATAGACCTGTTAGTCTGACATCAGTGGTTGGGAAGTTGTTGGAATCGATTGTTAGGAATGAGATTATGGAGTACCTGCAGGCACATGACAAGATAGGCCAAAGCCAGCATGGTTTCCTGAAAGGAAAATCCTGACTAACTACCTACTGCAATTTTTTAAGGAAATTACATGCAGGATACTCAAAAGGAGATGCAGTAGATGTGGTGTACTTTGATTTTCAGAAGGCCTTTGACAAGGTGCCACACATGAGGCTACTTAGCAGGATAAGAGCCTATGGAATTACAGGGAAGTTACTAGCCTGTGTGGAGCATTGGCTGATTGGCAGAAAACAGAGTGGGAATAAAGGGATCCTATTCTGGCTGGCTGCTAGTTACCAGTGGAGTTCCACAGGGGTCAGTGTTGGGACTGCTGTTTTTTTACGATCGATGTCAATGATTTGGCCTGTAGGATTAATGGGTTTGTAGCTAAATTGACCAATGATACAAAGATAGGTGGAGGAGCGGATAGTGTTGAGGAAACAGAGAGCCTGCGAGAGACTTAGATAGTTTAGGGGAATGGACAAAGAAGTGACAAATGAAATAGTGTTGGAAAGTGTACCGACATGCACTTTGGTGGAAGAAATAAATGGACTATTATTTAGATTGGGAGAAAATTCAAAATGCAGAGATGCAAAGGGACTTGGGAGTCCTTGTGCAGGATACCCTAAAGGTTAACCTCCAGGTTGAATCGGTGAAGAAGGCAAATGCAATGATGGCATTCATTTCGAGAGGTATAGAATATAAGAGCAGGGATGTGACATTGAGGCTCCATTAGACACTCGTGAGACCACACTTGAGAGCATTGTGTGCAGTTTTAGGCTGCTTATTTTAGAAAGGATATATTGACATCGGAGAGGGTTCAGAGAAGGTTCACGAGAATGATTTCAGGAATGAAAGGTTTACCGTATGAGGAACATCTGGCAGCTCTTGGTCTGTATTCCCTAGAGTTCAGAGAATGAGGGGGGATCTCATAGAAACATTCCAAATGTTAAAAGGCCTGTACAGATTAGATATGGCAAAGTTATTTCCCGACAAGAGGGCATGACTTCAAGATTGAAGGACTTCCATTTAGAACAGAGATATGGAGAAATTACTTTAGTCAGAGGGTGGAAGCAGCTGTGGAGCCAAGTCATTGGGTCATAAGGAAGAGATAGATAGGTTCTTGATTAGCCAGGGTACCAAAGGGTATGTGGAGAAGGCAGGGGAGTGGAGATGACTGGAAGAATTGGATCAGCCCATGATTGAATGGCCTACTTATAAGACCATAAGATATAGAAGCAGAAGTAGGCCATGATCTAACAGAAAACCACTCACATGGACTTATACCTCAATAATAACAGCCACCATCATGCCTCCCAACTCAAGAGTGATTCTTTCTACTTTACTAATTGTGCAATAACTATTTCGGACCCAGAGAGTCTCCATGATGAAATATGCATGATGTTCCTAAAGGACAGGTACAAGGTGAATAAAATCAATTTGACCCTTAAGAGAGCCAATGGAAAAACCATAAAACCTAACAACAAGGACGAATCGCCTGTCTTCCCTGTATTCCCATGGTTTCTGAATGGATCGCAGGCTGAATGGCCTACATCTGCTCCTTTGTCTTGTGATCTTGAGGATCCTGAAGAAAAATCCAGATTAATACCATCCACAAACCTGTAAGGAAGCTCAAATTACAGCTTATGTGGGTCAAAGATGACCTGGGACTCAGGATGGCTGGCGTTTACAGGATTCCTTGTGAATGTGAAGCAGCGTATATCGGCCAGACAGAATGCATAGTGGAAAACCGTATCGATGAACACAGGAGGTGCATTCATTTGGGTTACCCAGAGAAACTGGCGGCAGCGGAACATTGCATTTGCAATGGCCATAAGGTTGACTTTGACAGCACAGAACTACTGTGCCACGCCAAAGCTTTTGGGGCCACCTGGTAAAGGAAGCCATTGAAATAAAACAGGAGGGACGGATGATGGGGGAGTCTATAATCACTGGACTAAACATGCCAAGGTATCATACCCGATGAAGATGACATAGTTTCTCATTGAAATATCTGTTAAAAATCGCTATCTGTACCTGTCTGGAAGCCTAGGAAAAGTTTATTCGTCATATACACTGGGAAAGCACTAGATCCTTTTCCAGTTTTTAAACTGATCAAATAAATCAGCTTTTCAAAATAAATTTCAAATGTAATATAAATAGTTTACGGCATCCAATTTTCTAGTGAAATTACCTTATTCCTGAATTTCACTCCATAGAACTTGTCTGCAGATTCAAGCAATTCCGGCCTGAATGTAGTTGTAATGAACTGGGCATGTGAAGAAAGCTCGGATATCATATCTATTATGAGAAAGATTATTAATAAAGGAGTAAAATAAGCAAAATTACAAATTACAAAATCATAAATATCAAGTAAATGGCAACTAGTCTAAATTAACCGACTTTTAAAGAATGGTGCTGACTACTAAATGACAGGTTCGATTTAGCAATTAGAACCAAATTATTTGAATGCAGCCATCAAGACAGGAGGTCTAGATGATGAGTTTGCACAGACTGAATGCTAAGAGCCTGCCAGGTACTTAGCAGTTAAGGTAACCCATCTATCCATTTGATTTGACCTTGTACACATAGTTGCAAACGTAATCCAAATATCACGCCTCTCCTCAGCACACCCACTAACAATCAAAGCACAACCACTGGTTCAGCGATTATATTAAATTTAAATTGGCATTAAATTGTAAATTCTCACTCATATTCACTATTTGTTCACTCCCCTCCCCCCAAACCTAACAAAATAATCAGGCCAAGTAGTTCCAGTAGTGATTTCTAGACTTCCTAAGTTTGCCCTGTTGATTTAATAATGCACAGCCATCAATCCAAGTCTCTTTCATTCTTTATTTTATTGATACCAGTCAGAAGTTACCTTGTTCTGCCCTCTAAATTAACTCTACAATGGTTCATATACTTTTGTTCTAGTTTCTTCATTCACTAAATCAGAAAATATTGTTTAGTAATTTGACACTTCGATTTCTTGTAACACTGCTTTGTGACAACCAGATAACTTAGGAATATAATGTTCAGCTGCAGCCCAAATACCAATACTTGTGAAGTCAATAGCTGCATCAGATTTTTATAAAGATTCATGGCATTCACCCAGCTCTTCCTTGTTTACTTTGACTCCAAAATGTTTATGTTTCTTTGGGTGGGGGGAAAAGTTCAGATTTGGTGGGAGCCTAAGATTTGGTATGTCATCAAAGACTCTAGAAAATTTCTAGATATACCATGGACAGGATTCTAATTCACTGTCCGGTATAGAGAGGCCACTGCACTGGATTGGAAAAAGCTGCAGAATGTTGCAAACTCAGCCAGCTCCTCCATAGACACTAGCCACCCCAGCACAGAGGACATCTTCAAAAGGCGATGCATCAAAAAGGCTGCATCCATCATTAAGGACCTCAATCACCCAGGACAAGCCCTCTTCGCTCCATCAAGAGGAGAATCTACAAGAACATGAAGACATGTACTCAATATTTTAGGAACAGCTTCTTCCCCTCCACCACCAGGTTTATGAATGGACAATGAATTGATGTACACTATCTACTTTTTAAAGCTCTTTTTGGACTACTTATTTAATTTTTACAATTTCTTATTGTAATTTAATTGCTTTATTATGTATTTTTAAAATTATATTTTATTCAGAAACATTTGAAACCCCACAGCTTTGTTACTACCACCAGATCTACATAACGATGGTATCAGAATACAAGAGGGAGATTGAAAGCTTGGCTGAGTGATGCAATAACAACAGCCTCTCTCTCAATGTCAATTAGAGGGTAACCAGGGGTCCACGAGCATGACAGCACATTTACTTCTTTAGGAGTCTGCATTGGTTCGGCATGTCATCAAAAATTTTGGTAAACATCTATAGATGTGTGGTGAAAAACGTGCTGACTGGCTGCTTTACAGCCTGGTATGGGAACACCAATTCCTGTCAGTGGAAAATCGTAAAAAAGGCAGTGGATTTTATCCAGTACATCACAGTAAAACCCTCCCAACCACTGAGCACATCTACATGAAACTTTGCCTTAGAAAAGCAGCATCTGTCAAAGATCCTCACTACCCACGCCATGCACTTTTCTCACTGCTGTCGTCAGGTTGAATGAAGGTACACGTGCCTCTTGACTCGCACCACCAGCTTTAGGAACAGTTACTACCCCTCAACCATTAGGCTCTTGAACAAAAGGGGACAGCTACACACATTTGAGGACTCCATTATATTGTTATTTCATGCTCATTATTTATTGCTATTTATTTGTATCTGCATTTGCAGTTTGTTTACAGCTCACAGTTATTGTTCTATAGATTTGCTAGGTATGCCCACAGAAAAAGTACCTCAGGGTTGTATGTGGTGACATGTACTCTGATAAATTTTACTTTGAACTTCTCTGATAAAACTTATGCCTAAAATTTATTACAACATTTTCATATTTAAATATATTGTTTTTTCCCTTTATGGATGAATCACAGGACAAAACTGTGCTGTGACAATAAAATTATCTAAAAGCAAAAACTGCAGATGATGGAAATCAGAAATAAAAAAAAAAACAAGATGCTGGAAAAACTCAGCATATCGATGGGAAGCGCACACGACAAATGCTGGCTGATCTATGGCATGCTTCCAGCATTTTCTGCTTTCATCTCAATAAAACAAAGTTGGGCTCTAACAACACTTCCACCATCACCAGAGCATCAATACATCTCCTATACATCACATGAAATAACTTGATTTGAGGTGGACTGTGAAATAAGGATGAGACATTCAAACAAGAGCCTGAAATTTGATCATAAAACAAAATGAAACACTCAATACGAGAAACTCAGGTGAAGGACTGCATGAAAGCAAATCAGCAACACTTAAGAAATTAAGTAGCTTTTTTTAAAAAAACACCCACTCCAACTGTCTTTCTGCCTCTAGAGGCGTTGGTTATTTATATGCAGTTTGTTACGTCCCAACATCACTTCCTGTTCACAAACTTTTTTTAAAACATCACTTCCTGCATGGGTTAATTTGGTTTATTACTTACAGTAAAGTGTCCTAAGACATCCATCTCCATCCACTCTTTATTTCAAAGTTCAAAGCACATTTATTATCAAAGTATGTATACTATATACAACCTTGAGATTTGTCTCCTTACAGCCAGCCACAAAACGAAGAAACCCAATAGAACCCATTAAAAAAGTTTATCAAATACCCAAAATACAAAAAAAAAGAATAAATTGTGTAAACAATAAAAGTAAGCAAACAACATTCAGAACTAAAGTTCACAAAGTGAATTCATGGTCACAAAGCTAGTCCAGGATAGTTAGTTGCAGGCCACAGCCTCGGTTCAGTGCACAAACGAGTAAACTTTGCCAAGCAGCGAGCTGAACATTGGCCCATTCTTCACCCCCGGCCCCGACACCCTAACCTTTTTAATCTGGCCAAACATCGGCTTATTTCTCACTCTCAGATCCAAGCCCTGCCACCTCAATTTGGCCTATACTTGGCATTTTCAATCTGGCCCAGTATTTAAATCTGTCAAATATTGACTTGTTCCTTGTTCTCGAGCCCGGGCCCCACTGCCTTGACCCTGCCTTGCCTTGGATCAGACACTTTGAATCAGCTCAAATTTCAAATTAAATTTTATTATCAAAGTACATATGTCACTATATACAATCTTGAGATTCATTTTCCCGTGGGCATATTCAGTAAATCTATAGAATAGTAACTCCATCCACTCCAACAATGGCCAAACATTGGTTCGTTCCTCACTCTCAGGCCTCAGCCCTGCCACTTTGATTCAGCCCATACACACCACCCTGCAATTGTCCCGCTCACTGCCAAGGTGTAATGGCAATTCACAAACTCATCTCCAAAAGGGAAGTTACAGGCTACTGGTCGTAGTGACTAGTGATCAGAAAAAAAATATGATTAATACAGCAGTTAGCAAGATTTATTTGCTGCCAGTAAGGCATCACTGTGTTTCACAAGCGCCATCTTAAACCAGAAACAGCAATAACTGAGAGTCTTAAGCTTTCTTAATCAAGATCAGAATCAGACTTTAATCGCCAAGTACCTATGCACATACAAGGAATTTACTTCCGGCAGATGTTGTCTCTCTGCTCATAACAATAATAATGATAAATATAAATGAAAATATAGATTATACATACAGGTAGTGCAATCCAAGTAATAGTTAGCCGACAGTTAACTGTTCAGCAAAGTGACCGCAGTAGGGAAAAAACTTCTCCAGTGCCTATTAGTCTTAGTCTGGAGGGATATTGATAAACACTTAGTAGATGTACTTTGGAGGAAGTATTAGGCTTATCACTATTCAGCTATCGTTAGGTATGAATTTGGTCAACTCTGCAGCATAGCTATAGAATGCTGCATGTGTGTATTATCTTGTTTAATGCTGATCATGAGAATATCAATAATATTAAGCTTTTTTAAAAAAAAAATTTTTTATTGCGTTTTTAAGTGATTACAGAGTAAAGTATAGGAAAAAAATGTATATAACCCTTCCCTCTCCCCCCCAACTTCCCTATAGAAAAAAAAAGAGAAAGAAAGAAAGAAAAAAAAGAGTGCCTGCATGTTGGAAGATCTCCACATGCTCCATGGAGTTCGTAATAACTTTAATGTATATATTTATTTCTTTCCCCAAGTAACCAATTGTTTCATCTTCAGAGCACCTATATATTTAGTGCTGTCTTTTGTAAATAAGGGCACCAAATTTTCAGAAATGTTTCATATTTATCTCTTAAATTATAAGTAATTTTTTCTAGTGGAATACAGCCATAAATTTCTTTCTTCCAACAATCTATACTTAAATATGTATCCGATTTCCAAGTAACTGCAATAGCCTTTTTGGCTACTGCCACTGCAATTTTTATGAATTCTTTCTGATATTTATTCAGTTTGGGTTTCAGTTTTATCCCTTCAATATCACCTAGTAAGAGTAATATTGGATCATGAGGAAGTTGTGTTCCTGTAATTTGTTCCAATAAAAGTCTTAAATTTGTCCAAAAAGGTTGAATTTTAGAACAAGACCATGTAGAATGTAAAAAAGTACCAGTTTCTTGGTTACATCGGAAACAATGATCAGATAAATTTGGGTTTAATTTATTTATTTTTTGTGGTGTAATATATACCGGTAATTGATGTAGAAAATTATATTGCACTAATCTTAACCGAACATTTATTGTATTTGTCATACTATCAATTTGTTTCTTCAATTTTAATATTCAATTCACTTTCCCATTTTTGTCTTGACTTATGGACTCCTTGTTTAATTGCCTGTTTTTGAATCAAATTATACATACAAGATATAAATTTTTTAATCTTTCCTTTTTGAATTAAAATTTCTATTTCATTAGATTTCGGCAATAACATTGTTTGACCTAATTTTTCTCTTAAATAAGCCCTTAGTTGAAAGTAACAAAAAAAAGTATTATTCGATACTTTATATTTATTCTTTAATTGATCAAATGACATTAATATACCTCCTTCAAAACAATCTCCTATATATCTAATCCCTTTTTGAAACCAATTATATAAAAGTTGATTTATCCATTGTAAAAGGAATAAGTCTATTTTGAATTAAAGATCTCTTTGCTAATAAAGATTTTTTTGTCTCATCATCCATTGCATTCATTATGCAAATTATCTTATAGATTAGAAGAATATGGGAAAATATCAGGTTATAAAATAAATTGGGATAAAAGTGAAATTTTACCTCTTACTAATGGAGATTATAGTCAATGTCGATTAATAACTCAATTTAGATGGCCGGCAAATGGTATAAAATATTTAGGTATAAGAGTTGATAATGACATAAAAAACTTATACAAATTAAATTATTTACCACTTTTGAAAAAAATTCAGGAAGATCTTGATAAATGGATGGCATTACCAATAACATTAGTAGGTAGAGTAAATACTATAAAAATGAATATATTCCCTAGACTACAATATTTATTTCAATCATTACCAATACAATTACCCCAGAAGTTTTTTCAAGAGTTAAACAAATATGTGAGGAAGTTTCTCTGGAAAGGTAAGATGTCAAGAATATCGTTGGAAAAATTGACATGGAAATTTGATCTAGGAGGGTTACAACTTCCAAATTTTAAGAATTATTATAAAGCGAATCAACTTAGATTTATTGCATCTTTTTTTGAGAAAGATAAACCAGCATGGATTAGAATAGAACTAGATAAAATAGGAGAAAACATACCAGAAGATTTTATATATAAATGGGAATCTAAATGGATACGGGAAAAGAAAGAATCTCCTATATTAAAACATTTGATTGACTTATGGAATAAGATAAATGTTGATGATGAGACAAAAAAAATCTTTATTAGCAAAGCTTTCTCAAGCTGAAAAAAGCTTCCAGCTTAGATGATTTTTGAGAAGGTGTTTAACTCACTCCCTAACTTTGTACATAATGCACTGACAGGGCAGTAGAGTGAAAAGATAACCTCTTCAAAGGCATTGTCTGCAGACTGGTGATGCATCTGAATGCCGTACACTACAAAGTCAGCTTCCGACCTGAGAAACGTTGATTACCAAAATATAGAGGACAGAATACAGCACATTGATGTCTACGCACTGCTCAAGGAGTCCATGATCAGCATAGCTGCAGCACAAGCTTGTGCCAGAGTTGAAGCAGCAAGAACGAGAGTGATTTATGCTAAACGTGAAGGTGAAATGCAAACATAAGCTCACATAGACATGGAGAAAATATGTATTAACATGGAGATTACATGTATAAAAGCCGCATTAAATGCACTCAGGGAAGAGCATGAAGCTGAGGCTGCCTTAGCAGAGGCAAGGTGTATGAAACAAGTGGTGAACCAATCAGCCATATTTTGTCATCACAATAGCCAATGTAGTTTTCTAAGTATGTCCAAACACACTTTAGCTACGAAAAAGACAGTGCTCCAGCTCTACAGGTAGAAGCTGTTCACACCACTCAGCCAACATGCCTTTCACTCACTCCTGGCGCTCGCAGTCAATGTCTACAGCAGCAAAGATCCACAATACTTCCTTCTGTAGTTTTAACACAGCAAAGTCAGGATCTGCTACTGATACTATCATATCTGCAGAAGCACGGACAAACTGAGCTTCCATCTATTCCAAGACACATATTTGGCAAACTTTTCTCCACAATGGTCTCATTCAGGAGCTGAAGAAGCATTAGATTTGGCTTGGTATCTAGCTTGCTGAGACCTTATCAGAGCAGGACTAAAACAGTTCAACAACCAGTCTGCTAGTTA
Source organism: Hemitrygon akajei (assembly GCF_048418815.1). Classification (NCBI taxonomy): domain Eukaryota; kingdom Metazoa; phylum Chordata; class Chondrichthyes; order Myliobatiformes; family Dasyatidae; genus Hemitrygon; species Hemitrygon akajei. The sequence goes on from NC_133146.1 coordinate 2,546,785, forward strand.
TCTATCCTGGAAGTCAAGATTGCAATGTTGTGGAAGGACTAAGTCTCAAAACTTAGCGAAGAGCTAGACTGGGACTAAAATGTGGAGGGGGGGGGGGGGGTCATGGCAACATGCAATAAAGGTTAGAGCAGTACACTTTGATAATGAAGCTACGAGTTTGAAAATGCTGTGGCAGTGGCTGGACAAGTTATGGCTCTCCAGAAGCAATTTAGGAACTCCTTTTCAACAGACTTGACAATTTTACAAAGCTCTCAAATGAAGAACCGCAGAAGTTACTGGAGCTCACAGATCTGCTGTCAGAACTACAAACTACAAGCTACAAGATGGCGATTGTTTAGTAGCTCCGAACTTTTGCTCCGTTATACTTCCTATCTTTGCACTATATGTCTCCCTTCTTAAACCTTAGTTAGTTATTTTATTACCGTAGTTCTCTTTTACCTGCCTGTGAACACATCTATCTTATAATGGCTACCAAAAGTACTAAAACCGGGAAAAAGGAAACTTCCACGGCTCTGTCGGCTGAGATTCTCGTTGTTTTGGAACAACATCGACAAGATATTTTAATGGATTTTAAAACTAAATTTAGAACTTCTTTCAACCAGGTGGATTCTAAATTGGATCAGATTAATGCCAGAGTGGATGAACATGCTGAACATTTATCTCGCATTGACTTAACTTCTGAAGATTTAAAATGCCGTGTTCAGTATCTTGAAACTTTCTGCTCCAACCTAGCGGAGAAGAACAGTAAACTTTCTTCCAAAATGGTGGATCTTGAAAATTGGAGCAGACGTTGCAATCTACGAATTCTTGGTTTGCCAGAGGCCACCGAAAAGGGCTCTTCCGTTGAATTTTTTTCATCTTTTCTCTGAGATTTTCGGGGAAGAACTTCTTTCGACACCACCTGAGCTTGAAAGGGCTCACAGGATTTATGTTCCTCATGCAACTTTGGGTTCCCGTCCACGGCCAGTTATTTTATGCTTTCATCGATACCAGGTGAAAAACCGTTTGATTATGGAGGCACGCCGCAGAGGTACTTCTGCTTTTCAAAATACGGTCATTTGTTTTGTGGAGGATTATGCCCCCCAGGTTCTGAAGATGCGTGCTGAGTTTAAAGGTGTAATGAAAGTGCTTTTTGATCGTGGATTCAGACCTTCTCTCCGAAATCCAGCCGATCTTCGAATTACGCTTACTACTGGAGATTATAAGCGGTTTAAATCAGTGAAGGAGGCTGAGGCGTTTGTTGGAAGTCTTCCAGCCATCTCGTCTTCTTCGGAACCGGACTGACCTTCTAAAATGGTTGATAAGTACTTCTCGAAGTTAAGTTATTTTTTCCGAACTCAGACTTTACTTGAATAATTCAGACATTAACTATTGAAACTCTAAGGGCTGTAGTCAATCTGCATTTTTTCTAAATAGATGATTTAAGTTTAATGTTTCCCTGTGGACTTTTAGATTTTACTTGTGTAATCTATTTTATTTCTGTATAACTTTATCTATAGAGAACTACAATTGATTTTAACTTGTTTTGGAGGTTTGGAGTTTTTATTGAAGGCCTCCCTGTTGGTTGATTTATAGTTTAAGTTTTGCTTTTTTTTGTAAACGGTTGATAAGCACTCTCTTTAAATTTATAATTGCCCCCTTTTCCCCCTCCTTTTTTTTTCCTTTTAATCTTTTATAATTTTTCGTGGGTAGGTTAGTTTTAGTTTTAGTTTTCTTTTCTGATTTTTTTTGTATTAAGTTTTATATTTCTTCTGTTGAAGTTGTTCCTATTTGTAATTCTGTTTTCTAGTGCATAAATTAGTTATTATTTGCTATATTATTTATATGGAACTTTTGTTAATGATACGGAACTGGAAGTCATTTTTGGGTAAATTTTTTTTGTAGAGCTAGCTGCTTTTTCAGGTAGCCATCTAGTTATGGGTTGCGGGGGTGGGGTGGGTTCTCCAGTTCCAACAACACACTGTTTCTTTTGTTTTCCTTTGTTATTCAGGACATGTCTCTGTTTTGATTCTACGGATCTATATTTACATTTTTGCTCCCAGACTGTTACTGTACCGCTTGATTTTTTATATGCCTGCTACCTTCTATGCACTAACAATTGACAATGGTTAATACACTTAAATTTGTGAGCTGGAATGTAAAGGGATTGAATCATCCTGTTAAAAGAAGGAAGGTCTTCTCGCATATTAAACAACTCAAAGCTGACATTTCTTTCCTTCAAAAAACTCATATTCGTTGTTTCGGCTTTTGTCAAAGTGGGTGGGTCAACATTTTCATTCATCCTTTGCTGCCAAAGCTGGGGGGGGGGGGGGGGGGTCTCCATCCTTATCAATTCAAATATTCCTTTTGAACTCCATAATAAGATATCTGATACAAATGGCCATTTTATTATTGTTTCTGGTAAATTATATAATACTAAAGTTGTACTAGCAAACCTGTATGCTCCCAATTTTGATGATGTTAATTTTTTTGAATGTTTTTTCTCCTCACTACCAGATTTAAACTCATACTCTCTTATACTGGGTGGCGATTTTAATTGTTGGTTAGATCCTAATTTGGATCGATCGTCCTCTGTTACTAGATTACCTACTAAATCTGCCTTAGCTACTCACTCTTTTCTTTCTAATTATGGTATCTCAGATATATGGCGTTTCCTTCATCCTACTGAGAGAGATTATTCTTTTTTTTCACATGTTCACCATACCTTTACTAGAATTGACTACTTTTTACTTGATAATCAACTTATTCCATTTGTCTGTTCTTGTGATTATCAGAGTATACTGATTTCTGACCATGCCCCAATTACTTTGTCTTTAAATTTTCCTGGTCTCCCTCAGAGGAATAAACACTGGCATCTTGACTCGACTTTATTATCGGATGATGATTTTCTAAAATTTATTAAGGATCAGATAACCTTTTATTTTAACACCAATACGTCATCTGAAATGTCATCTCAGATTGTTTGGGATGCCATGAAAGCAGATTTGAGGGGTCAAATAATCTCCTATACAGCAAATCTTAATAGAAAGTCCTGTACAGATCGATTAGACCTCATTAATCAGATTAAAGAATTAGATCAACTGTATGCTCAAACTAAGAATCCTGAATTATACAAGCAGCGTGTAGAACTTCAAACTAAATTTAACCTTTTGTCTACTCAACCTGTTGAACGCCAACCTCTTGAAAGTAAGAGTCGCTTTTATATTCATGGTGACAAATCTGGTAAATTTCTAGTCAATCAGCTGAGGCGTTCCAAAGCTAAACAACATATTACAAAGATCCGGAAGGAGAATGGAGACTTTACATCGGATCATTTAGAAATCAATGACGTATTTAAAAATTTTTTACTCTTGACTTTATTCCTCTGAATGAGAATATTTCTGTTGATCATTTTTTAAATAATCTGAATATTCCTTCGCTTTCATCTGATTTTAAAGCCAAACTTAATGCACCTATATCATCAGAAGAAATATCTTTTGCAATTTCTGCATTGTCTTCAGGGAAATCTCCTGGACCTGATGGGTTCCCCGTAGAATTTTATAAATCATTCTCTTCACTTCTTTCTCCTCAGTTACTCTCAGTACTATCTGATTTGTTTAATTATGGTAAATTGCCACCCTCTTTTAATGAGGCATCTATTATTCTTTTATTAAAAAAGGGTAAAGACCCAACAGAGTGTTCCTTGTATAGGCCAATTTCTTTGCTTAATGTTGATGTTAAAATCTTGGCCAAAGTTTTGGCTTATAGATTAGAAACTGTTATTCCTCTATTATCTCTGATGATCAAACTGGTTTTATTAAAAACCGTCTTCCTTTTTTTAACATTCGGCGTTTATTTAACATTTTATATTCACCTTCAACTGGGATTCCTGAATGTGTTATTTCCTCGATGCGGAGAAAGCATTTGATTGTATAGAGTGGAACTACCTTTTTGCAGTTTTAGAAAAATTTGACTTCGGTCAAAGTTTTATCTCTTGGATCAAATTGCTGTATCTGTGTCCTACTGCCTCTGTTTTGACTAATTTTCAGAAATCCCAGTTATTTAACCTCAAACGTGGCACCCGTCAGGGATGCCCTTTAAGTCCCTTTCTCTTTGATTTGGCTATAGAACCTTTGGCAATGGCATTTCGAAGCTGTCCTGAATTGACCGGGATTTGGAGGGGGGGTGTTGAGCATAAAGTTTCTCTTTATGCTGATGACTTATTACTTTTTCTTTCAAATCCGTCTACATCCTTACCTCCAATGTTCTCACTTCTTGATCAGTTTAGCCAGTTTTCTGGCTATAAACTTAATTTACATAAGAGTGAACTTTTCCCAATTAATAAAGAAGCACAAGAATTAACATTTCGTGACCTCCCTTTTAAAGTAGTGCATAATCAATTTACTTATCTTGGGATTACAGTTACAAGGAAGTTTAAAGATCTTTTTCGTGAAAATTTTGCCAATCTTTTATATACTACAAAACAGAGTCGGTCACAATGGTCACCTCTATCTATGTCTTTGGTAGGTCGTATTAATGTTGTTAAAATGTATGTTCTCCCTAAATTTTTATATTTATTTCAATCAATCCCAATTTTTATTCCTAAATCTTTTTTTGATTCCTTAGACTCTATTATTTTGTCATATCTGTGGCAGAATAAGCGCTCTAGAATTAATAAAGTTTATCTCCAAAAATCTAAAAAAGAGGGTGGCATGGCCTTACCTAACTTTCGTTTATATTACTAGGCAGCCAATATACCTTGTGCTACCTTTTGGTCTTTTTTCCATGGCCAACCCGAGTGCCCTAATTGGGTGGCAATGGAGTTGAGTTCCACCAAAGATTTATCTATTTCTGCACTTCTTGGCTCTGTACTCCCTATTAGTTTGTCCAGATTAATTGTTAATCCTCTTGTTAGACACACTTTGCGAATATGGGCTCAGTTTAGGAAATTTTATGGTTTCTATGGTTTTTCCTTTTCCAGTCCTATCTTACATAATCACCTTTTTTTACCTACTATGTATGATTCAACATTCCATGATTGGTATAGGAAGGGCATTAGACATTTTGAAGATCTTTTTATTGATAATCGCTTCGCATCTTTTCAACAGCTCTCTGTTAAGTTCAATCTGCCTAATGCCTTTTTTTTTAGATATCTCCAAATTAGACACTTTATTAATCCTTTAATTCCTAACTTCCCTGAAATGCCTGAGAAAAATGTTATGGATTTATTTTTCTATTAATCCACTGGGTAAAGGTTTAATATCATTTATTCATGATAAGTTAGCATTCTTACGGCGTGCCCCTGTGGATAAAATTAGAATGGCTTGGGAGCATGATTTAAATATTTCTTTATCTAATGAGACTTGGGACTCGATTCTCAAATCGGTTAATTCAACCTCTCTCTGTGCTCGCCATTGCCTTTTACAGTTTAAGATTGTTCATAGAGCCCATATTTCTAAATCTAAATTATCTCGATTTTACCCTAATATTAGTCCTCTTTGTGATAAATGCAAAAGGGGTGAGGCCTCTCTTATTCATATGTACTGGTTCTGTCCTAGCTTGGAGAAATTTTGGAAAGATGTCTTCATAACTTTATCTTATATTCTGAATCACCACTTAGAACCTAACCCTTTAATTGCTTTGTTTGGTTTTGACTAAGTGTTGAATATTATCTTTTGCTTCTCTTCTGGCTAGACGTATAATCCTCCTTAGATGGAGAGATGTTGCCCCGCCCACACATGCTCAATGGCTTAATGATATTATGTCCTGCTTAGACCTTGAAAAAATTCATTATTCAGTTCTTAATTCGGATATAAAGTTCCATAAGGTCTGGGGACCTTTTATTGAGTTCTTTCATAACCTTCCTCTTAACTAAGGTTTTTTTTTCAGTCCCTTGCTTTCAGCTCTTTTTTTTGGTAGTAGGCATTATTATCTTCTGTTTTTAAGTGTATTTACAGTTTTGGGGGTTTGAATGTCCTGATTTATATTCTCTATATTGTGTTGTGGTTGGTCTGGAGTTTTTTTTTGTTGTGGGGCTTGGGGAGGATACCAATTTTATATGTCTTCAATTTGGGTGCTTTCTCAATTATCTTTTTTGTATTATATTATTATTGTATGTTTATTTTTGCACTGTATTAATTTTCTTCATTTTGATTTGGGTTTTTTTTTCTATCTGTAGCAATGTAGAAAATGCATTAAAAAACTAATAAAAAAAAACTACAAGCTGCAAAAAAAGAGGGTCACCTACCAGGACTGAGTTTCTTGGACACTGCAAGAGGAATGAACCCTACAGTGGGGAAACTACCGAACAACATGCAAGAATGGTGGATAACTGAAGGGTCTGAGTATAAAACAAAACATGGTACCCTTATTCCACTATTTTCATTCTATATATGATCTGTCTGCTGACATACAGAAATGCGAAATAACCCTAGTTTTATACTCTCAACCTCTGACTACCATTCATTCAGAGAGGCTTCCAGCAGAAGCATGGAAACCAAAAGTCCGATCACATCAACAAAGTGAGGTAGAACAGTTAAAGACTGTGCAGTAAGACTGCTTTCAGGACTGTTTTGAGATTGTCCTTCTTTAAACACTTAATTAAATGATAATTTGACTTTTAGTTTCAGTACTTAAGTTTGACATTATGGATGTCAGATGGGAAGTGTTCTGCCTCTGGAGCTACTGTTCGTTTTGCATGCAGTTTGTTAGTAAGCTATTTAAACTATTTTCCACGCAGGTTAATTCCAATTTCAATTTGGAGCAAACTCGGCAAAAAGATATCCATCTCAATCCACTCTTTATTTTCCATTGAAACAGCAATATCTCTCAGTCATAAGCTTTTTTAAACATTTAGCAGATGTACTTTGAAGTTAGTACTACGTTGATTGTACCTCATTACCAACCTATTGTTAGGCCATAAGTTTGTTCTATCCACAACATAGGTATAAAATGTTGCATGTGTGATTTGCCTTGTTCAACACTGATTGTGAGAATAATTCAGGCGCACAATGATTCTATATTAAATCTAATATGTGTTTTACTTAACTTTTTTCAGTTTCATAAAATTCTCACATTAAAAACCCTGAACCTTCTGGCTCTGAGGTGTTTAACTTCCTGCCTAGTTTTGTACATAGCATAATGTGAGGGCAACAGTCACTTTAAATATAAAGTGAAACACAACTCTGACTTAGTACAGCACAGCAAAGCAAATCAGTAAATGGACTATTACTTCTGTCTGTGCCACCTCTTAAACTTTACAATTTATACAAGGTGACCCTATGTTGTTATTTCCATAACTCAGTCAATAATTACCAACTTCAACTGTATGAAATGCCCTGGTTCACATTTTTACAGTTATGCCTAGGTATTCCATTTAGTAGCTCTGTAAGAGCAGCTGTTCTGCTTTCAGCCTCTTTGGGTTATTGTTGAAGATAAGGGATGATGAGGAATGTGTGTCATCCAATTAGGATGATGGAAGGTTTCCCTGGTGAGGGACACCAAGGTTGGGCTTGGGGCTTTTGTTCGGCAGGAGATGAAGAGAGAAGACGCTGAAGTGAACAGGATTCACCCAGTGCGGGACCGTGATTCGATGAAGCCAGGTGCTGAGATCGATTGAGGATAGGTGAATATGGTGATACCTTGAGCTCCAAGTAGACTGTTTAATTAAAATGGGCCCTTTTCTTTACTGACCCATTAGTTAAATAAGATTCATAAATATAATTCCTTTAATCATATGCAGTGTACTGTCTGTTATTTCATGGCATTAATTTGTAACAGGGTAGTAAATGACACAGCATCCACACTAATCAGGGTTTGGGGTGGGAGAACCGCCTCAATCTCACAGGTTTGGTGGGTCTGGAGAGCGTCTTCCCCAGACTTACACAGCCAAGGAAACCAGGATGTTTCATTTACATTGGCATTGGGGGGGGGGGGGGGGGGGGGGGGGAGAGGGACACATTAGCGTACTGGTGGCACAGTGTACCACCAACCTGCATTTAATTCCTGCCATTGTCTGTAAGAAGTTTACACGTTCTCCCTATAACTGCGTGGGTTTTCCCAGTCCGAAGATGTGTGTAGGTTCATCGGTCATTGTAGACAGTCCTGTTATTAGGCTAAGGTTATAATGGAGGCAGCTGTGTGGCTGGTGCACCTTGAAGGGCCAAAAGGGCCTATTACGCACTGTATCTCAATAAATAAAATTTTAAAAATAAATAGTTGGAGTAGTTAATCTCAGTTAAGACAGATGGAGATCATGATTTCACTGATTAATATGTTGAACTTAATAGCCTACTTTCTACATTTGAATAAAATTGAACTTCACTGTCTCTATGACGTTCTTTTCAACATGCCAATGGAGCAAAACCAAGAAGTGCTTTGAAATCACCAATTTTGTTTGGAAAGTTTACCTGAAACAGCTTTTCTGTGTTGAGCATCCAGGGCCTGGTCAATTTCATCAAAGAGGTAAAAAGGTGCTGGGTCACATTTCTGAATGGCAAAGATTAAAGCAAGTGCTACTAATGATTTCTGACCCCCAGAAAGCTGCTGCATTTCTCGCATTTCTCCTTGTTTTCCCGTAAATGACACCTGCCAATGTTAGAAAAGGAATTAAAATGCTGTAAAACCTATCAACTATGCAAAGACATTGATAAATTAGATTCTGAATGGTCTAATCTCACTGAAAAAAGAGTAGTTAACATGAAAACCAGTCTGCTCTATTTATGAATTTAAAGGACCTGTTACTAAATTGCAGCATCACATGTGCATCACAAACGACAACATCCAAGACAACCCCAGAACCTATACATAAAACATGCTGACAAAGTTAAAAATCTGAAAAGAAATGCTCAACGAAACTACTAAAATTTGTCACAAGAAATTAAGCTTAGGAGTTTGTGCATTCTACTTGTGTAACAAAACATGCAATAATCAGACTGAATATTATAATTCTCTATAACTGTCTAAAACATGCTAATTTATTCTTTGATTTCACAAAAATCAAAACTAAGTTTTCCAACTTGATTCATTAGGTTTATGAAACCTCTTCATCTGTAACCATTAAGTAAAAATAATCTACAGATCATCGATCAGCCATGATCTCTACTTCTGCACCTATTGTCTATTAATTACACTGGACAAATTTCTTTCAGAAGTGTTGCTTCCTCAGAATTTTTTGTTTGCTTGAAGCTGAACATAATCTAACTACTTGGATTACATAGCAAATTGGAGAAACAATGAAATTTTATTAAATATAACACACTTAATTGTCTAACAATGTTGAACAAACCTTTTGCTAAAATAAGATCAACTTAATTTAAACTTTATTCAAGTTAAAAATGTTTTGTTGATGATTTTCAATTGTACTCAGTGTCTGATACTTCTCGCATAAGTATCCAACAATAATGAGCCAGCACTGATGGACTGCAGCTCCGATACTATTTCTCTATGACAGTGCCAAGATTTGCAGGGAAGAAGTCTAAATGGGAATACAGAAAATGAATCTTTAGTGGCATGGTTTTATATGCTGAAGCACGAGGAGGTGTTTGCTTCCCTGAGGCAAATCAGGGTGGATAATCACCAAGGTGTGACAAAGGTGTTCCCTTGGACCCTACAGGAGTCAAGTGCAGAAATTGCCAGGGCATAAGCACAAATACTTAAATCATCTTTAGTGACAGGAGAGGTACTAGAGGATTGGAGGATAGCCAATGTAGTTCTGCTATTTTAAAAAAGGCTCTACACAGAAACCAGGAAATTGCAGGCCAGTGAATCTGACATCTGTTGTGGGAAAGTTATTGTAAAGTACTCTAAGGGGCTGGATATACAAGTATTTGGATAGACATGGACTAATTACAGATAGTCAGCATGGCTTCGTGCATGGTAGGTCATGTCTACCATCTTAGTTTTCTGTGGAAATTAATTAGGAAAGTGGATGAAAGCAAGGCAGTAGATGTCTATATGGACTTTAGCAAAGCAACTGGAAAATGCATGGTCATGCACTTTGGTAGTAGAAATAAATGTGCAGACTATTTTCTAAATGGGGAGAAAATCCAGAGACTTGGAAGTCCTTGTGCAGAACACCCTGAAGGTTAGCTTGCAGGTTGAGTCAGTGGTGAGGAAGGCAAATGTCATACTTGCATTCATTTCAAGAGGTCTAGAATACAAGAACAAGGATGTGTCGCTGAGGCTTTATAAGGCACTGGTGAGGCCTCACCTTGAATATTGTGAACAGTTATGGGCCCCTCAGCTCAGAAAAGATGTGCTGGCATTAGAGAGGGTCCAGAAGAGGTTCACAAGGATGATTCCAGGAATGAAATACGAGGAACATTTGATGGCTTGGGGTCAGTACTCGCTGGAATTCAGAAGGATAAGGGGGGGAATCTCATTGAAACCTGTTGAAAAGTGTTGAAAGGTCTAGACAGAGTAAATGTGGAAAGGTTGTTTCCCTTGGTGGGAGAGCCCCAGGATACAGGGACACCTGAGATGCAGAGAAATTTCTTTAGTCAGAGGTGGTGAATTTGTGGGATTTGTTGCCACATGCAGCTGTGGAGGCCAAGTCGTTGGGTTTATTTAAGGCAAAGATTGATAGGTTCTTAATTGGATATGGTATCAAAGGTGAAGGCTGGGAACTGGGGTTGACGAGCAGATAGAAGGGAAAAAAAGGATCAGCCATGACTGAATGGCGGAGCAGACTTGATGAAACAGATGGCCTAATTCTACTCCTATGTCTTATGGGAGGCTGGTCAAGAAGGTTCAGTCCCTCGTCATTCAGGATGAGGGAGTAAATTGGATTAGACATTGACTTTGTGGGAGAAGCCAGAGAGTGGACGAGGAGGGTGGTCTCTCTGACTGGAAGCCTGTGACTAGTGGTGTGTCGCAGGGACTGGTGCTGGGTCCTTTGTTGTTTGTTATCTATATCAATAATCTGGATGATAATGTGGTTAACTGGATCAGCAAAGTTGCAGATGACAGCAAGATTGGGGACATATTGGACAGTGAGGAAGGCTATTATGGCTGCAGAGGGACCTGCATCAGCTGGAAAAAAGGGCTGAAAAATAGAAGGTGAAATTTAATACAGACAAGTAAGAGGTCTTGAACTTCGGTAGGACCAACCAGGTTATTACACAGTGAATGGTAGGGCACTGAGGAGTGTGGTACAACAAACGATCTGGGAATACAGGTCCATAACTTGTTGAAAGTGGCGCCACTGGTAGAAAGGGTCATAAAAGAAAGGTTTTGGCATATTGACTTTCATAAATCAATGTATTGAGTACAGAGATAAGATGTTATGTTGAAGTTGTATAAGATGTTGGTGAGGCCTAATTTAGAGTACTGTCTGCAGTTTTAGTCACCCACCTACAGGAAAGGTGTAAACAAGGTTGAAAGAGTAAAGAGAAAATTTACAAAGTTGTTGCCAGGTCTGGAGGACCTCGGTTATAAGGAAAGATTGAATATTCCTAAGATTGTAGAAGACTGAGAGGAGATTTGATAGAGGTATACAAAATTATGAGGGGTATAGATAGGGTATATGCCAGAAGGCTTTTTCTACTGAGGTTGGGTGGGACTACAACCAGAGGTCATGGGTTAAGGACGAAAGGTGAGAAGTTTAAGGGGAACGTTAGGGGAAACCTTTTCAATAGAGGGTCGTGAGAGTGTGGAATGTGCTGCCAGCACAAGTGGTGCATGCGAGCTTGATTTCAACGTTTAGAAGTTTGGATAGGTACATGGATAGTAGGGGTATGAGGGGCTATGGCCCCAATGCAGGTTGTAGGCAGTTTAAATGGTTTCAGCATGGACTAGATGCTGTCAACTAGCTGCATGTAGCTTGGTGTTCTGTAATTGCCAAGAAAATTTTCAACAATGCTTTCCATGTAATTTTCTTCAGTCCCACTAGAAGTTTTTTAAATTGTGTGTCAATGATGACCTGATTGATTTCTGGACCAACATAAATCCTTTCCTTAATCTTGGCATCAGTTATTCTGACTTGAATTATGAATTGAAATAATAAATATAGGTGATTTCAAAAAAAATGGTACAATAGTAAAGTACTCAGGAAGCAAAATCTTTTTTGTCCAGAGTTATTCAACCCTAAAAACACAATCACTGAAAACAAGGCTTGCAGGCATACAAACTGATTAAATTTTACACGCAATGGATTCAGTTACCCTAATTCCAACTCCTGTGAATTGATCAACAGATGGCACGCTGCTCTGCGATGCACTGCCTTCACCCTCATCCTGTGACTGGCTTCCTTCTGCATCACCTTTCTTCATAACCAAGGATGCTTTACCACCTGGGACCAACTTTGTAAACACCTCACTGAAATTCTTGGATACCTGTTCAGAGTAACATTTTAAAATGTTTCATAGTTTAAAAAAATGACAACATAGATGACACATTTTCTTTTTTTACATTAATGCCACACATTGTTATTGCATCAGAATTAGCTCAAGCAGTATTGTTAAACTCAAAGCTCGATAACATTTAACTGTTCAGCTGATGACCATGCATAAACACGCAGAGTAAAACTAGTTGTTAGAGAATTTTTTCTCCGCTTATTACAAAAGATGCACTCTACATTGAAGCCTCTGCTTATCATCATCTTACAGGCAATTTCTTTACAAGGAGCACATTGTCGAAAGTCATAAAAATGCCCCATTCAGTTCCATCAATTGCATCCTATCACTACTATAATTTAGTTTGCAGATAGTTGTCAATTAATTGCTGATTAATGCAACTGTAACAAAGTTTTAATCAGTAAAATAAATTTATGAAAAAATTTAAGGAAGTTTAATGCAATACCTGGTATAGGCTAAAGATGTTCTGTCATTTTCCCTTGGATGAAATTTTGTCTCAACTATTTGCCACCTACCAGTTCATCAATAATTCTGTGCTGCCTATCAAACCATCTCCCTCTCTACTTCGCACCATAATGGCTTCCAATTTATCATAATGCTGTCTGCATTTTGCTATCACCACTGAATTATAGACAAACCATTTATTTAACAGCATAATTAAAAGCTTTTGGCCAAACAAATTCTTTAAACCTCAACAATTTTATGACTAAAAATTCGAACTCAAAATATCAAGATTTGCTTTTAAGCAAAGGGCACTGAAAACAATTGTCTGTTTAACTACAATATTCAGAAATTTAGAAACAAGTAATTCATTCAACGAGTAAATCAGGTACTACCCTGACAATAATCATACTTACTTGGTTCTCGAGTGAAGCAAGCTAAATACCAAGCTCACTCAGCACAGGAGCAAGGAGCTAAGGATACTGTAATATTTGTTTGCAATATCCTTAGCGCCATCTTGAAACCCCCTCACAAATAAAGGCGGGGTACTTCATTCATCTGTAGCACTTTGATGTTATACATTGACTAACTAGGACACTTCAGGAGTGGTCTAACTACCCACTACCCACAATCTTGATGGCTAACATGAATGTCCCACAGATCATGGATCAGACTTGAAAACAAATGGCACAGTAGTGTATGCATGACAGAGTTGCAGTGGTTAGTGCAACGCTGTACAGTGCTGGTGAACGGGGCTCAATTCCTGTGCTGTTTTGTACTTCTTCTGTGACTGTGTGGGTTTCCTCCGGGTGTTCTGGCTTTCTGCCGCTTTCCAAACACATATGGATTAGTAAGGGTTAGTAAGCTGTGTGCATGCCATGTTGACACTCGTAGGCTTCGCCCAGCACATATTCAGGCTGTGTTGGTTATTGACGGAAATGATGCATTTCACATGTTTCAATGGACATGTGACAAATAAGCAGAATCTTCTCTAAAAGAAAGTGATTTTCACTAAGCCTTTGATATAAATATCCACTCCACACTCCCCATCCCCCCCACATTATTAATATTTACGAGAGTTACAAAGTTTACATTGAATGTCCATTGAGGATCAAAAATACTACATCGCAGAAAAAGACACTAGTTATTTTGAGCCATTTTTTGAACAATAAAGTAGTACAGATTTAATATTCACCTATGTTATAAACTACCGTAGATTCCGGATTTTAAGCCGCTACTTTTTCCCCACATTTTGAACAGCTTTGAACTTTGCGGCCTATAATCCAGAGCGGCTAATACATGGTTTTTTTCATGCCGCCTCGTAAACATTTTGCCTCATAACAGTAGACCAATAAAATTGATGAGTAGTTCACAGAGGTCCAATGAAATTGTACGATAAATCAAGCGCACTTTCACAATTAAATTATTGTAAATCAGTCATTTGTACTCACCCTCATCAACATGGAAAACACTCGAAGCATTGTGCTGCCTTATGGCAGTTACTTAGTTTATAATATTTTCGCTTAGTAATTCATTTTCTAGTTAAAGTTAGAAGAGTTTTAACTATATTTGTTTTCTGTACTACATCGCGGGATGCTATGACGTCACACCCGGTTTCGCGGTGTCTTGTGGGAAAATGCCGGTTTGCGATGAAACGGGACGGAGGGAGGGAGCGCATTACGCGAGCGGCTTTGGATCTGAGCGAACGCTGCTTTTAAGTTAAAGGTGATCAATAACTTTTCCTGGTAGGCTGCAATATATATATTTTTTACCAGTCGTTAGGAGATATTGGAATGTTGTTCAGTAAAGAAGTATACGCAACGTATATTTAAAAGTAGCCGCGTACGGGCACGGTTCGAAAAAAAGCATTTGCAATATGTATTTGTTTTTGTTACCATATGGATTTAATTAAAAGTTAAAAAAATCCTCACGTGTAATATCTTTCTGTGTAAATATCTCATATTACAACGTGGGACACCTGCGGCCGAAAATCCGGTGCGGCCTTTACAATTAAAAAATTGATTTTATTTCTAAAATTAGAGCCAGCGGCTTTTAATCAGGTGCGCTCTGTAGTCCGGAATCTACGGTATTAATATCACACAATATTTTACCTGCTTGAAAGTAAGCTGTATGGCTTCATATTTTCTCAACTCAAGTACATTCATAAGCTCCATAATGGACTTGTGGCCACGGTCAAGCTCTTCTTGTCGCTTCATGAGTTTCTCCTTCTGTTCCGAGAAATTCACAAATTGGTCCAAGGCCTTTTTGTTGACATGACTGTACTTCTTCAGCTCCTGATTACACTGTTCCAATTTCCGGAATAGCTGGAAAAGATAGGAAACAAATAGAAAAAAATAACAAACAGTAGAAAACAACTTTCAAAAAGCAAAACACCACCAGTAGGTTCTAACAAGACAAACTTTAAATTATAAGTGCCACACTAAAAATTTCCAAACCAATTCATGCAGTGACTGATGTAAATACAGCAAAATATTACATTATTATTACCTGGATGAGATTTATAATATTCCAGTTTTACTGAAGGTATCAATAGAGGTGCATTATATTAATTATCCACAAGGCCCTTGTTATGATCACACAGGCCTCAATCCCACCAGGAAATACCATACCTTTGTTGAACTGCCAAATTTAATACCCATTCACACTTGCATCCTGGCAGATATCCTAGTAACTGTCAGCAAGTTTGGGTCTTGACACAAATCAATTAGACCATAAGGCATAGCAGCAGAATTAGGTCATTTGGCCCATCGAGTTTGCTCTGCTATTCAAACATAGCTGATCCTTTTTTCTCCTCCTCAGCCCCACACCCCAGACTTCTCCCTGTCACCTTTGATGCCATGTCCAAACAATAACCTATCAATCTCTGCCTTAAATACAGACAACGATCTGGCCTCCACAACTGCCTGTGGTAACAAATTCCACAAATTCACCACCCTCTGGCTAAAGAAATTTCTCCACATCTCTGTTTAAAATGAACGCCCCCTCTATCCTGAGGCTGTGCCCTCTTGTCCTAGACTTCCCACCATGGGAAACATTCTTTCCACATCTACTCTGTCTCTGCCTTTCAACATTCAAAATGTTTCAATGAGATTTCCCCTCATCCTCCTAAATTCCAGCAAATACAGACCCAGTGCTATCAAATGTTCTACGTACGATAACACTTTCATTCCTGGAAACATCCATGTTAACCTCCTCTGAACCCACTCCAATGCCAGCACATCTTTTCTTAGATGAGTTCAAAATTGTTCGCCATACTCAAGGTAAAGCCCACCAGTGTCCTATAAAGCCTCAGCATCACATCCCTGCTCTTGTATTCTAAGACCTATTGAAATGAATGCTAACACTGCATTTGCCTTCCTCACCTGCAACTTAACCTTTAGGGTGGTCTGCACAAGGACTCCCAGGTCCCTTTGCATCTCAGATTTTTGTATTTTCTCTCCATTTAGAAAACAGTCTACACAGTTATTTCTACTACCAAAGTGCATCACCATGCATTTTCCAACATTGTGTTTCATTTGCCACTCTCTTGCCCATTCTCCAATCTAAGTCCTTCTGAAGTCTACCTGTTTCCTCAACACTACCTGCCCCTCCATCAATCTTATCATCTGCAAGCTTCGCAATAAAGCCAACTATTCCATCATCTAAATCATTGATATATAGCATTAAAAAAGCAGTCCCAACACCAACCTTTGTGGAACACAACTAGACACTGACAGCTAACCAGAAAAGGATCCTATTATTCCCAGTCGCTGCCTCTTAGCAATCAGCTAATGCTCTAACCAAGCCAGTAACTTTTCTGTAATACCACTGGTTCTTAATTTGGTAAACAGCCTCATGTCAAAAGGCCTTCTGAAATTCCAAATACATCCACTGCATCCCCTTTATCTATGCAACTTGTCGTCTCCTCAAAGAATTCCAATAGGTTTGTCAGGCAGATTTTCCCACACAAAAACCATGCTGACTTTGTCCTATCTTGTCCTGTGTCAGCAAATACTCCATAGCCCTCACCCTTAACAAGTGACTCGAACATCTTTTCAACCACTGAAGTCAGGCTAATTGGTCTATAGTATCCTTTCTGCTGCCTTCCTCCTTTTTAAAAAGTGGAGTTGCAATATTCCAGTCCTCTGCCATCATGCCAGAGTCCAATGATATTTGAAAGATCATTACCAATGCCTCCACAATCTCTATCGCTACCTCTTTCAGAACCCTAAAGTACAATTCATCTGGTCCAGGTGATCAATGTACCCTGAGGTCTTTCAGTTTTTCGAGTACCTTTTCCCTTGTAAAATACACTCATTTCTCTTCCTTCACACCCTTCAACATCTGGCACACAGCTAGCGTCTTCCACAGTGAAAACTGATGAAAAACATTCAATTAGTTAATTTGCTTTCTCCTTGTTCCCTATTATTTTTCACCAGCCTCATTTCCTAGTGGTCCTATATCCACTCTCATCTCTTTTATTATTTTTTACATAGTTGAAACAGCTTTTACTATCCACTTTGATAATGTTTGCTAGCTTGCTTTCATAGCTTTCCAATACTCTATCTTTCTCTCTCTCATGTCATCTCTTTGCCCGCCCAATGCCATTCTCTGGTGCTCCACTGCCCCCCCCCTTTTTTCTATGGCCTTCTGTCTCTTTCACCAATCAACTTCCTAGCTCTTTGCTTCATCCCTCCCCATCCAATTTTCACTTACACCTTGTTTCTCTCTCCCTCCCCCCTCCACCCTCGAAACCTACCCTTCAGCTTTTTTTCTCCAGTCCTGCTGAAGGGTTTCGGCACAAAACATCGACTGCTTTTTTCCATAGATGCTGCCTGACCCACTGAGTTCCTCCAGCATTTTGTGTGTGCTGCTCTGATTTCCAGCATCTGCAGATTCCTCCTTGCTGAAATATTGAAAGGACTAGATAGAGTAGATGTAGGGAGGATTCAAACAAGAATATGGTGACGGTATCCAGAACTAGAGGGCACAGCATCAAAATAGAGGGGTGACACTTCAGAAGTGAGGTAAGGAGGAATTTTTTTAGTTTGAGAGCAGTAAATCTGTGGAATGCTCTGCCACAGACTGTGGTAGAGACCAAGACCTTGCGTATATTTAAGGTGGAAGCTGATTGGTTAGGGCATCAAAGGATCTGGCGAGAAGGCAGGTGTATGAGGTTGAGCGGGATCCAGGATCAGCCTTGATGGAATGGTGGAGCAGACTCGATGGCTGAATGGCCTAATTCTGCTCCTACGTCTTATGGTCTTCTTGAATTATTTTAAGTATTTTCTAGTGATGCTAGAAAGTTTGTGAACCCTGAAGAATTATCTCTACTTCTGCATAAATATGACCTAAAATATAATCTTCATGCAAGCCCTAGAACTACATAAAGATAAACCAATTAAATAAATAACACAAAAAACATCATACTTGTTCCTTTATTTATTGTGAAAAATGATCCAATATTACATGCATTTGTTGGAAAAAACGTGAATATACCCATAACTTCAACTGAACTTTTTCGGTAAATGTTGATCAGTCCTGCACATTGGCTTGGGAGGAATTTTAGTCCATTCTTCCTTACAAAACTGCTTCAACTCTGCGACGTTGGTGGGCTTCCTTGCATGAACGACTTGCTTCAGGTCCTTCCACAACATTTCTATAGGATTATGGTCAGGACTTTGACTCAGCTATTACAAAACATCATTCTTTTTAAACCATTCTGTTATTGGTTTACCTCGTCTTTGGATCATTGTCTTGTTATATTATCCAACTTCTATTAAGCTTCAGGTGACAGACTGCTACCCTGACTTTCTCCTGTAAAATGTCAACCTACAATTTTAATTCATTGTTCCCACAACGATTGCAAGCTGTCCAGGCCCTGAGGCAACAAAGCAGCCCTAAACTATGATGCTCCTTCCACTATGTTTCACAGTTGGAATGCGGTTTTGGTGTTGGTGTGCAGTGCCCCTCTACCTCGATACAGCAATGTGTATTTCTCCAAAAAGTTCAACTTTTTTCTCATCTGTCCACAGAACATTGTCCCAGAAGCACTGTAGAACATCCAGGTAATCTTTTACAAACTTGAGACATGCAGCAATTTTTTTTTGACAGAAGTGGTTTCCTCCGTGGGATCCTTCCATGAACACCATTCTTATTCAATGTTCTTCTTATAGTGGACATGCCAACAGACTTTAGCAAGTTCTAGATTTCTGCAGGTCTTTTGCTGTTGGCCTTCGGTTCTTCACCTCCTTCAGCATTGCACATTGTGCTCTTGGTGTGATCTTTGCAGAATGCCCACTCCTAGGGAGAGTAGCAACAGTACTGAGTTTCCTTCATTTGTAGACAATTTCTCTTACTGTGGACTGATGAATGATTAGGTCTTTAAAAATGCTTTTGAAGCCTTTTCCAGCTTGATGCATCTCTACAATTCTTCTAAGGTCCTCTGAAAGTTGTTTTGATTGAGGCATGGTGCATATAAACAGATCTTTCTTGAGAAGAGTAGGCTCTGTCAGTAACCTGACTTTGTGTCTTTTTTTAAAATATAGCCCATGGTGCCTCTACAACCCACACCTTCAATCTCATCTCATTGATTGAACTCCAAATAGCTTTTGTAGAAGGCATTACCGCAGAGGTTTACATACTTTTTCCAACAAATACATGTAATTTTAGATAATTTTTCTCAATAAATAAATAAATGAACAAGTATCATGTTTTTGTGCATTTATTTAATTGGGTTAGCTTATCTAGTTTTGGGACTTCTGTGAAGATCTGATCATATTTTATGTCATATTCATGCTGCAGAAATAGAAAAAATTCTACAGGGTTCACAAACTTTCTAGCACCACTGTATAAAGAAAATGGAAATACTCAGCAAGCCAGTCCACATATATGAGAAGAGAACCAGACTTAGTATTTCAGATAGTCTCTGTAACATTGACATTTCTCTTCGCAGCCTGACCTTTTCCTACGATTTCGAACAATTTCTGTTTTATTTAGACTTCCAGCACCTGCCCTCCCCAAACCAGATTTTCTTTATATAATTGATTAATTAATACTTTTGGAATTACTGTTTTGAATTAATACTGTTGGCGCGTGGCCTAGTGGGCAAGGCATCAGACTAGTAACCTGAAGACCTGGTTCGAGCCTCAGCTGAGGCAGCGCGTTTGTGTCCTTGAGCAAGGCACTTAACAACACATTGCTCTGCGACATCACTAGTGCCAAGCTGCATGGGTCCTAGTGCCCTTCCCTTGGACAACATCAGTGGCGTGGAGAGGGGAAGGCCCGCAGCTTGGGCAACTGCCAGTCTCCCATACAACCCTGCCCAGGCCTGTGCCCTGGAAACTCCAGGCGCAGATCCATGGTCTCTCGAGACCGACGGATGCCACCAGCACTTTTGGAATTGTTCTGAATGTCAGGGAACATCTAGGTCGACTGCTGGCAAACCTAGCAGTGTGGCTTTATATTTTCAAAGTTTCTCCAGGCATTTCACATGGGGCAATCTAGCTTTTACAGAAAGAATCTAGCCCATATATTTTCCCATAAATCAACACCAGCAACCACCACTTTGACAATAGGTTCTAGCACAAAATTGTGTACTGTACATCTTTTATGATGGCTCTGAGCTTTAGATGGCTTTACAGAATGGATACATGGTCAAATCATATGGATGATAAGAATTTGCAGGAAAAGCCCAATGAATCTGATCTACCAATGAATCTACCAATCTACCAAAAGCCCAATGAATCATTTCATGACTCAGCATCACAATCAAAGATGTCCTCACTGGAATGACTCATTACACATCTCTGAAAAATACTGATCATAGTTTATGGAGGGCCTCTGAAATATACCAGAGCTTGATGCATTAACTTTGTTATTCCTGGAATCAACTGCCCCACCTGACTTTTGCTTTGAATATTCAAGCAAGAATATTCAAATTTACATAGTGTTCTATGTAAATATTACAATTGAACCCGTGTACTATTTACTGATGACTTCATCTGAAATGGAAGTCAAGTGATGTAGAGAATAAATGTATGAAGTCACCAAACTGGCATCAGTAGAAGACAATCATTACTTAAGTATTAAAGTCATTTTTAAAGTACATTACCTCAACTCCCTTACTTCAGCATTTTCAAACCTTAAACCTAATTCTGATTGCGATGACTACATTGAGGTGCATTATCATTGACATACAGGGCACTAAAATTACTGCTGAATCAGAAAGTGTAAAACAAGTTCTCTTAAAAATTGTTTGCACTGTTTTTATCATAGTAAGTAATATAGAAGAGATCCAAGACCACAATAACCTATTTCAATGTGATACATAATGCACAAAAAAAGCAGGGACACAGTCCAAAAAAACACTCTTTTGTTAGATATAAATGCACCTCACTTCCACTTGCCACTATACTGGGAAAAACATTTTAGATCACTGCTGCAGTTAACTTTGTCAGTGGCACAGACTGCTGTCATTGAGCACTAAGAATGAGTGAATGAATGCTTAAGGTACAAGATAATTAAGCGAGAAACAACTCCAAGCCTATATACACTGTCTACTGCAACCTGTATTTCACCTTTAGTATGGAGAATAGTTGAGTCATTCAAACAGTAGCATCAACCCACATCCTGCAGGATTTTTCTGATTGAATCATCTCCAATAAAATCCACATTTATAAAAATCAGGCAGGTACAAATTCTGCCCTGAACCAGTTCCCTACCTAGTAACTAGGGCAATATCCTCTTCAAAATGATGACAATAAATCTCTTCACAACGCACAACTAAATGTTGTTAATATTTTGTGCTGCAACATTTGGTAAGATAGTTCAGAGAATACAACAATAAAAATAATAAGAGCCAGTACCAGCAGGTTTAATCTGACCTCCTAAACTCTGTGAAGTTAGCACTTTATTTCCATTACTGCATGGGTTTTCTCTGAGTGAGTTAAATTTGTGGACTTGTAGGTTAATTAGCTACAATAAATTGGCCCTGCTGTTTAAGTTAGTGGTAGAGTCTGAGGAAAGTTGAGAGAATAAAATGGAGTTAGTCTACAATTAATGTAACTGAATGCTTGAGGGTCAGTATGGACTCAGTAGGGTGAAGGACCCCATTCCATGTTGTATCACTAGAAGCAGCTATAGATTTCATCACAGGAATTATGATATTGTAGCCATTAGTGAGACTTGGTTACAGGAGGGGCAGGACTGGCAGCTCAATGTTTTGGGTTTCGTTGTTTCAGATGTGACAGAGCGGAAAGGATTAAAGAGAGAGGGGTGGAATTACTAGTCAGGGAAAATATTATGGTAGTGCTCAGTCAGGACAGACTGGACAACTTGTCTAATTAGGTGTTATAGGTCGAACTGAGCCACATTAATGTGGCAATATTACAATCCAAAGGATTTAGAGGAACAAATTTATAGAGAGCACGAAGACTATTTCAAGAAACATAAAGTTGTTACAGTAGATTATTTTAACTTTCCACATTATCGGCTGGGATTCCCATAACAAGTCCCCAACAAGAGTGTGCACAATACTTGATCAACTATTAAAGAAGGAGACAGGGCAGGTGACAGAAGTTTGTGTAGGTGAACTTCACAGGTGATACCAGTGATCACAATGCTATTAGTTTCAAAGTAAATATGCAAAAAGACAGGTCTAGTCTATGGGTTGACGTTCTAAATTGGTGAAAAGCCAATTTTGATAGAATCAGAAAGGATCTGGCAGTGTGGATTAGGATGAGCTACTTTCTGGCAAAGATGTACCTGTTAAGTGGGAGGTCTTCAAAAGTGAAATTTTCAGAGTACAAAGCTTGTATGTGCTGTCAGAATAAAAGGTAAAGATAAAAGGGTACAGGACCTTGGTTTTCAAGAGATATTGAGGCCCTGGTTAAGAAAAATAGGGAGGTGCATTGCAGGTATAGGCAGGTAGGAACAAATGAAGTGCTGAGAGTATAAGAAATGCAAGAGAACACTCAAGGAAGAAATCAGGAGGGCTGAAAGAAGGCATGAATTTGCCCTAGCAGACAAGGCGAATCTAAAGGGTTCTAACAGATATGTTAAGAACAAAAAGATTGCAAGGGACAAAATTGGCCCTCTGGATCATCAGAATGGTAACCCATGTGTGGAGCCAAAAGATGGGGGAGATCTTAAGTGATTTTTTTTTGCATCTGTATTTACACAGGAGATGGACACAGAGTCTATAAGGCAGAGTGCCACCAACTTCATGGACTATACAGATTACACCGGAGGAGGTGTTTGCTGTCCAGAGGCAAATCAGAGTGGATAAATCCCCAGAGCCTAACAAGGTGTTCCCTTGAACCCTGCAGGAGGTAAGCACAGAGATTGTCAGGGCCCAAGCAAAGATATGCAGGTGAGGTGCTGGAAAAAGCTAGCCAATGATGTTTCACCAGGAGATTAGAGGTTAGTGAGCCTGACATCAGTATTTGGAAAGTTATTGGAAGGTATTCCAAGGGTCTGGATGTATGAGTAGTTGTATAGGTATAGACTGATTAAGGATGGTCAGCATGGCTACATGCATGGTATCTAACCAATATTACAGAGTTTTTTGATAAGTTACAAGATAAGCTGATGAAGACAAAACAGTGGCTGATATCTACATGGACTTTAGCAAGGCACTTGACGAGGTCTCGCATGGGAGGTTGGTCAAGAAAGTTCGGTCACTCGCCATTCAAGGTGAGGTACTAAATTGGATTAGACATTGACTTTGTTGGAGAAGGCATCGTGTGGTTGCTTCTCTATCTAGAGATCTGTAACTAGTGGTGTGGCGCAGGGATTGGTGCTTGGTCCTTTGCTGTTTGTCATCCATATCAATGATCTGCAATGACAACAAATTTCAGCAAATTTGTGGACGACACCAAGATTGGAGGTGTAGCAGACAGTGAGGAAGGCTACCATGGCTTGTAGCAAGATCTGTACCAGCTGGAAAAATGGGCTGAAAAATGGGAGATGGATTTAAAGTGCAAGGTGTTGCAGGTATTGTGTCAGCAACCTGCAGGAAAGAGGTAAATTAGGTTGAAAGAGTACAGAGAAAATTTACAAGGATGGTGTCAGAGCTGGAGGATCCAGTTATATGGAAAGACTGAATAGGTAAGGACTCCATTCCTTGGAATGTAGAAGATTTGAGATGAGATTTGATAGAGGTATACAAAATTATGAGAGGTACAGATGGGGTAAATGCAGGCAGGCCTTTTATACTGAGGACTACAACTGGAGGTCATGGGTTATGGATGAAAGGTTAAAAGTTTAGGGGGAACATGAGTGGAAACCTCTTCATTCAGAGGGTCATGCCAGTACGTAGTGCATGCGAGCTCAATTTATATGCTTAAGAGAAGTTTGGATAGGTACATGGAGGGCTCTGGTCCCAGTGCAGATCAATGGTATTAGGCAGTTTAAATGGCTCAGCATGGACTGGATGGCTAAAGGACCAGTTCCTGTGCTGTACTTATCAATGACTCTCTGATTCTAAAGCAGCATAAGACAATTTTCCCCAGGAAAAAAAATGAAAATAAGACACCAAAGGTATAAAATTTCAAAATTACTTTAATGCCTAGGGAAACTTTGGAGGGGTGGGAGAGATGTCCTGGTACATATTGGTACAATGACATTGGAAGAAAATGCAAAGAGGTTCTGAAACGAGAATTTAGACAGCAAGGTAGAAAGCTGAGAAGGAGGACCTCCCAGACAGTAATTTCTGGATTGCTGCCTGTGCCACATACCAGAAAGGGTAGGAGCAAGATGATATAGCAAATTAATGCGTGACTGAGAACCTGGTGCAGGGGGCAGGGTTTCAAGTTCTTGGATAATTGGGATCTCTTCTGGGGGAGGTATGAACTGTTCAAAAGTGACGGGTTGCACCTGAACCCAAGGGGAAGCAAAATTCTCGCGGGCAGTTTTGCTTGAGCTGTTGGGGAGGATTTAAACTAATTTGGCAGGGGGCTGAGAATCAGAGTGAAGGGACTCAGGATAGGACAGATAGTAAAAAAGCAAAGATAGCATGCAGTTATACTGTCAGGAAGGGCAGGCAGCTGATAGGCCAAAATTGCAGCCAGCAGGATGAGTATCAATCAGTGCATTAGGGATTCAGATCAAAAAGGGTAGCAAATACAGTACTCAAAGTGTAACATCTCAACGCATGGAGTATAAGAAATGAAGTGGATGATCTTGTTGCACTATTACAGATTGTCAGGTATGATGTTGTGGCCATCACTGAATCGTAGCTGAAGAATGGCTGTAGTTGGGAGCTGAATGTCCAAGGTTACATGTTGTATTGGAGGGTTAGGAAGGTTGGCAGAGGGGGTGGCATGGGTCTGCTGGTAAAGAATGGCATCAAATCAGTAGAAAGATGTGACAAGATGTGGAAGATGTTGAATCTTTGTGGGTTGAATTCAGAAACTGCAATAAAAGGACCCTGATGGTAGTTATATAGAGACCTCCCAACAGTAGCTGGGAAGTGGACCACAGATTACAACAGGAAATATAAAAGGGGTGTCAAAAGGGCAGTCATGGAAGTTTTCAACTTGCAAGTTAATTGGAACAATCAGGTTCGAAATGGATCTCAAGAGTGTGAGTTTGTTGAATGCCCACAAGATGGCTATTTAGAGCAGTTTGTTGTTAAGCCTACAAGGCTATACTGGATTGAGTGTTATGTAATGAGCTGGAGGTGATTAGGGAGCTTAAGGTAAAAGAACCTTCAGGAGGCAGTAATCACAATATGATTGAGTTCAACTTCAAATGTGACAGGGAGAAAGTAAATTCAGATGTAGCAGTATTTCAGTGGAGTAATGAAAATTACAGTGGTATGAGGGAAGAGTTGGCCGAAGTGAAATGGAAGGATATGCCAGCTGGGATGACAACAGAGTAACAATGTTGTGAGTTTCCAGGAAAAATGAGGAGGTGCAGGATAGATGTATTCCAAAAACAAAAGAAAATACTCAAATGGCAAAATAGTACAACTGTGGCTGACAAGGGAAGTTAATGTAAAAGCAAAAGAGACAACAAAGCAAATATCAGCAGGAAGATGGAGGATTGGGAAGCTTTTAAAAACTAAAAGAATCATTAGAAGGGAAAAGATGAAATATGAAAGCAAGCTAGCAAACAATATCAAAGAGCTTTTTCAAGTATGCAAAAAATAAAAGAGAGATGAGTGTGGATATAGGACCACTAGAAAATGAGGCCAGAGAAATAATAACCGGCACCAAGGAGATGGCAGATGAAGTAAATGAGTATTGTGCAACAGTCTTCACTGTAGAAGACAGTAGCAGTGGGCCAGATGTTAAAGGGTGCGAGGGAAGAGAAGTGAATGCAGTTTCTATTACAAGGGAGAAGGTGCTCAAAAAGTTAAAAGACCTAAGGGTTCATAAGTCACCTGGGCCAGATAACTGTACCCAAGGGTTCTGAAAGAGGTAACGGTAGAGATTGTGGAAGCAGTAGTAATAATCTTTCAACAATTATTGGACTCTGGCATGGCACAGAGGACTGGAAAATTGCAAATGTCACTTTAATAAGAAAGGAGGAAGGCAGCAGAAAGGAAATTAGAGACCAATTAGCCTGACAGCAGTGACTGGGAAGATTGGACACGCAAGGAGGGTTACAGGGAGGCGGCTGGGGAGTGGGGCTGAGGAGAGGGAAAAAAGGATCAGCCACGATTTACGGCAGTGCAGATAGATGCACAGAAAACCTACTGCTCAATACAGGCCCTTCCACAAAGCTGTGCTGAACATGTCTTTACCTTAGAACGAACTAGCCCTCTATTTTACTAAGCTCCATGTACCTACCCAAGAGTCCCTTAAAAAACCCTATTGTATCCGCCTCCAACCACCATCGCCGGCAACCCATTCCACGCACTCACCACTCGCTGCGTAAAAAACTTACCCCGACATCTCCTCTGTACCTACTTTCAAGCACCTTACTCCCTTGTTTTCGCCATTTCAGCCATGGGAAAAAGCCTCTGACTACCCACACAATCAAAGCCTCTCATCATCTTCTACACCCCTATCATGTCACCTCTCATCCTCTATCACTCCAAGAAGAAAAGGCCAAGTTCACTCAACTTATTCTCATAAGACATGCTCTCCAATTCAGGCAACATCCTTGTAAAAGTCCTCTGCACCCTTTCTATAGCTTCCATATCCTTCCTGTAGTGAGGTGACCAGAACTGAGCATAGTACTTTGTGGTGTCTGTACTTCATGTCCCCTGACATCCAGAACTTCCAACATAGTGCTCGTGTCTTCCACAGTGAAGACTGATGCAAAATATTTATTCAGTTCGTCCACTATTTCGTGGTACCCCATTACTACCTCGCCAGAATCATTTTCCAGCAGTCCAATATCCACTCTCGCCTCTCTTTTACACTTTAGCAACTATAAGTTTAATACATAGCAGCATAAACACATGGAGAATAAAGAAGCAGATTACGTCAGAGAATAAAAGAAGGTGACTCATGCAGTATTGCAATGCAAATCATCAAATGATTCACTCAACCTGCAGATGGCGCTCATAACCAATCTTCAAGTATATGCAACACTTTTTACAAGTTTTTCAATTTAGTGAAGCATTCACTTCAGAATATGTATACCTAGTCAAAGAGGTTGTACACGCCAAATTTATTAGCTTCCATGTCCAATAATTCTCCTGCCCAAAGGCCTTCCATTATGAAACATTAAGATAATAGCAGGTGATGCTAAATTGAAAACTTTAAACTATCGCTAGTGTTGCTTAACCCCCTGCACACACTAGAACTGGGGAACAACTCATCAAATTCAGTGACTTCCATGATCTGCAGAAATGTACACTTCATTCTTCCATATATATAGTATCTCGGTTAAGCTCAAAACGAATGTACAAAACAATCATACAGTAAAGTCAAAGGGGTGTGATTTATGTGTAATCCATGGAAGGCCAATGGAACACTTTCACTTCTATGCTAAAGTATGGGAACACCATCACCTGGATGTTGCCTTCCAAGTCTCACACCATCATGACTTGGAAATATAATACCCATTCCTTGACATTCATGCTCTCTCCCAAATAGCATTTGTATATCTGCACCTCAAGGACTGTAGAATCTCAAGAAGTTGGAAGTGAACTGCCACCTCAGGAGCTATTAGGTATGCTGACTCAGCCTATATCCCTTGATTGAATGAACAGTAATAGAACTGATGCCAGAAATGACTTTTCTTTTCCATTTTGGAATACTCAGTTGTTCAAGATATAATACCTGCTTGAGACTCAATGTTTGATACTTTTCAAAAGCTTCCTGTGGCAATGAGCCCAATTCTCTGATTTTCTTCATGCATTCTTCTTTTTTCTTAAGCAACATGCCCTGCCGGTTTGTCATCTTCTCCAGCTCCTTGGTGTCATGGTTAATAGCATCCATGTGATCTTTCTCCATGCTCTTCCAGCGGTCCATGCTTTTAAGACGATCCTTGGTTTCAGCTTCTGTTTTGTCTATCAAAGCTTCCAGTTCTGTAAAACAAATATTTTAGCACAATTATCTCTCCAGCGATCAGTCTAATCCAATATTAACACAGAACTCACCAGATGTTAATAGTTAACATCACAAGAACTAATCTTATTTAGATAATGAAGGTTCGTGGAGTGCTTTTCTAATATCAACTACTGCGGTGAAAAAATGCCTAATGAATATTTATTCACTTGAGTTCATTCAATTATACTATATAAATAAAATTAATCCATGGTTTCTAACCAGTTAAAGGAAGCACCAATTGCATTCAGTTGCCTGGAACACAACTCATGCTCCCAAAATTAATTTCTGATCCTGCCCATAAACTGCAATTCAAAAAAGTATAATCTTCTTTGAACAATTCACAAAAATAGTATTTTCAGCCAAGGTGACCATGGCTCGACAACAGTGATTAGAATATCCTGATTCAAAAAAATGTTGTCATCAGTAACGTCATGAAATACATATGTGGATGGAGCAATAAACAGTAAATCTTTTATTCAACAAGTTACATTTAATAGAGTTAAGTTTGTAGTTAATAAACCATGAAGCAATACAGGATACAACATAATACAGCATAATCACAAGATTTACAGTCAGAGAACACACTGATCATGAAGCACATAGATATGAGTACATAAGAGTAATAGAGTCACAGAACACCACAGAAACCAGGTCCTTTGGCCCACCTAGTCCAGGCTGATTCTGCCTGGTTCTATCGACCTCTCCATACCCCTCCCATCCAAGTTGCCTATCCAAGTTTCTCTCAAATGTGGAAATCCACTCCACATCCACACTCTCATTCCCTTAAAATTTTCACCTTTCACCCTTAAGCCATGACCTCTACCTTTAGTCTCACCCAACTGCAGTGGAAAAAGCCCGCTTAAATTGATCCTATCTATACCCCTCATAATTTTGTGTACCTCTGTTAAATCCCCCTCGTTCTCCTAAGCTCAAGGGAATAAAGTCCTATCCTATTCAGCCTTTCCCTGTATCTCTGGTCCTCATATCCTGGCAAACCCTTGAAAATTTTCAATGCACTCTTTCAACCTTATTTACATCTTTCTGTAGGTAGATGACCAAAAAATGGGATACAATACTCCGAGGTAGACCTCATCAACATCTTATACAACTTCAACATAACATCCAAACTCCTGTGCTCAGTACTTTGATCTATGAAAGCCAATGTGCCAAAAGCTTTCTTTATGACCTTATCTACCTATGAAGCCACTTTCAAGGAATTATGCATCTGTACTCCCAGAACCCTCTGTTCTATCACACTACTGCTCGATGGTCCTACTGTCCTAATGCCCCGGTTGGTCCTCCAAAAGTGCAATATCTCACACTTGTCTCCATTAAATGCCATCTGCCATTTTCAGCCCATTTTTTCCCAGCTGGTCTAGATTCCTCTGCAAGCTTTGAAAGTCTTCCTCACTGTCCACCACACCTCCAATCTTGATGTCATCTGTAAATGAGCTGATCCAGTTTACCACATTATTTCACAGATCGCTGATATAAACAATAAACAAAAATGGGCACAGTACCAATACCTGTGGCACACCAGTAGTCCCAGGTCTGCAGTCAGAAAGGCAACCACTTACTACCACCCTTTGGCTTCTTCCACAAAGCCAATGTCTAATCCAATTTACTACCTCACTTTGAATGTGAAGCAAATAAACCTTCATGATGAACTTCCCATTCATGACCTTGTCAAAGATCTTGCTAAAGACCATGTAGACAGCAGCCACTGTTTTGCCAAAATCAACTTTTCTGGTAGCTTCCTCAAGACTCTCTGGAAAATTGGTTTGACACAACCTACCACAAAGTCATGTTGACTGTCCCTAATCAGATCTTGTCTCTCCAAATACTTCTATACCTGTTCTCTTAGAATACCTTCCATTAACTTACCCACTACTGATGTCAGGCTCAGCCACCTATGAGTTCCTGGCTTATTCTAAAAGCTTTTCTTAAATAACACAACATTAGCTGTCATCCAATCCTCCGGCACCTTACCCATGGCTAAAGACATTTTAAATATCTCTTCTAGGGACCCTGTAATTTCTGCACAATCCTCCCATAGGGTCTGAGGAAACACATCATCAGCCCCTCAGGATTTATCCACCTTAACTTTCTTCAAGACAACAAACACCTCCTCCTTTGTAATCTGTAGAGGGTTCACGACCTCACTGTTGCTTCTCCTCACTTCTATAGACTCCATGTCTGTCTCCTATGTAAATACAGATGTAAAAATCCCATTTAACATCTCCCTCACCTCTTTCAGTTCTATACAAAGCTGACCACTCTGATTTCCAGAGGACCATTTTTGCACCTTGTTATTCTTTTGCTCTTAATATAGCTGTAGAAGCCCTTGGGATTCTCCTTCACCCTGTCTCCTAGAACAACTTTAAGCCTTCTTTTATCCCTTCTGATTTCCTACTTTAAGTGTCTCTTGCATTCCTTATACTCCAGAAGCACCTCATTTCCCCCTTTCTACTTATACCTGCTAAGCATCTTTTTCTTAACCAGGGTCTCAATATCTATAGAAAACCAAGGTTCCCCAAGACTACTATCCTGTACTCTCAAAATTTCACATTTGAAGGTCTCCCACTTACCAGGTACATCTTTGCTTGAAAACCTGCCCAATCCACACTTGCCAGACCTTCCTAATATCATCCAAACTGGCCATTCTCCAAATTAAAATACCAACTCAAAGAGCAGACCTATCCTCCATAATTATCTAGAAACTAATGGCATTATGAAAGTGCTCCCCTACACAAACTTCTGTCACCTGCCTTGTCTCATTCCCTAATGAGATCTAGTATCACACTCTCTCTAGCTAGGACCTCTATGATCTGATTAAGGAAATTTATCTCAACACATAGGACAGATTCTATTCCATCCAGCCCTTTTATGGTGTGGGAGTCCCAGTCAATATGCAGAAAGGTAAAATCACTACTATCACAACCTTATGTTTCTTGCAACACTCTGCAATCTCTCTTGCAGAGAGATTGTTCCTCTAAATCCCACAGACTGTTGGGTGGTCTATACATAACCCAATTAACAAGGTCATTCCTTTCTTATTCTTCAGTTTCACCCATATTTCCTCAGTAGATGACCTCTCCAGTCTGTCCTATCTCCCGCTGTACCATGTCTAAATCATGGCCTGGAATATTGAGCTGCTAGACCTGCCCTCCTGCAACTAATGAAGCATTTTGTATCTAAAATCTGTGACTATGACTACATGTGCTTTACAGAATAATTGTCTCAAGAGTTAACAAGTCAGATGATGTCAGAAATGTTTGTTATACAAAAAATATGACGAGTAAGTTACCGTAGATTCCGGATTTTAAGCCGCTACTTTTTTCCCACATTTTGAACAGCTTTGAACTTTGCGGCCTTTAATCCGGAGCGGCTAATACATGATTTTTTCATGCCGCCTCGTAAACATTTTGCCTCATAACAGTAGACCAATAAAATTGATGAGTAGTTCACAGAGGTCCAATGAAATTGTACGATAAATCAAGCGCACTTTCACAATTAAATTATTGTAAATCAGTCATTTGTACTCACCCTCATCAACATGGAAAACACTCGAAGAAAAGCATTGTGCTGCCTTATGGCAGTTATTTAGTTTATAATATTTTCGCTTAGTAATTCATTTTCTAGTTAAAGTTAGAAGAGTTTTAACTATATTTGTTTTCTGTACTACATCGCGGGATGCTATGACGTCACACCCGGTTTCGCGGTGTCTTGTGGGAAAACGCCGGTTTGCGATAAACGGAAAGGAGGGGGGAGCGCATTACGCGAGCGGCTTTGGATCTGAGCGAACGCTGCTTTTAAGTTAAAGGCGATCAATAACTTTTCCTGGTAGGCTGCAGTATATATATTTTTTACCAGTCGTTAGGAGATATTGGAATGTTGTTCAGTAAAGAAGTATATGCAACGTATATTTAAAAGTAGCCGCGTTACGGGCACGGTTCGAAAAAAAGCATTTGCAATATGTATTTGTTTTTGTTACCATATGGATTTAATTAAAAGTTAAAAAATCCTCACGTGTAATATCTTTCTGTGTAAATATCTCATATTACAACGTGGGACACCTGCGGCCTAAAATCCGGTGCGGCCTTTACAATTAAAAAATTGATTTTATTTCTAAAATTAGAGCCAGCGGCTTTTAATCAGGTGCGCTCTGTAGTCCGGAATCTACGGTAATTAAAACATATCAAAATGGAATTTAGGAAATGCGTGTTAGACAAGGATATTGAATTTATTGAGATACAGCGCAGAGTAGGCCCCTCTAGCCATGCCACTCAGCCACCCTCGATTTAAACCT
The DNA here is from genome assembly GCF_048418815.1 of Hemitrygon akajei. Classification (NCBI taxonomy): domain Eukaryota; kingdom Metazoa; phylum Chordata; class Chondrichthyes; order Myliobatiformes; family Dasyatidae; genus Hemitrygon; species Hemitrygon akajei. The sequence continues at coordinate 2,579,376 of NC_133146.1, forward strand.
AACGTAATCAAGGGACCAATTAACCTACCAACCAGTATGTCTTTGAACTGTGGGAAGAAATCACAGCACCAGGAGCAAATCCTTGTGATCAATGGGGAGAATGTACAAATGCCTTACAGGCAGCACTGGGAATTGAACCCGTGTTGCTGGTAAAGTGTTCTGCTAACCCCTACTCTACTGGGCTGCCCCAGAAATGATACAGAAACAAAGGCAAAAACAGTTAACACATCAACCTGCCATTATGCAGTTAAATAGTTCAAGTGGCTCAAAGGACTGAACAGTCTCTTTCTTCTGCTATTTCTAGGGATATGGACAACAATGACAATAGACTCTGTCCTACAAATTACAAATGCAAATCTCTAAGCGTTAGCATTAATGCAAACAAATCCACAACTCCACATCAGTCTCAGGCTGAAATACTAAAATTTGCAACTCCAGTGTCCTAATACTTACACCATCACCTACTCTGATGTAGCACAGAGAACCACTGCTTCACCTTCGGCTGATCCAGGCCTTTGGCATTTTCAATAACCTACTGCAGTGTTCTCCTATAATATACAATTCCTTTTGATTTTGTTTCCTCCCCCCCCCACCACTAACATCAGCTATACTTTCGATCAGCAGGCTTCACACTTCTAAACCACCTTCAAAAAGCTCTTCTGTTGACCCAGCAAATACTTAAACACTAGAATATTACAGCACAGATATTTGAAGCCTTTAATTGAATTCATGGAACTGTTACAATTCTATAAACTAGAACAAAAGGCAAAAAAATGTCTGGGCACTTAAAATTGTTCCAACCTTCTGCCCTTGCAGTGGTGTCCCTCACACGCTTGTTAATGGTCTCCAGTTCAGTAGTTGTGGCTGTTAGAGCAGTGTTGCCCTCAGTTTCTCGCAGGTCATTTAACTCCTAAGTAAAGGAAGTACACAATTAAATTCATCATATCTTGACACCCATTCTCTTCAATTTGCAACAAAGACCCAACCAATCTCAACACTGTACAGCTGGTCACAACACAATAAAACACAAAATTCCACAGAGCACACAACAGATTTACAGGATTGCGTAAATCACTCACGCCATGATAAAACATGTGTTATCTAAGCCAAAAGTACTGGTTACTTTTGGTAGAGGAAAACCTTCTAAACCTGTTAAGTGTGCATATTTTTACTGTGGGATTTCTCTGAGAGTGTACATAAACTACCGAACATTTTAAATTAAGCTTCAGAGTTAAGCACCTCTTCAGGACACACAAACTTATGCCACAAGACAATAATATTCACTCATCCCAACACTCTTTGATCCTCTTGACATAACAGGATAATGTTATATGAAAGATATGAAGATTGTGGAAAAGGTGCAGAAGTAGCTTACCAGGATGCTGTCTGGATTAAAGGGTATGTGTTAGTGTTAGGCTGCACAGTTCTTTTTAAGAGTTTCAGGGACTGATGAGACACTTGATGGAGCTCTTTAAAATTATGGGATTTAGATAGTCAGTCAATCAGAACCAATCCCCAAGGTAGAAATGTGAAATACTAAAGGATATGCTTTTAAGATTAGAGGGAGCAATTTTTTTTAAAATGCAGAGTGGTAGGTATATGGAATGGGTTCCCAAGAAAATCAGACAGTTTCAAGTTTAAGAGGCACATGGTATGAAGGGAATAGAGAGATATGGGAGATGAACAGAAGGATGACAGTACAAATTAGCATCACGAATTACACATCACGGGCTAAATATGTAGGAACTGCAACCAAACCACTACATATGTATTTGTTTAATCTATTACTCAAGTAACTTTACCTGCTCAACCTGGTCCAAGCGCTTCCTCAAATTTTCACTGAGATACGTCTCTAATCTGGTCATTATACCTTCTAACTTAATCCGTTCATTTAATAATTGCCGATTATCCTAAAAGAATAAACAAAAGATAAAACAGTCTTAAACTATATTATATTCAGAGTGCTGATCCTTCTAAATCTGTGCTTAAATGGAAAGCACTTTCAAGCCATCTTCTGCATATTTGCAGGATCACAATAAATTGCAGATGCTAGAATCTAGAATATCAACAATTCCTTTGCCCTTCCCGTCAGCCCACAGATGCCTCCCAACCCAAGTTCAGGACTTCTGCATCTATTCATTTACAGCTCAAGACTAAGGCAGAATTTCAGTTGGTTGCAAGGAAACATATAGATCAGCTGGTTTAGTGGTGTAGCAACAACAACCCTGCACTCAACATCAGTAAGACCAAGGAACTGTGCACTTCAGGAAGGGGAAATCAAAGGAACACACACTGGTCCTCACTGAGGGATCAGCAGTTTCAAGTTCCTGGTGTCAACATCTCAGAAGATATATTCTGAGCCCAACATATTGATGCAGTTACAAAGAAGGTTCATCAGCAGCTATATTTCATGAAGAGTTAGAGGAGAATTGATATGCCATCAAAGACTCTCACAAATTTCTACAGATATACCATGGAAAGCGGTCTAACTGGTTGCATCGTAGTCTGATATGAAGGGGCCATTACAGAGGATTGGAAAAGGCTGCAGACAGTTAAACTCAGCTAGCTCTATCATGGGCACTGGACTCCCCAGCATTGAGGACATCTTCAAAAGACAATGCCTCAAAAGTGGCACCCTTCATCACCCAGGACATACCCCCTTTTCATTACTACCATCAATGAGACTGTACAGGAGCATGAAAAACCACTAAGTTTCCCTCTACCATCAGATTTCTGAATGGACAATGAACCAATGAACATTACCCAGCTGATTTTTTGCTCTCTTTTTGCACTGCGTATTTATTTTTTATATATACTACTGTACTTTTAATTTAGTTTTATTATTATTAAACAACAGATTTCATAACAAACACTAATGATATTAAATCTGATTCTGACTCTGTTTACAATCAAGTGATTTGTATACTGCAGTTAGTGAAGCCGGCTTAAGATAGATATTAACATATTGACCGATTTTTCACCTGCATACAGCTGTTATTTACAAACGATAAATGCCTTGAGTCACTTTTTATATCATATCTCAACCTAATCCCCTGATGATATAAATAACTTAGTACATTTGCAATTTGACTAATTCTATCATGACTTTTCAAAACTTTGACCTAAACCATTAATTTAATTAGCAACTCATTTGACAAGCTCGCAGATGGAATGTGAAAAATATATTTCAATTCCGAGTCCAAAGAATAAAAGGAAAATCTAGCTGATAGTCTAATGCAGTGCCCAATATAACTATTATTTTGGGGAGCAGGGCTTGCTGAATTAGCTCCAAAGTTTCCTATATAAATCTCTAACATTCAGAAACATCTTTGGAACACAGATTACATAATGCGTTCTACACTCAGTGGCCACTTTATTAGAAACACCTGTTAATGTAAGTATCTAATCAGCCAATCATGTAGCAACAACACAATGCATAAAAGCATGCACACATGGTCAAGAGGTTCAGTTATTCAGATCAAACAACAGAATAAGGAAGTAATTTGATCTAAGTGACTTTGACCATGGAATGATTGTTGGCACCAGATCAGATGGTTTGAGTTTCTCAGAAACTGTTTATCACCTGGGACTTTCATGCAAAACATTCCTCTAGAGTAAACAGAACGGCATGACAAACAAAAAAAAATGTTGAGTGGCAGTTCTGTAAAAAAAAAAGTGCCATTTGTTTTTATACAAGCCAGTGATATGTCAATGTTCACTCATTGATGCCTGGGCATTTTTCATGGTTTAATGGTTCTTTAAGATTGCTTCTATAGATGGGTTCGTGTTGGCGCGTGGCCTAGTGGATAAGGCATGGGTCTAGTGATCTGAAGGTCACTGGTTCGAGCCTCAGCTAAGGCAGAGTGTTGTGTCCTTGAGCAAGGCACTTAACAACACATTGCTCTGCGACGACACCGGTGCCAAGCTGCTTAGGTAACTGCCGGTTCCCCCATACAACCCTGCCCAGGCCTGCACCTTGGAAACCTTCCAAGGCTCAAATCCATGGTTCATGAGACTTAACGGATGCCTATTTTCTATAGATGGGTTCAGAGAGCAATAATTTCTTTCTAATTACATTTCAGATTTTTTTGTTTAACTACAAAGCTTCTACTTAACTGTATAACAAAAATTAAAGGCAGAAATGTTCACTCTTAAATAAGGAAACTTTATAATTTTTTGCATCACCAAACACTGTACCTGTTGGAGCTGTCGGATTTCATCATTGAGTGCATCAACTCGCTTTTGGTCTTCCAGGCTAAGCTGTGAAAGCAGATCTGTGCCAAGTTCAGCTTTCAAGGACTCTCGCGTCGATTCCATAGCATGTAAACTTGCTTCTAGACTCTGCAAACTTCGTTGCTACAAATAAAATAGGGAAAAATTAACTTTATTAAAAACTTTGGTGAAAACTCAATAAATTCCCATCCAGTACCAAACATACAATTTTTATCACAGAAACTACTATCTTGTTCACCACTAACAAAATTATTACTGTAGATTTCGCACTACAGAGCTGGCTCTAATTTTAGAAAGAAAATCAATTTTGTACTTGTACAAGCCGCACCGGATTTTAGGCCACAGGTGTCCCACGTTGTAATATGAGATATTTACACAGAAAGATATTACACGTGAGGATTTTTAAACTTTTAATTAAATCCATATGGTAACATAAACAAATACATATTGCAAATGCTTTTTTTCAAACCGTGCCTGTAACACGGCTACTTTTAAATATACATACGTATCGGTAACACACAAATTACGTTGTGTATACATTCCAATATCTCCTAACGACTGGTAAAAAAATATATACTGCAGCCTACCAGGAAAAGTTATTGATCGCCTTTAACTTAAAAGCAGCGTTCTCGCTCGGGTCTAATGCCCCCACCTTCCCGTTTATCGCAAACCGGTATTTCCCACAAGACGCGGCGAAACCGGATGTGACGTCATAGTATCCCGGGATGTAGTACTTCTAAATTTAACTAGAAAATACTAACAAATGAATTACTAAGCGAAAATATTATAAACTAAATAACTGCCATAAAGGCAGCACAATGCTTTTCTTCGAGTGTTTTCCATGTTGATGAGGGTGAGTACAAATGACTGATTTACAATAATTTAATTGTGAAAGTGCGCTTGATTTATCGTACAATTTCATTGGACCTCTGTGAACTACTCATCAATTTTATTGGTCTACTGTTACAAGGCAAAATGTTTTTGGCGGCATGAAAAAAAATCATGCATTAGCCGCACCGTAGTAAAGGCCGCAGTGTTCAAAGCTGTTCAAAATGTGGGAAAAAAGTAGCGGCTTATAATCCGACATCTACGGTATTTGCGTTACCATATTCTTAAAGAATAAGGAAATGAAAAGTCAAACTAGTGGAGCTGCCTATCATAGTTCTAATGACTTCAGGTGTGCCTGAGTGGAGTATCCATTGTGTCCTCATGACCATGTGGACTCTCCCCATATGCTCGTTTCTTCCACATCCCAAGGGCATGCTGCTTCTTAAATTAATTGATCACCATAATGTGTTTAGTAGATTGGATTGCAGTAAACTATTGATGGGGCAGGGAAAGTGATGAGAATTTGGAAAAATATGGCTACAGGAAAGAATGATAGGGGTATGGTGGGATCACTCTATGAGTATAGCCTGAATATACTGAATAACCCATGTCAGAAAAGTTGTCAAATATTTTTTCAATTAATTGGTACCTTAGGCATGAATGTTTTTTCAGATTGTTGCCTCTTCTCTTTCAACATCTTCATCTCTGAAAGAATGCTGTCTCGTGATGCCTTAAACTTTCTCTGTTGTGTTTCAATCTGCTGCATTTGATTCATCAACTGATCGATCTCATTATTAATCTGTATGTTGTGCTAAGGAATGGCATATTCACAATAATGTGGTGAAAGCACCTTAAGTAATATAAGCAAGCAAAATAATTTTAACCAGTGAACAAATTCGTTCAATGTTTGGGCAAAATCATTAATCCAAATGAACAAGGAAATAATGGTCCCTTTTACAATTTACCTTGCAGCATATAAACCAAGTCAATGGATGGCCACTTAAAATACGAGGGGTGATTAATAAGTTTGTGGCCTAAGGTAGGAAGAGTCAATTTTAGAAAACCTAGCACATTTATTTTTCAACATAGTCCCCTCCTACACTTGCACACTTAGTCCAGCGATCATGAAGCATACAGACCTTGGACCTCCAGAAAGTGTCCACAGCAGGGGTAATTGATAAGTTCATGGCCTAAGGTAGAAGATGGGTTATACAGCTCTCCTTACATGAACTCTTTGAGTGATTATGCAGAAAATTTGAAGTTAATAACTCATCTCCTTCTACCTTGGGCCACAAACTTATCAATCACCCCTGCTGTGGACACTTTCTGGAGGTCCAAGATCCGTATGCTCCACAACCGCTGGACTAAGTGTGTAAATGTAGGAGGGGACTATGTTGAAAAATAAATGTGCTGGGTTTTCTAAAATTGACTCCTTCTACCTTAAGCCACAAACTTATCAATCACCCCTCGTAATGTAAATTTAAAAATCAGAAAAATACAAAGCAGCAAATGTCCATTTAACAAATTCTGACTCCAAAACCTTCAAAATTTATTTTGGCCTTTTCTTCCACTTTAATGCTCTCCCACCTGAATCTCTCAAATGTTTCAGCATTTTAGTGCAAGAGAAGGAAATACATCTCATTTTGTGGCAATAAAATTACTTACAACAAGCTCAAACAGCAGATAGCTATACAGAGGCATGGTTTAGAGTCAAATGCAGGTAAATAGCATAAGTAAACCATCAGAACTTTCAAGAAGTTATAACGCAGAGCAGCGCCACCAGCATAACAAAGACTTTGATTTCAGCTTCAAAATTCAAACTATTTCATTTTTTCCAAAAGTATTAGATCCTTGTGACCATCCCAGGATAATATTCATTTTTTCTTAAACAAGAAAAAATCTGCAGATACTAGAAATTCAAGCAACACACACAAAATGCTGGACAAACTCAGCAGGTCAGGCAGCATCTATGGAAGAGTACAGCTGACATTTCAGGCCTAAATGCCTGCTGAAGGGTCTTGGCCTGAAATGTCGTCTGTATTCTTTTCCATAGATGTTGCCTGGCCTGCTGAGTTTCGCCAGCATTTTGTGTGTGTTGCTATTCATCTTCTTAACTGGCCTAAGAATCTCTATAAGACAAAGGGAGATGCATTTTATCTAACACTTCTATCAACTAGTTCTCAAAGCATTTTAGTCAAGAATGTGCTGTGATAATGTAGGAACCACATATGTGCTGTCAAAACAATAAACCTGCCTTTGGGATCATGATTGAAGGACAAATCTTACCAAGATGTTGGGGATAATTACCTGTACTTGTTCAAATTAGCACATTATATCCAGCTGCAAAGAGTTTAATACATAATGGCAAAGTGTCTCAATGAAATAATAAACCTGCAAGCAGATATCTGTTCAGGGCTGAAAACTAAAAATACAACTTCAAACCTGACTCCAAATGCAGTGGATTCTGGTTAATTGAGCCAATGGTTAATCAGGGTGGCACTTATTTGGAACAACTTTTAAAGAACAAAAACAAATTGAAGAAAATTGCTGGATTCCCTTCATTTATTTGAGATACTGTGCTGCCTAACTGGAGCAGAGACCTGCTGAACAAGTTCTGGTCAGTGTCAGTCAAGCACTTGTATGCCTGTTATACACTATACTGTGCTTAAAGTGAACACTATTTAAATACACCGCGTTTGTGTTCAAAACCCAGAGACAGCCAGGAGTGAAAATTAAATGATTTCATTACTTCAGCAAGTTAGGAACTGCAAAGAATTTGAAGGAACCTATTGACAATCATCTTGAATGTTATAATGAAAAGGAAGATTTGGAGGATGCAGTCACTCAGAGCATTGTATGAAGGCAGTCCTTTATCTGTAGTAGGTGCCCACAATGATGTTGTTCGCTGCATACACTGAATGAATTCCACTGACACTATTAGGAACTAATACAGTTTTATACTACCATAAGACTATTGGAAATGTTCTAATCGGTACTATTTCATTAGATATGTAATTTATGACACAGTTTTTAACAGTTCCTTTTTAACTATTTCCATGAAACTTTGGTGAATTGGGCAGCTGCTTAATTGAGCCAAATGTACTGGTCCCAATGTGTCCCATTACTAGTTTACTTCTGTACATGTAACTAAGCTGTAAACAAAAAGTCACATATTTACATGTTTGAGTTAAAGAAGCTTTTTCTGTGAACCATATATCTCATTAGCTCAAACATGCGCAAAGTCAATTCCTGTTATTTTCAGAATTTGCACTGTGCTTTAAAGAGTATTGTGTCATAAGTGCATTCTGTTTGTCCTATGTTGATGACATTAATTGAGGATGAATCATGCAGATCTAAAGAGTCTTGTATACAGCTGTGCACTCATTATTACCTACTGCTTAATGATATATCATACTGACTCACTGCTATCAGGAGAGTCCAATTTTTAACAAACCGATTAAAACAACACTTTTCATACAATTTATTTCTAAGAAAACTAATGGTGAAGTGTCGCTGAAACTAAAGTGAGTTCTATTTTCTTTTGTTTCCTTTACACATCATTCCTCCAGAAAGATTACCCTGTAATGAGGAAAATCAGTGAAGACTTACTCAGATCATTTGCTAATCAAGTTAAGACAGTGTTCATTTGTTAAACGGATACTTCTACTCAATTTTCTACATCTCGACACAAGTTATTTTACAAAACATTGAAAACAAGTCTCTCAAACTTCATTTCATTTGTGAAACGAACTTAATTTCACAAGGTTAAACATGAGTGTGTTTGAGAAAACTAAAAGATACAACATATTACTATCTCAGAATTTCCAGATGCATGAATTTGTAGATGCAGGTTGAAAAAAAGAGAAAATGAAGATGCTGAGAACATGCTGCAAATTTCACTAATTTGTTACATTAAAAATAAAAAATCTGAACTTATATAGCATATTATTGGTACTCCACTGTTGTTAGCAATATTGGATGAATGTATGTCCTGAACAATGGCACAGAAATAGGAGGCACCATGCCAATTTCAGTTTTGTAGAATATAATCCCTACTCCCCACCCCTCACCACCTCCAAGTCCAAAGAAACTTTTTACAGTTACTCACAGCTCTCTGAACATTACACTGAATTTTCTTTCCATATTTTTCTCATTGAACCACAGCGTGTAAAACAAGACAAGAAACTTGAGTCACTAACACATCTTTTATATCATTAAAAGGCATTTCTGAAGGATATTTTCAATATTCCTACGGAGATTTTCATTCAGTTTTGCTTCCAGTTCAGTTAATTCCTCCTCTGCTTTCCGTGCATCCTTTTGAAGTTCCAGCCTTGATTTTCGGGTATCGTAATAACCACCAGTAAGAGCACCACGGTGACTAACCTGGTCCCCTAGAAGATTTTAAACAATATGAACAATAAATCATAATTCTTGCCACATGCTTGAGATTAGCATTTACAATGTTTCAAAACACTAGAGGGGAGCCATCACTGATATTTAATTATTCAGAGTCCAGTAGAATATTTATGAAAGAGCCGTGACAGAGTCATGAACTTGCCTGGTGTCTGCACCTACACCCCCCCTCCCCGCCCCAGCACTTCTTCTCGGCCATCTGCCCCACACCCCTCCTGCAGCACCCCACCCTTGCCATTCTTAAAATTTATTGCTCCTGCCAGATTTGCAAACATGCTCTCCATTCCACACTAACAAATACAGTATTCGATAAAGATCTTTTGCAGAGTACTGAAACTGAGCAAAAAACAGCCATTGTGGCAATGGATTCTCAAATTTATTGCAAAGTCCATTTATGGGTTGGATACAGCTATAAATTTTCATTGAGGGCTTCTGAATCAAACAGGAAAGGAGAGGATAGGTAAAACATTTATTCACTTCTAAGCACAAGCAGCAAATAGTCCCAAAGCAATATCCAGATACTTTTTCAAAATGTATTTTCCAATAAGAGCTATTCTGCTGGATAACACATACTTGAAAACTGTAGGTACACATCTACATCTCAAATAAGGTGTTATTTGCTTAGGACATGTGATTATTTATGAGGTAGTCTTCATTGATGAAACCATGATCAAGAGACTAGAATATAGTTTGACAAAGGTCCACATGATCCAGAACAAAATTAAACAGATCAACTGAATTTCCAGACTAAAAAAATCAGCTGTTTAGAACTTTAGGACCAGCCCATAATGCAAAAGGGGGGAGCTACGATGGCATAGACAGCAACTTATTCAAACTCATCTACGGAAACAGCTTAACTTCTACCTTTAATGTCTCTCTCTTTTTCCTTTTCAAGGTGGATGAGGTCCTGTCGAAGACCCTGACCTAGAGCTGCACTCCAAACTCCAGTTTTTTATGATGTTGGTTCCCATTCTCAGGGCTCAATGGCTGGTCATTTTTCAATATCCCAAGAACACGGCCCAGAAGACGAATGCGCCTTCTTAGGTTCCAAGGTTTTCCAGCCCTGGGGACGAGCTAATTGTATGTCAGTGACACCAACTGAAGTGTTACGGGAAAATATGGAATATTGGGAACAATGGATCAGCTATCAGGGGCTCTGTCTCAGCGAATAGCGTGCTCTCTTCCTCTTTTTGGTGGGGGAGTTTTTTGATGATTCTCAAGTCAGAGAACTTGGGGGAAAAAAGTGATGCGGCAAACTTTAACTGCATAAATCAGCTAGTTGTTTTATGTCTCCCCTCTCAGAATGACAACTCTCTGCCCAATCATTTCTTCTCACAGCCAAGTTTACATGTGCATCTCACAATGACAGATCAAAAGACAGTCATGCATTACCATTACACTGCAATTTTATCCACTGCATGCAAAGTGTAATGATAGGATTCATAGCTATTATGCCAAGACAAGGTTCAAGCCTCTACCCTTAACTATTACAAAATTATCCACTTTACCAGCTGTTAATGACAACAATTAGTGGTTATGGCTGCTAAAATGCAGTTTGCACAGCTATTTTAAAATTCTAAACAAAGTCAATTAGAGTTGAAAAATTAAAAGGGAAATTAAAGGAAAAACTAAGACAAACGTACACTGTGTAAGTTCAAAATTCTGATTCTATATACATCTGTTGCTGTTGCATTTCCAACCAAGTGAAATTCAAGTATGGGGCCAAAATAACAACTTTGATACAATGATATAAAATTGTAAAAAAAAATCAAAAAGTCTGCTGCACTTTGACAATGATGAACGGATATCATCTGAAAACATCAATTTGCACAGATTCAGCCAGAAAAATTGCACATAAAAACCCATCACCTCTGCTGTGGATGAGTCAGCCTTCTCAATCCTCCTACAGAACAGCCAAATTACCTCAGGTGTAGAACAAAATTTACATTAATATTTCCAGCTAAAATAGGTGCACGTCCAGCTAGTTCCATTAGAAAGACTTCATTACTCTTATAATATTACAATAATTGAAGCTTTAGTAGTTCATTGTACATAGTCTGAGACAAAATAAAGCGTACTGAATATTGATCCCAATCCGGCTATCCTACATAACCCACACCATCACCCAGCACTGAGTCACAACTAACCCAAGCAGCACCAGAAATCAATAAGCAGAATTAGTTAACAGACCACTGGCTATTAAGTGCGCAAAACTGATTAACTTTCTATATTTATATCCAAATAAGTTTGGAATAAGCATTAAATCCATAAACTTCATGCAGAAGGCATTCTCCAAGTCAATCATGTCTAATGTATACTTAATCCCTAGCACAGGGTTCGTTGAGACAATTGTTTTAGAAATAAATAATACTGTGTGTCCCATGTTAAAAAGCGTCCAGTTATTAAAATACAAAATGTTCAAAGTTAAAATTTATTATCAGAGTACGCACTTGTCACCACATACAACTCTGAGATTCTTTTTCTGCGGGCATACTTAGCAAATCTATAGAACGGTAACTAAACTATAACATCAGGAACAGTAAACTAAACTGTGCAAGTGTAGATATAAATAAATAGCAATAAATAACGAGCATGAAGTAACAATATAACAGACTCCTCAAATGAGTGTAGCTATCCCCTTTTATTCAAGAGCCTGATGGCTTAGTGGTAGTAACTGTTCCTGAATCTGGTCATGCAAGTCCTAAGACACCTGTACATTCTACCTGATGGCAGCAGCCAGAAAACAGCATGGCCTGAGTGGAGAGGATCTTTGATGATGAATGTTGCTTTTCTATGGCAACATTTCATGTAGATGTGCTCAATGGTTGGGAGGGATTTACCATGATGTACTGGGGCAAAACCACTACCTTTTGTACAATTTTCCACTGACAGGCATTGGGTTTACCGTAGCAGGGTAGTCAGCACATTTTTCACAACACATCTATAGAAGTTTGCCAAGGTTTTCAAAGACATGCCAAACCTCTGCAGATTCTCGAGCAAGTAGAGATACTGTCATGCTTTCTTCACAATATTTATATGATGGGTCCAGGACAGGTCTTCTGAGATAGTGATACTAAGGAATTTAAAGTTAATGACCCTCTCTACCACTGATCCTCTGATGATTACTGGCTCACGGGCCTCTGGTTTCCCCTCTCCTTAAGTCTACAGTCAGTTCTTTGGTCTTAGTGACATTGAGAGAGAGGTCGTTTTTATTACACCACATAGCCAGATTGTCAATCTCCCTCTGGTATGCTGATTCATCACCCCCTTTGATACAGCCCAACAGTGGTGTCATCAGCAAACGTGTATATGGTGAATGCCACAATCAAACCAAATCAGATTACGTTGTGACTGAGGTCACAATCTTCTGCTGGTGGGTGAGGTGTCCTTCGCAAATCATCCATCATATAGCCTTTACCTTTTCTCCTGAGCCAGGTTAAAACGTTCAGTGCAATACTCCATTGCACAAATGTTTTCTCCAATTATGAATTTAAAACCCACAGAATCAGGGCTCAGTTTATCTATGCCAATGGTGGTATACATCTACATAATCCCATCTGCCATTTAGATGTTAAAACAGCTAGTTTTGTACAAAATTCAACTCACTTCACCAAAAACAACTCACTAGATAGGTAAAACAACATCCCAGGTGGGCATTCACTTCATCCTTTTGCAGACAATGATGTGTAAATTGGCAATTGCAAGAGACTTGCTTGTCAAGTGCATTGAGATATCATCATGTTATTTCATTTTCACTCATTCCTCTTTTTTTCCATCTTGCACTGATCCTGCATCTCCACCAGTTTTTGTATGTTTCTTTTTTTTAAATCTTATTTACGTAACTTTGGACATGAATGGAAAGGTTACTGGACAGAGGGATTAGGCCAGCAAGCAAAATCAATGAGATTTGACGTTATTGTGTGTGTGGCTCAGAAGACTGGGTGAGGAGGAATACTTGTGCCCAACCAACAATTTAGAGCATATTAACATAGTAGTTCCAGAGTACATAACCCCAACTAACTGGTAGTTTTCTTGAGGACAGCTTATGTTTACTCCAGATCCCCGATGAAGCCCATATAGGAGTTGCAGGCTCTATCATAAAGTGGAGCAGCTGGTGCTTGATCAAGCTGACAGCTATACATTCTCTCTGCCTTTTATATGCATTAAGAACACAGAGAAGTCCAGCCTAAGGTTCTCAATTTGATATGAAATGATCCAACCCCATTTTGAGCACAGATTAGAGATGAACAGGATGCTTCATCTTTCAAGGATGTTTCAAGAATATCCTCAACTCTGTTTTTATTTATCCAGCTGGTAATCTCATTCATTGAGGGAGCTCAGAGTACAGCATCTGTTTTGAGTCTTCTGTCAGGCATGTGAATGATTTGGCCCGTCCATCAGAACAAACAGTCTAATTATCACCCAGCAGCCAAATCATTCACATTTTCATTATATATGAGAGTCTAACAATCTGGGAGCAAGGGCTTCTTTTACAGTTGTTCTTTTTTTGTTCTTGTTCTGTGCTGACCCAGAATGTGTGGCAATACATGTGTGGTAAGACAAGGGGAACCTTATCCTGAGTGGGGTGGTGGGTGGATGGGGTGAGGGCAGATGTGTGGGAAATGGGAGAGATGCATTTGAGAGCAGAGTTGATGGTGGCAGAAGGGAAGCCCCTCCGCACCAATCCCAACCTCACTATAAAACCCACTGATAAGGGGTTAACTGATAACTTTCAATCTGAAAGTTCAAACTGAATAGCAAATGAATGGAAAAATAAGTTTAATACAATTGTTCTATCTAAAATGGCAATCACATGAGTGCCATCAAATATGATCTCTTTCTTATTACTAAATCGACATTTCCCTCAGTCACATCAACTGTCTTTCCTCCTCCCTTTACTGTTTTATGGGAGGCAGTGGGTAACATGACTGCAAGCTATATTTGAAATCTGAAGAGAAAATACAGCTTTCAGCAAATTTTGTACCTCCAAACAAATACTTCCCTCAACACCTATTGAAGTGTTATACCATGTAATACACAAAGTTAAATTGAATGAAAAGAAAACTGCAATCAGATTAAAGATATTTCAGAGAAAAAATACAGTACATGATAGCTCAGTTGATTCTATGAGTGAGCTGCAATAAGCAATAAATATAGTAGCCAAGATGAAAACAAAAATAAATTTTGTTTTCCATTTTATCACGTCATAAATAAGATGCTGGCAAATGAGTGGTTGAAAGATCATGGCAGTTTAAAACTGTTCCTGAAAACAATATCCCATGTGGTGGAGATACAAAGCGTAACCAAATATTGCTTTCTGCATTAATTGCAGTTGGTGACTCATCTAATAGGAGCAAAGCAAACTCATAACCCCTTCCTCAGCTTTCATCTAAACAAAGCTGTCATTCCAGATGAATCATCAATGAATCACAACAATATCACGTTAATCATACATCAAATGTCCTGGAGCATTCATTTTAATAACACTCACCTAGAAAGACATGATAGCCGACTTTAAACTGATTTTACTTTGTCTAAGTAAACTGCAAATAAATATTCAGCAATTCTAAATATAAGCTGATAAATACCCATATGCAATGGACATATTACCCATTTCATTGCTTCAAAAGTTGTACTAGATTATCCACATGATCAAGTAAAGTGCACGTCCGTTGTTTAATTCACAACTTTATTTTTTAAAACACTGCATCCATCATCTAAATGTAAGAATAATAGATGTTAAATTCTCTGTTGATTTCACACATTATTCTCCAGTCAGTTTTACAAATGTAACTGTCTTTTTGAGCTTTATTTATAGTAAGGATTCAACAGCAAAATACTACACAAGCTAGAAATCTGACATAACAAAAAATGCTTGTGATTATTATATCAGGTACCATTGCTGGTCTCTTACACTGGTATAATAAAGCTCAATGCAAACCTAAACAGATCTCAGTTTCCAACTGGGTATATTAAAGACTTCTACTCTCCAAATCACACAACTCCAGCATTTAGAACACAGAACAGTACAGCACAGAAACAGGCCATTCAGTCCACATGTTGTGCCAAACCAGTTAAAAGGAAAATCAAAAACACCTAAACACTACTTACACATTGTCCATATTACTCCATCTTCCTTACATCCACGTGCCTATCGAATTGTTTCTTAAAAGCTTCTAATGTATTTGCCTCTCCCACTATACCAGGTAGTCCATTTCAGCCATCCACAATGATGAGTAAAAAAAACAACCTTCACACACCGGCCCCCCCAAACCTACCCCCTCTCATATTAGACATTTCAACCCTAGGAAACAGATGCACCCTGTGCCGCTCATAATGCAGGTTTATTCAGAAAGTCAGAAGGCATGGGATCCAGAGAAGTTTGGCCAGGTGGATTCAGAATTGGCTTGCCTGCAGAAAGCAGAGGGTCATGGTGGAGGGAGTACATTCAGATTGGAGGGTTGTGACTAGTGGTGTCCCACAGGGATCGGTTCTGGGACCTCTACTTTTAGTGGTTTTTATTAACGACCTGAATGTGGGGGTAGAAGGGTGGGGTGGCAAGTTTGCAGACGACACAAAGGTTGGTGGTGTTGTGGATAGTGTTGAGGATTGTCGAAGATTGCAAAGAGACATTGATAGGATGCAGAAGTGGGCTGAGAAGTGGCAGATGGAGTTCAACCCAGAGAAGTGTGAGGTGGTACACTTTGGAAGGACGAACTCCAAGGCAGAGTACAAAGTAAATGGCAGGATACTTGGGAGTGTGGAGGAGCAGAGGGATCTAGGGGTACATGTCCACAGATCTCTGAAAGACGCCTCACAGGTAGATAGGGTAGATAAGAAAGCTTATAAGGTGTTAGCTTTCATAAGTCAAGGGATAGAGTTTAAGAGTCGCGAGGTAATGATGCAGCTCTATTAAACTTTGGTTAGGCCACACTTGGAGTACTGTGTCCAGTTCTGGTTGCCTCAGTATAGGAAGGATGTGGGAGCATTGGAAAGAGTACAGAGGAGATTTACTAGGATGCTGCCTGGTTTAGAGAGTATGCATTATGATCGAAGATTAAGGGAACTAAGGCTTTACTCTTTGGAGAGGAGGAGGATGAGAGGAGACATGATAGAGGTATACAAGATATTAAGAGGAATAGATAGAGTGAACAGCCAGCGCCTCTTCCCCAGGGCACCACTGCTCAATACAAGAGGACATGGCTTTAAGGTAAGGGGTGGGAAGTTCAAGGGGGATATTAGAGGAAGGTTTTTTTACTCAAGAGAGTGGTTGGTGCGTGGAATGCACTGCCTGAGTCAGTGGTGGAGGCAGATACACTAGTGAAAATTAAGAGACTACTAGACAGGTATATGGAAAAATTTAAGGTGGGGTGAAGACAGGGTTTAAGGGTTGGCACAACATTATGGGCCAAAGGGCCTGTACTGTGCTGTACTATTCTATGTTCTATAATCTTGTAAAGCTCTATCAGATCTCCCCTCAGCCTCCAATCCTCCAGAGAAAATAATCTAAGTTTATCCAGCCTCTCATGATAGCACTCTTCTGTACCTTCTCCAAAGCCTCAACATCCTCCCCATATTCGGGCAACTCGAACTGTACAATATATAGGTTTCTCCCCGCTACTCGAAAGTACAGCGTTCCTATGAAACCTTTCATAAGCTGAAATGGCGTAAAGCGGAGAAGCAATTACCATTAACTTATATGGGAAAAATTTTTGAGCATTCCCAGACCCAAAAAAATAACCTACCAAGTCATACCAAATAGCACATAAAACCTAAAATAACACTAACATATAGTAAAAACAGGAATGATATAATACACAGCCTATATAAAGTAGAAATAATGTATGTACAGTATAGTTTTACTTATCAGAATCAGGAAGATTTATCCAAAACTGATTTGTAGAGAAAAAAAACGGCACATACACACATGCACACACACCTGCCCGTGCAAGGCTTCACGGCCATGGTAGCCTTTCTTGGGGTAAACACAAGCTTAAAGCAGGCGCCTTTTTTCGTAAAAGCGAAAATCCTCTTCTGATTTCTTTTGGTTAGCAAAAGCAGGTACTAATGTAGATCTTTTGTAAAAGCGAAGTGGCATAAAGCAAACTTTCATAAATCAGGGTACACTTGTACTCTTAGCATTAAAATATACATCTTCAAACTCTTTGACCCATCATATCTGTTATTTTGTTTTTTCCTTTCAACACTTTCCCTGACATCTACCTTCCTGTCTGATTGTTCCCTTACTGACTTGGGGCTCATTTCCAGCCCCCTGCAAAACTAGTTTCAACTCTCCCAAGTAGGATCAGCAAACCTCATGACCAGGATACTGGTTCCCCTCCATTTCAGGTACAGCCCATCCCTCTTGTACAGGTCATCCCTTCCGCAGAAAATGTTCCAAGAACTTGATACCCTGTCCCCTGCACCATCTCCTCAGCCATTCATCCATGCTATCACCCCATTCCTATCTGCACCAGCTCGTGACACCAAGAGTAATCTGGAGATTACCAACCTTGAAAGTCCTTCTCTTCAGCCTCTTTCCTAACTCTATATCTTCACTGAATAGGACTTCTTCCCTTTTTCTGCCTATGTCATTGGTGCCAATATGCACCACTACCTCTGGCTGTTACCCCTCTCCTTTTGAGAATATCCTGCAGCCACTCCAATACGTCATGGACCCTGGCACCTGAGAGGCAACACACCATCCAGGTGTCTCTTTTGCTGCCACAGAATCTCCTTTCAGTGCCCCTAACTACTGAGTCCCCTATAACTACTGCATTGCCTGTTGAGCCTCAGAGCCGGCCACAGTGGAACCCTGCACTGACGTCATAATCCCCTTACCTCTCATAGCAATCACCCATCTACTGTCCAACCTACATCTGTACTCTGGATTAAGTCTCGTCTATATCATCTTCAGCCTCCCAAATGATCCTGAGTACATCCAACTCAAGCTCCTTGATCCAGTTCGTCAGGCACTGAAGTAGGGTGCACTTCCTGCAGATGTAGTCATCAGGATACAGTCAAGTATCTTGAATTCCCACATCTAACAGGAGGAGCATTCTATCCTGACCAATCTATACCAAAAAAGAGAAAGTCTTGCCTCTTCTGTTCACGCCAAAGCCTTCACAATCTATCACTGGCACACTCCAATCAAGGATAAGCCTATCCTTCTTTTACTTGCTTAGGTTAGGACTTTGAAACCACACTTTCCGCACCTGTGGAGTCCAAAAAGACTGGCCTTGCCCAAATCTGCTTTTATTCTCTCTCTCCCGACTTCCACAGGGCTCTGACAATGACACACTCTTCTCGCTTAAGCTAGGCTTTACCCTAGTCCTCCCTTTAATACGTACTCCAAGCTTCTTTCCTCTGGTAATTTCAGATTTCATTCATCTCCCCTTCAAAATACCACCCCAAAACATACATTGTTATTCACTAACTTTTATCACAATCTTTCTGTCAATATCATCGCCACTTGGACATTTCAATTTCTCCCAGCACCCAACCTTTGATGGACAATCCCTTTTGTTCACTTCACCCCACCGTTATTCCTATAATATATAACTTTATCTTTAACATCTTCCAGTTCCATTTGTTCCTGTGCATTGATTGAAACATTTTCCAGATTTTTCTGTTTTGATTACAGGCTGTTAAGAACATGTTCACATTCATGTCAATCCATTAACAAGCATCCCAGAAACGATACTCCAGTCATTAGTAGTTTTTCAATGTTGCATAAGTGCAACATAATAAGTGACATATTGAGAATTACATTATGAACAGATGGCTCCTAAGAAACAAACCAGAAACCAGAATTTAACACTTCATCTAAATATTCCCAGGGGTTATAACTGTATTGTAACAGAACTCTTGAAATGAGAAATAAAAATTATACCACAGTTACTACACAACTTTACAAATTAAAACAATTTGGGATTGAAGTTGACCTTTCCAGTGCAATAACCTCAAAATATTCAGTAATTTAGCATGTTACAAAGAAATGGAAAAAGATGATAAAACCATAAGGTATAGGAGCAGAATTACATCATTTTGCACCCTTACCTATCAAACTCTGCTATAAATATACTTGATGACTTGATCGCCACAGCTATCTATAGCAAAGAATTCCACAGATTCACCACCATTGATACTGTAGCTATCATTTCCACATCAAAATATGACATAATTTTAACAAATGCAAGTTACACCTGGAAACATCCAATTTGATAACAGATCCTTAACTAAGTTATTATTTATACATACCTTCCAGAGTAATGCAATCCATGTTGAATGCTCTGGCCAACTGAGTGGAAACTTCCATACTGCGACATATTAACGTTTTACCAAATACGTGTTTGTATGCTTTATCAAATCTTTGAATGTACCTCAATTTACTGATCATTGGGATCGCATCCTGGAAAGTAAAAATTACGTCTCATAAGCAAGGTACAGAAACAAAAACAGCTAAAAAGGATTAGATCTGAAAGTTGATTGAGCCAAATACAAGATTATAAATGATCAAATTCTGGACCACTAATATTTCAGCCCAGAATAAATACTTTTTGCACAATTACTAATCTGGAAACCTCAACCCCCCCCCCCCCCAAAAAAAAATTATCTACAGATTCATGGAATTTTTTGTCATTAAAATTACAGCCATAAAAATTTAATTTTAAAATTAGATACTGGGAGAAACTAGATATTTAAATATTTGCATATGGTTACTTCAGTGTTTGGAAAGATTTGAGAGATGGAAGTATAAAATACAGTGGAAAAGAGTTGCTTACGCACATTTGTTTCAGGATACGCTGTATCTCGAACATCCAGCTTGTTTAAGGGAAGAAAAGTAACTTCACCAGGGAAATTTTGTTTATTAAATTCCATCAAAATCTTTGTACTAACTTCATCAGACTCCACAATGTGATAAAACAAACTGAAAACATAAAAGATAGTTGAGACTCTTATGTTCCATTTCTTAAAGTTCTCTAGCAAAATATCTATCTAGTAAAATGACATTAGGAGCAATTAACAAGATGACAAAAAAGTGTAACATTTTCCAAATTAATTATTTTTTCTCCTTACTAAATGTTCTTTTCCTACAGGATTTATTCCTCATGGCCTTATAACTGTTTTACCACAAGAAAATCTAAAACATCAGGCTATACAACATGAGAAAGTTTGATACAGTGGAACAGTAAGGGAATGCTGTAAACACACAGAGCTTCATTACAAGTTGTCACTGTAATGATAATACAATTCCAAAGTTCCCCAACACACACAAAATGCTGGAGGAACAGCAGGGCAGGCAGCATCTAGGAAAAGAGTACAGTCAACATTTCAGGCCATAACCCTTCGGCATTTTGTGTGCGTTGCTCAGATTTCCAGCATCTACAAAGTTCTGCATATAGCATAATCTTTTTAATGAAGAACAATTAACATTACATTCCACAACAAAATCCTTATTTCATAAAAGTTGTTTACCGGTTTCCTGCAGTAACTTCCACACAGGTATAAAAAGCTGGATCACATTCAAAATTATTCATTACAATCCCATGATAGCCGTTAATGATGTGTGTGTTGATGCCTTTACGACCAAAGTGTTCTAATACTTTGTTTATGCTATCAATTCCATTCAAAATTGCCTGTAGAGAAAAATCAAAATATCAGACTGTTAGATATTAGAAAATACAACTTGGCTCAAGGTGAGTATTAGACATGTGTAACTAAGCTTCTGACAATCCTGGAAGTTGTATCTCAAACTTCAGTTTCCAGCTCTCATGTCTGCAAGTACTGACTTTCAGTCATGCATTCAAAAGCAGGCATCAAATAGAAAAAAGGACTTCCCTTGAAGATAAACAGAAAAATAAAGGATAAAATTAGGCTAAATACTCAAAACTTCTTTCAAATGTAGTGAGGAAGTGGGAAAAGGATCACTTAATGACTACCATGAGAAACAGTATACAGATTTGATGCAAGCAAAAAAACATGAAATTTTGGAAATGCACCATGGATTATTTTCTCACACACTACTTGTAAAAATGAGCTGCCACAATGAACGAAGCATACATTTTTATACAACAACACACAAAATGCTGGTGGAACACAGCAGGCCAGGCAGCATCTATAGGGAGAAGTACTGTCAACGTTTCGGGCCGAGACCCTTCGTCAGGACATTTTTATTTTTATTTTGTTTTTGTGACTGAATTTTCTCAATCCAGATAAATGTGTGGTATTACATCTCGGGAGATCAAACTAGGGAAGGTCTTGTATAGTGAATGGTAGAGCCCTAGGGTGTAGTATGGACTAGAGGGATCTAGTAGTGCAAATGTACAGTTCACTGCAAGAGGTTCTGAAATAGATAGGGTGATAAAGACAATATCTGATATGCTGGCCTTCACCACACCAAGCACAGTTCAGGAGGTGAAGTTACTTTGCAGTTACAATACAGTGTAAAAGTCTTAAGCACGTGTGTTACGTTCCCAGTAACCGGGTGACTTACCAGCAAAGATAGAGAGGTCCACTGAAGTCTGACGGTGCTATTTTCAAACTTTTTTTATTTATAAAGGGGCACAAATGTATGGTTAATACAAAACATTCAGATCATATACGTCGTCAAAACTCAATCTAAAGCACAGGTATAGTAATAATCAATCAGAAATAAGCTCTATCGTTGTCTAGGGGATAATACTGAGTCCAATGGAATATAAGAGTCACTCAAAATCTGCAGGCTTTCCCGTTTTGGGAACCACTGGCATTTCACGTGTTGGAGAGAGAGAGTGGTGAGAAAGAAGGAACACTTGCCCGTCGTCTTTGCAAAGCAAATCCCTGTTGTTAGTTAAAACGGTTTTCCTTTGGTTTCAGCCACAGACTCCCGATCCGGAATCTAACGCACGTGGCTTCCTTCAAAATGGCTTCCCGCTCTGACGGGAAGCGCTATCGTGTCTTCTTCGTGTGTCTCCTTGGTGCGTCTGAGGCCCCGCCTCGGCAGCCCACCTTTTATCTGGACTGGCAGGGTTGTAGATGTCAATCAGGGTGGGGGTGAGGCAATCTTTCCCCCATCACCCAGCCCACGTTGCCCTGAGGGTTTGCACGTAGTCCAGTCCTTTATTCTACAAAGGTGTCTCCCAAGACAATGGCTATGTCCAAGGCTTTTGTCTGGCTGAGCAGCCAGCCCACATTCCAAACCGTAAGGCTTCTCTCTCTCTCTCTTGCGATTCTCACAAAGGAGGGGACTGGGGTCATAACACCTCCCCTCTTAAAAGTTTTTTACCAGCGGTTAAAAACAAGTTGGTACAGAGTCTTATAGGATTTTTGAATCTAACACAATACACAAGCTTTTCGTTTTAACTAGAGCCATACATTTTACATTTAATTCAGCACCTAGATAAACAATCCACTGGCACATTATCACTCCCCTTAATGTGCTGTATCTTAATATCGAATTCCTGCAGCATCAGACTCCAGCTTAATAACCTCCTGTTTTTATTTTTCATATTGTCCAGGAATACCAGCGGGTTGTGATCGGTATAGACCACTAGGGGTCTTTGCGCCGGACAAATGTACACTTCGGAATGTTGTATCGCCAACACAAGCTCTAACAATTCCTTTTCCACGGTAGAGTAATTCCTCTGGTGTCTATTGAACTTCTGAGAGAAATATGCTACCGGGTGCTCCACTCCATCCCCTGCTTGCTGCAAAAGGACTGCTCCTGCAGCCTCATCGCTGGCGTCCGTGGCCAAGGAGAAGGGGGTTAACAAATCAGGCGCTTTTAACACAGGGTCATGGCACAATATGGCTTTTAACTTTTCAAAGGCATTCTGACAAGAATGACCCCACTCAAATTTTTCCTCCTTCTGTCCGCGAAATTTTTACAGAATTTCCGATAGTATCCCACCATGCCCAGAAACCTCCTCAGGGCCCTTTTATTGTAGGGTACAGGGACCTCGGAAATAGCCCGGACCTTCGCCTGTACAGGTGCCAACTGCCCGTCTCCCACCACATACCCCAGATAGGTGATCGTGGCATGACCAAACTCACTCTTGGCGAGGTTTACTGTAAGGTGGGCTGCTGACATTCGGGTAAACAAACTTTCTACAGCCTCCAGGTGCTCCTCCCAGGTGTCATTCCAAACTACCACATCGTCAAGATAAGCCTTGGTGTGGGTTAACCCCTTTATCACAGCGTCTATCATCCGCTGAAATGTCCCTGGGGCATTTTTCATCCCAAACGGCATAACGTTGTACTCGTACAACCCGGACGGGGTGACAAAGGCTGAAATCTCTCGAGCCCTGTCCGTTAAAGGAACACACCAGTACCCCTTTAACAAGTAAATTTTTGTGATGTACCTTGCCTTCCCCACTTGATCAATGCAATCATCCACCCGGGGGATAGGGTAAGCATCGGTCTGGGTAACCGCGTTGACCTTCCGGTAATCGGTACAGAATCTTATGGTACCGTCCGGCTTTGGGACAACCACGCAAGGAGAAGCCCACGCGGAAGAGGATTCGCAGATTATCCAGCAGCTAGCATATGTTCAATCTCCTTTTCTACTAGCTGGCTCTTTTCAGAATTCATCCGATAAGGGGCCTGTTTTGTAGGTCGGGTTGAGGTAACTATTACATCATGCTTCGTCCCACTACACCTTCGGGGAACATCTGGACATAAGTCTGCATGCCGGTTAATGAGCTGTATTACCTGTTCCCGCCATTCAGGCTTTAAGTGGCCAACTTTATCCGCAAGGCTAGCCAATACGATAGAGTTCTCCAATCTGGTGGGGACTATACCTATCTTGTCAAACCGTTCTGGTCCCTCCTTACCATCCCCCTCTACCTCATCGGCTTTCATGGCCGCACCAACCACCGCGGGGGTGGGTTCATGATACCCTTTTATCATGTTCACGTGAACTAACTGGGTCGGCTTTCGCCGGTCGGGGGTTTCGATCACGTAATTCAGCGAGTCTATTTTCTTACGCACTGTATATGGTCCTTGAAACCTCGCCCCAAGGGGGTGAGTAACTACCGGGAATAGGACCAAGACCCGGTCGCCCACGTGAAACTCTCGTTCTCTCGCTCTCAGGTTATACCACTGACTCATTTTTCCCTGGGAGTCTTTAAGGTTTTCTTTTGCCAAGGCGCATACTTTATGCAGCCTTTCCCGGAATTTCAGCACATAGTCAATCACACTGACTTGGACGGTCGGGCTAGACCACTTTTCTTTCAGTAGGGTTAGGGGTCCCCTGGGCCTGTGACCGAAAACGAGCTCGAACGGACTGAACCCCAGGGAGCACTGGACTGTATCCCTTACAGCAAATAACAAAAGGGGTAAAGCCTCATCCCAGTCTCGAACGTTCTCCTGACAATAAGCTTTAAGCATGGTCTTTAGGGTAGCGTGGAACCTTTCCAACGCTCCTTGTGACTCCGGGTGATACGCAGAGGCCAGAATCTGCTTTACCCCTAGCTGGGTCATCATCTGCCGAAATGTGCTAGACGTGAATGTACTTCCCTGGTCTGATTGTATCTCCTTAGGCAGCCCCACGGTGGTAAAGAATTTAATAAGGGCCTTCACCACCGCAGAGGTCTTAATACCACCCAGAGGCACGGCCTCGGGAAATCGTGTAGCGGCACACATCAGGGTCATGATATACTGCCGCCCACTCGCAGTTTTAGGTAAGGGTCCCACAAAATCCACAATGACTCGGGAGAAAGGCTCCTCACATGCGGGGATAGGTCGGAGGGGGGCCTTAGGGATAACTTGGTTCGGCTTACCCACCACTTGGCATGTATGACATCTTTTACAATACTCAGTAATATCTTTTCTCAGGTTTGGCCAATAGAACTCTCTCTGAACCCGCTCCACTGTCTTCTTTATTCCTAAATGCCCACCTAAAGGTCCCTTATGAGCTAAGTCAAGAATTTCGTCCCGATATACTTTCGGGACTACTATCTGATGTATCACCGCCCAGTCCTCATCGGCCGGCACCGCGGGGGGCCTCCACTTCCTCAGCAACACCCCCTCCTTGAGATAATAACCCTCTGGCTCTGCCTCCAGTTCAGTCTCAGAGAGAACCGACTCTCTCAAGGCTACCAGCTCCTCGTCACCTTTCTGTTTCCGTACAAACTCCTTCTTGCTAAGGACAGGTCTACCTCTTCCCGATTACTCTCTCTTTCCTCCCTACTCTCCAGTTTACCTTCCTCTGACTCTTGCTGGTACAGAGTCGGTAAAAACGTCTCGGCCAAATCAAAACTGGCCAGATTCAAACAGCTCTCGGTCTCAGCTGCCCTTTTCGACATGCTGCGAGTGACCGCGCATGCGGGATAAATTTTTTTATCTGAGGGAGGGTCCTCAACTCTCACGGGCTGGGTTGTCAGCTTCACGGCTGCACCCATCTTCCCACCCGCTAGGTTGTTACCCAGAAGGACGTCCACGCCTTCCCCCGGCAACTCCGGCAGGACCCCCAGTTCCACTGGTCCCGACACCAACTCACAATCTAGAAGGACCCTATGCAAAGGCACTACCTCGGTCCAAATTTTAACACATTACGGCTAATCAAGGATAGCTCCGCCCCCGTGTCTCTCCAAATCCGTACGGGGATTGGGGGGGGTCCCCTTCCCTCAAAGACACAGTTCCTTCGGAACTAAATGTCTCCCGCCCCTCCTGTATTCCATCTACCTGGGGCCCTCTTGTCGATTTTCTGATCGACGCAATA
The DNA here is from genome assembly GCF_048418815.1 of Hemitrygon akajei. Taxonomy (NCBI): domain Eukaryota; kingdom Metazoa; phylum Chordata; class Chondrichthyes; order Myliobatiformes; family Dasyatidae; genus Hemitrygon; species Hemitrygon akajei. The sequence continues at coordinate 2,605,552 of NC_133146.1, forward strand.
CAGCCTATAGGGATAGCTGCTTTCCCTCTTTCTGGCTCCTTCCTCGGAGCAGGGCATTTTGATGCAATATGTCCCACCTTTCCACAATTAAAACAGGTTAAACCAGGAAATCTCCAGGTTTCCTGCCTGTTATCCTCACTTTTTCTGCTAGCTCCCGGCGGAGTTTCTCCCTTAGCCGGCGGACTTTCCCTACCATTCCGACGGTCTCTCGGGTAATTTTTTGGCAAGGAAAACTTTGTCTTGTGGGTTAGGGCATATTCATCTGCGAACCTAGCAATTTCTGAGATGGACTGATTCGTCCTCTCATTCAAATACATCCGGATCTTTTCCGGAACACAACCTTTAAATTCCTCAATCAAAAATAACTCCGAGACGCAGTTCAGGAGGTGAAGTTACTTTGCAGTTACAATACAGTGTAAAAGTCTTAAGCACGTGTAAAAAAAACAACGGTAAAGATGCTTTCAAAAATAATGAAAAGTTTCTAATTATCAAGAAAAACTATAAAGAGCAGTAAACAGTAAAAAACTAAAATCAATATTTGGTGTGATCACCCATTGCCTTCAAAACTGCATCTATTATCTTATTATCTCGTCATGCAGTTTTATAAGAAAATTGGCTAGCTGGTTATTCCAAACATCTTGGGAGAACAGGCCACAGTTCTTCTGCCAACCTTGGCTGTCTCATTTGCTTCTGTCTCTCCAGACAGCCTCAATAATATTGAGATCAGGATTCTGTAAAGGCCATACCATCTGTTGCAAAACTCCTTATTCTTGAAAAAGAATCCAGCACTTTGAAAGGAAAAAGGATCTAGTGCCTTGTCCTGACGAAGGGTCTCAGCCCGTAACGTCGACAGTGCTTCTTCCTATAGATGCTGCCTGGCCTGCTGTGTTCCACCAGCATTTTGTGTGTGTTCTAGTGCCTTGTTCTTCTTTTTGTTGAATATAGTTCTTGGCATCATCAGGAGCCTCCCTGAAGGTATTGTGCATTGAAGATTCCATTAATTCTGACCAGGTAAACGACTCCATTTGGAAAATGTAGTCCCAAACCTGCAGGGAACCTCTGCTGTGTTTCAAATTTTGACTCATCAGTTCAGAGTACTTGCTGCCATTGTTCAGCACCCCAGTTCTTGTGTTTTTGTGTGCAGGTGAGTCCACTTTGGAGGAAGTGTTTTCTGGCAAAAACTCTTCCAATGAAGACCACTTCTGACAAGACTTCTCCAGACTTTAAATGGGTATACTTGGGTTCAGAGCTGATGACAGTGCTGGACTTCTTCAAATTTAGAAGGGACGTCAGTTTGATGTATCTCTTGTCTGCTGCACTCTGTTTCATTGGCTGACCACATTTCTGATCCTCAACCTTGTCCATTTCTTTGTAGTTCTTTAGAAGAGCTTGGATAGTACAGCTTGAACCTCCTGTCTGCCACTAAATTTCTGCCTGGGAAGAGACCTTGCTGATGCGGAATGACAACCTTGTGTCTTGTTGCTATGTTCACTCTTGTCATGACGTAATAATTGATGATCTGAAGGTTAAACTGTCACATCTGCCACATCTTCACATTTTAGTTTGGTTGTCTTTTGTCCAGATTGATCCCTTCTACACCCGTTTGTCTTAGTTTATCAGTTTAGTTTATCCACCTCATTATGTCATTAATCATTAGCATCCAGTTTGTTACCTTTGTTTAATCACGCATTGGGCTACAAAAGTGGTCTTGTGGCGACCCACCTTCTGAGCAGGCGAACCGGCTCACAAATAGCCAGCGCGTGGGGAGACTTTGGGAATGCACCTTTGATGTCATTTCTGCCCGGAGAGGGTGGGCGCAAGGGCTTAAATGCCAGCGCCGCGAAGTTTGAATAAACTAGTCTCGAAACGACTTACCGACTGCATGTCGTTATTTCAGCGCTGTGTGTAGCACATCGCTACATTGGTGACCCTGACGGTCCAAATGGGATTTGGACCAAAGATGACTGACTCTTCATCTGTTCACACAGTTTCGCTAAAACCACCGACTTTCTGGACGTTGCGACCACGTGTGTGGTTTAGCCAAGCAGAAGCCCAGTTCCAGATTCGGCAGATATCTTCTGATTCCATGCGTTACCACCATATGGTGAGCGCCCTTGACCAGGAGACGGCCGCCCAGGTTGCGGACTTCATACAGTCGCCCCCGGAAGTAGGCAAATATGAAGCATTCAAAGCGCTGCTCATTGGGACCTTTGGCCTCTCACGGCGTGAGCGGGGTGCCCGCCTGCTTCACCTGGACGGTTTGGGAGGCAGACTGCCGTCAGCATTGATGAACGAGATGCTGGCCCTGGCTGACGGACACAAGCCCTGCCTCATGTTCGAGCAAGCGTTCCTAGAGCAACTGCCCGAGGACATACATCTGCTGCTGGCCGACGCAGATTTCGGCGACCCCCCGAAGGTGGCGGTCCGGGCAGACGTGCTATGGAAAGCCAAGAGGGAGAGTGTGGCGTCCGTCGGTCAGATTACCAGGCCCACGCGCCCAACAGCAGACCAGACCAGGCCCGGCAGGGCGCACACAACACAGAGGCAGGAGTGAGGAGGCCAGTGAACAGTGGTGTTTCTACCACCAGCGGTGGGGCACAAAAGCCCACCGTTGTCGCCTGCCCTGCAAGGGCCAGGACCAACTGCCTCTAATGACTATGGCGGCTGGCCACCAGGACAGCCTCTTGTACGTCTGGGACAAACAGTCGGGACGCCGCTTCTTGGTTGACACCGGAGCGGAAATCAGCGCCTTGCCCCCGACGGGGTACGACACCCGCAACAGGAAGCCAGGACCCACCCTGAGGGCCGCAAACGGCAGCACGATACGGACCTACGGCACCCACACAGTGCAGCTGCAGTTCGGTGCCAGCCGGTTCACGTGGAACTTCACACTGGCCACCATGGTCCAACCACTCCTGGGGGCGGACTTCTTGCGAGCTCACAGCCTGCTGGTCGACCTGCAAGGGAAAAGACTGGTACATATCAAGACTTCCCAGACATTCTCCCTGGGTGAAGCCAAGTTGTCGGCCCCACACCTGGACTCCATCACGCTGTCGGACAACGAATTCACCAGAATCCTGGCGGACTTTCCATCGATTCTGGCACCGCAGTTCACGGCAGCCATGCCCAGACACGGGGTTCAGCACCACATCCCGACCAAGGGACCACCCCTCCACGCCCGCGCAGGAAGGCTCCCCCCGGAAAAGCTCCGCCTGGCAAAGGAGGAGTTCAAGAGGATGGAGGAATTGGGGATCGTATGGAGGTCCAACAGCCCATGGGCCTCCCCCCTGCATATGGTGCCCAAAGCAGCTGGGGGTTGGAGACCATGCGGCGACAACCGCAGACTGAACGAGGTTACAACTCCAGACCGCTACCCCGTGCCGCATATACAGGACTTTGCAGCAGACCTGCACGGGGCAAGAATATTTTCCAAAGTAGACCTCGTCCGGGGATACCATCAAATCCCAGTGCACCCTGAAGACATCCCAAAAACAGCACTTATCACCCCGTTCGGCCTGCTCGAGTTCTTCCGAATGCTACACAGATGTTCCAGCGGCTAATGGATGCAGTGGGACACGACCTGGACTTTGCGTTCATCTATTTGGACGACATCCTTATAGCCAGCAGTAGTCGCCAGGAGCATCTGTCGAACCTCCGCCAGCTCTACTCCCACCTGAGTGATTTCGGCCTCATGATCAACCCGGCCAAATGCCAGTTCGGTCTCGATACCATCGACTTCCTGGGCCACAGGATTACCAAAGACGGGGCAACACCTCTGCCCGCCAAGGTAGACGCGATCCGCCACTTTGCCCGGCCCAACACTGTCAAAGGCCTGCAAGAGTTCGTTGGTATGGTGAACTTCTACCACCATTTTCTCCCCTCAGCAGCCCGTATCATACGCCCTTTGTACACCCTGATGTCGGGTAAAGGCAAAGACATTACTTGGGACGAGGAGGCCGCGGCCGCTTTCATTAAAGCCAAGGAAGCCTTGGCAGATGCCACAATGCTGGTGCACCCCAGAACGGACGTTCCGACTGCACTCATGGTGGACGTATCCGACACAGCAGTCAGTGGGGTGCTGGACTCATCGAGGGGCGCTGGCAACCCTTGGCGTTCTTCAGCAAGCACCTACGACCACCCGAACTCAAGTACAGTGCTTTCGAACAGGAGCTGTTGGCACTGTATCTGGCAATCCGGCATTTCAAGTACTTCTTAGAAGGCAGGCTGTTCACCGCGTTCACGAACCACAAACCGTTGACCTTCACGTTCATGAAGGTGTCCGATCCCTGGTCGGCTCGCCAGCAGCAACATCTGTCCTACATCTCTGAGTACACAACGGACATCCAGCATGTCTCAGGAAAGGACAACGTCGTGGCAGACGCACTCTCCAGACCAGCTGTCCAGGCCCTGTCCCTGAGGGTGGACTATGCAGCACTGGCGGAGGCGCAGCAGGCAGACGATGAGATGCCCAGCTACAGGACCGCAGTCTTGGGTTTGCAGCTGCAAGACTTCCTCGGATGCCCAGGTGAGAGGACCCTCCTGTGCGATGTGCCTACCAGCCAACCTTGCCCCATCGTCCCGGCAGCCTGGAGGCGGCGGGTTTTCGACTCCATACACGGTTTGGTGCACCCATCTATCAGGACAACCATCCGGCTGGTCTCCAGCAAGTTCGCGTGGCACGGACTTCGCAAGCAGGTCAGTGAATAGGCCAGAACGTGCGCGCAGTGCCGAACAGCCAAGGTGCAGCAGCACACTAAAGCTCCACCGGAGGTTCAACCACATTCATGTGGATATCGTGGGCCCCCTACCAGTGTCCCGAGGAGCATGGTACCTCCTAACTATGGTAGGCCGGTTCACGAGGTGGCCAGAGGCGGTCCCGCTCACCGACACATCTGCTGATTCCTGCGCCCGAGCACTGATTGCAACCTGGGTAGTACGCTTCGGGGTACCGGCCCACATTACCTCTGACAGAGGCGCCCAGTTCACCTCTAGCCTGTGGTCGGCTGTGGCCAGCCTGTTGGGAACGCAGCTACACCACACTACTGCCTATCACCCTCAGTCAAACGGACTAGTGGAATGCTTCCACCATCACTTGAAGTCGGCTCTCATGGCCCGCCTGAGAAGACCTAACTGGGTGGACGAGCTTCCCTGGGTCCTGCTTGGAATTCACACAGCGCCCAAAGAGGATCTGCACACCTCGTCGGCCGAGTTGGTGTACGGCGCACCCCTGGCCGCCCCGGGAGAGTTCATACCAACCCCAAGGGGGCAAGAGGAAGAACCCACAGCAGTCCTGGACAGACTACGCGAAAGGCTCGGCAACCTGGCCCCCCGTACCGACTTCACAGCATGGACGGACCCCGACCCATGTACCCAAAGACCTGCAGGACTGTAAGTTTGTGTTTGTACGAAGGGGTGGACACCGGGCACCGCTACTACGGCCGTATGAGGGGCCGTTCAAGATGATCAACAACAACGGGTCCACGTACGTTCTGGACATTGGGGGAAGAGAGGAGGTTTTTCACGGTGGACCGACTCAAACTAACCCATGTGGACTTGGCGCAGCCAATCGAGGTTCAGGTACCGCGGCGCAGAGGCAGACCTCCCAAACAGAGGCTGATCCAGACTGTGGACATTGGGGGGTGTATCGCCAGTTCTGGGGGGGGAGGGGGGGGGTGTTATGTGGCGACCCACTTTCTGCGCAGGCGAACCAGCTCACAAATAGCCAGTGGGTGGGGAGAGACTTTGGTAATGCACCTCTCACATCATTTCCGCCCGGAGAGGGCGGGCGCTAGGGATTAAATGCCAGCGCCGCAAAGTTTGAATAAACTGGTCTCGAAACAACTTACCGACTGTGTGTCGTTATTTCAGCGCTGTGTGTAGCACATCACTACAGTGTATTATTATTTTCTTTAGCAAATTACAGAGAAAATTATGTAACATTTTTTGGAAAACTAAAATTTTCTCTTTTCTACTGACACACTAATACAGAAGACAAAAATAAACATCTAAAACAAAATTTATATTATAAAAATCTTGGGTGCCTAAGACTTTTGCACTCTATTGTATATAAGACAATTGGTGGGGCTGTACTTTTGAGTACTGTGTACAGCTTCAGTTGACCTGTTATAGGAATTACGTTAAGTAAAGAATGCAGAAAATATTTACCAGAATGTTCCCCGGACTTGGGGGCTCAGTTATAAGGTGTTGGGGTAAACTAGGGAGTTTATTTCCTGGAACCTAGGAAGTGATCTGATAGATGGTTACTAGATCACGAGGGGCATAAACAGGGTGAAAGCAGAGTCTTTCTCCCCCCCGAGGAAACTATAAACAAGAGGGTATAGACTTAAGATATAAAAGGGGCATCAGGGCAGTTTCTGCACACAAATTGTACACTCTGAGAAAGAGCTGCCAGAAACATCATAGTAGTTTAGTGGTTAGCACAATGCTTTACGGTACTAGTGACACAGGGTTCAATTCCAGCCACTGCCTGGAAGGAGTTTGTACATTCTCCCCGAACTGCACAGGTTTCCTCTGGGTGCTCCAGTTTCCTCCCACAGCCCAAAGGTCTAGCAGTTGGTAGGTTAACTGGTCATTGTAAAATGTCCCATGACTAGGCTAGGATTAAATCAGGGGTTGCTGGACAGCGTGGCAGGAAGGGCCAGAAGAGCCTACTGTATCTCAATAAACAATAAATAAATAGCTGATAAAAACACAAAATGCTGGCAGAACTCAGTAGGCCAGACAGCATCTATGGGAGGAGGTAGTGACTATGTTTCAGGCCGAAACCCTTCATCAGGAGTGAGATGTAAAGCATGGGAAGTATCACGGACATAGGTGGGAAGGGATTGAATAAGGGGAGATAAAACAGAGTCGAGATAGGCAGAAATGAGTTCAGTGGGGCAGGAGCAAGCAGAGACAATGGGTCTGCCTGGACAAGCAGGTTTGTGAATCTTAGGTAGGAGGTAGAAACGGGAAGTGCAGGGTGTGGGAACTATAAGTTTGATGGCCGTGGATGGGAGATCCCCCGAGCTGATGAGATCGGAAATGGTTTGGGAGACAATGGACTGGTGCTCCCTAGTGGGGTCATGGTCCAGGGGTAGATAAGAGGAGGTGTCAGCAAGTTGTCGTCATGCCTCCGCTACGTACAGTCTGTATGGATGAGCTGGGCTGAAGAGCATTTTTCTATTCTCTATCACTATGATTGAGACATCATCGTTATTGAAACACAAAGCCTAAAACAATTTGCACTATTCAACAACAAACATAAACAGTAAAGTTATTCATCTTCCTTCCAATAAAAATCTGAGTGCTTTAGCAGTCTACTACAGGTACGTCGGAGTTTGTGGTTAACTTCACACTCAAATGAGGCAAATACTTAATAGAAACAACATGGACCAAATGCAATTGAGCTTGTATTCCACAATTTAGCTATAAAAGAGAAGTATTATCCAAAATACAATTACCAAGTACAAACTGTATTCTACAATTCTGCTCTATGTTAGTTTCAGCAGAGCTTTACTGAAATTAACGAGACTTACTTTTCCTGTTGCACCTCGAAGTAGCTGCTGTTTCTTTTCCAACTCTTCTCGTTTTGCTGCCAATGCTTGCTGTTCAGCATTTTCTTCCCGCCATAGGTAGCTAATGAATAAAAAGCACCTGGTGTAAAAAATGTTGATACAGTCCCAAAATATATTTTGCTATATTCTCAGACCATGGTCCAAACACTTCTCAACCTCTATAAATTACATAGTATTGTTACTAGAAAGACAATCCCGAGAAAGCAAGAACAAAATTCACCACCGCAGCTTTGAAATTTTAATCAAGAATAGGAAATAAAAATATTGTATTAAAGTAGCAAACACAAAGTGCCAGAGGAACTCAGCAAATCAGACAGGATTTACGGAGAGAAATTAACAGTCAACATTTCAGGCTGATACCCTTCACCAGGATTCCTTGAAACGTTGACTGTTCATTTGTCTCCCTAAATGCTGCCTGACCTGCTGAGTTCCTCCAGCATTTTCTGTTTATTCTTCTGGATTTCTGGCATCTGCTGAACCTCGTGTTTGTATGAAAGTAAAGTTGATTTATGAAGCTATTAGATTTTAAAACCCATCGATTCTCCAAGTCCTCATGAAGGGTCTCAGCCCATAACATCAACTGTTTATTCCCATCCATAGATGCTGCCTGGCCTGCAGAACTCGTCCTGCACATTGTGTGTATTGCTCTGGATTTCCAGCATCAGCAGTACCTTTTGTGTCAATTCCCCAATAATCTTTCAAAAAAGAAGTCTACCATCTTTGAATTGATATTTAAGGTAAATCATATTCAACATTCTTTAATTAAAAGTTAAGTTTTTCAGTGGTCCAGCAGGCTACCTAATTCTACCTTCTTACTTCAGTGTAATTCACTGTGGCCACTACACATTCCAATAATGATGCAAAACAAGCTATCAAGTTTATGTCAAACAAAAAAATCTGCAGATGCTGGAAATCCAAAGCAACACATACAAAGTGCTGAAGGACCTCAGCAGGTCAGACAGCATCTATGGAAAAGAGTGAACAGTTGATGCTTCGGACCAAAACCCTTCTTCAAGACTTCTTCTGTTATGCATAACTAAAGTGAATTAATGGGGTGTAATATTTATATAGAACAACTTTAAATGTTTCTGAGAAGTGTAAGTAATGTGGAACTTGCAGTCCAAACACTATTCATTGTTTAAAATCATCACAATTTATTGTTTTTAACTTACTTCCTCTCACTTTGTAGCTCATCCTTTCTGTTTTTTACTTCGTAGTACTTCTTGTCGAGCTCCTCCACTCGCGATTTCATTTCAGCCAGATCTTGATCAAGTTTCTAATAATGAAAATATCTTCAATTTATCAGTGTTTTTAATCCTAAAATGCTTAATTATTCCTGACCAATGAGTGATGGATTTTTTAAAATATTTATTATAATCACTATATCTGCCCATTGATAATTTAGCTCTGTTCTGGAGGGTGTCAAGATATGATTAGACATGCAAATCCCCCAGCACAGTATCTTGGGGAGTAGTGAGGGAGTCATAAGCAGATGAAGGAAGTGTTTCATCAAAAATGCCTATTGAATTATAGCTGATACAACACCAGGACTTTTCTGCATCTTCTAAGCACAATGGACTACACTTAAGATAAACAATAGCTAACATTTAATGACTTAGTCCTAGAGGGAAAACTTAAGCTGAATTAATTGTCCAGAGGCCACATGCCAAGGGGGCTAGTTTAAAATGTATACACCAGTAAAATATAGTGTGGTCAGAAACGACTGACATTCTTTTTAATTTACAAATGTTAATTAAAGCAAGATATGCAAAGAGTACCATGCAGTCTTGAAGAATTTCCCCCGAGAGCATAATATTGAAGTACCAGCCTTCTTCATGTACCCAGGTTTTTGCACTGGAGTGTGCACCCAAAACCTGACTTAGTTGAAACTGTTACCACTGATCAAAGCTGACAAGACTTAATTTTGTTTATGATTCTAATCATTTTTCACATTCAAATCCATCTTCTGGCCACTAATACAAGTCTTCTACAGGGAGTTTCCTCAATTTAAAAGGAATTATTGCCAAAGCCACAATGCAAAAATGGAAGATACCTCAATCCTTAAGTGATATTAATTACTTACACTGTACTGTTCTAAATTTTTCTCTTTATTGGCTTCTGTATCCTCTAGGTCTTTGGTAATTGCAGCAATTTGTCGTTTTTTATCATTGATAGCTTGATCAAGTGACCTCAGCTCTTTCTTGATCCATTTATCTCTTTCCTCTTTTGATGTAAACTGACTTCCTCGACCCTGTTTGGCATACAAGTCTGTTCTTTCCTGGGTAGCTTGTGCCAACCTAAGAAAATGAAAACAAATTGAATACAAACGAAAAGATTACCAGGACTTCTAATAGTTCTCTCTCAGTATTTCACATCAGATCTTTATACACAAAAGATGGTGCTTTCAAAATAATTTCCTAAATTTATTTCCTCAATAAATTGCTAGAGGGCCTCTTTCTGTTTCTCCTTCAAATTCTATTCCAAACAGAAATATTGACAGATTTGATTTAGTAAATTAATGTTGGCAGAACACTTCAGACAACTCCAAGATGTATTTCACAGAAAATAACCAAATATTCAAAGCTCTTTAAATTGCAGTGAGCTAAACTATTCTGATCCCATTATCAAGTTAACTTAAAGTATGGTGATCAAACCTCACAGAAAATTAAATGCAAGTTCAAATTATTTTACATGTTCGAATTACAATAGATAGCAAGGCTGAGAATGGATTCTTAACTATCAAAAAATGAGCATCCAGCACAATATGTGAAAGACAGAATATTCAGTGCAAACACCAATACTGATCAGAAAGAGTAAACAAACAAGGCATGCAGATGATATATTTTTCTTTCCCACTTACCAATGTAAAATAAACAAAGTGGAAGCAATAAAAGATTTAATTGACAAACACAAATGGGCCATGACCTGAAATGTATATTATAGTCTAATACTTCTTAATCAAAATATGCTTCACTTGAATTTTACACAACTTTAAACACTAATATATAACTTTGTCTTACTACACTGTATTCCTTGTGGTGCCAGGTTAAAGGACGTCTCAGAATGCGTCCACAGCTTTTTGGAGTGGGAAGTAGAGCAGCAGATGTCTTGGTCCATATTGGTACCAATAGCATAGGACAAAAAAGCAAAGGGGCCCTGACGAGAGAAATTAAGAGAACTAGGCAGAAGGCTGAGAAACAGGACCTCCCAGATAGTAATTTCAATGAGGGTAGAAAGAGATATTTTGGCAGATAAATGTGTGGCTGAAAGCTGGTGTAGCTGGCAGGGCTTCAGGTTCATGGATCACTGGGATCTCTACTAAGGGAGGTATGACCTGTACAAAAGGGACGGGTTGTACCTGAACCCAAGGGAACCAATATTCTCACAGGCAGGTTTGTTGCAGCTGTTGGGGAGGATTCGTACTAATTTGTCAGGGGGATAGGAACCGCTGTGAAGGGACTCGAGATAGGACAGATGGTAAAAATGCAAAGATAGCGTGCAGTCAGACTGTCAGGAAGGGCAGGTTTAAATTACAGCCAGCAGGGCAAGTATTAGTGCATTAAGGATACAGAATCAAAAAGGGTAGCAAATACATTACTCAAAGTGTTATATCTCAATGGATGGAGTATAAGAAATAAAGAGGATGATCTTGTTGCACTTTTACAGATTGTCAGGTATGATGTTGTGGCCACCACTGAATCATGGCTGAAGGATGGTTGTAGCTGAGAGCTAAATGTCCAAGATTACACATTCTATCAGAGGGATAGGAAGGCAGGTAGAGGGGGTAGCGTGGCTCTGCTGATAAAGATTGGCATCAAATCAGTAGAAAGATGTGACATAGGACAAGAAGATGCTGAATCCTTATGGTTTGAGTTCAGAAACTGCAAGTGTAAGAGGACCCTGGTTGCTGTTACATACAGGCCTCCAAACAGCAGCTAAGAAGTGGACTACAGATTACAACAAGAATTAGAAGAGTCATGTCAAAAGGGCAATGTTATGATAGTCATGGGAAATTTCAACAAGTACGTCGATTGGGAAAATCAGACTGGTAATGGATCTCAAGAAAATGAATTTGTTGAATGCCCACGAGATGGCTTTTTAGAGCAGTTTGTTGTTGAGCCTACCAGGGGATCAGCTATACTGGATTGGGTGTTATATAACAAACTGGAGGTGATTAGGGAGCTTAAGATAGGGAGAAATTAAAGTCTGACGTAGCAGTATTTCAGTGGAGTAAAGGAAATTACAGTGGTATGAGGGAGGAGTTGACCAAAGTAAATTGGAAGGAGATACTGGCAGGGGTGACAGCAGGGCAGCAATGTCTGAGTTCTGGGAAAAACGAGGAAGGTGCAGGATAGATTAAAAAAAACATAGAAAACCTACAAGACAATACAGGCCCTTCAGCCCACAAAGCTGTGCCGAACATGTCCTTACCTTAGAACTACCTAGGCTTACCCATAGCCCTCTATTTTTCTAAGCTCCAAGTATCCATCCATCTTTTAAGAAGTCTCTTAAAAGACCCTGTCATTTCTGCCTCCACCACCGCCACTGGCACCCATTCCACGCACTCACCTCTCTCTGCATAAAAAAACTCCTCTGTACCTACTTCCAAGCACCTTAAAACTATGCCCTCTCGTGCTAGCCATTTCAGTCCTGGGAAAAAGCCTCTGACTATCCACATGATCAACGTCTCTCATCATTTTATACACCTCTGTCAGGTCCCCTCTCATCCTCCGTCGCTCCAAGGAGAAAAGGCTGAGTTCACTCAACTTATTCTCATAAGGCATGCTCCCCAATCCAGATGTATTCCAAAAACAAAGAAATACTAAATACTCAGTGGCAAAGCAGTACAACAGTGGCTGACAAGGGCAGTCAAAGCAAAAGTAAAAGCAAGAGAGGGCATACAACAAAGCAAAAATTAGCGGGATGATAGAAGATAGGGAAGCTTTAAAAACCTCCAGAAAGCAAGTAAAAGAATCATTAGGAGGGAAAAGATGAAATATGAAAGCAAGTTAGCAAACAATATCAAAGTGGATAATAAAAGCTTTTTAAAGTATGAAAATAAGAGATATTGGACCACTAGAAAAGGAGGCCACATAAATAATAACGGGGGACAAACAGAGGCAAATGAACTAAACAAGTATCTTATATCAGTCTTCACTGTGGAATACAATAGAAGTGTGCCAGATGTTGAAGGGAGTGAAGGAAGAGAAGTGAGTGCAGTTACTATTATAAGGGAGAAGGTACTCTACGGATACACAAGTCATCCAAACCAGATGGGTTCTGAAAGAAGTAGCAGTAGAGCTTGTGGAGGCATTAGTAATGACCTTTCAAAAATCGTTTGACTTGGGCATGGTGCCAGAGGACTGGAAAATTGCAAATTTTACTCTACTCTAAGAAATGAGAAAGACAGCAAAAAGGAAATTATAGACCAATTAGCCTGACCTCAGTGGTTGCGAAGATGTTGGAGTCAATTCTTAAAAGATGAACTTATGGTATTCTTAGTGACACAGGACAAGATCGGACAAAACAGCATGATTTCCTTAAGGGAAAATCTTGCTTGACAAACCTGTTGGAATTCTTTGAGGAGATTACAAGTAGGATAGATAAAAGGAATGCAGCGGATGTTGCATATTTGGACTTTCAGAAGACCTTTGACAAGGTGCCACACATGAGGTTGCTTACCAAGTTAAGAGCTCATGGTAATACAGGAAAGTCACTAGCATGGTTAACGCACTGGTTGATTGGTAGGAGGCAGTGAGTGTAAAACAAATATGCTTTTTGTATTATTTATTTAATTGGGTTCTCTTTATCTAGTTTTAGGACTTGCATGAAAATCTGATCACATTTTAGGTCATACATGCAGAAACAGAGAAAATTCTACAGAGTTCACAAACTTTCTAGCACCACTGTATTTCAGCAGATTCCACTCATCAACCCTTGGCCTAAGAAAAACAAGTCAAAACAAAGACCTTCATTTGCTTGCAATGAATTGCGGGAAAAGCTAAAAGAAGCTAGAAAATGGTCATTTCTATATTACCATGACACTTGGCCTGAAAATTCCATAGATCGTGATTTTGGTCATTTTGCCGTGAAAACTTGTGGGGCTTGGAAATGAAATTAATCCATAAATTATGAAATATATCAAAATTGCATGAGGGTTACCGATGCATTTATTTAAATAGGTAGGTGGCTATCAACAGGCTATTAAAACATGGCAATGCACTGTAAGCATCCAAATCCCACCCTGATTGCTGAGCAGTGACCCCTGCTGGAAAACACAATATGGCCAAGGAAAGGGCCAAGTTAAGCATTCCCCACAACAAATAAAAGACCCATCTACCGCCCTTGAAGTAAAAAAAAACATGCAAAGGCCAGCTCTGTACTAAACTCCATCAAGATCACTATTTCAGATGGTGCTTGCAGCTGTCCCTAGGTTACAAATGCTTGACTTATGGACAACCCTGCATACAAGTTCCCCTTTCTCCCATCTTTTATTAATTGTTCTTTCTTATTGTTCTATTCAGTTTTATGTGCTTTGCTGCCATTCACTGCAATACAATGGAAGTTACCACAGTTACTATGTTACCACAGAGTAAATTTTGTGGTTTCTGACTTAACAAACATATTTAACATGGGTGTCGGCAAAAACAGAGCCTGTTCTTTACCAGGGAAAGCCAGTATTTCAAACCATTTTCCACAAACCTTGCTATACCATTTTCTTCTTTTTCTTTAACAGCACTGAATTTTGGTTCTGTTTCTGCAAGCTCTTTTTGCTTCTCTTCAATTTTTTCTAGCAATTTTTGCCTTTCCTTCAAAAGACGCTTCTACAAGAACAGAGAAAATACTTATATAAACACACTGCATTTTATTTTAATCCCTGCCTCTATCGTATCAAACTAGACAGTTTATGGGGCAAATACTATGCATACCATTTGACATACTGAAAATAATCAACCGGAAATTTGCAGACCAAGTTCACAACATGATTTCCATGGGTTGAGGCAGTGCAGCAAGTAGAGGTATTAGAGGATTTATATGCACGTTTATATCTGTGCAGCAGTTCAATTAGTTATAAAATAATGCTGGAAATATCTCCTCTATTCATAGCTTAGATGTAGTTAGCTTTACTTAAAGTACTGTTTAAACCTAACAGCTGAAATTTATAATCATCATGTACAAGCATACTGCAAAGCAGACACAGTATCAGTTATTCAAATACCATCTGCAGATGACAATTGTTTTTAATGGAAAAGATAATTCAGTATTTTTTGATAGAGCTACTTGATTGATACGTGCACTAAATGAATAACATGGTCCAATTCCAAACAATATTTAAGACAAATTTACTTCATTAGAACAATCAACAGCTGTTGATGTACATTACAATAAATCTTCCATACAGTATATACATATTACATACAAATCTTTCACCCAAATCACTTACACCTTTCAAGTGGAATGATTAATACTCACCATTTTGTACAATGAATTACATAAAAAGGGTAGAAAGATAGAACACTAAAGAATGGTATCTACTTATGCATCATTAGACTGTTAGAAATAACTTGCATTCATCAAGAGGACCGTAAAGCTCTCCACTTCTTTCTTGACAACAGACTTAACCCTGCCCATTTACCTCCTCCCTCACCTTCATTCAGAAACACAGACAGTCCTTCAGGTTCACTTGTGAATCTGATGGGCTGACTACGCCATCCAGAGCTCCCATTGCGGCCTCCTCTACACTGGTGAGACCCAACATAAATTGGGGGTATGCTTTGTGAAGGATCTCCAATCCACCTGCAAAAAGTGGAGTTTCCCGATGGCCAATCATATTAATTCTGATCTCCATTCTACTTCAAGCATGTTGGCACATGACCTCTTCTGTCCTGATGCTGCCACTCTCAGGATGGAGAAGCAACACCTCATATTCTGTCTAGGTGGCCTCCAACCTGAAGGCATAAACATAAATTTTTCCTTCCAGTAGTTTTTTTTTCTCTCATCCCCTTCCTTCTTCTATTCCCCACTCTGGCCTCTTGTCTCTGCTCACCTGCCTATCACTTCCTTCTGGTGCCAGCCCTCCTTCCCTTGATTCCGTGGTCCACTCTCCTAACCTATAATATTCTTTATAGTATAATACAAATAGAAGGGTTGTGTGTGGTGGTAGTAATCTTCTGAGGTGTGTCTATTTCAATGCGAGGAGTATTGTGGGGAAGGCTGACGAGCTGAGGGCATGGATTGACACGTGGAATTATGACATTATAACCATTAGTGAAACTTGGCTACAGGAGGGGCAGGACTGGCAGCTTAATGTTCCAGGGTTCCAATGTTTCAGACATGATAGAGGCAGAGGGATTGGGGGGTGGGGGGTGGCATTGCTAGTCAGGGAAAATGTTACAGCAGTGCTCAGGCAGGACAGATTAGAGGGCTTGTCTACCAAGGTCATATGGGTGGAGCTGAGAAACAGGAAAGGTATGACCACATTAATAGGGTTGTATTATAGACCACCCAATAGTCAGCGAGAATTGAAGGAGCAAACCTGCAGAGAGATAGCAGACAACTGCAGGAAACATAAAGTTGTGATAGTAGGGGATATTAATTTTCCATGTATTGATTCGGACTCCAATACTGCTAAAGGTCTAGATAGGTTAAAGTTTGTAAAATGTGTCCAGGAAAGTTTTCTAAATCAATATATAAAGGTAGCAACTAGAGAGGATGCAATATTAGATCTATTAGGCAACGAGTTAGAGGACAGGTGACGGAAGTGTGTGTAGGGGAACACTTTGGTTCCAGTGATCATAATACCAATAGTTTCAACTTGATCATGGATAAAGATAGATCTGGTCATTGGGTTGAAGTTCTAAACTGGAAAAAGGCCAAATTTGAAGAAATGAGAAAGGATCTATAAAGCATGGATTGGGACAGGTTGTTCTCTGGCAAGGATGTCATTGGTAAGTGGGAGGCTTGAGAGTGCAGAGTTTGTATGTTCCTGTCAGGGTTAAAGGCAAAGTGAATAAGAATAAGGAATCTTGGTTCTTGAGGGATAGTGGAACTCTGATAAGGAAGAAGAGAGAGATGAATAACATGTATAGGCAACAGGGAGCAAATAAGATAAGAGTATAAAAAGAGTAAGAAATCAGGAGGGCTAAAAGAAGACATGAGGTTGCTTTGGCAGTAAGGGTGAAGGATAATCTTAAGAGCTTCTATAGGTATGTTAAGAGCAAAAGGATAGTAAGGGATAAAATTGGTCCTCTTGAAGATCAGAGTGGTCAGCTATGTATGGAGCCAAAAGAAATGGGAGAGATATTAAATGGGTTTTTTGTATCTGTATTTACTAAGGAAACTGGAATGGAGTCTATGGAAACAAGGCAAACAAGTTGCGAGTTCATGGAACCTACACAGATTGAAGAGGAGGAGGTGCTTGCTATCTTGAGGAAAATCGAAGTAGATGAATCCCAAGGACCTGACAGGGTATTCCCTCGGACGTTGAAGGAGACTAGTTTTGTAATTGCAGGGGCCCTGGCAGATATATTTAAAATGGCGGTATCTACAGGTGAGTTGCTGGAGGATTGGAGGATAGCTCATGTTGTTCCGTTGTTTAAAAAAGGCTCTAAAACTAATCCAGGAAATTACAGGCCAGTAAGTTTGACGTCGGTAGTAGGTAAATTATTGGAAGGAGTACTAACAGATAGGATCTACATGTATTTGGACAGACAGGGACTTATTAGGGAGAATCAACACGACTTTCTGCATGGTAGGTAGGTCATGTTTAACAAACCTATTAGAGTTTTTCAAGGAGGTTACAAGGAAAGTGGATGAAGGGAAGGGAGTGGATGATGTCTACATGGACTTCAGTAAGGCCTTTGACAAAGTCCCACATGAGAGGTTAGTTAGGAAGATTCAGTCGCTAGGTATACACGGTGAGGTAAATTGGATTAGACATTGGCTCAATGGGAGAAGTCAGAGAGTGGTAGTGGAGGATTGCTTCTCTGAGTGGAGGCCTGTGACTAGTGGTGTGCCACAGGGATCAGTGCTGGGTCCATTGTTATTTGTCATCTATATCAATGATCTGGATGATAATGTGGTAAATTGGATCAGCAAATTTGCTGATACAAAGATTGGAGGTGTAGTGGACAGTGAGGAAGGTTTGAAAGCTTGCAGAGGGATCTGGACCAGCTGGAAAAATGGCAGATGGAGTTTAATACAGACAAGTGTGAGGTATTGCACTTTGGAAGGAAAAACCAAGGTAGAACATACAAGGTAAATGGTAGGGCACTGAGGAGCGCAGTAGAACAGAGGGATCTAGAAATAAAGGTACAAAATTCCCTAAAAGTGGCATCACAGGTAGATAGGGTAGTAAAGAAAGCTTTTGGTACATTGGCCCTTATAAATTAAAGTATTGAGTATAAGAGTTGGAATGTTACGGTGAGGTTGTATAAGGCATTGGTGAGGCTGAATTTGGAGAACTGTGTGCAGTTTTGGTCACCGAATTATAGGAAGGATATTAATAAGGTTGAAAGAGTGCAGAGGTTTACAAGGATGTTGCTGGACTTGTGAAACTGAGTTACCGAGAAAGGTTGACTAGGTTAGGACGTTATTCCCTGGAGCGTAGAAGAATGAGGGGAGACTTGATAGAGGTGTATAAAATTATGACGGGTATAGATTTCCATTGAGGCTAGGGGAGAAAAATACCAGAGGACATGGGTTAAGGGTGAAGGGGGAAAAGCTTAAAGAGAACATTGGGGGGGGGGGGGGGGGGGGGGCTTCTTCACACAGAGAGTGGTGGGAGTGTGGAATGAGCTGCCAGATGAAATGGTAAATGTGGGATCACTTTTAACATTTAAGAAAAACTTGGGACAGGTACATGGATGAGAGGTGTATGGAGGGATATCGGCCAGGTGCAGGTCAGTGGGACTAGGCAGAAAAATGGTTCGGCAGAGCCAAGAAGGTCCAAAAGGCCTGTTTCTGTGCTGTAATGTTCTAAGGTTCTATAAACAAGTCTGGTCAAGAATACCATCTGCTTTGTCAAAGAGGGGGAAAGACCAACAGAACACCAGAAAGCAACCTGGTTGCGCTTCACTGCGCAGGACTGGAAGCTAAACGCAGACCTGGGAAAACAGCTGCAGTTTCCTCCCCACATCACAGAGACTATATTGTGTTATGTTATGACATTGTGTTATGGTCCGACTCATTGAAGCACGTTCTTATGCTTGAGCTTACCGTGCCGTGGGTAGAACGCATGGTGGAGGCCTATGAGCTGAAGAGAGCCAAGTATGAAGATCTGAAGAACAACTGCCAAAGAAGAGGCTGGAGAGCAAAATGTTGGCCTGTGCTCTGCAAAGTATACACTGCACTTGGAATCACGGGAGAGAGAAGAAGAGCCATTTCTACCACCACAGATGCAGCAGAGAAAGCATCAAGATGGCTCTGGATAAAGAGGGTGATCCATGGGTTGCTGCTAGGGCACAGGCCAGGGTCTGATCAACCCTGGTCAGGTCGCCTGGGCGAGGATGTATGATGTTGAAAGACATGAAACACCTGACGACCCCAGGTAACATCACTGATGATGTGCCCTAGCTTAGCATCATGCCGATGTTTCTCCAAGATCTTCTCCAGCCCTTAGCCTTTTCCACCTATCACCTCCCAGTTTCTTATTTCAGCTCCACCCCCACCCTCCGAGCTTGACCTATTCCGTCAACTTCTTCCCCCTTCCCCTCCCCCAACTTTTTATTCTATCATTTGCCCCCTTCCTTTCCAGTCCTGATGAAGGGTCTTGCTCCAAAAAGTCAATGGTATTCATTTCCATTGATGCTTCCTGAACTGCTGAGTTCCTCCAGCATTTTGTGTGCTGCTCTGGATTTCCAACATCTGCAGAATCTCTTGTGTTTAACCTAAAAAGGTGCTTGTATAAATGTAAATTATCAGAAAAATTCTCAAGCACACACTGCAAGCCACCCTCTCAATATCCTAGCTTTTAAACAAAGGACATGGTCTAAAACCAATTCTACTGGTTAAAGATTACATAAATAGAGAATTCTCACAAAGCTTCACGAAATAATTACTACACAAAACAGCCAGTCAGCTGAACTATGAACATGTGCTTTGTACAGCAACCCAGTCCATCCTATATCCTAATTATACCTATCCTGCACTTCCCTCTCCCCACAGTCCAGTATATTTGTTATTTTCAACTACTCATCCAGTTCCTATCTGAAAATAAATGAATGCAATACTACCTAGAAACATAGAAAACCTACAGCACAATACAGGCCCTTCAGCCCATAATGCTGTGCTGAAAATGCACTTACTTTAGAAATTACCTACAATTACCCATAGCTCTCTATTTTTCTAAGCTCCATGTATCTATCCAGGAGTCCCTTAAAAGACCCTATTGTATCCACCTCCACCGATGAAAGCCTTTTCACTCACTCAGCACTTTCTGAGTAAAAAACTTACCCCTGACATCTCCTCTGTACCTACTTCCAAGCACCTTAAAACTGTGCCCTCTCGTTTTAGTCATTTCAGCCCTGGGAAAAAGCCTCTATCCTCACAATCAATGCTTCTCATCATCTTATACACCTCTATCAGGTGACCTCTCATCCTCTGCAGGCTCCAAGGAGAAAAGGCCAAGTTCACTCAACCTATTTTCATAAGGCATGCTCTCCAATCCAGGCAATATCCTTGTAAGTATCCTCTGCACCATTTCTACAGTTTCCACGCCCTTCCTGGTGACCAGAACTGAGCACAAAACTCCAAGTGGACCAGGGTCCTATATAAGTTGTAACATTACCTCTTGGCTCCTAAACTCAATCCCACGGTTGATGAAGGCCAATACCCTTCTTAACCACAGAGACAACCCGCGCAACAGCTTTGAGTGTCCTATGGACTCGGACCTCAAGATCCCTCTGATCCTCCACACTGCCAGGAGTCTTACCATTAATACTAGAAACTGTCATCATATTTGACCTACCAAAATGAACCATTTCACACTTATCTGGGTTGAACTTCATCTGCCACTTCTCAGCCCAGTTTTGCATCCCATCAATGTTCCGCTGTAACCTCTGACAGCCCTCCACAATATCCACAACCTTTGTGCCATCAGCAAATTTACTAACCCATCCCTCCATTTCCTCATCAAGGTCATTTATAAAAATCACTAAGAGTAAGGGTCCCAGAACAGATTCCTGAGGCACACCACTCCATGCAGGCTCACCGATCTCCATGCAGAATATGACCCGTCTACAACCACTCTTTGCCTTCTGTGGGCAAGCCAATTCTGGGTCCACAAAGCAAAATCCCCTTGGATCCCATGCCTCCTTACTTTCTCAATAAGCCTTGCATGGGGTACCTTGTCAAGTGCCTTGCTGAAATCCATATACACTACATCTACTGCTCCACCTTCATCACTGTTTAGTCGCATCCTCAAAAAATTCAATCAGGCTTGTAAGGCATGACCTGCCTTTGACAAAGCAATGCTGACTCATTGGTCTAGTTTCCTGGGTTATCTACACTCCCTTTTTTGAATAAGGGAACAACATCTGCAACCCTCCAATCCTCTGGAACCTCTCCTGTCTCCATTGATAATGCAAAGATCATTGCCAGAGGCTCAACAATCTCTGCCCACACCTCCCACAGTAGCCTGGGGTACATCTCGTTCAGTCCTGGAGACTTATCCAATTTGATGCTTTCCAAAAGCTCCAGCACATCCTCTTTCTTAATGTCTATATGCTCAAGCTTTTCAGTCTGCTGTAAGTCATCCCTACCATCGCCAAGATCCTTTTCTGTAGTGAATACTGAAGCAAAGTATTCATTAAGTACCTCTGCTATCTCCTCCGGTTCCATACACAGTTTTCCACTGTCATATTTGATTGGTCCTATTCTTTCATGTCTTATCCTCTTGCTCTTCACATACATGTAGAATGCCATAGGGTTTTCTTTAATCCTGCTCACCAAGGCCTTCTCATGGCTCTCCTAATTTCATTCTTAAACTCCTTCCTGCTATCCTTATAATCTTCTAAATCTCTATCATTACGAAGTTTTTTGAAGGTAGTTTTACTCTTTTTAAGGTGGTATACTCTTGCTTTTCCTTGCATTACACCTTCATTTATGCGTTGACTCAGGTCGATATTTTAACTCAAATTTTACTAAAATGAAATTCCTTCTCCTTTTTATCTTTCAAGTGCATTGAACGTACAATATAAAAAAGCTCTCCTGTATTTCTCTCTCTGAATCCAATTAAGAAAAAAAATTGCAATGCGATATCCCATTCCCTAAAATATAGAGTTGTAACAGTTGAACAGATGACAAGAGGAGCAGGGGTTTTGCAGTCTGAGTTTAAGGACCCGATTTCAGATTTCAAGTTACCATGTGGAATCTCTTATTCCTGCAACAATCTGGCTATTCTGTGATCCACTTTCCTCTCCTCACTATCCTTCCAAAAACCCACCCAATTCATTCAGCAGTGAACCTAATTATACTTATTTTCTTACCCTTTGCTCGCTGTTCCCAGCCATTTCATCCTGCAAATCCTTTGCCCTCAGCTCGAGCTTAGTCCTCTGTTTAATCTGTTCCTGTCGTTCGTGAGTTAGTTGCTCTTTCTCTTCCTTCATTGATGAAATCTTTGCTCTCAGTTCACGTGCCACCCTCTCAATATCCTTGTTTTTGGAAAAGAGATGTTTAGTTCAAATACAATTGGCAAGACAAACAACATTCTACTTCGCACAAGATCAGTTGGATGGCACACCATAGCATAAACAAACAAGGGGAGAAAGAAAATCGAAACAACTTTCAATTGGTTGAACACAAGACAATGGAATAAGAATTCAACTTTTTTTTGCATTTAAGTAAATAAGGTAGCTTTTAATCTTATCAAATGCGTGCAGTTCGAGTTGGTTTTTAAAAGCTGGACTTCTGAATATCAAGATGTCTTAAACATTAACCACCAAAACCAAATGAAAGCAAATATGCAAGACAAAAGGCAAACATTCAAAACCTTTCTGGAATTCAGGTCAAGTTGGGAATGTTTTAGCTAACATAAATTGGTTACAGCTTAACAATTTTCATTGAGAAATCCTGAAATAATTTTTAAAAATCTGTATAATCCACCAGTGCACTTGCTAATTATACTCCAACAACTGTTAAGTCACAGGCCTGCAAGAAAAATATTACCTCCATTTTATCTCTAGCTTCTTGCTGTGCATCACGCAGCTGCCTTGACTTCTCACCACTGGTCTCTCGTTTTGCAGAAAGCTGCAGAAAGACAAAAGTTCTGTTCTAATCATCCAAATAGAAGAAATAAGTTTTAAAAGTTATAATGACCAAACCAAATACATTCTTAGTATCATCAAGAAATGTAATAGTCATAATAAATTTCACCCTAATTATACAAACCCTCATCTAGTACATTAAAAATTATTATGAAAGTAAAACCTACTATACTCCACTGAGATGGAACTAATTAAGAATAAATGCCAGGAAAGCAGAAATTCACAGAAAAAAAAAACAGGAAAAGCTAGCTTGATACCAATAGCATGAGATTTGAGATACTTTTCCCCCAATCTATTTTTTCAAGTCAACATTACACTATTCAGTACACATAGAAATAATGATGTAATGAAACTTTCCAGAGAGAAAAAGTGCAGTCACACAAATGCCCAGCTCCTTCTTACCTCATCAAGTTTGGCACGAGTCTCATTCAGTTCCTGATTGTAAATAGTATATTCCAGTGCTCTTCTCATCTTATCCCATTTTTGATATTGTGCCAACTCCTCCTTTTCATCTTCTAGTGTATGCAGACGCTCCTCGATGTACTTCAACAATTCATTAATCTTTTCTCTTTTACCCTCTGCAATACACACAGAAACTGAACATTAGAAAATCATTCTTTGAGAGAGTGCACTTAAGTTTCCTAATCCGGAGGAGACTATGATTAGAGGGAATAGTCTCAGAATAGAGCAGGGGCCTCATACCAAGGGGTATGTGGACACCAGGTTGGGAACCCCTGTAATACTGGGACATTACTTTAGAACGAAGATGAGAAGGAATTTCTTTAGCCAGAGGGTGGTGAATCTGTGGAACTCATTGCCACAGGTAGTTGTGGAGGCCAGGTCATTGGCTGTATTTAAGGTGGAGGTTGATAGGTTCTTGATTAATCACTGTGTGAAAGGTTACAGGAAGAAAGCAGGAGAATGGAGTTGAGAGGGAAATAGATCAGCCATGATGAAATGGTAGAACAGACATGATAGGTCAAATGGCCTAAATCTGCTCGTATGTCCATAAGACCATAAGACATAGGAGCAGAATTAGGCGATATCATATGGTCTAACCGCCAAAGATGGATAGCAAATTTCCAAAAAGCAATTGTACCAATATCAAAAAACTGTTTTATATTCTGAACCAAACACCAATAAAAAACCAAGCTGATGCCATCAAAATATTTTTCACAAGACCACTGCAGAAGTTTAAACGCTTACGTACTAAAGATAGATCAAAACTTAAAGTCCATAATTTACCTACAGTATTGCACCACCTAACATATTTGCATCTTTGAACCAAGCTTTTTTTTGGAAAAATGGCAAATGCAAAATTTATAGATTTTCCCCATAATGATCAGGCATCAAACTAATCCAAGTTTCAGTTTGCTTCACTAAGGTCACAGTTAGCAAGCATAAAACATCAGCAGTCAATAAGAAGGCACTAAGGACCATAGACATAGGTCACCAGCACTTTAAACATTCTGAGACCATCATTAATACTGAGAAGATCAAAGCAGATGTGACACCCTGATAACTCCCCAGTTTCTCTTCTCAATTACCATCCTATTGTTGAGAGAATAAATCATAATTAACTGCATCTCATTCATAGTTGATTGATACATAATAAGCCAAAAAGCCTCCTCTGCCTTTTGATGCTCCAACTTCAAAGAATGCAGAATAATTCAAATGGCAATGAACAAAAACAGAAGAGCTCCATCGAGAACCTAATCTACATTTTTATTTTTTAAGACAAAGTTTGAAGTAATATGTAAAAGCATAGACTTAGTTTGCTCACCAGTTTCTTTCATAAGATTGATGCTCTCCTCTTTACGTTCATCATATACTCTTGTACCAGCAACTTCCCTCAAAAGTTTCAGTCGTTGAGAGTCTGGTGCTGTTGCCATTTGATTAATCTAATCAAAACAAATACAAAAAGCTCACAAAATGCATTGTGAAGATAACCCAGAAAATACTTGTCTACAATATCAATGGAAATTACTTCTCAATATTTACTGAGGGGGGATTGTTGCTCGCTGCTGCTTATGCGTGGGAGAGGGGAGTTGGGGGGGGGTACTTTGGAGTTCTCACATTTAACTGTCGTTCATTCTTTTGGGGCACTTCTCCGTTTTCACGGAGGTTTGTGAAGTAAAAGCATTTCAAGATGTATATTGTATATATTTCTCTGACATTAAATTGGACCTTTGAACCTCTGAAAGACTGCAACAAGCTCCAAAGCCATTTTCAAGTACCACTTCAAAAAATACTATGTACTGATTACTCAGGCCGCAAGAACCTCACAACAGTGAATCCTGAACTGCACAGAGAGCAGTACGTATTTCCCCCACTCAGAAAATGGCAACACCTTGGGGAGGTGGTATGTTCAACAAACAAGCCAACTGACTAAAGGAGATATATCCCTCAGTATCAGCAAAAAATAATCAAAGTGGGATGGTGGTGGACAGGATGTGAAATGGGCAGATGACTTGAAAGTAAGCATGATGCAATTTAATACACCCAATCCTATAAATAAAAATTCTGTAATGTGTACTTTCAATTTAATATCCTTTTAAATATAATCATGTGCATGTCAAATAGGCTCTCCAAAGCTATAAAAGCATAATATTTAACAAATTTTTTATGATTTTATGTTTTATCTTTGAAAATATGATTTGCAAGTATACGTTGTATATTCCATTCAGAAAATGCTGCAACAATGCGCACAGTAATTAAGTCAATCAGCCCCTAGACCTGAAGTTGGTGATTCATGCTGAATTCATAGTGAGCAAAACAAAGCAAATATGATTCATGACTAGGTCAGCATGTTCTACCTTACCAACCTAAAAAGAATAAATAATTGATTTACAATATGAAGCTAATGCAAATACGTAAAGCTACCTTAAAATTACAGGCAGATAAAATTGATTTCTGCCCTACCCTTCTCCTTCAGGATACTTTCGAATTATCCTCTTACATTAAGCACAAATGTTTTGCATTTGTTACAAAACATTTTATGTTGCACCCTCAAGGAGATATTCTGTAGCAGATCAAAGGAGGATGGAATTTTGGAATATCACAGTGTCATTGGGCTATTAAACAACAATCTAGATTTAGTGAAAGAACCATTTTAAAGCACTAGATCCATCAATTTTCATTTCCAAATGAGTGGTTTCTGCTTGGAAATTTTAAATCAATATAGTTAATACACACTATTCCACTTCAACTTTCTTCTGTCCAAATAAAAAATTCTAAAATACAAAAATCAGCAAATTTAAACACAAAAGCTTGTGCACTGTCATTGATGAAAGGAGGGACATATGGGGGTCTACATCTGAGAGATCTGGCATTCAATGACGCTCTCAATTTTTGCTTTAATGAACAAACACTTTAACATAAAACAATTGTTTTTACTTACTTTCAACAGTTACTGTTTAAAATACTGCAATCATAATACAAATCGTAAGGCAAATATTACAAGCAGCAGAGTGAAGGGTAAATTTCAACAGGTGTGTGTATATATATATATATATATATATATATATATATATATATATATATATACACATACACACACACACAAGGGTTAGATTTTCTTTAAAATGTGGGATACGAATTGCTGAGACATCATGGTCCTCTCCAATCTAAAATCACAACCGTCAATGTGTTTGGTCTTTTTTTGCATTCTGACATTATTTTCATGTGGACAAAAGCTCCAAAGTCAAATTGCATTCACACTTACTGCACAATGCTTATGTTCATCTGTCTGAGGTAGAAAAGTGGAATGAATCATGAAGATAAGCCAGAAAAGATGTTCATTTCCTGCTACCCTGCAGATCCAGACCACTGTAAGTACCAAATCTATCAATAAATCTCCATCTCTCAACTCTATTGTTGCTTCCAGATTACCATTTGATATTCCAGGCTTCAAATTTGTTTCATTAGGAATGCAATATTGGACAATACAGCAGCAAAGCTGTTTTAATCAACAGGTTTCATTTGAACAGAAATAGCAAAGTGTAGACACAAACAGTATTCTTTTGCAGCTTGTTTTTTGAATTATAGAAATACAAGCCCTCTGGGGCATCAACAACAGCTACAGGGATATCCAGGGAATAGGTGGGAGAGTGACTAAGAAGGCTAAAGTCTGCAATACAGCACCCATGCAAAAATTATAATTTAAAACTTACATCGCCTGGATCTCTGCACCTTTTCTACCAGTTATGTTAATGTTAACTTGCATAGCTCACATTCAGTTCAAAAACACTGAGTTTTCTATTAGTCACCCCTATTTTAGTTTGCACATAAAAGGGGGACCTACCACACTAAACAATTGCACCTCTCTTGTTCCAGTGAAAATGACAGCAGCCAAAGTCTCAAGAGTAATGGACTTAATGCTTTGAGAACAGTGCATTCACCATATTAACCCTGGCAGGATGAAATAAACCCAAGGAAATGGCACTATCCATTTTTTAAAAATGTCTCCAAGATAACCTAACAACAAAACACGTATAACACTTCTTTCATGACTCACTGCATATTTCTTTAGACTACCAACAAATGAAAATGAACCTCATTGAGGATGATCAAGAACTCATACCACACTAAACCAAATTGACTTAGCTCTATATTTGGTCCAACTTAATTTGGCCGCCAGACTTAAAATATCTACTATGATGTGACTTCACTTAATGGCCACATAATTCAAGATATAAAACATTTTAAATGGTACAAATGCAGTGCTTATTGTCTAGTTCTCTGTGTCTAAGATAAAAATGAAATACAGAACTAGTTACAAAATTAAGGCCTAGTTCAACTGTCTTAAAAAAATGTTACGCCTTCATGCTCTACCTACCTTAAATTTTAGTCCCATTGCTGACAGTTTGTGTTGCTAATAAGTATCTTTCAACTCTTCAAATTTACCAAAAAATAAAGTTAAATTGTTAGATTGAATAATAGATCTTAAATGTATTGGAAAGCCATTAAAAACATTTTAAGTCAGGAAAAACTATTTGCATTTCTAAATTCTATTACCTTTCCTTGTTTGACAATATAGTAAGGATTGCTTCTGGAAAACCCAGCACTCTCCAGAAGATTCATCACATCGTTTTTCCTATTGCAACAAAAACAGGATTGAAATTTGATGAGCAAACACGAGGAAATCTGCAGATGCTGGAAATTCAAACAACACACACAAGATGCTGGTGGAACACAGCAGGCCAGGCAGCATCGATAAGGAGAAGCACTGTCAACGTTTCGGGCCGAGACGTCGACAGTGCTTCTCGTTATAGATGCTGCCTGGCCTGCTGTGTTCCACCAGCATTTTGTGTGTGTTATTAAAATTTGATGTTAAATTTAAGATTCCAGCCACATCTATAGGAGCCAGCTGAAGCAGCACATCTTGTGTGCAGTTACTAGCCTAAATAATACATTTAATAGTAAACACAACATAGTTTGCAGATGGTGGAAATGCTGCAGGAACTCAGCAGGTCAGGCAGCATTCATGGAAAAGAGTAAACCATCAACACTTCAGGCCGGACCCTTCCTCAGGACAGAGAAGGGAAAGATGCCAGAATAAAAAGATGAGGAAAGGGGAAAGAGGCTAGCTGGAAGGTGATCGGTGAAGCCAGGTGGGTGGGAAAGGTCAAGGGCTGGAAAAGAAAGAATCTGAGAGGAGAGGAGATTGAACCATAGGAGAAAGGATCTATAATAAGCAGGTGAGATGAAGTAAACGGTCAGAATGGGAAATAGAGGAGGAGGAAGAGAGAAAGGGGAACTTGTTCACTGGAAGGAGAAATCAATATTCAAGCCATCTGGTTGGAGGGTACCCAGACAGAATACAAGGTGAAGCTCCTCCACCCTGAGGGTGGCCTCATTTGGCACAAGAGGAGGCCATGGATTGACATGTCAGAACAGGAAAGGGAATCGGAATTAAAATGCTTGGGCTCTGTGAAGTCCCGCTTATGGCAGATGTTTTGTACAAATAGTGCCTCAATTTACGATGGGTCTCACCAATGTAGGAGGCAGCATCGAGAGCACTAGACACAATAGCCGACCCCAGAAAATACACAGGTGAAGTGTTGCCTCACCTGGAAGGACTATTTGGGGCCTTGAATGGAGGTGAGGAAGGAAGCGTACAAGCAGGAATAGAACTTAAGCCGTTTGCAGGGATAAGCGCTGGGTGGCCAATTAATAGGAAGAAATTAATATACAAGGAAATTACAGTGGAAGTGATCCCTGTGGAAAGCAGAATTGGGAGGGCAGTGGGAGGTAAAGATACATTTAGTGGTCGGATCTGTTTGGAGATGGCAGAAGTTGCAAAGGCAAATGTGTTGGATGTGGAGGGTGATGGGGTGGTAGGTAAGGACAAGAGGGACTCTATTAAGGTGGTTGGAAAATGGGTTGAGCGGGAAATGGAGGAGATGCGGGTGAGGACAGCATCAATAGTACAGGGAGGGAAGCCCTGTTCTTTAAAGGAGGAGGATATCTCTCATGTCCTGGAATAGAAAGCTGCATCCTGGGAACAGATGCAGTGAATGTGAAGAAATGGGGAAAAATGAAAAGCATTTTACAGGACATAGGGTAAGAAATAACCATGGGAATCAGTAGGTTTATAAAAGATGTTGGATGACAGCTTATCTCCAGAGATGGAGACAGAGAGATTGAAAAAGGGGAGGGAGGTGTCAGAGATAGACCAAGTGAATTTAAGGGCAGGATGGAGGTTAAGAGGCAAAGTTGACAAGCTCAGCATGGGTGCATGAAGCAGTGGCAATGCAATTGTCAATGTAGAGGAGGAAGAGTTGGGGAGTATAACTAGGGAAGCTTCGAACATAGACTGTTCTACATTGCCATTTAAGAGTCAGACATGGCTGGGGCTCATGCAAATGCCCATAACTATCCCCCAAGTTTGGAGAAAATGGGAGGAGTCTATGGAAAAATTGCTCTGAGTGAAGACCAGTTCTGCCAGATGGAGGACAGGGTTTTTCATCAAGGAAAAAGCTGACATCATTAAGGGCTACTTGATGGGGTGGGGGGAGTGCAGAAGCATATAGGGACTGAACATCAATGGTGAAGATGAGGTAGTTAGGGCTAGGGAATTGAAAGTTACTGAGGAGATCGAGGGCATGAGAAGTGTCGTGGATGTAGGTGGGAAAGCGCTCAACCAAGGGGGATAGAATGGAATCATGATATGAGGATATGAGTTCAGTAGGGCAGGAGCAGGCAGAGACAATACAGTCCAGTTTGTGGATCTTGGTTAAGAGGTAGAAGCAAGCAGTGTGGGGTAAGGGAACTATGAGTTTGGTGGCAGAGATAGGGGTTCTCCAAAGTAGATGAGGCCAGTAATGATGTCAGAGAAAGTTTTCTGATGGTGTGGTCCTCCTCAAGGGGTAGGTACGAGGAAGTATCTAAGAGTTGCTGCCTAGCCTCAGTGGGCCACACAACAGCACCCGCTTTGCATGTTTGATGGTAAGGCTGGGATTAGTGCGGAGGGCAATGCATTCAGAAATAAGGTTTGAGGAGGAGAGAAGTGTTGAAGTCAACGCAACTGATGCTTCATCAACAATTCAAGATGAAAAGATCCAGAAAATAATATATCCTCACTCAATAATTCAGTGAGTTCTGGTTGATTAAGAAACACCGGGACCAGTACATTTTAGCCCAACTAAGTGGTTGTCCCAATTAGCTAGTTTAATGGAAATAGTTAAAAAGGTATAAAAAACAAACTAAAATTTAACTAGTAACAAATTATGTATTAAAATTTAATACAGAATAAATTAGAACACTACCAATACTACTACAGTACTATAAAACTATGTATTACTTTCTAATAGTTAAATACAGAGGAAATCACACAGTGTACACTGCCATGTTCTTTTCATTGACTGTAAATGAATCAGAATCAGGTTTAGTATCACTGGCATATATTGTGAAATTTGTTGGTGCAGTATTGCATTGATTCTATTGTGGTTATTATTCTATCATGGATTTATTAACTATGCCCAGAAGAAAGTGAATTTCAGGGTTGTATATGGTGACATATATGTTCTTTAATAAATATACTTTGAACTTTTTTCTTGCAACTGTCCAGCTGATGCCAAGGTGGCACAGGATGTTCCCTGTGAAAACTCTCACTGTCCTTAGGCTGTAAAAATTGTTTGTTGCTTCATTTTACAGCGAAGATAATCAATAAGTATTTGTTTGTTACTGGTGGGGTTAAAGAATTGAGCAGTGGCACTGCATACCACATGCCAACAAATTTTTTATCACGTGCCATAGGTTCACCACCTTACTCTGGGCAATTTCACAGAACAGTTAAGAACAACTACATTGGAGTGGGACTGAACAAGTAAGAATGCCAAATTTGCTTCCCTAAGACATAAATCAGTTGGGACTTTTCTATCAATCTAATACCTTCATGGTCATGAGCCATAAGCAATTTTACTGATGTACTTTGAACTGAAATAATATTACTCAAATCAAAATCCAAATTCTCTTTCTTTGAATTATTAGTCCAATCCACTGGCATAATAGTGTAGCAATATTAACATACTTCATTTATCAGTATCTGACAACATACTTAAAAACTTATGGTTACCTTCTGGATGTGCAAATAATAACATAAAAGTATTATGCTATTTCCTTAGTACAGTTTTCTCAAAAAGCTGAAATGGAAAAAAATTTAGAAACCTACGTCACCATTTTCTTGTCCAGAAAGTACTGATCCTTCTTTGCTCCAATGACACGACGAAGAGAAACCTCCTCTTTGTCAATCTATAAATGAAATAGACAACACTTCAAAAATTATAAATTGCGCTATAACAACTCATTTCTGCATATCTTAAGCAAGTCAATAAAATAATACCTCAATCACGACAATTACTTACAAGTTCAGCTACAAAACCACTGATCTTGGTTTAGTAAACTTGCTCTATTTCAATGAAGATTCACATGTGTACAACTCTTGCAAAGCAATGATAGAACAAGAACTACACTCAATTCCTAATTCATTCCTTGCTAATATTATAAGAACATACGAAATTGGCCTGTCAAGCTGGCTCTGCTGAAATGGCTAATCAGGCTCAATGGGTCTATTTGCTTCTAAGACCATGGCTGATCTAGCCAAGGATTTAACTTCACCTACTTGCCTTTTCCTCATAACCACAATTGCTTGCTGTGCAAAAATCTATCTGTGTCTTAAAAATATTTAATATTTTTAATATTGCCTCTACCGCTTCCCTGGGCAGAGTATTCCATAGATTCACTACTTTCTGGGAAAAGCTGCTTATCCTCATCTCATCCTAAAGCAGACTACCAACGCAGTCACACATGAAAAGCCTGGTCTACCTAATACAGGATTTTCAGAACATCACATTTTGGTCCATCACATTCATGCACAAACATAAACACACACAAAAACAGTGCAGCGTAACATGTTTCATCTTATCAAAACACAAAATACTCTGTTGTTCATTTACTCAAGTGAGAGGATTAAACTTTCCCACCCAACTTAGGAGGTCACAACCCTAAGTATATTTAGGCTTACACATCTTACTGCCACGGGAACATGAGAGAATACTCATGTTTGAACATTTGGTAACAGCACCTTGACAATGACTTCAATTAGTGAAGCCTGGCTTTCAGACTATATTTCCCTCTTGACTAAAAGGCAGATTTAAAAAGTTCCCCCTCAGCAGAAAGCAGACACGACTCTCAACGCAGAATTTACTTACAGGTAACCTGTTGTCCGAATTGTCAAATATTATTTCAACAAATGCAGAAATAACACGAGGTCCAGTTCCTTCCTAAAAGGACAGTTAGAACTTATGTTTGAATAACTCAAGGATAAATTGTGGAAAACACACACTGTTACAAAGCCAAACATACAGAAGTTAAAATATCCACATATTTATTTCAAAAACTGAAAAATAATTGGAAAATATAAAATAACCAACATGCTAGAAATCAAACAAACAGAAAATGCTACAAAACTCAGGTCAGGCAGCATCCAGGGAAACAGAGACAATTAATGTGTCAGATCAGAGACTCTTGATGTGATACTGTGCTCTCAGTTCTTCCAGTAGTTTATGTTTAACTCCAGATTCAAGCATCTACAGTCTTGAGTATCTCCTGCTGAATTTTTCCAGCATTTTCTGAGTTTAATCAGGAAAAATAGGTTGAATAGCTTCCCTAATTAAGTATAATAGGGAATTAAATTTTTTTTTACAACTACATAATTCTTCAGATAAGCATTTAGATTTTACAATGCATTGAGAAAAGAAAATTAACCCCAAAACATAGCTCCATTTCTTTAACCAAAGCTAGCACTAGGCCCAGAATTACAGGACTCTCTATCACATTATTCCTCAAGTCTGCCAAGCAGAAACTAAGAGAAGGATGAGTTTGCCTCAATAATTAGAAGGGCTTCACAATAATTCACATATTTAAATATGAATCACACAGATAAATGAACAATCCCCTCAAAATGAAAGTGTACAACATATTTCAGTTAATTAATAATCATGATCAGAAATTAGCCTGCAGAAGTAAACACTTACATGCAGCAGAGCAAGCCTCTGCTCTGGACGAAGGTGGCTGAACTCATCACTAAGTACAAACTGAATAGCTACAAGTATGGAGGAAAGAGAGAGAGAGCAGAAAAAATTGAAAAGTAGAAAATATAAGTTACATCAAATAGATCAATTTAAACTCCTGACCTGACTGTAGCCTGAAGTCTTCACTCCCAGCTACCAACATTAACCTTTCACTCCTTTGCTCATCACAAACATAGCCATGTCTTAAATAAGGGCTCAAAAACTCAGTTTCCATCACCCTTCAAGAAAGGCAGCTCCAAAGACTTAGAACCTTAAAAGAAAGCATTTTACCTTATGTCTTAAACAGGCATTTTTTAATTATAAATGCTGAATACTAATTTGATTCTCCCACATTAGAAACTTCTTCATCCTGTCAAGACTGTTCGGAATTTTAAATACTTCAATCAAGTAATTTCTCATTTTTCTTCCCTTGTCAGACAACCTAAGCATTGCATTTGTCTCTACAATTGTGGAGTGCAGTTTCCCCTACTAAGTCAATGAACTAGTTCTATCACATCATATTGTAAATCCACAGAAAAAGTGTGCTAGAAAAAATACAAGACAAGTTCACTGTAGAAACATTCCACATTCCTAAAGTCCATGAGGGTTATCGTATTAGCTCACAAGGTTACAGTTTACATGAAGTACATCCTAAAATTTCAATTTCTAAGTAACAGCAAATCCTAAATAAAGGATTCGATCTTACCATAGAAGAAGTTACTTTTTCCAGATCCATTTCGACCAACTAAACAGAAAAATTATAAATGTTAATATCCTATATTCCATTAGTTAATAGCATTGCACAAGGTTTCAGCTTTAATAGCAATAAATCAAGAAAAAAACATTACAGGGAAAAACATTACAGAAAGAGGGTATGTCTAATTAAATGGTTTGAAGGAAAAATGCCCACTTTTTCCAATTCAGACCTTATCTGCCTACACTGCAGACAAATGCAAAGTACCCATTAAGTTCATCTACCATTTCTTTGTCCCTCGTTACTACCTCACCAGCATCATTTTCCAGTGCTCCAATATCAACTCTTACCTCCCTTTTACTCTTTATAACTGGAAAAAACTTTTAGTATCCTGCTTTATATAATTGGCTAGTCTGCCCTCATATTCCATCTTTTCCCTTCTTATAGATTTTTAATTGCCTTTTGTTGGATTTTATAAGTTTTCCATTCATCCAACTTACTACTCACTTTTGCTACCTCATATGCCCTTTCTTTGGCTTTTATGCTGTCATTAACTTCCTTTGTCAATGACGGTTGCCAACCCCTGCCATTTGAGAACTACTTCCTCTGCGGGACGTATGTATCCTGCACCTTGTGAAATATTCTCCGACCCTTCAGCCACCTCTGCTCTGCCATCATCTTCCTCCTCTCATGCCTCTGTAATTCCTTTATTCCATTGCGATACTTATACATGTGAGTTATGCTCCTCCTTCTCAAATTGCAGTACTATGATCACTGCCTCCTAAGGGTTCCTTTACATTAAACTCCCTAATATGATCTGGGTTATTACGCAACACCCAATCTAAGATAGCCTTTCCCTGAGTAAGCTCAAGCACAAGGTGCTCTGAAAAGCCATCTCATAGGCTTCCCTTTCTCTGCTGTGTGTCTTTTAAGAAAATAAAACTTAGTAGCCATCTGGCATCAGCAAAATCCCATAAAATACAAAATGAAACAGCTAACCAGTTGCCAGCATTGGAGGAAAACGGGAGTCTATACAGAGCAGTGGACCTACCCATTCCCATCACACGTACAGCTCTCCTCAGCATGAAAGACTTTCACAACAGGAAATATCTCAAGAAGGCAACATCCACTTCAGGGATCCCCCAATATCTGGGCCAAGCTCTCTTCTTGATGCTATCATCAAGCAAAAGGTACAAGTTTGAAAACCCACACCTCAAGGTTCAACCACAGCTATTTCCCTATCACCATTGGGTTTTTAAATAAACCTACATACCCTAATAATTACTTGGACTTTATTTCTATTTCAATTTTCCTTGTGTAACTTACGTATAATTTATTTTAAATTAAATTTACATTAATATATTTGCCTTGCTTATAATGTATAGTGCTGCTAATTTTCATAGCATTTATGCATGTACAGCTCTAACAATAAACATGAACATTATCCTCCGTCCTCCTAAAAGTATTTTGAAACTCCATTACTTGGCATTCTTGGGACTTTGGTCAAGCCAGTCTGGCAGATTTTTCTGATTTTTGAAAACTACTCCTATCGATACACATTTATTTCATTTTTTGAAGTTACACGATGGTATCATAAATTTACCAGTGAACCTGAACAAGTTTAAAGTTAAGAGTGTAACTAGAAACCAGTAAACCAGACAAATTTACCGTAGATTCCGGATTATAAGCCGCTACTTTTTTCCCACATTTTGAACAGCTTTGAACTCTGCGGCCTTTAATCCAGAGCGGCTAATACATGTTTTTTTTTCATGCCGCCTCGTAAACATTTTGCCTCGTAACAGTAGACCAATAAAATTGATGAGTAGTTCACAGAGGTCCAATGAAATTGTACGATAAATCAAGCGCACTTTCACAATTAAATTATTGTAAATCAGTCATTTGTACTCACCCTCATCAACATGGAAAACACTCGAAGAAAAGCATTGTGCTGCCTTTATGGCAGTTACTTAGTTTATAATATTTTCTCTTAGTAATTCATTTGTTAGTTAAAGTTAGAAGTGTTTTAACTACGTATATTTGTTTTCTGTACTACATCCCGGGATGCTATGACGTCACACCCGGTTTCGCCGCGTCTTGTGGGATATATACGGGAAGGTGGGGGCATTACGCGAGCGCATCAGACCCGATTAGACCCGATCGCGTTACGCGAGCGCGTCAGACCCGAGCGCATCAGACCCGATCGCGTTACGCGAGCGCGTCAGACCCGAGCGCGTCAGACCCGATCGTGTTACGCGAGCGCATCAGACCCGAGCGAAAACGCTGCTTTTAAGTTAAAGGCGATCAATAACTTTTCCTGGTAGGCTGCAGTATATATATTTTTACCAGTCGCTAGGAGATATTGGAATGTTGTTCGTGCTGTTCAGTAAAAAAGTATATGCAACGTAATTTGTGTTACCGATACGTATGTATATTTAAAAGTAGCGGTGCGGCCTAAAATCCGGTGCGGCCTTTACAATTAAAAAATTGATCTTATTTCTAAAATTAGAGCCAGCGGCTTTTAATCAGGTGCGCTCTGTAGTCCGGAATCTACGGTAATCAGGCAATAAATAAAACGATAGCAGATCATGAGAATTTTACTGCAGTACTGGATCCATTGCGACACATGAATGACCAGATAAACAATTAAGACCTTAAACAATGGCCACCCTCTATGCTCCAACAATCAACTTCCAATATGTTTGAAAGTGCTACTGTGAGGGGAACCCAGTGGTGATGTTTCCAATAAGATCAGACTCGCTACTGGCAATGAGAGAACCAAGGCTTGAAACAGTCAGGATATTTTCTATCTACATATTTTAAGGAAGGCTTAAAATCAGAAACTACTCTATTCCAATTTCAACTTGGTGATTTAGGTAAATTTGATTTTCACACTTAAGTACAAGACCCTGCTGTCCCCTCACTGGACCCCCTGCAGTTTACGTACTGTCCCAACCGCTCAACAGATGACACCATTACCATCACCCTCCACCTGGCCTTAATCCACCTGGACAAAAAAGACACATACGTTCCGATGCTGCTCATAGACTTCAGTCCTCAGTCAGTACTGAGGAGACCTCAGTCAGTCCGGATCAGGAACAGCATCTCCAACACCA
Source organism: Hemitrygon akajei (assembly GCF_048418815.1). Classification (NCBI taxonomy): domain Eukaryota; kingdom Metazoa; phylum Chordata; class Chondrichthyes; order Myliobatiformes; family Dasyatidae; genus Hemitrygon; species Hemitrygon akajei. The sequence goes on from NC_133146.1 coordinate 2,642,773, forward strand.
TCACACTGAGCACGGGGCTCCCCAGGGCTGCGTGCTTAGTCCACTGCTGTTCACTCTGCTCACCCATGACTGTGATGCAACACACAGCTCGAACCATATCATCAAGTTCGCCGATGACACGACCGTGGTGGGTCTCATCAGCAAGAACAACGAGTCAGCTTACAGAGAGGAGGTGCAGCGGCTAACGGACTGGTGCAGAGCCAACAACCTGTCTCTTAATGTGAGCAAAACAAAAGAGATGGTTGTTGACTTCAGGAGGGCACAGAGCAACCACTCCCCGCTGAACATCGATGGCTCCTCGGTAGAGATCATAAAGAGCAACAAATTTCTTGGTGTTCACCTGGCGGAGAATCTCACCTGGTCCCTCAACACTAGCTCCATAGCAAAGAAAGCCCAGCAGCGTCTCTACTTTCTGCGAAGTCTGAGGAAAGTCCATCTCCCACCCCCCATCCTCATCACATTCTACAGGGGTTGCATTGCGAGCATCCAGAGCAGCTGCATCACTGACTGGTTTGGAAATTGCACCATCTCGGATCGCAAGACCCTGCAGCGGATAGTGAAGTCAACTGAGAAGATCATCAGGGTCTCTCTTCCTGCCATCATGGACATTTACACTACACGCTGCATCCGCAAAGGAAACTGCATTATGAAGGACCCCATGCACCCCTCATACAATCCCTTCTCCCTCCTGCAGTCTGGGAAAAGACTCCAAAGCATTTGGGCTCTCACGGCCAGACTATGTAACAGTTTCTTCCCCAAGCTATCAGACTCCTCAATACCCGAAGCCTGGACTGACACCTTGCCCTATTGTCCTGTTTATTATTTATTGTAATGCCTGCACTGTTTTTGTGTACTTTATGCAGTCCTGTGTAGGTCTGTAGTCTAGTGTAGCTTTCTCTGTCTTGTTTTTTTTAACGTAGTTCAGTCTAGTTTTTTGTACTGTGTCATGTAACACCATGGTCCTGAAAAATGTTGTCTCATTTTTACTATGTACTGTACCAGCAGTTATGGTCGAAATGACAATAAAAGTGACTTGACTTGACATATTGCATGCAATTCAGTGAGAACCAGATGTGTTCAAACAGCAATTTACAACTAAAAGCACGGTTTATATCCATGCAATACAATTATTTGAAGTTATCAGGGAACTTAAAACAAAATAACTGGACAACTACTTTTTTGATTACTAAGCTCAGAAACTCACCTATAACGTTGTGCTTGGAGCTAAAGGGATCAACAATTGTTTGATCCCTGTAGCTGCGAAAACCCTGGATAATTACCTGAAAGAAAATGTGTAATTAGAACTATTTTGCAGTATTGTAAAATTAAATTTCATATTTAGATTTCAGATTTAAATTTCATGTAAGATTCAATGCACAGGGCAAGAACAACTTCAAAACAAAACAAAATCCATCATAATTCTTGTTCTACAACAGAACTCATTTAAAGAAATTACTTAAATCAAAACAAGTGCTCATGAACTTTTGTATATAACCATATAACAACTACAGCATGGAAACAGGCCATTTCGCCCCTTCTAGTCCATGCCAAATGTTTACTCTCACCTAGCCCCACTGGCCTGCACTCAGCCCATAACCCCCCATTCCGTTCCTGTCCATATACCTATCCAATTTTTTTTTAAATGACAAAATTGAACCGGCCTCTACCACTTCTACTGGAAGCTCGTTCCACACAGCTTCCACAAAAAAGTTCCCCCCTTGTGTTACCCGTAAACTTTTGCCCCCTGTCAACTCATGTCCTCTCGTTTGAATCTCCCCTACTCTCAATGGAAAAAGCCTATCCACATCAAATCGATCTATCCCCCTCATAATTTTAAATACCTCTATCAAGTCCCCCCTCAACCTTCTACGCTCCAAAGAATAAGGACCTAACTTGTTCAACCTTTCTCTGTAACTTAGGTGCTGAAACCCAGGTAACATTCTAGTAAATCTTCTCTGTACTCTCTCTATTTTGTTGACATCTTTCCTATAATTCGGTGATCAGAACTATACACAATACTCCAAATTTGGCCTCACCAATGCATCGTACAATTTTAACATTACATCCCAACTCCTATACTCAATCACGAGGAAATCTGCAGATGCTGGAAATTCAAACAACACACACAAAATGCTGGTAGAACACAGCAGGTCAGGCAGCATCGACAGGGAGAAGCACTGTCGTCGTTTCGGGCCGAGACCCTTTGTCAGGACTAACCTAAAGGAAAGAGATTTGAAAGTAGTGCGGGGAGGGGGAAATGCGAAATGATAGGAGAAGAGCAGAGGGGGTGGGATGAAGCTATGAGCTGGAAAGGTGATTGGCGAAAGTGATACAGAGCTGAAGGGAAAGGATCATGGGACAGGAGGCCTCAGGAGAAAGAAAGGGGGAGGGGGGGAGCACCAGAGGGAGATGGAGATCAGGCAAACAACTAAATATGTCAGGGATGGGGTAAGAAGGGGAGGAGAGGCATTAACGGAAGATAGAGAAGTCAATGTTCATGCCATCAGGTTGGAGGCTACCAAGCCGGTATATAAGGTGTTGTTCCTCCAACCTGAGTTTGGATTCATTTTGACAGTAGAGCAGGCCATGGATAGACATATCAGAATGGGAATGGGACGTGGAATTAAAATGTGTGGCCACTGGGAGATGCTGTTTTTTCTGGCGGACCGAGCGTAGGTGCTCAGCGAAACGGTCTCCCAGTCTGCGTCGGGTCTCACCAATATATAAAAGGCCACACCGAGAGTACCGGACACAGTATACCACACCAGCCGACTCACAGGTGAAGTGTCGCCTCACCTGGAAGGACTGTCTGGGGCCCTGAATGGTAGTGAAGGAGGAAGTGTAAGAGCAGGTGTAGCACTTGTTCCGTTTACAAGGATAAGTGCCAGGAGGGAGATCGGTGGGAAGGGATGGGGGGGGGGGGGGGGAGTGGACAAGGGAGTCGTGTAGGGAGCGATCCCTGCGAAAAGCAGAAGGGGGGGGGGGGAGGGAAAAATGTGTTTGGTAGTGGGATCCCGTTGGAGGTGGCGGAAGTTACAGAGAATTATACGCTGGACCTGGAGGCTGGTGGGGTGGTAGGTAAGGACAAGGGGAACTCTATCCCAAGTGGGGTGGCGGGTGGATGGGGTGAGGGCAGATGTGCGGGAAATGGGAGAGATGCATTTGAGAGCAGAGTTGATGGTGGACGAAAGGAAGCCCCTTTGTTTAAAAAAGGAAGACATCTTCGTCCTGGAATGAAAAGCCTCATCTTGAGAGCAGATGCGGCGGAGACGGAGGAATTGTGAGAAGGGGATAGCCTTTTTGCAAGAGACAGGGTGGGAAGAGGAAAAGTCCAGGTAGTTGTGAGAGTCTGTAGGCTTATAGTAGATATCAGTAGATAGGCTGTCTCCAGAGATGGAGACAGAAAGATCAAGAAAGGGGAGGGAGGTGTCGGAAATGGACCAAGTAAATTTGAGGGCAGGGTGAAAGTTGGAGGCAAAGTTAATGAAGTCGACGAGCTCAGCATGCGTGCAAGAGGCAACGCCAATGCAGTCGTCGATGTAGCGAAGGAAAAGAGGCGGATGGATAACAGTATAGACTTGGAACATGGACTGTTCCACAAAGCTAACAAAAAGGCAGGCATAACTGGGACCCATACGGGTGCCCATGGCTATACCCTTGGTTTGGAGGAAGTGGGAGGAGCCAAAGGAGAAATTGTTGAGAGTAAGAACTAATTCCGCTAGACGGAGGAGAGTGGTGGTAGAGGGGAATTGGTTAGGTCTGGAATCCAAAAAGAAGCAAAGAGCTTCGAGACCATCTCGGTGGGGGATGGAGGTATATAGGGACTGGACGTCCATGGTGAAAATAAGACGGTGGGGGCCAGGGAACTTAAAATCACTGAAAAAATTCAAAGCATGAGAAGTGTCACGAACATAGGTGGGAAGAGATTGAACAAGAGGGGATAAGACAGTGTCAAGGTATGCAGAAATTAGTTCAGTGGGGCAGGAGCAAGCTGAGACAATAGGTCTACCTGGACAGGCAGGTTTGTGGATCATGGGTAGGAGGTAGAAACGGGAAGTGCGGGGTGTGGGAACTATGAGGTTGGTGGCAGTGGATGGGAGATCCCCAGAGCTGATAAGGTTGGTGATGGTATAGGAGACACTCAATGCTCTGATTTATAAAGGCCAGCATACCAAAAGCTTTCTTCACCACCCTATCCACATGAGATTCCACCTTCAGGGAACTATGCACCATTATTTCTAGATCACTCTGTTCTACTGCATTCTTCAATGCCCTACCATTTACCATTAATGTCCTATTCTGATTAGTCCTACCAAAATGTAGCACCTCACACTTATCAGTATTAAATTCCATCTGCCATCGTTCAGCCCACTCTTCTAACTGGCATAAATCTCTCTGCAAGCTTTGAAAACCTACTTCATTATCCACAATGCCACCTATCTTAGTATTATTTGCATACTTACTAATCCAATTTACCACCCCATCATCCAGATCATTAATGTATATGACAAACAACATTGGACCCAGTACAGATCCCTGAGGCACACCACTAGTCACCGGCCTCCAACCTGACAAACAGTTATCCACCACTACTCTCTGGCATCTCCCATCCAGCCACTGTTGAATCCATTTTACTACTTCCATTCAATACCTAATGATTGAACCTTCCTAACTAACCTTCCGTGTGGAACCTTTGTCAAAGGCCTTACTGAAGTCCATATAGACAACATCCACTGCTTTACCCTCATCAACTTTCCTCATAACCTCTTCAAAGAATTCAATAAGATTTGTCAAACATTACCTTCCACGCACAAATCCACGTTGACTGTTCCTACTCAGACCCTATCTATCCATATAATTATATATACCATCTCCAAGAATACTTTCCATTAATTTACGTCAAACTTACAGGCCAATAATTACTAGGTTTACTCTTAGATCCCTTTTTAAACAATGGAACCACATGAGCAATACGCCAATCCTCCGGCACCATCCCCGTCTCTAATGACATTTGAAATATTTCTGTCAGAAATATTTCTGCTATTTCTACACTAACTTCCCTCAAGATCCTAGGGAATATCCTGTCAGGACCCGGAGATTTATCCACTTTTATATTCCTTAAAAGCGCCAGTACTTCTTTAATCATCATAGTTTCCATAATTTCCCTACTTGTTTCCCTTACCTTACACAATTCAATATCCTTCTCCTTAGTGAATATCGAAGAAAAGAAATTGTTCAAAATCATCCCCATCTCTTTTGGCTCCGCACATAGCTATCCATTCTGATTCTTTAAGGGACAAATTTTATCCCTCACCAACCTTTTGCTATTAATGTAACTGTAGAAACGCTTTGGATTTATTTTCACCTTACTTGCCAAAGCAACCTAAAAGATTCTTTATATTCCTCAAGCACCTCTTTTACTCCATGCTGCCTATATTTATTGTAGATCTCCCTCTTTTTCCGAACCAAGTTTCCAATATCCCTTGAAAACCATGGCTCTCTCAAACTTTTAACTTTTCCTTTCAACCTAACAGGAACATAAAGATTCAGTACCCTCAAAATTTCACCTTTAAATGACCTCCATTACATCCTTCCTATAAAACAAATTGTCCCAATCCACTCCTTCTAAATCCTTTCGCATCTCCTCAAAGTTAGCCTTTCTCCAATCAAAAAACTCAACCCTGGGTCCAGTCCTATCCTTCTCCATAATTATATTGAAACTAATGGCATTGTGATCCTGGACGTGAAGTGCTCCCCAACGCATACTTCCGTCACCTGACCTACCTCATTCCTTATCAGGAGATCCAGCACTGCCCCTTCTCTAGTTGGTACCTCTATGTATTGCTGTATATGACTTGGACTTGGCTATTTTTTAAAAAATGCATTAGCAATTAGACAAGAATGATCAGAAAACCAAGCAAGCTGTTGCTAAGACCGCTTACTATGAAGTTGTATGTACTTACATTATTTTACCATTTCCAAAATTTCATAGGTTAGAAATATACCTCTACCTTATATGCACAATTGCCCCGATTCTGCTCTCAAAGATTTGAACTAACCCATGATGCTCATACACTTTGCAAAATCACCTATAACCTCTGCAAGCCTCTCCCCAAAACCCATAGAAAATAAAAAGGCTTTTTCCAACCAATCATAAACAAAATAGGGCTCATGAGAGCATAACCCACATAAATACTCCTCTTTAATGAAGAAACCATGGAGTGGGTGATTGTCTTGTAGGTCACCTGTGCCTAGTCTGCATCTCCCATGCAACTGCCCCTTAAAATCAATACTCAACTGTAATCTTTTGTCTGTGGCCTCCTGCACCGTAATATTGAGGAGCAACTCAAGCTCAAAGAACAACACTCCATTATCCATCTGACAGTTTGCTATCTTCCGTACACATCAGCAAATTCCCCAATTCTACACAATACGATCTTCTTGACATTTTATGAACCACTTCTGCCCACCAGCTTTTTCTTTTCTCTGGTTATAGGATGGGGCAGAATTCATGGGATGAGCCATGTTGGTGCGTTGCAAAATCAATGCAGATAAAGTTGGAGTGAGCAATTCAGAGAGGAGTCAAGGCAGAGGAGTTTTGATGCCCGACTGCTAGGTTAGATCACTCTAAGCGCTGAACCAATTTGGAGAGGTCGAGAACAGCTTGCTGGGTGGCACTGTCTAGGCCCAGAGCATGCCACAGGGCCCAGGTCCTAACGTGAGGCATGATTGCTGTTTGGCCAATTTAAACACTGGCCCAGAGAGACTGGAAAGGCAGGGTGTTGGGACCCAAGGTGAGAGGAGCTGATTTTGCTAACTGTCCTGGGATGCTCACTCTTCTTCTGCAACACTGAGACTACAAGACTGCTCCGGCTGCTGTTCTTCATGCCTGCGAGCTTCGCGGCCATTTGCTCCACTAAAAAGATGAAATGAGATCAAGACTTTGGGCCCAATCCGGGAACTCGAATCTAAGGAGTCAATTTGGTTTGAAATGCTTGTTTGCAAGATTTGTGATTTTTTTTTTCTTTTTCAGCACATTGGGTGTTGGTCTTTATTTTTCTTAAAGGCTGCCTGTGAGCAGACAAATCTCAAGGTTGCATTATTCATACATTCTTTAATGTGTGAATTCTTCATAAATCTACTTAAATCTTGAATTTATTAAGTGTGTCCAAGAAGGATTGCTGAGAAAATATGTGGAAAAGCTGACTAAAGAAGAGGCCATAATGGATGTGGCACTAGGTAATGAACCCTGGTGGGTGAGCATTTCAGAGACAAAAACTACAACTCCCAGACCTTCAGCACAGCCTTGGACAGAGATAATATGGGAAAGCATTTAAATGTAAAAGGAAAATTATGATGCTATTAGGCAGGAACTTGGGTGCATTCTATGGGAACAAATGTACAATGTGGAGATTATTTTGGGTTGGGGTTCTGTGTAGGTTAGTCTCACTTCTGGGCAGGGTGGAAGGGTGAAGGAACCACAGTTGACAAGAGAAGTGAAACATCTAGCCAAGAGAAAGAAGGACCATAGTTAAGGTTTAGAAAGCAAGGACTACACAGGGCTCTTGAGAGGTCCAAGATAGCCAAGCTTCAGAATCAGAGTGGATAACTTCACTCACCCAAACACTGAACTGATTCCACAACCTATGGACTCACAAGGACTCCACAACTCACGTTCTCAACAATTACTTAAAAATTTGTTTTTTTTTGTATTTGCACAATGTTGTCTTTTGAACACTGATTGTCTGTCAACCTATGTGTGTAGTTTTTCATTGATTTTATTGAGTTTTAACTGTGAATGTCAGCAAGAAAATGAATCTAAGGGATTCATCAAGGGATGGTGGCAAGTATATCCTTTGATATTAAATTTACTTTGAACTTTGCTGAAGGAGGCTAAGAAAGAACTTGGGAGAGCTAGGAGACATTAGAAAGCCTTGAGTAGAATTAAACAAAACTCAAAGGTACTTCTGCACGTATGCCAAGAACAGGAGGATGACTAGGGTGAGGGTAGGACTGATAAGGGATAAAAGAAGAAACATATGCCTGGATTCAAAGGAAGTAGAGGAGGTCCTTGCTTCAGTAGTCACCAGTGAACGTTATAATGTGAGGTCAAAAGTCTATTACCTGGAACATAACAAGGTTAACAAAAGAGGACATGCTAAAATTTTTGAAAAACATTAGGATATACAAATTCTTGGGACAGGACAGGATACATTCAGGTTAATACAGGAAGCAAGGGAAGAGATTACTGCAGCTTTGACTATACTCTTTGCATCATCAATGGTCACAGGAGTAGTACCAGAAGATAAAGGGTGAAATTTGTTATTCCTTTGTTCAAGAAAGGTCACTGGGATAAACCTAGGAATTATAAAAGAGTCTTATATTAGTGGTGAGCAACATTATTGGAGAGGATTCTTACAGGCAGCATTAAGAAACATTTGGCGAAGTATAGTTTGATTAGGGATAGTGAGCAGGATGTGCCTCATGAGCATAATTTAATTCAAGGAAGTGACAAAACAAATTTATAGAAGTAGAGAAGTTTATAGAAGTTGACAGGCTCATACAGAACATCATGAGGCATGGAACACAGGGAAACTTGGCTGAGTGGATTTGGAAAATCCACAGAAGGCAGAGGGTGGTAGTGGATGGAACGGAGGTCAGTGACCAGTGGTGTTCCACAGAGATCTGTTCTGGAACCCTGCACTTTGTGATTTTTATAAATGACTTAGATGAGAAAGTGGTAGGATTGGTTATTAAATTTGGTAGTGGTGGTGTTGTGGCAGGTTAGAAGATGCCCAAAGGTTACAGCAAGATATTAACAGGATGCAGAGGTGGGCAAAGGAGTGGCAGATAGAGTTCGATCCAGAAAGATGTGAAGTGACACAGTTTGAAAGGTCACACCTGAAGCTTAATGGCAGGATTCTTAGCCATGTGGAAGAACAGAGAGATCTTGGGGTCAACATCTGTAAATCCCACAAAATTGCTGCATATAAGGGTGGTTGAGAAGTCATGTGTGTGTAGGCCTTCGTTCAAAGTAATGTTGTAACTCTATAAAACTTTGGTTAGACTACACTTGCATTCAGTTCTGATCACCGCATATTTGAAAAATATGGAAGCTTTAGAAAGTTGCAGATGTTTACCAGGTTACTTCCTGGATTAGAGAACATGTCTTTTTTTAAAAACTTTTTTTATTGAGTTTTCAAATGACGACAGAAAGAAAAAAATATATACCCTTCCCCCCTCCCCCCTAACATCCCTATAGAAAAAAAGAAAAAGAGAAAGAAAGAAAAAAGAAAGAAAGAAAGAGTGCCTGGATATTGGAAGATCCCCACATGCTCCACGGAGTTCATAATAATTTTAGTATATATATTTATTTATTTCCCCAAATAACCAATTATTTTATCTTCGGAGCACCTATATATTTAATCCTGTCTTTTGTAAATAAGGGCGCCAAATTTTCAAAAATGTTTCATATTCATCTCTTAAATTATAAGTAATTTTTTCAAGTGGAATACAGCTGGAAATTTCATTCTTCCAACGATCTATACTTAAGTATGAATCCAATTTCCAAGTAACTGCAATAGCCTTTTTGGCTACTGCCAGTGCAATTTTTATGAATTAGAGAACATGTCTTATGAGGATGCTGCCTTGATTACAGAATGTTTTATGAGGAAACATTGAGTGAGTTAGCACTTTTCTCTTGCACTTTGTGGAACTTGATAAAAGTGTACAAGATGATAAGAGGCATAGACAGAATGAACAACCAACACCTTTTTCACATGCCCGCAATGGCTAATAAAAGAGGGCATAAATTTAAGGTGATCAGAAGAAAGTATAGAGGGAATATCAAAAGTGATTTTTTTTTACTTAAGTGCATGGAACACACTGCTGAGGCAGATACCTTAGGAACATTTTTAAAAATCTTAGATAAGAAAAACTAAGGATTATGTAGGGAGGGAGGAGAGGATGTAATTATGTAGGAAGTGGGAAAACTACACACACAAAATGCTGGTGGAACACAGCAGGCCAAGCAGCATCTATAAGGAGAAGCATTATCGACATTTCGGGCTGAGACCCTTCGTCAGGACTAACTGAAAGGAGAGATGCTAACAGATTTGAAAGTAGTGGGGGGAGGGGGAAATGCGAAATGATAGGAGAAGACCGGAGGGAGTGGGATAAAGCTAAGAGTTGGAAAGGTGATTGGCGAAAGTGATACAGAGCTGGAGAAGGGAAAGGATCATGGGACGGGAGGCCTCGAGAGAAAGGGGGAGGAGAGGAGCACCAGAGGGAGATGGAGAACAGACAGAGTGATGGGCAGAGAGAGAGAGAAAAAAACAACTAAATATGTCAGGGATGGGGTAAGAAGGGGAGGAGGGACATTAATGGAAGTTAGTGAAGTCAATGTTCATGCCATCAGGTTGGAGGCTACCCAGCCAGTATATAAGGTGTTGTTCCTCCAACCTGAGTGTGGATTCATCTTGACGATAGAGGAGGCATGGACAGACATATCAGAATGGGAATGGGACGTGGAATTAAAATGTGTGGCCACTGGGAAAACTATCTCTCTTGATCTCGTCACTGGAGATTCAGAGTCATTCAGTCCTGCCACTCTGATCTGGCCCATGCCTTCTTTATCCCGGACAATATTACTTAACATTACTTTTTGTCAATGGGATCTTGCTCCTTCTTACATCCATCTTAAGGTTTAAGGTTATGAATATGCTAAGGACTTGTAGGAGTGGTGGAGTTGTTAATTATGTTTGGGGTAGAATAAGATTTGGGGGATGCGGATTAGGGATTGTATGGGTAATGATGTTAAAGTTAGAACTAGGAGTAAGGTTGGGAGATGGCGGTCAGAGGCTTGGCTGGGGAAGGACGGAGGACCTAGTAGATGAGTTTTCAGATTTGTGGGGAAGTGAAGGTTAGGGTTTTTTTTTGATAGAGGTAGGTTTGGGGGATGGAGATGAGAGGCTGGAGGGGACCAGTCCAAAGAGGCTTCTGCCTGGTCTACTTCCTAAGCAGCTGTTCCAGAGTACCATATTGCCCTATGCCTACCTGCAAAATGGGGTGGGTACCCTCTTGAGTTGGTCTGCCTTAAGGGAGATGTCTGTAACAGGGATCGTACGGGGCTGTGCACAAGTTCAAAGACGTCAAAACTTCCCGACTTTGAGTAGTTTTTAGTGATCTGTATCTGGGTGTATGAGGCCCTAAGTCTGAAATAATTAACAAGAAATAGTCCTACTCTCAAATCTCTATTTTGATGGATCCAATCAGTCTTTTTAGGCCCAGTTTTGACCATTTGGGGAGCAGGTTTGAATTTCTAGATGTTATTATCTCCAGAGAACCTGTCCAGGGCCCAACACGTAAGTGCAATTACAAAGAAAGCACACAGTGCCTCTACTTCCTTTGGAGATTCTGCATGACATCCAAAACCTTTTCAAACTTCTAGAATAGTGTATTTCCTGTTTGCAAAACAGGTATGGAAACACCAATGCCCTTGAACCAAAGAGCCTACAAAAAGTTGTAGATATGGTCCAGTCTATCACAGGTAAAGCCTTCTCCACCATTGAGCAAATTTACATGAAATGTTGATGCAGGAAAACAGCATCCATCATGAGGGACTCCTACCACCCAGAACATGCTCCTTTCTCAGTGCTGCCATCAGGAAAAAGGTACAGAATTTCAGGACTAACACCACCAGGTTCAAGAATAGTTGAACCAGTGGCGATAACTTCACTTGCCCCATCACTGAACTGTTCCCATACCTATGAACTCACTTCCAAGAATTCTTCACCTCATGTTCTCAATCTTGTTATTCTCGATTTATTAGCTCTTCTTTTAGTATTTGCAGTTTGTCGTCTTCTGCACTCTGGCTGAATGCCCCTGTTGGGCGGTCTTTTATTAATCCTATTAAGGTTATTATTTTATAGATGTATTAATTATGGCTGCAAGAAAGTGAATCTCAGGGATGTGTAAGTTGACAAGCGTACATTGGTAACAAATTTACTTTGTAGTTTTGTACTTGTAAATTGATCTTGAAGTAGGGTCAGTACTGCATAGTTCCATATTCTTCGCTTAAACTTCGATGACCTTGTTTATTTCTATTTCCTAACGCTCCCTTGCATACATCCCAAGGGACTCCAGGTTTTCATCCTTCCTTTTATTACTCCGTTTCCTCTGCACTCTCAGGCCTTCCATACCAACAAACACACAGACGGCTCTCCACTCCAACATCAACATCACCAGGCTCGTCTTTCTCCTTCCTTCTACAACAGCCTGAAACTCTCCACCCACCTCCCGGCAGCCTCCAGCCCTTTCCCTCCGGGTCAGGTCGCTGTAAACCCCGTTTCCACCCCGGGTCGCTCTGGCTTTTACCTGTTTAATGTACATTTCTGCAGATGCAGCCCGGCCCGGCCGCAACACCCCTACCGACACGGGTTTAACCAAAGCGACGGTGACTGTTCCTCAGCAATTCCCGTCAATGATGCTCAGCGGCCAAAACTGAGGGCCACAGAAAACAAAACAAATTCAAAGCCGCCAACTCTGCGCCAAGCGAGGAAATGGCGGCAGCTGCCCGCCCTCTGCCAGCAGCGACTGTAGGGAAGGGGGCACACAGAAATTACTAGGGCAGTAAGAAGGTAAGAACAGATAAATAACCACAAATTCACAAACACACCCTATATTCATTACACTTTCAATTTTAATTTTCATGTACTCATTGAACTTTAAAGAAACTTAACCCTATTTCCTTCCATTGTATTCACTGCCATCCCTTTTTTGACTTGGTATAGTCTAAGTGAGGTCAAAGATTCGGCGCCAAAGAGGATGTCCGGAGACTGCGGCTGCGCATTATATTAAAGGCGCACGTCGTCCTTTCAAACGTCATAAAATTATCTGTCGGCAGGTTTTATTTCAAGTTCAACTTTATTGTCATCACAGAGACAACCAAACGAAGCAAACTTCCTCTAGACCATAAAACCTGTATTACACACAGCACATAGAACAAAATGTTACCAGAAATAAGCTAGTAAATATGATTCTGACAACACACACAAAATGCTGGTGGAAAGCAGCAGGCCAGGCAGCATCTGTGGGGAGAAGTGCTGTCGATGGTTCAAGCCAAGACCCGTCGTCAGGACTAACTGAAAGGAAAGATAGTAGGAGATTTGAAAGTAGGAGGGGGAGGGAAAAATGTGAAATGATAGGAGAAGGCCGGAGGGAGTGGGGTGAAGCTGAGAGCCAGACAGGTGATTGGCAAAAGTGATACAGAGCTGGAGAAGGGAAAGGATCATAGGACGGGAGGCCTAGGGAGAAAGAAAGGGGGATGGGAGCACCAGAGGAAGATGGAGAACAGGCAAAGAGTGATGTGGAGAGAGAAAGAAAAAAAGGGAGGGAAAAATAACTAAATACATCAGGGATGGGGTAAGAAGGGGAGGAGGGGCATTAATGGAAGTTGGAGAAGTCGATGTTCATGCCATCAGGTTGGAGGCTACCCAGCCGGTATATAAGGTGTTGTTCCTCCAACCTGAGTGTTAGCTTCATCTTGATGATAGAGGAGGCATGGATAGACATATCAGAATGGGAATGGGACATGGAATTAAAATGTGTGGCCACTGAGAGATCTTGCTTTCTCTGGCGGACAGAGCATAGGTGTTCAGCGAAACGGTCTCCCAGTCTGCGTCGGGTCTCACCAATATATAAAAGGCCACATCGGGAGCACTGGACGCAGTATACCACACCAGTCGACTCACAGGTGAAGTGTCGCCTCATCTGTCAAGATGAAGTCACACTCAGCTTGGAGGAACAACACTTTATATACCGGCTGGGTAGCCTCCAACCTGATGGCATGAACATTGACTTCTCTAACTTCCGTTAATGCCCCTCCTCCCCTTCTTACCCCATCCCTGATATATTTAGTTTTTTTCCCTCCTCCCTTTTTTTCTTTCTCTCTCTGCCCATCACTCTGCCTGTTCTCCATCTGTTCTCCTCTGGTGCTCCCCTCCCCCTTTCTTTCTCCCGAGGCCTCCCTGTTCCATGATCCTTTCCCTTCTCCAGCTCTGTATGACTTTCGCCAATCACCTTTCTGGCTCTCAGCTTCATCCCACTCCCTCTGGTCTTCTCCTATCATTTTGCATTTTCCCCTCCCCCTCCTACTTTCAAATCTCTTACTATCTTTCCTTTCAGTTAGTTCTGACGAAGGGTCTCGGCCCGAAATGTCAACGGCGCTTCTCCCTATAGATGCTGCCTGGCCTGCTGCGTTCCACCAGCATTTTGTGTGTGTTGCTTGAATTTCCAGCATCTGCAGATTTCCTTGTGTTTACCTTTTAAATATGATTCCCTGTAATGCGCCATCAATAACTCTCGGAGACGTGAGGCGAGATATAGGCTTTTATTGGCTGGAAGAAAGAACAAGCAGCAAGTGACCACCACACTACAACCTGGAGACTGAGGCCGGGGCTGTGTCTCCAATCGCCTTTATACTGGGGTCCGTGGGAGGAGCCACAGGAGCAGTCAGCAGGGGGGGCGTGTCCAGACAGGTATATGTAGTTCACCACACCCTGTAACGTTTCCAGTACAGGGAAACATTAACCAGTAAACAACTCCCTGTCTTAGAGCCAAAATCTCAGCGGTGGCAGAGTATTCACTATTCTCACAGCCGGGCTGGAAGAGAAGCTGTAACCCAGTCTGACAGTCCTTGTCCGGATGTTCCTGTACCACGTTCCTGCCGGTACTGGGTCAGTGATTGTGGGATAGGTGGTAGGGATCCTCAATGATGTTCCAGGCCTTTCATCTACAGTGCTCCAGTAAATGTCACAAATGGTGTGGGGTGGGGGTCCTTGTGATCCTCTCAGCAGTTTTTACTATCCATCGTAGGGTGTTGTCATCCGATGTCTTGCAACTCCCATAACACACAAGGATGCTGCCAGACAGGATGCACTTGATGGTGCTCCTGTAGAAAGTTTTGATAATGAATAATTTGTTCTGATGGTTTTGAAACTTTGCTGGAAACCTTCACTATTATTTCTTTTTTGATCGAAAAGCTCCAGAATCGGAGCCTCTATAACTGGATCCTTGAATTCCTCACTGGAAAACCACAGTCTGTGTAGATTGGAAATAACATTTCCTCCTTGCTGACAATCAACACTGGCGCATCACGGGGGTGTGTGCTTAGCCCACTGCTCTACTGTCTATATCCATGACGAGGCATCTATAAATTTGCTGATGATACAACCATTGTTGGCAGAGTTTCAGATGGTGGCAAGAAGGCATAGAGGAGTGAGCTAGATCAGCTGGTTGAGTGATGTTGCAACAACAACCTTGCACTCAAAGTCAGCAACACCAAAGAACTGATTGTGGACTTCAGAAAGGGTACACACACCAGTCCCCTTAGAGGGATCAGAAGCAATGTGAGCAATGTCAAGTTCCAGGTTGTCAATATCTCTGTGGATCCAACCTGGACCCAACATATTGATGCAGCTACAAAGAAGGCAAGGCAGCGGCTATATTTCATTAGGAGTTTGAGGAGATTTGATATGTCACCAGAAACACTTGCAAATATCTACAGATGCAGCATGGTGAGCATTCTAACCAGCTGCATCACCATCTGGTATAGGGGTGGCTACAATTTAGGATTGAAATAAGCTGCAGAAAGATGTAAATTTAGTCAGCTCCCTCATAGGTACTAGCCTCTGTAGTATCCAGGTCATCTTCAAGGAGCAATGCCTCAAAAAGGTAACATCCATCATTAAGGACTCATATCATCCAGGTCATTGCTACCATCAGGGAGGTGTACAGGAGCCTGAAGGCACACACTTGGCCACCCAGGAACAGCTTCTTCCCTTCTACTATCAGATTTCTGAATGGACATGAACTATCTCACCATGTTTTTATTTCTATTTTTGCACTACTTATTTAATTTAACTACAGTATTTAATATATACTGTATATGCTTAATATAATTCACAGCTTTTTCCAATTATAACATATTGCACTGTACTGCTGCCACAAAGAACAAATTTCACGACACATGCTGGTGATATTAAACCTGGTTCTGATTCTGATTCTTGAGAATAGTTCCATTTTTTGCAGATATTTTTGTAGGCTTTATATGGGTAAATCTTGTGGAATATTGATGAGTTAACAATGTTAAGACTTAATCAAGTTTATTGTACTTAATACTTCATGAATCTGTCATGGCTCCAAAAATTAACTCTTCACAAATACTGTTTTATTGATATTTTTAATTTTTATTGCACAGTTCCAATATCTGCAGTATTTTGCTGTACTGGAACTCAAATGTTAACTTAGCAAATTTATGTTGATGGCAATACATTTCACTACACAACAGCAACTTGAAAGGAAATCCAAAATGTGTCAGGCAAACAAAGGAAAGGAAGCGATGAAACAATTGTCAGTGCTTTAATATTCAGAATCAGGTTTAATAGCATACGTTGTGAACTTTGTTGTTTTACAGCACAGTAAATAGCAATACATAATAACAAAAACTATAAATTACAGTAAGTGTGTGTGTATAAATAAAAGTAAAAGGGGTAAAAAGGGAGGGGAAACTGCTGAGATAGTGTTCATGGGTTTAATGTCCATTCAGAAAACTGATGACAGAGGAAATGAAACTGTTCCTGAATCATTGAATGTGTGTCTTCCCGCTCATGTACTTCCTCCTGAATGGTAGTGTAGGGTAATGTAATTGGTGGAAATGTATGTCATTCAAAGCCACCGACATTGAGTTGGGGTTTGCTTTAAGGAGCCAGTCTGACGTGACGATATAACTACATGAAGTACTTTTACTACACTCTGTGTTCAGTGTTTGGAGGACAATAAATGAGTTGTCATGGTTTTTCTTAAACATAAAACACGACCGCCATTTTTTTGTGAAAACCTACAATAGCAATGAGAAGAGGTCAGGTCCTGGGTGATGGGGGTCCTTAATGATGGAAGCCACCTTTTTGAGGCATTGCCTTTGAAGATGTCCTTGATGCTGGGGAGGCTAGTGTCCATGATGGAGCTGGCTGAGTTTACACTTTCCTGCAGCATTTCCTTTGTGGTGACCCACTCCATACCAAACAGTAATTCAACTGGTTACAATGCTCTCTCTCCATGGTACACCTGTAGAAAATTTCTAGTGTCTTTGGTAATAGACCTATTCTATGAAAATTCCTAATGAAATGTAACTGCTGTCATGCCTCTTTGTAACACTGGGCCCAGGATGGGTCCTCAGAGATTCTGACAGCCAGGAACTCGAAACTGCTCACCTTTCCACTTCTGATCCCTCGATGAGGACTTGTATGTGTTCCTTCGACTTCCCTGTGCTGGTCTTACTGACAATAAATGTAAGGTTGTTGCTCTGCACCACTCAACCAGCTGATCTATCTCGCTCATGTAAGCCCTCTTGGCACCATCTGAAATTCTGCCAACGTTGTTGTGTCATGAGCAAATTTATAGGTGGCGTTATAGAGAGAGTAGAACAGTGGGCTAAGCACAAATCCTTAATGTTCATCAGTGTTGATTGTCAATGAAGAGGAGATATTATTTCCAGTCCGCCCACCCTGTGGCCTCCAGCTGAGGAAGTCAAGGATCCAGTTGCAGAGGGAGGTACAGAGGCCCAGATTCTGGAGCTTGTTGATTAAAACTGATGGTATGACTGTGTTGAACGCTGAGCTGTAGTCATTAGACAGCAGCCTGTCGTAGGTAATGCCATTGTCCAGGTGAGCCAAGGCCGAGAGAGGAGCTAGTGAGATTGAAACCACTGTAGATCTATTGTGGCAATAGGCAAATTGCAGGGTGACCAGGTCCTTGTTTAGGCAGGAGTTGATTCTAGTCGTGACAGTTACACGTTCATGTACATTTTGACCCATATGGGTTGCTGTTAATCTGCCCTGTGCATTATGTAATGAACGGAATGTGAGAGGGCATCCTGGGCAGGTGATGAACAAGCAAAATAAACAGCCACATATTTGTTCCTTATCTCTCCATCTCTCGTGTATGTTATGCAGCCACCCGGTTTCCCAGTACCACAAACAGAACAACTAGCAAAGAGGTGACAAGTCTTCATGCAATATTGATTGTTTTGTTCCCTTCAGCAAGCAAAGTACATGTGCAACGCTAACAGTGCAACGCTAGCAGTGCACCGCTCTGTAATGTGGGTGTGCAAAAAAAGGACGTCGCATGCCACGTGAAAATGGTGACTGGTAGAGGCAGGTTTGGTATTGTCATTTAAAGTAAAATTAGATAGGTATATGGACAGGAAAGGAATAGAGAGTTATGGGCTGAGTGCAGGTCGATGGGACTAGGTGAGAGTAAGCATTCGGCATGGACTAGAAGGGCTGAGATAGCCTGTTTCTGTGCTGTTATATGGTTAAGTGTGTTGAGTGAAAAACCTGAGAGGAGAGAATGAGAAAGGGATGGTAAAATAAAATGAACAAGAGATGGGGAGAGAGACGAATAAGACTTATCAACTCTTTTGGAACTTGATTTGAAAATGATGACAATGTTTGGAAGCATGGGCCTGTTTGACAAAATGACAGAGAAATAGAGCTCAAACATTTGAATATTTTGTACAGGCAAATCAAATTTCAGATGATATTTGTATTCCAACTTTTCTGACCATGCTGGGTCCAAAAATGTTTAATTTATTGCATAGTTTAGTGCAAACTGCTAGGCCTAACTAGGCCTGGTGATAGAGTTAAAATCGTAAAGCATCACTATTCACCTAAACATTTGAGTATTGTTGAGAGGTTTAGATTTCATAACCGGAATCAAGATGAAGATGAGTCTATTTCACAGTTTGTGGTGGTTCTGAAGCAATTGTCTGAACACTGTGATTTCGGGCAGTTGCTGAATGACACTTTACACGATAGACTGTGATGTGGTCTGCATAGTGAGGCAATTCAGAAATGTTTGCTTACAGAAAACAGAATAACATTACAGAAGGCAATTGAGATTAGTACATCGCTGGAGTTAAAAAACAGTTATTAAGTGCATCTTCTCAAGCTCAAGTTTCCGCTGACTTTAAGAATAAGACACATATTGGCAATCGATGTTGCCATTGTGGCAAAACTGGGCATTCAGCAAAAGAACATTGATACCAGTATTTAGCTTAGAGAAACTGTGGCAAGAAGGGACATATTGAATGCAGCTTCAAAAGTAAAAAGACATTGTCAACAAAAAACACTGTAATAAAGAAAAATGGCTTTGGAAAAACAGAAAGAAAGATGTGAACCAAGTGGGGTATACTGAGGATGGACTGAGTGACTCTCACCCTGTGGTTGAAGAGGTTTTGCATGTTTTATCTGTTTCGGGACACAAAGGTGGCTATTGGGTGACCCTGCAGTTGGATGGGGTCACAGTGAGGATGCAGGTGGACACAGGTGCTGCAGTATCACTGGTGTCAGAGACAGTTTACAAGGAGAAATTGCAGCATCTCATCCCAGAATGGGCAAGGTTCACTTTAAAGACTGACACTGATAAAGTTGTCCCATTGATGGGAGTAGCACATTTTACAGTGGAGACTAACAAGCAGAAAAAGTAACTTCCACTGTACTTTGTCAAACATCGTTACCCAGTGCTTCTGGGCTGCTCATGGTTGGAGCAGCTCAAACTCAACTGGCGTGAAGTGCTCTTGATTGGTGGAAGCACTGGTTTCTAAAAAGTTAGAGAGTCATAGAAAAGTACAGTGCAGAAACAGGCCCTTCAGCCTATCTCATCCTTACTGAAATATTTAAACTGCTTAGTCTCGTCGACAAGCACCAGGACCATTTCCCTCATACCACTACCATCCAAACTCTGCTTAAATGCTGAAATTGGGCTCACATGTACAACTTGTGCTGACAGCTTGTTCCACATTCTCACAACCCTCTGAGTGAAGAGGTTCCTCTTAAACTTTTAACATTTCACCCTTAACCCATGACCTCTGATTGTAGTCCCACTCAACCTCAGTGGAAAAAGCCTGGTTGCATTTACACTATCTATAGCCCTTATAACTTTGTATACCTCTATCAGATCACCTCTCAGTCTTCTACACTCCAACCTGTTCAGTCTTTCCTTATAACTCAGGTCCTCCAGACCTGGCAACATCCTTGTAAATTTTCTCTGTACTCTTTCAACCATATTTACATCTTTCCTATAGGTAGGTGACCAAAACTTCACACAATACTCCAAATTAGGCTTCAGCAATGTCTTATACAACTTCACCATACCACCTCATCTCCTGTACTCAATCCATTGATTTATGATGGCCAATGTGCCAGAAGCTTTCTTTATGACCCTCTCTATCTGTGACACTTCTTTCAATGAATTATGAACCTGTATTCCCAGATCCTGTTGCTCTACTGCACTCCTTAGTGCTCTACTGTTCACTGTGTAAGACCTACCCTGGCTTGAAAACAACCTGTCTCAATCCACACTCACCAGATCATTTCTGATACCATCAAAATTAGCCTTTCTCCAATTTAGAACCTCAACCCATGGACCAGAACAATCTTTCTACATATTTACTTTGAAACTAATGGCCTCATGATCATTAGATGCAAAGTGTTTCCCTACACCATATATGTCAAACTCAAGGTCCGCGGGCCAAATCCGGCCCGCGGTGGAATTATCTTTGGCCCGCGAGATAATATCTAATTACTATTAAAGCTGGCCCCAGTAATCGAAGCGCCTATGGCGTATGATATGGCTAATGCTGAGTTTATTCAGGTACCAGGTTTTCAGGGTTTTTAGTGTTTATTCGGCAGTCTTCTTCATAAGAAACGGAATTTGTAAAGTGAAACACTTTGTAGTTATAGCAGAGACTGAGACACATGAGAGCAGGCTGAAAAAACGGAGGCAACGAAAGCTCCGTTCGCACACGTCCGACTGATCCGGCCCGCATGAAGCTGCATTTTGCTCAATCCGGCCTGTGACCTAAAATGAGTTTGACACCCCTGCCCTACACAAACTGCTGTCACCTGCCCTGTCTCATTCTTTAATAGCAGATCAGGTAACCATATAACAATCACAGCACGGAAACAGGCCATTCCGGCCCTCCTAGTCCGTGCCGAACTCTTAATCTCACCTAGTCCCACCTACCCGCACTCAACCCATAACCCTCCACTCCTTTCCTGTCCATATACCTATCCAATTTTACCTTAAATGACACAACTGAACTGGCCTCTACTACTTCTACAGGAAGCTCATTCCACACAGCTATCACTCTCTGAGTAAAGAAATATCCCCTCGTGTTTCCCTTAAATTTTTGCCCCCTAACTCTCAAATCATGTCCTCTCATTTGAATCTCCCCTACTTTCAATGGAAACAGCCTATTCACGTCAACTCTATCTATCCCTCTCAACATTTTAAATACCTCGATCAAATCCCCCCTCAACCTTCTACGCTCCAATGAATAGAGACCTAACTTGTTCAACCTTTCTCTGTAACTTAAGTGCTGAAACCCAGGTAACATCCTAGTAAATCGTCTCTGCACTCTCTCTAATTTATTGATATCTTTCCTATAATTCGGTGACCAGAACTGTACACAATATTCCAAATTTGGCCTTACCAATGCCTTGTACAATTTTAACATTACATCCCAACTTCTGTACTCAATGCTCTGATTTATAAAGGCCAGCATTTTCCAAAAGCCTTCTTCACCACCCTATCTACATGAGACTCCACCTTCAGGGAACTATGCACTGTTATTCCTAGATCTCTCTGTTCCACTGCATTCCTCAATGCCCTACCATTTACCCTGTATGTTCTATTTGAATTATTCCTGCCAAAATGTAGAACCTCACACTTCTCAGCATTAAACTCCATCTGCCAACGTTCAGACCATTCTTCTAACCGGCATAAATCTCCCTGCAAGCTTTGAAAACCCACCTCATTATCCACAACACCTCCTACCTTAGTATCATCAGCATACTTACTAATCCAATTTACCACCCCATCATCCAGATCATTTATGTATATTACAAACAACATTGGGCCCAAAACAGATCCCTGAGGCACCCTGCTAGTCACCGGCCTCCATCCCGATAAACAATTATCCACCACTACTGTCAGAAACGAGCCACGTTCCCGAATAATGGCTTCAAGACAAATTCAAGGAAACAAAGTTTATTAACAGTTCTGCAGAGCTGGGCTCCCTCAGAGAAGGGAACCCTGAACCTTACAGGACAGCAGGTTTTATCCTTCTTCCTTACCCCTCCCCTCCCTGACTCGGGAGGTACATAGTCTTATCCCATTCCATATTTGGAGTTGTTTTTTTTACACATTTCTGTAAAACAATAGTCCATATCTCAGGACTTCAATGATTCCACAAACAGTTAATCTTGTCAGGGCTTCTGCATTCATGCTTATCAGACATAATTAAATCACATTTGTTTTCTGACTTTAACCCAAACATAATTAAATCACATTTGTTTTCTGACTTTAACCCCGACCTCTTTCAGAAACGCACATCTTAATTTACTTCGACTCTCACAATTCCACCCTTTTTCTTTTTAAGATGTGCGTAGCAGCTAGCATTTCTCCTCTTTCCAGGGGGCCCACCGTCCTTCCTCCGCCCCCCGTGGAGGGTCAACTTTCTTCTTTAATAGCATAAGTTTTAGCTCGTTTGTCCCATGTTGGGGTATCGCTACTGCCTGGAGCTGGAATATACTGCGCCTGATCAGTGTTCGTATACAAGGAATCAAACACGGCAAAAGTAAGAGAATCATTAGACCCCCGCCTGCTACTAGGAGAGCGGTGCGCCACCAACTACCTCCCAGTAGCCCGTCTAGCCAACTCATGTTCCCCAGGGATCTCCAGTTTTGTGCCAGTGGGCCAGTTTCCGAATTTTGTTGGATATTTTTAACACGGCCTTTCCACTGTCATCTATCTTAAGGCGACAGTTTGTAAGATTGAACTTCCCACATACCCCGCCTTCAGAGGCCAATAGGTAATCCACAGCCAGCCTGTTCTGGTATATTGCTGTTCGCATCTGACTCTGCTGTTTTGCCAACAGCTCCAATGCCAGTGCCGTTTGATTGGTTATCACTTCCACCACCGCCTGCAGTCTAATAATTCGGTTTAACATATAGATCGGTGTACGATATCCCCATGACCCATCCTGGGCCCAGGTTGCTGGTCCATAGTATTTAATGATGCGAGCTGGTGGCCATTTATCACCCCACTCGCCCATCTTTATCTCCTTGAGTAGCCCTTATTATAAACTTGGTAATAAGGTTTACTATTCTCCCAACATTCTTCTCTCTTACTTAGATCATAGCATTGATCATTCACATGCGAGTGGGACACAAATGATCCTGGGAACACCCTCTGCCCCACTCGTACCACGGTTCTGCACTTGTCACATTTCCCTTCAATTTCCCCGACATATAGAATCAAATATATTACAGTCAATAATGTTACAGTCCACATAGAGTTCATTTTTGCTGCCTTTTTAGCTTCACCACCAACGGTTCTTCACCGGGAACACAGGTCCACTCAGTGCGGCTTTCGGGCTTCACCGGTCCTTTTACCCTGGATGCGTGTGTCCACCCTTTTTCTTTTGTCCATACAGCCGCCTCTGTTGTTAGCAGGACCTGGAAAGGGCCTTCCCACTGTGGCTGTAACTTCTCCGGCTTCCAGGTCCTTACCAGAACCCAATCTCCAGGCACGATCTGATGTAAAGCAAAGTCGAGCGGCGGAGTCTGGGCCAAGAGACCCTTTTTCCGCAGTTCTGCAAAGGAACGGGACAAGGCCAGTAAATTGTTCTTTACAAATAAATCACCCCCCTGTAGTGTGGGATACCCCTCTATTTTATTCCAATATGGCAGTCCAAAGAGCATCTCATAAGGAGATACTCCTATGTCCTTCCGGGGCGCTGTACGTATTCTCAGGAGAGCGATCGGCAAACACTTGGTCCATGGTAGCTTGGTTTCCAACATCAACTTGGTTAGCTGTGCCTTCAGGGTGCTGTTCATTCGTTCTAGTCTTCCCGAACTCTGGGGATGCCATGGGGTATGGTACTTCCATTCGATATCAAGTGCATCGCAAATTAACTGGTGCGTCTTGGAGGCGAAGTGTGTCCCCCGGTCAGAGTCTATGGACCCCACGATTCCATATCTGGGGATTATGTTCTCAAGTAGTATTCGAGCTACTGTGGGCGCATCTGCCTTAGTAGTTGGGTATGCTTCCACCCAGCGTGTAAAGTGATCCACGATTACCAATAAGTATTTCAATCTCTGCACTTGGGGCAGCTCGGTGAAGTCGATTTGGATCCTGTGGAAGGGTCTCATGGCCAGGGGCTGGCCGCCTCTTGGGATGGATTGCATCACTTTCTTGTTTATTCGCTGGCACGTTGGACATCCAGTTACCTCTTGTTGGGCCAAAGTGTAGATTCCCTTGCATGCATATTCCCTAAGTACCGTGTCACACATTGCCTGCGCTCCCCAGTGGGTCTGTTGGTGCAGTTGTTGCGGGTCACTTCCTTATTTAGCACCTGTCTTCCATCGGGGATTCTCCATTTACCATCAGCGTCTTTCCGGGCTCCTAGTTGGTTCATGTTGTCAATCTCCATTTGAGTAAACACAGGCAGTTTAGTAAGTCCTTCTCTCACTGGTATCAAAGTCAGGAGTTGCACCGGTTCTTCAACTGCTGCCCGTTTGGCCTCCTCGTCCGCCAGATGGTTCCCCACAGCATCAGGTGTCGATCCTTTTTGGTGTCCGGGTACATGCACTACCGCAATTTCAGTCGGTAAGGCCAGGGCTTCCAATGTCATACTTATCATTTGTTCATGTGCCAGTCCTTTTCCCCTGGCCGTTATCAGTCCTCTTTCTTTCCATATCTTCCCAAATGTATGTACTATCCCATAGGCGTATTTGGAGTCAGTGTATACAGTTCCGACTCTCTTTACCAATATTATCAGAGCCCTTTGGAGCGCGTATAACTCACAGGACTGAGCCGACCATGAAGGTTGTGTCACACCCTTGGGGACCTAATTTCAAGTTTACCAGGGGTTCCTGCCGATGATTTTTCCCCAAGGGGTGGAACCCCCAACCTCCCTAGTCTTCATTTTCCATCATGGCATACGAGCGCACTTCCCGTCGGTATCTGGGGCACTCGCGCCTGAAGTGTCCCTCTTCGTTGCAGTGAAAACATCTTAAAGCCTTCCTTAGCCCTCCTCCTTGCTCCTGGCTACTACCTCGATCCAACCATGGTCCCTGTCTCTCTCTACTATCTGCGGTTACTTGTCACACTGTCTGGACCATTATCCTTGCCGTCTTCTTTTGTGTCCCTTCTGACGAAGACCTTCTGAGCCTCACAGAGTAATTCACTCAAGGGCTTGCTGTTCCAATCTTCCATTTTCTCCAGCTTTTTCCTAATGTCCGGCCAGGCTTTGGACACAAGCTCTACTCGAATTAGTTGTTGTCCCACCTCTGTCTCTGGGTCTACTCCTGCGTATTGTTGCATATTTTTCTGAATCCTATCCAGGAAATCTGACGGGGTTTCCTCGGGATTTTGGTGACTTCCAAAGGCCTTAGTGAAGTTGTATCCCTTTGGCACAGCCTGTCGTATCCCTTTTATCATGTATTCGCGTACATATCGCATATTCCTCCTTCCGTCCTCCGATTGCTTATCCTATCGTGGGTCTACTAATGGGAATTTTTGTTCACCTGGTCCATCCTGGGGCTTCTCCCTTTCCCAGACTGCTATTGCAGCTTGTCTTATCATTTGCCTTTCTTGTGCGGAGAATAGGGTCCCCATTATTGAGTACATTTCATCCCAGGTGTAGGTATTTGGTCCCAGGAATTGTTCCAATTGTTCCGCAAGGCCCATAGGATCTTCTAACAGATTTTTCATCTCTTTCTTAAAGGTCCGTACCTCTGTACTCGTCAGGGGAATGTTCACGTAACCTGTTCCCCCTTGTGCCCCTCCCATTGGGACTTCTCGGAGGGGACACATTTTTGTTTCTTCGCCCTCTTTCTTCATCTCTTGGTTTTCTTTCCTTTTCCTCTCCGCCCTAGTCTCTCTTTTGTTTTCTTGGTCAGATTTTTGCCCTACCTCCTCTACTTCGTCATCAACTTGCTCGGTGCTGACTCTCCTCCCTACTGCCGCCATATTATCTTCTCCCTCTGCTCCCATAACGGGTGCCGCTGGAGGCGCCAGAGGTATGTATGGAGGCGGTAAATTATCCAATACCTCCCACTTATTTCTTCTTTTATCTTCCTCTGTCCTGGTTTCCATCCTCCTGGCTCCTATACTCTGCAGTTTTGCACGCTCCGTTTCCTCTTCACCCTGGTCTGCATCTTCTCCAGCTGCAGCTGCCGATTCATTTTCACTTTCCCTTGCCTCAAGGTCATCGATTTGCGGAACGGTAGGGGGCACATATGGGGGCGGCAGGTGGTCGAGCACCTCCCATGTATTCTTTTTCTGTTCCCCTTCCTTTATCGTTTTCAACTTATAACTATTTGTCGTTGGTAACCAGCATAGGGCATAATCACTTTCTTCGGGTTTAACGTTAGGTTTTGAATTCACGTACGGATTAAGGGCTTGTTGTACCCAATTCTCGCTAGACCCGAACTTAGGCCACCACACAGCCGACCCTTGGATCGGCTGGCGGGACCAGAATTCACAGTACTGTATCTTTTTTTTTTCTTTGACTTCCCTTTTCGCCTCCTGTAATCCCAATTTTCTAACATCCGTCCCAACGGACTATCAGGGGGTACCCCGGGGTATTTTTCATCATTGGCGCCTGGATTTCCTTTACCCTTTTCTCTCTTAGACCCCTTATTCCCCATCTCGAGGACTTGCCCGGTTCCAATCCACCCGCAGGCACCCCGTAATTCCACAATTCTCGTGCACTACGTCTCTACAGGAGGAATCACCTGCAGGAACCCCGCAGTTCCACAATTCTCGTGTACTACGTCTCTACAGGAGGATCCACCTGCAGGAACCCCGCAGCTCCACGATTCTCGTGCACTACGTCTCTACAGGAGGATCTACCTGCAGGAACCCCGCAGCTCCACGATTCTTGTGTACTACGTCTCTACAGGAATTTAATTTCTTACCTGGGTCCTGTGCACAGAAATTACTCGATCGCTCACTGTCTCAACTGCCTCGACAACCCCTCTTTGTTTCCTTGAGTCCGCCGGATATCACTCGCTCAAGCCGCGCGGGGCGACGAGCAAGGAATCAGGGACTGCCGAACTCGGCAGGGTGCACCTTCTCCGATATCCTTCCTTGCCCCCCTCACGGCCGGAGTGTGGATCCCGGACGAGCCCCCAAGTTGTCAGAAATGAGCCACGTTCCCGAATAATGGCTTCAAGACAAATTCAAGGAAACAAAGTTTATTAACAGTTCTGCAGAGCTGGGCTCCCTCAGAGAAGGGAACCCTGAACCTTACAGGACAGCAGGTTTTATCCTTCTTCCTTACCACTCCCCTCCCTGACTCGGGAAGTACATAGTCTTATCCCATTCCATATTTGGAGTTGTTTTTTTACACATTTCTGTAAAACAATAGTCCATATCTCAGGACTTCAATGATTCCACAAACAGTTAATCTTGTCAGGGCTTCTGCATTCATGCTTATCAGACATAATTAAATCACATTTGTTTTCTGACTTTAACCCCGACCTCTTTCAGAAACGCACATCTTAATTTACTTCGACTCTCACAACTACTCTCTGGCATCTCCCATCTAGCCACTGTTGAATCCATTTTATTACTCCAGAATTAATACCTAACAACTGAACCTTCTTAACTAACCTTCCATGTGGAACTTTGTCAAAGGCCTTGCTGAAGTCCATATAGACTACATCCACTGCCTTACCCTCGTCAACATTCCTTGTAACTACTTCAAAAAATTCAATAAGGTTTGTCAAACTTGACCTTCCACGCACAAATCCATGCTGGCTACTCCTAATCAGATCCTGTCTATCCAGATAATTATAAATACTATCTCTAAGAATACTTTCCATTAATTTACCCACCACTGATGTCAAACTGACAGGT
This sequence comes from Hemitrygon akajei, assembly GCF_048418815.1. NCBI lineage: Eukaryota > Metazoa > Chordata > Chondrichthyes > Myliobatiformes > Dasyatidae > Hemitrygon > Hemitrygon akajei. The sequence continues at coordinate 2,670,763 of NC_133146.1, forward strand.
CTATAATTGCCAGGCTTACTTCTAGAACCCTTTTTAAACAATGGAACCACATGAGCAATATGCCAATCCTCCGGCACAATCCCCGTTTCTAATGACATCTGAAAGATCTACGTCAGAGCTCCTGCTATCTCTACACAAACTTCCCTCAAGGTCCTGGGGAATATCCTGTCAGGATTTGAAGAAATACAAAGAAGTATGTGCAGTATGAGAGGAATTAAGCTGGCTGTTAAACCCTACATAGCACCCAAACACCTGAAGGTATTGGAGTATAAAGTTGCATTGTTTGCTGTGTAACCAAAACTATGTTGTCAGCTTTGTGTTTGCTATTTGCTATGTATGTATCCAATTTAGTAGGAGAATGAAATCTCTGTATTGTCTCTGTACTATTGAACACATCAGTAACTTAAGAATGTAGCCAAATAAGAAGATAATGGTGTGTTAATGAGAGGCTAGCTAAGAGATAACTGTGGCCAGGGATGAGGTAACATGTGGCCCAAAAAGTAGATTAGAACATGATTAAGTTAATGGGTAGAAACAATAGTGGGAAGTCGGGAGCTGATGTACTGGTGATACGCAACTGTAGACTGATTGGATATGCTAATGCAACTAAACCAGGAGATTGCTATAAAAATGCTATGTACAAGGATCAGCGGGCAACCAGCGACTAGCTCACTGACTGTCTCAGCTTTGATTTGCAATATTTGGGGCCATGTGATCGACAACTCGGGGCTTCACAAGGCACCTCCAAAGGTGAAGGCAATGGTGGAGGCTCCACAGAATGCAGGTCTTAGGTTACTCAGGGCTACTAACATACCATGCAAAGTCTGTTCCTAACCTAGCTAGCATGCTGAGATCATTTCATGAGCTTTCAAACGAATTAACACACTAATCGCTGTGATGAGCCTTTTAAAAAGATTGAAACAGCTTTGTCACAATTCAAGCAACACACACAAAATGGAGAACAGGCAGAGTGATGGACAGAGAGAGAAAGAAAAAAAGGGAAGGGGGAAAAAACCTAAATATATCAGGTAAGAAGCGGAGGAGGGGCATTAACGGAAGTTAGAGTAGTCATTGTTCATGCCTTCAAGTTGGAGGCTACCCAGCCTGTATATAAGGTGTTGTTCCTCCAACCTGAGTGTGGCTTCATCTTGACAGTAGAGGAGGCCATGAATGGGATCTATGAGGTTGGTGGCAGTGAATGGGAGATCCCCAGAGCTGATAAGGTTGGTGATGGTCTAGGAGACAGTGGCCTGGTGCTCCTTAGTGGGGTCATGATCAAGGGGTAAATAAGAGGAAGTATCAGAGAGTTGTCGCTGTGCCTCGGCCAGGTAGAGGATGAGGCTTTTCATAAAATGCTATCCCCTTCTCACAATTCCTCCGTCTCCGCCGCATCTGCTCTCAGGATGAACAACATTCTTATGGTTGAACAATACCATCTTCCCTGACTGATAACTTTTTTTCAGGACTGGTTGGAGGACAGACATTCTGATTTGTGTCAAGTGTACTTGCGGATTCATGTGGAGCCAGAGTCACAGGAACTGTTGAGCACAGAGACTCACAAAGGACTCTTCAATGAAAGGTTGAAATAACTCAAACTTGTCCTCCCATATTCCCTGAGTCTCTGTGGTGTAGCATCCAAGTTTTGTACGTGCTCATGCTCACTTTTCCCAGCAGTGAGTAAGTTTTCCAAGTAGCATCGCACTGCTGTCAACCCACTCAGGATCTGGTCCATTGCTCGCTGAAAAAGGGAACGATCCCTGCAAAAAGCAAAGAGGGGTAGGGAGGGAAAGATGTGCTTAATGGTGGGGTCCTGTTGAAGGTGGCGGAAGTTGCGGAGGATAATATGCTGGATCCGGAGGCTGGTGGGGTGATAGGTGAGGACAAGGGGGACACGGTCCCTGTTGTGGTGATGGGAAGATAGGGTGAGGGCTGAAGTGTGGGAAATGGAGGAGATGCGGGTGAGGGCATCATTGATGACGGCAAAAGGGAAATCACGATGCTTAAAGAAAGAGGACATTTGGGATGTCCTGGAACGGAAAGCCTCATCCTGGGAGCAGATGTGGCAGAGACGGAGGAACTGGGAACAGGGAATAGCATTTTTGCATTTGGCAGGGTAGGAAGATGTATAATCAAAGTAGTTATGGGAGTCAGTGGGTTTATAGAAGATGTCAGTGGACAGTCTATCTCCAGAGATGGAGACCGAGAGATCGAGAAAGGGGAGAGAAGTGTCCGAGATGGAATTTGAGCACCTACGCTCTGTCCGCCACAACAGACAGGATTTCCCGGTTGCCACTCACTTCAACTCTCCTTCACGTTCCCATTTGGATATGTCCATACATGGCCTCCTCTACTGCCATGATGAGGCCAAACTTCAGTTGGAGGAACAACACCTCATATACTGTCTGGGTAGTCTCCAGCCCCTTGGTATGAACATCGAATTCTCCAACTTCCGGTAATTCCCTCCCTCTCCTTTCCCCCATCCCACCTTCACTCTGTCTCCTCTTCTAGCTGCCTATCACTTCTCATGACTCTGCCTTCTTCTACTACCCATAGTGCTTTCCCCTTACATTCCTTCTTCACCTCTCCTGCCTATCCCCTCCCTGCTTCCCCTCCCCCACCCTTTGATCTTTCCTCTGATTGGTTTTCCACCCTTCCCCCACCTTCTTTATAGGGCCCCTGCCCCCTCCTTCTTTAGTCCTAACGAAGGGTCTCAACCTGAAACATTGACTGCTCCTTTCAACAGATGCTGCCCGACTTGCTGAGTTCATCCAGCTTTTTTGTGCAGGACACTGTGATGTGGTGTTCATGAAAGAAATCTCACACAGCTACTTCTGGGGGCCAGGACTAGAAGCAACCATTGAAAAAAAGGCCAACACATGCCCACATCAGTGAGTGAGAAATGTTCCTCAGCTTACTTCTTTGCATCTATGGGAACAGTGACCTGAAGAACCACGACAGAGGATTCACATAGATTTTGCAGGACCTGTAGGATGCCACATGTTCCTGGTCATTGGAGGACACACTCAGCAATTGGCCCAAAGTTGCAATCACGAACAGCAGTACATGTGGAAAATGCACTGAGGAGCTATGCTCCACTTTCAGCCATTTTGGACCTCCTCAACAGATTGTAAATGACAATGGCCCAAAAATCCTATCTGAAAAGTTTATTAAATTGGCCTTGCTGAACGATTTGTACAAACAGTGAAACAAGCCCTCAAGTGGGAAGTGGATCCCTCGACCAGCATCTTAGCACTTCCTTGGTTACAAACCGCAAAACCCCTCACATCAACCATCAAAATAGTCCCGGCCTCTGCACTGATGGAAAGACAGCTTTGCACCCAGTTTCATGTGCTTAAACCCCCAAACGCAAAACGGATTGTGCTAAATGAACAGAAAACCCAAGCAGAGAGATGTGTCAGAGCAGAGTACAGAAGTTGCACAGCAGGAGAGAGAGTACACGCCTGGAACTACGTCTCTGGGGCAAAGTGGATACCTGGGACAGAGGTGGCACATCTGGACCTGTTACATACACAGTGGAAACCAGTAACCACAACATCTGGAGAAGGCATTTGATCAGCTGCTGCCACTTCTGAAGCCACTGAAAACCAACACAAACTGACCAATCCAGATCCAGTTGCAGAAATGGAACAGGATTCTGCAATAACGACCGGAGAACCTCCATTAAGATCAAATGACAGAGCCGGTGCTCTCCCATCACTTGTGCCCCCTAGTGACAATCCAATACCCGAGCCAAGACGTATACATGTACCACCAGGTCATCGAAATGGGCAGATTGCATCTCTAGTTTAGTGACTAACTCTCAGCACACGGGGCAAAATAATCCTCAGGGTTACAGTATCTGGGAATGGGGCCAGTATTCCCTCTTTCCCTAGTTTAGAGAAACAAAATGTTCTTTGGTGTTGGTTGAATTTGATGATTACTCTGTTGAGTTGTATGTTAATAATTCAGCTGGTCTGTGAATGGGAAGGGAGAAAGCCTTTAAAATAGAGAGAGAAGGATTTGTTATGTATTCATGTATATTTGACTCTTACTGTCAAGCTTACCTGTGTGGTACGTACTGAATGTAGTGAGAGCATTATGGGTAAATGACTCACAAGCTCCACATTTGTCTCTCACCTCACCGTCTCTCGTGTGTGTTATTCACAGCAACCGGCTTCCTAGTACCACAAATATAACAAGGACCAAACTGGGTGGTGGGGGTCCCTGATGGTGGATGCTGCTTTCCTACGGAAGTGTTCCGTGTAGATGTGCTCAATGGTGGGGAGGGCTTTACCCGTGATGGAACTGGGCCGTACCCGCTATATTTTGTAGGATTTTCCATTCAAGGCATTGGTGTTTTGAACCTGTCAATATATTCCCCACCGCACATCAATGGAAGTTTGTCAATGTTTTAGATGTCATACCAAATTTTTGCAAACTTCTAAGAAAGAAGAGGCGTTGCCGCGTTTTCTTTGCAATGCATTTATTTGCTGGCCCAGGACACATCCTCTGCATTGATAACACCGAGGAATTTAAAGTTGCTGACCCTCACCACCACTGATCCTCTGATGAGGACTGACTCATGGACCTCTGGTTCCCTCCGCCTGAATAGACAGCTTCTTGGTCTTGCTGACATTGAGGAAGCAGCTGTTGTTGTAGCAACAGTTAGACATATTTTTAACTTCCCTCCAATGCGTTGATCTTTGATATAAGACGACTCATTCAGAAGAAGTGAACCTGGTAAAACACACAAAATGCGGGAGGAACTCAGCAGACCGAGCAGCGTCTATGGAAAAGAGTAAATGATTGTCGCTCGGGCTGCAACTCGGACTTTCCATAGATGCTGCCTGTCCTGCTGAGTTCCTCCAGCACCTTGTGTGTGTTCTTCGGATTTGCAGCATCTGCTCATTTGCTTGTGTAAGTGACCCTGGTATTCAAATATATTCTTCTTAAGCCCTTTACTCCTACTGGCGCATAGACCTCCGACAGTCCTCAGTCCTGGGGTACAGACCTCCAACAGAGTCCTCGGTCCTGGGACACAGACCTCCAACAGAGTCCTCCGTCGTGGGGCACAGACCTCCGACAGAGTCCTCCGTCGTGGGGCACAGACCTCCGACAGAGTCCTCCGTCCTGGGGCACAGACCTCCGACAGAGTCTTCGATCCTGGGACATAGACCTCCAACAGAGTCCTCAGTGTGGGGTACAGACCTCCGACAGAATACTCCCTCCTGGGATATAGACCTCCGACAGAGTCCTCCGTCCTGGGGCACAGACCTCCAACAGAGTCCTCAGGGTGGGGTACAGACCTCCGACAGAATACTCCGTCCTGGGATATAGACCTCCGACAGAGTCCTCGGTGTGGGGTACAGACCTCCGACAGAGTCCTCGTCCTGGGGTACGGCCCTCCGACAGAGTCCTCGGTCCTGGGGTACAGACCTCCGACGGAGATATCGGTCCTGAGATCTAAGCCCTGTTGGTTCTGCTTTCACCAGACCTCTTCATATGCCTTGAGGATGAAGATCCTTCCTCTCAGAGAGATGAGGTCTTTGGTGTTTCTATAGCTCTGGGTTTTTATGGGGTGGAGTTGCTCATCCCATGGCCAACCTTCCACCTTTTGCAGCCGGGTTTGGGATCGTCAATGGCAGAGTTTTAGGATATGTGAAGGAAATGTTGGAAATGCCTGCCTGTTGCTGTGTACAGTACTTAAGGGTCCAATTTAGTAACAGTAACTATATTTATCAGGATTGTCTGTGCACATTTAGGGATCTCATTTAAAATTCTCACAGGGATGCAAAACCCAACATTGAAAGGGAATTGGGAGATGACAGCCCATAGGACTTTGCCAGTTAAACACTCTGCTTGATTCAAGATTCAAGGTTGTTTATTATCATTCTTCAGTGCACAAGTGAAAGGGAGAATTATTATTCTGGAATCAAACCAGCATGAAAAGCATAATAAAGGCAGGTGTATAGAGTTCCTTTCCTGTTCATATACCTATCCAATTTTACTTTAAATGACATTATCGAACCTGCCTCTACCACTTCTGCTGGAAGCTCGTTCCACACAACTACCACTCTCTGAGTAAAGAAATGCCCCCTCATGTTACCCCTAAACTTTTGCCCCCTAACTCTCAACTCATGCCCTCTTATTTGAATTTCCCCTACTATACCTATCCAATTTTTTTTGGGGGGGTAGGGGGTAGGTTTCATGGGTTGATCAGCTTGGAGTAATAACTATTTTTAAGCCTAGTGGTCATAGCATGGATTCTACATAGCCGTCACATATTGTTGGCCTTTATCCGGCACCTTTCTGCATATTGATTTTTGATGATGAGCAGGTTGCTGGTTATTGTGAAGTTTTAACTACATGTTGTGAAGCCATCCTATCCACTGCAGTGCAGTTTCCGTTCCACACAGCAATGCAGATGTTAGAATACTCCCAACTGCAGATCTCTAGAAGGTTGTGAATATTAAGGTGCATGGTCCAGCTCTCTTCAGCCTCCTCAGAAACTAGAGGCATTGGCGACCTTCTACCACCAAATACATCTTTTCATCCACACCAATTTCCACTTTCTGCAGGGATTGCTCCCTCCGTTATTCCCTTATCCATTCATCATTCCCCATTTATCTCCCTCCTGGCACTTCCCTACAAGCAGCAGAAATGTTACACATGCCTATTCACCTCCTTCCTCACCTCCATTCAGAGCCAAATACTGCCCTTCCAGGTGAGGCAACATTTCATCTACTGTATGCATTGCTCCCAGTACGGCCTCCTCTACATTAGTGAGACACAACATAGCTTAGAGGACCGCTTTGTCAGGGATCTCCACTCCATCTCAGTGGCCAACTGTTTTAATGCCTATCCTCATTGCCGTTCAAACATGTTGGTCCATGACCTCCTCTTCTGCCATGATAAGATCACTCTCTAGCTAGAGCAACACTGCATGTTCCATTTAGGAAGCCACCAACCTGGAATGTCAACTGTTTATTCATTTCCATGGCTGCTGCGTGATCTGCAGGGCTTCTCCTGCTTTTTTTGTGTGTTGTTTTGGATTTCCAGCATCTACACAATATCTTGTGTTCCCTGACCATGGAGCAGGTGTATCTTCACAATATCTTGTGTTCCCTGACCGTGGAGGGTGTGTATCTGCACAATATCTTGTGTTCCCTGACCATGGAGGGTGTGTATCTGCACAATACCTTGTGTTCCCTGACCGTGGAGGGTGTGTATCTGCACAATATCTTGTGTTCCCTGACCGTGGAGGGTGTGTATCTGCACAATATCTTGTGTTCCCTGACCGTGGAGGGTGTGTATCTGCACAATATCTTGTGTTCCCTGACCGTGGAGGGTGTGTATCTGCACAATATCTTGTGTTCCCTGACCATGGAGGGTGTGTATCTGCACAATATCTTGTGTTCCCTGACCGTGGAGGGTGTGTATCTGCACAATATCTTGTGTTCCCTGACTGTGAAGGGTATGTATCTGCACAATATCTTGTGTTTCCTGACCGTGAAGGGTGTGTATCTGCACGGTATTTTGTGTTCCCTGACCATGGAGGTTGTGTATCTGCACGGTATTTTGTGTTCCCTGACTGAGGAGTGAGTATTCTGAGTCATATAAGAGTTCAGTGTGAGATGTGCACTTCCAGAAGTTTGAAACTGCTCACAGTTCCCACTGCTGTGCCACTGATTTGAAGGAGTAGCACTGCCAGCACAAACTCTAAGTAAACACTTTGGCCTTCAGAAGACCATTAGCCAGAAGCAGAATGAGGCCATTCAGCCCATCGACTATCTCCACCTTTCCATCGTGGCTGTCCTTTCCCCGTAACCTCTGATGCCCTGACTAATCAAGAACCTATCAACCTTCACTTTAAATATTCTCAATGATTTGGCCTCCACAGCTGCTGTGGCAATGAATTCCACAGAATCACCGCCTTCTGGCTAAAGAAATTCCTTTTTATCTGGACATCCCTCTATTCTGGTCCTAGACTCATCTACTTTAGGAAACATCCTCTCCACATCCACTCTATCTAGGACATGCAACATTCAATCAGTTTCTCATTTGACTAAACTTCAGCAAGTACAGGCCCAATTCATCATGTGAACTGTAGCAGTTCCCTTTAAGTGAAACTCAATCACCAACTATATCAGCCTATTGCAGTCTGTCTTCTGCAGCTTTTCCCCAACCACAAATTATCACTCAACAGATCTGAATCCTCACTAGCAACAAGCTTCCGTTCTAGGCCACTCCTAAAGATGGAAAAAGAATGTATATTTAAAAATAACTGCTATGAATAAGTGACAGAATTGGTAGAGCCACTGCCTTCCATCTCCAAGGACTTGAGTTCAGTCCCCATCCTTGGTGTAGTCTGTGCTTGTTCTCCCCACAACTGTGTGGATTTCCCCTGCTGCTCCAGTTACTACCAACGTTCCAAAGGTGTGCACCTCAGTGAACCTTGGACGGCCTTGATGGGAACATGAAGAGAGTAAAATAGTGGGATTGGTGTAAATGCCCAACTGATGGTGAGCAAAAGGCCTGATTCATTACTGTCTCTCTGTGATCAAGACTAAAATGTTACAGATTTTAGCCTTCGACATAGCTACCATACTCCACACAAGTACTTCAAAATCAGGTTTATTATCACTGACATACTGTATGATGTGAAATTTGTTGTTTTGTGGCAAGACTTAAAAATTACTATAAAAATAAATAAGAGGAATAATGAGGTAGTATTCATGGGTTTATGGACTGTTCAGAATTTGTTGATGGAAGGAAAGTATTTGTGCCTTAAACACAGAGTGTAGGTGTGCAGGCTCCTGTACCTCCTGTCCAGTGGTAGTAACACGTCCCAATGCTGTCTGTCATTTGATACAACATTCTTGGGGCACTGTCTTTTGACGACGCTGTTGATGGTAGGGAGGGTAATGCAAGTGAAGGGACTGGCTGAGTCCACAGCCCTCTGCAGTTTGTTTCCATCCTACCCGTTGAAGCTTCCATAACAGGCAGGCAGAATGCTTTCCACCATCCACTTCAATGAGTTATAGCTGGTGGCACCTTCTTTGTGATTGCATCAGTGTGTCGGGCCCCAGGCAGATCCTCCAATATCGACTTCACTATGGGCATGTGACTGTCAGAAATGGAAAAGTAATTGAGCCCTCCAGTACTGCAATGTGCTGTGCTATTTATGACTGGGTCACAGTTAGAGCTGGAAAATTGCCTCCTTTGTGGTATCTAATCCTGGGCATGATTTGTTTTACAATAATAAGTTAATCAGAATTTAACAGGACAGTTCCGTTATTAAGATTCCAAGAATTTATGTCTAGTGAGTAATTATAATGGAAGAAATAATCACAACGCTCCAGTGTATCAATATTTTGAATTATGCATCCACATTCTTCATACAGTTCAGAGACTGCATTACTTTTGAATCCAACCTTGGACAACTATAATGACTTCGACTGATTTAACTTCTGTAAATGTGAGGCTGCACAGAGCCAGCCTTTGACTTAATTATAAACTAATCAGCATTTTGAAAGAAACTGCATTTACTTCCTGAGGACATTCCAAAGCAATTAAAAGTGTTGAGGGGTAGATACTGTTAAAGTTTAACAGCTGCAAAGTATCAGATGCTGTCTATCGTATGGCTAGTGACTCACCTCCTGATCTTCTCAAAGTCTTTCTGTCAGGAGTCGGGAGGGTGATGAAATACTCCACATACCTAACATCAGGACAAAGCAATCTGCTTAATCCCCACCCCAGTAGTAAACCCTAAACATTCAAAGTTCAAAGCTCATTTATTATCAAAACATTTGCCTTCCCCACAGACAGCCACAATACAATGAAAACCATGGAACCCATTCAAACAGATCAACTCCATTTCTCACCAATCTTGCATGCATCTATCCAGGAGTCTCTTAAAAGAGCCTATCATATCCACCTCCACCAGTCGCCGGCAGCCTATTCCACACACTCACCACTCTCTGCATAAAAATCTTACCTCTGACATCTCCTCTGTACCCATTTCCAAGCTCATTAAAACTGTACCCTCTCATGTTAGCCATTTCAGCCTCTGATCATCTTATACACCTCTATCAGGTCACCTCTCATCCTCCGTCACTTCAAGGAGAAAAGAACAATTTCACTCAACCTATTCTCATAAGGCATGCTCCCTAATCCAGGCAACATCCCTGTAAATCTGCTCTGCACCCTTTCTATGGTTTTCACATCCTTCTGGTAGCGAGGTGACTAGAACTGAGCACAGTATTCCAAGTGGGTCTGACCAGGATCCTACATTGCTGCAACATTACCTCTCAGTTCTTAAACTCAATCCCATGGTTGATGAAGGCCAATGCACCACTTCTCAGCCCAGTTTTGCATCCTATCAATGTCCCACTGTAACCTCTGACAGCCCTCCACACTATCCACAACCTTTGTGTCACCAACAAATTTACTAACCCCTCCACTTCCTTATCCAGGTCACTTACAAAAATCATGAAGAGTAGGGGTCCCAGATCGGATCCCTGAGGCACACCACTGGTCACCAACCTCCATGAGGAATATGACCTGTCTACAACCACTCTTTGCCTTCTGTGGGCAAGCCATTTTTGAGTCCACAAAGCAAGGTCCCCTTGGATCCCATGCCTCCTTACTTTCTCAATAAGCCTTGCATGGGTACCTTATCAAATGCCTTGCTGAAATCCACATACACTATATCCCCTCAATGTGTTTACTCACATCCTCAAAAAATTCAAGGAGGCTCGTAAGGCATGACCTGCCTTTGACAAAGCCATGCTGACTATTCCTAATCATAGTATGCCTCTCCAAATGTTCATAAATCCTGCCTCTCAGGATCTTCTCCATCGATTTACCAACCACTGAAGTAAGACTCACTGGTCTATAATTTCCTAGGCTATCTCTACTCCCTTTCTTGAATAAAGGAACAACATCTGCAACCAGCCAATCCTTGTTTCCCCACAGTACCCTGGGGTACATCTCATCTGGTCCCCGAGACTTACCCAACTTGATGTTTTCCAAAAGTTCCAGCACATCCTCTTTCTTAATGTCTATATGCTCAAGCTTTTCAGTCTGCTGTAAGTCATCCCTACAATTGCCAAGATCCTTTTCCATAGTGAATACTGAAGCAAAGTATTCATTAAGTATCTCTGTTATCTCCTCTGGTTCCATACACACTTTTCCACTGTCACACTTGATTGGCCCTAATCTCTCATGTCTTATCCTCTTGCTCTTCACATAATGTCAGGAACGGGGGCCGGATGGACCCAAACGCAGGACGCAGACACTGAAGTACTAGGGAAGGACAGGATGGAGATGCCATGGTACACAAGGGTTAATGCTGGCGGAAGGATCCCAGAGTTCAGACGAGGCAGGCAGGCAGATTCCTCATGGCGGGCTGCAGGGATCCCAGGCAGGGCCACCTCCCAGGCAGAAAACACAGAGGCCTGGGCTAGTAGCAGACACCTGGGCAGGTGCAGGGCACAACCCTTAGGGAGCAATAGGTGGAAGGGGCAGAACCCCAGCCAGGCAGCGGCAGTCCAGCCAGACCTGCCCAACAGAAGCAAGGGGTAGGAAGGAGCAGAACATCCGCCGGGCAGCAGCAGTCTGGCCAGACCCACCCAACAGAAGCAACGGGTAGGAAGGGGCAGAACCCCCGCCAGGCAGCAGCAGTCCAGCCAAATCCACCCAACAGAGGCAACAGGTAGGAAGCTGGGTCCAGGGTAAGCAGCAAAACTACAGTGATCCACCAGGTACATCAGTAAATTGGGAAAGGCAACCAACTGCATGGCAGCACAAGCAAGGAGAATAAGGCAGAACAGCAGGACCAGCGCACAGGAGAGAAGCAAAGGAACAAGACCAACCTGATAGAGCATATACAGAACAGTCCAGCAACCCGGGCACAGCAGGGCAGCAACCAGGGTAGGACAGAATTCCAAGAAGGGTGGCAACCAGGACAGAACAAAACAACCACCCATCTGGTCTCTGTCCCACGGCCCCTTATAAACACCTGCAGCCAAATTGGTCACAGGTGTGCCTCCTTGATCCAGGCTGATCTTAACAGGCTCAAAGGGGCTGGGAGGGACAGCTGCAATACCCGGAGTCCAGAGCACTCGGACTGGATCAAGACCCTGAACGCAGATTCCGGACCGGACCGGACCCTGACACATAACTTGTAGAATGTCTTGGGGTTTCCCTTAATCTTGTTCTCCAAATCTTTCTCATGGCCCCTTCTGGCTCTCCTAATTTAATTCTTAAAATCCTTCCTGCTAGCCTTATAATCTTCTAGATCTCTATCATTACCTAGTTTTTTGAACCTTTCGTAAGCTTTTCTTTTCTTCTTGACTAGATTTTCAACAGCCTTTGTACACCATGGTTTCTGTACCCTACCATCTTTTCCCTGTCTCATTGGAATGTACCAATACAGAACTCCACACAAATACCCCCTGATCATTTGCCACATTTCTGCTGTACATTTTCCTGAGAACATCTGTTCCCAATTTACGCTTCCAGGTTCCTGTCTGAATGCCTCATATTTCCCCTTACTCCAATTAAATGTTTCCCTAACTTGTCTGTTCCTATCCATCTCCAATGCTATGGTAAAGGAGTTAGAATTGTGATCACTATCTACAAAATGCTCTCCCACTGAGAGATCTGACATCTGACCAGGTTCATTTCCCAATACCAGATCAAGTACAGCCTCTCCTCTTGTAGGCTTATCTACATATTGTTTCAGCAAACCTTACTGAACACACCTAACAAACTCCAACCCATCTGAACCCCTTGCCAATCAATATTTGGGAAATTAAAATCTCCCACCACAACAACCCTGTTATTATTACACCTTTCCAGATTCTGTCTCCCTATCTGCTCCTCGATGTCCCTGTTACTATTGGGTGGTCTATAAAAAGACCCAGTAGAGTTATTGACCCTTTCCTGTTCCTAACTTCCACCCACAGAGACTCTGTAGACAATCTATCCATGACTTCCTCCTTTTCTGCAGCCATGACACTATCTCTGATCAACAGTGCCACCTCTTTTGCCTCCCTTCCTATCCTTTCTGAAACATCTAAAGCAGGGGTGGCCAACCTTTTACATTCCATACGTCAATTTTTTCACGCACGAGTTCAGATGCACCATACAGCTCTTGTACCCCCATTCAATTCTTGTAAAAATATGTTAATATAGACATATTTAGCATTTTTACATGATATATTGATTTAATATAAAAACAAGATAAACATTACTTACTTTAATGAGACTTTTGAGTCTGTTTTGATTTTGCCAAGCTTTTCATGTTTGGAGTTAAATTACTTACTGAGAGCAGAGAGAATTCTTCAAATTTGAATCAGTCAATCACGACCTCGTTTTGTTTTTAATCAATTTCATGGTTGAAAATGTTTGTTCAAAACTGTATATCGTTCTGAAATGATAGATATAACTAAGCAAATTTTCTTAGTTCTGGAAAATGTTCACAGGGTAATGATCACCAGAAATTAATCATATGAGAAGCAATTGGGACTGAGGGAAGCTCATCAAATTTCATGTTCAATAATGAATTTGTTTTCAAGTCAATAAGTTCCATTTGTATGTTACTAAGCACCTTCATGATTTTTTGTTCATGAAGTGAAAATGGGTTTATAAAATATGCCATCTTCTTCCTTAGCAAAATCATGAAAACGACTTTCAAATGACTCTTGCAATAACCTGATTTTTTCAATATATTTTGTTCATTGACTTTGCTCTTTTAAGTGCGGAAACTGGCTCAAATTCTCATTTTCTAACTGAGAGACGAACAGTTTTAACTTCATCTTGAATGCATTGATATCATTTACTAAGCTAGGAAACAATTTGTTCTTGCCCTGGAGTTTCAAATTTAGATCATTGAGATGGCTGGTAACATCAACTAAAAATGCTAAATCAAATAGCCAATTGTTAGCACATAAAAGGGCTCTTTCCTCAGGCAGCTCATTTCTCTCTTTTAGAAAGTTATGAACAGTATTTTTCAGTTTCCAAAATCTACTCAGAACCTGTCCTCTAGAAACGAGATCACCATATTCCAAATCTAACACTTCACAATATTCTTTGAATTCTCGTCTGTTTAACCCTCTTGCTCTAATTTTATTCACGTATTTCACAACCAGTAACATAACATGCTGCAAGTTTAAAGTTTTTCCGCACAGTGACTCTTGGTGTATAATGCAGTGATATTTTAGTAGAGGATGACCTAGAAAGTTTTCAAGCAAAGTTGTAGTCCCAGTGGCTTTACCTATCATTGACGGCATTCCGAGAGTACAATCACCAATGAGTTTACTAGCATCTAGTTGTAGATTTTCTAGGCATGATTTTATATTGTCAAATATGTCTGATCCTCTTGTTTTTCCATGAAGCGACTCAAGACTGTTAAGTTCTTCAAAGATGCTAAAATTATCATCAATTCCTCTTATAAAAACACTTAACTGGGCTACATCACGTATATCAGCAGATACATCAAAGCTAAAGAAAAGAAAGTACACGCATAGACAAGGTCTTTCAGTTGCTCAGATACATCATGACAGAGTTCTTCGGTGCGTCTCGTAACGGTTTGCTTTGACAGAGCAATTTCCTTTACTTCCCTTTCAATATTTTTATCACTAAGACATCTTGCAAATATTTGGAGACAAGGCTTAACAATTTTTTTCCATCAGAGAAAGATTTCTGTTTTTTGGCCAACGTTAAAGCAATTTCGTAGGATGCTTCTGTCTTCACCGAACTTTCACAACTTCTTTTAACAAATTTTCTTTTGCTCATTTTCTTTTGCACTCTCATGGGTAACTGAATGTAAAAACAAGGCTTAATTTTTGAAAAAGTACAAAAGGATGAACAAAGCACAACTCCGTAGCGCATGAGTGTCAGTTGTAAACTGACTGGAAAAAACCTGCGACGCACCACTGGTGCAGACGCCTGGCGCCTCAGGGTCAAACAAGTATCAAACGTGTATTGAACAGTTATGGAACGACTGCAGAACAAAAGTCCTTCTTTCCTAGTTTGACTCATTGAACATTTTTGAAAAATTGAAAACAGATTAATGTGAAAGAAGATAACATTCACCAAAAGATGTGCACGAAATAATAAAATTGCTAAAAATAATTGCTAAGTCTAAGCTACTTGAATTCCTGTTATAGATTTTTTTTCTACAAATCAGTTTTTGGTTAATACTTTTTGCACAAGTAAGCTTACTTTTTTATTATTATCACTGGGATGCAATGCGCCACTTTTGGCACATGCGCCATAGGTTGGCCATCCCTGATCTAAAGCCTTGCACTCTAAGTAATCATTCCTGCCCTTGAGCCATCCAAGTCTCTGTAATGGCCACAACATCATACGAGGGTAATTGATAAGTTTGTGGCCTAAGGTAGGAGGAGTCAATTGTAGAAAACATAGCACATTTATTTTTCAACACGCAGAAAGTTTGAAGTTAATTATTCATCTCTTTCTACCTTAGGCCACGAAGTTATCAATCACCCCTGATTAGTTATTAACTGATAAGTTATTCAAACTTTTTGCATAATCACTCAAAGAGTTGAACTGCATGTGCATGTAATGAGAGCTGTATAACTCATCTCCTTCTACCTTAGGCCACAAATTTATCAATCACCCATGCTGTGGACACTTTCTGGAGGTCCAAGATCCATATGCTCCACGACCGCTGGACTAAGTGTGTAAATGTAGGAGGGGACTATGTTGAAATATAAATGTGCCAGGTTTTCTAAAATTCACTCCTTCTACTTTAGGCCATGAACCTATCACTCACCCCTCGTAGGTCCAAGTATTGATCCACGCTCTAAGCTCATTTGCTTTGTTCATAATACTCATTGCATTAAAATAGATACATCTCAAGCCATCGGTCTGAGCGCATCCCTTCTCTATCACCTGCCTATCCTCCCTCTCGCAATGTCTACAAGCTTTCTCTATTTGTGAGCCAACCGCCTCTTCCCCAGTCTCTTCAGTTTGGTTCCCACCCC
This sequence comes from Hemitrygon akajei, assembly GCF_048418815.1. Lineage (NCBI taxonomy): Eukaryota > Metazoa > Chordata > Chondrichthyes > Myliobatiformes > Dasyatidae > Hemitrygon > Hemitrygon akajei. The sequence goes on from NC_133146.1 coordinate 2,686,779, forward strand.
CCAGCAATTCTAGTTTAAACTCTCCCCAATAGCCATAGCAAACCTTCCTATCAGGATATTGGTCCCCCTCGGATTGAAGTGCAACCCATCCTTTTCACACAGGTCATGCCTGCCCCAAAACAGTTCCCAGTAATCCAGAAATCAGAATCCCTGCCCCCTCAAATTCCTCAGCCACACATTTATCCTCCACCTCATTCTATTCCTATACTCATTGTCACTTGGCACTGGCAGTAACCCCGAGATTACTACTTTTAGAACATAGAACATAGAACAGTACAGCACAGTACAGGCCCTTTGGCCCACAATGTTGTACCCACCCTCAAACCCTGCCTCCCATATAACCCCCCACCTTAAATTCCTCCATATGCCTGTCTAGTAGTCTCTTAAACTTCACTAGTGTATCTGCCTCCACCACTGACTCAGGCAGTACATTCCATGCACCAACCACTCTCTGAGTGAAAAACCTTCCTCTAATATCCCCCTTGAACTTCCCTCCCCTTACCTTAAAGCCATGTCCTCTTGTACTGAGCAGTGGTGCCCTGGGGAAGAGGCACTGGCTGTCCACTCTGTCTATTCCTCTAAATATCTTGTATACCTCTATCATGTCTCCTCTCATCCTCCTTCTTGCCAAAGAGTAAAGCCCTAGCTCCCTTAATCTCTGATCATAATCCATACTCTCTAAACCAGGCAGCATCCTGGTAAATCTCCTCTGTACCCTTTCCAATGCTTCCACATCCTTCCTATAGTGAGGCAACCAGAACTGGACACAGTACTTTAAGTGTGGCCTAACTAGAGTTTTATAGAGCTGCATCATTACATCGCGTCTCTTAAACTCGATCCCTCGACTTATGAAAGCTAACACCCCATAAGCTTTCTTAACTACCCTATCTACCTGTGAGGCAACTTTCAGGGATCTGTGGACACGTATCCCCAGATCCCTCTACTCCTCCACACTGCCAAGTATCCTGCCATTTACTTTGTACTCTGCCTTGGAGTTTGTCCTTCCAAAGTGTACCACCTCACAATTCTCCGGGTTGAACTCCATCTGCCACTTCTCCGCCTACTTCTGCATCCTATCAATGTCCCTCTGCAATCTTCGACAATCTCTACACTATCTACAACACCACCAACCTTTGTGTCATCTGCAAACTTGCCAACCCACCCTTCTACCCCCACATCCAGGTCGTTAATAAAAATCACAAAAAGTAGAGGTCCCAGAACAGATCCTTGTGGGACTCCACTAGTCACAACCCTCCAATCTGAATGTACTTCCTCCACCACGACCCTCTGCCTTCTGCAGGCAAGCCAATTCTGAATCCACCTGGCCAAACTTCCCTGGATCCCATGCCTTCTGACTTTCTGAATAAGCCTACCCTGTGGTACCTTGTCAAATGCCTTACTAAAATCCATGTAGATCACATCCACTGCACTACCCTCATCTATATGCCTGGTCACCTCCTCAAAGAACTCTATCAGGCTTGTTAGGCACGATCTGCCCTTCACAAAGCCATGCTGACTGTCCCTGATCAGACCATGATTCTCTAAATGCCCATAGATCCTATCTCTAAGAATCTTTTCCAACAGCTTTCCCACCACAGACGTAAGGCTCACTGGTCCTGCCTTTTGAGGTCCTGCTTCTCAACTGCCTTCCCAACTCCCTGTAGTCTGTTTTCAGGACTTCCTCCCTTTTCTTACCTATGTCATTGGTACGAATATGTACCACAACTTCTGGCTGTTCTCCTTCCCACTGAGAGTAAAATCATCAATGACATAGGACCTAGTGAGATGGTACTGGAATATTGTGTATGGGCCTGGTCTCTAACTAATGAACAACGAACATAGATTTGTGTTCGAAGATGTGCAACATAGATTCAGTACGTTGATTCCTGAGAAGAGACGGAGAGGAGGATGTTTTTCAAGGACTGATAACCTGAATGTGGTAATTTTCTCTGCAGTTTTGAAGACTGGTAGATGATGTCATGACATAATCAAGGACTCCTCCCACACTTGTCATTTTCTTAACTCCCTCCCCTGTTAGACAGAAGTCTGACAACATCAACAATTTCTATCTTCTGTGCATCACCTGGGTGGTGATGGAGGCACCACCATTTGAAGAAACATTTTGAATTTTGAAGATGCTTTTGTACATAAAGCTTTCCTGCCAACAAATGTGGAACTCACGAAGTTTTTTTCAACAGCTGTCCTGCTACCATAAATGTAACAGGCTAACCATAACACCACATGAGGGGGAATCATAAGTTAGACAGACTAACCATAACACTACGTGAGGGGGCATCATAGAAACCTACCAGATCTTGAAAGGCCTTTATAGGGTAGACATGGAAGAGGATGTTTCCATTTGGTAGGAGAATCGAAGGTCAAAGGGTACAAACTCAGAATAAAGGAATGTCCCTTTAACATTGAGATGAGGAGGAACTTCATCAGCCAGACCACAATGAATCTATGGAATTCGTGCCACAGAGGGCTGTGGAGGCCAAGTTATTGAATGTAGTTAAGGCTGAGATTGATAGATTCTTAACTGGTAATGAAGTTAAAGAGTTAAGAGGAGAAGTTGGGAGAATGGGTTAGGAAAAGAAATTGGCCATAATTGAATGGGAGAGCAGACTCGATGGGCCAAATGGTCCAATTCTCCTCCTATATCTTATGGTCTGATGGTCTACCATCATCCCCTTGGTTTCCTTCCAAGACTGTCTGCTCTGATCTGAGTCAGCATCTGGAATTGTAGTCTCCCTCAATGGAACAGAATGGTTTAAAAAATGGTTCACGAGCAAACCAGCCTCCGGGTCCAATGTATAATTCTCCGTAACTTCCACCACCTCCAAAGGGATCCCACTACCAAGCACATCTTTCCCTCCCCCCACTTTCTGCTTTCTGCAGGGATCGCTCCCTACGTGACTCCCTTGTCCATTCGTTTCCCCCCCCCCCCCCATCCCTTCCCACCGATCTCCCTCCTGGCACTTATCCTTGTAAGCGGAACAAGTGCTACACCTGCCCTTACACTTCCTCCCTCACCACCATTCAGGGCCCCAGACAGTCCTTCCAGGTGAGGCGGCACTTCACCTGTGAGTCGGTTGGTGTGGTATACTGCATCCAGTGCTCCCGATGTGGCCTTTCATATATTGGTGAGACCCGACGCAGACTGCGAGACCATTTCGCTGAACACTTACGCTCGGTCCGCCAGAAAAAGCAGGATCTCCCAGTGGCCACACATTATAATTCCACGTCCCATTCCCATTCTGATATGTCTATCCATGGCCTCCTCTACTGTCAAGATGAAGCCACACTCAGGTTGGAGGAACAACACCTTATATTCTGTCTGGGTAGCCTCCAACTTGATGGCATGAACATTGATTTCTCTAACTTCCATTAATGCCCCTCCTCCCCTTTTTACCCCATCCCTGATTTATTTATACCCCCTCTCCTTTTTTTCTCTCTCTCTCTGCCCATCACTCTTTGCCTGTTCTTCATCTCCCTCTGGTGCTCCCCTCCCACTTTCTTTCTCCCTAGGCCTCCCGTCCCATGTCCCATTGCCTTCTCCAGCTCTGTATCCCTTTTGCCAATCACCTTTCTGGCTCTCAGCTTCACCCCACCCCCTCCTGTCTTCTCCTATCATTTTGGATTTCCCCCTCCCCCTCCTACTTTCAAATCTCTTACTATCTTTTCTTTCAGTTAGTTCTGACAAAGGGTCTCAGCCCGAAACATCGACAGTGCTTCTCCCTATAGATGCTGCCTGGCCTGCTGCATTCCACCAGCATTTTGTGTGTGTTGCTTGAATTTCCAGCATCTGCAGATTTCCTCGTGTGGGCAAAACAATACTGGCCAATGAATTCACAAACAAGAGAAAATCTGCATGTGCTGGAAATCCAAGTAACACACACAAAATGCTGGAGGAACTCAGTAGGCCAGGCAACATCTGTGAAAAACAGTACAGTCGATGTTTCGGGCTGAGACCCTTCGACAGGACTGGAGAAAAAAAGATGCAGAGTAGATTTAAAAGGTGGGGGAAGGGGAAAGAGAAACACAAGGTGATAGGTGAAAACTGGAGTGGGAGGGATGGAATAAAGAGCTGGGAAGTCGTTTGGTGAAAGAGACACAGGGCTGGAGAAGGGGGAGTCTGATAGGAGAGGACAGAAGGACATGGAAGAAAGAAAAGTGGGGAGGAGCACCAGAGGGAGGGGATGGGCGGGCAAAGAGATAAGGTGAGAGAGGAAAAAGGGGATGGGGAATGGTGAAGTTGGGGGGAGGTTCATTACCAGAAGTTTGAGAAATCAATGTTCATGCCATCAGGTTGGAGACTACCCATACAGAATATAAAGTGTTGTTCCTCCAACGTGGCCTCATCACGACAGTAGAGGAGGCCATGGATAGACATATCAGAATGGGAATGAGAAGCGAACTTGAAATAGGTGGCCACTGGGAGATCACACTTCTTCTGGGGACCGAGCATAATGCTTGGTGAAGCAGTTTCCCAATCTACATCGGGTCTCACTGATATTCAGAAGGCCACATCGGGAACACTGAACACAGTATATGACACCAACAGCCTCACAGGTGAAGTGTAGGGGCAGGTGTAGCACTTGTTCCACTTGCAAGGATAAGTGCCAGGAGGGAGATCAGTGGGGAGGGACGAATGGACAAGGGAGTCGCGTAGGGAGAGATCCCTGCGGATAGCAGAAAGTGGGGGGGGGGGGGGAGGGAAAGATGTGCTTGGTGGTGGGATCCCATTGGAGATAGTGGAAGCTTTGGAGAATTATGTTCTGGATGTGGAAGCTGGTGGGGTGGTAGGTGAGGATAAGAGGAACATTATCCCCGGTGGGGTGGTGGGAGGATGGGGTGAGAGCAGACGTGCGTGAAATGGAAGAGATGCGGTTGAGGATAGCGTTGATGGTGGAGGAAGGGAAGCCCATTTTCTTTGAAAAGTGAATTGGATGTATTTGGATCCCATTAAATAAGATAATTTAAATCTGTTTTCTTGCTGCTTTGGGCCGAAGAAGACTGAAAACACTCCTGTTTATCTTTAAATAATGCCACAGGAGCTGTAAGTTCGAAGCAGAGTTTATTGTCATACACCTATATGCACAGGTGCAATGAAAAACTTACTTGCCACAGTATCAGAGGCACATAGTAACAGCTAAACAGTTTTCCCAAGAAACACATAAATTACTCACAATTTTTACAAGAAAGAAGACAATTAGAACAAAAACTACCTGCAAATATAGGCAATGCCACAGTTTAACTCACATCTGGGGAGGCAAGCTCTGCATTGTGACACTCCCTCCATAGCTGGAGCAGAATCTCAAAGCTGACGAATTCTAGCAGTATTTTCCACTTTTGAGGTTGTAGGTGTTGTCTTGTGTCTCAGTCTAGATGTTGTGCTCATCTATGAAATGGGACTGGAATACATGACCTTGCCGCTAAGGTGAGAGAGCGGGCACTGAGACAGCAATGGGGAGCACACGGGGAAACTGGACACGTCAATAAGTAACCATTACATAATATCAAATTCTGATGACGAATACTCCTGGATTATAATGCCTCAGAGTATGGAAGAAGATTGCATTAAACTGCGTTTATTTCTGGCTGTCCCCTTACAGGAGGGATGAGCAGAAAAGATTTACCAGAACACTGGATCGTAGGGCATGAGCGGAAGAGCCAAAAGGAGAGACTGGAGAAATTGGGCTGTGTTCTCTGGAGTAGTGGAGGCTGACAGTAGATTATGAAAGTTTATAAGAGGCTTAGACAGGGTAAGCAGCCAATATATTTTTCCCCAGAATTGAAATACCTAATATTTGAGAGCTTCATTTAAGTTGAAAGGAGATGAGTTTCTCATCCAGAGCAGTGGGTGCCAGAATTGCACTGCCTGGCTGCTGGAAGCAAACATGATGAGATGTTTGAAAATATGATGAATGCAGAGAGCCTGGAGGGATATGGACATTTGATAAGCAAAAAGGATTGGTTTTGCTACTTGTTTGCTTGTTACATGCACCTGTTAGGGTGCATTCTCCAGATACCTTATGAGGTAACCGTAGCCTTCAGCCAGGAGCAGATGTCATCAGGTGGTTCCCAATGGTCACAGAGTGTTTCGACCCTTAACCACGACACTCTCCAGTTGGTGGGCCGGCAGTGGTGGCCGAATCACTGCCCATCTGCTCCTGGCTTCCAGCTTTCTGACTCTTGCCTACTCCAAATCCAACAAGAGGCTCGTTCTCCCTCTTCCCCCATCCTACAAGCTGCTTGTTTTTTGCTCCTTTCGTCTAGGCCCAGAGCCGACAACAATCGCCATGCTGATTTGGCTGGGAAACCTCTGCAACCGATCTCCACAGGGAACAACCATGCCTGCCATCCCTGGTCTTTGCACTCCTGCACTTCAAGGCCTTTCTTTCATGGGCCTCTTCCCATCCCCCCTCCCACTGCACCATCAACTCAACCAGAATTATTTTCCAGTTTTTAGTTGACCACAATACAATGTCTGGACGGAGGGTTGTGTGCACCACCTCTGGGAACTGCAGCCTCCTTCCCACATCGACCCTCAACTCCCAGGACCTGGCCGTTAGCAGCAGGTTTGGCTTTGGTTGTTTGGTTACGAAAGGCCTGGCTCTCTCTTTGATGAAGGTGATGGCCTTCCTCAAATCTGTGCCAGCTGTCCTCTTCTTGCACCTCTCTCGCTCTAGTGTGTCAGCAAGAGCCAGCAGCACCTTATCATGGTGCCACCTACACCGTCCTTGAATTACAGCTGTTTTACAGCTGGACAGTATATGAGCCAGTGTCCCCTTTTGACCACAGAGCTTACAGTTCTTGTCCTCTCTCATCCCCCATGTGTACAGATGTAATGGCGAAGGAAGGGTGTTAAACACGGATCACAAGAGGAAGGAAATACGGAAGGGCTCCAGTCTCCATAACTCTGTCCATGAGATCTTGCGCTCGGGCAGATCCCATTTTGTCCAGGCACCCTGGGACACTTGTTCCACTGCCTTTGACATCTGCTTCTCTTCCTCGTGGATCCGTACTTCTGCCTGTACCATGTCTCGCCTGTTCCTTATGCTTGTGTTTCCCCACTGCTGGAAGTGAACTGAGCCGAGGCCTTGCCGCTGGACGCAGGGGTTGCCGATGATATCTTGCAGCTTCAGAGAACACACTGCCTGTTCTACTGCTGCGTTGGCTGCCCACTTGCGCCCAGATCTGGTTGTAATGCCTGCTTGCTTTACCAGGTCGTCATTGGAATCTCTCAAGCTTAATAAGGCTCTGCATTTAGCCACCTTGAATTCCTCCACAACTGATGACAGGGGAAGCTGCAGTTGCCCGGATCAAATATGGAGGCCCACTGAAGAGAAGCTTGGGGGAACTCCTAACCATCTCCGCAGGTGCTTATTGGTTTTCCTCTCGATGCCCTCTACGGCAGTCATGGGGAACTCGTAAAGTGTGAAGAGCCAGGGAAGCCTGGGCAGAAGGCCGTATTGGTACAGCCAGGTCTTGAATTTACCGGGAAGTCCGAATTTCTCAATCTTCTTCAGCCATTCGTCTGCCTGCTTCACAGCATTGGTGACATTGACCCCATCTGTCAGTGATGCATTAAACCACTTCCCCAAGCATTTTATCAGGTTATCTTCGATGGAAGGGATGACCTCACCCTGAACTTGGAGGCTAAACTTTCTAGTTACTTTGCCCTTTCTGATCACTGTACACCTGGACTTCTTGGCCTTGAAGGACATCCTCGCCCAAGTGGCTACATTGTCCAGGGTTTCCAATACCTGTCTTGCTTGGACATGTGACACAGTTGTTAAAGTGATGTTGTCCATGAACCCTCGTAGAGCCAGCTGGGCAATGCCTGACTCCAGCGTCGGGCCGCGGGTTACGTCTTCTGCCGCTGATATTAGGAGGTGCACTCTCATAATAAATAGGGCCGGGGAGATGGTACACCCTGTTGGAATCCCCTTCTGGAGGTCCTTCCAACTAGTTGTGAAATGGGCTGATGTAAATCTGAGTTTGAATCCTCCTAGGTAGCTGGTGATCATGTCTCGAATAGCCACTGGGATGTAGTAGTGGTCAAGTCCTAGGTTGAGGTCATGTGGAATAAACCCATAGGCTTTCACAAGGTCTAACCAGACAACTGTTAGGTCGCTTTTTTCTGCTTGGCCTCAAGGATCAAATGGCTAATCACTGAGGTGCGTTCCAGACACCCTGAAAAGCCTGGAATGCCGCCTTTCTGGATGGATGTGTTGATACAGTGATTCTGCGTCGTGTAAGCAGTCAGCTTTCTTGCAAGCACAGAAAAGAAAATCTTGCATTCCACATCCAGATACCCTGTTCTGCCTCTTCCCCCATCCTTCGAGCTACTAGTTCAATTAATTCAGCACAACATCATGGACTGAAAGGCCTGTATCTATCCTGTATCATTCTACGTTCAAAGTCAAAGGCAAAGTAAATTTATTATCAAAGTATGTACTATTTATGGTGTCATAATTCAATTTCCTGCAGGCATTCCCAGGGAAAAAAGAAATACAATAGACTTTTGTGAAAAATGTACATATATAGAAAAAGACTGACAAACCACCAATGTGCAAAAGAAGACAAAGATCATAAGACACAGGAATGGAATTAGGCCATTCAGCCCATCGAGTCTGCTCCGCCATTCCATCATGGCTGATCCCGGATCCCACTCAACCCCACACACCTGCCTTCTCACCATATCCTGTGGTGTCCTGACTGATCAGGAAACTATCTGCCTTAAATATACGCATGGATTTGGCCTCCATTATCATCTGTGGCAGAGCATTTCACAGATTCACTACACTCTGGCTAAAAAAATTGCTCCTTACCTCTGTTCCAAAAGGTCACCCCTCAATTTTGAGGCTGTGTCCTCTAGTTCTGGATACCCTCACCATAGGAAACATCCTCTCCACATCTACCCTATCTAGTCCTTTCAGCATTCAGTAGGTTTCACTGAGATCCCCCTGCATTCTTCTAAATTCCAGTGAGCACAGGCCCAAAGCTGCTAAATGCTCTTCATGTATTAACTCTTTCATTCCTGGAATCATCCTCGTGAACCTCCTCTGGACTCTCTCCAATGACAACACATCCTTTCTGAGATATGAGGCCCAAAACTGTTGCAAATACTCCAAGTGCGGCCTGACCAGTGCCTTATAAAGCCTCAGCATTTACTCTTTGTTTTTATATTCTATTCCCCTTGAAATAAATGCCAACATTGCATTTGCCTTCTTTACCACAGGCTCAATCTGTAAATTAAACTTCTGGGAGTCTTGCATGAGGACTCCCTTTGAACTTCAAATGCCTGAAACTTCTCCCCATTTAGATAATAGTCCACACTATTGTTCCTTTTACCAGAATGCATTATCACACATTTCCCAACACTATACTCCATCTGCCACATTTTTTGTCCTTTCTTCCAATCTGTCTAGATCCTGCTGCAATTGTATTGCTTCCTCAGCACTACCTACCTCTTCACTCATCTTCATATCATCCGCAAACTTTGCTACAAGGCAATCAATTCCATTATCTAAATCACTGAGAGACAATGTGAAAAGTAGCGTTGGCAATACTGATCCCTGAGGAACACCACTAGTCACTGGCAGCCAACCAGAAAAGGCTCCCTTTATTCCCACTTGCTGCCTCCTGCCTGTCAGCCATTCCCCTATCCATGCCAGTATCTTTCCTACAAAAACAATACTGAAAGCAGGAGTTGTAAAGAATCTTTGAATGTGAGCCTGTAGGTCGTAGGATCAGTTTAGAGCAGTTTTTCCCACCCTATTATATGCCATGGACCCCTACCATTATCTGAGGAGTCTGTGGAGCCCAGGTTGTGAACTCCTGGCTTAGAGTAATGGTTCTCTATGCCGGTTCGCTGTACGGACAATGTCTGGCCTGGTAAAAAATAGGAAGAAGAACGGGCCACATGGACTCCCCTGCCTGATCTGTTATTAAATAAGATCACAGTGCCTTCACTTTTATGCCTGTTCCACAAAGTTATTCTATCTAAAATTTTATCGCACATTCAAATATATTAATTGACTCAGAGGCAAAGAGTTCCAAAAATTTTTATGCTCTGAGAAATAAAATTGTCCATATTCTGGAATAAGATTGCCCTAGCTTTATATTCTCCTGCAGGGTAAAACACCCTCATAGTTCAAAACAACAACCCTCAAAAGTAAAGGTGATGTGATAAAAACCAGCACCACGTCCTCTCACAGCGCAGTCAGAACACAGACAGCAAAAAGGGGATTTTAATCTCAAAAGTGACAACTGAGTGCTGTTCAAAGGGAAATTTTCTACAGTGAGATGAGAGTACAGGGGATGACACAAATAGTGTCCAATAAAAGATTGCTACAGGCCAAATTGCATTGATAGGAAATGAGGAAAGGAAATTGGCTCCCATGATTCCTTCTGGGAAGTTGCTCAGGCTCCTCTCAGTACTCATCACATTAATTCCTGAGTTCATGTTTGCACAGGCCACCTATTCAGTAACAGTTAAGCTTAAATTGATTAATCAGCTTTACAGGCGGAATTTAAATTTGCCTGCTTTTGAATCGACATGCACACGTGATAATGTAATGAGGCAAAATTGTGCATGTGCACTGCCAAGTTTTCATCTTTTATTATATAATTATAAGAGGGACATCCTCCTCCTTGTTCATTTTCAACAGAGCGCAAGAGAGTATTGTCACAGTGATGGATTTTCAGGAGATTCTTGGCTGGTGAGGGGTAGATATTATTAGTACTGGTAGGGCTAGCCACTTGAAAACACAATCATAACAGCGAACTACCAGTGTCAGTGGAACAGAGTTGAAATACAATAAGCTTAACCTCTACACAAGAGATTCTGCAGATAATAAAAATCTTGATAGACGTTGTCTGATTTGCTTAGTACAGTATATCTTGCTGTGCTCAAAGAAAAGTGGTTAGACAGTGCAACCTGCCCTAGTCAATTAAACTCCTTACTCCCGGTACCCATTGTTTACATTGGTTAACCTGCCCTAGTCAATTAACTGTCTTACTCCTGGTAACCATGGTTTACACCGGTTAATTTACCCTAATCAATTAACCTTGTTACTCCCGGTTACTATGATTTATATTGGTTAACCTGCCCAGGGTTTACATTGATTTACATTGGTTGGCCCTTTGTGATATGATAGTTGTTTTCTATCCCATGTCATTCATGTCCAAGGTCCATTAGTAATCCTCGCCCAATTTCTGGTGGAAGATATCACAATTCACTATTTCACATCCAAGTTCCTGTTAATAAATTGTTCAGAGAAGAATTCTCAACATTCAATGAAATTATGCAGATTAATTTCAGCTCAAACCTTCTGCCTTGACAACTTTCAGTACATAATATGAGTTTGAGAAGACAATAAACATTTTTTAAAAATCCGTTCTTTCATAACCTACTAAAACCAATGAAGAGTCAAACTTAACAGGAACAACTTTAATGGAATGACTTGTATGTTGTTACAGTCTGCTTCCTTCTGATGATAATCAGATCAGAGAAATGAAATTAGATAAGTGACAATCTTGATAAATGATTCGAGTGTAGCAGGCAAGTTGCCCTCAATTATTTCCAACTTCTAACCAACTATTCTTGTGTTGTCTCTTTAGAATCCTAATAGTTTACTACACCTGAAGATCAAATGTATTATTGAAAGGATGATTACGTTTGCTGGAAAGGAAGAAGAACTTGCTCTGTGGCCTCTTTATTTATTCAGTTACAGGATATGATGTCACAGGAAAGCCCAGCATCTATTATCCATTGCCTGACCTTCCATGAACTGAGTAGCTTCCTCAAAGTTCAAAGTAAATTTTATTATCAAAGTACATATATGTCACCATATTCATTTTCCTGGAGGCATACTCAGCAAATCTATAGAATAGTAACTGTAACAGGATCAATGAAAGATCATCCAGAGTGCAGAAGACAACAAATTGTGCAAATGCAAATATAAATAAATAACAAGAACATGAAATAACAAGATAAAGAGTCCTTAAAGTGAGACTATTGGTTATGGAAAGTGAGTGTAGTTATCCTTCTTTGTTCAAGACCCTGATGGTTGGGGGATAGTAACTGTCCTTGAACCTGATGGTTCAAGTCCTGAGGTTATTGTACCTTCTACCTGAAGGCAGCAGCGAGATAAGGGCATGATCTAGGCCTGGGTGGTTGCGATCTCTGATGATGGATGCTGCTTTCCTACGGCACCATTTCATGTAGACGTGCTCAGTGATTTGAAGGGCTTTACCCATGACGTACTGGGCTGAATCCACTACCTCTTGTAGGATTTTCCATTCAAAGGCATTGGTGTTTCCATACCAGACTGTGATGCAGCCTGTCAATACACTCTCCACTACACACCTATAGAAGTTCTGATGACATGCCGAATCTCCACAGGCTCCTACGAAGGTAGTGCTGGGTCCAGGACAAATCCTCTGAAATAGTAACACCCAGAAATTTAAAGTTACTGACCCTCTCCACCTCTGATCCTCCGATGAGGTCTGGCTCACGGGCCTCAGCTTTCTCTCTCCTTGGTCTTGCTGACATTGTGGTTGTTGTTATGACACCACAAACACATTTTCAATCTTGCTCTTGGATGCTGATTCATATCACCTTTGGTATATCCCGCAACAGTGGTGTCGTCAGCAAGCTTGAACGTGGCATTGGAGCTGTGCTTAGCCACATAGTCATATGCGTAAACGAGTAGAGCAGGGGGCTAAGCTCATATCCCTGTGGTGCTCCTGTGCCGATGGAGATCACGGAGAAGATGTTTTTGCCAATCCAAACTGACTGGGTCTACGTGAGGACATCCAGAATCCAATTTCAGAGTTAATCACATAGACTACAGTCCACAAACACATGATCTCCTTCCATAAAATATAGTAATTGATCAGATGTGCATTTATGTCATCATTACTTTCATTACAAATTGAATTAATTGAACGTCCTATGCCTTCATTGATGTCTCTGGCCTCTTTTTGACGTGTCGTGACAAAACCTCCAATGTTCATCCTTCCATTCATGTCAGGGTTGAAAAGGGAACTCTGAACAAGGATCTATGCTGAGAGAGTGAAGCCTGGGCCTCGGTGACCAACTATTTTAATTCCTATCCCAATCCCATGCTGACATGTTTGTTGCCTCCTCCTTTGCCACAATGAGGCCACTCTCAGGGTGGAAGAGCAGCACCCCATATTCTATCAGGGTAGCATCCTACCCGATGGCATTTCCTTGTGCTAAGTATTTTCCCTCCCCTTTTCCTCTTCTTCTATTCTGGCCTCTTTACCTCTTCTCACCTGCCTATCAACTCTCCCTAGTGCTCCTCCTTCCCCTTCTCCCCGGTCCGCTCTCCTCTCCCATCAGATTTCTTTTTCTCCAGCCCTTTACCTATTCCACCCACCTAGCTTCGCCTATCACCATCTTGCCCCTCCCTTTCCAGTGCCGAAGAAGGGTCTAGACCCAAAGCATTGACCGCTCATTCATTTCCATGGATGCTGCCTGACCTACTGAGTTCCTCCAGCATTTTGTGTGTTTTGCTCTGAATTCCCATCATTTGCAGAATCTCTTGTTTTTAAGGACATTGGTTATTTGATTGTAAATGCTTTCTTCAGAAGAGCAGCTGCTGAATAAGAACAATTGAGAAGAACAACCTGGAAGTTCCAAAATAGCTGTGGAGTAGAGAAGATAGGCAGAACAAGGGAGAGTCAGATATTCAACTGAAGATACCATTTGACCAATCATCTCCAATCTTCTATGTGACTTACCATCTCACCAGTCGACAAACATGATATACAGTTTGTGTCTGTATCACAGATGCATTACATTAGCCCTTCAGCTCAATAATTCACAGACTTTTATTTATTTTCTTCAAATCCTTTTCGTTACTTTGATAATTACGTTGACAAGGTTAGTCACAACAAAGTTCACAGCCAATATTACATCAATGTCACATAGATCCACTTCTACATACAAAATTCTATTTACTTCAGCAACCATTGACATTTAATTTAACAGCAACAGCATTTTCAACTCTCACGCTAATGTATTTTCTCCTTATTTAATGAAATGCCCTTTACTGTATAATTAAGTTTGCTATTTTTATGATTAACATCCTTTACTCAATATCTTTGCATTTTAAATGTCACCTACAATGCGTCGGTTTAATTATGATGTATCTGTAAACTCTTCGACAGTATGCTTTTTCTCAGGGAGTTCTGCTCTTCCACATTCAAGTGTATTTATCATGTCTATATTGCAACATACAGTGAAACGTGTCGTTCGTGTTGGCATCCAACATACTCGAGGGGGTGCTGGAGGCAGCCTTCAAGGGCCAGCACGCATTCCAGCGCCAACACAGCATAACCACTATACTCAGCAGAACAGCACAGAACACAACAAACAGCAGAACAACAACAAAACAAGCCCCATTCACACACAAACGGTCCTCCATTCACATTTACCAGTCACTGCCCGGTCCATTCACTGCTTCGGAACACTAACTGCTCACTAACTGCTAGGAACACTAACTGCTCACTAACCATTAGGGAATGAACACTACCTGCTCACTAACTGTTAGGGAACACTAACTGCTCACTAACTGCTAGGAACATTAACTGCTCACTAACCATTAGGAAACGAATACTACCTGCTCACTAACTGCTAGGGAACACTAACTGCTCACTAACTGCTGGGGAACACTAACTGCTCACTAACCATTAGGGAACGAACACTAACTGCTCACTAACTGTTGGGGAATGAACACTACCTGCTCACTAACTGTTAGAGAACACTAACTGCTCACTAACTGCTCACTGACTGCTTCGGAACAAAAGGGTCTCAAGCTCTCATTGAACAAGACCTCTCAGTAGAATGATCTAATTCTCTGGTTACATGGCAAAGATCAAAGCTTGTGTTATGGCTACACACTTAATGAATGGTTTCAATAATAGAGAATCAGGTTTATTATCACCGGCATGAGACATGAAATTTGTTAACTTAGCAGCAGCAGTTCAATGCAATACATAATCTAGCAGAGAGAGAGAAAAATAATAAAAATAAAATAAAACATAATAATAAATAAACAAGTAAATCAATTACATATATTGAATAGATTTAAAAGGATGTAATAGAGAAATGGAGGTCATTTAAGGGTGAAATTATGAGGGTACAGAATCTTTATGTTCCTGATAGGTTGAATGGAAAGGTTAAAGGTTTGAAAGCGCCATGGTTTTCAAGGGATATTAGAAACTTGGTTCGGAAAAAGAGGGATATCTACAATAGATATAGGCAGCATGGAGTAAAGGAATTGCTCGAGGAATATAAAGAATGTAAAAGGAATCTTAAGAAAGAGATTAGAAAAGCTAAAAGAAGATACGAGTTTGGTTTGGCAAATAAGGTGGAAGTAAATCCGAAAGGTTTCTACAGTTATATTAAAAGCAAGAGGATAGTGAGGGATAAAATTGGTCCCTTAGAGAATCAGGGTGGTCAGCTATGTGTGGAGCCGAGGGAGATGGGAGAGATTTTGAACGATTTCTTCTCTTCGGTATTCACTAAGGAGAAGGATATTGAATTGTGTAAGGTGTGGGAAACAAGTAAGGAAGTTACGGAACCTATGACAATTAAAGAGGTGGAAGTACTGACGCTTTAAAGAAATTTAAAAGTGGATAAATCTCCGGATCCTGACAGGATATTCCCCAGGACCTTGAGGGAAGTTTGTGTAGAGATAGCAGGAGCTCTGACGGAGATCTTTCAGATGTCATTAGAAACGGGGATTGTGCCGGAGGATTGGCGTATTGCTCAAGTGGTTCCATTGTTTAAAAAGGGTTCTAGAAGTAAGCCTGGCAATTATAGACCTGTCAGTTTGACATCAGTGGTGGGTAAATTAATGGAAAGTATTCTTAGAGATAGTATTTATAATTATCTGGATAGACAGGATCTGATTAGGAGTAGCCAGCATGGATTTGTGTGTGGAAGGTCATGTTTGACAAACCTTATTGAATTTTTTGAAGTAGTTACGAGGAATGTTGACGAGGGTAAGGCAGTGGATGTAGTCTATATGGACTTCAGCAAGGCCTTTGACAAAGTTCCACATGGAAGGTTAGTTAAGAAGGTTCAGTCGTTAGGTATTAATGCTGGAGTAATAAAATGGATTCAACAGTGGCTGGATGGGAGATGCCAGAGAGTAGTGGTGGATAATTGTTTATCGGGATGGAGGCCGGTGACTAGCGGGGTGCCTCAGGGATCTGTTTTGGGCCCAATGTTGTTTGTAATATACATAAATGATCTGGATGATGGGGTGGTAAATTGGATTAGTAAGAATGCCGATGATACTAAGATAGGAGGTGTTGTGGATAATGAGGTGGGTTTTCAAAGCTTGCAGGGAGATTTATGCCGGTTAGAAGAATGGGCTGAACGTTGGCAGATGGAGTTTAATGCTGAGAAGTGTGAGGTTCTACATTTTGGCAGGAATAATCCAAATAGAACATACAGGGTAAATGGTAGGGCATTGAGGAATGCAGTGGAACAGAGAGATCTAGGAATAACAGTGCATAGTTCCCTGAAGGTGGAGTCTCATGTAGATAGGGTGGTGAAGAAGGCTTTTGGAACGCTGGCCTTTATAAATCAGAGCATTGAGTACAGAAGTTGGGATGTAATGTTAAAATTGTACAAGGCATTGGTAAGGCCAAATTTGGAATATTGTGTACAGTTCTGGTCACCGAATTATAGGAAAGATATCAATAAATTAGAGAGAGTGCAGAGACAATTTACTAGGATGTTACCTGGGTTTCAGCACTTAAGTTACAGAGAAAGGTTGAACAAGTTAGGTCTCTATTCATTGGAGTGTAGAAGGTTGAGGGGGGATTTGATCGAGGTATTTAAAATGTTGAGAGGGATAGATAGAGTTGACGTGAATAGGCTGTTTCCATTGAGAGTAGGGGAGATTCAAACGAGAGGACATGATTTGAGAGTTAGGGGGCAAAAGTTTAAGGGAAACACGAGGGGGTATTTCTTTACTCAGAGAGTGATAGCTGTGTGGAATGAGCTTCCTGTAGAAGTAGTAGAGGCCAGTTCAGTTGTGTCATTTAAGGTAAAATTGGATAGGTATATGGACAGGAAAGGAGTGGAGGGTTATGGGCTGAGTGCGGGTAGGTGGGACTAGGTGAGATTAAGAGTTCGGCACGGACTAGGAGGGCCGAAATGGCCTGTTTCCGTGCTGTGATTGTTATATGGTTATATGGTTAAAAGAATGTGCAAGAACAGAAATACTGGATATTAAAAAAGTGAGGTAGTGTCCAAAGCTTCAGTGTCCATTTAGGAATTGGATGGCAGAGAGGAAGAGGCTGTTCCTGAATCGCTGAGTGTGTGCCTTCAGGCTTCTGTACCTCCTACCTGATGGTAACAGTGAGAAAAGGGCATGCCCTGGGTGCTGGAGATCCTTAATAATGGACACTGCCTTTCTGAGACACCGCTCTCTGAAGATGTGCTGTGTACTTTGTAGGCAAGTGCCCAAGATGGAGCTGACTAGATTTACAACTTTCTGCAGCTTCTTTCAGTCCTGTGCAGTAGCCCTCCCCCCAGCCCCATACCAGACAGCAATGCAGCCGCTGTCTTGCCTTCTTTTTAACTACATCGATATGTTGGGACCACGTTAGATCCTCAGGGATCTTGACACCCAGGAACTTGAAGCTACTCACTGTCTCCACTTCTGATCCCTCTATGAAGATTGGTATGTGTTCCTTCGTCTTACCCTTCCTGAAGTCCACTATCAACTCTTCGTCTTACTGAGGTTGAGTGCCAGGTTGTTGCTGCAGCACCATTCCATTAGTTGGCATATCTCACTCCTGAATGTCCTCTCGTTACCACCTGAGATTCTACCAACAATGGTTGTATCGTCAGCAAATTTATAGATGACATTTGAGCTTTGCCTAGCCACACAGTCATGGTTATATAGAGAGTAGAGCAGTGGGCTAAGCTCACACCCCTGAGGTGCGCCAGTGTTGATCATCTGCGAGGAGGAGATATTATCACCAATTCACACAGATTGTAGTCTTCCGGTTAGGAAGTCGAGGAACGAATTGTAGAGGGAGGTACAGAGAAAAATTTCCATTGTTCCACTTCAATCATTTCTAAGCGTGAATGAAACGAATAAAGAGACACTTTAAAGGATTTGACCGTGATGAAGGGTCTCAGCCCAAAATGTTGACTGCACTCTTTTCCACAGATGCTGTGGGCCTGCTGTTCCTCCAGCATTTATGTGTGTTACTTTCAAGGATTCTCCACTGGTTAGCCTTGTAAAGATTATATCTGAACCTGGCAGATTGGACACACTGTGATACTACAGTTCCTGCTACTGTTACAAAAATCAATATTTATTTATTTATTGCCCTCGCTGTGAGGTAATTCACTGTGCCAATACAAATATGCATTAAACAAATTAGATGACATGCCAAACAAGTATATATTAAATGGAGGCAGCAAAAATTTTGCATAAAGCATCTATTTTTAAAGATGGCTTTTAAAAAAGGGGAAAAAGGATTTATAAAATCCCAATTCTCACAGATTAGGTGGCTGAAGCCGCAGCTTTACAGTGTTGGAAAAGTTAAGTGGGGGGTATATACAGGGCAAGAGTTAAAGGCGTGAGACTTTGAGGTGGGGGGAGCGGAAATACGGTTAAAAGAGGCTCCGGTGTAAGGGAAAGCAGTTTTGATGAAGGTAAGTAACTGAATCCTACAATGGAATGCTGAAGATACTCAGCATGTGGGCAGCATTAGACTACATGACATAGGAGCAGAATTAGGCCATTCAGCCCATTGAGTCAGTTCCGCCATTCCATCATGGCTGATCCTGGGTACCATTCAACCCCATACACCTGCCTTCTTGCCATATTCTTTGATGCCCTGACCGATCAGGAAATGATCAACTTCCGCCTTAAATATACCCATGGATTTGGCCTCCACCACATTTTGTGGCAGAGCATTCCACAGATTCACTACTCTTTGGCTAAAAAAATTTCTCCTTATCTATGTTCTAAAGCATAGGTGTCAAACACAAGGCCCGCGGGCCATATCCGGCCCGCGAGATCATTTTAGATAGATCTATTATTTTAATTATTAATGGCCCTGCGATATGAAGCGCTGATAACACACAAACCACAGATCCCATAATGCAGCGCAACAGCTGCCGATAGGCTACCCGGGAACATTCCCGCGTCAAGCGTCTGTTGCTGTATACAACGCTATTCTGAAGTCAAAGCTAACCCTTAACAATGGCGAAGAGAAAAGTGAAGGCATTTCAAGTGAAGCTGCTCTTATGGGAGACACAAATGCACCAGTGCAACTTGCCTCATTTTCCCTGTTGCCAAGTAATGTTGAACCAGGTCGGCGCAATGATGTTCCCAAATGTGCACTTTGCTGATAAACTGAGCGCACTTCGCACTGAGTTCGCACGGCGCTTTGGTGACTTTGAAGCACAAAAAATTAATTTCGAGCTGCTTCGCAACCCATTTGCCATCGATGTGGAAACTGCACCTGTACAGATTCAGATGGAGCTGATAGAGCTGCAGTGTAATGGCAAAGTAAAGGCAAAGTTTATTCGCTCCATTCCTGAAGCAATGCCTCAGCTCCGTCTACATGCGGCTCGAACCTTGTGCATGTTTGGTAGCACATATCTGTGTGAGAAGCTTTTCTCAGTGATGAAGATTAACAAAACATCACACAGGAGTCGTCTCACTGATGAACACCTGCAGTCCATCCTGAGAATCTCCACAACACAGAACCTTACACCAAACCTAAACGAACTTATTGCCAAGAAAAGATGTCAAGCATCCAGCTCTGACAAAACGGCATAAGAGCAAAGAAAACTGAGTGTTTTGATTTGTTGTTGTTTTAACTTTTGCTGAAAAGCACAAATTTTATTTATATTTTTAGGGTTTTTTCGCAGCATGCTCATATTTCTAACTTGTATAATACTGACAGGAGATATTTTTATGGAGAGAAAAATATTTAAGTTATTTAAAGTTTTAGTTTATTTTTTCTGGAATAATATTCCTGTCTGTTTTAATTCATATTTATGTTCAAAAAATGTTTAGTTTTAGTGTGTTCAATAAATGTTTATCCTGTTCGGCCCACGACCTAAAGTGTGCTTTGAGTTTTGGGCCCATGTGCAATTGAGTTCGACACCTCTGTTCTAAAGGGTCACCCCTCAATTTTGAGGCTGTGTCCTCTAATTCTGGATGCCCTCACCATAGGAAACATCCTCTCCATATTCACCTGATCTGGTCCTTTCAACATTCAGTAGGTTTCAATGAGATCCCCCCACATTTAGAAAAATGAGTACAGGCCCAAAGCTGCCAAACATTTGTCATATGTGAACCCCTTCATTCCTGGAATCATCCTCGTGAGCCTCCTCTGGACTCTCTCCAATGACAACACACCCTTTCTGAGATATGGAGCCCAAAACAATACTCCAAGAATGGCTTGACTATTGTCTTATAAAGCCTCAGCATTATCTCCTTGCTTTTATATTCTAATCCCCTTGAAATAAAGGTCAGCATTGCATTTGCCTTCTTTACCACAGACTCAACCTGTAAATTAACCTTCTGGGAGTCTTGCACAAGAACTACAAAGTTCCTCTGCACCTCTGATGTTTGAACCTTCTCCCCATTTAGATAATAGTCTGCACTATTGTCCCTTTTACCAAAATACATTATCATACATTTCCCAACACTGTATTCCATCTGCCACTTTTTTGCCCATTCTTCCAATTTGTTTAAAACCTGCTGCAATCGCATTGCTTCCTCGGCACTACCTTTCCCCTCCACCTATCTTCATATCACCGGCAAAATTTGCCACAAAGGCATCAATTCCATTATCAAAAATCATTGACAAACAATGTGAAAGGTAGCAATCCCAATACTGACCCCTGAGGAACACCACTAGCCACTGGCAGCCAACCAGAAAAGGCTCCCTTTCTTCCAACTTGCTGCCTCCTGCCTGTCAGTCATCAGTCATTCCTCTATCCATCTCAGTATCTTTCCTGTAACACCAAAATATTTTATTTTGTTAAGCAGCCTCATGTGTGGCACCTTATCAAATGCCTTCTTTTTTTTTGTAATTTTTTTATTGAAGTTCATCAAACAAACATTTCCATAAGATGTATTTCAGACATTGTACATATATATCATATAATCATATATATCACAAAATCTCCACAAAGTATTTATCTGGAGTATACACTTATAGAAAAGAGTGGAAAGAAAAGACAAGCAAAAGGAAAGAACTATGTACAAGTAGGGAGTGATCTTTTTTTTTTACAACAGATTCATTGATTTGTGAGAATAAAATCAGGCTTATGAGGCATTATGTAGTTAAACCATTTTTCCCAGTATGAATCAAATTGTTCCAGCTTATGATTAACAGATGCTGTTATCTTCTCCATTTTGTAAATGTCCATTGTAATTTCCATCCATGTATTTAAAGTTGGGCTCTCCTGTGATAACCATATCCTAGTAAGAGTCTTTCTACCAGCCACCAACAGTATATTCATTAAATATTTATCTCTTTTCAACCATTCTTGAGGTATATATCCAAAATATATGGTCTTACTCTCCAAGGGTATTTCACATTTAAAGATGTCTTGTAGGGCATTGTGTATCCCCCTCCAATAGTCTTTGATAACAGGGCAGTCCCAAAAAATATGATAAAGATTTGCATTTTGATTTCCACTATTTCTCCAGCAAACAGGGAGGTTACCATCATAATGGGATTTCTGAGAGGGCGTAATAAAATATCTTATCAAGTTTTTCCATCCAAACTCCCTCCATTTCTGTGAATTGGTACACTTCCATTGATATCTCCATATTGTTGTCCGTTCTTCCTCAGATATAATTATCCCTCTTTCCTTCTCCCATTTTGTTTTAATGTATGAAGTCGAATGTGTTTTAAGATTTGACAACCCCTTATATATGCTTGAAATGATTCTACTACCATTATCTGAATTATATGCTTTTCTAAAGAGCTCTATCAAGCATGTATTTGCCTTGGTTACATTTTTAAGCATCTTATTAACATATTGTCGCATCTG
Organism: Hemitrygon akajei; assembly: GCF_048418815.1. Taxonomy (NCBI): domain Eukaryota; kingdom Metazoa; phylum Chordata; class Chondrichthyes; order Myliobatiformes; family Dasyatidae; genus Hemitrygon; species Hemitrygon akajei. The sequence goes on from NC_133146.1 coordinate 2,708,875, forward strand.
TAAATACCGATAAAAATCTTGTTTTTCTAATAAGTGTTTCTCTTTAAGCATTTCAAAACTGAACAGTGTTCTTTCTTTCATTATGTTGCAAAGAACTGTTATTCCTTTAGCTGTCCAGTCCTTAAATCTAGCATCCAACTTATTTGGTGTAAAATCAGAGTCATATGCACACCATTTAAGAATTGCAGTATCTCCCTCTAGATTATATTCTTTTATAGTAGTTTTCCATATTTTAAGAGTCAATTTCACCCATGGGTTACCCATAGTATTTATGTACCTTTGCAGGTTGTTATCAGCCAAAATTGCCTGTATGGGGATGGGAAGTATCCCCTCCTCAATGTGTTTCCATTGAGCGTCATATGATGGGTTGCACCAACATATCACAGCTCTCAACTGTGCTGCAAAATAATAATCTCTAAGAGAAGGCAAGACCCATCCCCCCTTTTCTTTGCTAATTGCAAAGTTTTGAGATGAACTCTAGGCCTTTTACCCTGCCAAATATACCTTGATAGCATCTTGTTCCATTCATTGAATTGATTTTGATTAATCTCTGTTGGTAGGGTCTGAAAGAGATATAACAGTCTGGGCAGTATATTCATTTGAATAGACTCAATCCTTGAATTGAGACTGAAAAAAGGAATCAGGCTTCATCTTGCCACATCTTCCTTAATTTTTTTATATAAAGGCTGATAATTACATTCTGATAATTTTGCCAAATCTTTTGGCATAATGATGCCCAAATATTTGAAAGAGTTGGTGTGCCATGCCCAGGGGTATCGACTTTGAATTTCTCTTGGTGGGCTATAGTAATATGAAAGTAATTGGGTTTTATCTATGTTGATCTTGTATCCTGATAATTGACCATATTGTTCCAAGGATTGCATCAATTTAGGTAAAGAGTATGTTGGTTGCCCTAGATAGATCAAAATGTCATCCGCATAACAAGCCAATTTATGCTCTGTCCCTTTAATAGTAATTCCCCTGATATCTTCATTTTGTCTGATGTATTGAGCTAATGATTCCAGATATAATGCAAAGAGTAGTGGTGACCATGCACAACCCTGTCTTGTGCCCCTTTCTAGGGTAAGACTATTTGATAAATATCCATTGATTTTAATCCTAGCAGTAGGATTGTCATATAGTGTCTGTATAGTTTTAATAATTGTGTCTTGGAAACCAAATCTATGTAAAACTCTGTAAAGAAAATTCCAATTAACTAAATCAAATGCTTTTTCAGCATCCACGCTTATCACTATTGCTTCGATTTTATTTTTTTGTATATGATCCATAATGTGAAGTGTCCTTCGTATATTGTCTTGAGTCTGGCGTTGTCGTATAAAACCTGTCTGATCATTATGTATCAGTATGGGTAGAAACTCCTCTAATCGTTTGGCCATGATGGAGGTAAATAACCTATAATCTACATTAAGAACGGATATTGGTCTAAATGACCCGCATTCCATTTTATCCTTGCCTTCTTTCGGTATAGCTGAGATTATCGCTTCCTTCCAACTGGTTGGCATTTGTGCCTTTTTTAGGGCCCAGTTCAGTGTGGGGAGTAAAACAGAAATTAACTCATTTTTAAATTCTTTGTACCACTCTGCCGTATACCCATCTGATCCTGGTGACTTGCCTAATTTAAGCCTACTAATTGCAGCTTTTAATTCAACTTCAATTATGTCAGCAGTCATCATTCTATTTTGTTCTTTGCTTAAAGTGGGTAACTCTAGAGAATTCAGGAAGGTGTCAATTTGGGTTATGCTTCCCCCTGGAACTTTGGAATACAGCGTTTTGTAAAACACTTCAAAAGCTTCTTGAATTTCACTTAGCTTATTTTTTATCATTTTCGTTCTTGGGTCCCTAATTCTATGAATTGTATTTTCTGCTATCTTTTTTTCCAGTTTCCACGCCAGTATTTTCATAGATTTCGATCCACTTTCATAATGTCTCTGTTTCAGAAACATTAAGTTTTCCCTGATTTCTTGCGTAGCCAAATTATTTATTTCATTCCTAATTCTTTTAATTTCTCCTAATGTATCCTGTGCCAAATTCAATTTGTGTTTTTTCTGTAGTTCCTTCAGCCTATTTTGTAATTCCTCTAATGTTTTATTCCTTATTTTTTTCTTATATGAAGATATCGCTATAATTTTCCCTCTTAAGACCGCCTTCAGAGTATCCCATAAAATGGGAGGTGAAACCTCTCCATTATCATTAAATTCTAAGTAGAGACCAATTTATTTTTTAATTTGTTACTTTAGTACGGATCATTGAGTAGACTAGAATTTAGTTTCCAAATAGTATTCTTTGGTTGTAGGTCAAAATCAGCAGATAAATATATAGGTGCATGGTCACTTACATCTATTGTCCCAATTCCACAGGTGTTTATTTTGTCTTTGTCTTTTCCAAATGTTATGAAATAGTCTATACTTGTATATACAGAATGTGGAGCAGAATAATGAGTGTAATCCCTTCTGTCAGGGAAAAGGTCCCTCCATATATCAATTAAACAAACATCCTCAAAAAGCATATTAACTTTCTTATGTAAAGATTTAGTTTCATAGGTTTTTCTATTGGAAGAGTCTAAGTTTGGTTGTAATTGTAAACTTAAGTCTCCCCCACATATCAGGAGACCTTCTGTTTCCGCTACCATAATATCAGTAATTTTCTGAAAAAAACCAATATCACTTCCCGGGGGTGCGTATATATTCAATAGAGTAACTGAATTGCCGTCTATATTCCCCCTTACCAGAATATATCTGCCTTCTTTATCTCTCATTTTGAATATTTTTTCAAAATTTAGCTTATTTGAGATAAGAATAGCAACTCCTCTCCTATGTCCTGATTTATATGAGGAGAAAAACAGATTAGTGAAGCCCATGCTCTTAATTTTTTTATGCTCATTATCACTTAAATGAGTTTCCTGTAAATATACTACATGGGCTTGTTCTTTTTTCATTTTGGATAAAATTCTCTTACGCTTGATTGGATTTAATAGCCCATTGACATTAAAACAAATGAATTTTACCTTGTCCTTAGCCATCTGTATTTATCTGTCAATGTATCATTGAAATTAGAATAAAACTTAATCGATCTACTCCCTGAACAAATAAGAACCAAGAAACTCAAATAATAACAAAAAGGGCAACGAACGTGTGATTCCAAGGCTGAGGTCTCTAGTAAATGACCCTGCGTTGAGCTAGAGGAAATGTCTAGCTGTGGGGGATAACCCCTCCTACTTGTGAGTTGAGGGCCCCCATTGCAGTATTCATAAAAGTCAGTGAACAAATCCATTACACAGAAAAGATTTCCCTGTGTACTCCTCCTATATACATATATACACACATAGATATATACACACACACATATATGCACACACACACACATATATATATATATTCTCATTTTGGTGGGGAAAAGGAGTAAGTGAGCGAATAAAGAATAACAACTAAGTAATATAAAATCCACATTATAATAAGTATTTCTCGAGATAGGTATATCACCATGTACTTTTGCTTCTGTTTAGCTTCTCAACATTTTAAAAGTTAGCCAAACCTTATGGCTCTTCTGAAGTGGCTGAGGACTGTCTTTGGGAAACTCCCGGTCTCTTCCTGATATGTTTCTCTCGGCCTCCTCCTGCCTCCTGCCTTCTCGTTTCTCGCACTATTTCCCAAGCCGAGCGGGACAATTCCTCAGCCAGACTTTCTTTCGTTTTGGTCATGCTGATGGGCAACTCTCTGGCCTTCATGTCTGTAGTCGCCTCTTCAATTGGCTGGTATAACCACGTTCCGTTGTCATAAAACACTCGAAGTTTAGCAGGGTACGGAGTTTGAAATCTAATCTTATTTTGCTTTAATACTCACTTTACTTCGGAGTATTCTTTGCATTTCTAGAGGACCGCGGGTGGGGGGGGGGTAATCTTGGTCGAAATATATTAATTTATCCTCTAAAAACACTCTCTTCTTACCCCAGGCCCTTCTTGGAATCTCTGCCTTGGTGCTGTACCGAAGGAATTTTATTATAATTGAGTGTGGCTTTCTATCCCCGGTAGGTTTCGGAACGAACGTGCGGGTGGGCTCTTTCGACTTCCAGCTCCATAGCCGGGGGAAGATCCAACGCGTCCCGCTGTAACTTTCTGACAAACTCCGTCATAGACGGGCCCGCCGCTCCTTCAGGAACGTTGTAGATTCTGATATTTTTCCGCTGTGATCTTCCCTCCAGGTCAAGCAGTTTACCTTCTTGGTGATGTATTATTTTTATTGTCTTACTCAGTATCCACTCCACGTTTTGAACGCGATCTTCCACCTTCTCAATGCGAGTCTCTGCCACCGCTATTTCTTGATTAATGCTGGCGAGCTCTGCCCTAATATCACGGAGCTGCTGCTTTATATCTTTCTGGAACTCCCTTATTTCTTTCAGGATTTCGAAGACATTCGCCGCTTCGACTGAACGAGGCCTAGCGTCCGCCTCGCTAGCACGCGGTCGGGTCGGAGAGCCGCTTGCTGCATTCCTCTCGGACGCAGGCTCCGCAGTGTCGCTTTTTTTATTTCCATTTCTTCTCCTCATTCTTGCCCCTCTTTTCAGTTCAAATATTTTTCGAAATATATTATATTTGACGGGTTAATGGGGCTTAATACGCGTTTTTCCGGAGGAGCTAGTGACTTAAGCTGCCATTCTCGATGATGACGTCACCGGAAGCCTCAAATGCCTTCTGAAAGTCCAAGTAAATGACATCCACTGCCTCTCCTTGTCCACCATGCTTGTTACTTCCTTGAAGAACTCTGATAGATTTGTCAGGCAAGATTTCCCTTTTCAAAAATTATGCTGACTTTGACTTATTTTATCATTAATCTCCAAGTACCCCGAAACCTCATTCTTAATAATAGACTCCAACACTTTCCCAACCAGTGAGGTTAAGCTAACTGTCCTATGATTCCCTCTCTTTTGCCTTCCTCCCTTCTTAAAAAGTTGAGTGACATTTGCAATCTTCCATTCCTCCAGGACCATGCCAGAATCAAGTGATTCTTGAAAGATCATAACCAACTTCAGGACTCTGGGATGTAGTCCATTTGGTCCAGGTGACTTATCCACCTTAAGACCTTTCAGTTTGCCTAGCACTTTTTCCTTTGTAATAGCAATATCACTCACTCCTGCCCCCTGGCATTCACAGACCTCTGCATACAGCTAGTGTCTTCCACAGTAAAGACTGAAGCAAAGTACTTAATAAGTTCAATAATTTCCTATCAATAAGTTCAATAAGTACTTAATAAGGTTCTTTGTCCCCCATTACTATCTCACCAGCATCATTTTCCAGAGGTTCAATATCAACTCTCACCTCTCTTTTATTCTTTATATAATTGAAAAAACTTTTAGTATCCTGCTTTATATTATTGGCTAGTCTGCCCTCATATTCCATTTTTTCCCCTCTTCTAGCTTTTTTAGTTGCCTTTTGTTGGATTTTTAAAGCTGCCGAATCTCCAACTTCCCACTCACTTTTGCTACCCTATATGCCCTTTTGTGCAGTCACCAACTTCCCTTGTCAGCCATGGTTGCCTAGCCCTACTGTTTGAGAACTTCCTCTATCTATCCTGCACCTTGTGAACTATTCCCAGAAACTTCAGCTACCTCTGTTCAGCATCTGTGGAGAATGAAAGATAATTTATCTTTAACATCAACAACTTTCTTGAGAAAAGCGAGAAGTTTATAAATTTTAAGCTGCAAAGAAAGTAGGGCAGAGAAGTAAGAATAAATGGAGAGGTCTGTGATTATGTAGAAAATTAAGGAGATTAAATGAAAGAAAAGAATGATGTTTCATGGTAAAGGGGTGGTTATAGGATAAAGAAACAACACAAAAGTTAATAACAATGTTCAAGTAAATCCAATGCTGCATGTTCAGGAGAAAGTTGGTTAAAATGAGTGGGTGAAGTGAAAAATTATTATGGTCAATGTCACACCAGCATATTACAATGGATAAATCCAGAGAGGGTAGGAGTCTCAGAAGAGTGGTCCAGGCTGAATGTAAATTTAGAAGGCAAGGAGAAGGGTGGGGTGCAAACTCCTAGTCAAAGGAGATGTGCTGAGAAAAGAGTTCAACATCAAAATGAATTGAGACAGAAACATAAGGGACTAAGACATGAAATTAAAATGTCAACTGAAGACTGGTAGCTTGAGGTCAGCTAGGAAAAGTCCAGGAGATACTGATAAAATTGTACGGAGTGAGATTGAGAGAGCAACACAACTGAGAAATTTGAAATAGTTATCGGAGATTGTGTCTAAGATATGTTAAACAAAAAGAAAGAAAAAGGGATATTCTTGAATGAAAGATGAATTGGAAGAGCAAACCAGGACATCTTTCAAACAACACACACAAAATGCTGGTGGACATCTTTCAGTTAATCTTTAATGCAGGACATCTTTCAGTTAAGAGTGAGTCAGTGTTGTTACAGAGATCTTTATTGCCAGTGCTCTGTGAATCTTGGAATGTGACAAGGCCAGAGAATTGTAGTGAATCTTGGAATGTGACAAGGCCAGTGAATTGTAAAGTGCCAAATATTAATTTGACCATGGATCACAGACATGCAATTATGGTAGGGAGCTAGCTCCTGATTTTACCTGGATTTTCTTTTAATGGCTCTACAGTCAGTTAGTTGTTTAATTCCAAATGCCGTGGCTCACCGATGAGAAATGACTCTTAGGAAGCAAACTAGAGAATTTTCTGTACTGCATGTGGAAAGTGGGTGTTTACTGACATGACAGCATTTCTGGCACTAAATAAAGGCAGCAAATGTCCAGTGAATGATGGATCAATCTGATGACCCCTCTGTCAAGCGCCCTGGGATACTGTTCTATTTTAAAACTGCTATGAAATAATAGAATTATCCCTTAATTATCCCTTAAAAGAGAAAACAGGCACTAGTTTAACAGAATGCGTGCGGATGAATTTCCTGCTACTTCTGTCAAGACTTCAGGTACAAAGGTCTGACTCTAACAAACATCTTCTCTGCTATAAAGATCTGGCGTTTTATTCTCGAGTCTTTCCTCGGATACCCAAGTCAATTTGTTATCTAGTAGCTAGTGAAGATAAAGGTATATCAACCTGCACTCAGTGGTCACTTTATTAGGTACCCGAGGGACTTTATAAAGTGGGCACTACGTACATTTCTGTATGTTTGTTGTTTGCTGCTGCTGTAGTCCTTCCACTTCAAAGTTGTGAATTCAGAGACACCACTGTTATAACACATGATTATGTGAGTTACTGTCACCCTTTCTGTCCATTCTCCTCTGACATCTCTCATGAACAAGATATTTTCACTCACAGAACTTTCTAGATTTCTAGATTTCTTGTTTTTTGTACCATTTTATGTAGGCGCTAGTGACTTTTGTGCGTGAAAATCCCAGGAGATCAGTAGTTTCTGAGAATCTCAACCCACCCTATCTAGCACCAACAAACTTTCCATGGTCAAAATCATTTAGATCACATTTCTTCCCCATTCTGATGTTTGCTCTGAACAACAACTGAAGCTCCTGACCATGTCTGCAGGTTTTTCTGCATCAAGTTGCTGCCATGTGTTTGCGTGATTAAATGTTTGATTTGACGAGCAGATATACAGGTGTAACTAATAAAGAAACCACTGAGTACAATTTAAATTCAGCCTGGTGCTTGGAGCATTTACTTTTCCAGGCAGCAAGCCTTCTGCAACTCCCATTGCTTGTGTTGTCCTGTATAAATCCTGCCCATCCGCAAATCAGCTTACTTTGCTACTCATAGGAACCTCAGTGATTCATTACTTCCCAGAAAGGAACAAACATGGATGAATTATTTCCAACCACTGTTCCTGCTGCTACCTGTAAGGAGTTTGTACCTTCTCCCTGTGACCACATGGGTGTCCTCCCACAGTCCAAAGACATACTGGTTGGTAGGTTAATTGGTCATAAATTATCCTGTGATTCGGCTCAGATTAAAACAGGACTGTTGGCTTTTTATTAACCTTTGACAGTTTAATAATCCATCATTTTATAAAACAGGGAATTAACTGCCAAAGAAGCATGATAAAAGATAAGTTGTGTATTTGACACTTTGAACTGTAGGTGAAACTGCTTTGGCACAAATGCAAGTTCTATTGAATCATTGGAAAAGGAAGTGGGCAGTTTTCTGATTCACGAGGGAGTCAAGGGATATGTGTTTGGCTTTTAGTGAAGTGATATTCATTTAGGCTTTTTTAAACAAAACATCTTTAAACAGCATCTTCACATAACAAATGAGATTTTCTATTGCCAATTTTCACGTGTTCTAATGTTTCAAGGCAGTTTATTAAATTGGAAAATGTATTGGAAGGGATAAGGCCAATAATATAGAGACAGGAAAGGTAGATAAATGTTTGACAGAAGGTAATGTCAATGCCAGAGTTGTGATAAATTAACACAGTGACAGCACCACGTTTCTGCTGTTTACATGGAACAGATTTTAGAGTATTTTATATTATTTCAATCTCATCAGAAAATGTACTTGAATATATCATTTTACTGTGTTGCAAGTAGGTGCTACATTAAGTTAAAACTTGATGGGTCTAATAAGAAATGAACATTAAGGAAGTAGCTGGAAGAGGCCATTTGGCCCCATGCCTGCTGTACTAGCCAATAAAATGTTGGATGATCTTTTATTTCCATATTCCTTCACTGATCCCATTTCCCACGATGCCCTTCATTACTAAACAGCTATTTCATCTTCAATGACTTCTGGCTAGAGAATTCCAGAGTTTCACTACCCTTTGACTGAAGAAATTTCTTCTCATCTTTCCCAGTCCCTTATTTTTGGAATTGTGACCTATGGTTCTGTACTGCTGCATCTACCCTACTGGGTCTTGTGATATTTAATATATTTCACTGACTTGACTTTGTCTTCTTCTAAACTCTAGGGGCACTTAATCTCTTCCTCAGTGGGAAGATCATGTCTGGAATCATGCTGGTGAAATCTCATTGCAATTGCCTACTGCATTGTATTACTTGTTAGTAAGGGTGAGCCAGTTTCTACATAATGATCCAGGTGCAAATTCATAAGGGTCCTGAATAATTACTGTAGTGCTGTATTCTTCATTGAAGGCCAACATCCGGTCTGCCTTCCTAATTGCTTGTTTCACCTGCTTATTTGTGTAAAACAACACTGATGCCCCTCTCAATATCAGCACGTTTCAATCTCTCATGAATTGGTAAAATATTGTTCCTATTTTTCCTGCCAAAACACTGGAACATAGATTTATCCCATATTTTATTCCATCTGCCACATCTTTATCCATTTATTTTGGTTGTCCACAGCCCCTGAAGCCTTGCCTGATCCTTTTCATAACCTAGTTTTATACCGTCAGTCATTAGTAAAAAATGAACAATGCCTAGCTCTTTTTTGTGAAGCAGAACATGTGGATAATGAGCTATTTAAGTGTCTCTGCCTCTACACCAGGCAGCACATTCCAGGCACCCACCACTCTGCAGAAAAATTGCCCTTCACATCTCCTTCGAAATTACTCCCTCTCACCTTAAATGCATGGCCTCCAGCATTAGACGTTTCACCATTCAAAAAAGATATTGTCTATCTACTCATAATATTGTAGATTTCCATCAGGTCTCCCGTCAGCCTCTGCTGCTCCAGAGAAACCAACCCAAGATTGTCCAACCTCTCGTTATAGCACATGCCCTCAAATCCAGGCAACATCCTGGGAAACCTCTTCTGCACCCTCTCCAAAGCCTTGACATCCTTCCTATAATGGTGTGACTGGAACTGTTTGTGGTCTAACTAGAGTTTTACAAAGCTAAAGTAAAGTCTATCACTTGATTAAACAATACACAGCTTTCATGACTTTAGGGGAAAAGTAAGGGCCTCTCATTTGAAAACATGAGGTTCAATAACTCGTGATTATAATGCAAAATTATTATTTTCTCACTAATAGCAAGTCCTGCAATCATTTATAAGTGACAGATATGGCCTGTAAAGTTGAATAGGAGCTGATTCAAATGGATGCCTTTGACTGCAGCCTTGTTTGGGTTTAACTGTAAGGGAGGAGAGCAGGAAGCAGGGTGGTGGTCACAAATGTACACACAGCTTGTTTTCAGTTTTTCTGACAGAGGATGTAAATGACTCATTGTTGAATCTATCACAGACCCTTGAGTATATAAGCAGTTGAATCTAGCTAATTTAGATGTAGATTTATTTATTAATTACATGTACATCAAAACATACAGTGAGAAGTGTCATTTTCATTAGCAACCAACACAAACAGAGGATGTGCTGGGAGCAGGCTGCAAGTGTCACACACATTCTGGTGCCAACATAGCATGTCCACAATGTTCAGCAGAACAGCATACAGCCAACAACGAAAAAAAACCCTCCCCCACCACCCCACCCACACTCACAGAGGACAAGTTCCTCTGGGTCTTTGACCTCCAGACCAAGACCCTGGACTCACAGAGATCGGGCCTCTAACCTCCAGACTGGCTGATATAGGATTCGACCTCCAGACTTGCTGACCTTGGGGTTTTAACCACTGAGGCAACTCCATGCTGAAATGCCTTTATTAGGGAAGTTTTGACAAAAGTAGCTGGGAAATGACACTCATCTCTTTTCAAAATGGCTGGTTTTGTGATAGTTACTAAGTTGTAGTTAACCATTGATTCACCATCTATGAATCCTTCTACACATAAGTTTCAAAGATCAAAGTAAATTTATTATTGAAGTATATATATGCCAGCATATATAACCCTGAGATTTATTGTCTAGTGGGCATACTCAATAAATCATAATATAATAATAACCATAATAGAATCAATGGAAACCTGCATTTGGGAACACCAGAGGTCAGAAACAAGAATAGTTTTGTGGTTGGGATTGGATCAGGAGGGTGGGCCAAGATTACAGGTGAATCTGTGGTTGGCAATATGGTTGAAATTGGAAAAACTGGGGGAGGTTAATGGTGGCCAGGAAAGTGGGTTGGCTTACATAGAAACTGCGACTCAAACCTTAAGGAGAACTTGCTATATCCTTGGAAATGTTGACTCTCTATGCTATTACAACCTTACTGCATTACCAGCAGTCTTATGTGTGCCCATATCTTTATGTTGTTCACGAGAAGCTCCTGCCCCAAGAACTTGCTGTCACACTTTTTCAGCCGTGGATATTAGTGAGAAAGATATATAGTCTTTATTGACTTGGATCTTTTTTTAATTTCATTTGAAATCTTGTTTTATTGACGTTGTACAAGAAGACATACAAATTAACACCACTGCACATATTCCCAAAATGTATTGCTCATTTACAAGAGAATATTGCAACTTTCCCTGAAAGTATTCCCACATACTGTAGCTCTCGGGTTGTATACAGTACTTCACAGGGTCATGAGACAAACTTGACAACAATGCCTCCAACTCTATTGTAGTCTCATTTAACAGTAGGACAGCTGAAATAATGAAATGCAGGAGAGCACCAAGGTTATATTAACACTTAATTTACTTTTAATGTTTTAGAGGTAGCAGTTTGGTAAGAGGACGGTGTGATGAAAATAGGTCTCTAGCAAAGGAGGCGTGTGGCGCTCCTTCTGTCCCCTAGCCTGTAGGTCACTCTTGGAAAAGGTGCAGAACCTGCTTAGCGCCCTCCTCCCCACCACTGGATCAGGGTCACATGAAGTCATGGGAGCAGGTGGTGGGTGGTCGTATGAGCAGCTGGTGCATATCACAGGGCCTGGTTATGCAACCACTGACACCAGGCCCACAATCTCTGAAGAGTATTGATAATGACTGAGGTCACCAGTCTTGTAAAGACACTGCCCAGAAGAAGGCAATGGCAAACCACTTCTGTAGAAAAATTTGCCAAGAACAATCCTAGTCATGGGAAGACCATGATCATCTACATCATACGACACGGCACATAACAAATGAATGAGTGTTGTAAGATATTCATGAGGTTACTGCTGGGATCATTCACCCCCACACTGGATGAGAAGGAAAGTTTACCTTAAGTTGCACGTATGACCCCAGGTGGCTATTAGTGGCTTGATTTCTATTTGCACGGGAGAGGATCAGTCCATTGAAGTTCAGCCACACAGGTAGAGGAAGGAACGTTTTAAATCCTTTTCTTCCCTGGACCTGAGAGGAACCATGATAACAGTGATGTACTACTTGAGTGGGCAAAGATTATGGTGTTTATTTCCAACTTCCATAACCCTAACCCAAAAACAAATTATAAATACAAATAAATACCAGGACTTCTGTAGATGAGGAACCAAACTGACTTTGTCAGCAGTTCAGCAGTTTAGGGCTTCATGTCCAACTACTGGTCTTAACACTTGACATCCTGAAGTGGGTTCCTTTTATCAATGAAATCAAATCAAGACCCATCTGAAGAAGACCAAGGAGCTCTCATGGTGTCCCAACCAATGTTTATCAATCAACCATAACAGATGAACTGAATATTCACCCAATGTCTGATTGTGGAATCAAGCTATATACAACATTGGCTGCTATTTATGTTACAACAATGGCTGCACCTGAGAAACAGAGGAATTGGCAGCAAACTCCGGTGGGGCATCCAGTCGACACAAACAACAGTATATGAAAACTTATCTTTCAATTAGATTGGACTTCAAGCATTTGAAATCTCTGTTTCCATGCAAGAAAATATTTTGTTATTATAGAATCAGATAAAACTTGATGTTTGGGGTAAAAGCTTATTTCAATTGAATTAGTTTTCATTTCACATATATTTTGTTTGAACTGGTTGTGTAAACTAAAAGAGGCATTTATTCTAAACACAAGAGATTCTGTAGATGCTGGAAATCCAGAGTAATGCACACAAATTGCTGGAGAAATTCAGCAGGTCAGGCAGCATCTATGGATTTCTGGTGAAGACCCTGCCTCAGAATTCATGAAGGTCGACTCTTCATTCCTTTCCATGGATACGGCCTGACCTGCTGAGCTCCTCCAGCATTTTGTACGAGCCATTTATTGTAACATGGTAAACAAGCACAGGGATTCCAGTTCTTGAACAATGGTGATTAAGATTTGTAGTTGTTCCTCCTCTTCTTTCATATTATGCTTGTTTTCAGAGGGGAAAAAACACATTTATTGGTATTTTACCTTGTTTAACTTCACACATATAAGACTAAGACTGTTCATGCAATTGTTTGAGACACATAGACCTGAAGTGAACACGGTGGTGTAAATGTAGAAACAGAGTATACTGTTGATATCAGCTTCGGTTTGTGTTTATGTGTTCAGAACATATGACATATGAGACATAAAACAATGGAAGGCCTCAGCTCTACTGGACTATGTGGACATGTAACAGCAAAGATGATATTAAGCAGATGCTCCAAAGTTACACTGCCTTTTCCATTTCATTGGTAACGAGTTACAGTGTCAGCAGAAAATGTGCTGAGCTGACTTGGTTGAAATTGAACAAACATTGTCAGCACTAAGCCTGGTAAGCACGAAGTATTGCAGAAGAAAAGCAGTCAAGGTTCTCCATCACCCGATGTGAGCGTTTTCATGTTTCTCCACTTCACAGTTTCTGGTGTGCTCTGTTTCAACATGAAAGCGATACCTTTATTGGACTGAATTCAAACTGATGACCTGGTGCTGGGATTGGCACTGTACTTAAGAGTGAACTGGGAAAGGTAAAAACTGAACTGTCCAAACTTTTGTTGTAGGTCAATTCCTCTGCAGAGCAGGACGCTGTGTCTCTTTTACAAGAACTGATGGTGTGGGTAAGGGGGAGCATTTCAGATTCGTAATGTAGTAGCTGGTTCATAAATCCAAAGTTCGGAGAAATCGTACTTCTTCGCTCTTTGATGTAGTCAAAGGCTTCATCCAGTCGTAGTTGCTTGCTTTTCATTAGATAGGCTAAGCAGATCGTGGGTGACCGAGAGACCCCTGCTTCACAGTGAACTAGAACCTTCCCTCCTGTGTGTCTCACGTGATCTGCAACATAACATTGGCTCAAGTTAAATCATGGTTAAATTGTTTTCCAAAACGTGATTTGCCTGTACACTCCATTCAATAAGTTTTCAGCTAAGTATGCTTTAGTCAAAAGGTACAAAACAGCCAGTCTCCTCCCACATTCCAATGGCATACAATTAGGGTGAGTAGGTTGTGGGCATGCTATATTGGTGCCAGAAGCATGGGCTGCTGAATACAATTATCACCCATTTATTTTGACTGAAACTTGTATATTGGAATGTTGAAACTTACAGTGAAATGTAAATATGACAAATAAAGCTAACTTTCTTTAAAAAAAATCATTGCATGGTGAACAGGTATGGAAAGAATGTCTCACTTTATTTCCTCCTGTAGTTACTAGTCATTGAGACTAGTAACAGGTCTAGTGTTAATCTCCAGTGACTGGATTAAACATAGGATATTTTTCCATTGCTGTGGTTCAAGGCATGCATTTAACAACTGTCACATTTTTGGAAGTAGGTATTCCTGATCAACTGCAAGAATTTCATTGTGTCAAAGAACAATTGAACCTGTTTTTCCACTGTTGCACGTGCTTGCTGGATATTATGAATGATATCTGGTTGATCATAATATCAACCAGATGTCTGGAATTTCAATAATTAGCTCTGATTCTGTTATACAACGCAATACAGGCTCTTCGGCCCACAATTGTTGCCAACCCCTTTAATCTACACTAAGATCGAACTATCTCTTCCCTCCAACATAATCCTCTATTTTTCTTTCATCCAGGTGTCTAACTAGGAGTCTCTCTATTGTCCCTAATGTATCTGTCTCTACCACCACTACAGCAGAGAATTCCACGTATCTACCACTCTCTGTATAAAAATCCTACCTCTGACATCCCTCCTATACATTCCTCCAATCACTATGGCTGCTCATTTTAGCCACTTCTACCCTGGGAAAAATCTCAGGTTGTCTACTCTATCTATGCCTTTTAGCATCTTGTACACCTCTATCAAGCCACCTCTCATTGTCCTTTGCTCCAAGGAGAAAAACCCCAGCTCACTCAACCTGTTGTCATTATGGACATCTATTCTGAACTTTATATATCACAGTGCTCAGGAACAGAATACTTTCCAAAACCAAGTACACCCAAAAGAGGTCTACTTGGTGTTCAGTCAAATATAAAGCTCACTCTTCTCTACAATATGACACTTGTAAGAAACCCCACTATTGCACTGCTTATAGAAACCCTAAGTCTCATTGAATAATTAGAGTCAAGTTAGAACTAATTCTACATTTTAGAGTAATACATACTGGAGAAACGCCACTGGTCAGGAAAGGAATAAATTTCCTATGGGCAGGAATAAAGAGTTGACATCATGAGCCAAGACCTTCTTAAGACCATAAGACATAAGGATTCCTGAAAAGTTTTGGCCCGAAATATCAACTGTTCATCAACATCTATAATATAAAAGAATGTGAGGAACAGCTTAATCATTATTTTGCAAGAACCGTAGTCCTTACGCTGGTTTATCATGTTGGAATAAATAGCTCGTACAAAATGGTGGATCAGTTCTCAGCCCAAAATGTTGACTCTTTATTCATTTCCATAGATGCTACCTGACTTGCTGAGTTCCTCCAGCATTTTGTGTGTGTTGCTCTAGGTTTCCAGCATCTGCAGAGACTCTTGTGTTTTATATTTTAGATCCACATTTGAACTCTGGTCAATTATTAGCAAGACTGATTTTGGAATCAAGGGAAATGGTTCATAGATCAACAATCTGCTCAAGGATTTAAGCAGGTCTAATCTGGTGGGTGGGGAGGGGAGGGTAAAGGGATTGTCCACATTTCTGGTCCTGATGTAGGGTTGTGAATGGAAGAGTCTATCATTCCTTTACCCCCACAGATGCTACTCAGCCCACTGAGTTGCTCCAGATTCCGGAATCTGCAGCTTCTTGTGTCTCCCAATGGCTCATAGAATTAGTCATCAGTGGAGAGAAAAACAAGGATTGTCAATATTAATCCATATTGAAATGCCCCCTTTTCTTTGGCCATTTAGATAATGGTTTTAGACAGGCATTTCCATTGTAACTTTCTGCAGAATGTGACAGAACTCTCATTGAGCCAATAGTTAGAGATATGAAAGGCCTATAATCTGAATGAAAATTATGCTTTTAATTGATAGAATCATGACATCGATCAAAGGTAATTCTCAATTCTGGCATTGAATCAATGCCAAAAAGTGTCTTAAAATAAACATTAAATAATTGATAAAGACAAAAGCTACACAATTGGTACATACCAATGAAGTCTATTGCTTCCTGGAAATGGGAACTTATATCTGCTGAGGCACTGTCTTCTACAGGGATAAACTTGTAAAGATAATTGCTTTTGAAGTATTCTGCACAGCTTCGGGAGACGTTTAGCAAAGCAGTGATGTGCAGATCATCTAAGAAGTCCGGTCTTGAGGCGTGGTAAGCACTGCCCAAGTATAAAAAAGGCAGAATCTCCACAGGCTTCCCCTGGAAATTGAAGAAAACAAAGATGGTAAATAACAATTTGAACAACATGGTAGCACAAAAACTCATGAATACCAAAAGCTGATTA
Organism: Hemitrygon akajei; assembly: GCF_048418815.1. Lineage (NCBI taxonomy): Eukaryota > Metazoa > Chordata > Chondrichthyes > Myliobatiformes > Dasyatidae > Hemitrygon > Hemitrygon akajei. Next base: position 2,725,423 of record NC_133146.1, read on the forward strand.
AGGCACCTCACAAATGGTTTTGTCATTATTTACTTTCCTGTGGATTTCTAGACCACAGAGAATAATGGTCAAGGCCCAGTTTATGGAAGGTGGTTTTCTCACAAATGGAAATCCATCATCAGCCAAAGAAGCATTTCAGCCTAACCAAGAAATTTCCATGTAGGATTATCATTTTCTAACATATATTAACCATTTCAGCACTCTGACTTGCTCCATTTCCCGTTCATGTTCTAAAGTGAATTCAAAGTTGATTCAATCCAGAATAAAAATAGAGCATAAACATGAACTACGTTAGCATTGACATGAGGAAATCAGTGCTCCAAACAACTGCTTCAAAATCAGAAAAACAAAATGGTAAACAATCTCTAGAGGTGGCTCTAGATCTCTATCCTGTGATGCTGATAATTAAATGAACAGACTGTGCTGAGAAAGAGACATCAGCCACATCCACTCACATCCTGTTAAAGTGGTCGACAATTTTATCTGCGTGGGCACATGCAAGCTAACATCATTAGGCATAAGTGACCCACTGTGATGATCTGTCTGGCTGAGCAGAACAATATGAAACAGGATGAAATTATTCATCTGGAGCATTTGTTACCGATGTGCTTTTTGGGCAAATTTCGTTTGACTATTACAATGCAAACATTTCACATTTATATTGTGTTTACACTTATCCCACTCAGCTTCTTGCTCCTACCTACTTCCTGCTGGCTTTAGAAGCAGCTCTTAGCCTGTTTTCATAACTGCAGATATCAGATCTCTTGAACAATTTGCTGTGTTGAATGATAGGTGCATTTGCAATATTATGTATATTGTTAGTCACACCGTCACAGTGATGGGTCAACCAGGGACCAGGTGCATCCATACAGGAAGGGAAAAAAACAAACAAAGTAGAAATCTCACTGGGCCATTATTGTCTGATGCAGATTATATTGTGGCATTTTTAGAGCAAGTACCTCATCTATGCACTCAGGCAGAACTAGAAAGGGAATGAAAATAAAAGACATTGTATGTTGCAGTTATCTCCTGGTTTAAATGATATTTGTTAAATTAATTTGTCCTATTTCCAACATCTTAAATAAAACTGAGGACCAATTTTCATCCATCTTGGATCTGCTAAACAATGTCCATTTAAAGCTAAAACCGTTTCCTCTAACCTGGCAAGTGACTAGTCCTGGGCCTGAGTGCAATAAAAGGAAATAGATGAATGGGTATTGCCCAGAAACCCAAGACTGCCGATCCTGCCCAGTGCTTTAATAATTCAAATGGGATCTCTCTTAAAAAAAATCACAAACCCAAACTTGTACTGAGAAAGAACTTCTTGGACTATATGCTAAATGCGACAATCACTTGCAGACTGGTCAGGAGAAGTTTTGAAGAATAAATAGCTGACTCTGGAGAGACAAAGATAACTTCTATTTTAAAGATAACATCAGATTTCCTAGGAAAGCTAAGATAGAGGAAGGTGGTTTTATGACATGTGCTATATGTAATGCTTCTAAACTTTCAGGCACAAATTCAGTCACAGGATGAAAGAATGTATGTGGTGTTAAAGTTGGCCTCAGGAATCAGCCACTCCTGGATAAGGGAACCATGCACAGAGTCTGTTAATACATTTTGTCATGTTGACTGGAGGTGGAAGTGGGTGTCTGTAGTGTTCAGTTTAAAAAAAGAATTTGATCTGAATTAGCAAGTGCGAAAAGTTTTCTACTTCCATTATCAACAACAGTCTGATATACATTATTGGTTCAATCATTTGATCTCCAGCTAAAGCTATAATACTGACATCAGGGAGTCCAGTCCAGAGGAAATAGCTAGGAACAATTTATTTCCTTAAGTTAATCATGATATTAAATATTAATTTAATTGTACACTAATCAGAAATGTTAATGCTGTTACAGACTTGTTCCACTGGTATCAACTCAATTATGATCATGGGACTTCACAACATCCGGTCTGGAGACATGAGTAACTAGATTATCAGTAAATGGATTTGAATACACATCTGATGCAGTAACCATTTCATGCACTTTGCCCAATTGTCTAGGTTATCTTTGATATATAGATGGAGCTTAATCTCCTAGACCTCTTTTAAGTGTCTCAGCTGTTGTCTAATATTTAAGGAGTCTTTGAAAATCAGGAGCTCATATCCAGCAGAACCTAAGGGCCATTAAGTATTCCCTGCACTCCTGTACACTTCAGAGACATGCATTACCTATTGAAACATCTCAAAATGCCACAGTGATAGAACATTACATAAATAACAGTATAGTACAGGCCCTTCAGCCCACAATGTTGTGCCAACTCTTTAATTTACTTGAAGCTCAGTCTAATTCTTCCTTCCCACATACAGTAGCTCCACATTTTTCTATCATCTTCATGTCGAACTAAGAGTCTCTTAAATGTCCTTAATGTATCTGCCTCTACCACCTCTCCTGGCAGCAGACTGCATGCATCCACCACTCTGTGTGTACAAATCTAATTGTGCTTTTCCACTATACTTTCATCTAATCACCTTAGAATTACACCCTCTCATACTAGCTATTTCCACCCTGATTAAAAAGCTTTGACGTTCACTCGATCTATTCCTCCTATAATCTTGTACGTCTCTATCAAGTCGCTTCCCGTCCTCCTTTGCTCCATAGAGAAAAGCCCAGCTCACTCAGCCTATCATCCTAAGACATGCTCTCTAATCCAGACAACATCCTGGTAAATCTCCTCTGGATCCTCTATAAAGTTTCCACATCCTTCCTGTAAGGAGGCAACCAGAAATGAAAACAAATCTCCAAGGTGGTCTGTCCAGGGTTTTATAGAGCTGCTACATGGCCTCACAGCTCTTGAACTCAACCCCCTGACTAATGAAAGCCAATGCCATATATGCCTTCTTAACCACCCTGTCAACTTGCACTGCAACACTGAGGTCCCTCTGTTCCTCCACACCGTTAAGAATCCTAACATTAATCCTATACTCTTCCTTCAAGTTCGACTTTCCAAAGTGAATCACTTCACGATCTTCTGCCTTGGTAGGCTACAACATCGTCACTGCCTACGGTAGTCCCTAGCCCATGGCTCCCTCAAAATAGACAAGGATCAGCAGGATGTATTCAAACCCCAAATATCCTCCTTATGAGTTGTGGTGAACTACATATACCTGTCTGGACATGCCCCTCTGCTGACTGCTCCTGTGGCTCCTCCCACAGACCCCTGTATAAAGGCGGTTGGAGGCACTGCTCCTCCCTCAGTCTCCAGGATGTTGTGTGGTGGTCTCTTGCTGCTAATCGTGGTCTCTTGCAGCTAATAAAAGCCTATCGTTTGCCTCCCGTCTCCGAGAGTTATTGATGGTGCATCATGAGTGTAGAGAAGCCGAGTGAAAATTGTGGACAGGGAGTACTCTCCCCGGCTTCCCAACCTGCCCTGACAAGCAACTCCTGCTTCATCTCCACCTCAGAACTCTCAGAACTGGAGTGGATGCCAGAGCAATTGCAGAAAAAGGCAATGGGGGAAATATACATTGCAGTTTTATGTCAATTGTGCCTTTCATGAGAAAAATACACTTCTGTTGTTGTCAGCATTATTGTGATCTAAATGATCATTGGAGGGTGAAGGGCACTTTCATTAGTGCCATACGTTCTCATCTGGCTTCTGGTAAAAGCTAAGAGTATGATACAAATTCCTCTCAAAATTATCCATGGAAGTCTGCATTGTGGGCACTGAGTGGGACATCATTTGGGGTTGTATATTATTAACAATCATCAGAAAAGTAATGAAAATGTTGATAATAATGCTAACAAGAGCCACTTACCAAAAACCAGCTAAACTTTGCTAATTTGGTTTTCAACACGATCACTTTTCCCCAGACCTCACGATAGGCTTGGTCCCAATGTGGACCAAAATATTGAGTACCAGAAATGGCCCCTGACATCAATGCAGCAAACAACTGAAGTCAAAGGCCATCAGGTAGAAAACACTCCAGTGATTGGAGTTACAGTTTATACAAAACAAGATGGTTGAAGTAGTTGGAGGTCAATTAACCCATCCTCATGATATCAGAGCTTTGATTGGGCCCAGCCATCTGGACGCAGATGACTGCAAAGTGTCCAAGTCCATTTGCAACTCCTCAGCAAATAGACTGTCCAGCAAGACCTTATTTCAGGACTTGTCTTGTCCAGCAAAACTTATTTCCCAACAGGACTGTGGGAGTAGCTTCACCTGAGGACTGCAGCAATTTGCAAAGCTGCTATACCAACCCCTCCTTCTCAAAAATGGTTACAGATGGGCAAAGAGCCATCTGCAGCAATGCTTCAGTCCCGTCAAAAATAAACAGATCAAACTTTGGATTAAATCATAATTCTTGAAAAATTAGGGTCTCTTTAAAAGCAAAGCATTTGTTAATTTGCACTAAGCTGTTTGTCTGAACAGAACTGTTTAAACGTCCACTGCCACCTCCTGTCTGTGTGATGTAATCCAAGAATTGTGGGAATATAACCAATTATGCAAATCAGAAGCTAAATAGTGAAGACAAATGAAGCAGAAAACCCATAAAATAGCATGCTCAAAGCCTTTGGGAAACAGGAATTGAATTATGATTAAAAAAGAAACCTTTGCCACATCACCCATTCATTTGGTTTTTGATTCAGGAACCATCAACCTTCTGTGTAGTACTCATTTATCTGTGCCCAGTTATGGTGGAGTGATGTCATGCTGTGGTGACAATTACCCATAGTGGCTTTTGAAAAACAACTATGTCTGTTACTGTTTCCTCTTTTGTAGCACTTTTCAAAGGAAATGTGCTATAAAGTTAGTCCGTTCCCTCAGCAAAGGGTTCAGTGCGTCTATTCTTCCACCGTACACACCTGATCGTAGGCTGGCCTGCAGGGGTTTTCAAGCTGGTTTGAACGGCTTGCATCAGTTTCTTTAACCTCTTGCAGACTGGAGTAGTTTAAGCCTTGTTTCAGCTCTGTGCAGCACTCTGGATACTGAGAGTGAAAATCTTCATACCCCCCTGCAATCAAAGAAAAGTTACATGAATGTGTGCTTTATTTATTTGTTCTCTTTTAGAGATACAGCATAACAGGGCCTTCCAGCCCACCCATGCGATCAATTCACCTAATAACCCGTATGTGGAATGTAGGAGGAAACTGGAGCACCTGGAGGAACCCCAGGCAGTCACGGAGAAAATGTAGAAACTCCTTATAGTCAGTGGTGGAATTGAACCCAGGCCGCTGGTGCTGTCATAGTGTTAACCACTAATGTGCTGCCCCAATGCTTCCATCTGCTCTTTCAAAAATGGAACTATAAACCTTTGTTTCACACCTTTATGAATAAGAAAACCCAAATATTCCAACTCTTGGCATTGATAGTTAATACACCATGTTTTTACATTTATATCTTTTATCTTGTTAAAGGGATATAGGTCTCACCAAGCCAAATGCTTGCAAAAAGGCATGGAAAATGCCACAACGTGTATTATAGAATAGAAAGAAGCCTTTATGTTGCTTCTGCTGAGCACAGTATTGCAAACAAGAAACTTAGTGACTCAACTCTCAAAACATGAGAAAACTTTGGGGAGGAACTATTGAAAACAAGTGGAAAGTGGTAATGGGAGTTAACTGAGAGGTCAGCACTGTATGGAGCACAACATTATTAATGCCCTTAGCATTAGTTTAATTTAGTACTCCAACAATTTACATTTATATAGAACTTCTAATCCTCTAAATAGAATCCTCATGTGCTTTGCAGCAGCAACTTTATCATTCCCACTAATACATTGACAACTGAAGCATTTGATGTCAAACTCACCACATTGGCTGAAAGAGGTAACTGAACTACGTTAGTCTACTGGAAAATAAAACTCTGCCATGGATGGTCTCAAACCTGGCTGTGAAAGGAGGAGGGGTGGGCATGAGGCTAATAACCCCATTCTGTAAAAACTCAGAAACAGAAACACCAACAGAAGCTCCTGCCTGGGAGAAGTCGTACAAATGGGCTTGAAAGACTGGCCAGGACAGGGGTCACTGATGAGTTGCTGTCAGCAGCCTATACTCCAGTAGGGGTGATGGGCTTCAGAAGATTATAAAATAAAAATCTGCTCTTAGACTAGTCCACTGAGGGGTATAGAAAGGGTAAACACAAGTAGGCTTTTTCACTGAGTTGTGTGAAACTGGAACCAGAGGTCATAGGTTAAGGGTGAAAGGTTTAAGAGGAACCTTTTCATTCAGAGTTGTGTGAGTGTGGAAGAAGCTGGTGGATGTGGTTTGATTTCACCATTTAAGTAAGGTTTAGGTATGTACCATATTTGGACATGAGGGTGTAAGTCCTGGTGCGACTCAGTGGGAGAGGGCAGTTCAGCATGGACTAGATGGGTCAAAGAGCCTGTTCTATGCTGTAGTGTTCAGTGACTCTAATGAAGGATTTCAAGCTGTGTTACAAATAAATTGATGATAGGGTAATTTGAGCCCATTTAAAACTGAACTCAAAAGCTTTCTAGCGAGAAATAATCTAAAGAATCCAAAGCCACCAACAGCCACATCTCTGTAGATTCTACTGTTGATGGAAATATTTAGCTGGCAGGGTGTGGAAAACTTTCTGGGAAGGATGTGAAGATATCTCATCTTTTATCACCATGTTTTTTAAATAATATTGCACAATACTGTATATACCCAATCATAAAAACTTCATGTCAGCCCTATATTCTAATTACTCTATGGAGAGTTTTATAGCCTGCCTAGAAGTGATTCAGATTTACAAGCTAACAATGTTTCCTCCCCACACAGAATGTAAATGTTTCAAGTAAACCGTTCATAGTTATCTCTTTACACCAATTACTGTGACACATTCAATAAAATAATAATATTTGCCCACAAATTTACACAGAAATTACATCTGCCATCCAGTAAACTCTCTCATATTTCACTCGACTTCCCAGGTAGAATTTTCTTTTCAGAAAAGTCTAAATCTCTGTGGGATGAGCTCTAGCAAGGATACAGGTGGGAAGTTAGCCTCAAGGAGGAGCAGATCATTATCTTGAAAAGTAAAGGAATGAGGGCTAAAGAAATAGCACTGCTTGATTTTTAGACATCTCTCTCAGGTTAGTTTCCTAAAGTCACCATTCATGCACTGACTTTGTCTACTGACTGGTAGACAAAGTCAGTGCTCACCAGTCTGATCAAGGACTAGCAAAAAACAGAATGTCTTTTTGCTTCATAAAAGGCTCCCAAACAGACATGTGGGTAATTTCACATACCAGTTTAAATATGCAGTGTTAATTTTTACCTGTTGTGTGGTAATTGGGGGACTGAAATTCATCTATTTTCTACCAATTTTAATAAAGAAACAATATCTTACATGTCATTTCACTCAGGGTATAAATTGTCTTGGCTGACGGCGTTCAGTGCTTCTGGGATCAGACATCCCCAAATCTACTCTGATACACTTAGAAACAGTCACCCGTACTTCCTCTTCCATTCAGGCAACATCATCATCTATCTGCCCACTGGTTAGTCACCACATCCACGCATATCCTTTCCTTCAAATTGCCAAATCCAGTGGAACCATATCACTGATGTAACAATGAACTGGGATCGGGTCGCCCCCTATCTTCAGGGATAGAACTCCACTGAATTTTCCTTCCATTAGTCAAAAAAGTGACTTCACTAGTGACTGTCATTGCATTCTATTGTGCTGTAAAATATAGGGGGGAATCAAATAGATGTTGGAGTACTGGAAACGGAGAGGGCTCAGCCCTCATGATTTAGAGCCAGATTGAATGATGCCTTGGGTGTGACAGCCCCAGGGTTGAGTTGGCTTTTGGTGTGGTGTGATGTGAACAGTCACACCTGAAACATTTATTCCGGTTTGTTTTGCATTTCCAGAGCCTGCTTCCATTACATTCAGCCCAAAAGCATTTCATTTCAGAATCTAACCCTGGGTTCACATTTATAGTATGGACAGTAATACATTATTTTAGTTCCGGCTTCTCGCAGGGGACTGCAATCTCCGAAAGCTTTCTCCAGCTACTATCTCAAAGCCCCTGGTATAAAGTTACGCCATACAATTGAAAAAAGGCTATGCTATGCACACAAACTCCGCGGCAATAGAAACCCGGAGTAAAAAATCGCCCATCAGTTAGTTCGCTGAGTTTCGTTATGCAAAACTGTACTGTCGGAAATGGAAGCAAGCCGTGGTAAATTGTGATATAAAAACGATAACTCTGGATCAGCGGCATTCTTTGGTCTATTACAACATTCCGTGAAATTTAATATTAACCCCCGGAACATTTTAAATGTGATCACTGTATTGATTATTTCCAAATCCATGATTTCACTCCAAGAGCATGCATGTACGTGACTGCAAATTGCCAGCGATCCCCGAACTAACATAATAATTCCTAGAATTTGGGAAGGGGACGCGCGGTCCAAAAAAATAAATTCTAGCATCGAACTGGAGAAAATCTCGCTACTGTAAAATATTTTATACGTGCATGATTTGCATCCCAAACTCACCTTTGAGAAAATATATTTTGGCCGTTGATATGACAGCAGTTAACGTGTTTAACACGTTCTGCGCCGTACTGTCTTTGCTCAGTCTCTGTTTCTGCGAAGTTCTCTCGTCCAGTATCACCACAGTGGACACCCTGCCTTCTCGAAACCGGGCTCTGGCTTTCTCGTCCGGGATGATGAACTGCAGAGGGATCGGGCCACCTTTGGACCTTCTCACCACCACCGAATTCAGGTTCACGCTGTGCGACCCGTGAACGTGAGACGCGGCGAAGGACAAAAACGGTCTACAGTCCAGGATCAGGTTTCTGCCTCTTTGTTTCCGAAGGACTTTGTTTAAGCGTTGGCTGTCGATCGCGGAAACTGTCATGATTAAATTCTATCCAGTTTTTTTTTAAAAAAACAACTTTGTCTTCAAGTTCAGATTTTTAAAAAAGGAAATTGGAATTTTATACCACGGAGAAAAGTCGCCTACTCTCCGTGGTTTAAGGCTGTTACTAATCAAGGTTCTGGGAAGGGTGAATTCCCCCTAGTGGCATTTATAAGCGGGGAACTGTCGGAGCGACGTAGATGCCCATATAAGGGCATATGACGCCATATGCAATCCATATACGGAATACGACGTAACAAGATTTCCATATTTGGATCCAAGGTTGACGCCTACCTCCTCCTCCGCGCAGAGCAAGCTCTTGCTTAAGGGTTGGAGGGAAGGAGGCGGGAGGTGGTGCACTTACTCACTCGCAGTTAGTCAAGGAGAAGCAATACAGATTTTTCCAACTGAAAATTTGAAAGGATATATCAGAATTAGCTCACCTACACTTACAAAACTGGATGAACCAAAATGTGAAGGAACCCACGCGGTTCCTTTGAGATGCATCATCAGCGCTGGTCGACAGTTTCTGTTGGCATCGTGCAGTGTTGGGGAAGTGGCAAGATGACCCTTGTATGATGAAGCCATGATATACCACTGCAAAATAAACATGTTGGAAATCCAAGCAGCGGACGGTGCAGGCTGAGAACGCCTAGAACAGGCCATTTGTCCGTTCAGTGCCGAACACAATGCAAATAAAACTAGATCTTCCTGCACGTGATCTCTTTGCTGTATCTGATTACACCGCTACCCCGGGAGTTGGTTCCAGGATCCTACCGCTCTCCGCGTAAGAAAAAACTTGCGCTACGCATCAATCTCAAACGTTTCCCCTCTCATCGCAAATACATGTCCTCTCGTATTTGACATTGCTGCTCTGGGGATAAGAGATTCTGACTGGTTCATTTCTCCTAATTCTTATTCTATTAATAATCAACTAGCTGAATGTTTCCAACATTTACTCTTTCACATTTCCAGCATCGACGATAAAGGATGCAACAACAGATATTTAAACAATGACAGTACTGAACACAGTCAGTGAAAACATCAGTCAAGGTCATTAGGTATCATGAAAAGTTTCCTTCAAAGTTCTAAGTGAATTTATTATCGAAGTACATATATATCACCATGTACAAACCTAAATTTCATTTCCTTGACAACAAACTGCGCAAATACAAAAAAAGAAATAATAAAAATAAATAAATAAGTGATAAATATCAAAAACATGAGGTGAAGAGTCCTTGAAAGTGAGTCTATAGGTTGGGGGAACATTTCAGTGATGGGGTGAGTGAAGTTATCCCCTTTGGTTCAAGAACCAGATGGTTGAGGGGTAATAACTGTTCCTGAACCTGGTAGTGTGAGTCCTGAAGTTCCTGTACCTTCTTCCTGGTGGCAGTAGTGAGAAGAGAGCATGTCCTGGGTGGTGGGAGTCACTGACGATGAATGCTGCTTTCCTGCGACTGAAATCAATAGACAATAGACAATAGGTGCAGGAGTAGGCCATTCGGCCCTTTGAGCCAGCACCACCATTCACTGTGATCATGGCTGATCATCCACAATCAGTACCCCATTCCTGCCTTCTCCCCATATCCCTTGTCTCCGCTATCTTTAAGAGCTCTATTTAACTCTTTCTTGAAAGCATCCAGAGAATTGGCCTCCACTGCCTTCTGAGGCAGAGCATTCCATAGATCCACAACTCTCTGGGTAAAAAAGTTTTTCCTGAACTCCGTTCTAAATGGCCTACCCCTTATTCTTAATCACAGGATGGTCGGGGCTGTTGGAGCTTGTGATAGTTCCCATGTTTGGATGGCCAAAGGGAGCACAGAAGGCTTTGAGCTCATCTGGAATTGAAGCCCCATTGTCACCCATGTTGCTTGATTTAACGTTATACAAGGTGAAAGTATTCAAACCCTGTGACAACTGTCGAGCATCATTCGTTGAATCAGGCTTAGTCTTGAATTGCCATTTCACCTGTGAGATGTTCCCGCAGATCATATCTTGACCTCCTGTTACTTTCTTGGTACCAGACTTGATTGCCTCTGATATGGCCCTCAGAAGATTGCAGATCTTATGGTTTATCCAGTACTTATGGTTAGGGAAGAATCTGAATGATTTTGTGGGGATACACTGTTTTAATAAAGTCTGTGACAACCATGGTGTATTCATTCAGATCCATAGATCAGTTCTTGAACATGGTTTAGTCCACTAACTCAAAGCAATTCCATAGCTGTTCCTCTGCCTCCTACAGCCATCTTTTTGTTGTCCTAATTTCTGGAGCTTTGTTCCTTAGCCTCTGTTTGTATGCAGGTAGGAGAAGGACGGCCAAGTGATCCGAGTTATCAAAATGCAGTCTGGGTGTGGAAAGGCGGGCATTCTTTATCTTAGTATAACAGTGATAGAGCATGTTGGGACCTCTGGTACTACAGGTTATATGCTGTTGGTAATTGGGCAAGATTTTCTTCAAACAAGCCTGGTTGAAGTCATCAACTATGATTTGAAATGTGTCAGGATGGACTGTCACTTGTTTGGAGATATCATCAAAAGTATCTCCATCGTTAGATTATAGTCAGCCGCTGGTGGTATGTAAACTGCGGTCAGGATTATGGAAGAGGCATCTAGCATCAGATAAGCAACATTCACAAGGAAAAAACATAAATTTAACAGGAACTTTACACAAGCTTTACAAGAAGGCCTCCCCCCCCCCCCTTAACCCATCCCTATCTATAATTTTAGTCTGGTTCTCTTTTTCTCTCTTTTTCCCCCCTCACTATAATCTCCCCCCAGCCCTACCTTTCTTTCTCTTTTATTTCCCATAATTCTCCACCTTCCCCCAGCCCATTTCCCTCCAGCCTATCACTTCCCAGCTCTCTACTTCGTCCCTCCCCCCACTTCTTATTCCCCCCCCCCCCCCCGACCATCCCATGTTTCTTCACTCCTGATGAAGGGTTTCGGCCCGAAACGTCGTCACTACCTCCTCCCATAGATGCTGTCTGGCCTGCTGAGTTCTGCCAGCATTTTGTGTTTTTATTTATTTCCAGCATCTGCAAATTCACTCGTGTTGCCTTTACAAGAAAGAATGGTATTATAACAAAAAAGTGGAATCCTGTGACTTCCCATGATGATTCACAGTGAGGTTGTGGCTAGTTTAAAGTAAATTTATTATCCAAGTACATATATGTGACTATATTCAGTGTACAATCCTAAGATTCATTTTCTTGTGGGCATACTCAATAAATCCAATAACCACAATAGAATCAATGAAAGACTACACCAAGTGTATAAAAGACAATTTGCTGTGCGAATATAAAATTAAATTTTACAAATGAGATACTAACTAAATGAATGAATGAATAAATAAACAAATATCAAGAACATGAGATAAAGAGTCCTTGAAATTGAGTCTATTGAGGGAACAGTTCATTGTTGGGGTGAGTGAAGTTGACTGAAGTTATCCCACTGGTTCAGGAGCCTGATGGTAAGAAAGATAAGAGACAACTAGTGGATGTGGTGTTTTTAAAACTTTAATTTTTTTTATAAAATCCCATTCAGAAGGTTAGTTAACAAGATTACAGCACATGAAATTGTGGACAACGTAATGGCTTGTACTGAGAATTGGTTAGGAGGTGAAAAGCCAATTTGGAAGGGAATTGGCATGTTGGTTTTACTACAAGAGGATTTAAGTGACGAGAATACAGATATTTTACTGAATTTATATAGAGCCTTGATGAGAGGGCACCTGGTCTTCTTACCTCAAAAAGAGTGCCACAGAATGGGTATGATGAAGGTTCACCATACTGGTTTCTGAGATGACAGTTTTACCATATGAGGATAGATTGGGTTGACTAGGTTTGTGTCTTCCAATGCTGAAGAATTTATGGGTACTCATGAAAAAATACAGAATTCTTTCAAGGTTCAACAGCATAGATTTTGCAAGCATATTTCCCTTGGTCGAAGGGTGGCAAACCAGCTCCCACTGTCTTAGAACAAACACTGTTTTGGACATTCGAATTTTGCTGAATCTTTGGAATACCCTGCCCTGATGATACGTGCTTGTTCAGTCATTAGGTTTATATACTTCTGAATATTCTGGGCATTAGAGGGTATATATGGTGCCGGAAAGTGGAGCTGAGACAGAAGATCAGCTGTGATTTTGTTGAGGAGCAGAGAAGGACGAAAGGGGCAAGTGGCCTCCCCCTATCTTCTTACTACCCTGAGATTTATTTTCATTTTCACATACAAGGAATTGCTACTAAGCAATTTTGTCCTTTTTTTGGTAGGAATAGGGTGGGTGACTACGATGCTAAAATCACCATTATATGTTGGTCTATACACACTTAAGCTTAATCAGGATAATATATGTCCAGTGTTCTCACCTATTCCATCGATGGTGCTGAGTCCTTCCTCCTGCAAGTGTCGACAGTAAGAAATGATGCACACAGTCAGAAGTTCAGAGTTCAAAGTAAATTCATTATCAAAGTACGTATGTCACCAGATACAACCTTGAGATTTATTTTCTTGTAGTCATTCATTGTAGAACAACGAAACACAATAACAAAATCAATGAGAAACTACACATAAAGACTAATGAACAACCAATGTGCAAAAGAAGACAAACTGTTCAAATAAAGTAAACAAATAAGTAAACAAACAAACAGGTAAATGAATAATACTGACAACATGAGTTGAGGAGCTGGAAGTGAGTTCGTAGTTTGTTGAGTCAGTTGAGAGTGACTGAAGTTTTCCACGCTGGTTCAGGAGCCTGACGTTGAAGGGTAATAACTGTTCCTGAAGCTGGCGGTGTGGGATCTAAAGCTCCTGTACCTGTGAGAAGAGTCCATGGCTTGGATGGTGGGCATCCTTGATGATGGATGCTGTTTTCTTGTGACAACGTTCATGTAGATGCGCTGAACTGGTGGGGAGGGCTTTGTCTGTGATGGGCTGTCTAGATTTTTCTGTTCTCAGGCATTGCTGTTTCCATAGCAGGCTGCGATGCAGCCAGATCAGTCAGCACAGCCAGGTGAGATGGCAGGCAGCACACGCCTTTAAACAAATGTGCTCCAACAAATTTGGACCGGAGAAGAGAGAGTCAGGGCTGATTTTTTTAATGCAGTAAAGAGTCTCAATGATATAGGCAATTAAACATTGATTATTGATTACCAAAGAATGTCAATAATCTTGTTTGAAATAAATAAGTTCAATTATACCTGCTGCAACAGACAGTTACTGTATCTCACAACAAAACTAACTTAATAACTCACGTCTGTCTGCATCTGACCAATTGTCTGCTCGGTCTTCCTTCTTTAACATCAAAGAAGAGTACACATGAAAGAAACTAATATTGAACTTAAATACTGTAACCTCTCTAGGCATTGGCATGTTGGTGAAAGGCAGCATGAGCCAAGGGGACCATACAGTGCTCAGATCAAATAGTGAGTCAAGAAGGTACCTACTGCAAACTCAGATTTGTTCTAACACCCAGATGAAGAACGCCACACCGTTGCAGTAGGAGGTGAGGAAATGAAATTATGGATGACCATAGCAAACTTACCATATAGAATCTCCATTTAGTTAACAGAGTTGCTGTAGGTCTCTAATAAACTTACATTAATTACCTCCCTTCAAGTGTGCAGAGTGTCTACTGAAAGCAAAGTGCAGTGTAAGTAAAGATAAGTGAAATAGGAAACAGGCTTCACAAGAAGGACAAGGTGAAAATTTACACAATTGCCTTGCATTCACTGAAGCTTTCCCTGGTAACTTCTAACCAGTTACTAAAACAATGCTGTACATGGCTGTCCCTGAGCTTGCCCAAAGCTCCCTCTAAAGACATGGCTCTCCCTTAAGCAAGCATTACATTCAGTGACCACTTTATTAGGTACACCAGCTCGTTAATGCAAATATCTAATCAGCCAATCATGTAGCAGCAATTCAATGCATAAAAACACGTAGACATGGTCAAGAGGTTCAGCTGTTGTACAGACCAAACATCAGAATGGGGAAGAAATTTAATCCAAATGACTTTGACCATAAAATGATTGTTGGTGCCAGGTGGGGTGGTTTGAGTATCTCAGAAACTGCTCATCTCCTGGGATTTTCACCCACAACAGTCTCTAGAGTTTATAGACAATGGAGCAAAAAACAAAAAAAAAAATCCAGTGAGCATCATTTTTGTGGACCTTGTTAATGAGACAGGTCAGAAGAGAATGGACAGACAGTCACTGTTCTCTCTAAGATGCACAGCTACATGCTCCAGTGCACATAACCTTTGCCCTGCACATCTGGAATTTTTGTAACACTTAAAAATTTAAAGTGCCACACATTTTTCAGGCTGCGTAAATATTTCTTATTCAGAGCACTGGTCTACTCTTTAAAAAAAATTTAGAGGGAACATTGACGACAGTAACTCAAATAACTACACGTTACAACAGTGGTGTTCAGAAGAGCATCTCTGGACACACAACATGTTGAATGTGGTAGTGGATGGGCTACAGCAGCAGAAGAACACAAACATACACTCAGTGGCCACTTTATTAGGAATAGGAGGTACCGAATAAAGTTCCACTTAGTGCACGTTTGATCATAAGCAAACAATACCTGAGGAATTCACTGAAATTACTAATACCATCGACATGTTAGGACGGCCACAACATGCTGTTCGTAAAGCCACACCCAAATATTAATTGCTCTTCCTTCTGCAGATGCTGATTCACCTGCTCTGTATTTCCAGCATTCTTTTACACGTCATTACCACTATGTTGGGCAGGAACCTGCTTTCAGAATCCCTTTCATTTCGGTCTCAGTCAGAGCAAATGAGTGAGTAACAAATGAATAGATATCCTTACCCGATTCAATAGAGTGGACTGCAGCATGCCAAGTTATTGTCTTCTTAGTAACATTAATGATAAAGGAAAGTGTAGATTGCTAACGTGAGAAAATCTTCAGATGCTGGAAGGGGCAAGGAGTCAGTCTCAGGGGAAGGAAAAACACAAGGTGATAGGTGAAACCGGGAGAGGAGGAGAGGGTGAAGTAAAGAGCTGGGAAGTTGATTGGTGAAAGAGATAAAGGGATGCACAAGGGGGATTTCAGAAGACCATGGAAGAAGGGGAAGGGAGAGGAGCACACGGCCACACTGGACCTAATGCTTTCTCCTTCACTACCTTTCAGGGCCCCAAACAGTCCTTCAAATGAGGCAACACATCACCTGTGAGTCTGTTGGGGTCTTTTACTGTATCCGGTGTTCCCTCTCTCAACATATCTCCTTACCTACCCATCACCTCCTTTGGTGCTCCTTGCCCTTCCCTTTCTTCCTTGGTCTTCTGTCCTCTTCTATCAGATTTTCCCTTCTCCAGCCCTTTATCTTTTTCACCAATTAACCTCCCAGCTCTTTACTTCACTCTCTCCACCTCTCCTGGATTCACCTGTTATCTACCATCTTGTACTCCTTCCTACCCTCCCCCACCTTGTACTCCTTCCTCCCTCCTTCCCAGTCTTGAAGAAGGGTCTCAGCCCAAAATGTCAATTGTTTACTCTCTTCCACAGATGCTGAGCTCCTGCAGCAATTTCTGTGCGAGGTTTTGATTGCAGTGTGCATTTGATGAAGTCCTGTGTTCTAACGCTGGAGAAATTCAGCAAGTCAGGCAGCACTTATGGAGGATGTTTTGGGCTGAGACCCTTCATCAGGCCTCAAGATTCAAGTTGCTCAAGATTTCCAGCATCTGCAGAACCTCTTTTGTATATATGTGTTCGTACATTTGGATATGCTAAACACTTACAATAACCAATCTGATCGAGAGGGTAGTTAGCATCAAAACTTCAATTTAAACTATCGATTCCATCTCAAAAAGGGGATTGCTTTAACAAATGATGATCGACTAAAATGCATTAGCATCAAAACCACAGGCAGTAAACATCTACCTCTTTGCATTGCTCCGTGATTGATCTTTGTGCCTGCAAAAACCTAGGCTTTAAACTCCACAATCTGTTCATTGAGTCTTTCTTCTTCACTAGTCCTCCCCTCCTCTCAGATACTCTGTAAGTTTCTTTGCTTTAATATTCATTTTCCCTGCAAAGCAGCTTGAGACTTTTCGTTTTGTTTGGAATATTATAAACTGTAAATTGTTAATTGTCCTTGGATTGTCAGTGCCAAGTGACTTATACAGGAAACTTGGCATATTGACCATAAAGCATCCCTGGTCACTAATCTTACACTCATCTCATTATATTCCCTACAATTTCCCCTAGAGTCTACTGCTCAGCTACACACTAATGACAATTTAAAGTGCCCATAACCAGCTCATCAGGAAAATTTGGTGTGGACAATTAACCTATTTACCTTGTATAGTTTGAATAATCTTTTGTAGTGTCATATATCACATGGAAAGAATTGGTCCCTGGTCACCAACACATCAACTCATTTCTCAATTCTGAAATTTCAAAGGCAGTTTGAAGTTTAGTTTGCATTTTCTTAAGAATTGTTAAACTATAGCTGATGATCTGTGTTCTTTCCTCCAAGATAAGCATTTTGCTAAACAGTTTTATCCTGTCAAATGTTTGAATTCTGCAGTAAGTTATGCTTCACTTCATCAAATTCCTTCTAAAAATGCAAATCAGGATCAAAATCAGCTTGTTATCTCTGACATGGTGTGAAATTTGTCATCTTCTGGCAGCAGTACAGTACAAAACAAAAATTAACATAAATTGGAATAAATAAACACCCACTCAGTGAATCAGGAGCAGCTTCTTCCCCTCTGACATCTGATTTCTGAATGGACATGGAACCCATGGACTCTACCTCACTACACTTATTTCTGTTTTTGCACTACTTACTTAATTTAACTTTTTAAATATACATACACTTACTATAATTTACAGTTTGTATTACTATGTATTGCAATGTACTGCTGCTGCATAACAAAAAATCTCATGACCTATGCTGGTGATATTAAACCTCATTCTGAAGAGGGCAAGAGAGAAATAGTGAAGTAGTCTTGTTGGACCATTCAGAAATCTGATGGTGGAAAGGAAGAAGCTGTTCCTAAAACATTGAGTGTGGGTCTTCAGATTCCTGTACCTCCTCCCCAAGGGTAATAATGAAAGTGCATGTGACGGGTGGTGATAATCTTCAAAGATAGGTGCCGCCACCTTGAGGTACATGGAGTGTAAGAAGATGTCCTCGATGGTCGGGAGGAACATAGTACTCCCTCTAATCAGAGAGGCAGAGTTAAGGTTAAGTTAGACAAGTGCACCTTTGGTAAGTCAGGGGTAGCTTCCTCCTTGCCTTTCCACAAGTTAATTCATCTAAATAAACTAAAAGTGCAGAAGAGGCTCAGCAAGTGACGTGGACTTTGTGGAAACAGAAACTGATTTAATAACAAAGAATTGATGAAAGGTAATTGGCCTGATGGGGCCAACATGTTCCTGTCTCTGCAGGCATCATCTGAGCATTGAGAATCCCCAGAATTTTCTTTTATTAAAATTTTGAGCATCTGATTATTTTTATTGCTCTTTGACTAATCTTTTACTTATTACGGTTTCAAGGAAATTCACTGTTACGTTTTGTAAGTCCAAAACATAAAACTAAATGAAAGCAAAACATGGAGTTGGAAGACACATGTCTTAGTTTTGTTTTTTTCACTTTATTGAGCTACACGCATATGTATACTAGATATATGTGTGTGTGTGTGAGTGAATGTGTGTGTGTGTGTGTGTGTGTGTGTGTGTGTGTGTGTGTGTGTGTGTGTGTAGGTGTGTTTGTGTGTGTGTGTGTGTGTGTGTGTGAGTGAATGTGTGTGGGTGTGTGTGTGTCTGTTTGTGTGTGTGTGAGAGTGAATGTGTGTGTGTGTGTGTGGTGTGTGTGAGTGAATATCTGTGGGTGTGGTGTGTGTGTTTGTGTGTATGGTGTATGTGAGTGAATGTATGTGTGTGTGTGTGTGTGTGTGTGTGGTGTGTGTGAGTGAATGTGTGTGGGTGTGTGTGTGTCTGTTTGTGTGTGTGTGAGAGTGAATGTGTGTGTGTGTGTGTGGTGTGTGTGAGTGAATATCTGTGGGTGTGGTGTGTGTGTTTGTGTGTATGGTGTATGTGAGTGAATGTGTGTGTGTGTGTGTGTGTGTGTGTGTGTGTGTGTGTGTGTGTGTGTGTGTGTGTGTGGTGTGTGTGTTTGTGTGTATGGTGTATGTGAGTGAATGTATGTGTGTGTGTGTGTGTGTGTGTGTGTGTGTGTGTGTGTGTGTGTGGTGTGTGTGAGTGAATGTGTGTGGGTGTGTGTGTGAGAGTGAATGTGTGTGTGTGTGTGGTGTGTGTGAGTGAATATCTGTGGGTGTGGTGTGTGTGTTTGTGTGTATGGTGTATGTGAGTGAATGTGTGTGTGTGTGTGTGTGTGTGTGTGTGTGTGTGAGTGAATGTGTGTGGGTGTGTATGTGTGTGTTTATGTATGTGTGTGTGTGTGTGAGTGAATGTGTGTGGGTGTGTATGTGTGTATGGTGTGTGTGAGTGAATGTGTGTGGGTGTGTATGTGTGTGTGTGGTGTGTGTGTGTGTGTGCGTGTGTGTGGTGTGTGTGGTGTGTGTGAGTGAATGTGTGTGTGTGTGTTTGTGTGTGTGTGTGGTGTATGTGTGAATGTGTGTGTGTGTGTGTATGAGAGCTGCATTAAACAGACGTCACCTGCCTTTGGGAGACTTCGGCCTAGAGTCTTTCAGAACGGGAGCCTTCGTTCCTCCACAAAGGTCGCTGTATACCAAGCGGTCTATGTCACCATCCTCCTTTATGGCTGTGAAGCTTGGGTAACCTACAGCCGTCACATCAAGTCCTTGGAGTGCTTCCACATAAGCTGCCTTCAGCGCATCCTGGGAATTACCTGGCGTGAGCGGGTGCCTCACACAGAAATACTTGTAAAGACCAACTGCAGAAGTATTGAGGCCATAATCACCCAGCGTCAGTTGCAGTGGCTGGGGCACGTGATAAGGATGCTCCCATGTCGGCTACCCCGCAAAGTGTTATACGGCCAGCTACATCATGGTCGACGCTCAGCTGGAGGGCCAAAGAAGCGCTATAAGGATCAGATGAAGAATGCTTTAAGGAAGTGCAAGATCAGACCTGAGGACCTGGAGGATGTTGCTGCTGACCGTAACACTTGGCGACAGCTGTGTAGGGATGGGTTTCGTATTCTGGAGATGGAAAGAACAACCAGAAGACAGCAGAAGAGAGCCAGGAGAAATGCAGCCATAGTTGCCATCACTACCACATATACATGTCCCACCTGTAATAGAACATGGGTCCAGGATAGGACTGTAGTCATCAAAGATCTCACTGTTAAAGGAGTGAACATCATCATTGGATTCTGATGGACAACCGAAGAAGAAGAAGAAGAATGTGTGAGTGTGTTTGTGTATGTGTGTTTGCAAGTGTGTGAGTGTCTGTGTGTGTTTGTGCACGAGTGTGTGTGTGTCTGTGTGTGTTTATGTGTTTGAGTGTGTATGTGAGGGTGTGTGCGTGTGTGTGTGTGTTTGTGTGTTACTGTGTGTGCCTGTTTGTGTGTGGGTGTGTGTGTGTGTAGAGTTAACTATATAATAATACTACAATATAGATATCCACAACAGAGTAAATTTTAAATTGTCCCATTAAGGCCTAAAGATATAAGTGCCATGGAGGATTTCTTACTCTTGGGGGGTAATATCTTCCTAACAGCGGGGGGGGGGGGGGGTTGTGGTGTTGGCATTCTGCTTGGCAGGTGAGACCTGCAGCAGTGAAACAGTGTCAGGTCGTGCTGGTTGTAGGAACTGACTCTGAGAGAGTGGCTCTGACAGCTCTGGTCAACTTTCTTCTCCACAATTAACTCTGCTTTCAACTGATGGATGTGTCATCTCCAGACGGAGCAATCTCCAGGACAATGGTCTAATTCTGTCCTTAATCCTTCCAAGTACCCACTTTAGATGACCTCTGTAGTCCCTCATCAAGACTGCTTGTCCAGGAGTGAAAGATCAAACCTCCTTGTTTGAGGAGCCTTCAACTTGCCTCAGCTGTTTGTACTGCCTGCTCCTTCTGAGATTGTGTTTGAGGAGATCCAAGCATGAGTGCAAGGGGCAACAGAGGAGCAGCATGGCTGGCGAGTTGTTGGTTGTGGGGTGTGCTGCAAGGAGGGAATTGGAGAGCTTTTGGTTCAGTGTCAGTGCTTTGTGTTCTGCGGATATTGCAATCTTCAGACTCCGGACAGACCTGCTGCCAAGCCATTTGCAGCTGGGTGGCACGCTGCAGATGTAATATGTCTTATTCCATTTGCTTTCAGGAATAACTGAAACTGTTCTGCAACAAACTGTGCTCCATTGTCACTGAGAAACTTGTTCTGGAACACGAGTCCTTGAGAGGAGTGCAAGGCTGTAGTGAAGGCTATTGGGAACTCTTCAGGTCACTCTACTACCAAGAAATTTGTGTCCGTGAATGGTTTGACAAAATCCTCACAAATCCTCTACCAGGGCAATGCAGGCTATTCCTAGGGATGGACAGGCATTGCTCTTGGCATTTTCTGGACATGTTGACATGCCAAACAGTCCATGATGAGCTGCTCAATCAGCTGATCTTTCCCAGCCCACCAGACAAAGCTTCGAGCCAACGCTTTCATTTTGACCATGCCTATATGTAGCTCCTCCAACTCTTTACCTCTCGGCTTGAATGGTACAACAACCCTCAATCCCCACATAAGACAATCCCTCTCAAGGGCAAGATCATCATGGCACTTGTAAAAATGTGGTAACTGGAGTTTCTCCTGTACATTTCAGGCATTTTGGGTGTCCATGCTCACCTGATAAGGGGTGAGGTCCTTTTTCTGGTTTTCCTTTGGATCATCTCTGCCATAGTAGGGAGACTTTTGATATGTGTTAGGGAGAATACGTCAAGGTATCCTCTGTTGTAAGTTTTTCAGGTATTTCCAAATCAATCAACCATGATCAACCAATCTACCATGATTAGTTATCCTCTTGAATTTGGTCTTGTAATTGTCTGCTCCAAGAAACAGAGCCCATCTCTGCATTCGTGCTGCTGCTGTTAGTGGTCAGTGGTTGATGGCCAGTAATGAGGGTTAACTCTCTCCTGTACAAGTACTGCTTGAAATGTTTTACACCCCAAACCAGATTCAAGGCCTCTCTGTCAATCTGTGTGTAATTTCTCTCTGCAATGGTAAGGAAACGTCATGCAAAGGGTGTGGGACATTCATTTCCATCATTCATAACATGTGACATGACTCCTTTCTATGGAAAGGAGTAAATAGTTGACATTTTGGGCCGAGACCTTTCATACTCTTTTCCATAGATTCTGCCTGACCTGCTGAGTTCCTCCAGCATTTTATCTGCGTTGCTTTGGATTCCAGTATCTGCAGATTTTCCTGTGTTTACCATAAGGTGAGGAGTCACAGCAAGCTTCACTGGACAATATGGATCATAAAGTGGCAGTGCAGTGACTGACATCACCATTTCCTTTTGGAAAGCCACCTCACATTGGTCTGTCCATTGCCATCTCTCACCAATCTGTAGTAATGAGTTCAAGGACACAGTAGCCAGGTTTGACAGGAACATGTTATAGTAATTGATAAATCCTAAAAAGGATGCAACTGTGAAATATCCTTTGGCCTTGGACATCTACCACTGCTTGAATTTTCTCAGTACACTTGTGTGATGCTTGTGCGTCAATGGTGTGCCCACAGTAAGTTCAAAGTACATTTATTATTAAAGTATGCATACATTGAGATGTGTCTCCTTACAGGCAGCCACAAAACAAAGAAACCCAATAGAACCTATAAAGAATAGATGGTCAAACACCCAATGTGCAGAGAGAAAAAAAACAAATCATGCAAATAATAAAAGTAAGCAAATAGCATTCAGAACAAAAGTCAGTCCTCAAACATGGAGCCTGGAGCAGCCAAAGCAGGCTTCAGCCTCAGCCTCGGTTCAGTGCAGAGCCGAGTAAATGTCATGGAGCAGCGAATAAAACCAGCCTGACCCTTGCCTCTAGCCCCGATTTCCTCCCTGTCCAATCCATCTGATCTGGTGTTTAAATTGTCCAAACATCAGGTAGTTCCACGCACTAGGACCCGAGGCCTGTCACTTTGATATGCTCTGGCCCAAACACGCCCTTTCCAATTTGGCCTGGCACTTAAATCAATCAAATCTCACTCTCAGTTTAGGTGGACAAGCCTCAAATCTGCCTCTCCTCTGCTCTGATTGTCCTCCACTCCATTTGTCTGACTTTACCTCAAATATACCTCAACTTCGTCCTGATTTTGCCTCGAGTGTTCCTCGACTTTGCCTCATACCTGCACACTTCAACCCTTGACTCAGCTGTGCATTCACTTGCCTCTCTGTTGTTAGTGGTGATAAATTTTACAAGAAGTGATATTAATAAAGTATTTAGTTGTAGTCTTTGTTGTGTTTTCAACCAGGAAGTTGTCATTGGGCTTCACAGCACCATCTTAAACTGGAAGTAAAGCTAGGTTTAATAACTCATACTTGTGTGGTGTTCTGAGCCCCTAATCTTTTAATCTTTTCAATCCAGTCTTGAGATTTTGGAGATGTTCCTTGTCATCCTTCCCAGTAACAATGATGTCATCCAGGAATCACTGAACGCCTGGGCAGACTTGCAACACCTGGTCCGTAGCTTTCTGCCAGAGTGCAGCTGCAGATTCTGCACAAAAAGTAAGCCTATTAAAGTTGGAAAAAAAGTTGAATTTCCCCATGGGGATGAATAAAGTATCTATCTATCTATCTATCTATCTATCTATCTATCTATCTATCTATCTATAAAACCATTTGTGAAAAACACTTTGGACTCTTCTGTCAGATCCATCAGCTAAGGTAGGCCTCTGCTAAGTCCACTTTGCTGAAATGTGTTTCTCTAGAAAGGTTTGCAAATATGTTCACTATCCTTGCAGAGGGTATGAATCTATTCCAATACTAGGTTGATGGTGACCTTAAAATCACCACAGTTCCGAGCAGATCCATCCTTCTTGGCTACTGGGGCCATTGGCATTGTCCATGGGCTCCACTCAACCTTGGAAATAATTCCATCAGCCTAAATGTGATCTAGCTCACTGGCTACATCACAGATGGTATAAGGAACTGGACAGGCTTTGGAAAACTTATGTGTGGCATTTTCATTTAACTCTATGTTATCCTTGATATGTTTGAGTTTTCTAATGCTGTCCTTGAACACTGCTGTGTCATCATCCAGTACCTTTTCTGAAGTTGATTTCAGTTCCTCTATCGTAGGGTAAGTAGCATGCAAATTGTGGCTGGATCTCCAACTGAGTTGTATTTATCTCAGCCACTCATGGTTCTACGAAGCTAGTCCTCCTGTTTTTACTATGTGCACGGCCAATGTAGCTTGTTGGTTATTGTATTTCACTGTTACACACATCATTCTTACAGGAGTTATCTTTTCTTCAGTATACGTTCTCAGTTGGATATCTGCAGGCTTTAGTTCAGTACCTTTGAAATGCCAGTCAAAGTCGTTTTGTGGAATAACTGCAACAGCCGAGCCAGTCTCCAATTTCATCTGAGCTAATTTGCCATTCTCCGCTGGCGTAAGCCATATTGCTTTTCTTTTGTTTGTTTTCACATGGTAAATCTGAAGGCTGTTCAGTCCGGTGTCATTCTCATTGTTACCAGGTTTTTCTTCAACAGTATGCAGATTTGTGCTCTTGAAGCTGAAACTTACCCTTTTATTATTTTCGCTTCTCTGCGCAGTCCATTTATGTTTGCCTGTGCCACATGCTCTTTGTGTGTTGCATATTCTGCAAGTTTTGCCTTTAAGTTTGCATTGATCTGGTGCATGTGTGCTCCTACCACAATGGTAACACAATTTGTTCAGCTAGGCTGGTTGCTGTTCAGATTTTGCAATTTTGTTCACGCTCGCTTTCATTTCCGACTGCATCTCAATTGCGTCTGTGACTGCTGTTTCCATTAATTCAGCTATTTCAACTGCTCTTTTAAATATTCTAAAACAACTGCTAATGACATGCTGAACCTCCGGAGACTCCTGAAGAAGTAGAGGTGCTGTCGTGCTTTCTTCACAATAATTTTTATATGATGGGTTCAGGACAGATCCTCTGAGATAGTGACACCCAGGAAATTAAAGTTTCTGACCCTCTTCACCTCTGATGAGTACTGGCTCATAGACCTCTGGTTTCCCTCTCCTTAAGTCTACAATCAGTTCCTTGGTCTTATTGACATTGAGTCAGAGGTTGTTGTTACTACACCACACAGCCAAGTTTTTAATCTCCTTCCTGTATGCTGATTCTCAAACCATCCCACCTGCCACCAACAAACATTTCACAGTCAATATCGCTTAGGTTGCATTTCTGATGTTTGGTCTGAACAACAACTGAACTTCTTGACCATGTCTGTATGCTTTTATGCATTGAGTTGCTGCCACATGACTGGCCAATTAGATATTTGCATTAACAATCATTTGTACAGGTGTACCTAATAAAATGGCAACTGAGTGTAAATCAGCCATGGTGGAGCAGACTCAATGGGCTGAATGGCCCAATTCTGCTTCTATGTCTGATGATCTTAAGCCAACTCATTTGAACAAGAGAGGAGATACCTGACCAGTTAATCCTGACCACGGGAGGAGATACCTGACCAGTTAATCCTGGCCATGGGAGGAGATACCTGACCAGTTAATCCTGGCCATGGGAGGAGATACCTGACCAGTTAATCCTGGCTGTGGGAGGAGATACCTGACCAGTTAATCCTGGCCATGGGAGGAGATACCTGACCAGTTAATCCTGACCATGGGAGGAGATACCTGACCAGTTAGTCCTGGCCATGGGAGGAGATGCCTGACCATGAGAGGAGATACCTGACCATTTAGTCTATTTTTAACAACCTAGAGATGTTTAAAGATGTTTTAAAGAAAACTCCAATAAAAACAATGTTCAACTGCACATAGGTATAGAATCATACAACTGAAATTTTAGGCAATGGTGTATGTGAATGTGAATAGTAACGGTGTTAGAGGCACACATCAAGAAAGAAAAGAGGCAGATGAGTTACTGCTGAACAGTTCTTTTTCTCTGAGCTATCTTTAACGAGTGCCATGTTGGAATGGTTTAGCTTAGACTTTATTGTAGGAATAAGAGGAAACAAAAGGCAGAGTGTTTCATGAACCCTGAACTGATGGCAGTGCTTGATTTTCCGTAGAACCCTCCTTCATGAGCTCTAAAAATACACCCACTTGTTTGTAACATCTTAATTATATCCACAGACTTCTAAAATGATTTTCATCAAAAAAGAGCAAGTATTTGAATGAGTCTTACCGCTGTTATGTTGATGTGCTCTTTTGGGAATTCTGCAGTTTCTCTCTGTTGGATACCTTTCACAGAATTTTTAACAGCTCCCTTACGCTAACAGCTCTGACTCATACTATTACAAATTGACAGTTGAGGATTTCTTGACATCTTAACACAATGGCCAGGCTTCTGTGATCCTTTTTGGATTGCAGAGGTTCTTACGCAGTTCTTCCTGTTGCTGACAACATTTTCACAACCAGCTGTTAATTTCTCCAGCCTCAGTGGAACTGCAAACTTCTTTCCAAGACATTACCCACATTTCTAGCAAATCCTTCTGGATGCACTGGGTTTTCTGAGCTGGTCCTTGAGACACCATTATCAGTGATGGCACACTGGATAAATAATCAGGTGAATCTTTTACTTCTGAAACATATAATTTGCCTTCTTGGTTTCCTAAATACTATTGATTCATTGTTCGAGCTCAATGCTTAGTAACTATGTTTGAATTGAGCATGAAATTAACTGGAATTAATCTTAACCCCCAATGCAGTTGGTTTGGGTCAGGTGACTCTAACATTCGAAAGCTCCAACCTGCTTCACTCATTAACAAAATCTTTTCAGAGGTTGGTGAATAAACAGTCAATGGTTCAAGACTCAAGCAGGGTCTCTGATGAAAAGTCTCTGACAAATGTTCTTTGATGAAGAATGAAAAAGAATCTTTTAATGATGGGTCTTTGATGAAGGGTCTCTGATGAAGAATTTCTGTGAAGGGTCTGTGATTAAAGGGTCTCTGATGAAGGGTCTCTGATGAAGAATCTCTGATGAAAGGTCTCTGATGAAGGGTCTTTGATGAAGAATATCTGATGAAGTGTCTCTGACGAAGGGTCTCTGACGAAGAATATCGGATGAAGAATATTGGATGAAGAGTCTCTGACGAAGAATCTCTGATGAAGTGTCTCTGATGAAGAATCATGTCTTAAGTCCATAAGACAGAGAAGCAAATTTAAGCTATTTGCCTCATTGAGACTGCCTGCCATTCCATCGGGACTGATTTATATTTTCCCTCAACCTCATTCTCCGGCCTTCTCTCCTTTACTCATCAAGAGCCTACCTCTGACCTAAATATACCCTGATGACCTGGCCTCCACAGATATCTGTGGCAATGAATTTCACAGACTTACTGGCGAAAGCAATTCCTTCTCTTCTCTGTTCTAAAGTGACATTTTTCTATTTTGAGGCTGTACCCACTTGTCCTGGACTCTCCCATTAATGGGAACATCCTTTCCATGTCAGTTTTTGTTGTTATTCCTTTCCACGCCTTGTGGCGCATCGGGCGGCAACCTTGCTGTTTCTTTTGCATTTTTGTCAGTTTTTATGAGACCGAGTTGCTTGCTTGACACTCAACCCAGCACAGATGGAAAGCATGCAAGGATCAGGTTGGATTTGAACCTGGGACCACCCACTTCAAAATCCAGTGCTGATGCCACTACACCACCAGCCAGCATCTATATAGTACGATACCAGAAATCAAGGATATTTCATTGGGTGTGAGCCATATTGGGATGTAAATGACTCAGCAGGAGTACTACAGTGTTTAAACAAGGGTTGTATATGATTAACTCAAATAGACTGAGCTATGGATAGTGAATGTGTGCTATGGTTCAGAATGGGCCTTTGAGTAACATAAAGGAAGCAGAAGAGATCTTACATTGAGAATCAAGAGGACTGAAAGGGGCATCCTTGGCGAGGACAAGAGAATACCAAGCATTTTATACACATGTTTACAACAAGAGGGTAACCAGACAGAGGGTAGGCTCACGCATGGACAAAGGAAGGAATTGTGCCTAGAATCAGCGGAAAAAGCTGAGGTACAAAATGACTACTTTGCATCCATATTGACAGAGAAAAATAAGGACATGGATGATAGCAAGAGGAACATGTACAAAATGTTGAAGGAACTCAGCAGGACAGGCAGCATCTGTGGAGGGAAATGGACGAATAAAGTGTCTAAACTTGAAACATCATCTGTTCATTACTCTCCACAGATGCAACCTGATCTATTGACCTCCTCAACACTTCTGTTTGATGCTGTAGATTCCAGCATCTATAGTCTCTTTGTCTCTCTCCTTGATATGGCATTTTCCGAGGTAATCTACATGTACTTTGTCATATACGTTAATGATCTGGATGATGGGGTGGTAAATTGGATTAGCAGGTATGCAGATGATACTAAGGTAGGAGGCGTTGTGGATAATGAAGTAGGTTTTCAAAGCTTGTAGAGAGATTTAGGCCAGTTAGAAGAGTGGGCTGAAAGATGGCAGATGGAGTTTAATGCTGATAAGTGTGAGGTGCTACATTTTGGTAGGAATAGTCCAAATAGGACAGACATGGTAAATGGTAGGGCATTGAAGAATGCAGTAGAACAGAGTGATGTAGGAATAATGGTGCATAGTTCCCTGAAGGTGGAATCTCATGTGGATAGGGTGGTGAAGAAAGCTTTTGGTATGCTGGCCTTTATAGATCAGAGCATTGAGTGTAGGAGTTGGGATGTAGTGTTAAAAATGTACGAGGCATTGGTAAGGTTGAATTTGGAGTATTGTGTACAGTTCTGGTCACTGAATTATAGGAAAGATATCAACAAAATAAAGAGAAGATTTACTAGAATGTTACCTGGGTTTCAGCACCTAAGTTAAAGGGAAAGGTTGAACAAGTTAGGTCTTTATTCTTTGGAGCGTAGAAGGTTGAGGGGGGACTTGATAGAGGTATTTAAAATAATGAGGGGGATAGATTGAGTTGACGTGGATAGGCTTTTTCCATTGAGAGTAGGGGAGATTCAAACAAGAGGACATGATTTGAGAGTTAGGGGGCAAAAGTTTAAGGGTAACACGAGGGGGAATTTCTTTACTCAGAAAGTGGTAACTGTGTGGAATGAGCTTCCAGTAGAAGTGGTAGAGGCAGGTTCGGTCTTGTCATTTAAAGTGAAATTGGATAGGTATACGGACAGGAAAGGAATGGAGGGTTATGGGCTGAGTGCGGGCCAGTGGGACTAGGTGAGAGTAAGCGTCGGCACGGACTAGGAGGACCGAGATGGCCTGTTTCCGTGCTGTAATTGTTATATGGTTATAAGTAAAAGACTAAATGTGAAATAAATGTGGGAATGGTTTTAACTAAATGCCTCAATATAAATGTAAGGGATGTTCTCCTTCAAAAGGTTACTCTTTCCTGGATTTTACTGTGCATTTTTCTTTTCTCATTGGAATCATCCAAGACCTTTAATGAACAAAATTATACAAACACTAAAAAGGGAAATGCATGCATTAAAGTGTATAATGTTAGCAAAACTGTTATGACACGTTGTCCCCTGCACCCTAACTTATGCTGAAGCAGGTTTAAGGGATTGGAAATTGAACTGTGGTCATGCATCCAATGCTTCAGAGCACTTTTCCTGATATGCAGATGGATTTCACTCAGAGGGTGGTGCAAGTGTACAAAAGCATGTTGTTATTTAATTATAGGTATTGACAACTTCATATGTATAAGTCAGCTTCTCAGATGACTGAAGAGAAGTTTGGATAGAAGGGGTTATGGTCCGGTGGTGGGTAGATGGGTCGAGGTAGAAGAAACAGGTCAGCATGGACTAGGTGGGTTGAAGGGCCAGTTTCTGTGCTGTAGTGCTCAATGACTCTGCGATACCTTTCAGTGAGAGAGGGTTTCAGATCAATGGCACCAGAGCAGGGTGCTGAAACACAGGATTGTCCTTTGGACAAGATAGCATAGTCTCAAGGGGATGAATGGTCTCTTTTTCAGCTGCAGATTTTATCACCTACATTGGACTAAGCTCCTCAATCACCAATGATAGTTTTTTTTATATAAACAGTAGACCTCAGATGCCTGAGATTTGCAATAAAAACATAGAATACCAGAATTACCTTGCAGGTGAAGCAGCATCTATGGAAAGAGAAGAAGAGCTTTTATATTTTATACATAGCTAGTTGAAAGAATGGCTTGAGCTGCCTTCTATTATTCTTATATCAAGGGAGCTTGTTCCTCCTCTTGCTTAACATTAAGTACACTGCAGATTTATAGAATACTCAGAGTCTCTCTGCTTAGCTGACCTTACCTGACAAAATTCTACTAAAAAGCATGTAATTATTAAATTATAAGTGTGGACAAATGCATATCTATGAGTAAGCTTCTCAGATGACATTTAGAAATTACTGCTTGCCTGCACTGACAGTCTAATGAGTTTACATGCTGGGTAGTGAATGTATCACCAGGAAGCAGCCAGATTCAATTTCTCCACATCCATTAATTCATCTCTTGCCATATAAATTAATCCAATTATGACTTAGGGAATCTTCTTACAAAGGAACTTCGGAAAATGATGGTAGTTGATTTTGTGGCATTATTTTGGCTCATAGGATCAATCATTTTCCATATTCTGTATATCGGTGACATTTGTCACCAAACACAATAATTAAGAAATTTTGTTTAACCCTGATGAGGAAAATTTCTTATTTTTGCTTTGCTCCACAGTGGCCTGATATCAAAATTCTGGTTACCTAAGTCCATAAGATTAGGAGCAGAAATAGGCCATAAGACCCATCGAGTCTGCTCCATCATTCCACCATGGCTGATTTATTGTCTTTCCCAACCCCATTCTCCTGCCTTCTCCTGTAACCTTTGTTACCCTGACTAAAGAACCTGTCAACTTCTGCTTTAAATATACTCAATGACCTGGCCTCCACAATCATATTTTGCAATGAATTCCACACATTCACCACCCTCCAGCTAAATAAATTCCTCCTCATCTTTATTCTAAAGGGAAGTACTTGTAATCTGAGGCTGTGCCCTCTGGCCCTAGGCTGTCCAGCCACATTTACTCTCTCCAGTCTTTTCAATATTCAATCAAATTCAATTAGATCCCCCACCACCCATTCTTATAAATTCCAGTGAGAACAGGCCCAGAGACAAAAAATGTCCCTCATACGTTAACCTTTTTATTCCAAGATCATAAGTATTTTATAGTATTTTATAACAATAGCAGATGGCAAAATAGCATATATATATCTTCTCTGTCACTCAATCTGCCAACTCAGCTGGGGCACCCTGCATGTCACCACTTCCCATACCCCGCGCCACTGATGTGCGCCACATGGAGAAGGGTGAAAATCCAGGTTAAAACACAGGAAAATTGAGGAAAAAACAATCCGGGAAATTCTTAGAGCACTGGATGGTTGGATGCTGATGGAAAGTGATCCTATCTCCTTTCACTAATAGGCTTAATATTTCTGCTTACATTGATTAACCTTATTTGTCCCAGGTACTTCAAAGCATCAAAACATTTGCGTCAAATCAAATCAGCGAGGATTGTGTTGGGGGCAGTCCGTAAGTATGCCAACACTTCCACACCAACGTAGCATTCACCAATTTACTAATCTTTACTAATGTGCAGGTCTTTGGAACGTGGGAGTAAACCGGAACATACGGAGCAAAGCCACATATGTGATGGGAGAACGTGGCGGCAGTGGTGAGAATCGAACCCCCATCGCTGATCACAGGTGCAGTAAACCGATTGTGCTACCCGTGTTCTCTACACGTTTCCAGTGTCACACCAATTACTCAAACTCAAAAGTACCTTGTAAAGTGCCTTGGGGAATGCCGATGTCGGTAAGAGTCTGTTTAAAGATAATCTTTTTCTCCTTCGAACAGAAGTCATTTCATCGGCAAGCTTGCATGGTATTGTGTTCTGCTTCCCAGCCAAATTATGAATCTTGAGCCAGAGATCACGTCGGTGATTGGAATTCATGTTAACAATAAATATCAATGATTAAGATGAGTGTTAATCAGATCTCAGGCTCATATTCAGAGTTATTTATCACCTGTGCAGTAAAATGCATCATTTGTATAAAGAACCGAAGATGTGCTGGGGGCAGCCCACAAGTGTTACAGCAGATTCTGACACCAACACAACATGCCTATAATGTTGCACAGAACAACACGAGCAGCAGCAACAACCCATCCCTCACACCCACCCACACACCCAGAAAGGCCTCTAACCCCAACCATAAAAGTCCAGGTGAGAAGGGCACAGTGAGATTTCAGAGGACTGTAGAGAAGTTGGATTTATTCATTTTATTTATTGATTGAGATACAGTGTGGAGCAGGCCCTTCTGTTGCTATGAGTTGCACAGCCCAGCAATCCCTAATCATGGGACAATTTACAATGACCATTTGACCTACCCACCAGCATGTCTTTGGAATCAGAATCAAGTTTATTATCACTAGACGATGTCGTGAAATTTGTTAACTTAGCAGCAGCAGTTCAATGCAATACATGGTAATATAGAAAGAAAAAATAAATAAATAAAGTTAATCAGTAAATCAGTTACAGTAAGTATATGTATGTATATTAAATAGTTAAATTTAAATAGTGTAAAAACAAAAATAATAAAATGAAAATGAGTATGTGTTCAAGGGTTCAATGTCCATTTAGGAATCGGATGGCAGAGGGGAAGAAGCTGTTCTTGAATCACTGAGTGTGTGCCTTCAGGCTTCTGTACCTCCTTCCTGATAGTAACAATGAGAAAAGGGCTTGTCCTGGGCCCTGGGTGCTGGGAGTCCTTAATAACGGTTGCTGCCTTTCTGAGACACCACTCCTCGAAGTTGTCTTGGATACTACAAAGGCTAGTACCCAAGATGGAGCTGATTAATTTAACAACTTTGTGCAGCTTCTTTCGGTCCTGTGCAGTAGCCTCCCCCACCCCATACCAGACTGTGATGCAGCCTGTCAGAATGATCTCCACGGTACATCTATAGATATTTTTGAGTGTTTTAGTTAACACACTAAAGCTCTTCAAACTCCTAATGAAGTATAGCCGCTGCCTTGTCTTCTTTATAACCTCATTGATGTGTTGGGACCAGGTAAGATCGTCAGAGATCTTGATACCCAGGAACTTGAAACTGCTCACTCTCTCCACTTCTGATCCCTCTATGAGTATTGGTATGTGTTCTTTTGTCTTACCCTTTCTGAAGTCCACAATCAGCTCTTTCATCTTACTGACGTTGAATGCAAGGTTGTTGCTGCAACACCACTCAACTAGCTGGTACATCTCTCTCCTGTACGTCTTCTCATATCCATCTTAGATTCTACTGACAATGTTTATATCATCAGCAAATTTATAGATGATATTTAAGTTATATTTAGAAACACAGTCATGGGTATAGCAGGAGTAGACCAGTGGGCTAAGCACACACCCCTGAGGTGCACCAGTGCTAATCGTCAGCGAGGAGGAGATATTATCACCAATCCGCACAGATCTTGATCTTCCAGTTAAGAAGTTGAGGATCCAATTGCAGAGGGAGGTACAGAGGCCCAGGTTCTGCAGTTTATCAATCAGGACTGTAGGGACGGTGATGTTAAACACTGAGCTATATTCAATGGACTGCATCCTGACATAGGTGTTTGTATTGTCCAGGTGATCTAAGGCAGTGCGAAAAGGCATTGAGATTGCGTCTGCAGTAGACTTATTGTGGTGATATGCAAATTGCAGAGGGTCCAAGTCCTTTGCAAACAATAGTCTGTGCCTTCTCCCTGGACTTACAGTGGACCTTGGAAGAAAAGCAGAGTACCCAGAGGAAACACACACAGTTAAGGGGAGAACTTCCTTGCAGGCAGTGGCAGGAACTGAACCCGAGTCAGTGGTACTGTAAAGCATTGTGCTAACCACTAGGCTGCTGCCTCATGGTTATGTGGGCAATGGCTGAAAGTTGGAAAATCTATTTCTCCATTTCAGAAACATAGAAGAGCAGAGATTGGGAAATGTTCAGATGGATGTCCTTGTTCACGGGTCACAGAGAGTTATTATGCTGGTATAACAAGGAATTTGGTAAAAAATAATTTTTTATGTTCATCCACAGGATGTGGGCATTGCTGGCAAGACCAACATTTCATTCCCTTCTCAAATTTCCCACTAATTATGTGGACTTGAAAACTTACTGGTTACTGGTTGAAAGGAGAGGCTGGATAGGCTGGGATCTCGTTCTTTGGACCCCAGCTGACAAAAGAGACAACGCTAAAAATCAAGTTCCTTCCAAATACACCTTGCAGAGGTGAGTGAAATCAGGAGGGGCATAGGGAGGGTGAATGCAGACAGACCCTTTCCCAGGGAAAGGGAATCAAAAACTAGAGAGCTTAGGTTTAAGGTGAGAGGAAAAAGATTTAAAAGGGTCCTGAGAGGAATATGGAGAGTGGTGGGTGTATGGAACAAGCTGCCAGAGGAAATGGTTAAGACAGGTCCAATAACAACATTTGTAATATACTTGGACAGGTCCGTGGGTAGGGAAGGATATGGGCCAAGTGCAATCAAATGGGACTATATTGGCTGATGTGGGTGGGTCAGGCTGAAGGGCCTGTGTCTCTGGTTTAAGATGGCGCTGGTGAATATCAATGACTTCTGGTTGGTGTCTAATGAAACAAAGAAAACAACTAAATACGTCATTAGGCTGTTTCTGGTAAGCAATCATCGTAAACAAGTCTGTAACTTCTGTTTGGACTTGGAGGTAATTCAATGTGGCAGAACTGAGGTGAGGTGAGGTGAGGCAGTGGGCCTGTTCCTGAGAGTGAGGACTCGAGGTTCGATCGATTTAGGCACAGGCTGAATGGGAAAGATCAGGTACAGTCTGTATCAAGGGGGCGGGGTCCAGACCTCAGAGCGTATCAAAGCAACAGAACCCAAGGTTTAGACGACAATTTAGCCACCAGGTCAGATTGAAAAGGTCAGAGTGTCGAGGCCCAAGGCAAGGGACGAGTTGGTTCAGCTTGTTGCTCCACGTGTTTACTTGGCTCTGCGCTGAACTGTCTATGGATGGACTTCATTTAGAATACCATTTGCTTGCATTTATTAATTTGCAAGATTTCTTTCTTTTCTTTGCACATTGGGTGTTCAATGGTCTTTTTTACGGGTTCCTTTGGGTTTTGTTGTTTCATGGCTGCCTGTTAGGAGAGGAATCTCAAGGTTGCATAATGTATGCATACATTGATAATGTACTTTGAACTTTGAACTTTTGAACTTCTGAGTAGCATATTACTCCATAATTGGTAGGATTTAATCAAGTTTCTGGATGTCATCAAAGAGCATGAGTTATAGAAGCCATTCAGCCCCTCTTGCCTACTCAACCTTTCCATGTAATCATAGTTAACCTTTTACATCAGCTCAACTTTCCTGCTGTAAACTCTAACTCCCTTAATTCCTTTGAAATCCAACATTGTTATGATTTTCTTGTCCAAGGCAAGATATACTGGACTGAATGCCAAAGGAAATTATTTGATTCTGAGATGAAGAGATTGTCATTTGAGGAATGATGATACTAGGCTGAGACAAAAATGAGCAAGTGGTGGTCATGACAGAATATGTATGGGTTGATGAGACTAGACCAGAGGGTATGGGATCAAAGTGAAGGAGATGCTATGTTGGAATGGATCTTTCAGGGGTCCTGACCCAAACTGTCAACCATTTACTCCCTTGCAAAGATGCCACCTGACTTTCTGAGTTCCTCCAGCATTTTGTGTGTGTTACTCAGCAGTCTCTTATGTTGTGAGAAGAACTTTGGAATTCTCTACTCTACAGGGCTGCACACACGGAAATAGGAGCAGCCATTTGCCTGCTTGATGTGTCCAGACCTCGGTCCTCTTCTGAAACAGATTCCCCAGTTTCCTAATCGTTCAACAATTTACATACCTCCTCTTTAAATATTTCCAATGAGCTAGCCTGCTCACCTCAGTCTGCTTACACTCTAACACTAGATTTCAAGGCTGAAGTAAAGAGATTTTTGGACTTGGTAAGAGAATCGGGGGATGCGGAGATCAAGCTGGAGAAGTTTCTCTGGACAGGGCAGCAAGTTCAGAGAGATGAAAGGCCCCTTGTCCTCTTATTTCTTATGCTTTACAAGTAAGTAGCTCTCTCTTTCTTCAGTGTTGTATTTTTTGTCTCTACATTCTCCCTGGAGGCAGATAAAATGAATAAACCTTTTAATGTTCAACTCCCATACTACACCTCCTCCAATGCCACCCTGCAGAGAAGCTCCGGGTCCTTGCAGGGAAAAGTCAACAATTGTTTTGTCCTTTGACCAACTTGATCTTTGCAAGTGTATACTGACATAAACGGATTTGACTGTGAAGATATTGTAATACAGTCATTGTGTTACTGAACAATTACTTCAGAGGCGTGAGTTCAAATCACACCGCAAGTAATTAATTTACAATAAAATTTTAGTTTTAGTAATGGCAGTCATGAAAGTGCTGGATCATCAAAAAAAAAGACTATCTGACTTATTCTTTACCTTCAGGGAAGAAAATCTGCTGTTGTTACCTTGTCTGGTTTACATGGAACTTCAGATTCATCAATGTATATAAATGACCTGGATGAGGAAGTGGGGGGATGGGTTAATAAATTTGCTGATGACACAAATGTTGGGAGTGTTGTGGGTAATGTGGAGGGCTGTCAGAAGTTACAGTGGGGCATTGATAGAATGCAAAACTGGGCCAAGAAGTGGCAGATGAAGTTCAACCCAGATAAGTGTGAGGTGATTCATTTTGGTAGGTCAAATATGATGGCAAAATATAGCATTAATGTTAAGACTCTTGGCAGTATGAAGGATCGGAGGGAACTTGGGGTCCAAGTCCATAGGACACGCAAAGATGCTGTGCAGGTTGACTCTGTGGTTAAGAAAGCATACGGTACATTGGCCTGCATCAATCGTGGGATTGAGTTTAAGAGCTGAGAGGTAATGTTGCAGCTATATAGGACCCTGGTCAGATCCCACTTGCAGTATTGTGCTCAGTTCTGGTTGCCTCACTACAGGATGGATGTGGAAACCATAGAAAGGGTGCAGAGGAGACTTACAAGAATGTTGCCTGGATTGGGGAGCATGTCTTATGAGAGTAGGTTGAGTGAACTCGGCCTTTTCTCCTTGGAGTGACGGAGAATGAGAGGTGATCTGAAAGAGGTGTAAAAGATGATGAGAGGCATTAATCGTGTGGATAGTCAGAGGCTTTTTCCCAGGGCTGAAATGGCTAGCACAAGAGGGCACAGGTTTAAGGTGCTTGGGAGTAGATACAGAGGAGATGTCAGAAGTAAGTTTTTTTACGCAGAGAGTGGTGAGTGTGTGGAATGGGCTGCCGGCGGCGGTGGTGGAGGCGGATATGATAGATAGGGTCTTTTAAAAGAATCCTGGACAGGTACATGGAGCTTAGAAAAATAGAGGACTGTGGGTAAGCATAGGTAATTTCTAAGGTAAGGACATGTTCGGCACAGCATTGTGGGCCGAAGGGCCTGAATTGTGCTGTAGGTTTTCTATGTTTCTATGTTTCCATGTATTCACTGTTACATGCTTCCTTACTTATAGAGTCATATCTGGCCTTTTGGAACAACTCATCGACACTGACCAAGATGCCGCAGAAACAAATCCCATTTGCCTTCCTTTGACCCATGTGGCTTTAATCTTTAACCTTTAACCTTTCTTGTACAGACGAGCGGCTACCGGGTAGCTTCAGGTCGGTGGATTGGGTTGAGTTCTAGCACTCATTTGTGGATCTGGAAGAATACACCATGGTTGTCATGACTTTATTAAAACAGTGTATCCCCACAAAATCATTCAGAGTCTTCCCCAACCCGAAGTTCTACATGATCCATGAGATCCACAGTCTGCTAAGGGACATTCAAGTCTGATGACCAAGAAAATTACAGGAGGTCAAGGTACAATCTCCGGAAAGCCACTCCAAGGGCAAAGTGGCAATTTTGGACGTGACAGGGCTTACATGCTATCACCTCTTACAAAGTTAAATCATGCAACATGGGTGACGACAGGCTTCACTTCCAGATGAGCTCAATGCCTCCTATGCTCATTTTGACCATCAAAACATGGAGGAACCATCACAAACTCACACAGCCTCCGATGATCCTGTGGTTTCAGTCTCTGATGCCAACATGTGAGCAGCCTTCAGGAGGGTGAACCCACAAAAAGCGTCTGGCCCAGAAGGGGTACCTGGCCAAGTACTAAAGACCTATACTGATCAACTGACTGAAGTATTCACTGAGATTTTTAACCTCTCACTTCGGCAGTCTGAGGTACCCACCTACTTCAAGTAGGCTTCAATTATACCAGTGCCTAAGAAGAACGTGATAACCTGCCTCAATGACTATCATCCAGTGACACTTACATCCACAGCGATGAAGTGTTTTGATAGGCTTGTGATGAAACATACCAACTCCTGCTTGAGAAGTGACTTGGATCTGCTCCAATTTGCCTACTGGAGCAACAGGCCCACATCAGATGCCATCTCATTGGCTCTTCACACAACCCTGAAACATCTGGACAGCAAAGATGCATACATCAGGATACTCATTTTTGACTACAGCTTAGCGTTCAATACTATCATCCCCTCAAAACTAATCAATAGCCTCAATACCTCCTTATACAATTGGATCCTCAATTTGCTCACTTGCAGGCCCCAGTCTCCACAACCTCCGTCCACACAGGTGCATCTCAAGGTTGTGTGCTTAGACCCCTGCTCTGCTTGCTTTACACTTATGACTGTGTGGGCAAGCACAACTCCAAGACCATATTCAAATTTGCTGATGACACCACTGCCACAACAACAACCTTTTACTCAGTGTCAGCAAGACCAAGGAGCTGATTTTTGACTTCAGGAGGAAGAAGGAAGAGGTCCATGAGCCAGTCCTCATCAGGGAATCAGAGGTGGAGAGGGTCAACAATTTTAAATTCCTCAATGTTGTCATTTCAGAGGACCTGTCCAGGACCCAGCACAAAGAAAGCATGGCAGCACCTCTACTTCCTTAAGAGTTTGCATGACATCAAAAACTTTGATAAACTTCTATAGATGTATTGTGGAGCGTATACTAACTGACTGCATCACAGCCTTGTATGGAAACACCAATGCCCTAAAAATGGAAAATCCTACAAAAAGTAATGGATATGGCATATTCCATCACGGGTAAAGCCCTCCCCACTGTTGAGCACATCAGCATGAAGTGTTATCACAGGAACAGCTACCACCCCTCAAACATCAGGATCTTGAACAAAAGGTGATAATATGGTGGTTATTATTCTATTATGAATTTATTGAGTATGCCCACAAGAAAATAATCTCAGAGTTGTATATGGTGACACATATGTACTTTGATGATAAATTTACTTTGAACTTTGATCTGAATGTAAGATGAAGATTGGTTTAAATGAGCAATAAATGTATTTGATTTCAGCACCATTCAGTGAACAAGACAACTACCATGCAACGTGTAAGTTTAAACAAGTAAGTAATTCCCAGAAAGAGCTGCACACTGGATGAAAAACAGACTTGCTTATCTTTATTCATCTTTTTACTTTGCCTATTTATTCTAACAGACAGCTTTAACTGGCCTTGGACGCCCACTTCAGCTTGACTTCTGGGTACTTTCCAAGAAAGGCCCAGCCCTCACAAGCAGTGGAAAATGAACTCTCAGGGAGTCTGTTTCACACGAGTGGTACAAACCAAAAGTTCAGATCAATTTCCTCACAGGATGACAAAGGACGATAAAACTGCCGCTTCCTTCCACAGGAAGCAGGAAATCTGCAGCAGAATTTGTTTAAGGTTGAGTAGAACATGTACTCACCCATCACACCTCCAATTTAAGTCATTCATTTGTGGCGATTTGCCTGTACGAGACCCACGGCGGGCCATTGCACTGCAGGTATACGCCAGACTTGGTACTTCCTCATTTACATTCTGAAAAACATGTCTCTGCTTCATGAGAAGGTTTTGCCCCACTGAAAAACTCGATGAGAGGAAGTTTGAGAAACGAATATACATTGCAATATTGGTCTTGTGTCCTAGAACACAGAACAGTGGAAAGCACAGTACAGGACCTTTGGCATACAATACTGTACTGGCCTACTCTACAATTGAGCTAACCCTTCATTCCATACCCTCCGTTTTTCTTACATCCCATATGCTTATTGAACAATCTCTCAAATGTCCCAGTTGTATCAAAGATTCAAAGCACATTTATTATCAAAGTGTGTATGCAGTACTCATTCGCCTTCCACAGACAGCCCCAAAGCACATTTATTATCAAAGTGTGTATGCAGTACTCATTCGCCATGAAACAAAGAAACACCATGGAAGCTGCTCACGGAATGAACATCAAGCGCCCCTGCACCACAAATCGTGCAAACAGCAACAAACAGAAATGAGCAAAAAACATAGGATATCAAATACAAAGTCAAAGGAGTCCAGGGAGATTCAATTCTGCTCAGTGTTCATTATCTGCAGCTTCCACCACCATTCAAAATCACCTCAAATAACAACAAAAGAAGCAACAATCAGAACCCAGAACACGTCGTAACAATCGGCACTGATTAAACCTTGCCCAAGACCCAGAAAACTAGCACCATTACCAAGGACAGCGAGACCATTCCAACACAGAGGCCTTCCTCCAGGAGCAGTGAGTGAGAGGATGGTGGAGGCACCCTCCTCACTCGCCTCGATGATTTCAATCTTCCTCGGCGAGGAACAGAGTTGATCATGGACTCGCACCCCATCTCCAAGTTCTTGGTCTAGAGGACGCACGTTTTGCTTGAAACACCCTCAGAGACATCAAAGCACCAGATTGCTCAATCAGCCTGAAAAACACACCACCTAAATATCAGTCCCAGGCTCCGACAGTAGCAGAACCACAGTGAAAGATAAAGAAGGTGTAAACAAAGAGACAAACAAAGAACAGTATAACACAGTACAGGCCAATCAGCCCATGATGTTGTGCCGACCCTTAAACCCTGCCTCCCATATAACCCTCCACCTTCAATTCCTCCATATACCTGTCTAGTAGTCTCTTAAACTTCACTAGTGTGTCTGCCTCCATCACTGACTCAGGCAGTGCATTCCACACACCAAACACTCTCTGAGTGAAAAACCTTCCTCTAATATCCCCCTTGAACTTCCCTCCCCTTACCTTAAAGCAATGTCCTTGTGTACTGAGCAATGGTGCCCTGGGGAAGAGGTGCTGACTGTCCACTCTGTCTATTCCTCTTAATA
Source organism: Hemitrygon akajei (assembly GCF_048418815.1). Classification (NCBI taxonomy): domain Eukaryota; kingdom Metazoa; phylum Chordata; class Chondrichthyes; order Myliobatiformes; family Dasyatidae; genus Hemitrygon; species Hemitrygon akajei. The sequence continues at coordinate 2,766,657 of NC_133146.1, forward strand.
TCTTGTACACCTCAATCATGTCTCCTCTCATCCTCCTTCTCTCCAAAGAGAAAAGCCCTAGCTCCCTTAATCTCTGAACATAATGCATACTCTCTAAACCAGGCAGCATCCTGGTAAATCTCCCTTGTACCCTTTCCAATGCTTCCACATCCTTCCTATAGTGAGGCGACCAGAACTGGACACAGTACTCCAAGTGTGGCCTAACCAGAAGTGGATGCTCTGCTCATTCTGTCTATTCCCCTTCCCTCTCCTGACAGTCACCCAGCTACCTGTCTCCTGACTCTTGGGGGTGACTATCTCCCTGTAACTCCTGTTTATTTCTGCCTCTGCCTCCTGAATGATCTGAAGTTCATCCAGCTCCAGCTCCAGTTCCCTAACTCGGTTTGTCAGGAGCTGCAGCTGGATGCACTTTTTACAGGTGTAGACAATTGTGCTCGCCCTGACTTCCTACATACTCCATACGGAGCACTCAACTGCCCTAACTGCTGCCTCCATAACCTACTCCTAAGGTAATTAAATTAATTAAAGGAGCTTACCTGGCCTTAACTCACTGGGAGCAAGTTCGTCCTCAGCCTCTGCTCGCTGAAGTCTCTTAAGCCAAAGCCTTCTTACTCTGTCTCCCTCTATTCCGTCACCTGCTACTACATTTACCGCCCCATTAATCTGATCGCTTTTTAAACTCTCCCGCTGATCTCAGAGGCCGATCTTCCCGCGCTTGCACAATCGTGCCCCGTTCAAACTGCCGAAGAAAAACGAGGTGAAGTGAGTGATTTCATGAATCATCTGGAGGATGTTGCCCTTGACTGTGTTGTTTGCTGGAGCCATCTTCTTCCAGTGATACTACTACAGAGGGCAGTGTGCTCCAGTACCTACCAGTCCTGTACAAACCATGCCTCTGGTATCCCCCCTAAATTTTCCTCCAGTCACTTTAAACACTCCAAATGACTACGTGATACACAAGCTAGTACATAGGTCAAGGCAGTATGCTATAGAGAGCCAGCTGTTGCCCCTGTAGCAGGCTCCCTCTCTCCACGCAGCTGATGAATCCAAAGGAACGACAGAGACACCAGTGGCATCGCAGGATTTGCCGGTCAGTGTTGAACTCCTTGCAGGACTGCCTGAGAGACTCCAGTTCCAGATTTATCCTTGGCATTTACTCCCCAAACCTTCCCCATGAGTGCGAGGTAACAGAAGTTTTGTTTTTTTGATTTGAGTTGCCACCATGCCTGATGAGCCCCATCTGCCCGAAGACTGGAACAAAGAGCCACGTAAGCACACATCTTATTAAACAGTGGACCCCCTAACTGTCCGTTCAACATCAAATCCACTTTTTTTCCTAACTTGTTTTTCATCAGCTTCTGAGAAGCTGTACTTACAAATCAAGGTCATTCATTTAATCGTCCTTGTTAGCTTTTATCTATCGGGTTGACAAAAATATGAATGAAAACGTCCTTTCAACACAAAAAATATTGAATCTCATAGCCAAGAAAATGTTATCTGTCTGGCACTGTATTTCTTCAGCAGAAATTACCTGTAAATTTATAAAAAATTTCTTTTTCGCTCAGCTGACTGCTCAGTGTGACTTGTCACAAGATGAAGACGGTGGTGGCTGTTCGGTGTTCTAGTAACAGGTGCTGAGATCTTGGGCTTGATACAAACCACAGTTCTTTCTATTCTATCACTTTGGTGAAGTCATTTGTAGGACACTGAATGGCTAAGGATATGTAATCTACAAGCTACTTAATGGAATTTACCAATAATGCTGTTTGAAAATGCTGAATTCTCATCAATTGGATTCTAGCCATGGGAACATAAACAGAAAAGATTCTGCTGATGCTAGAAATCCAGAATAACAAGAACAAACTGCTGGAGGAACTCAGCAGTCAGGCTGCATCTATGGAGAGGAGTAAACAGCCGACCTTTCAGACTGAGACCCTGCATCGGGATTCCAGAGGGTGTCAACCCGAAACACTGACTGCTCATTCCGTGTTGCTTGGCCTGCTGAGTTCATCCAGCATTTTGAGTGTGTGTGTGAGAGAGAGAGAGAAAGACAGAGTGTGTGTGTGTGTGTGTGAGTGTGTGTGTGTGTATGTATGTGTGTGCATATATGTGTGGGTGTCTAGGTGTGTGTATTTGTGTGTGTATGTGTGTGTGGGTGTGTGTGTGAGAATGAATGTGTGTGTGTGTTTGTGTGTATGTGTGTGTATGTGTGTGTGTTTGTGTGTACGTGTATGTGTGTGTGTATGTGTGTGTGTACGTGTATGTGTGTGTATGTGTGTGTGTGTGTTTGTGTGTGTGTGTATGTGTGTGTGTGTGTGTGTGTGTGGGTGTGTGTGTGAGAATGAATGTGTGTGTGTATGTATGTGTGTGTGTGTTTGTGTGTTTGTGTGTATGTGTGTGTGTTTGTGTGTACGTGTATGTGTGTGTGTATGTGTGTGTGTACGTGTATGTGTGTGTATGTGTGTGTGTGTGTTTGTGTGTGTGTGAGTGTGTGTGTATGTGTGTGTGTGTGTGTGTGTGTGTGTGTGTGTGTATTGCTCTATCTATGTGATGCCTGCACATTCACCTTGCCGCATGCTCCAGTATCCTCCCACATCCCAAGGATGTGGTGATGGATTAAAGGGCAACTGTAGAAATAGCTCTGAGTGTAAGTGTACGGTGGAGAATTGCAGAGAGCTGATGGGGCAGTTGAAATGGAAAACAGGTTCAGGGACATGTGGAGGGTTGATGAGGATGTCCTGAGAGATGGCAGTGATTAAACAGTCCCTGAGTCCTGATGAAGAATCTCATAACATTTATTTCCTTCCATAGATGCAGTCTTAACAGCATTTGGTGTGTATTGTTAGAGAGATGGATTGGTGTCTGGTGTTGGAAGTGTGAGTGAAGTGAAAATGCTAACATTGCCTCTTACCCAGTATGCACCAATCACCACACTTTCCACCCTCACTTTGTAGTGAAGTAAAGGCAAATGGCCAAGGAATCTCAGAGAGCAGCCTCTACCTGTATTTTGTGATAAAGTTTACCACAAAATCAGCTGCCGTAAACAACTTGGTGCTTGTTTGTGTCTATGCATGGGGGTACCAAGGTGACATCTAACAGCATAGAGATTGTGTTTGAATGCCTCTCCCACAAATTCCAGTCAGGCGTGCATGGCATGAATGATGAGGGTCATTTGGCTTTTCACAACAAACAGGAGGAGTGTTTCAATGAGATTTAGAGGGGATCTGTCGGAAATGAGAGAGACTGGATTTTAGAGCTGCCTTGCTCGCTGCTGCCAGAGTCCTGGAACCTGGGCAAGGATTAGTCGATGGGGTGTGTGGATCAGACTCTGTAGTTCACATTGTGATGTGTTTCTGGTTTCTGGCCGATCCTTTGTGTCGCTATTTTGTGTGATTTTGACCGGGGCGGGCTGGCTCTGTGGCCTGAAGTTAACAAATGATTCAGAGCTAGATCAAACCAAACAGGGTAGGTGTGGACTGTTTTGATGATGTTTTATATTCTATGTTAATTGCTGATTTCTTTTCTGCTGCTCAATTTGTTCTTTTTGTAGCTCGTTGAGGGTTGATGTTTTTCTTTGAAGGGTTTCATGGTTTCTTTCTTTGTTTCCTGGCTGTCAGTGGGAAGACGAGTCTCAGGGTTGTATACTGCATACATATTTCGTATCCTTTGAGCTGACAGCAGATAGAATCCCCTTAAATACTGTCCATAGCCCTTCTTACAGGTGTTGTTTGAGTCAACAACTGCTGCCCCCTGGCCCCCCTCCCCGAGATGTCATATTGTGAAGCCAGGACTGCTTCAACTGTAAACACTGATCTCATTCAAGATGAGCTTTACTTGTCACAGGTACTGTGCATCAGAACATCGAGACCTGCCATGCTGTATCGTTTTGCATCAACGATTGAGATGTGCTGGGGCAGCCTGCAGGTGTCGTCTCAGATTCCAGCACCACGACTTACTAGCTGAAACTGGTACGTTGCTGCAACATAGGGGGAACCCTGAGGAAACCCACATGGTCACGGGGAGAACGTACAAATGCCTTACAGATCGTACAGCTGGCGCTGTAAAGCGTTATGCTGACCACTACAAAACTGAGCCACCATGTTGGAAGTAAATCCAATTGGGACTTAATTAGATTGATCCCTTCCCACTCACTTTGCACATTACACCTTGAGAACTGACGTTAATGTCACCTTGGTTCTTAAGCAGAGATGGTATAGATTCAGATTCATCTATTTATTACAAGTTCATGGAAACATACAGTAAAATGCATCATTCGTGTTAACAACCAACACAAGCTTAAAATGTGTTGGAGACAGCCCCCAAGTGTCACCAAATCTTCCACCTCCACCACCCACAATACTGAGTAGAACAAGACAGAACACAACCACAGCAAAACATTCCCTGTTCCTCTCACACACACAACCTGCCCCCAGCCCCAGACCAGGCCCCATCCAGGCTCCAGGCTCCAGACTCCAGCAGACTTGTGGATTTGCAGACACTGGTTCCGGCCATCAAGCCTTGGCATTTTCCCATTTGTCTTGTTCCAATGTGGGGATTGCTGGAGACAAGGTGAGGCGTGGTGGTGAGGAGGCCGGGAAAAACATCTGGGGCGATGACGTGTCTTTGCTTGACACTAGCCTACACTGAGATTAGCCAGATAGTAGTTAAAATCACAGCTTGCATGTTATTGTGAAGCAGATGCAAGTCAAGAATACTTCTAAGGGTGTCCACTTTTGAGAAGAATGCTCCATAGTCAGTTTTGCAGAGTCCATTGAAGCAACAGGGAACAGTAATAGGAAATGGGTGTTTGAGGAAGACGGACATACCCGTCTATAAATACTGTAATCAATTATATCTCCTTTCTGCATCAACATTGTGGCGTCTCCTTGCCTGTGGTTCTCTTCTCAGGCATTGATGCACCATCAATAACTCTTGGAGATGTGAGACGAGATATAGGCTTTTATTGGCTGGAAGAAAGAACAAGCAGCAAATGACCACCACACGACATTCTGGCGACTGAGGCCGGGGCTGTGCCTCCAATCACCTTTATACCGGGGTCCGTGGGAGGAGCCACGGTCTGTGGGAGGAGCCACAAGAGCAGTCAGCGGGGGGGGGGCGTGTCCAGACAGGTATATGTAGTTCACCACATTCACCCTCCTTTGTTTTAAAAGAGAGTCCCCATGGGGCGAAGTTTCTTACAAGTATATTTACAGGTTAAGTCTATCAGGCTGTCGAGTCTGTCGCTGCGATCTACGTAGCACCGGCTGTGATTGCACAGGAGATGGTGGTTGTGCTGGTTCCAGCCTGACTGGAGGTGTCAGCCCACTAGGCGTCAGTGATCCCTCATGCATGTGCGAGGCGCCTGGTACGGGAGTGTTGTGAGGAGTCTGTGTAGGGCTTGGTGTGTGCAGTGTCACCTTGGGTACAGGGTTCATAGTTATCGTGGAGTGTTCGGGGTAGGGGTCTACTGCTCCTGCGGGCGCCAGGTCGCGGACGGAGACCATGTCCTCCCGCCCATCAGGTAAGACCACGTAGGCATACTGGGGGTTCGCATGTAGTAGGTGAACCCTCTCGACCAGCGGGGAGTATTTATTGCTCCGCGCATGTTTCCAGAGCAGCACTGGCCCTGGGGATGTCAGCCAAGCCGGTAGGGTGGTCCCAGTGGCAGATTTCCTGGGAAAAGAGAACAGGCGCTCGTGAGGGGTGGCATTGGTGGATGTACATAACAGAGAGCGGATAGAGTGGAGTGCCTCGGGGAGGACCTCCTGCCATTGAGAGACCGGCAACCCTTTTGACTTAAGGGCTAAAAGTGTGGCCTTCCACACTGTGGCATTCTCCCTCTCCACCTGTCCATTCCCCTGGGGATTATAGCTCGTGGTCCTACTAGTAGCAATGCCCCTAGCCAGCAGGTACCGGCACAGCTCGTCACTCATAAAGGAGGACCCTCTATCACTGTGGATATAGCAGGGATATCCGAACAGAGTGAAGAGCTGGCGCAAGGCTTTTATGATGGACGTGGCAGTGGTGTTGGGGCAGGGAATGGCAAAGGGGAACTGCGAGTACTTGTCGATAATGTTGAGAAAGTAGACATTGCGGTCGGTGGAGGGAAGGGAGCCCTTAAAGTCAACACTCAGTCACTCAAAGGGGCGGGTGGCCTTGACAAGTTGCGCCGTTTCAGAACGGTAGAAGTGCGGTTTGCACTCAGTGCAGATTTGGCAGTCCCTGGTCATCGTCCTGATGTCCTCAAGGGAGTACGGCAGGTTCTGGGCTTTCATGAAATGGTAAAATCGGGTGACCCCCGGGTGGCAAAGATGTGCATAGAGGGCGCATAGCTGGTCGAGCTGCGCGCTGGCACACATTCCCCGGGATAGAGCATCAGGGATCATTGAGCCTTCCAGGCCGGTACAGGATATCATAGCTGTAGGTGGAGAGTTCTATTCTCCACTGCAAAATTTTATCATTTTTGATTTTGCCCCGCTGTTGGTTGCTGAACATGAACGCAACCGAGCACTGGTTGGTCAGCAAGGTGAACCTTTTGCCGGCGAGATAGTGCCTCCAGTGCCTAATAGCTTCCACTATGGCCTGGGCTTCTTTCTCCACTGCGGAGTGCCGAATTTCAGGGCCTTAAAGGGTACGGGAGAAGAATGCTACTGGCCTGCCTGCCTGCCTGATTGAGGGTAGCAGCCAGCGTGAAGTTGGAGGCATCACTCTCTATTTGGAAGGGAATGGACTCGTCCACCGCATGCATCGTTGCTTCGGCAATGTCCCCTTTAATGCGGCTGAAGGCTGCGTGGGCCTCGGCTGAGAGGGGAAATGTGGTAGACTTGACCAGGGGGCGGGCCTTGTCTGCGTAATGAGGGACCCATTGGGCGTAATAGGAAAAGAAGCCCAGGCACCGTCTGAGGGCTCTGAGGGTGGTGGGAAGAGGGAGTTCTAACAGGGGGCGCATACGGTCAGGATCAGGGCCAATGACCCCGTTCTCCACGACATACCCAAGGATAGCGAGTCGGGTGGTTCCGAACACACACTTGTCCCTGTTATAAGTAAGGTTCAGGGCTTTGGCCACTTGGAAAAATCATTGGAGGTTGGTGTTGTGATCTGGCCAGTTGTGACCACAGATGGTGATGTTATCCAGATATGGGAACGTAGCCTTCAGTTGGCACTGGTCCACCATCCGGTCCATTTCCCTCTGGAAGACAGAGACACCATTTGTGACACTGAAGGGGATGCGCAGGAAGTGATAGAGCCTGCCGCCCACCTCAAAGGCGGTGTAGGGGCGGTCCTCTGGGCAGATGGGGAGCTGGTGGTAAGCGGATTTCAGATCTATGGTTGAGTACAGCTTGTACTGAGCTATCTGGTTGACCATATCCGTGATGCGGGGTAGGGGGTGCGCGTCAAGCTGCGTGAACCTATTGATGGTCTGGCTATAGTCCACGACCATCCTATTTTTCTGCCCGGTCCGAACAACAACCACCTGGGCCCTCCAAGGACTTGTGCTTGGCTCAATGATCCCCTCCCTGAGCAGCCGCTACACCTCCGACTGAATGAAGGCCCTGTCCCCCGCGCTGTACCTCCTGCTTTTAGTTATCACAGGTTTACAGTCGGGGGTCAGGTTGGCGAACACCGGTGGGGGAGGGATCTTGAGGGTGGAGAGGCTGCAAGTGGTGTCAGTAGCACAGCTGTCGGCATGGTGATGGGTGGGATGTGTGGGTCGGTGTGTGTGTGTGGTTAGTAGCGAGGTATATGATGAAGTCCCACAAAACTGAGGATTCCTGACAGTGAGTGGTGGGAGGGGCCCGTCATATGCCATAGTCACACTTTTGAGGTGGCTCTGGAAGTCCAGCCCCAATAGCACAGGTGCGCACAGTTGAGGCATGACCAGTAGCGCAAAGTCCCGATATTCTGTGCCCTGCACCACCAATGTCGCTACACAACCCCCCTGGATGTCTGTGGAATGCGATCCAGAAGCCATGGTGACCCTCTAGCTTACCGGCCATGTCAAACAGGCAGCTAGTCCTGTGCCCCTCCACCAGGATGTCCATCATTGACCTTGCAAGCTGGTGTGGGGCACTTTGGTCGAGGGTTATGGAGACCAGAGTTGAACCGCCGTCTTGGTGCCCGGTAAGCACCCGTGGGTCGGAGGCGGGGCGAGGTGGTGCCGACAAAGATGGCTGCCCCCATGTCTCGCACAGGGCGGGTAGGCAAGATGGCGGCGACCATGCCTCGCACGAGGTGGGCAGGCAAGATGGCAGCGACCAAGATGGCGACCCCCATGCCTCGCTCGTGGCGCTGCCCGACCCCGCTCTGGTTCAGACTTACAGACCTTGGCGAAATGGCCCTTCTTTCTGCAGCTGGAGCAGGTAGCTTCTCGGGCCAGGCAGTGTTTTCGGGGGTGCTTTTTGAGTCCACAGAAGTAACACTGCGTGGACTCGTGACTGGCAGCAGCCGAGGTTGATTCGCTCGCGGGTGGCGGGGTCTGCAGCATCCACAGAACCAGCGGGGGATCGTGCGGCTGGACCGTGTCAGCGTTGTGCAGAGCAGCCTCCAGTGTGTCGGCCGTCTCGATCGCCAAGCGTAAGGTAAGGTCGCGTTTTCCAGCAGCCGCTGGCGCACATACACTGACCTGATCCCCGTAACGAAGGCGTCTCGTACCAGCAGCTCCGCATGCTGTTCCGCCGTCAGCCCCCTGCAGTCGCAGGCCCGCATGAGTGTCTGTAGGGCCCGGACAAACACAGCGCTCAACTCATCCGTCCACTGCCGCCGCGTTGCTATGCGATGTCTTGCATAGACGGTGTTCACCGGCCACGGGTACTGTCTTTTGAGGGCGTCCAGTGCCCTTTGGTAGGTTGGCAGGTCCCTGATAAGGGAGAATACTTTCAGGCTGACTCTGGAAAAGAGGATTTTGTGCATTGTGGCAGGTTCAGTCACGGGAATCACTTCCAAGTATGATTGGAAGCATGCAAGCCAGAGTTCAAAGGCAAGAGCTGCATCTGGAGCTTGAGGGTCCAAGTCTAATTTTTCCAGATGTAAAATACTCTCCATGTTTTAAAACTTCCAGCCAATAAAATTGATGCACCATCAATAACTCTCGGAGACGTGAGGTGAGATATAGGCTTTTATTGGCTAGAAGAAAGAACAAGCAACAAGAACAAACACACTACATCCTGGAGACTGAGGCCGAGGCTGTGCCTCCAATCGCCTTTATACCGTGGTTCGTGGGAGGAGCCACAGGAGCAGTCAGTGGGGGTGGGGGGGTGGGAGGGCGTGTCCAGACAGGTATATGTAGTTCACCACAGGCATGAAAGATACAGTTGTGAATTTTTAGTTGAAATTGACTGTTTCCAGGCTTTAAAACTTCAGCAGAACTTCATCCTCTGCACTGAGGATGAACCTTGGGCTTGCAACCATTCTCTAATTTATTCTATCCTCTATGACATGAAAGAGGAAGCCAGTTTTGTAGTGGAAGAGCAGAGATGTTGTGTTTCTTTGGGGCAGGGAGGCTCCAGGTGAATTAACAGCAGATGGAGGAAATAGATTAAAAGCAGGAGTCAAGCTGGACTCAGTTACAAGAAACTCAACGACCTTCCCTTTGATGAAAATCACAAATGTGTCATCGAAAACCACATCCCCATAACTACATCACAATTCACTGAGGACTGTTCAGCATACCACACCCACACCCATTCACTCACCCAATAACTATCTCAATCAGTCAGGACTTGCACCCGAACATCCACTACCTTTCACACATGCAAGCCTCAAGCCCAAATCTTTCAGTTTTTAAGAAAGGTGAGCTTCATTTGTAACATGTGCATTGAAACACACACTGAAATGTGTGGTTTGCTTCAATGACCAACAAAGTCTGAGGTGGTGGGGCAGCCTGGAAGTGGCACCATGTTTCCAGCCCTACAGTTCACTAGCTCTTACTGATACGAACCTGCACGGTCACAGGGAGAACATAGAAACATCATACAGGAGCTGGACATCGATCTCACAGCTGGCTCTGTAAAGCATAATGCAAAATCGCAACCCGACTGTGCCAAAGTTCTGCTAGTTTTCAGTAAATCTTCAATCAAAGGCAGGATGTCTGCATGACAAAGAGACACAAATTACAGATAACTGCAGCCAACCCACAGGGCTGAATTTTCAATACCGTATCCCCCAGTAGAGACAGCAACCATTATCGAGTCTGTCAGCAGCATGGAACCAAGGAAGGTTCTCGTTCCACAGCCCACCTCCTCCTCATCCTTTATTTTCATCTGATTTACAAGACAAGGATAATGTCAGCATGTCCTCTCCCTAACCTTGCCCTCATCAGACCTTACGCCAGCATACCAAAGGCAATGACAGAAGAGCAAGCTCCCAGCCGTCAGCTCAGCTACTGGCACCGTGTAGTCCAAGACCGGATCTGTACTGATGAGTCACCATGCATGAGTTCGAGTGAAAGGAAGGATGTTCAGTGTGCCAGCTTCCCACAGGCTAAGGTTATATGAGTTCAGCTGCAGGTGATTCTGTCTGGCATTCAGATGATAGCAACGCACAAGAGAATCTCAGTGAAGTGTGTTGTCAGGAACAGTAGAACACTCCATTCCAGCCAATTTCCACATGATGTAGCAGGAGAGTACTGACAATGGCTTTTTCATAGAGCCAAAAATGCATTCTGTCCAGCTTGGAACAGCCTCCAACCAGATGGCATGAAAATCAATTCCTTGAACTTCCTGTAACTGCTTTTTCCCTGTCCTACTTCTGAGATACATCAGGGAATATCCTTGTGGTGAACTACATATACCTGTCTGGACACGCCTCCCCCCCCCCCCCCCCGCTGACTGCTCCTGTGGCTCCTCCCACAGACCCCTGTATAAAGGCGATTGGAGGCACTGCTCCTTCCTCAGTCTCCGGGATGTTGTGTGGTGGTTGCTTGCTGCTTGTGCTTTCTTCCAGCCAATAAAAGCCTATATCTCACCTCACGTCTCCAAGAGTTATTGATGGTGCATCAACCCTTCCACCCAGTGAGCTGCAACACCCAGCAGCTCAACTATGTAACCCTGATCTAATCACAAGACAGTTTACAATCAGCACTTACCATTCTGAGCCGTGTGTCTTCAGACAACACTGGAGCGCCAGGAGGAAAGCCATGTAGTCATGGGGAGAACGTACAAACTCTTTACAAATTACACTGGATTTAACTCCAAACTCCTGTATCCTGAGCTGTAATAAAGTTACGGTATCCAGGCATCCTAAACTGTAATAGTGTTATGCTACCATGATGTCCTGAACTGTAATAGTTTTACCCTACCCTGGTGTCCTTAGCTGTAATAATGTTATGCTACCGTGGTGGCCCGAACTGTAATAATGTTACACTATCGTGGTGTCCCTAGCTGTAATAATGTTACGCTACTGTGGTGTCCCGAACTGTAATAATGTTACGCTACCATGCTGTCTTGAGCTGTAATAGTGTTATGCTACTGTGGTCCCAGGCTATAACAGTGTTACACTACTGTGATATCCCATGCTGAAATAGTGTTACGCTATCTTAAGGGGCAAAAGTTTAGGGGTAACACGAGGGGGAACTTCTTTACTCAGAGAGTCGTAGCTGTGTGGAACGAGCTTCCAGTAGAAGTGGTAGAGGCAGGTTCGATTTTGTCATTTAAAAAAAATTGGATAGGTATATGGACAGGAAAGGAATGGAGGGTTATGGGCTGAGTGCAGGTCGGTGGGACTAGGTGAGAGTAAGCATTCGGCACAGACTAGAAGGGCTGAGATGGCCTGTTTCTGTGCTGTAATTGTTATATGGTTATATGGTTGCCCTGGTGTCTCAAACAGTAATAGTGTTACACTACCATGGTGTCCAGAGCTGTAATAGTGTTACACTACCATGGTGTCCGGAGCTGTAATAGTGTTACACTACCATGGTAACCCAATCTGAAACAGACCCCACTTGGAGCACTGTGCTCAGTTCTGGTCATCTCACTACAGGAAGGATGTGGAAACTATAGAAAGGGTGCAGAGGAGATTTACAAGGATGTTGCCTGGATTGGGAGTATGCCTTATGAGAATAGGTTGAGTGAGCTTGGCCTTTTTCCCTTGGAGCGAAGGAGGATGAGAGGTGACCTGATAGAGGTGTATAAGATGATGAGAGGCATTGATCGTGTGGATAGTCAGAGGCTTTTTCCCAGGGCTGAAATGGTTAACACAAGAGGGCACAGCTTTTTCTTCTGTGGTTTGATTGGGGCACGACCGTGCAACCGTGTGGATGTCAGCCAGTGAGAACAGCCAGAATGGTTTATAGAAGTGTTATAGAGCGGGTGTCAGAGTAGAGGGAGACAGAGTAGGAAGGCTTTGGCTCAACGGTGCTTAGGCAATAAAGGATCGAGGCAAGGTAGGATACAGACAGGAAGTATGTGTGTGATGCTGGCTTTCTGTGCTCAGATGTGGGAGGTCCTGGAGACTCCCAGCCTCCCGGCCGTGACAGGGACATCGAGGAGCAGATAGGGAGACATTTTCTGGAAAGGAGTAATAATAACAGGGTTGTTGTGGTGGGAGATTTTAATTTCCCAAATATTGATTGGTATCTCCCAAGACTGAGGGGTTTAGATGGGGTAGAGTTTGTTAGGTGTGTTCAGGAAGGTTTCTTGACACATGTGTAGATAAGCCTACAAGAGGAGAGGCCGTACTTGATCTGGTATAGGGAAATGAACCTGGTCAGGTGTCAGATCTCTCAGTGGGAGAGCATTTTGGAGATAGTGATCACAATTCTATCTCCTTTACCATAGCATTGGAGAGGGGTAGGAACAGATAAGTTAGGAAAGCATTTAATTGGAGTAAGGGGAAATATGAGGCTATCAGGCAGGAACTTGGAAGCATAAATTGGAAACAGATGTATTCAGGGAAATGTACAGAAGGAATGTAGCAAATGTTCAGGGAATATTTGCATGGAGTTCTGCATAGGTACATTCCAACGAGACAGGGAAAGGATGGCAGGATACAGGAACCGTGGCATACAAAGGCTGTTGTAAATCTAGTCGAGAAGAAAAGACGAGCTTATGAAAGGTTCAAAAAGCTAGGTAATGATAGAGATCTAGAAGATTATAAAGCTAGCAGGAAGGAGTTTAAGAATTAAATTAGGAGAGCCAGAAGGGACCATGAGAAAACTTTGGAGAGTAAGATTAAGGAAAACCCCAAGACATTCTACAAATATGTGAAGAGCAAGAGGATAAGATGTGAAAGAATAGGACCAATCAAGTGTGACAGTGGAAAAGTGTGTATGAAACTGAAGGAGATAGCAGAGATACTTAATGAATACTTTACTTCAGAATTCACTATGGAAAAGGATCTTGGTGATTGTAGGGATGACTTACAGTGGACTGAAAAGCTTAAGCAAATAGACATTAAGAAAGACGATGTGCTGGAGCTTTTGGAAAGCATCAAGTTGGATATGTCGCCGGGACCGGATGCGATGTACCCCAGACTACTGTGGGAGGCGAGGGAGGAAATTGCTGAGCCTCTGGCGGTGATCTTTGCATCATCAATGGGGATGGGAGAGGTTCCGGAGGATTGGAGGGTTGCGGATATTGTTCCTTTATTCAAGAAAAGGAGTAAAGATAGCCCAAGAAATTATAAACCAGTGAGTCTTACTTCAGTGGTTGGTAAGTTGGTGGAGAAGATCCTGAGAGGCAGGATTTATGAACATTTGGACAGGCATAATATGATTAGGAATAGTCAGCTTGGTTTTGTGAAAGGCAGGTCATGCCTTACAAACCTGATTGAATTTTTTGAGGATGTGACTAAACACATTGATGAAGGAAGAGCAGTAGATATAGTGTATGTGGATTTCAGCAAGGCATTTGACAAGGTACCCCATGCAAGGCTTATTGAGAAAGTAAGGAGGCATGGGATCCAAGGGGACATTGCTTTGTAGATCCAGAACTGGATCCCCCACAGAAGGCAAAGAGTGGTTGTATATGGGTCATATTCTGCATGATGGTCAGTGACCAGTGGTGTGCCTCAGGGATCTGTTCTGGGACCTCTACTCTGTGAGGATGCAAAACTGGGCTGAGAAGTGGCAGATGGAGTTCAACCCAGATAAGGTTGAGGTGGTTCATTTTGGTAGGTCAAATATAATGGCAGAATATAGCATTAATGGTAAGGCTCTTGGCAGTGTGGAGGTTCAGAGGGATCTTGGGGTCCAATTCCCTAGGATACCCAAAGCTGCTAAGCAGATTGACTCTATGGGATTGAGTTTAAGAGCCGAGAGGTAATGTTGCAGCTGTATTGGACCCTGGCCAGACCCAACTTGGAGTGCTGTGCTCAGTTCTGGTCATCTCACTATAGGAAAGATGTGGAATCCATCAAAAGGGTGCAGAGGAGATTTACAAGGATGTTGTCTGGATTGGGGAGCATGCCTTATGAGAATAGGTTGAGTGAACTCTGCCTTTTCTCCTTGGAGTGACGGAGGATGAGAGGTGACCTGACAGAGGTGTATAAGATGATGAAAGGCATTGATCATGTGGATAGTCAGAGGCTTTTTCCCAGGGCTGAAATGGCTAACACGAGAGGGCACAGTTTTAAGATGCTTAGAAGTAGGTACAGAGGAGATGTCAGGGGTAAGTTTTTTACGTCGAGAGTGGTGAGTGCATGGAATTGGCTGCCGGCGGCGGCGGTGGAGGCAGAAACGATAGGGTCTTTTCAGAAACTCCTGGATAGGTACATGAGGCTTAGAAAAATAGAGGGCTATGGGTAACCCTAGGTAATTTCTAAGGTAAGGACATGTTCGGCACAGCATTGTGGGCTGAGGGGCCTGTATTGTGCTGTAGGTTTTCTATGTTTTCTATGTTTTAACCATGGTATGCCGCGCTGTAATAGTGTTATGCTACTGTGGTGTCCCGAGCTATAATAATGTTACACTACCCTGGTGTCTTAAACTGTAACAGCGTTACACCTCTGGGGTATCCGAGCTGTAACAGTGTTACCCTGCTGTGATGACCTGAGCTGTAACAGTGTTACGCTACCCTGGTGTCTCAAACTGTAACAGTGTTTTGCTACCCCACTGTCCCGTGCTGTAATGGTGCTACACTACCGTGGTATCCTGAGCTGTAACACTGTTATGCTACGGTGTTGTCTACACAAGAGATTCTGCAGATGTGAAACTCCAGAGCAACAAACACAAAAAGCTGTAGAAGTTCAGCAGGTCAGGCAGCATCTCTTCGGGGGAGTAAACAGTCGACATTTCAGGACAAGGTTCCACACGGAAGGTTAGTTAGGAAGGTTCAATTGTTAGGTATTAATATTGAAGTAGTAAAATGGATTCAACAGTAGCTGGATGGGAGATGCCAGAGAGTAGTGGTGGATAACTGTTTGTCAGGTTGGAGGCCGGTGACTAGTGGTCTGCCTCAGGGGTCTGTACTGGGTCCAATGTTGTTTGTCATATACATTAATGATCTGGATGATGGGGTGGTAAATTGGATTAGTAAGTATGCAGATGTTACTAAGATAGGTGGTGTTGTGGATAAATAAGTAGGTTGCAGAGAGATTTAGGCCAGTTAGAAGAGTGGGCTGAAAGATGGCAGATGGAGTTTAATGCTGATAAGTGTGAGGTGCTACATTTTGGTAGGAATAATCCAAATAGCACATACATGGTAAATGGTAGGGCATTGCGGAATGCGGTAGAACAGAGTGATCTAGGAATAATGGTGCATAGTTCCCTGAAGGTGGAATCTCACGTGGATAGGGTGGTGAAGAAAGCTTTTGGTATGCTGGCCTTTATAAATCAGAATATTTATAAATTTATAAATCAGAGTATAGGAGTTGAGATGTAATGTTAAAATTGTACAAGGCATTGGTGTGGCCAAATTTGGAGTATTATGTACAGTTCTGGTCACTGAATTATAGGAAAGATGTCAACAAAATAGAGAGAGTACAGAGAAGATTTACTAGAATGTTACCTGGGTTTCAGCACCTAAGTTACAGAGAAAGGTTGAACAAGTTAGGTCTTTATTCTTTGGAGTGTAAAAGGTTGAGGGGGGACTTGATAGAGATATTTAAAATTATGAGGGGGATAGATAGAGTTGATGTGGATAGGCTTTTTCTATTGAGAGTAGGGGAGATCCAAACAAGAGGATATGACTTGAGAGTTAAGGATCAAAGGTTTAGGGGTAACACGAGGGGGAACTTCTTTACTCAGAGAGTGGTGGCTGTGTGGAATGAGCTTCCAGTAGAAGTGGTAGAGGCAGGTTCGATATTGTCATTTAAAAAAAATTGGACAGGAACGGAATGGGGGGTTATGGGCTGAGTGCAGGTCAGTGGGACTATGTAAGAGTAAGTGTTCGGCACAGTCTAGAAGGGCTGAGATGGCCTGTTTCCATGCTGTAATTGTTATATGGTTATATCAAAATTATAATGGTTGTTGCTCATCTCTCATGAACTTCAGCCCACTGATTTATGAGATAAAACTTATAGACAGAGCAAAATCAGATAAAGTAACGGACATCTCTTCAATACAGGTTGATCAAGTGGTGGTTAATTCTTCAGAGCCACCATCACACTCATGTGAATTCTGATGGCATTGTAGCAATTGATTCAGTCGTAAATTGTTGGTGTGGCGGGCAGGGGAAAGGTTGGGAGAGGAGTGGAGGAAAAAAATTAAATGCAATATCCAGCCTTTCCAGTTGCAAATTTTGAAGGTAAGAGCTATTGGTTAATAGAACCGAGGCAGTGGGTAAAGTGGACTTCCACGTTATAGAACTGAGGGTTACTCTTGACAGTTATTTTTAAAGCAACAGTGTGCCAGTGACAATCTTAGTAACCAAACCAAACAAAATGTTTCCAGCCTCTAGCACCATCTGACATCGCAGCAGAGGATGTGGGGTGGCGTGTGTGGAGGAGACTGTGTGAAGAGGTGGCGCGTGTCTTGTCTGCTACAACAGCAAACATTGTTCTGCTTAAAATTTGTTCAGGTCGAGGAAGTATGTCTTTACCACAATGAAACAAATTTAAAGACAAAAGATAAAGCAAGATAAAGCAGGTCAGTCAGGAAAAGGCATTTAAACACCAGAGAAATAGCTGTGAGCCTATTTTTCCATGTTATTGCTCATCAGTTTCACACGTTCCAATGATGCATACATGTACACTATGTGGGAGGCTAAAAGCTAAATCCTTTCATTTGGAACTAAAGCTACCACTGCTTAACCTTTGAAAGCCCCTGTGTTAAATATAGACTGATCTCCTTTAAACAGAATAGATGTGAACTTTCTGATAACAAAGATGTCTCATTGCACATTTGGCCAGCTCATAGTTCCTAATATCAATAACCCAGTCAAAGTCAATTTTCACCAAAGACAATAACTGTGAAAACTTTTTTTTATAAACTTCAGAACCATATGACTTGTAATTTATGATTAAGCAGGCAAACCGCACTCAATCAATCCCCATTTGCCGTACACAATTATTTTTATTCATGATTGTCCAATAGAATCGTGTTGTCCACAGAAACCCATTGATGATGAGAGTGTTATAGATCACACAAAGGAATATCTTCCTGTCTGGCAGGGAATGAATCTCAAATTCCCCTCTCTTTCTCTACTGCACAATTTCAGACCTTTTTTTATTTTGTCTGTATGATTATGATCATTGTGGATGATTGTGAATTGTAATTTCTTACAATTCAGTATGATCCAGATCCAACTGAATACTTTCCAGGCATTGTCATCGTACAACACAGAACAGTACAGGCACTCACGAAATGCAGGAGGAGACCAGCAGGTCGCTGTATCTAAAGAGGAGAATATACAGTTGATGCTTTAGGCCGAGACCTTTATCATTTCTACTGAGTTCCTCCAGCATTTTGGATTTCCAGCATCTGAAGAATCTTTCGAGTTTACAGTGCAGGAGCTTTGGCCCGTGATGTCGTGCCAGCCTTTTAACCTCCACCACATGACATCATATGGAAAGCATAGTGCTGCAGTGACTAAGGAGCCACTCAAGTGATCTGGACTCAATTCTCATCCCTAGTTGTGTGGAGTTTGCATTCTCCCTGCAAGTGCAGTATTTTCCCCTGAATACTCAGGTTTTCTCCCAACTCGCAGAGATGTGAAGATTAGTAGTTGCACTGATTATGACAAATTGCCCCTAGAGTCTACAGAGGTGGAGAAACCTGGAGGAGTTGATGGGAATGGGGACGGGGTTGTGGAGAATAGGTTACCAGGAGAAAATTGGGGGGGGGGAATAGGGGGAGTTGATGGGAATGGGGGGGGGATTGTGGAGAATAGGTTACCAGGAGAATTAGTAGGGAATGGGATTGCTCCATGAGGTGGCATCAGCTCAGTCAGCAGAAATAGCTTCTTTATAGATCTTAATGAAATAAGAACTTCCTGCCCCCACCTCTCCATCTCACTGGTCACATGTCCATCCAGAGGTTTGTTGCTTTCTTAAGACAAATGTAAATTGAATTGACTTCCATTAAATGGTTATTCTCAAATGGTCATCATTCCTAGTCTACTAATTTTATGACTGGTAAATAAAAGAATATTTGTAAATGGCTGTTATTTTCTCATAACCTATTGGCCCTCATCATTGTTTCTCTCTCTGTTCTCCTGCCCTGTCCATCTTCCCATCGTGCACACTCCCTTCCCTTTATTCTATGGTCCTTTGTCATCTCTTGTCAGATTCCACCCTTGATCAGCCCTTTGACAGATAGTTTTATCTTCTCCTATCACCTGCATCCACTTATCACCTTCCAGCTCTTGCTCCACCCCTTCCCCCATCTTTTCATACTGACTTTCGCTTATCTTCTTTCCAGTTCTGATAAAGGGTGTCAACCCAAAACACCGACAGTCCATTTCCTTCCACTGATGCCGCCTGATCTGTGAGTTCCTCCAACACTTTGTGTGTTGCTGCAGATCTCCAGCATCTGCAGCCTCTTGTGTTTGCATTTGAAACCTCTTCTGGCTTTCCTGTGTTGCCTGTTGTGTGGTCCTGGGGGTTTAATGCCAGTAGGTTCTGAGGCAGTGCTGAAAAATGTCAAATATATTCTAAATTTTTTCCTAATTATTCACATTAGGTAGTCCCTGATGTTCAAGGATGAACTTACTTTTATTTCAGTCCCTTGGGTACTATGGAGGTGAGTATAGTTCCTGTCACAGGAACTAATTGTTCCCTTCTTGTTCCATTGATCCAAGTTCGAACTAGATCATCAGCACTGTCTGTGTGGCGTATTCTCACGTGTACCAAAAGCTGTATTCGGTCAGGTCCAATCACTATATTGTATTCATTCAATCCAATTGTTTTCATTCAGATCCAATCACTGTTATAGATCTTAACAATGTTATAGATGAAATATAAAAACTACTGAAGAAGTGCCAAACAGGTCAACAATAAAATTGCCAGATCATAATCAAGTAGATTGTGAGGTCAAAAATTAATCTGATCATACAGGGGTCCATTCTGGAGTCTGAAAAACAGCAGAGAAGAGGCTGTCCTGGGGCCAGGTAGTATATACTTGTTGACTTTTCTATCTCCTGCCTGATGGGAGAGAGGAGAACGTCTGGGGTTGGTGGGGTGTTTCATTATGTTGACTGCTTTTCTTAGGCAGCAAGACATACACAGTACTGTGCAAAAATCTTAGGTACATACTCAAAATATAACTAGGGTGCTGAAGACTTTTACACAGTACTGTAGTACTGTGTAAAAGTCTTCAGCACCCTAGTTATAAGTATTGTAGTAATTTTATTTATTGTACCGTACTGCTGCAAAAAAAACTAATATATGCGAGTGATGATAAACCTGATTCTGATATGGGTCTCTATTGTGGACTGAGAGTGGGAGGGGTGTGAGGAGAGGGGAATCATTGCTGGGAAAAGGGGAACAAAGAGGGGAGGGAGTGGGAAGCGCCAGAGAGATATTCTGTAATGATCAATAAACTAATTGTTTGAAATCAATGACCTTTGTTGGTGTTTCAGGGCTGGGTGTGCCTGTAGGTGAGCCACCCCCCCACCCTGGCACTCCTCTACCAGCTGATCCACACTACTCCCGTGGCACTCCCCTCGTCAGCCTCTGCTCCCACCAGGTCTACAAATTTGCTCTCCGCTCCACGTTGCCAAATACAGTAGTGGGCAAAAGTCTGAGGCACCCAATCTGTAGATATGTGGACAGAGTCCGTAGAGGGAAATGGGTTCTTGTGATATCCTGAGCTGGGGCCAGAACTTTCTGCAGTTTCCTGTAGTCATATGCAAAGCAATTCTCTCCTGGATAACTCAATTTACCTTCTCGTGCTCCCGTTTCCTCACATATCCCAAAGAGATGTGGGTTGGTCATCTAATTGCCTCCAGTAAATTGCTCCTAGAATCGATAGCTGGCTATTGTACACGCACCTAGAATTCTAAAATCTGGGTGGGTGTTGATAAAAGTGAGGGGTGAACAAGAATGTGTTCAGGTAAGAAAATGGTGGATGGCAATGGCTCGATGAACAGCTATTATTTCTGTGATCTATTTCTCCATGTCTGTTCTGAGATGCCTGGCTGGGTGGGTTATTGTCTTCCCCCCACTGTGCTCTGAATAGCGGGAATCAGGCTTCTCAGTGAACCCACAGCCCTAGGGTTCTGTGGCAGTGCTGTGTGCTCTCAAGGAGCTTTTAAGAACATCACTTAGTCATTAATTCTCAGTGCAGACACCAGGAGTACTACTCTGACACAGCAGGCCAGATTTGACGCAGCAAAAATCACAAGAATTGTGCCAAAACCGGAGGACTTGAGCGACAGAGAGAGGCTGGATAGACTGAAGCTCTTTCCCCTGGGGCAGAGTAGGCTGAATGTGACCTTGCGCTACTACCGTTCTGTGTTCTGGGGAAAATGGAATTTTACCAGCTGTCGTAAGAAGAACATCGGCGGCCAAGCCTTTTTGTTAATGAAGGAGATATGGTTCTTCCACACGAGTCCCTGTGTAATTATGCTGCCCAGGAGAGCTGAATGTTGGAACTGGAGAGTTGTTGGTTCCGGTGATATCATCGTCGAGAATGGCAGCTTAAGTCACTAGCTCCTCCGGAAAAACGCGTATTAAGCCCCGTTAACCCATCAAATATAATATTCTTCGAAAAATATTTGAACCGAAAAGAGGGGCAAGAATGGGGAAAAAGAATGGAAATAAAAAAAGCGACACTGCGGAGCCTGCGGCCGAGAGGAGTGCAGCGAGCGGCTCTCTTACCCGACCGCGTGCTAGCGAGGCAGACGCTGGGCCTCGCTCAGGCGAAGCAGCGAATATGTTCGAAATCCTGAAAGAAATAATGGAGTTCCAGAAAGATATAAAACAGCAGCTCCGTGATATTAAGTCAGAGCTCACCAGCATCAATCAAAAAATAGCGGTGGCAGAGACTCGAATTAAGAAGGTGGAAGATCGCGTACAAAACGTGGAACGGATACTGAGTAAGACAATAAAAATATTACATCACCAAGAAGGTAAACTGCTTGACCTAGAGGGAAGATCACGGCGGAAAAATATCAGAATCTATAACGTTCCCAAAGGAGCGGAGAGCTCGTCTATGACGGAGTTTGTCGGAAAGTTACTGCAGGACGCGTTGGATCTTCCCTCGGCTATGAAGCTGGAAGTCGAAAGAGCCCACTGCGTGCTTGTCCCGTAACCTACCCAGGATAGAAAGCCACGCTCAATAATAATTAAATTCCTTTGGTACAGCACCAAGGCGGAGATTCTACGAAGGGCCTGGGGTAAGAAGAGAGTGTTTTACGACGATAAATTAATATATTTTGACCCCCCCGTGGTCCTACAGAAATGCAAAGAATACTCTGAAGTAAAGCAAGTACTAAAGCAAAAAAAGATTAGATTTCAAACTCCGTACCCTGCTAAACTTCGAGTGTGTTATGACAACGGGACGTGGTTGTACCAGAGAGTGGAAGAGGCGTCTACAGGCATGAAGGCCAAAGGGTTGTCCGTCAACATGATCAAAATGAGGGAAAGCCTGGCTGAGGAATTATCCCGCTCCACTTGGGAAATAGTGCGAGAATCGAGAAGGCAGGAGACGGGAGGAAGCTGAGAGAAATATATCAGGAAGAGACCAGGAGTTTCCCAAAGACAGTCCTCACCCACTTCAGAAGAGCCATAAGGTTCGGCTAACTTTAAAAATGTTGAGAAACTAAACGGAAGCAAAAGTACATGGTGATATACCTATCTCGAGAAATACTTATTATAATGTGGATTTTATATTATTTAGTTGTTATTCTTTATTCGCTCACTTATTCCTTTTTCCCCACCAAAATGAGAATATATATATATGTATGTATGTAATATATGTGTGTGTGTGTGTATATATATATATATATATATATATATATATATACATATTTATAGGAGTGCACAGGGAAATCTTTTCTGTGTAATGGATTTGTTCACTGACTTTTATGAATACTGCAATGGGGGCCCTCAACTCACAAGTAGGAAGGGTTATCCCCCACAGTTAGACATTTCCTCTAGCTCAACGCAGGCTCATTTACTAGAGACCTCAGCCTTGGAATCACACGTTTGTTGCCAGTTTTGTTATTATTTGCGTTTCTTGGTTCTTATTTGTTCAGGGAGTAGATCAATTAAGTTTTATTCTAATTTCAATGATACATTGACAGATAAATACAGATGGCTAAGGACAAGGTAAAATTCATTTCTTTTAATGTCAATGGGCTATTAAATCCAATCAAACGTAAGAGAATTTTATCCAATTTGGAACAATTTGATTCATACTGGGAAAAATGGTTTAACTACATAATGCCTCATAGGCCTGATTTTATTCTCAGAAATCAATGAATCTGTTGTAAAAAAAAAGATCACTCCTTACTTGTACATAGTTCTTTCCTTTTGCTTGTTTTTTCTTTCCACTCTTTTCTATAAGTGTGGACCTCAGATAAATACTTTGTGGAGATTTGTGATATATATGATTATATGATATATATGTACAATGTCTGAAATACATCTTATGGAAATGTTTGTTTGATGATGAACTTCAATAAAAAATAAATTACAGAAAAAAAGGAACTGTAGAGTTGTTGATGATGAGTGGGTGGAGAGGAGATTAATTTCTCCTGAAGTTGATATGTATCTCCCCGATTTTGATCCAGGTTCTTGTGTTGCACAAGGACATTGTTTACTTCCTGATGGTACTTCCATTCATCACTTCTAGTGATTAGTCTAATGATGATAGTCCCATCCACAACTGAAACAAAACAAGGTATTCCTATCTCCAACCCACTCACTCACATGGACAGTCCTCCAATCCCTGCAGGACTCCAGCCGCCAATGGACTCACAGCCCTCCAACCTCTGGCCAGGCTCCCTTCAGGACTCCAGCTTCTAATGGACTTGCTGACTCACTGACACAGGGCCTTGGCCATTGTGCCTCAAATTCTAGACTTTTAATTAACCTTCAGGCTTTGATTATCAGTATTGACTGCAGGACTTACTGATGGGGGGACTTTGAATAAACTGTTGGCCACATCATGCTGACTTTTGCCAAAAATTCTAATTGGTACCACTGTCTGTTAATCATTGGATACTCCAAAGTATCGCATATGCAGTAGGGAAATCCAGAACATCTATCATCAGGATCAGGTGTAGAGAGCTGGGAATTCCCAGCTCTAGAGTGTGGAGTGTGAAATCCAGAGCATCTACAATCAGATTTGTTCCAATGTTCGATTACACAGCATCAGATGTACAGAACTATTGTATTAGGAATTCCCAGCTCTAGAGGATGGTTGCCTCTCAGATCAGAAATGGTAAAGCAGAAAAAAACTTGAGAAAAAGCTGAACTTGTGGTTAGAACTGGGGAAACTCTGGGGAATTTTGTGCTGGTGGTTGGGAGAAATGGGCAGTGAGGATGGGTGGAAGGGTATAGGCAATTAAATGCATAACTTCAATCTTAGTACAAATAATTCATGAGCTTTCTGTATTTGTTATTGTTATTGGAGAAGGTGACAGAGACAAGGGAGAGGATTTTTCTCAGATGATGTCCAGGTTTATTTTATAGAGAGATATGGCTCTGAACTGGCTCTTCCTGCCCAGCAAGCTGCACTGCTCAGCAAACCACCAATTTAACCCAAGTCAATTTACATTGACAAATTAACCTACTCTCCAGTGAGTCTTTGGACTGTGGGGGGAAACCGGAAACTGGAGCACCCAGAGGAAACCCACACAGTTCACACAGTACAAAACTCATTACAAACAGCACTGGAATTGAACTTTGAAATCCAACACCACAAACTGTAATAACCTCACACTAACTGCTAAGCTACCATTTATCAACATTCTGATTAATAATCTAATTTCATTGATACTTCCATTTTAGTTTTAGTTTCACTAGTCAGAAGGAAAGTCCATGCTTTCCCAGAACCACCCTGACTTCTTCAGGAAGGTATTTCACTTGTACTTCTTTCCTCTTTAAAAGTACTCAAACTTTTTGAGAGAGTGAGCAGTTTCAAGTTCCTGGGTGTCAAGATTTCTGAGGATCTAACCTGGTCCCAACGTATCGATGCAGTTATAAAGAAGTCAAGACAGCAGCTATACTTTATTAGGAGTTTGAAGAGATTTAGTATGTCAACAAGTACACTCACAAATTTCTATAGTTGTACTATGGAGAGCATTCTGACAGGCTGCATCACTGTCTGGTATGGAGGGAGTTACTGCACAGGACCGAAAG
Organism: Hemitrygon akajei; assembly: GCF_048418815.1. NCBI lineage: Eukaryota > Metazoa > Chordata > Chondrichthyes > Myliobatiformes > Dasyatidae > Hemitrygon > Hemitrygon akajei. The sequence continues at coordinate 2,791,338 of NC_133146.1, forward strand.
AAGCTGCAGAAGGTAGTAAATCTAGTCAGCTCCATGTTGGGCACTAGCCTACAAAGTACCCAGGACATCTTTAGGGAGCGGTGTCTCAGAAAGGCAGTGTCCATTATTAAGGACCTCCAGCACCCAGGGCATGCCCTTTTCTCACTGTTACCATCAGGTAGGAGATACAGAAGCCTGAAGGCACACACTCAGCAATTCAAGAACAGCTTCCTCCGCTCTCCTATCCGATCCCTAAATGGACATTGAACCCGCAAACACTACGTCATTTTTTAAATATGTATCTTATTTCTGTCTTTCGCATGATTTTAATCTATTTGATATACATATACTGGAATTGATTTATTTGTTTATTATTATTATTATTATTTTCTATACAGTACAGGTCCACAATCCCTTATCCGAAATCCTTGGGGCCAGTTGCATTTCGGAATTCAGAATTTTTTGGATTTCAGAAAATTTATAATTATATTGATAATTAACCTGTCTAGTGCAGGTGGGTTTTGGACCTGGGGAGCTCTGGACCTTCACACATCCTCCCGTATACTTTAAATGTTATGTAAATAGTTGTTATACTGTATTGTTTAAAGAATAATGACAAGAAAAAAAGTCTGAACATGCTCAAACAACAAGTGCTGGAGAAAGAACTTCCAGGTTTTCCCGATCCATGCTCTTTTACAGTTTATAAATGAAATAGTGGGATAATTATAGACCATACACTAGTACATTTTATTTCCAACAAAAACATTCAATAAAACATAAAAAATATACAGCTTCAAACGAACCGAATCAAACACATGGTAAATGACTTATTGGAATAAATGTAGAATGTAAATACATATACAGGTTCAAACTAAGCTAAATATGTACAGATACCTCTAGTTAAGTTGCATTATGTCTGACAAACAAAGCTCTACAGGTACCTGATGGGCCAGGAACAGGATTCTCAAGTTATGAAGCAGTACTATGACAGACGATGTTCAAGTGTCATCTTTCTCATTAACATAGGTTTATGTCTAAGCAATCTCTCTTTAACTGAGTAAACTGCCATAGTCTTTTGCTCACTGATAAACGCAGATTGTTCAAGTCCAGCAGTTAACTGATCACACATTTTCACCATATCCACTCTTGTCTTTAAATCGTATACAGTGGTAGTTCCGACACCATATTCTTCAGTAAGATGCCGCACAGACACACCACGATCAAGCTTCTGCAATAACTCCACTTTCTGTGTTATTGATGATAGATGCTTCCTTCTCTTTTCTCATTGTTACCTATAGGGGTATCTGCAGGTCTTTTTGACATTTTCACAGTGAAATTAAACACAAAGTCAACAGTGAACACAAAATATCAGCGAGCAGCAAATGCACGTGTAACCAGTACAAGCGCTGAGCCACAACTGACGTCTGGCGGCCTCTGCTAGTGCTGCCACGTCACACCTGAGTGACATCAGCTGCTGGCACACCAAACAAGCCTTGTTACAACACACTCCACAAGAGAAACTTCAGTTTTCAGAGCTTTTCCGGTTTCAAAATTTTGGATAAGGGATTGTGGACCTGTACTATAAATTGCACGTTGCACATTTATATGTAACGTAAAGATTTTTACTCCTTATGTATATAAAGGACTTAAGTAATAAAGTCAATTCAATTCAATGTAATCAGATTAAGAAAATGGGGAAAAAGAATAGGGTTGTTGTCATGGGGGATTTACCAAGTAAAATTATATAGAAGACCAGGAGATCAGTGCTGAGTCTATAAAGGTATTAGGACATTTAGAAGTCAAGGAGGAGGAAGTGTTGGGCCTCCTAATAAGTCCCCAGGGCCTGATGGGATTTACCCAGGTTATTGAAGGAGGCAAGAGACAAGATTGCTGGGGCCTTGTCCTCTCTAGCCACAAGTGAAGCCCTGAGGACTAACAAGTGGCTAATATTGTACCTCTGCTTAAGAAGGAAACAAGGGAAAATCTTGGAATGGTAGACTGGCGAGTCTCACGTCAGTTGTAGGAAATTCTTCAGGACAGGATATATGAGCATTTGGAAACCCATGGCCTAATTAAGGTGATTCAGCATGGCTTTGTGTGGAGCAAGTAATATCTTACCAACTTGATTGAGTTTCTTGATAAGGTGTTGATAGATATTGATGAGAGGTGGAACAGTGGAAGTTGTCTACATGGATTTTAGTAAGAGTTTGATGAAGTACCCCATGGGAGGCTAATCAAGATTAAGATGCATGGGGTCCACGGCAATTTGGCTGTTTGAGTCAGAAGTGACATGCGCATAGAAGACAGAGCAATGTTTGAAAGGAGTTAATCGAGCTTGAGGTTGGTAATTAGTGGTGTTCTGCAGGGACCTGTGCTGGGACCTCTGCTGTTTGTGACATATATCTGTGTACTGGATGAACATGTAGATGGGTGGGTTAGTAAGTTTGCAGATGATATCAAGATTGGGGGAGTTGTGGATGGTGTAGATGACCAGCAAAGAATGCAGCACAATATACATCAGCCGGAGATATGGGCAGAGAAATGGCAGATGGAGTTAAACCCAGATAAATGTGTGGTGTTGCACCTTGGTAGTGAAAATGCAAGGAGACAGTACACTTTTAAGGGCAAGACCCTAAACAGTGTTGCTGAGCAGAGAGATATTGGGATCTAAGTTCATAGTTCCATGAAAGTGGCTGCACAGGTCAATAAGGTGATTAAGAAAGCTTAAGGAATGCTTGCTTTTATTAGTTGAGGCACTGTTCAAAAGTGAGAGGACCTCAAGAGGTTTTAGGACCTAGGTGACTTCTTCCAGTTTAAAGAACAAAGAACAATACAGCACAGTACAGGCCATTCGGCCCATAATGTTGTGCCAACCCTTAAAATCCTGCCCTCCATATAACCCTCCACCTTAAATTCCTCCATATACCTGTCTAGTAGTCTCTTAAATTTCACTAGTGTATCTGCCTCCACTACTGATTCAGGCAGTGCATTCCACGCACCAACCACTCTGAGTAAAAAACCTTCCTCTAATATCCCCCTTGAACCTTCCTCCCCTTACCTTAAAGCCATGTCCTCTTGTATTGAGCAGTGGTGCCCTGGGGAAGAGGCGCTGGCTGTCCACTCTATCTATTCCTCTTAATATCTTGTATACCTCTATCAGGTCTCCTCTCATCCTCCTTCTCTCCACAAAGTAAAGCCCTAGCTCCCTTAATCTCTGGTCATAATCCATACTCTCTAAACCAGGCAGCATCCTGGTAAATCTCCTTTGTACCCTTTCCAAAGCTTCCACATCCTTCCTATACTGAGGCGACCAGAACTGGACACAGTACTCCAAGTGTGGCCTAACCAGAGTTTTATAGAGCTGCATTATTACCCCACGACTCTTAAACTCTATCTCTTAACTTATGAAATCTAACACTCCATAAACTTTCTTAACTACCCTATCTACCTGTGAGGCAACTTTCAGGGATCTGTGGACATGTACCCCCAGATCCCTCTGCTCTTCCACACTCTTGAGTATCCTGCCATTTACTTTGTACTCTGCCTTGGAATTTGTCCTTCCAAAGTGTACCACCTCATACTTCTCCAGGTTGAATTCCATCTGACACTTCTCAGCCCACTTCTGCATCCTATCAATGTCTCTCTGCAATCTTCGACAATCCTCTACACTATCCACAACACCACCAACCTTTGTGTCTTCTGCAAACTTGCCATCCCACCCTTCTACCCCCACATCCAGGTCTTTAATAAAAATCACAAGAAGTAGAGGTCCCAGAACTGATCCTTGTGGGACACCACTAGTCACAACCCTCCAATCGGAATGTACTCCCTCCACCATGGCCCTCTGCTTTCTGCAGGCAAGCCCATTCTGAATCCACCTGGCCAAACTTCCCTGAATCCCATGCCTTCTGACTTTCTGAACAAGCCTACTCTGTGGTACCTTGTCAAATGCCTTACTAAAATCCATGTAGATCACACCCACTGCACTACCCTCATCTATATGCCTGGTCACCTCCTCAAAGAACTCTATCAGGCTTGTTAGACACGATCTGCCCTTCAGAAAGCCATGCTGACTGTCCCTGATCAGACCATGATTCTCTAGATGCCCATAGATTCTATCTTTAAGAATCTTTTCCAACAGCTTTCCCACCACAGACATAAAGCTCACTAGTCTATAATTACTTGGACTATCCTTACTACATTTTTTGAACAAGGGGACAACACTTGCCTCCCTCCAATCCTCCAGTACCATTCCTGTGGACAACGAGGACATAAAGATCCTAGCCAGAAGCTCAGCAATCTCTTCCCTCGCCTCATGGAGCAGCCTGGGGAATATTCCGTCAGGCCCCGGGGACTTATCCATCCTAATGTATTTTAACAACTCCAATACCTCTTCTCCCTTAATATCAAAATGCTCCAGAACATCAACCTCACTCATATTGTCCTTACCATCATCAAGTTCCCTCCCAGTGGTGAATACCGAAGAGAAGTATTCATTGAGGACCTCACTCACTTCCACAGTATCCAGGCACATCTTCCCATCCTTATCTCTAATCAGTCCTATCTTCACTCCTGTCTAATTTTGTTCTTCACATAATTGAAGAATGCCTTTGGTTTTTCCTTTACCCTACTCACCAAGGCCTTCTCAAGCCCGCTTCTTGCTCTTCTCAGCCCCTTCTTAAGCTCCTTTCTTGCTACCCTATATTCCTCAATAGACCCATCTGATCCTTGCTTCCTAAACCTCACGTATGCTGCCTTCTTCCATCTGATTAGATTCTCCATCTCACTTGTCACCCATGGTTCCTTCACCCTACCATTCTTTATCTTCTTCACTGGGACAAATTTATCCTTAACATCCTGCAAGAGATCCCTAAACATCAACCACATGTCCATAGTACATTTCCCTGCAAAAACATCATCCCAATTCACACTCACATGTTCTAGCCTTATGGCCTCATAATTTGCCCTTCCCCAATTAAAAAATTTCCTGTCCTCTCTGATTCTACACTTTTCCATGATAATGTTAAAGGCCAGGGAGTGGTGGTCACTGTCCCCCAGATGCTCACCCACTGAGAGATCTGTGATTTGACCCAGTTCGTTACCTAATACTAGATCTAGTATGGCAACCCCAGTCGGCCTGTCAACATACTGTGACAGGAATCTGTCCTGGATGCACTTGACAAACTCTGCCCCGTCTAAACCATTGGAACTAATCAGGTGCCAATCAATATTAGGGAAGTTAAAGTCACCCATGTTAACAACCCTGTTATTTTTGTACCTTCCCAAAATCTGCCTCCCAATCTACTCCCCCAGGGAGTGAGAGATGGAATTTCAGGGGGTACAACAAAGAGTGGCTTGTGTCCTTGAGTGACGAGTCACGAGTCATCACTCAGCCGGCTGCCAGTGTGCCTTGAGAAGTGGTAGTAACATTTGTCCCAAGCACACTCCAGTCTCCCGCTGCCCAAGTCAGCATTGAGGATTCTCATTAGTGTTACCTGGGAAGTTACACCTCAGAGTTGAGGAGTCTCATCAATGTTGGCTAGAAGGTTACATCTCAGAGTTAAAAATCATCTCATAATTCCAAAATCTTCATATATCCCGAATCAACCATCAAGTAACGACTTTGCATTAAAACCAAACTCACAGACAGTAGGTAAATTATTCAATTATAAAATTTTAAAAAGCCACATTTTGATAAAAAGCAGCTGAAGTCATTCATTCATATTTGTCTCAATGCATTAAAGAAGTTTTTGAATTTCAAAGGTTTTTCAAAAATTGAACAGGTGCCCCTATCAAATAATGTCATTCACAACCGAATCAGTGATTTGAGTGAAGATATTTTGGACCAAGTCATCTCAGATGTCAGAGCTAGTCCTCTTAAAATCTCTATTCAGTTGGATGACTCAACTGATGTCTCCAGTTGTAGTCAACGCATCACATTAGTGAGGTATGTAAATGATGGTGCTGTGAAGGAAGATTTCCTGTTTTGTAAAGATCTGAAAACAAACACAACTGCAAAGGATGTGATGCAGCTGGTGAAAGACTTCTTTGCCAAACATGATTTAGATATCAAAGTCATTGGTTCTGTGTGCACTGATGGGGCACCTGCAATGCTTGGAAAGAAATCTGGCTTTTCTGCATTGATGAAAAAGGAGATTCCAGACTTGCAAGTTACCCATTGTTTTCTTCATCGGCATGCTTTGGCATCAAAAATATTGCCTCCAAATTTGAAGAAAGTCCTTGATACTTGTGTGAAGATCATCAACTGGATCAGGGGCATGCTTTGAACCATTGCATCTTCAAATCATTTTGTGAGCATCTGAGAAGTGAGCATTCAGTTTTGCTTTTCCACACAGAAGTCCGTTGGTTGTCACGAGGACAAACTTTAACTCGCTTCTTTGAACTGCGGAAAGAAATCAAAGTTTTTCTGGAGGAGCGTGAATGTGATCTGGTTGGGGCAATGGAATCACAGGAATTCACCCAAATTCTGGCTTACTTAGCTGACATTTTCACTCGTATGAATGGCCTGAGTGTTTCGCTTCAAGGAAAAGGGGTAAACATATTGAAGGCTTGTGAAAAGTTGAATGCCGTCAAAGAAAAGTTACGTCTTTGGACGGAAGGATGGAAAGAGGCAGTCTCTCAAATTTTCCTTCACTAGAAGAGATGGTTGATGATGCTGGATCCATAACTCCTACGGTGCGTGAAGGAATTGTGGCTCATTTGGAAATGCTGTCAGAATCGTTTGATGGATATTTTGCTGCTGGAGACCTGAAGATTTCAGAAGAATGATCATCAATCCATATTCCTACAATTTGGAGAAAATGTCAGATGATGAAGAGCTGAAGGAAGATCTTATTGATTTGTGGACAAATGCAGCTCTTGAAATGCAATTTGAAAGCAAGACTTCGGAGGAGTTTTGGTGTGCAGCACTGGATATGTTCCCAAGACTTGGTGGAAAAGCACTCCGTGTCCTCATTCCATTTGCAACAACATACTTGCGTGAATCTGGATTCAGTTCTCTTTTGTCAATCAAGACAAAATCTAGGAATCGCCTGTGCCACAGGTAGAATCTAGGCAGACCTGTGGATCGCAGTCAGCAAGAAAGTTCCATGTTTTGACAAAATCATGAATGAGAAGCAGGAGCAAAGAAGTCACTGAATTTTATGTTCACAATTGGGATTGATTTTACTGTTTACAATTTTTTCTGAATAAATTAGAATCTAATTGCTCAGTTTATATTAGCATTTTATGCACTGATTTAAAAGCTTTTTTTTTAAGTTCAATTTGTTCACCCGCAGTATCGTATGTGGTTCAATTTGTGGTTCAAAAAATTAGAAATTAGACTTCTTCATCTTCAAATGTGATATTACTTTTGTAGGGGGTGCAAACATTAATCAAACATTTCCTAGGGGTGTGGGGCATAGAAAAGGTTGGGAACCACTGCAATAGAGTAACTGCTCCCTTCCTGTTCCTGACTTCTACCCACACTGACTCAAAAGAGGATCCTGCAACATTACCCACCCTTTCTGTAGCTGTAATAGTATCTCTGACCAGTAATACCATCCCTCCTCCCCTCCCCCCCCCCATCCCTTTTAAAGCACTGAAATCCAGGAATATTGAGAATCCATTCCTGCCCTGGTGCCAGCCAAGTCTCTGTAATAGCCACTACATCATAATTCCATGTATGTATCCAAGCTCTCAGTTCATTGCCTTTGTTCCTGATGCTTCTTGCATTGAAGTACACGCACTTTAGCCCTTCTACCTTACTACCTTTACACCTTTTATTCTGCTTCTCTTTCCTCAAAGGCTCTTTATATGCTAGATCTGGCTTTACTCCAAGCACTATACTTGCAGCTCTCGCATGACCTTTATCCTCCTCCACCTCACTATCTGCTCTAACACTCTGGTTCCCCTCCCCCTGCAAATCTGGTTTAAACCCCCCAGAGCAGCACTAGCAAACCTTCCCACAAGGATGTTAGTTCTCCTCCAGTTCAGGTGAAACCCGTCCCGTTGGAACAGGTCCCACCTTCCCTGGAACAAGGCCCAATTGTCTAGAAACATGAAGCCCTCCCTCCTGCACCAACTCCTTAGCCATGTATTTAGCTGCATTATCTTCCTACTTCTAGCCTCACTAGCACGTGGCACAGGTAGCAACCCTGAGATTGCAACCCTGGAGGTCCTGTCCTTCAACTTTGCACCTAACTCCTTAAATTCTCTTTGCAGGACCTCCTCCTCCTTCCTATCCACATCATTGGTCCCTACATGGACCACGACATTTGGCTGCTCATCCTCCCTTTTGAGAATATTGAGAACTCGATCCGAGATATCGCAGACCCTGGCACCAGGGAGGCAACAGACCATCTGGCATTCTCAATCTCTTCCACAGAACCTCCTATTTGTCCCACTAACTATCGAATCCCCTATCACTACTACTCTTCTTAATTTCTTCTCTTGTCTCTTTTTTTCCTTTCAAGGTGGCTGGGGTTCTGTCAGAGTCTGTGATCTACAGCTGCACTCAAACGACAGTTCATCACAGGCAGTGGGTTTTCGCACTTGAACTCACCAAGCGGCCTGGTGATTTGGTATCTCCAGGCATGGCCTGGAAGATTTGCACCTTCAGGGTGACCTGATTCCTTGTCAACATCGCAGACTGAAGCATTGGAGGAGAATGAAATGTTGAGACAGTAGGCAGACAGTGTATGCTTCTGTCGAAAGAAGACCTCTGCACTCAAGCGATCTCTCTCTCTCTCACTCTCATTTTGATGGTGAGTGAGAGTCTGTTGGTCGCCGAGTCGCAGGAACTTGAATAAGTGAGCTGATAGTCTCCTCTCTTGCCTGCTGCAGGAGCGATATCTCTCTGCCCTCGCAAGAGGGAGACAGAGCCTGTCTGAGATGCCGAAGTGTTGGGATGGACTCTAGATCATGGTCTCTGGCGGCTTTGCTATTGCTTGCGTGGTGGGGTGGGGGGTGGTGATTGGTGCTTTTGCTGGAGCAAGTGGGGGGAGGGAAAAGGGATGTTGATGCTTCTGCTGCTGCTTGTGCGTGAGGGTGGGAGGGGTTCTAACATCTTTCTGTCATTCATTCTTTGAGGGTTTTCTTCTGATTCGCAGATGTCTGTGAAGAGTGAGAATTTCAAGATGTATACTGTATATATTCTCTGATTGAACCATTGAAGAGGTTATGTTGCAACTTTATAAACCTTTGGTTCACTCAACCTATTCTCATTAGGCATGCTCCCCAATCCAGGCAGCATCCCTGTAAATCTCCTCTGCACCCTTTCTATGGCTTCCACGTCATTCCTATAGTGAGGTGGCCAGAACTGAGCACAGTACTCCAAGTGGGATATTACATACAGTTCTGGTTGCCCCACTATACGAAGGATTGAGGCTTTGGAGAGGGTGCAGAAGACGTTTACCAGGATGTTGCCTGGTTTAGAGGGCATGTGCTGGGTAAACTTAGGCTGTTTTTTTTTGAGCAGTGGAGGCTGAGTGGGGAAATGGGCAGAGAATTATAAGACTATGAGAGGCATAGATAGAGCAGACAGAGAGTATGTTTCCCAGGGTTGGAATGTCTAATACCAGAGGAATTAGACTGAAGGTGGGGGGGGGGGGGGTAAGTTCAAAAGGAATGTGAGGGGTAAAATTTTTCCTCAGAGAGTGGCGGATCCTGGAATGTGCAGCATGGTATGGTGGAAGAGGCAAATACTGGATAGGCACATGAAGCGGATGGAGGGATATGGACATTGTCTAGGTAGGAGGGATTTGTTTTTGGGGGTTGTTGATTTACATTTTAGGTGGCCTGTTCCTGTGCTGTACTGTTCAGTGTTCTGTGTTCTTTGTTCTAGACCAAAATCAGCACAGTTTCTTTAAGGGAAAATCGTGTCTGACAAATCTGTTGAAATTCTTTGAAGAAATAACAAGCAAGATAGACAAAGGAGAATCAGTAGATATTGTGTACTGTGCTTTCAGAAGGCGTTTTTCAAGGTGCTGCACATGAGGCTGTTTTAACACGAGCCAATGGTATTACAGGAAAGATAGAAGTATCGATAAAACAGTGGCTGATTGGTAGGAAGCAAAGACGGAATAAAAGGAGCCTTTTCTGGTTGACTGCCAGTGACCAGTGGTGTTCCACATGGGTCTGTGTTGGGACTGATTCTGTTTACATTATACATCAATGATTTGGATGATGAAGTTTGATCAAGTTTGTGGATGATATGAAGATAGGTGGAGGGACTGGAGTATTCTCTTTGAGGCTTTATGACACCCTGGTAAGGCCTCACTTGGAATATCAACGAGCAGTTTGATAAAGGACTATCAAAATTGGAGAGGGTTCAGAGGAGATTCATGAGGATGCTCCTGGGAGTGAAAGGCTTATCACATGAGGAGTGTTTGATGGCTTTGGGCCTGTACTCACTGGAATTCAGATGAATAAGGGGTGATCTCATTGAAATCTATTGAATGTTGAAAGGCCTCAAAAGTGTGGATGTGGTGAGGATGTTTCCTATAGTGGAGGAGTCTAAGACCAGAGGACACAGCCTTAGAACAGAGGGACTTCCATTTAGAACAGAGATTAGGGGCAATTTTTTTAGCCGGAGATAGTGAATCTGTGGAAATCGTTATCAAAGATGTCTATGGAGCACAAGTCAATGAGTGTATTTAAAGCAGAGTGGAGATTGATAAGTTTTTGATTAGTCAGGATGTGAAGAGTGAATTAGAAAAGGCAGGAGATTGTGGCTGTGAGGAAAATGGATCAGCCATGATAGGAGTAGACTCGATGGCCTAATTCTGCTCCTATATCTTATGGTCTTAATTATGATATGGTCTCTGTTTTCTTGAAGTCCTTCTTCCATACATTACTTTCTTCCCATATCTAATGTATAGAACTAGTTTAGTCTACTCTTTCATTGGTTTAACCATATACAATAATACAGGAGGACACTGAACAAAGAGATGGAAATGTCTACTTGATAATGGATAATGGAGCAGAATTAAGATATTCAGCTCATCAAGTGTGCTTTGCCATTCCATTCTTGATATATTAACCCTCCTAATCCCATCTTCTGCCTTCTTCCTGTATCTTTGATCCCCATTAATAATGAACTTATCAACCCCAGCTTTGAATATTCCTAATGAGTTGGCCTTCATGACTGTCCCTTGCAATGAATTCCACAGATTCACCACCCTCCAGCTGAAGAAATTCCTCCTCATCTCTGTTCTAACGGAATGTCCTTGTATTCTGAGGTTGTTCCCTTTGGCCCTAAACTACCCCACTGTAAAAAAGCATGCTCTCCACATCCACTCTGTCCAGGCATTTCAGTATTCAATAGGTTTCAATGAGTATTCTTTCATTAGTCTAAACTCCAACAAGTACAGGCCCTGAGCCATACATTAACTCTTTCATTAGTCTCAACTCCAGTGAGTGCAGGCCCAGATTCACACCATAACTCTTTCATTCCCAGGATCATGTGTTTTTCAGCAGTATAATTTGCTTCCAAAATTCAGTTCCACCATCAAAGTGTCATCGCTTTCCATTTCTCAGTGCAGCTAGCATGTCTGACAATCGAGTAAATGGTGGAGGAACTCAGAAGGTCTATGGAGGGGAATAATCATTTGATGTTTCAGGCCGAGATCCTTCATTAGGAAGGTGGGGGAGGGGAAGGAGAACATGCTGGCAGGAGATGGCTGAACAGGTGAGGAGGAAGCTGCGAGGTGGATGGGGAGGGGGTTGAACTGAGAATATGGGAGGAGATGGGTGAAACCAGGTGAGGGGGAAGCTGCTGGGTGGATGGGGGGGGGGTGGTTGAAATGAGAATCTGGGAGGTGAGAGGTGAAAAGGCAAAGGGCTGAAGATCATTAACAAGGATTGAAGATCAGAAGGAGATTCTGCAGATGCTGGAAATCCACAGCAACACACAAAATACTGGAGGAATTCAATACGTCAGGCACAATCTAAGAAGGGGAATAATCAATTGACATTTTGGGCTTTGGAAAGAAAGGAGGAAGACACAAAAATAACAATGTAGGGGAGGGGAAGGAGTACAATGGTTTCTTCTCATTCACAATGTGTTACCAAGAGTGTCTCAAGCTTCCGTTATCCTCTTTGCTTTCCTAATCCGAAAAATTCTCAACAGGCATGAAACCAACTGCAGGACATCATTACCAGCTGAATGCCTTGTCCAATCTCAACTCCACGACTAACTGCAGGACTTTACCAGCTGGATATCTTGTCCATTCTAGACTACATGACTTAAATGCAGGAGTTTATCGCCTGGGTACCTTGTCCAATCTCAACTCCATGACTAACTGCAGGACTTTACCAGCTGTGTACCTTGGCTGTTCTCAACTCCATGATTAACTGCAGGATTTACCGGATTGGTCTCTTGGCCATTCTCAACTCCATGACTAACTGCACGACTTTACCAGCTGGGTACCGTGGCCGATCTCATCTCCAAGATTAACTACAGGACTTTACCGGATAAGTACCTTGGCCATTCTCAACTCCATGACTGACTGCAGGACTTTACCGGCTGTGTACCTTGGCTGTTCTCAAATCCATGATTAACTGCAGGATTGACCGGATTGGTATCTTGGTCATTCTCAACTCCATGACTAAATGCAGGAGTTTACCGGCTGGGTACCTTGCCCATTCTCAACTCCATGACTAAATGCTGGACTTTACAGTTTGGGTACCTTGCCCATTCTGAACTCCTTGACTAACTGCAGGACTTCACTGGCTGGGAACATTCTGCATTCTCAACTCCATGACTAAATGCAGGACTTTTCCAGCTGGGTACATTGTCAATTCTCAACTCCATGACTAAATGCAGGACTTTACCGGCTGGGTACCGTGGCCGATCTCATCTCCAAGATTAACTACAGGACTTTACCGGATAAGAACCTTTACCATTCTCAACTCCATGACTGACTGCAGGACTTTACTGGCTGGGTACCTTGTCCAATCTCAACTCCATGATTAACTGCAGGACTTTACCGGCTGGGTATCTTGTCCATTCTCAACTACAAGACTAACTGCAGGACTTTACCGGCTGGGTATTTTGTCCATTCTCAAATCCTTAACTAACTGCAGGGCTTTACCGGCTGCGTTCCCTGTCCAATCTCAACACCATGAATAAATGCAGGACTTTACTGATTGGGTACCTTGGCCATTCGCAACTGCATGGCTAACTGCAGGACTTTACCAGCTGAGTTCCTTGGATATTCTCAACACCATGACTAACTGCAGCACTTTACCAGCTGAGTGCCTTGGCCATTCTCAAATCCATGACTAAATGCAGGAGTTTACCACCTGGGTACCTTGCCCATTCTCAACTCCTTGACTAACTGCAGGACTTCACTGGCTGGGAACCTTCTCCATTCTCAACTCCATGACTAAATGCAGGAATTTTCCAGCTGGGTACATTGTCCATTCTCAACTCCATGACTAAATGCAGGAATTTTCCAGCTGGGTACCTTGTCCACTCTCAACTCCATGACTAACTGCAAGATGTTACCGGTTGGGTACCGTGGCCGATCTCATCTCCAAGATTAACTACAGGACTTTACCAGATAAGTACCTTGGCCATTCTCAACTCCATGACTGACTGCAGGACTTTACCATCTGGGTACCTTGTCCATTCTCAACTCAATGACTAACTGCAGGACTTTACCGGCTGGGTACCTTGTCCAATCTCAACTCCATGACTAATTGCAGGACTTTACCGGCTGTGTACCTTGACTGTTCTCAACTCCATGATTAACTGCAGGATTGACCGGATTGGTATCTTGGTCATACTCAACTCCATGACTAAATGCAGGACTTTACAGTTTGGGTACCTTGGCCATTTGCAACTCCATGGCTAACCGCAGGACTTTACCAGCTGAGTTCATTGGACATTCTCAACTCCTTGACTAACTGCAGGACTTCACTGGCTGGGAACCTTCTCCATTCTCAACTCCATGACTAAATGCAGGACTTTTCCAGCTGGGTACATTGTCCATTCTCAACTCCATGACTAAATGCAGGAATTTTCCAGCTGGGTACATTGTCCATTCTCAACTCCATGACTAAATGCAGGAATTTTCCAGCTGGGTACCTTGTCCACTCTCAACTCCATGACTAACTGCAAGATGTTACCGGTTGGGTACCGTGGCCGATCTCATCTCCAAGATTAACTACAGGACTTTACCAGATAAGTACCTTGGCCATTCTCAACTCCATGACTGACTGCAGGACTTTACCATCTGGGTACCTTGTCCATTCTCAACTCAATGACTAACTGCAGGACTTTAACGGCTGGGTACCTTGTCCAATCTCAACTCCATGACTAAATGCAGGACTTTACCGGCTGTGTACCTTGGCTGTTCTCAAATCCATGATTAACTGCAGGATTGACCGGATTGGTATCTTGGTCATTCTCAACTCAATGACAAACTGCAGGACGTTACCGGCTGGGTACCTTGCCCATTCTGAACTCCTTGACTAACTGCAGGACTTCACTGGCTGGGAACCTTCTGCATTCTCAACTCCATGACGAAATGCAGGACTTTACCGGCTGGGTACCGTGGCCGATCTCATCTCCAAGATTAACTACAGGACTTTACCGGATAAGAACCTTTACCATTCTCAACTCCATGACTGACTGCAGGACTTTACTGGCTGGGTACCTTGTCCAATCTCAACTCCATGATTAACTGAAGGACTTTACCGGCTGGGTATCTTGTCCATTCTCAACTACAAGACTAACTGCAGGACTTTACCGGCTGGGTATTTTGTCCATTCTCAAATCCTTAACTAACTGCAGGGCTTTACCGGCTGCGTTCCCTGTCCAATCTCAATGCCATGAATAAATGCAGGACTTTACTGATTGGGTACCTTGGCCATTCGCAACTGCATGACTAACTGCAGAACTTTACCGGCTGTGTACCTTGGCATTTCTCAACTCCATGACGAACTGCAGAACTTTACTGGCTGAGTTCATTGGACATTCTCAACTCCATGACTAACTGCAGGACTTTACCAGCTGAGTGCCTTGGCCATTCTCAAATCCATGACTAAATGCAGGACTTTACCGGCTGTGTACCTTGACTGTTCTCAACTCCATGATTAACTGCAGGATTGACCGGATTGGTACCTTGGCCATTCGCAACTCCATGGCTAACTGCAGGACTTTACCAGCTGAGTTCATTGGACATTCTCAACTCCATGACTAACTGCAGCACTTTACCAGCTGAGTGCCATGGCCATTCTCAAATCCATGACTAAATGCAGGAGTTTACCGCCTGGGTACCTTGTCCAATCTCAACTCCATGACTAACTGCAGGACGTTACCGGCTGGGTAGCTTGCCTATTCTCAACTCCTTGACTAACTGCAGGACTTCACTGGCTGGGAACCTTCTCCATTCTCAACTCCATGACTAAATGCAGGACTTTTCCAGCTGGGAACATTGTCCATTCTCAACTCCATGACTAAATGCAGGACTTTACCGGCTGGGTACCTTGTCCATTCTCAACTCCATGACTAACTGCACGACTTTACCAGCTGGGTACCGTGGCCGATCGCATCTCCAAGATTAACTACAGGACTTTACCGGATAAGTACATTGGCCATTCTCAACTCCATGACTGACTGCAGGACTTTACCAGCTGAGTTCATTGGACATTCTCAACTCCATGACTAACTGCAGCACTTTACCAGCTGAGTGCCATGGCCATTCTCAAATCCATGACTAAATGCAGGAGTTTACCGCCTGGGTACCTTGTCCAATCTCAACTCCATGACTAACTGCAGGACGTTACCGGCTGGGTAGCTTGCCTATTCTCAACTCCTTGACTAACTGCAGGACTTCACTGGCTGGGAACCTTCTCCATTCTCAACTCCATGACTAAATGCAGGACTTTTCCAGCTGGGTACATTGTCCATTCTCAACTCCATGACTAAATGCAGGACTTTACCGGCTGGGTACCTTGTCCACTCTCAACTCCATGACTAACTGCAAGAGGTTACCGGCTGGGTACCTTGTCCATTCTCAACTCCATGACTAACTGCACGACTTTACCAGCTGGGTACCGTGGCCGATCGCATCTCCAAGATTAACTACAGGACTTTACCGGATAAGTACATTGGCCATTCTCAACTCCATGACTGACTGCAGGACTTTAGCGGCTGTGTACCTTGGCTGTTCTCAAATCCATGATTAACTGCAGGATTGACCGGATTGGTATCTTGGTCATTCTCAACTCCATGACTAAATGCAGGAGTTTACCGGCTGGGTACCTTGCCCATTCTCAACTCCATGACTAAATGCTGGACTTTACAGTTTGGGTACCTTGGCCATTCAGAACTCCATGACTAACAGCAGGACATTACCGGCTGGGTATCTTGGCCATTCTCAACTCAATGACAAACTGCAGGACGTTACCGGCTGGGTACCTTGCCCATTCTGAACTCCTTGACTAACTGCAGGACTTCACTGGCTGGGAACTTTCTGCATTCTCAACTCCATGACTAAATGCAGGACTTTTCCAGCTGGGTACATTGTCAATTCTCAACTCCATGACTGACTGCAGGACTTTACCGGCTGTGTACCTTGGCTGTTCTCAAATCCATGATTAACTGCAGGATTGACCGGATTGGTATCTTGGTCATTCTCAACTCCATGACTAAATGCAGGAGTTTACCGTCTGGGTACCTTGCCCATTCTCAACTCCATGACTAAATGCTGGACTTTACAGTTTGGGTACCTTGCCCATTCTGAACTCCTTGACTAACTGCAGGACTTCACTGGCTGGGAACATTCTGCATTCTCAACTCCATGACTAAATGCAGGACTTTTCCAGCTGGGTACATTGTCAATTCTCAACTCCATGACTAAATGCAGGACTTTACCGGCTGGGTACCGTGGCCGATCTCATCTCCAAGATTAACTACAGGACTTTACCGGATAAGAACCTTTACCATTCTCAACTCCATGACTGACTGCAGGACTTTACTGGCTGGGTACCTTGTCCAATCTCAACTCCATGATTAACTGCAGGACTTTACCGGCTGGGTATCTTGTCCATTCTCAACTACAAGACTAACTGCAGGACTTTACCGGCTGGGTATTTTGTCCATTCTCAAATCCTTAACTAACTGCAGGGCTTTACCGGCTGCGTTCCCTGTCCAATCTCAACACCATGAATAAATGCAGGACTTTACTGATTGGGTACCTTGGCCATTCGCAACTGCATGGCTAACTGCAGGACTTTACCAGCTGAGTTCCTTGGATATTCTCAACACCATGACTAACTGCAGCACTTTACCAGCTGAGTGCCTTGGCCATTCTCAAATCCATGACTAAATGCAGGAGTTTACCACCTGGGTACCTTGCCCATTCTCAACTCCTTGACTAACTGCAGGACTTCACTGGCTGGGAACCTTCTCCATTCTCAACTCCATGACTAAATGCAGGAATTTTCCAGCTGGGTACATTGTCCATTCTCAACTCCATGACTAAATGCAGGAATTTTCCAGCTGGGTACATTGTCCATTCTCAACTCCATGACTAAATGCAGGAATTTTCCAGCTGGGTACCTTGTCCACTCTCAACTCCATGACTAACTGCAAGATGTTACCGGTTGGGTACCGTGGCCGATCTCATCTCCAAGATTAACTACAGGACTTTACCAGATAAGTACCTTGGCCATTCTCAACTCCATGACTGACTGCAGGACTTTACCATCTGGGTACCTTGTCCATTCTCAACTCAATGACTAACTGCAGGACTTTACCGGCTGGGTACCTTGTCCAATCTCAACTCCATGACTAATTGCAGGACTTTACCGGCTGTGTACCTTGACTGTTCTCAACTCCATGATTAACTGCAGGATTGACCGGATTGGTATCTTGGTCATACTCAACTCCATGACTAAATGCAGGACTTTACAGTTTGGGTACCTTGGCCATTTGCAACTCCATGGCTAACCGCAGGACTTTACCAGCTGAGTTCATTGGACATTCTCAACTCCTTGACTAACTGCAGGACTTCACTGGCTGGGAACCTTCTCCATTCTCAACTCCATGACTAAATGCAGGACTTTTCCAGCTGGGTACATTGTCCATTCTCAACTCCATGACTAAATGCAGGAATTTTCCAGCTGGGTACATTGTCCATTCTCAACTCCATGACTAAATGCAGGAATTTTCCAGCTGGGTACCTTGTCCACTCTCAACTCCATGACTAACTGCAAGATGTTACCGGTTGGGTACCGTGGCCGATCTCATCTCCAAGATTAACTACAGGACTTTACCAGATAAGTACCTTGGCCATTCTCAACTCCATGACTGACTGCAGGACTTTACCATCTGGGTACCTTGTCCATTCTCAACTCAATGACTAACTGCAGGACTTTAACGGCTGGGTACCTTGTCCAATCTCAACTCCATGACTAACTGCAGGACTTCACTGGCTGGGAACCTTCTGCATTCTCAACTCCATGACTAAATGCAGGACTTTACCGGCTGGGTACCGTGGCCGATCTCATCTCCAAGATTAACTGCAGGATTGACCGGATTGGTATCTTGGTCATTCTCAACTCAATGACAAACTGCAGGACGTTACCGGCTGGGTACCTTGCCCATTCTGAACTCCTTGACTAACTGCAGGACTTCACTGGCTGGGAACCTTCTGCATTCTCAACTCCATGACTAAATGCAGGACTTTACCGGCTGGGTACCGTGGCCGATCTCATCTCCAAGATTAACTACAGGACTTTACCGGATAAGAACCTTTACCATTCTCAACTCCATGACTGACTGCAGGACTTTACTGGCTGGGTACCTTGTCCAATCTCAACTCCATGATTAACTGCAGGACTTTACCGGCTGGGTATCTTGTCCATTCTCAACTACAAGACTAACTGCAGGAATTTACCGGCTGGGTATTTTGTCCATTCTCAAATCCTTAACTAACTGCAGGGCTTTACCGGCTGCGTTCCCTGTCCAATCTCAATGCCATGAATAAATGCAGAACTTTACCGGCTGTGTACCTTGGCATTTCTCAACTCCATGACGAACTGCAGAACTTTACTGGCTGAGTTCATTGGACATTCTCAACTCCATGACTAACTGCAGGACTTTACCAGCTGAGTGCCTTGGCCATTCTCAAATCCATGACTAAATGCAGGACTTTACCGGCTGTGTACCTTGACTGTTCTCAACTCCATGATTAACTGCAGGATTGACCGGATTGGTACCTTGGCCATTCGCAACTCCATGGCTAACTGCAGGACTTTACCAGCTGAGTTCATTGGACATTCTCAACTCCATGACTAACTGCAGCACTTTACCAGCTGAGTGCCATGGCCATTCTCAAATCCATGACTAAATGCAGGAGTTTACCGCCTGGGTACCTTGTCCAATCTCAACTCCATGACTAACTGCAGGACGTTACCGGCTGGGTAGCTTGCCTATTCTCAACTCCTTGACTAACTGCAGGACTTCACTGGCTGGGAACCTTCTCCATTCTCAACTCCATGACTAAATGCAGGACTTTTCCAGCTGGGAACATTGTCCATTCTCAACTCCATGACTAAATGCAGGACTTTACCGGCTGGGTACCTTGTCCATTCTCAACTCCATGACTAACTGCACGACTTTACCAGCTGGGTACCGTGGCCGATCGCATCTCCAAGATTAACTACAGGACTTTACCGGATAAGTACATTGGCCATTCTCAACTCCATGACTGACTGCAGGACTTTACCAGCTGAGTTCATTGGACATTCTCAACTCCATGACTAACTGCAGCACTTTACCAGCTGAGTGCCATGGCCATTCTCAAATCCATGACTAAATGCAGGAGTTTACCGGCTGGGTACCTTGTCCATTCTCAACTCCATGACTAACTGCACGACTTTACCAGCTGGGTACCGTGGCCGATCGCATCTCCAAGATTAACTACAGGACTTTACCGGATAAGTACATTGGCCATTCTCAACTCCATGACTGACTGCAGGACTTTACCAGCTGAGTTCATTGGACATTCTCAACTCCACGACTAACTGCAGCACTTTACCAGCTGAGTGCCATGGCCATTCTCAAATCCATGACTAAATGCAGGAGTTTACCGCCTGGGTACCTTGTCCAATCTCAACTCCATGACTAACTGCAGGACGTTACCGGCTGGGTAGCTTGCCTATTCTCAACTCCTTGACTAACTGCAGGACTTCACTGGCTGGGAACCTTCTCCATTCTCAACTCCATGACTAAATGCAGGACTTTTCCAGCTGGGTACATTGTCCATTCTCAACTCCATGACTAAATGCAGGACTTTACCGGCTGGGTACCTTGTCCACTCTCAACTCCATGACTAACTGCAAGAGGTTACCGGCTGGGTACCTTGTCCATTCTCAACTCCATGTCTAACTGCACGACTTTACCAGCTGGGTACCGTGGCCGATCGCATCTCCAAGATTAACTACAGGACTTTACCGGATAAGTACATTGGCCATTCTCAACTCCATGACTGACTGCAGGACTTTAGCGGCTGTGTACCTTGGCTGTTCTCAAATCCATGATTAACTGCAGGATTGACCGGATTGGTATCTTGGTCATTCTCAACTCCATGACTAAATGCAGGAGTTTACCGGCTGGGTACCTTGCCCATTCTCAACTCCATGACTAAATGCTGGACTTTACAGTTTGGGTACCTTGGCCATTCAGAACTCCATGACTAACAGCAGGACATTACCGGCTGGGTATCTTGGCCATTCTCAACTCAATGACAAACTGCAGGACATTACCGGCTGGGTACCTTGCCCATTCTGAACTCCTTGACTAACTGCAGGACTTCACTGGCTGGGAACTTTCTGCATTCTCAACTCCATGACTAAATGCAGGACTTTTCCAGCTGGGTACATTGTCAATTCTCAACTCCATGACTAAATGGATGACTTTTCCGGCTGGGTACCTTGTCCATTCTCAACTCCATGTCTAACTGCACGACATTACCGGCTGGGTACCGTGGCCGATCTCATCTCCAAGATTAACTACAGGATTTTACCGGATAAGAACCTTTACCATTCTCAACTCCATGACTGACTGCAGGACTTTACTGGCTGGGTACCTTGTCCAATCTCAACTCCATGACTAACTGCAGAACTTTACTGGCTGTGTACTTTGGCATTTCTCAACTCCATGACGTACTGCAGAACTTTACCGGCTGAGTTCATTGGACATTCTCAACTCCATGACTAACTGCAGGACTTTACCAGCAGAGTGCCTTGGCCATTCTCAAATCCATGACAAACTGCAGGATTTTACCGGCTGCGTTCCCTGTCCAATCTCAACTCCATGACTGAATGCAGGACTTTACTGTTTGGGTACCTTGGCCATTCGCAACTCCATTACTAACTTCAGGACTTTACCGGCTGGGTAACTTGTAATATCTCAACTCCATGACTAAATGCAGGACTTTACCGGCTGGGTACCTTGTCCATTCTCAACTCCATGACTAACTGCACGACATTACCGGCTGGGTACCGTGGCCGATCTCATCTCCAAGATTAACTACAGGACTTTACCGGATAAGAACCTTTACCATTCTCAACTCCATGACTGACTGCAGGACTTTACTGGCTGGGTACCTTGTCCAATCTCAACTCCATGATTAACTGCAGGACTTTACCGGCTGGGTATTTTGTCCATTCTCAAATCCTTAACTAACTGCAGGGCTTTACCGGCTGCGTTCCCTGTCCAATCTCAATGCCATGAATAAATGCAGGACTTTACTGATTGGGTACCTTGGCCATTCGCAACTGCATGACTAACTGCAGAACTTTACCGCCTGGGTACCTTATCCAATCTCAACTCCAAGATTAACTGCAGGACTTTACCGGATAAGTACCTTGGCCATTCTCAACTCCATGATTAACTGCAGGACTCTACCAGCTGAGTGCCTTTTCCATTCTCAACTCCATGACTGACGGAAGGTCTTTACCGGCTGGGTACCTTGGCCGTTCTCATCTCCAAGATTAACTGCAGGACTTTACTGGATGGGTATCTTGGCCATTCTCAACTCAATGACTAACTACTGGACGTTACCGGCTGGGCAGCTCGTCCAATCTCAACTGCATGACTAACTGCAGAACTTTACCGGCTGTGTACTTTGGCATTTCTCAACTCCATGACGTACTGCAGAACTTTACCGGCTGAGTTCATTGGACATTCTCAACTCCATGACTAACTGCAGGACTTTACCAGCAGAGTGCCTTGGCCATTCTCAAATCCATGACAAATTGCAGGATTTTACCGGCTGCATTCCCTGTCCAATCTCAACTCCGTGACTGAATGCAGGACTTTACTGTTTGGGTACCTTGGCCATTCGCAACTCCATGACTAACTGCAGGACATTACCGGCTAGGTATCATGGTCATTCTCAACTCAATGACAAACTGCAGGACGTTACCGGCTGGGTACCTTTCCCATTCTCAACTCCATTACTAACTTCAGGACTTTACCGTCTGGGTATCTGGTCCAATCTCAACTCCATGACTGACAGCACGACTTTACCGGCTGGGTAACATGTAATATCTCAACTCCATGACTAACTGCAGGACTTTACCGGCTGAGAGCCTTGGCCATTCTCAACTTCATGACTAAATGCAGGAGTTTACCACCTGGGTATCTTGGCCATTCTCAACTCCATGATTATCTGAAGGACTTTACTAGCTGGGTACCTTGTCCAATCTCAACTCCATGACTAAATGCAGTATTTTACCGGCTGCGTTCCCTGTCCAATCTCAACTCCATGACTAAATGCAGGACTTTACTGTTTGGGTACCTTGGCCATTTGCAACTCCATGACTAACTGCAGGACATTACCGGCTGGGTATCTTGGCCATTCTCAACTCCTTGACTAACTGCAGGACTTCACTGGCGGAGAACCTTCTCCATTCTCAACTCCATGACTAACAGCAGGATGTTACCGGCTGGGTACCTTGTGCATTCTCAACTCCATTACTAACTTCAGGACTTTACCGGCTGGGTAACTTGTAATATCTCAACTCCATGACTAACTGCAGGACTTTACCAGTTGTGTACCTTGGCTGTTCTCACCTCCATGATTAACTGCAGGATTTACCGGATTGGTATATTGGCCATTCTCAACTCCATGACTAACTGCAGGACTTTACCAGTTGTGTACCTTGGCTGTTCTCACCTCCATGATTAACTGCAGGATTTACCGGATTGGTATATTGGCCATTCTCAACTCCATGACTAAATGCAGGAGTTAACCGCCTGGGTACCTTGTCCAATCTCAACTCCATAACTAACTGCAGGACTTTACCGGATAAGTACCTTGGCCATTCTCAACTCCATGATTAACTGCAGGACTTTACCAGCTGAATGCCTTTACCATTCCAACTCCATGACTGACGGAAGGACTTTACCGGCTGGGTACCTTGGCCGTTCTCATCTCCAAGATTAACTGCAGGACTTTACTGGATGGGTATCTTGGCCATTCTCAACTCAATGACTAACTACTGGACGTTACCGGCTGGGCAGCTCGTCCAATCTCAACTGCATGACTAACTGCAGGACGTTACCGGCTGTGTACCTTGGCATTTCTCAACTCCATGACGAACTGCAGGACTTTACCGGCTGCGTTCCCTGTCCAATCTCAACGCCATGAATAAATGCAGGACTTTACTGATTGGGTACCTTGGCCATTCGCAACTGCATGACTAACTGCAGAACTTTACCGGCTGTGTACCTTGGCATTTCTCAACTCCATGACTGACGGAAGGACTTTACCGGCTGGGTACCTTGGCCGTTCTCATCTCCAAGATTAACTGCAGGACTTTACTGGATGGGTATCTTGGCCATTCTCAACTCAATGACTAACTACTGGACGTTACCGGCTGGGCAGCTCGTCCAATCTCAACTGCATGACTAACTGCAGAACTTTACTGGCTGAGTTCATTGGACATTCTCAACTCCATGACTAACTGCAGGACTTTACCAGCAGAGTGCCTTGGCCATTCTCAAATCCATGACAAACTGCAGGACATTACCGGCTGGGTAACTTGGCTGTTCTCAACTCCATGATTAACTGCAGGATTTACCGGATTAGTATCTTGGCCATTCTCAACTTCATGATTATCTGAAGGACTTTACTGGCAAGTACCTTGTCCAATCTCAACTCCAGGACTAAATGCAGGACATTACCGTCTGGTATCTTGGCCATTCTCAACTCAATGACAAGCTGCAGGACATTACCGTCTGGGTAGCTTGCCCATTCTCAACTCCTTGACTAACTGCAGGACTTCACTGGCTGGGAACCTTCTCCATTCTCAACTCCATGACTAAATGCAGGACTTTCCCAGCTGGGTACATTGTCCATTCTCAACTCCATGAATAAATGCAGGACTTTACCGGCTGGATACCTTGTCCATTCTCAACTCCATGACTAACTGCACGACTTTACCAGCAGAGTGCCTTGGCCATTCTCAAATCCATGACAAACTGCAGGATTTTACCGGCTGCGTTCCCTGTCCAATCTCAACTCCATGACTGAATGCAGGACTTTACTGTTTGGGTACCTTGTCCATTCTCAACTCCATGACTAACTGCACGACTTTACCGGCTGGGTACCGTGGCCAATCTCATCTCCAAGATTAACTACAGGACTTTACCGGATAAGTACCTTGGCCATTCTCAACTCCATGACTGACTGCAGGACTTTACCGGCTGGGTACCTTGTCCATTCTCAACTCAATGACTAACTGCAGGACTTTACCGGCTGGGTACCTTGTCCAATCTCAACTCCATGACTAAATGCAGGACTTTACCGGCTGTGTTCCTTGGCTGTTCTCAACTCCATGAATAACTGCAGGATTGACCGGATTGGTATCTTGGTCATTCTCAACACTATGACTAAATGCAGGACTTTTCCAGCTGGGTACATTGTCAATTCTCAACTCCATGACTAAATGCAGGACTTTACCGGCTGGGTACCTTGTCCATTCTCAACTCCATGACTAACTGCACAACATTACCGGCTGGGTACCATGGCCGATCTCATCTCCAAGATTAACTACAGGACTTTACCGGATAAGAACCTTTACCATTCTCAACTCCATGACTGACTGCGGGACTTTACTGGCTGGGTACCTTGTCCAATCTCAACTCCATGATTAACTGCAGGACTTTACCGGCTGGGTATCTTCTCCATTCTCAAATCCTTAACTAACTGCAGGGCTTTACCGGCTGGGTACCTTGTCCAATCTGAACTCCATGACGTACTGCAGAACTTTACGGGCTGAGTTCATTGGACATTCTCAACTCCATGACTAACTGCAGGACTTTACCAGCAGAGTGCCTTGGCCATTCTCAACTCCATTACTAAATGCAGGAGTTTACCGCCTGGGTACCTTGTCCAATCTCAACACCATAACTAACTGCAGGACTTTACCGGATAAGTACCTTGGCCATTCTCAACTCCATGATTAACTGCAGGACTTTACCAGCTGAATGCCTTTACCATTCCAACTCCATGACTGACGGAAGGACTTTTCCGGCTGGGTACCTTGTCCAATCTCAACTCCATGATTAACTGCAGGACTTTACCGGCTGGGTATCTTCTCCATTCTCAAATCCTTAACTAACTGCAGGGCTTTACCGGCTGGGTACCTTGTCCAATCTCAACTCCATGATTAACTGCAGGACTTTACCGGCTGGGTATCTTCTCCATTCTCAAATCCTTAACTAACTGCAGGGCTTTACCGGCTGGGTACCTTGTCCAATCTGAACTCCATGACGTACTGCAGAACTTTACGGGCTGAGTTCATTGGACATTCTCAACTCCATGACTAACTGCAGGACTTTACCAGCAGAGTGCCTTGGCCATTCTCAACTCCATGACTAAATGCAGGAGTTTACCGCCTGGGTACCTTGTCCAATCTCAACACCATAACTAACTGCAGGACTTTACCGGATAAGTACCTTGGCCATTCTCAACTCCATGATTAACTGCAGGACTTTACCGGCTGGGTACCTTGTCCAATCTCAACTCCATGACTAAATGCAGGACTTTACCGGCTGTGTTCCTTGGCTGTTCTCAACTCCATGAATAACTGCAGGATTGACCGGATTGGTATCTTGGTCATTCTCAACACCACGACTAAATGCAGGACTTTTCCAGCTGGGTACATTGTCAATTCTCAACTCCATGACTAAATGCAGGACTTTACCGGCTGGGTACCTTGTCCATTCTCAACTCCATGACTAACTGCACAACATTACCGGCTGGGTACCATGGCCGATCTCATCTCCAAGATTAACTACAGGACTTTACCGGATAAGAACCTTTACCATTCTCAACTCCATGACTGACTGCGGGACTTTACTGGCTGGGTACCTTGTCCAATCTCAACTCCATGATTAACTGCAGGACTTTACCGGCTGGGTATCTTCTCCATTCTCAAATCCTTAACTAACTGCAGGGCTTTACCGGCTGGGTACCTTGTCCAATCTGAACTCCATGACGTACTGCAGAACTTTACGGGCTGAGTTCATTGGACATTCTCAACTCCATGACTAACTGCAGGACTTTACCAGCAGAGTGCCTTGGCCATTCTCAACTCCATTACTAAATGCAGGAGTTTACCGCCTGGGTACCTTGTCCAATCTCAACACCATAACTAACTGCAAGACTTTACCGGATAAGTACCTTGGCCATTCTCAACTCCATGATTAACTGCAGGACTTTACCGGCTGGGTACCTTGTCCAATCTCAACTCCATGACTAAATGCAGGACTTTACCGGCTGTGTTCCTTGGCTGTTCTCAACTCTATGAATAACTGCAGGATTGACCGGATTGGTATCTTGGTCATTCTCAACACCATGACTAAATGCAGGACTTTTCCAGCTGGGTACATTGTCAATTCTCAACTCCATGACTAAATGCAGGACTTTACCGGCTGGGTACCTTGTCCATTCTCAACTCCATGACTAACTGCACAACATTACCGGCTGGGTACCATGGCCGATCTCATCTCCAAGATTAACTACAGGACTTTACCGGATAAGAACCTTTACCATTCTCAACTCCATGACTGACTGCGGGACTTTACTGGCTGGGTACCTTGTCCAATCTCAACTCCATGATTAACTGCAGGACTTTACCGGCTGGGTATCTTCTCCATTCTCAAATCCTTAACTAACTGCAGGGCTTTACCGGCTGGGTACCTTGTCCAATCTGAACTCCATGACGTACTGCAGAACTTTACGGGCTGAGTTCATTGGACATTCTCAACTCCATGACTAACTGCAGGACTTTACCAGCAGAGTGCCTTGGCCATTCTCAACTCCATTACTAAATGCAGGAGTTTACCGCCTGGGTACCTTGTCCAATCTCAACACCATAACTAACTGCAGGACTTTACCGGATAAGTACCTTGGCCATTCTCAACTCCATGATTAACTGCAGGACTTTACCAGCTGAATGCCTTTACCATTCCAACTCCATGACTGACGGAAGGACTTTACCGGCTGGGTACCTTGTCCAATCTCAACTCCATGATTAACTGCAGGACTTTACCGGCTGGGTATCTTCTCCATTCTCAAATCCTTAACTAACTGCAGGGCTTTACCGGCTGGGTACCTTGTCCAATCTCAACTCTATGATTAACTGCAGGACTTTACCGGCTGGGTATCTTCTCCATTCTCAAATCCTTAACTAACTGCAGGGCTTTACCGGCTGGGTACCTTGTCCAATCTGAACTCCATG
This sequence comes from Hemitrygon akajei, assembly GCF_048418815.1. Lineage (NCBI taxonomy): Eukaryota > Metazoa > Chordata > Chondrichthyes > Myliobatiformes > Dasyatidae > Hemitrygon > Hemitrygon akajei. The sequence continues at coordinate 2,819,088 of NC_133146.1, forward strand.
ACGTACTGCAGAACTTTACGGGCTGAGTTCATTGGACATTCTCAACTCCATGACTAACTGCAGGACTTTACCAGCAGAGTGCCTTGGCCATTCTCAACTCCATGACTAAATGCAGGAGTTTACCGCCTGGGTACCTTGTCCAATCTCAACACCATAACTAACTGCAGGACTTTACCGGATAAGTACCTTGGCCATTCTCAACTCCATGATTAACTGCAGGACTTTACCAGCTGAATGCCTTTACCATTCCAACTCCATGACTGACGGAAGGACTTTACCGGCTGGGTACCTTGGCCGTTCTCATCTCCAAGATTAACTGCAGGACTTTACTGGATGGGTATCTTGGCCATTCTCAACTCAATGACTAACTGCAGGATGTTACTGGCTGGGTACCTCGTCCAATCTCAACTCTATGACTCACTGCAGGACGTTACCGGCTGTGTACCTTGGCATTACTCAACTTCATGACGAACTGCAGAATTTTACCGGCTGAGTTCATTGGACATTCTCAACTCCATGACTAACTGCAGGACATTACCAGCTGAGTGCCTTGGCCATTCTCAAATCCATGACTAACTGCAGGACTTTACCGGCTGCGTTCCTTGACCAATCTCAACGCTATGAATAAATGCAGGTCTTTACTGTTTGGGTACCTTGGCCATTCGCAACTCCATGACTAACTGCAGGACATTACCAGCTGGGTATCTTGGCCATTCTCAACTCAATGACAAACTGCAGGACGTTGCCGGCTGGGTACCTTGCCCATTCTCAACTGCTTGACTAACTGCAGGACTTCACTGGCTGGGAACCTTCTGCATTCTCAACTCCATGACTAAATGCAGGACTTTTCCAGCTGGGTACATTCTCAATTCTCAACTCCATGACTAAATGCAGGACTTTACCGGCTGGGTACCTTGTCCAATCTCAACTCCATGACTAAATGCAGGACTTTACCGGCTGTGTACCTTGGCTGTTCTCAACTCCATGATTAACTGCAGGATTGACCGGATTGGTATCTTGGTCATTCTCAACTCCATGACTAAATGCAGGAGTTTAACGGCTGGGTACCTTGCCCATTCTCAACTGCTTGACTAACTGCAGGACTTCACTGGCTGGGAACCTTCTGCATTCTCAACTCCATGACTAAATGCAGGACTTTTCCAGCTGGGTACATTTTCAATTCTCAACTCCATGACTAAATGCTGGACTTTACCGGATTGGTATCTTGGCCATTCTCAACTCCATGATTATCTGAAGGACTTTACAGGCTGGGTACCTTGTCCAATCTGAACTCCATGACAAACTGCAGGATTTTACCGGCCGGGGACCTTGGCCGTTCTCATCTACAAGATTAACTGCAGGACTTTACCGGATAATTACCTTGGCTATTCTCAACTCCATGATTAACTGCAGGACTTTACCAGTTGAGTGCCTTTACCATTCTCAACTCCATGACTGACGGAAGGACTTTACCGGATAAGTACCTTGGCTATTCTCAACTCCATGATTAACTGCAGGACTTTACCAGCTGAGTGTCTTTACCATTCTTAACTCCATGACGGGCGGAAGGACGTTCCCGGCTGGGTACCTTGTCCAATCTCAACTCCATGACTAACTGCAGAACTTTACCGGCTGTGTACCTTGGCATTTCTCAACTCCATGACAAAATGCAGAACTTTACTGGCTGAGTTCATTGGACATTCTCAAATCCATGACTAACTGCAGGACATTTACAGCTGAGTGCCTTGGCCATTCTCAAATCCATGACTAAATGCAGGAGTTTACCGCCTGGGTACCTTATCCAATCTCAACTCCATGACTAAATGCAGGAGTTTACCGCCTGGGTACCTTATCCAATCTCAACTCCATGACTAACTGCAGGACTTTACCGGCTGGGGACCTTGGCCATTTTCATCTCCAAGATTAACTGCAGGACTTTACCAGCTGAGTGCCTTTTCCATTCTCAACTCCATGAGAGACGGAAGGACTTTACCATCTGGGTACCTTGGCCGTTCTCATCTCCAAGATTAACTGCAGGACTTTACTGGATGGATATCTTGGCCATTCTCAACTCAATGACTAACTACAGGATGTTACTGGCTGGGTACCCCGTCCAATCTCAACTCCATGATGAACTGCAGAACTTTACCGGCTGAGTTCATTGGACATTCTCAACTCCATGACTAACAGCAGGACTTTACCGGCTGCGTTCCCTGTCCAATCTCAACTCCATGACTGAATGCAGGACTTTACTGTTTGGGTGCCTTGGCCATTCGCAACTCCATGACTAACTGCAGGACATTACCGGCTAGGTATCTTGGTCATTCTCAACTCAATGACAAACTGCAGGACGTTACCGGCTGGGTACCTTGCCCATTCTCAACTCCATTACTAACTTCAGGATTTTACCGTCTGGGTATCTGGTCCAATGTCATCTCCATGACTGACAGCACGACTTTACCGGCTGGGTAACTTGTAATGTCTGAACTCCATGACTAACTGCAGGACTTTACTGGCTGAGAGCCTTGGCCATTCTCAACTCCATGACTAACTGCAGGACTTTACCAGCTGAGTGCCTTGGCCATTCTCAAATCCATGACTAAATGCAGGAGTTTACCGCCTGGGTACCTTATCCAATCTCAACTCCAAGATTAACTGCAGGACTTTACCGGATAAGTACCTTGCCCATTCTCAACTCCATGACTAAATGCAGGACTTTACAGTTTGTGTAACTTGGCCATTCGCAACTCCATGACTAACAGCAGGACATTACCGGCTGGGTATCTTGGCCATTCTCAACGCAATGACAAACTGCAGGATGTTACCGGCTGGGTACCTTGCCCATTCTGAAATGCTTGACTAACTGCAGGACTTCACTGGCTGGGAACCTTCTCCATTCTCAACTCCATGACTAAATGCAGGACTTTTCCAGCTGGGTACATTGTCAATTCTCAACTCCATGACTGTCTGCAGGACTTTACCAGCTGGGTATTTTGTCCATTATCAACTCCATGACTAACAGCAAGACATTACCGGCTGGGTACCGTGGCCGATCTCATCTCCAAGATTAACTACAGGACTTTACCGGATAAGAACCTTTACCATTCTCAACTCCATGACTGACTGCAGGACTTTACTGGCTGGGTACCTTGTCCAATCTCAACTCCATGATTAAGTGCAGGGCTTTACCGGCTGGGTACCTTGTCCAATCTCAACTCCATGACGTACTGCAGAACTTTACCGGCTGAGTTCATTGGACATTCTCAACTCCATGACTAACTGCAGGACTTTACCAGCAGAGTGCCTTGGCCATTCTCAACTCCATTACTAACTTCAGGATTTTACCGTCTGGGTATCTGGTCCAATCTCAACTCCATGACTGACAGCACGACTTTACCGGCTGGGTAACTTGTAATATCTCAACTCCATGACTAACTGCAGGACTTTACCGGCTGAGAGCCTTGGCCATTCTCAACTCCATGACTAAATGCAGGAGTTTACCACCTGGGTATCTTGGCCATTCTCAACTCCATGATTATCTGAAGGACTTTACTAGCTGGGTACCTTGTCCAATCTCAACTCGATGACTAACTGCAGGACTTTACCGGCTGGGTATCTTGTCCATTCTCAACTACAAGACTAACTGCAGGACTTTACCGGCTGGGTATCTTGTCCATTCTCAAATCCTTAACTAACTGCAGGGCTTTACCGGCTGGGTACCTTGTCCAATCTCAACTCCATGACTAACTGCAGGATTTTACCAGTTGTGTACCTTTGCTGTTCTCACCTCCATGATTAACTGCAGGATTTACCGGATTGGTATATTGGCCATTCTCAACTCCATGACTAACTGCAGGATGTTACCGGCTGGGTATCTTGTCCATTCTCAACTACAAGACTAACTGCAGGACTTTACCGGCTGGGTATCTTGTCCATTCTCAAATCCTTAACTAACTGCAGGGCTTTACCGCCTGGGTACGTTGTCCCATATCAACTCCAAGATTAACTGCAGGACTTTACCGGATAAGTACCCTGGCCATTCTCAACTCCATGATTAACTGCAGGACTTTACCAGCTGAATGCCTTTACCATTCCAACTCCATGACTGACGGAAGGACTTTACCGGCTGGGTACCTTGGCCGTTCTCATCTCCAAGATTAACTGCAGGACTTTACTGGATGGGTATCTTGGCTATTCTCAACTCCATGACTAACTGCAGGACTTTACCAGCAGAGTGCCTTGGCCATTCTCAACTCCATTACTAACTTCAGGGTTTTACCGGATGGGTACCTTGTCCAATCTCAACACCATGACTAACTGCAGGATTTTACCAGTTGTGTACCTTGGCTGTTCTCACCTGCATGATTAACTGCAGGATTTACCGGATTAATATATTTTGGCCATTCTCAACTCCATAACTAACTGCAGGACTTTACCGGATAAGTACCTTGGCCATTCTCAACTCCATGATTAACTGCAGGACTTTACCAGCTGAATGCCTTTACCATTCCAACTCCATGACTGACGGAAGGACTTTACCGGCTGGATACCTTGGCCGTTCTCATCTCCAAGATTAACTGCAGGACTTAACTGGATGGGTATCTTGGCCATTCTCAACTCAATGACTAACTGCAGGATGTTACTGGCTGGGTACCTCGTCCAATCTCAACTCTATGACTCACTGCAGGACGTTACCGGCTGTGTACCTTGGCATTACTCAACTTCATGACGAACTGCAGAATTTTACCGGCTGAGTTCATTGGACATTCTCAACTCCATGACTAACTGCAGGACATTACCAGCTGAGTGCCTTGGCCATTCTCAAATCCATGACTAACTGCAGGACTTTACCGGCTGCGTTCCTTGACCAATCTCAACGCTATGAATAAATGCAGGTCTTTACTGTTTGGGTACCTTGGCCATTCGCAACTCCATGACTAACTGCAGGACATTACCAGCTGGGTATCTTGGCCATTCTCAACTCAATGACAAACTGCAGGACGTTGCCGGCTGGGTACCTTGCCCATTCTCAACTGCTTGACTAACTGCAGGACTTCACTGGCTGGGAACCTTCTGCATTCTCAACTCCATGACTAAATGCAGGACTTTTCCAGCTGGGTACATTCTCAATTCTCAACTCCATGACTAAATGCAGGACTTTACCGGCTGGGTACCTTGTCCAATCTCAACTCCATGACTAAATGCAGGACTTTACCGGCTGTGTACCTTGGCTGTTCTCAACTCCATGATTAACTGCAGGATTGACCGGATTGGTATCTTGGTCATTCTCAACTCCATGACTAAATGCAGGAGTTTAACGGCTGGGTACCTTGCCCATTCTCAACTGCTTGACTAACTGCAGGACTTCACTGGCTGGGAACCTTCTGCATTCTCAACTCCATGACTAAATGCAGGACTTTTCCAGCTGGGTACATTTTCAATTCTCAACTCCATGACTAAATGCAGGACTTTACCGGATTGGTATCTTGGCCATTCTCAACTCCATGATTATCTGAAGGACTTTACAGGCTGGGTACCTTGTCCAATCTGAACTCCATGACAAACTGCAGGATTTTACCGGCCGGGGACCTTGGCCGTTCTCATCTACAAGATTAACTGCAGGACTTTACCGGATAATTACCTTGGCTATTCTCAACTCCATGATTAACTGCAGGACTTTACCAGTTGAGTGCCTTTACCATTCTCAACTCCATGACTGACGGAAGGACTTTACCGGATAAGTACCTTGGCTATTCTCAACTCCATGATTAACTGCAGGACTTTACCAGCTGAGTGTCTTTACCATTCTTAACTCCATGACGGGCGGAAGGACGTTCCCGGCTGGGTACCTTGTCCAATCTCAACTCCATGACTAACTGCAGAACTTTACCGGCTGTGTACCTTGGCATTTCTCAACTCCATGACAAAATGCAGAACTTTACCGGCTGAGTGCCTTGGCCATTCTCAAATCCATGACTAAATGCAGGAGTTTACCGCCTGGGTACCTTATCCAATCTCAACTCCATGACTAAATGCAGGAGTTTACCGCCTGGGTACCTTATCCAATCTCAACTCCATGACTAACTGCAGGACTTTACCGGCTGGGGACCTTGGCCATTTTCATCTCCAAGATTAACTGCAGGACTTTACCAGCTGAGTGCCTTTTCCATTCTCAACTCCATGAGAGACGGAAGGACTTTACCATCTGGGTACCTTGGCCGTTCCCATCTCCAAGATTAACTGCAGGACTTTACTGGATGGATATCTTGGCCATTCTCAACTCAATGACTAACTACAGGATGTTACTGGCTGGGTACCCCGTCCAATCTCAACTCCATGATGAACTGCAGAACTTTACCGGCTGAGTTCATTGGACATTCTCAACTCCATGACTAACAGCAGGACTTTACCGGCTGCGTTCCCTGTCCAATTTCAACTCCATGACTGAATGCAGGACTTTACTGTTTGGGTGCCTTGGCCATTCGCAACTCCATGACTAACTGCAGGACATTACCGGCTAGGTATCTTGGTCATTCTCAACTCAATGACAAACTGCAGGACGTTACCGGCTGGGTACCTTGCCCATTCTCAACTCCATTACTAACTTCAGGACTTTACCGTCTGGGTATCTGGTCCAATGTCATCTCCATGACTGACAGCACGACTTTACCGGCTGGGTAACTTGTAATGTCTGAACTCCATGACTAACTGCAGGACTTTACTGGCTGAGAGCCTTGGCCATTCTCAACTCCATGACTAACTGCAGGACTTTACCAGCTGAGTGCCTTGGCCATTCTCAAATCCATGACTAAATGCAGGAGTTTACCGCCTGGGTACCTTATCCAATCTCAACTCCAAGATTAACTGCAGGACTTTACCGGATAAGTACCTTGCCCATTCTCAACTCCATGACTAAATGCAGGACTTTACAGTTTGTGTAACATGGCCATTCGCAACTCCATGACTAACAGCAGGACATTACCGGCTGGGTATCTTGGCCATTCTCAACGCAATGACAAACTGCAGGATGTTACCGGCTGGGTACCTTGCCCATTCTGAACTGCTTGACTAACTGCAGGACTTCACTGGCTGGGAACCTTCTCCATTCTCAACTCCATGACTAAATGCAGGACTTTTCCAGCTGGGTACATTGTCAATTCTCAACTCCATGACTGTCTGCAGGACTTTACCAGCTGGGTATTTTGTCCATTATCAACTCCATGACTAACAGCAAGACATTACCGGCTGGGTACCGTGGCCGATCTCATCTCCAAGATTAACTACAGGACTTTACCGGATAAGAACCTTTACCATTCTCAACTCCATGACTGACTGCAGGACTTTACTGGCTGGGTACCTTGTCCAATCTCAACTCCATGATTAAGTGCAGGGCTTTACCGGCTGGGTACCTTGTCCAATCTCAACTCCATGACGTACTGCAGAACTTTACCGGCTGAGTTCATTGGACATTCTCAACTCCATGACTAACTGCAGGACTTTACCAGCAGAGTGCCTTGGCCATTCTCAACTCCATTACTAACTTCAGGATTTTACCGTCTGGGTATCTGGTCCAATCTCAACTCCATGACTGACAGCACGACTTTACCGGCTGGGTAACTTGTAATATCTCAACTCCATGACTAACTGCAGGACTTTACCGGCTGAGAGCCTTGGCCATTCTCAACTCCATGACTAAATGCAGGAGTTTACCACCTGGGTATCTTGGCCATTCTCAACTCCATGATTATCTGAAGGACTTTACTAGCTGGGTACCTTGTCCAATCTCAACTCGATGACTAACTGCAGGACTTTACCGGCTGGGTATCTTGTCCATTCTCAACTACAAGACTAACTGCAGGACTTTACCGGCTGGGTATCTTGTCCATTCTCAAATCCTTAACTAACTGCAGGGCTTTACCGGCTGGGTACCTTGTCCAATCTCAACTCCATGACTAACTGCAGGATTTTACCAGTTGTGTACCTTTGCTGTTCTCACCTCCATGATTAACTGCAGGATTTACCGGATTGGTATATTGGCCATTCTCAACTCCATGACTAACTGCAGGATGTTACCGGCTGGGTATCTTGTCCATTCTCAACTACAAGACTAACTGCAGGACTTTACCGGCTGGGTATCTTGTCCATTCTCAAATCCTTAACTAACTGCAGGGCTTTACCGCCTGGGTACGTTGTCCCATATCAACTCCAAGATTAACTGCAGGACTTTACCGGATAAGTACCCTGGCCATTCTCAACTCCATGATTAACTGCAGGACTTTACCAGCTGAATGCCTTTACCATTCCAACTCCATGACTGACGGAAGGACTTTACCGGCTGGGTACCTTGGCCGTTCTCATCTCCAAGATTAACTGCAGGACTTTACTGGATGGGTATCTTGGCTATTCTCAACTCAGTGACTAACTGCAGGATGTTACCGGCTGGGTACCTCGTCCAATCTCAACTCTATGACTCACTGCAGGACGTTACCGGCTGTGTACCTTGGCATTGCTCAACTCCATGACGAACTGCAGAATTTTACCGGCTGAGTTCATTGGACATTCTCAACTCCATGACTAACTGCAGGACTTTACCAGCTGAGTGCCTTGGCCATTCTCAAATCCATGAGTAACTGCAGGACTTTACCGACTGCATTCCCTGTCCAATCACAATGCCATGAATAAATGCAGGACTTTACTGATTGGGTACCTTTGCCATTCGCAACTGCATGACTGACGGAAGGTCTTTACCTGCTGGGTACCTTGGCCGTTCTCATCTCCAAGATTAACTGCAGGACTTTACTGTATGGGTATCTTGGCCATTCTCAACTCAATGACTAACTACTGGACGTTACCGGCTGGGCAGCTCGTCCAATCTCAACTGCATGACTAACTGCAGAACTTTACCGGCTGTGTACTTTGGCATTTCTCAACTCCATGACGTACTGTAGAACTTTACCGGCTGAGTTCATTGGCCATTCTCAAATCCATGACAAACTGCAGGACTTTACCGGCTGCGTTCCCTGTCCAATCTCAACTCCATGACTGAATGCAGAACTTTACTGTTTGGGTACCTTGGCCATTCGCAACTCCATGACTAACTGCAGGACATTAACGGATAGGTATCTTGGTCATTCTCAACTCAATGACAAACTGCAGGACGTTACCGGCTGTGTACTTTGGCATTTCTCAACTCCATGACGTACTGTAGAACTTTACCGGCTGAGTTCATTGGCCATTCTCAAATCCATGACAAACTGCAGGACATTAACGGATAGGTATCGTGGTCATTCTCAACTCAATGACAAACTGCAGAACTTTACCGGCTGTGTACTTTGGCATTTCTCAACTCCATGACGTACTGTAGAACTTGGTGCCGATCTCATCTCCAAGATTAACTACAGGACTTTACCGGATAAGAACCTTTACCATTCTCAACTCCATGACTGACTGCAGGACTTTACTGGCTGGGTACCTTGTCCAATCTCAACTCCATGATTAACTGCAGGACTTTACCGCCTGGGTATCTTGTCCATTCTCAACTACAAGACTAACTGCAGGACTTTACCGGCTGGGTATCTTGTACATTCTCAAATCCTTAACTAACTGCAGGGCTTTACCGGCTGGGTACCTTGTCCAATCTCAACTCCATGACGTACTGCAGAACTTTACTGGCTGAGTTCATTGGACATTCTCAACTCCATGACTAACTGCAGGACTTTACCAGCAGAGTGCCTTGGCCATTCTCAACTCCATTACTAACTTCAGGACTTTACCGTCTGGGTTTCTGGTCCAATCTCAACTCCATGACTGACAGCACGACTTTACAGGCTGGGTAACTTGTAATATCTCAACTCCATGACTAACTGCAGGACTTTACCGGCTGAGAGCCTTGGCCATTCTCAACTCCATGACTAAATGCAGGAGTTTACCACCTGGGTATCTTGGCCATTCTCAACTCCATGATTATCTGAAGGACTTTACTAGCTGGGTACCTTGTCCAATCTCAACTCGATGACTAACTGCAGGACTTTACCGGCTGGGTATCTTGTCCATTCTCAACTACAAGACTAACTGCAGGACTTTACCGGCTGGGTATCTTGACCATTCTCAAATCCTTAACTAACTGCAGGGTTTACCGGCTGGGTACCTTGTCCAATCTCAACACCATAACTAACTGCAGGACTTTACCGGATAAGTACCTTGGCCATTCTCAACTCCATGATTAACTGCAGGACTTTACCAGCTGAATGCCTTTACCATTCCAACTCCATGACTGACGGAAGGACTTTACCGGCTGGGTACCTTGGCCGTTCTCATCTCCAAGATTAACTGCAGGACTTTACTGGATGGGTATCTTGGCCATTCTCAACTCAATGACAAACTGCAGGATGTTGCCGGCTGGGTACCTTGCCCATTCTCAACAGCTTGACTAACTGCAGGACTTCACTGGCTGGGAACCTTCTGCATTCTCAACTCCATGACTAAATGCAGGACTTTTCCAGCTGGGTACATTGTCAATTCTCAACTCCATGACTAAATGCAGGACTTTACCGGTTGGGTACCTTGTCCATTCTCAACTCCATGACTAACTGCACGACTTTACCGGGTGGGTTCCGTGGCCGATCTCATCTCCAAGATTAACTACAGGACTTTACCGGATAAGTACCTTGGCCATTCTCAACTCCATGACTGACTGCAGGACTTCACTGGCTGGGTACCTTCTCCAATCTCAACTCCGTGATTAACTGCAGGACTTTACCGGCTGGGTATCTTGTCCATTCTCAACTACAAGACTAACTGCAGGACTTTACTGGCTGGGTATCTTGACCATTCTCAAATCCTTAACTAACTGCAGGACTTTACCGGCTGGGTACCTTGTCCAATCTCAACACCATAACTAACTGCAGGACTTTACCGGATAAGTACCTTGGCCATTCTCAACTCCATGATTAACTGCAGGACTTTACCAGCTGAATGCCTTTACCATTCCAACTCCATGACTGACGGAAGGACTTTACCGGCTGGGTACCTTGGCCGTTCTCATCTCCAAGATTAACTGCAGGACTTTACTGGATGGGTATCTTGGCCATTCTCAACTCAATGACAAACTGCAGGACGTTGCCGGCTGGGTACCTTGCCCATTCTCAACAGCTTGACTAACTGCAGGACTTAACTGGCTGGGAACCTTCTGCATTCTCAACTCCATGACTAAATGCAGGACTTTTCCAGCTGGGTACATTGTCAATTCTCAACTCCATGACTAAATGCAGGAGTTTACCGGTTGGGTACCTTGTCCATTCTCAACTCCATGACTAACTGCACGACTTTACCGGGAGGGTTCCGTGGCCGATCTCATCTCCAAGATTAACTACAGGACTTTACCGGATAAGTACCTTGGCCATTCTCAACTCCATGACTGACTGCAGGACTTCACTGGCTGGGTACCTTCTCCAATCTCAACTCCGTGATTAACTGCAGGACTTTACCGGCTGGGTATCTTGTCCATTCTCAACTACAAGACTAACTGCAGGACTTTACTGGCTGGGTATCTTGTCCATTCTCAAATCCTTAACTAACTGCAGGACTTTACCGGCTGGGTACCTTGTCCAATCTCAACTCCATGACTAACTGCAGGACTTTACAGGCTGTGTACCTTGGCTGTTCTCACCTCCATGATTAACTGCAGGATTTACCGGATTGGTATCTTGGCCATTCTCGACTCCATGACTAAATGCAGGAGTTTACTGCCTGGGTACCTTGCCCAATCTCAACTCCATAACTAACTGCAGGACTTTACCGGATAAGTACCTTGGCCATTCTCAACTCCATGATTAACTGCAGGACTTTACCAGCTGAATGCCTTTACCATTCTCAACTCCATGACTGACGGAAGGACTTTACCAGCTGGGTACCTTGGCCGTTCTCATCTCCAAGATTAACTGCAGGACTTTACTGGATTGGTATCTTGGCCATTCTCAACTCAATGACTAACTGCTGGATGTTACCGGCTGTGTACCTCGTCCAATCTCATCTCCATGACTAACTGCAGAATGTTACCGGCCGTGTTACTTGGCATTTCTCAACTTCATGACGAATTGCAGAACTTCACCGGCTGAGTTCATTGGACATTCACAACTCCATGACTAACTGCAGGACTTTACCAGCTGAGTGCCTTGGCCATTCTCAAATTAATGACTAACTGCAGGACTTTACCGGCTGCGTTCCCTGTCCAATCTCAACTCCATGACTAAATGCAGGAGTTTACTGCCTGGGTACCTTGGCCATTTGCAACTCCATGACTAACTGCAGGACATTACCGGCTGGGTACCTTGGCCGTTCTCATCTCCAAAATTAACTGCAGGACTTTACTGGATGGGTATCTTGGCCATTCTCAACTCAATGACTAACTACAGGATGTTACTGGCTGGGTACCTCGTCCAATCTCAACTCCATGACTGACTGCAGAATGTTACCGGCTGTGTTACTTGGCATTTCTCAACTTCATGACGAATTGCAGAACTTCACCGGCTGAGTTCATTGGACATTCACAACTCCATGACTAACTGCAGGACTTTACCAGCTGAGGGCCTTGGCCATTCTCAAATTCATGACTAACTGCAGGACTTTACCGGCTGCGTTCCCTGTCCAATCTCAACTCCATGACTAAATGCAGGACTTTACTGTTTCGGTACGTTGGCCATTCGCAACTCCATGACTAACTGCAGGACATTACCGGCTGGGTATCTTGGCCATTCTCAACTCAATAACAAACTGCAGGACGTTACCGGCTGGGTACCTTGCCCATTCTCAACTCCATGATTAACTGCAGGACTTTACCAGCTGAGTGCCTTGGCCATTCTCAAATCCATTTCTAAATGCAGGAGTTTACCACCTGGGTACCTTGTCCAATCTCAACTCCATGACTAACTGCAGGACTTTACCGGCTGGGACCTTGGCCGTTCTCATTCCCAAGACTAACTGCAGGACTTTACTGGATGGGTATCTTGGCCATTCTCAACTCAATGACTAACTACAGGATGTTACCGGCTGGGTACCTCGTCCAATCTCAACTCCATGACTAAATGCAGAGACTTTACCGGCTGTGTACCTTGGCATTTCTCAGCTCCATGACTAACTGCAGGACTTTACCAGCTGAGTGCCTTGGCCATTCTCAAATCCATGACAAACTGCAGGACTTTACCAGCTGCGTTCCCTGTCCAATCTCAACTCAATGACTGAATGCAGGAGTTTACTGTTTGGGTACCATGCCCATTCTCAACTCCATGACTAACTGCAGGACATTACAGTCTGGGTATCTTGGCCATTCTCAACTCAATGACAAACTGCAGGACGTTACCGGCTGGGTACCATGCCCATTCTCAACTCCATGACTAAATCCAGGACTTTTCCAGCTGGGTACATTGTTCATTCTCAACTCCATGACTAACTGCAGGACTTTACCGGCTGAGTGCCTTGGCCATTCTCAAATCCATGACTAACTGCAGGACATTACCGGCTAGGTATCTTGGTCATTCTCAACTCAATGACAAACTGCAGGACGTTACCGGCTGGGTACCTTGGCTGTTCTCAACTCCATGATTAACTGCAGGATTTACCGTATTGGTATCTTGGCCATTCTCAACTTCATGATTATCTGAAGGACTTTACTGGCTGGGTACCTTGTTCAATCTCAACTCCATGACTAAATGCAGGACTTAACTGATTGGGTACATTGGTCATTCGCAACTCCATGACTGACTGCAGGACTTTAATGGCTGGGTACCTTGTCCATTCTCAACTACAAGATTAACTGCAGGACTTTACCGGCTGGGTATCTTGGCCATTCTCAACTCCTTAACTAACTGCAGGACTTTACTGGCTGGGTACCTTGTCCAATCTCAACTCCATGACTAAATGCAGGACTTTACCGGCTGTGTACCTAGGCCATTCTCAACTCAATGACAAGCTGCAGGACGTTACCGACTGGGTACCTTGCTCATTCTCAACTCCTTGACTAACTGCAGGACTTTACCGGATGGGGACCTTGGCCATTCTCATCTCCAAGATTAACTACAGGAATTTCCGGATAAGTACCTTGGCCATTCTCAACTCCATGACTGACTGCAGGACTTCACTGGCTGGGTACCTTCTCCAATCTCAATTCCGTGATTAACTGCAGGACTTTACCGGCTGGGTATCTTGTCCATTCTCAACTACAAGACTAACTGCAGGACTTTACTGCCTGGTATCTTGTCCATTCTCAAATCCTTAACTAACTGCAGGACTTTACCGGCTGGGTACCTTGTCCAATCTCAACTCCCTGACTAACTGCAGGACTTTACAGGCTGTGTACCTTGGCTGTTCTCACCTCCATGATTAACTGCAGGATTTACCTTATTGGTATCTTGGCCATTCTCGACTCCATGACTAAATGCAGGAGTTTACTGCCTGGGTACCTTGCCCAATCTCAACTCCATAACTAACTGCAGGACTTTACCGGATAAGTACCTTGGCCATTCTCAACTCCATGATTAACTGCAGGACTTTACCAGCTGAATGCCTTTACCATTCTCAACTCCATGACTGAGGGAAGGACTTTACCAGCTGGGTACCTTGGCCGTTCTCATCTCCAAGATTAACTGCAGGACTTTACTGGATGGGTATCTTGGCCATTCTCAGCTCAATGACTAACTGCTGGATGTTACCGGCTGTGTACCTCGTCCAATCTCATCTCCATGACTTACTGCAGAATGTTACCGGCTGTGTTTCTTGGCATTTCTCAACTTCATGACGAATTGCAGAACTTCACCGGCTGAGTTCATTGGACATTCACAACTCCATGACTAACTGCAGGACTTTACCAGCTGAGTGCCTTGGCCATTCTCAAATTCATGAATAACTGCAGGACTTTACCGGCTGCGTTCCCTGTCCAATCTCAACTCCATGACTAAATGCAGTACTTTACTGTTTCGGTACGTTGGCCATTCGCAACTCCATGACTAACTGCAGGACATTACTGGCTAGGTATCTTGGTCATTCCCAACTCAATGACAAACTGCAGGACGTTACCGGCTGGGTACCTTGGCTGTTCTCAACTGCATGATTAACTGCAGGATTTACCGTATTGGTATCTTGGCCATTCTCAACTTCATGATTATCTGAAGGACTTTACCGCCTGGGTACCTTGTCCAATCTCAACTCCATGACTAACTGCAGGACTTTACCAGCTGAGTGCCTTGGCCATTCTCAAATCCATGACAAACTGCAGGACTTTACCGGCTGCGTTCCCTGTCCAATCTCAACTCCATGACTGAATGCAGGACTTTACTGTTTGGGTACCTTGGCCATTCGCAACTCCATGACTAACTGCAGGACATTACTGGCTAGGTATCTTGGTGATTCCCAACTCAATGACATACTGCAGGACGTTACCGGCTGGGTACCTTGGTTGTTCTCAACTCCATGATTAACTGCAGGATTTACCGTATTGGTATCTTGGCCATTCTCAACTTCATGATTATCTGAAGGACTTTACTGGCTCGGTACCTTGTCCAATCTCAACTCCATGACTAAATGCAGGACATTACTGATTGGGTACCTTGGTCATTCGCAACTCCATGACTGACTGCAGGACTTTAACGGCTGGGTACCTTGTCCATTCTCAACTACAAGATTAACTGCAGGACTTTACTGGCTGGGTATCTTGGCCATTCTCAACTCCTTAACTAACTGCAGGACTTTACTGGCTGGGTACCTTGTCCAATCTCAACTCCATGACTAAATGCAGGACTTTACCGGCTGTGTACCTTGGCCATTCCCAACTCCATGACTAACTGTAGGATGTTACCGGCTGGGGAACCTTGTCCATTCACAACTCCTTTACTAACTGCAGGAATTTACCGGCAGGGTATCTTGGCCATTCTCAACTACAAGACTAACTGCTGGACTTTACCGGCTATGTTCCTTGACCATTCCAAACTCCATGACTAACTGCAGGTCTTTACCGGCTGTGTACCTTGGCTGTTCTCAACTCCATGATCAACTGCAGGATTTACCGGATTGTTATCTTGGCCATTCTCAACTACATGACTAAATGCAGGAGTTTACCACCTGGGTACCTTGTCCAATCTCAACTCCATAACTAACTGCAGGACTTTACCGGATGGGGAACTTGGCCGTTCTCCTCTCCAAGATTAACTGCAGGACTTTACCGGATAAGTACCTTGGCCATTCTCAACTCCATGACTGACTGCAGGACTTTACCGGCTGGGTACCTTGTCCATTCTCAACTACAAGACTAACCGCAGGACTTTACCGGCTGGGTATCTTGGCCATTCTCAACTCCGTGATTAACTGCAGGACTTTACCGGCTGGGTATCTTGTCCATTCTCAACTACAAGACTAACTGCAGGACTTTACTGGCTGGGTATCTTGTCCATTCTCTAATCCTTAACTAACTGCAGGACTTTACCGGCTGGGTACATTGTCCAATCTCAACTCCATGACTAACTGCAGGACATTACAGGCTGTGTACCTTGGCTGTTCTCACCTCCATGATTAACTGCAGGATTTACCGGATTGGTATCTTGGCCATTCTCAACTCCGTGACTAAATGCAGGAGTTTACTGCCTGGGTACCTTGCCCAATCTCAACTCCATAACTAACTGCAGGACTTTACCGGATAAGTACCTTGGCCA
This sequence comes from Hemitrygon akajei, assembly GCF_048418815.1. Classification (NCBI taxonomy): domain Eukaryota; kingdom Metazoa; phylum Chordata; class Chondrichthyes; order Myliobatiformes; family Dasyatidae; genus Hemitrygon; species Hemitrygon akajei. The sequence goes on from NC_133146.1 coordinate 2,835,785, forward strand.
TTCTCAACTCCATGATTAACTGCAGGACTTTACCAGCTGAGTGCCTTTACCATTCTCAACTCCATGACTGATGGAAGGACTTTACCGGCTGGGTACCTTGGCCGTTCTCATCTCCAAGATTAACTGCAGGACTTTACTGGATGGGTATCTTGGCCATTCTCAACTCAATGACTAACGGCTGGATGTTACCAGCTGTGTACTTCGTCCAATCTCATCTCCATGACTAACTGCAGAATGTTACCGGTTGTGTTACTTAGCATTTCTCAACTTCATGACGAATTGCAGAACTTCACCGGCTGAGTTCATTGGACATCCACAACTCCATGACTAACTGCAGGACTTTACCAGCTGAGTGCCTTGGCCATTCTCAAATCCCTGACTAACTGCAGGACTTTACCGGCTGCGTTCCCTGTCCAATCTCAACTCCATGACTAAATGCAGGACTTTACTGTTTCGGTACGTTGGCCATTCGCAACTCCATGACTAACTGCAGGACATTAGCGGCTGGGTATCTTGGCCATTCTCAACTCAATAACAAACTGTAGGACGTTACCGGCTGGGTACCTTGCCCATTCGCAACTCCATGATTAACTGCAGGACTTTACCAGCTGAGTGCCTTTACCATTCTGAACTCCATGACTGACGGAAGGACTTTACCGGCTGAGTACCTTGGCCGTTCTCATCTCCAAGATTAACTGCAGGACTTTTCTGGATGTGTATCTTGGCCATTCTCAACTCAATGACTAACAGCAGAACTTTACCGGCTGTGTACCTTGGCATTTCTCAACTCCATGATGAACTGCAGAACTTTACTGGCTGAGTTCATTGGACATTCTCAACTCCATGACTAACTGCAGGAGTTTACCACCTGGGTACCTTGTCGAATCTCAACTCCATGACTAACTGCAGGACTTTACCGGCTGGGACCTTGGCCGTTCTCATCCCCAAGATTAACTGCAGGACTTTACTGGATGGGTATCTTGGCCATTCTCAACTCAATGACTAACTACAGGATGTTACCGGCTGGGTACCTCATCCAATCTCAACTCCATGACTAATTGCAGAGACTTTACCGGCTGTGTACCTTGGCATTTCTCAACTCCATGACTAACTGCAGGACTTTACCAGCTGAGTGCCTTGGCCATTCTCAAATCCATGACAAACTGCAGGACTTTACCGGCTGCGTTCCCTGTCCAATCTCAACTCCATGACTGAATGCAGGACTTTACTGTTTGGGTACCTTGGCCATTCGCAACTCCATGACTAACTGCAGGACATTACCGGCTGGGTATCTTGGCCATTCTCAACTCAATGACAAGCTGCAGGATGTAACCGGATGGGTACCTTGCCCATTCCCAACTCCTTGACTAATTGCAGGACTTCACTGGCGGGGAACCTTCTCCATTCTCAACTCCATGAGTAAATGCAAGACTTTTCCAGCTGGGTACCTTGCCCATTCCCAACTGCATGACTAACTGCAGGATGTTACCGGCTGGGGAACCTTGTCCATTCACAACTCCATTACTAACTGCAGGAATTTACCGGCAGGGTATCTTGGCCATTCTCAACTACAAGACTAACTGCTGGACTTTACCGGCTATGTTCCTTGACCATTCCAAACTCCATGACAAACTGCAGGACTTTACCGGCTGGGTATCTTGGCCATTCTCAACTCAATAACAAACTGTAGGACGTTACCGGCTGGGTACCTTGCCCATTCGCAACTCCATGATTAACTGCAGGACTTTACCAGCTGAGTGCCTTTACCATTCTGAACTCCATGACTGACGGAAGGACTTTACCGGCTGAGTACCTTGGCCGTTCTCATCTCCAAGATTAACTGCAGGACTTTTCTGGATGTGTATCTTGGCCATTCTCAACTCAATGACTAACAGCAGAACTTTACCGGCTGTGTACCTTGGCATTTCTCAACTCCATGATGAACTGCAGAACTTTACTGGCTGAGTTCATTGGACATTCTCAACTCCATGACTAACTGCAGGAGTTTACCACCTGGGTACCTTGTCGAATCTCAACTCCATGACTAACTGCAGGACTTTACCGGCTGGGACCTTGGCCGTTCTCATCCCCAAGATTAACTGCAGGACTTTACTGGATGGGTATCTTGGCCATTCTCAACTCAATGACTAACTACAGGATGTTACCGGCTGGGTACCTCATCCAATCTCAACTCCATGACTAATTGCAGAGACTTTACCGGCTGTGTACCTTGGCATTTCTCAACTCCATGACTAACTGCAGGACTTTACCAGCTGAGTGCCTTGGCCATTCTCAAATCCATGACAAACTGCAGGACTTTACCGGCTGCGTTCCCTGTCCAATCTCAACTCCATGACTGAATGCAGGACTTTACTGTTTGGGTACCTTGGCCATTCGCAACTCCATGACTAACTGCAGGACATTACCGGCTGGGTATCTTGGCCATTCTCAACTCAATGACAAGCTGCAGGATGTAACCGGATGGGTACCTTGCCCATTCCCAACTCCTTGACTAATTGCAGGACTTCACTGGCGGGGAACCTTCTCCATTCTCAACTCCATGAGTAAATGCAAGACTTTTCCAGCTGGGTACCTTGCCCATTCCCAACTGCATGACTAACTGCAGGATGTTACCGGCTGGGGAACCTTGTCCATTCACAACTCCATTACTAACTGCAGGAATTTACCGGCAGGGTATCTTGGCCATTCTCAACTACAAGACTAACTGCTGGACTTTACCGGCTATGTTCCTTGACCATTCCAAACTCCATGACAAACTGCAGGACTTTACCGGCTGCGTTCCCTGTCCAATCTCAACTCCATGACAGAATGCAGGACTTTACTGTTTGGGTAACTTGGCCATTCTCAACTCCATGATTATCTGAAGGACTTTACAGGCTGGGTACCTTGTCCAATCTGAACTCCATGACAAACTGCAGGATTTTACCGGCCGGGGACCTTGGCCGTTCTCATCTACAAGATTAACTGCAGGACTTTACCGGATAATTACCTTGGCTATTCTCAACTCCATGATTAACTGCAGGACTTTACCAGTTGAGTGCCTTTACCATTCTCAACTCCATGACTGACGGAAGGACTTTACCGGATAAGTACCTTGGCTATTCTCAACTCCATGATTAACTGCAGGACTTTACCAGCTGAGTGTCTTTACCATTCTTAACTCCATGACGGGCGGAAGGACGTTCCCGGCTGGGTACCTTGTCCAATCTCAACTCCATGACTAACTGCAGAACTTTACCGGCTGTGTACCTTGGCATTTCTCAACTCCATGACAAAATGCAGAACTTTACCGGCTGAGTGCCTTGGCCATTCTCAAATCCATGACTAAATGCAGGAGTTTACCGCCTGGGTACCTTATCCAATCTCAACTCCATGACTAAATGCAGGAGTTTACCGCCTGGGTACCTTATCCAATCTCAACTCCATGACTAACTGCAGGACTTTACCGGCTGGGGACCTTGGCCATTTTCATCTCCAAGATTAACTGCAGGACTTTACCAGCTGAGTGCCTTTTCCATTCTCAACTCCATGAGAGACGGAAGGACTTTACCATCTGGGTACCTTGGCCGTTCCCATCTCCAAGATTAACTGCAGGACTTTACTGGATGGATATCTTGGCCATTCTCAACTCAATGACTAACTACAGGATGTTACTGGCTGGGTACCCCGTCCAATCTCAACTCCATGATGAACTGCAGAACTTTACCGGCTGAGTTCATTGGACATTCTCAACTCCATGACTAACAGCAGGACTTTACCGGCTGCGTTCCCTGTCCAATTTCAACTCCATGACTGAATGCAGGACTTTACTGTTTGGGTGCCTTGGCCATTCGCAACTCCATGACTAACTGCAGGACATTACCGGCTAGGTATCTTGGTCATTCTCAACTCAATGACAAACTGCAGGACGTTACCGGCTGGGTACCTTGCCCATTCTCAACTCCATTACTAACTTCAGGACTTTACCGTCTGGGTATCTGGTCCAATGTCATCTCCATGACTGACAGCACGACTTTACCGGCTGGGTAACTTGTAATGTCTGAACTCCATGACTAACTGCAGGACTTTACTGGCTGAGAGCCTTGGCCATTCTCAACTCCATGACTAACTGCAGGACTTTACCAGCTGAGTGCCTTGGCCATTCTCAAATCCATGACTAAATGCAGGAGTTTACCGCCTGGGTACCTTATCCAATCTCAACTCCAAGATTAACTGCAGGACTTTACCGGATAAGTACCTTGCCCATTCTCAACTCCATGACTAAATGCAGGACTTTACAGTTTGTGTAACATGGCCATTCGCAACTCCATGACTAACAGCAGGACATTACCGGCTGGGTATCTTGGCCATTCTCAACGCAATGACAAACTGCAGGATGTTACCGGCTGGGTACCTTGCCCATTCTGAACTGCTTGACTAACTGCAGGACTTCACTGGCTGGGAACCTTCTCCATTCTCAACTCCATGACTAAATGCAGGACTTTTCCAGCTGGGTACATTGTCAATTCTCAACTCCATGACTGTCTGCAGGACTTTACCAGCTGGGTATTTTGTCCATTATCAACTCCATGACTAACAGCAAGACATTACCGGCTGGGTACCGTGGCCGATCTCATCTCCAAGATTAACTACAGGACTTTACCGGATAAGAACCTTTACCATTCTCAACTCCATGACTGACTGCAGGACTTTACTGGCTGGGTACCTTGTCCAATCTCAACTCCATGATTAAGTGCAGGGCTTTACCGGCTGGGTACCTTGTCCAATCTCAACTCCATGACGTACTGCAGAACTTTACCGGCTGAGTTCATTGGACATTCTCAACTCCATGACTAACTGCAGGACTTTACCAGCAGAGTGCCTTGGCCATTCTCAACTCCATTACTAACTTCAGGATTTTACCGTCTGGGTATCTGGTCCAATCTCAACTCCATGACTGACAGCACGACTTTACCGGCTGGGTAACTTGTAATATCTCAACTCCATGACTAACTGCAGGACTTTACCGGCTGAGAGCCTTGGCCATTCTCAACTCCATGACTAAATGCAGGAGTTTACCACCTGGGTATCTTGGCCATTCTCAACTCCATGATTATCTGAAGGACTTTACTAGCTGGGTACCTTGTCCAATCTCAACTCGATGACTAACTGCAGGACTTTACCGGCTGGGTATCTTGTCCATTCTCAACTACAAGACTAACTGCAGGACTTTACCGGCTGGGTATCTTGTCCATTCTCAAATCCTTAACTAACTGCAGGGCTTTACCGGCTGGGTACCTTGTCCAATCTCAACTCCATGACTAACTGCAGGATTTTACCAGTTGTGTACCTTTGCTGTTCTCACCTCCATGATTAACTGCAGGATTTACCGGATTGGTATATTGGCCATTCTCAACTCCATGACTAACTGCAGGATGTTACCGGCTGGGTATCTTGTCCATTCTCAACTACAAGACTAACTGCAGGACTTTACCGGCTGGGTATCTTGTCCATTCTCAAATCCTTAACTAACTGCAGGGCTTTACCGCCTGGGTACGTTGTCCCATATCAACTCCAAGATTAACTGCAGGACTTTACCGGATAAGTACCCTGGCCATTCTCAACTCCATGATTAACTGCAGGACTTTACCAGCTGAATGCCTTTACCATTCCAACTCCATGACTGACGGAAGGACTTTACCGGCTGGGTACCTTGGCCGTTCTCATCTCCAAGATTAACTGCAGGACTTTACTGGATGGGTATCTTGGCTATTCTCAACTCAGTGACTAACTGCAGGATGTTACCGGCTGGGTACCTCGTCCAATCTCAACTCTATGACTCACTGCAGGACGTTACCGGCTGTGTACCTTGGCATTGCTCAACTCCATGACGAACTGCAGAATTTTACCGGCTGAGTTCATTGGACATTCTCAACTCCATGACTAACTGCAGGACTTTACCAGCTGAGTGCCTTGGCCATTCTCAAATCCATGAGTAACTGCAGGACTTTACCGACTGCATTCCCTGTCCAATCACAATGCCATGAATAAATGCAGGACTTTACTGATTGGGTACCTTTGCCATTCGCAACTGCATGACTGACGGAAGGTCTTTACCTGCTGGGTACCTTGGCCGTTCTCATCTCCAAGATTAACTGCAGGACTTTACTGTATGGGTATCTTGGCCATTCTCAACTCAATGACTAACTACTGGACGTTACCGGCTGGGCAGCTCGTCCAATCTCAACTGCATGACTAACTGCAGAACTTTACCGGCTGTGTACTTTGGCATTTCTCAACTCCATGACGTACTGTAGAACTTTACCGGCTGAGTTCATTGGCCATTCTCAAATCCATGACAAACTGCAGGACTTTACCGGCTGCGTTCCCTGTCCAATCTCAACTCCATGACTGAATGCAGAACTTTACTGTTTGGGTACCTTGGCCATTCGCAACTCCATGACTAACTGCAGGACATTAACGGATAGGTATCTTGGTCATTCTCAACTCAATGACAAACTGCAGGACGTTACCGGCTGTGTACTTTGGCATTTCTCAACTCCATGACGTACTGTAGAACTTTACCGGCTGAGTTCATTGGCCATTCTCAAATCCATGACAAACTGCAGGACATTAACGGATAGGTATCGTGGTCATTCTCAACTCAATGACAAACTGCAGAACTTTACCGGCTGTGTACTTTGGCATTTCTCAACTCCATGACGTACTGTAGAACTTGGTGCCGATCTCATCTCCAAGATTAACTACAGGACTTTACCGGATAAGAACCTTTACCATTCTCAACTCCATGACTGACTGCAGGACTTTACTGGCTGGGTACCTTGTCCAATCTCAACTCCATGATTAACTGCAGGACTTTACCGGCTGGGTATCTTGTCCATTCTCAACTACAAGACTAACTGCAGGACTTTACCGGCTGGGTATCTTGTACATTCTCAAATCCTTAACTAACTGCAGGGCTTTACCAGCTGGGTACCTTGTCCAATCTCAACTCCATGACGTACTGCAGAACTTTACTGGCTGAGTTCATTGGACATTCTCAACTCCATGACTAACTGCAGGACTTTACCAGCAGAGTGCCTTGGCCATTCTCAACTCCATTACTAACTTCAGGACTTTACCGTCTGGGTTTCTGGTCCAATCTCAACTCCATGACTGACAGCACGACTTTACAGGCTGGGTAACTTGTAATATCTCAACTCCATGACTAACTGCAGGACTTTACCGGCTGAGAGCCTTGGCCATTCTCAACTCCATGACTAAATGCAGGAGTTTACCACCTGGGTATCTTGGCCATTCTCAACTCCATGATTATCTGAAGGACTTTACTAGCTGGGTACCTTGTCCAATCTCAACTCGATGACTAACTGCAGGACTTTACCGGCTGGGTATCTTGTCCATTCTCAACTACAAGACTAACTGCAGGACTTTACCGGCTGGGTATCTTGACCATTCTCAAATCCTTAACTAACTGCAGGGTTTACCGGCTGGGTACCTTGTCCAATCTCAACACCATAACTAACTGCAGGACTTTACCGGATAAGTACCTTGGCCATTCTCAACTCCATGATTAACTGCAGGACTTTACCAGCTGAATGCCTTTACCATTCCAACTCCATGACTGACGGAAGGACTTTACCGGCTGGGTACCTTGGCCGTTCTCATCTCCAAGATTAACTGCAGGACTTTACTGGATGGGTATCTTGGCCATTCTCAACTCAATGACAAACTGCAGGATGTTGCCGGCTGGGTACCTTGCCCATTCTCAACAGCTTGACTAACTGCAGGACTTCACTGGCTGGGAACCTTCTGCATTCTCAACTCCATGACTAAATGCAGGACTTTTCCAGCTGGGTACATTGTCAATTCTCAACTCCATGACTAAATGCAGGACTTTACCGGTTGGGTACCTTGTCCATTCTCAACTCCATGACTAACTGCACGACTTTACCGGGTGGGTTCCGTGGCCGATCTCATCTCCAAGATTAACTACAGGACTTTACCGGATAAGTACCTTGGCCATTCTCAACTCCATGACTGACTGCAGGACTTCACTGGCTGGGTACCTTCTCCAATCTCAACTCCGTGATTAACTGCAGGACTTTACCGGCTGGGTATCTTGTCCATTCTCAACTACAAGACTAACTGCAGGACTTTACTGGCTGGGTATCTTGACCATTCTCAAATCCTTAACTAACTGCAGGACTTTACCGGCTGGGTACCTTGTCCAATCTCAACACCATAACTAACTGCAGGACTTTACCGGATAAGTACCTTGGCCATTCTCAACTCCATGATTAACTGCAGGACTTTACCAGCTGAATGCCTTTACCATTCCAACTCCATGACTGACGGAAGGACTTTACCGGCTGGGTACCTTGGCCGTTCTCATCTCCAAGATTAACTGCAGGACTTTACTGGATGGGTATCTTGGCCATTCTCAACTCAATGACAAACTGCAGGACGTTGCCGGCTGGGTACCTTGCCCATTCTCAACAGCTTGACTAACTGCAGGACTTAACTGGCTGGGAACCTTCTGCATTCTCAACTCCATGACTAAATGCAGGACTTTTCCAGCTGGGTACATTGTCAATTCTCAACTCCATGACTAAATGCAGGAGTTTACCGGTTGGGTACCTTGTCCATTCTCAACTCCATGACTAACTGCACGACTTTACCGGGAGGGTTCCGTGGCCGATCTCATCTCCAAGATTAACTACAGGACTTTACCGGATAAGTACCTTGGCCATTCTCAACTCCATGACTGACTGCAGGACTTCACTGGCTGGGTACCTTCTCCAATCTCAACTCCGTGATTAACTGCAGGACTTTACCGGCTGGGTATCTTGTCCATTCTCAACTACAAGACTAACTGCAGGACTTTACTGGCTGGGTATCTTGTCCATTCTCAAATCCTTAACTAACTGCAGGACTTTACCGGCTGGGTACCTTGTCCAATCTCAACTCCATGACTAACTGCAGGACTTTACAGGCTGTGTACCTTGGCTGTTCTCACCTCCATGATTAACTGCAGGATTTACCGGATTGGTATCTTGGCCATTCTCGACTCCATGACTAAATGCAGGAGTTTACTGCCTGGGTACCTTGCCCAATCTCAACTCCATAACTAACTGCAGGACTTTACCGGATAAGTACCTTGGCCATTCTCAACTCCATGATTAACTGCAGGACTTTACCAGCTGAATGCCTTTACCATTCTCAACTCCATGACTGACGGAAGGACTTTACCAGCTGGGTACCTTGGCCGTTCTCATCTCCAAGATTAACTGCAGGACTTTACTGGATTGGTATCTTGGCCATTCTCAACTCAATGACTAACTGCTGGATGTTACCGGCTGTGTACCTCGTCCAATCTCATCTCCATGACTAACTGCAGAATGTTACCGGCCGTGTTACTTGGCATTTCTCAACTTCATGACGAATTGCAGAACTTCACCGGCTGAGTTCATTGGACATTCACAACTCCATGACTAACTGCAGGACTTTACCAGCTGAGTGCCTTGGCCATTCTCAAATTAATGACTAACTGCAGGACTTTACCGGCTGCGTTCCCTGTCCAATCTCAACTCCATGACTAAATGCAGGAGTTTACTGCCTGGGTACCTTGGCCATTTGCAACTCCATGACTAACTGCAGGACATTACCGGCTGGGTACCTTGGCCGTTCTCATCTCCAAAATTAACTGCAGGACTTTACTGGATGGGTATCTTGGCCATTCTCAACTCAATGACTAACTACAGGATGTTACTGGCTGGGTACCTCGTCCAATCTCAACTCCATGACTGACTGCAGAATGTTACCGGCTGTGTTACTTGGCATTTCTCAACTTCATGACGAATTGCAGAACTTCACCGGCTGAGTTCATTGGACATTCACAACTCCATGACTAACTGCAGGACTTTACCAGCTGAGGGCCTTGGCCATTCTCAAATTCATGACTAACTGCAGGACTTTACCGGCTGCGTTCCCTGTCCAATCTCAACTCCATGACTAAATGCAGGACTTTACTGTTTCGGTACGTTGGCCATTCGCAACTCCATGACTAACTGCAGGACATTACCGGCTGGGTATCTTGGCCATTCTCAACTCAATAACAAACTGCAGGACGTTACCGGCTGGGTACCTTGCCCATTCTCAACTCCATGATTAACTGCAGGACTTTACCAGCTGAGTGCCTTGGCCATTCTCAAATCCATTTCTAAATGCAGGAGTTTACCACCTGGGTACCTTGTCCAATCTCAACTCCATGACTAACTGCAGGACTTTACCGGCTGGGACCTTGGCCGTTCTCATTCCCAAGACTAACTGCAGGACTTTACTGGATGGGTATCTTGGCCATTCTCAACTCAATGACTAACTACAGGATGTTACCGGCTGGGTACCTCGTCCAATCTCAACTCCATGACTAAATGCAGAGACTTTACCGGCTGTGTACCTTGGCATTTCTCAGCTCCATGACTAACTGCAGGACTTTACCAGCTGAGTGCCTTGGCCATTCTCAAATCCATGACAAACTGCAGGACTTTACCAGCTGCGTTCCCTGTCCAATCTCAACTCAATGACTGAATGCAGGAGTTTACTGTTTGGGTACCATGCCCATTCTCAACTCCATGACTAACTGCAGGACATTACAGTCTGGGTATCTTGGCCATTCTCAACTCAATGACAAACTGCAGGACGTTACCGGCTGGGTACCATGCCCATTCTCAACTCCATGACTAAATCCAGGACTTTTCCAGCTGGGTACATTGTTCATTCTCAACTCCATGACTAACTGCAGGACTTTACCGGCTGAGTGCCTTGGCCATTCTCAAATCCATGACTAACTGCAGGACATTACCGGCTAGGTATCTTGGTCATTCTCAACTCAATGACAAACTGCAGGACGTTACCGGCTGGGTACCTTGGCTGTTCTCAACTCCATGATTAACTGCAGGATTTACCGTATTGGTATCTTGGCCATTCTCAACTTCATGATTATCTGAAGGACTTTACTGGCTGGGTACCTTGTTCAATCTCAACTCCATGACTAAATGCAGGACTTAACTGATTGGGTACATTGGTCATTCGCAACTCCATGACTGACTGCAGGACTTTAATGGCTGGGTACCTTGTCCATTCTCAACTACAAGATTAACTGCAGGACTTTACCGGCTGGGTATCTTGGCCATTCTCAACTCCTTAACTAACTGCAGGACTTTACTGGCTGGGTACCTTGTCCAATCTCAACTCCATGACTAAATGCAGGACTTTACCGGCTGTGTACCTAGGCCATTCTCAACTCAATGACAAGCTGCAGGACGTTACCGACTGGGTACCTTGCTCATTCTCAACTCCTTGACTAACTGCAGGACTTTACCGGATGGGGACCTTGGCCATTCTCATCTCCAAGATTAACTACAGGAATTTCCGGATAAGTACCTTGGCCATTCTCAACTCCATGACTGACTGCAGGACTTCACTGGCTGGGTACCTTCTCCAATCTCAATTCCGTGATTAACTGCAGGACTTTACCGGCTGGGTATCTTGTCCATTCTCAACTACAAGACTAACTGCAGGACTTTACTGCCTGGTATCTTGTCCATTCTCAAATCCTTAACTAACTGCAGGACTTTACCGGCTGGGTACCTTGTCCAATCTCAACTCCCTGACTAACTGCAGGACTTTACAGGCTGTGTACCTTGGCTGTTCTCACCTCCATGATTAACTGCAGGATTTACCTTATTGGTATCTTGGCCATTCTCGACTCCATGACTAAATGCAGGAGTTTACTGCCTGGGTACCTTGCCCAATCTCAACTCCATAACTAACTGCAGGACTTTACCGGATAAGTACCTTGGCCATTCTCAACTCCATGATTAACTGCAGGACTTTACCAGCTGAATGCCTTTACCATTCTCAACTCCATGACTGAGGGAAGGACTTTACCAGCTGGGTACCTTGGCCGTTCTCATCTCCAAGATTAACTGCAGGACTTTACTGGATGGGTATCTTGGCCATTCTCAGCTCAATGACTAACTGCTGGATGTTACCGGCTGTGTACCTCGTCCAATCTCATCTCCATGACTTACTGCAGAATGTTACCGGCTGTGTTTCTTGGCATTTCTCAACTTCATGACGAATTGCAGAACTTCACCGGCTGAGTTCATTGGACATTCACAACTCCATGACTAACTGCAGGACTTTACCAGCTGAGTGCCTTGGCCATTCTCAAATTCATGAATAACTGCAGGACTTTACCGGCTGCGTTCCCTGTCCAATCTCAACTCCATGACTAAATGCAGTACTTTACTGTTTCGGTACGTTGGCCATTCGCAACTCCATGACTAACTGCAGGACATTACTGGCTAGGTATCTTGGTCATTCCCAACTCAATGACAAACTGCAGGACGTTACCGGCTGGGTACCTTGGCTGTTCTCAACTGCATGATTAACTGCAGGATTTACCGTATTGGTATCTTGGCCATTCTCAACTTCATGATTATCTGAAGGACTTTACCGCCTGGGTACCTTGTCCAATCTCAACTCCATGACTAACTGCAGGACTTTACCAGCTGAGTGCCTTGGCCATTCTCAAATCCATGACAAACTGCAGGACTTTACCGGCTGCGTTCCCTGTCCAATCTCAACTCCATGACTGAATGCAGGACTTTACTGTTTGGGTACCTTGGCCATTCGCAACTCCATGACTAACTGCAGGACATTACTGGCTAGGTATCTTGGTGATTCCCAACTCAATGACATACTGCAGGACGTTACCGGCTGGGTACCTTGGTTGTTCTCAACTCCATGATTAACTGCAGGATTTACCGTATTGGTATCTTGGCCATTCTCAACTTCATGATTATCTGAAGGACTTTACTGGCTCGGTACCTTGTCCAATCTCAACTCCATGACTAAATGCAGGACATTACTGATTGGGTACCTTGGTCATTCGCAACTCCATGACTGACTGCAGGACTTTAACGGCTGGGTACCTTGTCCATTCTCAACTACAAGATTAACTGCAGGACTTTACTGGCTGGGTATCTTGGCCATTCTCAACTCCTTAACTAACTGCAGGACTTTACTGGCTGGGTACCTTGTCCAATCTCAACTCCATGACTAAATGCAGGACTTTACCGGCTGTGTACCTTGGCCATTCCCAACTCCATGACTAACTGTAGGATGTTACCGGCTGGGGAACCTTGTCCATTCACAACTCCTTTACTAACTGCAGGAATTTACCGGCAGGGTATCTTGGCCATTCTCAACTACAAGACTAACTGCTGGACTTTACCGGCTATGTTCCTTGACCATTCCAAACTCCATGACTAACTGCAGGTCTTTACCGGCTGTGTACCTTGGCTGTTCTCAACTCCATGATCAACTGCAGGATTTACCGGATTGTTATCTTGGCCATTCTCAACTACATGACTAAATGCAGGAGTTTACCACCTGGGTACCTTGTCCAATCTCAACTCCATAACTAACTGCAGGACTTTACCGGATGGGGAACTTGGCCGTTCTCCTCTCCAAGATTAACTGCAGGACTTTACCGGATAAGTACCTTGGCCATTCTCAACTCCATGACTGACTGCAGGACTTTACCGGCTGGGTACCTTGTCCATTCTCAACTACAAGACTAACCGCAGGACTTTACCGGCTGGGTATCTTGGCCATTCTCAACTCCGTGATTAACTGCAGGACTTTACCGGCTGGGTATCTTGTCCATTCTCAACTACAAGACTAACTGCAGGACTTTACTGGCTGGGTATCTTGTCCATTCTCTAATCCTTAACTAACTGCAGGACTTTACCGGCTGGGTACATTGTCCAATCTCAACTCCATGACTAACTGCAGGACATTACAGGCTGTGTACCTTGGCTGTTCTCACCTCCATGATTAACTGCAGGATTTACCGGATTGGTATCTTGGCCATTCTCAACTCCGTGACTAAATGCAGGAGTTTACTGCCTGGGTACCTTGCCCAATCTCAACTCCATAACTAACTGCAGGACTTTACCGGATAAGTACCTTGGCCATTCTCAACTCCATGATTAACTGCAGGACTTTACCAGCTGAGTGCCTTTACCATTCTCAACTCCATGACTGATGGAAGGACTTTACCGGCTGGGTACCTTGGCCGTTCTCATCTCCAAGATTAACTGCAGGACTTTACTGGATGGGTATCTTGGCCATTCTCAACTCAATGACTAACGGCTGGATGTTACCAGCTGTGTACTTCGTCCAATCTCATCTCCATGACTAACTGCAGAATGTTACCGGTTGTGTTACTTAGCATTTCTCAACTTCATGACGAATTGCAGAACTTCACCGGCTGAGTTCATTGGACATCCACAACTCCATGACTAACTGCAGGACTTTACCAGCTGAGTGCCTTGGCCATTCTCAAATCCCTGACTAACTGCAGGACTTTACCGGCTGCGTTCCCTAACCAATCTCAACTCCATGACTAAATGCAGGACTTTACTGTTTCGGTACGTTGGCCATTCGCAACTCCATGACTAACTGCAGGACATTAGCGGCTGGGTATCTTGGCCATTCTCAACTCAATAACAAACTGTAGGACGTTACCGGCTGGGTACCTTGCCCATTCGCAACTCCATGATTAACTGCAGGACTTTACCAGCTGAGTGCCTTTACCATTCTGAACTCCATGACTGACGGAAGGACTTTACCGGCTGAGTACCTTGGCCGTTCTCATCTCCAAGATTAACTGCAGGACTTTTCTGGATGTGTATCTTGGCCATTCTCAACTCAATGACTAACAGCAGAACTTTACCGGCTGTGTACCTTGGCATTTCTCAACTCCATGATGAACTGCAGAACTTTACTGGCTGAGTTCATTGGACATTCTCAACTCCATGACTAACTGCAGGAGTTTACCACCTGGGTACCTTGTCGAATCTCAACTCCATGACTAACTGCAGGACTTTACCGGCTGGGACCTTGGCCGTTCTCATCCCCAAGATTAACTGCAGGACTTTACTGGATGGGTATCTTGGCCATTCTCAACTCAATGACTAACTACAGGATGTTACCGGCTGGGTACCTCATCCAATCTCAACTCCATGACTAATTGCAGAGACTTTACCGGCTGTGTACCTTGGCATTTCTCAACTCCATGACTAACTGCAGGACTTTACCAGCTGAGTGCCTTGGCCATTCTCAAATCCATGACAAACTGCAGGACTTTACCGGCTGCGTTCCCTGTCCAATCTCAACTCCATGACTGAATGCAGGACTTTACTGTTTGGGTACCTTGGCCATTCGCAACTCCATGACTAACTGCAGGACATTACCGGCTGGGTATCTTGGCCATTCTCAACTCAATGACAAGCTGCAGGATGTAACCGGATGGGTACCTTGCCCATTCCCAACTCCTTGACTAATTGCAGGACTTCACTGGCGGGGAACCTTCTCCATTCTCAACTCCATGAGTAAATGCAAGACTTTTCCAGCTGGGTACCTTGCCCATTCCCAACTGCATGACTAACTGCAGGATGTTACCGGCTGGGGAACCTTGTCCATTCACAACTCCATTACTAACTGCAGGAATTTACCGGCAGGGTATCTTGGCCATTCTCAACTACAAGACTAACTGCTGGACTTTACCGGCTATGTTCCTTGACCATTCCAAACTCCATGACAAACTGCAGGACTTTACCGGCTGCGTTCCCTGTCCAATCTCAACTCCATGACAGAATGCAGGACTTTACTGTTTGGGTAACTTGGCCATTCGCAACTCCATGACTAACTGCAGGACGTTACCGGCTGGGTACCTTGCTCATTCTCAACTCCTTGACTAACTGCAGGACTTCACTGGCGGGGAACCTTCTCCATTCGCAACTCCATGACTAACTGCAGGATATTACCGGCTAGGTATCTTGGTCATTCTCAACTGAACGACAAACTGCAGGACGTTACCGGCTGGGTACCTTGCTCATTCTCAACTCCATTACTTACTTCAGGACTTTATCGTCTGGGTATCTGGTCCAATCTCAACTCCATGTCCGACAGCACGACATTACCGGCTGGGAAACTTGTAATATCTCAACTCCATGATTAACTGCAGGACATTACCGGCTGGGTATCTTGGCCATTCTCAACTCCATGATTAACTGCAGGACTTTACCAGCTGAGTGCCTTTACTATTCTCAACTCCATGACTGACGGAAGGACTTTACCGGCTCTGTACCTTGGCATTTCTGAATTCCATGACAAACTGCAGAACTTTACTGGCTGAGTTCATTGGACATTCTCAACTCCATGACTAACTGCAGGACTTTACCGGCTGGGTACCTTGGCCGTTCTCATCCCCAAGATTAACTGCGGGACTTTACTGGATGGGTATCTTGGCCATTCTCAACTCAACGACTAACTACAGGATGTTACCGGCTGGGTACCTCGTCCAATCTCAATTCCATGACTAATTGCAGAGACTTTACCGGCTGTGTACCTTGGCATTTCTCAACTCCATGACTAACTGCAGGACTTTACCAGCTGAGTGCCTTGGCCATTCTCAAATCCATGACAAACTGCAGGACTTTACCGGCTGCGTTCCCTGTCCAATCTCAACTCTATGACTGAATGCAGGACTTTACTGTTTGAGTACCTTGGCCATTCGCAACTCCATGACTAACTGCAGGACATTACCGGCTGGGTATCTTGGCCATTCTCAACTCAATAACTAACTGCAGGACGTTACCGGCTGGGTACCTTGCCCATTCTCAACTCCATGATTAACTGCAGGACTTTACCAGCTGAGTGCCTTTACCATTTTCAACTCCATGACTGACGGAAGGACTTTACCGGCTGAGTACCTTGGCCGTTCTCATCTCCAAGATTAACTGCAGGACTTTACTGGATGGGTATCTTGGCCATTCTCAACTCAATGACTAACAGCAGGACGTTCACGGCTGGGTACCTCGTCCAGTCTCAACTCCATGACTAACTGCAGAACTTTACCGGCTCAGTACCTTGGCATTTCTGAATTCCATGACGAACTGCAGAACTTTACTGGCTGAGTTCATTGGACATTCTCAACTCCATGACTAACTGCAGGACTTTACCATCTGAGTGCCTTGGCCATTCTCCAATCCATGACTAAATGCAGGAGTTTACCACCTGGGTACCTTGTCCAATCTCAACTCCATGACTAACTGCAGGACTTTACCGGCTGGGTACCTTGGCCGTTCCCATCCCCAAGATTAACTGCGGGACTTTACTGGATGGGTATCTTGGCCATTCTCAACTCAACGACTAACTACAGGATGTTACCAGCTGGGTACCTCGTCCAATCTCAACTCCATGACTAATTGCAGAGTCTTTACCGGCTGTGTACCTTGGCATTTCTCAACTCCATGACTAACTGCAGGACTTTACCAGCAGAGTGCCTTGGCCATTCTCAAATCCATGACAAACTGCAGGATTTTACCGGCTGCGTTCCCTGTCCAATCTCAACTCCGTGACTGAATGCAGGACTTTACTGTTTGGGTACCTTGGCCATTCGCAACTCCATGACTAACTGCAGGACATTACCGGCTAGGTATCTTGGTCATTCTCAACTCAATGACAAAGTGCAGGATGTTACCGGCTGGGTACCTTGGCTGTTCTCAACTCCATGATTAACTGCAGGATTTACCGGATAAGTACCTTGGCCATTCTCAACTCCATGATTAACTGCAGGACTTTACCAGCTGAATGCCTTTACCATTCTCAACTCCATGACTGAGGGAAGGACTTTACCAGCTGGGTACCTTGGCCGTTCTCATCTCCAAGATTAACTGCAGGACTTTACTGGATGGGTATCTTGGCCATTCTCAGCTCAATGACTAACTGCTGGATGTTACCGGCTGTGTACCTCGTCCAATCTCATCTCCATGACTTACTGCAGAATGTTACCGGCTGTGTTTCTTGGCATTTCTCAACTTCATGACGAATTGCAGAACTTCACCGGCTGAGTTCATTGGACATTCACAACTCCATGACTAACTGCAGGACTTTACCAGCTGAGTGCCTTGGCCATTCTCAAATCCCTGACTAACTGCAGGACTTTACCGGCTGCGTTCCCTGTCCAATCTCAACTCCATGACTGAATGCAGGACTTTACTGTTTCGGTACGTTGGCCATTCGCAACTCCATGACTAACTGCAGGACATTACTGGCTAGGTATCTTGGTCATTCCCAACTCAATGACAAACTGCAGGACGTTACCGGCTGGGTACCTTGGCTGTTCTCAACTCCATGATTAACTGCAGGATTTACCGTATTGGTATCTTGGCCATTCTCAACTTCATGATTATCTGAAGGACTTTACCGCCTGGGTACCTTGTCCAATCTCAACTCCATGACTAACTGCAGGACTTTACCAGCTGAGTGCCTTGGCCATTCTCAAATCCATGACAAACTGCAGGACTTTACCGGCTGCGTTCCCTGTCCAATCTCAACTCCATGACTGAATGCAGGACTTTACTGTTTGGGTACCTTGGCCATTCGCAACTCCATGACTAACTGCAGGACATTACTGGCTAGGTATCTTGGTGATTCCCAACTCAATGACATACTGCAGGACGTTACCGGCTGGGTACCTTGGCTGTTCTCAACTCCATGATTAACTGCAGGATTTACCGTATTGGTATCTTGGCCATTCTCAACTTCATGATTATCTGAAGGACTTTACTGGCTCGGTACCTTGTCCAATCTCAACTCCATGACTAAATGCAGGACATTACTGTTTGGGTACTTTGGCCATTCGCAACTCCATGACTAACTGCAGGACATTACTGGCTAGGTATCTTGGTGATTCCCAACTCAATGACTTACTGCAGGACGTTACCGGCTGGGTACCTTGGCTGTTCTCAACTCCATGATTAACTGCAGGATTTACCGTATTGGTATCTTGGCCATTCTCAACTTCATGATTATCTGAAGGACTTTACTGGCTCGGTACCTTGTCCAATCTCAACTCCATGACTAAATGCAGGACATTACTGATTGGGTACCTTGGTCATTCGCAACTCCATGACTGACTGCAGGACTTTAACGGCTGGGTACCTTGTCCATTCTCAACTACAAGATTAACTGCAGGACTTTACTGGCTGGGTATCTTGGCCATTCTCAACTCCTTAACTAACTGCAGGACTTTACTGGCTGGGTACCTTGTCCAATCTCAACTCCATGACTAAATGCAGGACTTTACCGGCTGTGTACCTTGGCCATTCCCAACTCCATGACTAACTGTAGGATGTTACCGGCTGGGGAACCTTGTCCATTCACAACTCCTTTACTAACTGCAGGAATTTACCGGCAGGGTATCTTGGCCATTCTCAACTACAAGACTAACTGCTGGACTTTACCGGCTATGTTCCTTGACCATTCCAAACTCCATGACTAACTGCAGGTCTTTACCGGCTGTGTACCTTGGCTGTTCTCAACTCCATGATCAACTGCAGGATTTACCGGATTGTTATCTTGGCCATTCTCAACTACATGACTAAATGCAGGAGTTTACCACCTGGGTACCTTGTCCAATCTCAACTCCATAACTAACTGCAGGACTTTACCGGATGGGGAACTTGGCCGTTCTCCTCTCCAAGATTAACTGCAGGACTTTACCGGATAAGTACCTTGGCCATTCTCAACTCCATGACTGACTGCAGGACTTTACCGGCTGGGTACCTTGTCCATTCTCAACTACAAGACTAACCGCAGGACTTTACCGGCTGGGTATCTTGGCCATTCTCAACTCCGTGATTAACTGCAGGACTTTACCGGCTGGGTATCTTGTCCATTCTCAACTACAAGACTAACTGCAGGACTTTACTGGCTGGGTATCTTGTCCATTCTCTAATCCTTAACTAACTGCAGGACTTTACCGGCTGGGTACATTGTCCAATCTCAACTCCATGACTAACTGCAGGACATTACAGGCTGTGTACCTTGGCTGTTCTCACCTCCATGATTAACTGCAGGATTTACCGGATTGGTATCTTGGCCATTCTCAACTCCATGACTAAATGCAGGAGTTTACTGCCTGGGTACCTTGCCCAATCTCAACTCCATAACTAACTGCAGGACTTTACCGGATAAGTACCTTGGCCATTCTCAACTCCATGATTAACTGCAGGACTTTACCAGCTGAGTGCCTTTACCATTCTCAACTCCATGACTGATGGAAGGACTTTACCGGCTGGGTACCTTGGCCGTTCTCATCTCCAAGATTAACTGCAGGACTTTACTGGATGGGTATCTTGGCCATTCTCAACTCAATGACTAACGGCTGGATGTTACCAGCTGTGTACTTCGTCCAATCTCATCTCCATGACTAACTGCAGAATGTTACCGGTTGTGTTACTTAGCATTTCTCAACTTCATGACGAATTGCAGAACTTCACCGGCTGAGTTCATTGGACATCCACAACTCCATGACTAACTGCAGGACTTTACCAGCTGAGTGCCTTGGCCATTCTCAAATCCCTGACTAACTGCAGGACTTTACCGGCTGCGTTCCCTGTCCAATCTCAACTCCATGACTAAATGCAGGACTTTACTGTTTCGGTACGTTGGCCATTCGCAACTCCATGACTAACTGCAGGACATTAGCGGCTGGGTATCTTGGCCATTCTCAACTCAATAACAAACTGTAGGACGTTACCGGCTGGGTACCTTGCCCATTCTCAACTCCATGATTAACTGCAGGACTTTACCAGCTGAGTGCCTTTACCATTCTGAACTCCATGACTGACGGAAGGACTTTACCGGCTGAGTACCTTGGCCGTTCTCATCTCCAAGATTAACTGCAGGACTTTTCTGGATGTGTATCTTGGCCATTCTCAACTCAATGACTAACAGCAGAACTTTACCGGCTGTGTACCTTGGCATTTCTCAACTCCATGATGAACTGCAGAACTTTACTGGCTGAGTTCATTGGACATTCTCAACTCCATGACTAACTGCAGGAGTTTACCACCTGGGTACCTTGTCGAATCTCAACTCCATGACTAACTGCAGGACTTTACCGGCTGGGACCTTGGCCGTTCTCATCCCCAAGATTAACTGCAGGACTTTACTGGATGGGTATCTTGGCCATTCTCAACTCAATGACTAACTACAGGATGTTACCGGCTGGGTACCTCATCCAATCTCAACTCCATGACTAATTGCAGAGACTTTACCGGCTGTGTACCTTGGCATTTCTCAACTCCATGACTAACTGCAGGACTTTACCAGCTGAGTGCCTTGGCCATTCTCAAATCCATGACAAACTGCAGGACTTTACCGGCTGCGTTCCCTGTCCAATCTCAACTCCATGACTGAATGCAGGACTTTACTGTTTGGGTACCTTGGCCATTCGCAACTCCATGACTAACTGCAGGACATTACCGGCTGGGTATCTTGGCCATTCTCAACTCAATGACAAGCTGCAGGATGTAACCGGCTGGGTACCTTGCCCATTCCCAACTCCTTGACTAATTGCAGGACTTCACTGGCGGGGAACCTTCTCCATTCTCAACTCCATGAGTAAATGCAAGACTTTTCCAGCTGGGTACCTTGCCCATTCCCAACTGCATGACTAACTGCAGGATGTTACCGGCTGGGGAACCTTGTCCATTCACAACTCCATTACTAACTGCAGGAATTTACCGGCAGGGTATCTTGGCCATTCTCAACTACAAGACTAACTGCTGGACTTTACCGGCTATGTTCCTTGACCATTCCAAACTCCATGACAAACTGCAGGACGTTACCGGCTGGGTACCTTGCTCATTCTCAACTCCATTACTTACTTCAGGACTTTATCGTCTGGGTATCTGGTCCAATCTCAACTCCATGTCCGACAGCACGACATTACCGGCTGGGAAACTTGTAATATCTCAACTCCATGATTAACTGCAGGACATTACCGGCTGGGTATCTTGGCCATTCTCAACTCCATGATTAACTGCAGGACTTTACCAGCTGAGTGCCTTTACTATTCTCAACTCCATGACTGACGGAAGGACTTTACCGGCTCTGTACCTTGGCATTTCTGAATTCCATGACAAACTGCAGAACTTTACTGGCTGAGTTCATTGGACATTCTCAACTCCATGACTAACTGCAGGACTTTACCGGCTGGGTACCTTGGCCGTTCTCATCCCCAAGATTAACTGCGGGACTTTACTGGATGGGTATCTTGGCCATTCTCAACTCAACGACTAACTACAGGATGTTACCGGCTGGGTACCTCGTCCAATCTCAATTCCATGACTAATTGCAGAGACTTTACCGGCTGTGTACCTTGGCATTTCTCAACTCCATGACTAACTGCAGGACTTTACCAGCTGAGTGCCTTGGCCATTCTCAAATCCATGACAAACTGCAGGACTTTACCGGCTGCGTTCCCTGTCCAATCTCAACTCTATGACTGAATGCAGGACTTTACTGTTTGAGTACCTTGGCCATTCGCAACTCCATGACTAACTGCAGGACATTACCGGCTGGGTATCTTGGCCATTCTCAACTCAATAACTAACTGCAGGACGTTACCGGCTGGGTACCTTGCCCATTCTCAACTCCATGATTAACTGCAGGACTTTACCAGCTGAGTGCCTTTACCATTTTCAACTCCATGACTGACGGAAGGACTTTACCGGCTGAGTACCTTGGCCGTTCTCATCTCCAAGATTAACTGCAGGACTTTACTGGATGGGTATCTTGGCCATTCTCAACTCAATGACTAACAGCAGGACGTTCACGGCTGGGTACCTCGTCCAGTCTCAACTCCATGACTAACTGCAGAACTTTACCGGCTCAGTACCTTGGCATTTCTGAATTCCATGACGAACTGCAGAACTTTACTGGCTGAGTTCATTGGACATTCTCAACTCCATGACTAACTGCAGGACTTTACCATCTGAGTGCCTTGGCCATTCTCAAATCCATGACTAACTGCAGGACTTTACCGGCTGGGTACCTTGGCCGTTCCCATCCCCAAGATTAACTGCGGGACTTTACTGGATGGGTATCTTGGCCATTCTCAACTCAACGACTAACTACAGGATGTTACCAGCTGGGTACCTCGTCCAATCTCAACTCCATGACTAATTGCAGAGTCTTTACCTGCTGTGTACCTTGGCATTTCTCAACTCCATGACTAACTGCAGGACTTTACCAGCAGAGTGCCTTGGCCATTCTCAAATCCATGACAAACTGCAGGATTTTACCGGCTGCGTTCCCTGTCCAATCTCAACTCCGTGACTGAATGCAGGACTTTACTGATTGGGTACCTTGGCCATTCGCAACTCCATGACTAACTGCAGGACATTACCGGCTAGGTATCTTGGTCATTCTCAACTCAATGACAAAGTGCAGGATGTTACCGGCTGGGTACCTTGGCTGTTCTCAACTCCATGATTAACTGCAGGATTTACCGGATTGGTATCTTGGCCATTCTCAACTTAATGATTATCTGAAGGACTTTACAGGCTGGGTACCTTGTCCAATCTCAACTCCATGACTAAATGCAGGACTTTGCTGATTGGGTACCTTGGTCATTAGCAACTCCATGACTAACTGCTGGACATTACCGTCTGGGTATCTTGGCCATTCTCAACTCAATGACAAGCTGCAGGACGTTACCGACTGGGTACCTTGGCCGTTCTCCTCTCCAAGATTAACTGCAGGACTTTACCGGATAAGTACCTTGGCCATTCTCAACTCCATGACTGACTGCAGGACTTTACTGGCTGGGTACCTTGTCCATTCTCAACTACAAGACTAACTGCAGGACTTTACCTGCTGTGTACCTTGGCTGTTCTCAACTCCATGATTAACTGCAGGATTTACCGGATTGGTATCTTGGTCATTCTCAACTCCATGACTAAATGCAGGACTTTATAGTTTGGGTACCTTGGGCATTCGCAACTCCATGACTAACTGCAGGACATTACCGGCTGGGTATCCTGGCCATTCTCAACTCAATGACAAGCTGCAGGACGTTACCGGCTGGGTACCTTGCCCATTCCCAACTCCTTGACTAACTGCAGGACTTCACTGGCGGGGAACCTTCTCCATTCTCAACTCCATGAGTAAATGCAAGACTTTTCCAGCTGGGTACCTTGCCCATTCCCAACTGCATGACTAACTGCAGGATGTTACCGGCTGGGGAACCTTGTCCATTCACAACTCCATTACTAACTGCAGGAATTTACCTGCAGGGTATCTTGCCCATTCTCAACTCCATGACTAAATCCAGGACTTTTCCAGCTGGGTACATTGTTCATTCTCAACTCCATGACTAACTGCAGGACTTTACCGGCTGAGTGCCTTGGCCATTCTCAAATCCATGACTAAATGCAGGAGTTTACTGCCTGGATACATTGTCCAATCTCAACTCCATGACTAACTGCAGGACTTTACCAGCTGAGTGCCTTGGCCATTCTCAAATCCATGAGAAACTGCAGGACTTTACCGGCTGCGTTCCCTGTCCAATCTCAACTCCATGACTGAATGCAGGACTTTACTGTTTGGGTACCTTGGCCATTCGCAACTCCATGACTAACTGCAGGACATTACTGGCTAG
Organism: Hemitrygon akajei; assembly: GCF_048418815.1. Lineage (NCBI taxonomy): Eukaryota > Metazoa > Chordata > Chondrichthyes > Myliobatiformes > Dasyatidae > Hemitrygon > Hemitrygon akajei. Next base: position 2,860,395 of record NC_133146.1, read on the forward strand.
GTATCTTGGTCATTCTCAACTCAATGACAAACTGCAGGATGTTACCGGCTGGGTATCTTGGCTGTTCTCAACTCCATGATTAACTGCAGGATTTACCGGATTGGTATCATGGCCATTCTCAACTCAATGACAAGCTGCAGGACATTACCAGCTGGGTACCTTGCCCATTCCCAACTCCTTGACTAACTGCAGGACTTCACTGACGGGGAACCTTCTCCATTCTCAACTCCATGAGTAAATGCAAGACTTTTCCAGCTGGGTACCTTGCCCATTCCCAACTCCATGACTAACTGCAGGATGTTACCGGCTGGGGAACCTTGTCCATTCACAACTCCATTACTAACTGCAGGAATTTACTGGCAGGGTATCTTGGCCATTCTCAACTAGAAGACTAACTGCTGGACTTTACCGGCTATGTTCCTTGACCATTCCAAACTCCATGACTAACTGCAGGACTTTACCGGCTGTGTACCTTGGCTGTTCTCAACTCCATGATCAACTGCAGGAGTTTACCACCTGGGTACCTTGTCCAATCTCAACTCCATAACTAACTGCAGGACTTTACCGGATGGGGACCTTGGCCGTTCTCCTCTCCAAGATTAACTGCAGGACTTTACCGGATAAGTACCTTGGCCATTCTCAACTCCATGACTGACTGCAGGACTTTACCGGCTGGGTACCTTGTCCATTCTCAACTACAAGACTAACTGCAGGACTTTACCGGCTGGGTATCTTGGCTATTCTCAACTCCTTAACTAACTGCAGGACTTTACCGTCTGAGTACCTTGTCCAATCTCAACTCCATGACTAAATGCAGGACTTTACCTGCTGTGTACCTTGGCTGTTCTCAACTTCATGATTAACTGCAGGATTTACCGGATTGGTATCTTGGTCATTCTCAACTCCATGACTAAATGCAGGACTTTACAGTTTGGGTTCCTTGGGCATTCGCAACTCCATGACTAACTGCAGGACATTACAGTCTGGGTATCCTGGCCATTCTCAACTCAATGACAAGCTGCAGGATGTAACTGGCTGGGTATCTTGCCCATTCCCAACTCCTTGACTAACTGCAGGACTTCACTGGCGGGGAACCTTCTCCATTCTCAACTCCATGAGTAAATGCAAGACTTTTCCAGCTGGGTACCTTGCCCATTCCCAACTCCATGACTAACTGCAGGATGTTACCGGCTGGGGAACCTTGTCCATTCACAACTCCATTACTAACTGCAGGAATTTACCGGCAGGGTATCTTGGCCATTCTCAACTACAAGACTAACTGCTGGACTTTACCGGCTATGTTCCTTGACCATTCCAAACTCCATGACTAACTGCAGGACTTTACCGGCTGTGTACCTTGGCTGTTCTCAACTCCATGATCAACTGCAGGATTTACCGGATTGTTATCTTGGCCATTCTCAACTCCATGACTAAATGCAGGAGTTTACCACCTGGGTACCTTGTCCAATCTCAACTCCATAACTAACTGCAGGACTTTACCGGATGGGGAACTTGGCCGTTCTCCTCTCCAAGATTAACTGCAGGACTTTACCGGATAAGTACCTTGGCCATTCTCAACTCCATGACTGAATGCAGGACTTTACTGATTGGGTACCTTGGCCATTCGCAACTCCATGACTAACTGCAGGACATTACCGGCTAGGTATCTTGGTCATTCTCAACTCAATGACAAAGTGCAGGATGTTACCGGCTGGGTACCTTGGCTGTTCTCAACTCCATGATTAACTGCAGGATTTACCGGATTGGTATCTTGGCCATTCTCAACTTAATGATTATCTGAAGGACTTTACAGGCTGGGTACCTTGTCCAATCTCAACTCCATGACTAAATGCAGGACTTTGCTGATTGGGTACCTTGGTCATTAGCAACTCCATGACTAACTGCTGGACATTACCGTCTGGGTATCTTGGCCATTCTCAACTCAATGACAAGCTGCAGGACGTTACCGACTGGGTACCTTGGCCGTTCTCCTCTCCAAGATTAACTGCAGGACTTTACCGGATAAGTACCTTGGCCATTCTCAACTCCATGACTGACTGCAGGACTTTACTGGCTGGGTACCTTGTCCATTCTCAACTACAAGACTAACTGCAGGACTTTACCTGCTGTGTACCTTGGCTGTTCTCAACTCCATGATTAACTGCAGGATTTACCGGATTGGTATCTTGGTCATTCTCAACTCCATGACTAAATGCAGGACTTTATAGTTTGGGTACCTTGGGCATTCGCAACTCCATGACTAACTGCAGGACATTACCGGCTGGGTATCCTGGCCATTCTCAACTCAATGACAAGCTGCAGGACGTTACCGGCTGGGTACCTTGCCCATTCCCAACTCCTTGACTAACTGCAGGACTTCACTGGCGGGGAACCTTCTCCATTCTCAACTCCATGAGTAAATGCAAGACTTTTCCAGCTGGGTACCTTGCCCATTCCCAACTGCATGACTAACTGCAGGATGTTACCGGCTGGGGAACCTTGTCCATTCACAACTCCATTACTAACTGCAGGAATTTACCTGCAGGGTATCTTGCCCATTCTCAACTCCATGACTAAATCCAGGACTTTTCCAGCTGGGTACATTGTTCATTCTCAACTCCATGACTAACTGCAGGACTTTACCGGCTGAGTGCCTTGGCCATTCTCAAATCCATGACTAAATGCAGGAGTTTACTGCCTGGATACATTGTCCAATCTCAACTCCATGACTAACTGCAGGACTTTACCAGCTGAGTGCCTTGGCCATTCTCAAATCCATGAGAAACTGCAGGACTTTACCGGCTGCGTTCCCTGTCCAATCTCAACTCCATGACTGAATGCAGGACTTTACTGTTTGGGTACCTTGGCCATTCGCAACTCCATGACTAACTGCAGGACATTACTGGCTAGGTATCTTGGTCATTCTCAACTCAATGACAAACTGCAGGATGTTACCGGCTGGGTATCTTGGCTGTTCTCAACTCCATGATTAACTGCAGGATTTACCGGATTGGTATCATGGCCATTCTCAACTCAATGACAAGCTGCAGGACATTACCAGCTGGGTACCTTGCCCATTCCCAACTCCTTGACTAACTGCAGGACTTCACTGACGGGGAACCTTCTCCATTCTCAACTCCATGAGTAAATGCAAGACTTTTCCAGCTGGGTACCTTGCCCATTCCCAACTCCATGACTAACTGCAGGATGTTACCGGCTGGGGAACCTTGTCCATTCACAACTCCATTACTAACTGCAGGAATTTACTGGCAGGGTATCTTGGCCATTCTCAACTAGAAGACTAACTGCTGGACTTTACCGGCTATGTTCCTTGACCATTCCAAACTCCATGACTAACTGCAGGACTTTACCGGCTGTGTACCTTGGCTGTTCTCAACTCCATGATCAACTGCAGGAGTTTACCACCTGGGTACCTTGTCCAATCTCAACTCCATAACTAACTGCAGGACTTTACCGGATGGGGACCTTGGCCGTTCTCCTCTCCAAGATTAACTGCAGGACTTTACCGGATAAGTACCTTGGCCATTCTCAACTCCATGACTGACTGCAGGACTTTACCGGCTGGGTACCTTGTCCATTCTCAACTACAAGACTAACTGCAGGACTTTACCGGCTGGGTATCTTGGCTATTCTCAACTCCTTAACTAACTGCAGGACTTTACCGTCTGAGTACCTTGTCCAATCTCAACTCCATGACTAAATGCAGGACTTTACCTGCTGTGTACCTTGGCTGTTCTCAACTTCATGATTAACTGCAGGATTTACCGGATTGGTATCTTGGTCATTCTCAACTCCATGACTAAATGCAGGACTTTACAGTTTGGGTTCCTTGGGCATTCGCAACTCCATGACTAACTGCAGGACATTACAGTCTGGGTATCCTGGCCATTCTCAACTCAATGACAAGCTGCAGGATGTAACTGGCTGGGTATCTTGCCCATTCCCAACTCCTTGACTAACTGCAGGACTTCACTGGCGGGGAACCTTCTCCATTCTCAACTCCATGAGTAAATGCAAGACTTTTCCAGCTGGGTACCTTGCCCATTCCCAACTCCATGACTAACTGCAGGATGTTACCGGCTGGGGAACCTTGTCCATTCACAACTCCATTACTAACTGCAGGAATTTACCGGCAGGGTATCTTGGCCATTCTCAACTACAAGACTAACTGCTGGACTTTACCGGCTATGTTCCTTGACCATTCCAAACTCCATGACTAACTGCAGGACTTTACCGGCTGTGTACCTTGGCTGTTCTCAACTCCATGATCAACTGCAGGATTTACCGGATTGTTATCTTGGCCATTCTCAACTCCATGACTAAATGCAGGAGTTTACCACCTGGGTACCTTGTCCAATCTCAACTCCATAACTAACTGCAGGACTTTACCGGATGGGGACCTTGGCCGTTCTCCTCTCCAAGATTAACTGCAGGACTTTACCGGATAAGTACTTTGGCCATTCTCAACTCCATGACTGACTGCAGGATGTTACCGGCTGGGTACCTCATCCAATCTCAATTCCATGACTAATTGCAGAGACTTTACCGGCTGTGTACCTTGGCATTTCTCAACTCCATGACTAACTGCAGGACTTTACCAGCTGAGTGCCTTGGCCATTCTCAAATCCATGACAAACTGCAGGACTTTACCGGCTGCGTTCCCTGTCCAATCTCAACTCTATGACTGAATGCAGGACTTTACTGTTTGAGTACCTTGGCCATTCGCAACTCCATGACTAACTGCAGGACATTACCGGCTGGGTATCTTGGCCATTCTCAACTCAATAACTAACTGCAGGACGTTACCGGCTGGGTACCTTGCCCATTCTCAACTCCATGATTAACTGCAGGACTTTACCAGCTGAGTGCCTTTACCATTTTCAACTCCATGACTGACGGAAGGACTTTATCGGCTGAGTACCTTGGCCGTTCTCATCTCCAAGATTAACTGCAGGACTTTACTGGATGGGTATCTTGGCCATTCTCAACTCAATGACTAACAGCAGGACGTTCACGGCTGGGTACCTCGTCCAGTCTCAACTCCATGACTAACTGCAGAACTTTACCGGCTCAGTACCTTGGCATTTCTGAATTCCATGACGAACTGCAGAACTTTACTGGCTGAGTTCATTGGCCATTCTCAAATCCATGACTAAATGCAGGAGTTTACCACCTGGGTACCTTGTCCAATCTCAACTCCATGACTAACTGCAGGACTTTACCGGCTGGGTACCTTGGCCGTTCCCATCCCCAAGATTAACTGCAGGACTTTACTGGATGGGTATCTTGGCCATTCTCAACTCAACGACTAACTACAGGATGTTACCAGCTGGGTACCTCGTCCAATCTCAACTCCATGACTAATTGCAGAGTCTTTACCGGCTGTGTACCTTGGCATTTCTCAACTCCATGACTAACTGCAGGACTTTACCAGCAGAGTGCCTTGGCCATTCTCAAATCCATGACAAACTGCAGGATTTTACCGGCTGCGTTCCCTGTCCAATCTCAACTCCGTGACTGAATGCAGGACTTTACTGTTTGGGTACCTTGGCCATTCGCAACTCCATGACTAACTGCAGGACATTACCGGCTAGGTATCTTGGTCATTCTCAACTCAATGACAAAGTGCAGGATGTTACCGGCTGGGTACCTTGGCTGTTCTCAACTCCATGATTAACTGCAGGATTTACCGGATTGGTATCTTGGCCATTCTCAACTTAATGATTATCTGAAGGACTTTACAGGCTGGGTACCTTGTCCAATCTCAACTCCATGACTAAATGCAGGACTTTACTGATTGGGTACCTTGGTCATTAGCAACTCCATGACTAACTGCTGGACATTACCGTCTGGGTATCTTGGCCATTCTCAACTCAATGACAAGCTGCAGGACGTTACCGACTGGGTACCTTGCTCATTCTCAACTCCTTGACTAACTGCAGGACTTTACCGGATGGGGACCTTGGCCGTTCTCCTCTCCAAGATTAACTGCAGGACTTTACCGGATAAGTACCTTGGCCATTCTCAACTCCATGACTGACTGCAGGACTTTACTGGCTGGGTACCTTGTCCATTCTCAACTACAAGACTAACTGCAGGACTTTACCTGCTGTGTACCTTGGCTGTTCTCAACTCCATGATTAACTGCAGGATTTACCGGATTGGTATCTTGGTCATTCTCAACTCCATGACTAAATGCAGGACTTTATAGTTTGGGTACCTTGGGCATTCGCAACTCCATGACTAACTGCAGGACATTACCGGCTGGGTATCCTGGCCATTCTCAACTCAATGACAAGCTGCAGGACGTTACCGGCTGGGTACCTTGCCCATTCCCAACTCCTTGACTAACTGCAGGACTTCACTGGCGGGGAACCTTCTCCATTCTCAACTCCATGAGTAAATGCAAGACTTTTCCAGCTGGGTACCTTGCCCATTCCCAACTGCATGACTAACTGCAGGATGTTACCGGCTGGGGAACCTTGTCCATTCACAACTCCATTACTAACTGCAGGAATTTACCTGCAGGGTATCTTGCCCATTCTCAACTCCATGACTAAATCCAGGGCTTTTCCAGCTGGGTACATTGTTCATTCTGTACTCCATGACTAACTGCAGGACTTTACCGGCTGAGTGCCTTGGCCATTCTCAAATCCATGACTAAATGCAGGAGTTTACTGCCTGGATACATTGTCCAATCTCAACTCCATGACTAACTGCAGGACTTTACCAGCTGAGTGCCTTGGCCATTCTCAAATCCATGAGAAACTGCAGGACTTTACCGGCTGCGTTCCCTGTCCAATCTCAACTCCATGACTGAATGCAGGACTTTACTGTTTGGGTACCTTGGCCATTCGCAACTCCATGACTAACTGCAGGACATTACTGGCTAGGTATCTTGGTCATTCTCAACTCAATGACAAACTGCAGGATGTTACCGGCTGGGTATCTTGGCTGTTCTCAACTCCATGATTAACTGCAGGATTTACCGGATTGGTATCATGGCCATTCTCAACTCAATGACAAGCTGCAGGACATTACCAGCTGGGTACCTTGCCCATTCCCAACTCCTTGACTAACTGCAGGACTTCACTGACGGGGAACCTTCTCCATTCTCAACTCCATGAGTAAATGCAAGACTTTTCCAGCTGGGTACCTTGCCCATTCCCAACTCCATGACTAACTGCAGGATGTTACCGGCTGGGGAACCTTGTCCATTCACAACTCCATTACTAACTGCAGGAATTTACCGGCAGGGTATCTTGGCCATTCTCAACTACAAGACTAACTGCTGGACTTTACCGGCTATGTTCCTTGACCATTCCAAACTCCATGACTAACTGCAGGACTTTACCGGCTGTGTACCTTGGCTGTTCTCAACTCCATGATCAACTGCAGGAGTTTACCACCTGGGTACCTTGTCCAATCTCAACTCCATAACTAACTGCAGGACTTTACCGGATGGGGACCTTGGCCGTTCTCCTCTCCAAGATTAACTGCAGGACTTTACCGGATAAGTACCTTGGCCATTCTCAACTCCATGACTGACTGCAGGACTTTACCGGCTGGGTACCTTGTCCATTCTCAACTACAAGACTAACTGCAGGACTTTACCGGCTGGGTATCTTGGCTATTCTCAACTCCTTAACTAACTGCAGGACTTTACCGTCTGAGTACCTTGTCCAATCTCAACTCCATGACTAAATGCAGGACTTTACCTGCTGTGTACCTTGGCTGTTCTCAACTCCATGATTAACTGCAGGATTTACCGGATTGGTATCTTGGTCATTCTCAACTCCATGACTAAATGCAGGACTTTACAGTTTGGGTTCCTTGGGCATTCGCAACTCCATGACTAACTGCAGGACATTACAGTCTGGGTATCCTGGCCATTCTCAACTCAATGACAAGCTGCAGGATGTAACTGGCTGGGTATCTTGCCCATTCCCAACTCCTTGACTAACTGCAGGACTTCACTGGCGGGGAACCTTCTCCATTCTCAACTCCATGAGTAAATGCAAGACTTTTCCAGCTGGGTACCTTGCCCATTCCCAACTCCATGACTAACTGCAGGATGTTACCGGCTGGGGAACCTTGTCCATTCACAACTCCATTACTAACTGCAGGAATTTACCGGCAGGGTATCTTGGCCATTCTCAACTACAAGACTAACTGCTGGACTTTACCGGCTATGTTCCTTGACCATTCCAAACTCCATGACTAACTGCAGGACTTTACCGGCTGTGTACCTTGGCTGTTCTCAACTCCATGATCAACTGCAGGATTTACCGGATTGTTATCTTGGCCATTCTCAACTCCATGACTAAATGCAGGAGTTTACCACCTGGGTACCTTGTCCAATCTCAACTCCATAACTAACTGCAGGACTTTACCGGATGGGGACCTTGGCCGTTCTCCTCTCCAAGATTAACTGCAGGACTTTACCGGATAAGTACTTTGGCCATTCTCAACTCCATGACTGACTGCAGGATGTTACCGGCTGGGTACCTCATCCAATCTCAATTCCATGACTAATTGCAGAGACTTTACCGGCTGTGTACCTTGGCATTTCTCAACTCCATGACTAACTGCAGGACTTTACCAGCTGAGTGCCTTGGCCATTCTCAAATCCATGACAAACTGCAGGACTTTACCGGCTGCGTTCCCTGTCCAATCTCAACTCTATGACTGAATGCAGGACTTTACTGTTTGAGTACCTTGGCCATTCGCAACTCCATGACTAACTGCAGGACATTACCGGCTGGGTATCTTGGCCATTCTCAACTCAATAACTAACTGCAGGACGTTACCGGCTGGGTACCTTGCCCATTCTCAACTCCATGATTAACTGCAGGACTTTACCAGCTGAGTGCCTTTACCATTTTCAACTCCATGACTGACGGAAGGACTTTATCGGCTGAGTACCTTGGCCGTTCTCATCTCCAAGATTAACTGCAGGACTTTACTGGATGGGTATCTTGGCCATTCTCAACTCAATGACTAACAGCAGGACGTTCACGGCTGGGTACCTCGTCCAGTCTCAACTCCATGACTAACTGCAGAACTTTACCGGCTCAGTACCTTGGCATTTCTGAATTCCATGACGAACTGCAGAACTTTACTGGCTGAGTTCATTGGCCATTCTCAAATCCATGACTAAATGCAGGAGTTTACCACCTGGGTACCTTGTCCAATCTCAACTCCATGACTAACTGCAGGACTTTACCGGCTGGGTACCTTGGCCGTTCCCATCCCCAAGATTAACTGCAGGACTTTACTGGATGGGTATCTTGGCCATTCTCAACTCAACGACTAACTACAGGATGTTACCAGCTGGGTACCTCGTCCAATCTCAACTCCATGACTAATTGCAGAGTCTTTACCGGCTGTGTACCTTGGCATTTCTCAACTCCATGACTAACTGCAGGACTTTACCAGCAGAGTGCCTTGGCCATTCTCAAATCCATGACAAACTGCAGGATTTTACCGGCTGCGTTCCCTGTCCAATCTCAACTCCGTGACTGAATGCAGGACTTTACTGTTTGGGTACCTTGGCCATTCGCAACTCCATGACTAACTGCAGGACATTACCGGCTAGGTATCTTGGTCATTCTCAACTCAATGACAAAGTGCAGGATGTTACCGGCTGGGTACCTTGGCTGTTCTCAACTCCATGATTAACTGCAGGATTTACCGGATTGGTATCTTGGCCATTCTCAACTTAATGATTATCTGAAGGACTTTACAGGCTGGGTACCTTGTCCAATCTCAACTCCATGACTAAATGCAGGACTTTACTGATTGGGTACCTTGGTCATTAGCAACTCCATGACTAACTGCTGGACATTACCGTCTGGGTATCTTGGCCATTCTCAACTCAATGACAAGCTGCAGGACGTTACCGACTGGGTACCTTGCTCATTCTCAACTCCTTGACTAACTGCAGGACTTTACCGGATGGGGACCTTGGCCGTTCTCCTCTCCAAGATTAACTGCAGGACTTTACCGGATAAGTACCTTGGCCATTCTCAACTCCATGACTGACTGCAGGACTTTACTGGCTGGGTACCTTGTCCATTCTCAACTACAAGACTAACTGCAGGACTTTACCTGCTGTGTACCTTGGCTGTTCTCAACTCCATGATTAACTGCAGGATTTACCGGATTGGTATCTTGGTCATTCTCAACTCCATGACTAAATGCAGGACTTTATAGTTTGGGTACCTTGGGCATTCGCAACTCCATGACTAACTGCAGGACATTACCGGCTGGGTATCCTGGCCATTCTCAACTCAATGACAAGCTGCAGGACGTTACCGGCTGGGTACCTTGCCCATTCCCAACTCCTTGACTAACTGCAGGACTTCACTGGCGGGGAACCTTCTCCATTCTCAACTCCATGAGTAAATGCAAGACTTTTCCAGCTGGGTACCTTGCCCATTCCCAACTGCATGACTAACTGCAGGATGTTACCGGCTGGGGAACCTTGTCCATTCACAACTCCATTACTAACTGCAGGAATTTACCTGCAGGGTATCTTGCCCATTCTCAACTCCATGACTAAATCCAGGACTTTTCCAGCTGGGTACATTGTTCATTCTCAACTCCATGACTAACTGCAGGACTTTACCGGCTGAGTGCCTTGGCCATTCTCAAATCCATGACTAAATGCAGGAGTTTACTGCCTGGATACATTGTCCAATCTCAACTCCATGACTAACTGCAGGACTTTACCAGCTGAGTGCCTTGGCCATTCTCAAATCCATGAGAAACTGCAGGACTTTACCGGCTGCGTTCCCTGTCCAATCTCAACTCCATGACTGAATGCAGGACTTTACTGTTTGGGTACCTTGGCCATTCGCAACTCCATGACTAACTGCAGGACATTACTGGCTAGGTATCTTGGTCATTCTCAACTCAATGACAAACTGCAGGATGTTACCGGCTGGGTATCTTTGCTGTTCTCAACTCCATGATTAACTGCAGGATTTACCGGATTGGTATCATGGCCATTCTCAACTCAATGACAAGCTGCAGGACATTACCAGCTGGGTACCTTGCCCATTCCCAACTCCTTGACTAACTGCAGGACTTCACTGACGGGGAACCTTCTCCATTCTCAACTCCATGAGTAAATGCAAGACTTTTCCAGCTGGGTACCTTGCCCATTCCCAACTCCATGACTAACTGCAGGATGTTACCGGCTGGGGAACCTTGTCCATTCACAACTCCATTACTAACTGCAGGAATTTACTGGCAGGGTATCTTGGCCATTCTCAACTAGAAGACTAACTGCTGGACTTTACCGGCTATGTTCCTTGACCATTCCAAACTCCATGACTAACTGCAGGACTTTACCGGCTGTGTACCTTGGCTGTTCTCAACTCCATGATCAACTGCAGGAGTTTACCACCTGGGTACCTTGTCCAATCTCAACTCCATAACTAACTGCAGGACTTTACCGGATGGGGACCTTGGCCGTTCTCCTCTCCAAGATTAACTGCAGGACTTTACCGGATAAGTACCTTGGCCATTCTCAACTCCATGACTGACTGCAGGACTTTACCGGCTGGGTACCTTGTCCATTCTCAACTACAAGACTAACTGCAGGACTTTACCGGCTGGGTATCTTGGCTATTCTCAACTCCTTAACTAACTGCAGGACTTTACCGTCTGAGTACCTTGTCCAATCTCAACTCCATGACTAAATGCAGGACTTTACCTGCTGTGTACCTTGGCTGTTCTCAACTCCATGATTAACTGCAGGATTTACTGGATTGGTATCTTGGTCATTCTCAACTCCATGACTAAATGCTTGACTTTACAGTTTGGGTTCCTTGGGCATTCGCAACTCCATGACTAACTGCAGGACATTACAGTCTGGGTATCTTGGCCATTCTCAACTCAATGACAAGCTGCAGGATGTAACTGGCTGGGTACCTTGCCCATTCCCAACTCCTTGACTAACTGCAGGACTTCACTGGCGGGGAACCTTCTCCATTCTCAACTCCATGAGTAAATGCAAGACTTTTCCAGCTGGGTACCTTGCCCATTCCCAACTCCATGACTAACTGCAGGATGTTACCGGCTGGGGAACCTTGTCCATTCACAACTCCATTACTAACTGCAGGAATTTACCGGCAGGGTATCTTGGCCATTCTCAACTACAAGACTAACTGCTGGACTTTACCGGCTATGTTCCTTGACCATTCCAAACTCCATGACTAACTGCAGGACTTTACCGGCTGTGTACCTTGGCTGTTCTCAACTCCATGATCAACTGCAGGATTTACCGGATTGTTATCTTGGCCATTCTCAACTCCATGACTAAATGCAGGAGTTTACCACCTGGGTACCTTGTCCAATCTCAACTCCATAACTAACTGCAGGACTTTACCGGATGGGGACCTTGGCCGTTCTCCTCTCCAAGATTAACTGCAGGACTTTACCGGATAAGTACTTTGGCCATTCTCAACTCCATGACTGACTGCAGGACTTTACCGGCTGGGTACCTTGTCCATTCTCAACTACAAGACTAACTGCAGGACTTTACCGGCTGGGTATCTTGGCCATTCTCAACTCCTTAACTAACTGCAGGACTTTACCGGCTGGGTACCTTGTCCAATCTCAACTCTATGACTAAATGCAGGACTTTACCTGCTGTGTACCTTGGCTGTTCTCAACTCCATGATTAACTGCAGGATTTACCGGATTGGTATCTTGGTCATTCTCAACTCCATGACAAAATGCATGACGTTACCGGCTGGGTACCTTGCCCATTCTGAACTCCTTGACAAACTGCAGGACTTCACTGGCTGGGAACCTTCTGTATTCTCAACTCCATGACTAAATGCAGGACTTTACCGGCTGGGTACCTTGTCCATTCTCAACTCCATGGCTAACTGCACGACTTTACCAGCTGGGTACCTTGTCCATTCTGAACTCCATGGCTAACTGCACGACTTTACCGGCTGGATACCGTGGCCGATCTCATCTCCAAGATTAACTACAGGACTTTACCGGATAAGTACCTTGGCCATTCTCAACTCCATGACTAACTGCAGGAAGTTACCGGCTGGGTACCTTGCCCATTCTCAACTCCATGATTAACTGCAGGACTTTACCGGCTGGGGACCTTGCCCATTCTCATCTCCAAGATTAACTGCAGGACTTTACCGGATAAGTACCTTGGCCATTCTCAAGTCCATGATTAACTGCAGGACTTTACCAGCTGAGTGCCTTTACCATTCTCAACTCCATGACTGACAGAAGGACTTTACAGGCTGGGTACCTTGGAGGTTCTCATCTCCAAGATTAACTGCAGGACTTTATTGGATGTGTATCTTGGCCATTCTCAACTCAATGACTAACAGCAGGACGTTCCGGGCTGGGTACCTCGTCCAGTCTCAACTGCATGACTAACTGCAGAACTTTACCCGCTCCGTACCTTGGCATTTCTCAACTCCATGATGAACTGCAGAACTTTACCGGCTGAGTTCATTGGACATTCTCAACTCCATGACTAACTGCAGGACTTTACCAGCTGAGTGCCTTGGCCATTCTCAAATCCATGACAAACTGCAGGATGTTACCGGCTGGGTACCTTGGCTGTTCTCAACTCCATGATTAACTGCAGGATTTACAGGATTGGTGTCTTGGCCATTCTCAACTTCATGATTATCTGCAGGACGTTACTGGCTGGGTACCTTGTCCAATCTCAACTCCATTACTAACTGCAGAACTTTACCGGCGGCGTTCCCTGTCCAATCTCAACTCCATGACTGAATGCAGGACTTTACTGTTTGGGTACCTTGGCCATTCTCAACTCCATGACTAACTGCAGGATGTTACCGGCTGGGTACCTTGTCCATTCTCAACTCCATTACTAACTTCAGGACTTTACCGTCTGGGTATCTGGTCCAATCTAAACTCCATGACTAACAACACAACTTTACCGATGGGTAATTTGTAATATCTCAACTCCATGACTAACTGCATGATTTACCGGCTGGGTACCTTGTCCAATCTCTACTCCATGAATAACTGTAGGACTTTACCAGCTGGGTACCTGGGCTGTTCTCAACTCCATGATTAACTGCAGGATTTACCGGATTGGTATCTTGGCCATTCTCAACTCTATGACTAAATGCAGGAGTTTACTGCCTGGGTACCTTGGGCAATGCAACTCCATGGCTAAATGCAGGACTTTACTGATTGTGGACCTTGGACATTCGCAACTCCATGACGAACTGCAGAACTTTACCAGATGAGTTCATTGGACATTCTCAACTCCATGACTAACTGCAGGACTTTACCAGCAGAGTGCCTTGGCCATTCTCAAATCCATGACAAACTGCAGGACTTTACCGGCTGTGTTCCCTGTCCAATCTCAACTCCATGACTGAATGCAGCACTTTACAGTTTGGGTACCTTGGCCATTCGCAACTCCATGACTAACTGCCGAACATTACCGGCTGGGTATCTTGGTCATTCTCAACTCCATTACTAACTGCAGGAATTTACCGGCAGGGTATCTTGGCCATTCTCAACTACAAGACTAACTGCTGGACTTTACCGGCTATGTTCCTTGACCATTCCAAACTCCATGACTAACTGCAGGACTTTACCGGCTGTGTACCTTGGCTGTTCTCAACTCCATGATCAACTGCAGGATTTACCGGATTGTTATCTTGGCCATTCTCAACTCCATGACTAAATGCAGGAGTTTACCACCTGGGTACCTTGTCCAATCTCAACTCCATAACTAACTGCAGGACTTTACCGGATGGGGACCTTGGCCGTTCTCCTCTCCAAGATTAACTGCAGGACTTTACCGGATAAGTACTTTGGCCATTCTCAACTCCATGACTGACTGCAGGACTTTACCGGCTGGGTACCTTGTCCATTCTCAACTTCAAGACTAACTGCAGGACTTTACAGGCTGGGTATCTTGTCCATTCTCAACTCCTTAACTAACTGCAGGACTTTACCGGCTGGGTACCTTGTCCAATCTCAACTCCATGACTAAATGCAGGACTTTACCTGCTGTGTACCTTGCCTGTTCTCAACTCCATGATTAACTGCAGGATTTACCGGATTGGTATCTTGGTCATTCTCAACTCCATGACAAACTGCAGGACGTTACCGGCTGGGTACCTTGCCCATTCTGAACTCCTTGACAAACTGCAGGACTTCACTGGCTGGGAACCTTCTGTATTCTCAACTCCATGACTAAATGCAGGACTTTACCGGCTGGGTACCTTGTCCATTCTCAACTCCATGGCTAACTGCACGACTTTACCGGCTGGATACCGTGGCCGATCTCATCTCCAAGATTAACTACAGGACTTTACCGGATAAGTACCTTGGCCATTCTCAACTCCATGACTAACTGCAGGAAGTTACCGGCTGGGTACCTTGCCCATTCTCAACTCCATGATTAACTGCAGGACTTTACCGGCTGGGGACCTTGGCCGTTCTCATCTCCAAGATTAACTGCAGGACTTTACCGGATAAGTACCTTGGCCATTCTCAAGTCCATGATTAACTGCAGGACTTTACCAGCTGAGTGCCTTTACCATTCTCAACTCCATGACTGACAGAAGGACTTTACAGGCTGGGTACCTTGGAGGTTCTCATCTCCAAGATTAACTGCAGGACTTTATTGGATGGGTATCTTGGCCATTCTCAACTCAATGACTAACAGCAGGACGTTCCGGGCTGGGTACCTCGTCCAGTCTCAACTGCATGACTAACTGCAGAACTTTACCCGCTCCGTACCTTGGCATTTCTCAACTCCATGACGAACTGCAGAACTTTACCGGCTGAGTTCATTGGACATTCTCAACTCCATGACTAACTGCAGGACTTTACCAGCTGAGTGCCTTGGCCATTCTCAAATCCATGACAAACTGCAGGATTTTACCGGCTGCGTTCCCAGTCCAATCTCAATTCCATGACTGAATGCAGGACTTTACTGTTTGGGTAACTTGGCCATTCGCAACTCCATGACTAACTGCAGGACATTACCGGCTAGGTATCTTGGTCATTCTCAACTCAATGACAAACTGCAGGATGTTACCGGCTGGGTATCTTGGCTGTTCTCAACTCCATGATTAACTGCAGGATTTACAGGATTGGTGTCTTGGCCATTCTCAACTTCATGATTATCTGAAGGACTTTACTGGCCTGGGTACCTTGTCCAATCTCAACTCCATGACTAAATGCAGGACTTTACTGATTGGGTACCTTGGTCATTCGCAACTCCATGACTAACTGCAGGACATTACCGTCTGGGTATCTTGGCCATTCTCAACTCAATGACAAGCTGCAGGACGTTACCGGCTGGGTACCTTGCCCATTCCCAACTCCTTGACTAACTGCAGGACTTTACCGTCTGGGTATCTGGTCCAATCTCAACTCCATGACTGACAGCACGACTTTACTGGCTGGGTAACTTGTAATATCTCAACTCCATGACTAACAGCAGGACTTTACCAGCTGAAAGCCTTGGCCATTCTCAACTCCATGACTAAATGCAGGAGTTTACTACCTGGGTATCTTGGCCATTCTCAACTCCATGATTAACTGCAGGATTTACCGGATTGGTATCTTGGCCATTCTCAACTCTATGACTAAATGCAGGAGTTTACTGCCTGGGTACCTTGGCCATTCGCAACTCCATGACTAACTGCAGGACATTACCGGCTGGGTACCTTGGCCGTTCTCATCTCCAAAATTAACTGCAGGACTTTACCGGCTGGGTATCTTGGCCATTCTCAACTCAATGACTAACTACAGGACGTTACTGGCTGGGTACCTCGTCCAATCTCAACTCCATTACTAACTGCAGAACTTTACCGGCGGCGTTCCCTGTCCAATCTCAACTCCATGACTGAATGCAGGACTTTACTGTTTGGGTACCTTGGCCATTCTCAACTCCATGACTAACTGCAGGATGTTACCGGCTGGGTACCTTGTCCATTCTCAACTCCATTACTAACTTCAGGACTTTACCGTCTGGGTATCTGGTCCAATCTAAACTCCATGACTAACAACACAACTTTACCGATGGGTAATTTGTAATATCTCAACTCCATGACTAACTGCATGATTTACCGGCTGGGTACCTTGTCCAATCTCTACTCCATGAATAACTGTAGGACTTTACCAGCTGGGTACCTGGGCTGTTCTCAACTCCATGATTAACTGCAGGAATTACCGGATTGGTATCTTGGCCATTCTCAACTCTATGACTAAATGCAGGAGTTTACTGCCTGGGTACCTTGGACATTCGCAACTCCATGACGAACTGCAGAACTTTACCAGCTGAGTGCCTTGGCCATTCTCAAATCCATGACAAACTGCAGGACTTTACCGGCTGTGTTCCCTGTCCAATCTCAACTCCATGACTGAATGCAGCACTTTACTGTTTGGGTACCTTGGCCATTCGCAACTCCATGACTAACTGCAGAACATTACCGGCTGGGTATCTTGGTCATTCTCAACTCAATGACAAACTGCAGGACATTACCGGCTGGGTACATTGCCTATTCTCAACTCCATTACTAACTTCAGGACTTTACCGTCTGGGTATCTGGTCCAATCTCAACTCCATGACTGACAGCACGACTTTACCGGCTGGGTAACTTGTAATATCTCAACTCCATGACTAACAGCAGGACTTTACCGGCTGAGAGCCTTGGCCATTCTCAACTCCATGACTAAATGCAGGAGTTTACCACCTGGGTATCTTGGCCATTCTCAACTCCATGATTATCTGAAGGACTTTACTGGCTGGGTACCTTGTCCAATCTCCACTCCATGACTAAATGCAGGACTTTACCGGCTGCGTTCCCTGTCCAATCTCAACTCCATGACTAAATGCAGGAGTTTACCGCCTGGGTACCTTGTCCAATCTCAACTCCATGACTAACTGCAGGACTTTACCAGCTGGGTACCTTGGCGGTTCTCAACTCCATGATTAACTGCAGGATTTACCGGATTGGTATCTTGGCCATTCTCAACTCTATGACTAAATGCAGGAGTTTACTGCCTGGGTACCTTGGCCATTCGCAACTCCATGACTAACTGCAGGACATTACTGGCTGGGTACCTTGGCCGTTCTCATCTCCAAAATTAACTGCAGGACTTTACTGGATGGGTATCTTGGCCATTCTCAACTCAATGACTAACTACAGGACGTTACTGGCTGGGTACCTTGTCCAATCTCCACTCCATGACTAAATGCAGGACTTTACCGGCTGCGTTCCCTGTCCAATCTCAACTCCATGACTAAATGCAGGAGTTTACCGCCTGGGTACCTTGTCCAATCTCAACTCCATGACTAACTGCAGGACTTTACCAGCTGGGTACCTTGGCGGTTCTCAACTCCATGATTAACTGCAGGATTTACCGGATTGGTATCTTGGCCATTCTCAACTCTATGACTAAATGCAGGAGTTTACTGCCTGGGTACCTTGGCCATTCGCAACTCCATGACTAACTGCAGGACATTACCGGCTGGGTACCTTGGCCGTTCTCATCTCCAAAATTAACTGCAGGACTTTACTGGATGGGTATCTTGGCCATTCTCAACTCAATGACTAACTACAGGACGTTACTGGCTGGGTACCTTGTCCAATCTCAACTCCATGACTAAATGCAGGACTTTACCGGCTGCGTTCCCTGTCCAATCTCAACTCCATGACTAAATGCAGGAGTTTACCGGCTGGGTACCTTGGCCGTTCTCATCTCCAAAATTAACTGCAGGACTTTACTGTTTGGGTACCTTGGCCATTCTCAACTCCATGACTAACTGCAGGATGTTACCGGCTGGGTACCTTGTCCATTCTCAACTCCATTACTAACTTCAGGACTTTACCGTCTGGGTATCTGGTCCAATCTAAACTCCATGACTAACAGCACGACTTTACCGATGGGTAACTTGTAATATCTCAACTCCATGACTAACTGCATGATTTACAGCCTGGGTACCTTGTCCAATCTCAACTCCATGACTAACTGTAGGACTTTACCAGCTGGGTACCTGGGCTGTTCTCAACTCCATGATTAACTGCAGGATTTACCGGATTGGTATCTTGGCCATTCTCAACTCTATGACTAAATGCAGGAGTTTACTGCCTGGGTACCTTGGCCATTTGCAGCTCCATGACTAACTGCAGGACATTACTGGCTGGGTACCTTGGCCGTTCTCATCTCCAAAATTAACTGAAGGACTTTACTGGATGGGTATCTTGGCCATTCTCAACTCAATGACTAACTACAGGATGTCACTGGCTGGGTACCTCGTCCAATCTCAACTCCATGACTGACTGCAGGACATTACCGGCTGGGTACCTTGGCCGTTCTCATCTCCAAAATTAACTGCAGGACTTTACTGGATGGGTATCTTGGCCATTCTCAACTCAATGACTAACTACAGGACGTTACTGGCTGGGTACCTCGTCCAATCTCAACTCCATGACTAACTGCAGAACTTTACCGGCTGCGTTCCCTGTCCAATCTCAACTCCATGACTGAATGCAGGACTTTACTATTTCTGTATCTTGGTCATTCTCAACTCAATGACAAACTGCAGGACGTTACCGGCTGGGTACCTTGCCCATTCTCAACTCCATTACTAACTTCAGGACTTTACCGTCTGGGTATCTGCTCCAATCTCAGCTCCATGACTGACAGCACGACTTTACCGGCTGGGTAACTTGTAATATCTCAACTTCATGACTAAGTGCAGGACTTTACCGGCTGAGAGCCTTGGCCATTCTCAACTCCATGACTAACTGCAGGACTTTACCTGCAGGGTACCTTGGCTGTTCTCAACTCCATGATTAACTGCAGGATTTACCGGATTGGTATCTTGGCCATTCTCAACTCCATGATTATCTGAAGGACTTTACTGGCTGGGTACCTTGTCGAATCTCAACTCCATGACTAAATGCAGGACTTTACTGATTGGGGACCTTGGCCATTCGCAACTCCATGACTAACTGCAGAACTTTACTGGCTGAGTTCATTGGACATTCTCAACTCCATGACTAACTGCAGGAGTTTACTGCCTGGGTACCTTGGCCATTCGCAACTCCATGACTAACTGCAGGACATTACCGGCTGGGTACCTTGGCCGTTCTCATCTCCAAAATTAACTGCAGGACTTTACCGGCTGGGTATCTTGGCCATTCTCAACTCAATGACTAACTACAGGACGTTACTGGCTGGGTACCTCGTCCAATCTCAACTCCATTACTAACTGCAGAACTTTACCGGCGGCGTTCCCTGTCCAATCTCAACTCCATGACTGAATGCAGGACTTTACTGTTTGGGTACCTTGGCCATTCTCAACTCCATGACTAACTGCAGGATGTTACCGGCTGGGTACCCTGTCCATTCTCAACTCCATTACTAACTTCAGGACTTTACCGTCTGGGTATCTGGTCCAATCTAAACTCCATGACTAACAACACAACTTTACCGATGGGTAATTTGTAATATCTCAACTCCATGACTAACTGCATGATTTACCGGCTGGGTACCTTGTCCAATCTCTACTCCATGAATAACTGTAGGACTTTACCAGCTGGGTACCTGGGCTGTTCTCAACTCCATGATTAACTGCAGGATTTACCGGATTGGTATCTTGGCCATTCTCAACTCTATGACTAAATGCAGGAGTTTGCTGCCTGGGTACCTTGGGCATTTGCAACTCCATGGCTAAATGCAGGACTTTACTGATTGTGGACCTTGGACATTCGCAACTCCATGACGAACTGCAGAACTTTACCAGCTGAGTTCATTGGACATTCTCAACTCCATGACTAACTGCAGGACTTTACCAGCAGAGTGCCTTGGCCATTCTCAAATCCATGACAAACTGCAGGACTTTACCGGCTGTGTTCCCTGTCCAATCTCAACTCCATGACTGAATGCAGCACTTTACTGTTTGGGTACCTTGGCCATTCGCAACTCCATGACTAACTGCAGAACATTACCGGCTGGGTATCTTGGTCATTCTCAACTCAATGACAAACTGCAGGACATTACCGGCTGGGTACATTGCCTATTCTCAACTCCATTACTAACTTCAGGACTTTACCGTCTGGGTATCTGGTCCAATCTCAACTCCATGACTGACAGCACGACTTTACCGGCTGGGTAACTTGTAATATATCAACTCCATGACTAACAGCAGGACTTTACCGGCTGAGAGCCTTGGCCATTCTCAACTCCATGACTAAATGCAGGAGTTTACCACCTGGGTATCTTGGCCATTCTCAACTCCATGATTATCTGAAGGACTTTACTGGCTGGGTACCTTGTCCAATCTCCACTCCATGACTAAATGCAGGACTTTACCGGCTGCGTTCCCTGTCCAATCTGAACTCCATGACTAAATGCAGGAGTTTACCGCCTGGGTACCTTGTCCAATCTCAACTCCATGACTAACTGCAGGACTTTACCAGCTGGGTACCTTGGCGGTTCTCAACTCCATGATTAACTGCAGGATTTACCGGATTGGTATCTTGGCCATTCTCAACTCTATGACTAAATGCAGGAGTTTACTGCCTGGGTACCTTGGCCATTCGCAACTCCATGACTAACTGCAGGACATTACCGGCTGGGTACCTTGGCCGTTCTCATCTCCAAAATTAACTGCAGGACTTTACTGGATGGGTATCTTGGCCATTCTCAACTCAATGACTAACTACAGGACGTTACTGGCTGGGTACCTTGTCCAATCTCCACTCCATGACTAAATGCAGGACTTTACCGGCTGCGTTCCCTGTCCAATCTCAACTCCATGACTAAATGCAGGAGTTTACCGCCTGGGTACCTTGGCCATTCTCAACTCCATGACTAACTGCAGGATGTTACCGGCTGGGTACCTTGTCCATTCTCAACTCCATTACTAACTTCAGGACTTTACCATCTGGGTATCTGGTCCAATCTAAACTCCATGACTAACAGCACGACTTTACCGATGGGTAACTTGTAATATCTCAACTCCATGACTAACTGCATGATTTACCGCCTGGGTACCTTGTCCAATCTCAACTCCATGACTAACTGTAGGACTTTACCAGCTGGGTACCTGGGCTGTTCTCAACTCCATGATTAACTGCAGGATTTACCGGATTGGTATCTTGGCCATTCTCAACTCTATGACTAAATGCAGGAGTTTACTGCCTGGGTACCTTGGCCATTTGCAACTCCATGACTAACTGCAGGACATTACCGGCTGGGTACCTTGGCCGTTCTCATCTCCAAAATTAACTGCAGGACGTTACTGGATGGGTATCTTGGCCATTCTCAACTCAATGACTAACTACAGGATGTTACTGGCTGGGTACCTCGTCCAATCTCAACTCCATGACTGACTGCAGGACATTACCGGCTGGGTACCTTGGCCGTTCCCATCTCCAAAATTAACTGCAGGACTTTACTGGATGGGTATCTTGGCCATTCTCAACTCAATGACTAACTACAGGACGTTACTGGCTGGGTACCTCGTCCAATCTCAACTCCATGACTAACTGCAGAACTTTACCGGCTGCGTTCCCTGTCCAATCTCAACTCCATGACTGAATGCAGGACTTTACTATTTCTGTATCTTGGTCATTCTCAACTCAATGACAAACTGCAGGACGTTACCGGCTGGGTACCTTGCCCATTCTCAACTCCATTACTAACTTCAGGACTTTACCGTCTGGGTATCTGGTCCAATCTCAGCTCCATGACTGACAGCACGACTTTACCGGCTGGGAAACTTGTAATATCTCAACTCCTTGACTAACTGCAGGACTTCACTGGCGGGAACCTTCTCCATTCTCAACTCCATGACTAAATGCAACACTTTTCCAGCTGGGTATCTTGTCCAATCTCAACTCCATGACTAACTGCAGGACTTTACTGGCAGGGATTCTTGGCCATTCTCAACTACAAGAATAACTGCTGGACTTTACCGGCTGGGTACCTTGCCCTTTCTCAACTCCTTGACTAACTGCAGGACTTCACTGGCGGGGAACCTTCTCCATTCTCAACTCCATGACTAAATCCAGGACTTTTCCAGCTGGGTACATTGTTCATTCTCAACTCCATGACTAAATGCAACACTTTTCCAGCTGGGTATCTTGTCCAATCTCAACTCCATGACTAACTGCAGGACTTTACTGGCAGGGATTCTTGGCCATTCTCAACTACAAGAATAACTGCAGGACTTTACCGGCTGAGTGCCTTGGCCATTCTCAACTCCATGACTAACTGCAGGATGTTACCGGCTGGGTACCTTGTCCATTCTCAACTCCATTACTAACTTCAGGACTTTACCGTCTGGGTATCTGGTCCAATCTAAACTCCATGACTAACAGCAAGACTTTACCGATGGGTAACTTGTAATATCTCAACTCCATGACTAACTGCAGGACTTTACCGGCTGAGAGACTTGGCCATTCGCAACTCCATGACTAACTGCAGAACTTTACCGGCTGTGTACCTTGGCATTTCTCAACTGCATGACGAACTGCAGGACTTAACTGCCTGGGTACCTTATCCAATCTCAACTCCAAGATTAACTGCAGGACTTTACCGGATAAGTACCTTGGCCATTCTCAACTCCATGACTGACGGAAGGACTTTACCGGCTGGGTACCTTGGCCATTCTCATCTCGAGGATTAACTGCAGGACTTTACTGGATGGGTATCTTGGCCATTCTCAACTCAATGACTAACTACAGGACGTTACCGGCTGGGTACCTCGTCCAATCTCAACTGCATGACTAACTGCAGAATTTTACCGGCTGCGTTCCCTGTCCAATCTCACATCCATGACTGAATGCAGCACTTTACTGTTTGGGTACCTTGGCCATTCGCAACTCCATGACTAACTGCAGGACATTACCGGCTAGGTATCTTGGTCATTCTCAACTCAATGACAAACTGCAGGACGTTACCGGCTGGGTACCTTGTCCAATCTCAACTCCATGACTAACTGCAGGACTTTACCGGCAGGGTATCTTGGCCATTCTCAACTACAAGACTAACTGCTGGACTTTACCGGCTGGGTACCTTGCCCTTTCTCAACTCCTTGACTAACTGCAGGACTTCACTGGCGGGAACCTTCTCCATTCTCAACTCCATGACTAAATGCAACACTTTTCCAGCTGGGTATCTTGTCCAATCTCAACTCCATAACTAACTGTAGGACTTTACCAGCTGGGGACTTTGGCCGTTCTCCTCCCCAAGATTAACTGCAGGACTTTACTGGCTGGGTACCTTGTCCAATCTCAACTCCATGACTAAATGCAGGACTTTACTGATTGGGTACCTTGTCCATTCTCAACTCCATGACTAACTGCAGGATGTTACCGGCTGGGTACCTTGTCCATTCTCAACTCCATTACTAACTTCAGGACTTTACCGTCTGGGTATCTGGTCCAATCTAAACTCCATGACTAACAGCACGAGTTTACCGATGGGTAACTTGTAATATCTCAACTCCTTGACTAATTGCAGGACTTTACCGGCTGAGAGACTTGGCCATTCTCAACTCCATGACTAAATGCACGAGTTTACCAGCTGGGTACCTTGGCTGTTCTCAACTCCATGATTAACTGCAGGATTTACCGGATTGGTATCTTGGCCATTCTCAACTCTATGACTAAATGCAGGAGTTTACTGCCTGGGTACCTTGGCCATTTGCAACTCCATGACTAACTGCAGGACATTACCGGCTGGGTACCTTGGCCGTTCTCATCTCCAAAATTAACTGCAGGACTTTACTGGATGGGTATCCTGGCCATTCTCAACTCAATGACTAACTACAGGATGTTACTGGCTGGGTACCTCGTCCAATCTCAACTCCATGACTGACTGCAGGACATTACCGGCTGGGTACCTTGGCCGTTCTCATCTCCAAAATTAACTGCAGGACTTTTCTGGATGGGTATCTTGGCCATTCTCAAGTCAATGACTAACTACAGGACGTTACTGGCTGGGTACCTCGTCCAATCTCAACTCCATGACTAACTGCAGAACTTTACCAGCTGCGTTCCCTGTCCAATCTCAACTCCATGACTGAATGCAGGACTTTACTGTTTGGGTACCTTGGCCATTCGCAACTCCATGACTAGCTGCAGGACATTACCGGCTAGGTATCCTGGTCATTCTCAACTCAATGACAAACTGCAGGACGTTACCGGCTGGGTACCTGGTCCAATCTCAACTCCATGGCTAACAGCAGGACTTTACCGGCTGAGAGCCTTGGCCATTCTCAACTCCATGACTAAATGCAGGAGTTTACCACCTGGGTATCTTGGCCATTCTCAACTCCATGACTAACTGCAGGATATTACCGGCTGGGTACCTTGGCTGTTCTCAACTCCATGATTAACTGCAGGATTTACCGGATTGGTATCTTGGCCATTCTCAACATCATGATTATATGAAGGACTTTACTGGCTGGGTACCTTGTCCAATCTCAACTCCATGACTAAATGCAGGACTTTACTGATTGTGGACCTTGGACATTCGCAACTCCATGACGAACTGCAGAACTTTACCAGCTGAGTTCATTGGACATTCTCAACTCCATGACTAACTGCAGGACTTTACCAGCAGAGTGCCTTGGCCATTCTCAAATCCATGACAAACTGCAGGACTTTACCTGCTGTGTTCCCTGTCCAATCTCAACTCCATGACTGAATGCAGCACTTTACTGTTTGGGTAACTTGGCCATTCGCAACTCCATGACTAACTGCAGAACATTACCGGCTGGGTATCTTGGTCATTCTCAACTCAATGACAAACTGCAGGACATTACCGGCTGGGTACATTGCCTATTCTCAACTCCATTACTAACTTCAGGACTTTACCGTCTGGGTATCTGGTCCAATCTCAACTCCATGACTGACAGCACGACTTTACCGGCTGGGTAACTTGTAATATCTCAACTCCATGACTAACAGCAGGAGTTTACCGCCTGGGTACCTTGGCCATTCTCAACTCCATGACTAACTGCAGGATGTTACCGGCTGGGTACCTTGTCCATTCTCAACTCCATTACTAACTTCAGGACTTTACCATCTGGGTATCTGGTCCAATCTAAACTCCATGACTAACAGCACGACTTTACCGATGGGTAACTTGTAATATCTCAACTCCATGACTAACTGCATGATTTACCGCCTGGGTACCTTGTCCAATCTCAACTCCATGACTAACTGTAGGACTTTACCAGCTGGGTACCTGGGCTGTTCTCAACTCCATGATTAACTGCAGGATTTACCGGATTGGTATCTTGGCCATTCTCAACTCTATGACTAAATGCAGGAGTTTACTGCCTGGGTACCTTGGCCATTTGCAACTCCATGACTAACTGCAGGACATTACCGGCTGGGTACCTTGGCCGTTCTCATCTCCAAAATTAACTGCAGGACGTTACTGGATGGGTATCTTGGCCATTCTCAACTCAATGACTAACTACAGGATGTTACTGGCTGGGTACCTCGTCCAATCTCAACTCCATGACTGACTGCAGGACATTACCGGCTGGGTACCTTGGCCGTTCCCATCTCCAAAATTAACTGCAGGACTTTACTGGATGGGTATCTTGGCCATTCTCAACTCAATGACTAACTACAGGACGTTACTGGCTGGGTACCTCGTCCAATCTCAACTCCATGACTAACTGCAGAACTTTACCGGCTGCGTTCCCTGTCCAATCTCAACTCCATGACTGAATGCAGGACTTTACTATTTCTGTATCTTGGTCATTCTCAACTCAATGACAAACTGCAGGACGTTACCGGCTGGGTACCTTGCCCATTCTCAACTCCATTACTAACTTCAGGACTTTACCGTCTGGGTATCTGGTCCAATCTCAGCTCCATGACTGACAGCACGACTTTACCGGCTGGGAAACTTGTAATATCTCAACTCCTTGACTAACTGCAGGACTTCACTGGCGGGAACCTTCTCCATTCTCAACTCCATGACTAAATGCAACACTTTTCCAGCTGGGTATCTTGTCCAATCTCAACTCCATGACTAACTGCAGGACTTTACTGGCAGGGATTCTTGGCCATTCTCAACTACAAGAATAACTGCTGGACTTTACCGGCTGGGTACCTTGCCCTTTCTCAACTCCTTGACTAACTGCAGGACTTCACTGGCGGGGAACCTTCTCCATTCTCAACTCCATGACTAAATCCAGGACTTTTCCAGCTGGGTACATTGTTCATTCTCAACTCCATGACTAAATGCAACACTTTTCCAGCTGGGTATCTTGTCCAATCTCAACTCCATGACTAACTGCAGGACTTTACTGGCAGGGATTCTTGGCCATTCTCAACTACAAGAATAACTGCAGGACTTTACCGGCTGAGTGCCTTGGCCATTCTCAACTCCATGACTAACTGCAGGATGTTACCGGCTGGGTACCTTGTCCATTCTCAACTCCATTACTAACTTCAGGACTTTACCGTCTGGGTATCTGGTCCAATCTAAACTCCATGACTAACAGCAAGACTTTACCGATGGGTAACTTGTAATATCTCAACTCCATGACTAACTGCAGGACTTTACCGGCTGAGAGACTTGGCCATTCGCAACTCCATGACTAACTGCAGAACTTTACCGGCTGTGTACCTTGGCATTTCTCAACTGCATGACGAACTGCAGGACTTAACTGCCTGGGTACCTTATCCAATCTCAACTCCAAGATTAACTGCAGGACTTTACCGGATAAGTACCTTGGCCATTCTCAACTCCATGACTGACGGAAGGACTTTACCGGCTGGGTACCTTGGCCATTCTCATCTCGAGGATTAACTGCAGGACTTTACTGGATGGGTATCTTGGCCATTCTCAACTCAATGACTAACTACAGGACGTTACCGGCTGGGTACCTCGTCCAATCTCAACTGCATGACTAACTGCAGAATTTTACCGGCTGCGTTCCCTGTCCAATCTCACATCCATGACTGAATGCAGCACTTTACTGTTTGGGTACCTTGGCCATTCGCAACTCCATGACTAACTGCAGGACATTACCGGCTAGGTATCTTGGTCATTCTCAACTCAATGACAAACTGCAGGACGTTACCGGCTGGGTACCTTGTCCAATCTCAACTCCATGACTAACTGCAGGACTTTACCGGCAGGGTATCTTGGCCATTCTCAACTACAAGACTAACTGCTGGACTTTACCGGCTGGGTACCTTGCCCTTTCTCAACTCCTTGACTAACTGCAGGACTTCACTGGCGGGAACCTTCTCCATTCTCAACTCCATGACTAAATGCAACACTTTTCCAGCTGGGTATCTTGTCCAATCTCAACTCCATAACTAACTGTAGGACTTTACCAGCTGGGGACTTTGGCCGTTCTCCTCCCCAAGATTAACTGCAGGACTTTACTGGCTGGGTACCTTGTCCAATCTCAACTCCATGACTAAATGCAGGACTTTACTGATTGGGTACCTTGTCCATTCTCAACTCCATGACTAACTGCAGGATGTTACCGGCTGGGTACCTTGTCCATTCTCAACTCCATTACTAACTTCAGGACTTTACCGTCTGGGTATCTGGTCCAATCTAAACTCCATGACTAACAGCACGAGTTTACCGATGGGTAACTTGTAATATCTCAACTCCTTGACTAATTGCAGGACTTTACCGGCTGAGAGACTTGGCCATTCTCAACTCCATGACTAAATGCACGAGTTTACCAGCTGGGTACCTTGGCTGTTCTCAACTCCATGATTAACTGCAGGATTTACCGGATTGGTATCTTGGCCATTCTCAACTCTATGACTAAATGCAGGAGTTTACTGCCTGGGTACCTTGGCCATTTGCAACTCCATGACTAACTGCAGGACATTACCGGCTGGGTACCTTGGCCGTTCTCATCTCCAAAATTAACTGCAGGACTTTACTGGATGGGTATCCTGGCCATTCTCAACTCAATGACTAACTACAGGATGTTACTGGCTGGGTACCTCGTCCAATCTCAACTCCATGACTGACTGCAGGACATTACCGGCTGGGTACCTTGGCCGTTCTCATCTCCAAAATTAACTGCAGGACTTTTCTGGATGGGTATCTTGGCCATTCTCAAGTCAATGACTAACTACAGGACGTTACTGGCTGGGTACCTCGTCCAATCTCAACTCCATGACTAACTGCAGAACTTTACCAGCTGCGTTCCCTGTCCAATCTCAACTCCATGACTGAATGCAGGACTTTACTGTTTGGGTACCTTGGCCATTCGCAACTCCATGACTAGCTGCAGGACATTACCGGCTAGGTATCCTGGTCATTCTCAACTCAATGACAAACTGCAGGACGTTACCGGCTGGGTACCTGGTCCAATCTCAACTCCATGGCTAACAGCAGGACTTTACCGGCTGAGAGCCTTGGCCATTCTCAACTCCATGACTAAATGCAGGAGTTTACCACCTGGGTATCTTGGCCATTCTCAACTCCATGACTAACTGCAGGATATTACCGGCTGGGTACCTTGGCTGTTCTCAACTCCATGATTAACTGCAGGATTTACCGGATTGGTATCTTGGCCATTCTCAACATCATGATTATATGAAGGACTTTACTGGCTGGGTACCTTGTCCAATCTCAACTCCATGACTAAATGCAGGACTTTACTGATTGTGGACCTTGGACATTCGCAACTCCATGACGAACTGCAGAACTTTACCAGCTGAGTTCATTGGACATTCTCAACTCCATGACTAACTGCAGGACTTTACCAGCAGAGTGCCTTGGCCATTCTCAAATCCATGACAAACTGCAGGACTTTACCTGCTGTGTTCCCTGTCCAATCTCAACTCCATGACTGAATGCAGCACTTTACTGTTTGGGTAACTTGGCCATTCGCAACTCCATGACTAACTGCAGAACATTACCGGCTGGGTATCTTGGTCATTCTCAACTCAATGACAAACTGCAGGACATTACCGGCTGGGTACATTGCCTATTCTCAACTCCATTACTAACTTCAGGACTTTACCGTCTGGGTATCTGGTCCAATCTCAACTCCATGACTGACAGCACGACTTTACCGGCTGGGTAACTTGTAATATCTCAACTCCATGACTAACAGCAGGACTTTACCGGCTGAGAGCCTTGGCCATTCTCAACTCCATGACTAAATGCAGGAGTTTACCACCTGGGTATCTTGGCCATTCTCAACTCCATGATTATCTGAAGGACTTTACTGGCTGGGTACCTTGTCCAATCTCAACTCCATGACTAAATGCAGGACTTTACCGGCTGCGTTCCCTGTCCATTCTCAACTCTATGACTAAATGCAGGAGTTTACTGCCTGGGTACCTTGGTCATTTGCAACTCCATGACTAACTGCAGGACATTACCGGCTGGGTACCTTGGCAGTTCTCATCTCCAAAATTAACTGCAGGACTTTACTGGATGGGTATCTTGGCCATTCTCAACTCAATGACTAACTACAGGATGTTACTGGCTGGGTACCTCGTCCAATCTCAACTCCATGACTGACTGCAGGACATTACCGGCTGGGTACCTTGGCCGTGCTCATCTCCAAAATTAACTGCAGGACTTTACTGGATGGGTATCTTGGCCATTCTCAACTCAATGACTAACTACAGGACGTTACTGGCTGGGTACCTCGTCCAATCTCAACTCCATGACTAACTGCAGAACTTTACTATTTCTGTATCTTGGTCATTCTCAACTCAATGACAAATTGCAGGACGTTACCGGCTGGGTACCTTGCCCATTCTCAACTCCATTACTAACTTCAGGACTTTACCGTCTGGGTATCTGGTCCAATCTCAGCTCCATGACTGACAGCACGACTTTACCGGCTGGGTAACTTGTAATATCTCAACTTCATGACTAAGTGCAGAACTTTACCGGCTGAGAGCCTTGGCCATTCTCAACTCCATGACTAAATGCAGGAGTTTACCACCTGGGTATCTTGGCCATTCTCAACTCCATGATTATCTGAAGGACTTTACTGGCTGGGTACCTTGTCCAATCTCAACTCCATGACTAAATGCAGGACTTTACCGGCTGCGTTCCCTGTCCATTCTCAACTCTATGACTAAATGCAGGAGTTTACTGCCTGGGTACCTTGGTCATTTGCAACTCCATGACTAACTGCAGGACATTACCGGCTGGGTACCTTGGCAGTTCTCATCTCCAAAATTAACTGCAGGACTTTACTGGATGGGTATCTTGGCCATTCTCAACTCAATGACTAACTACAGGATGTTACTGGCTGGGTACCTCGTCCAATCTCAACTCCATGACTGACTGCAGGACATTACCGGCTGGGTACCTTGGCCGTGCTCATCTCCAAAATTAACTGCAGGACTTTACTGGATGGGTATCTTGGCCATTCTCAACTCAATGACTAACTACAGGACGTTACTGGCTGGGTACCTCGTCCAATCTCAACTCCATGACTAACTGCAGAACTTTACTATTTCTGTATCTTGGTCATTCTCAACTCAATGACAAATTGCAGGACGTTACCGGCTGGGTACCTTGCCCATTCTCAACTCCATTACTAACTTCAGGACTTTACCGTCTGGGTATCTGGTCCAATCTCAGCTCCATGACTGACAGCACGACTTTACCGGCTGGGTAACTTGTAATATCTCAACTTCATGACTAAGTGCAGGACTTTACCGGCTGAGAGCCTTGGCCATTCTCAACTCCATGACTAACTGCAGGACTTTACCTGCAGGGTACCTTGGCTGTTCTCAACTCCATGATTAACTGCAGGATTTACCGGATTGGTATCTTGGCCATTCTCAACTCCATGATTATCTGAAGGACTTTACTGGCTGGGTACCTTGTCGACTCTCAACTCCATGACTAAATGCAGGACTTTACTGATTGGGGACCTTGGCCATTCGCAACTCCATGACTAACTGCAGAACTTTACCGGCTGTGTACCTTGGCATTTCTCAACTGCATGATGAACTGCAGAACTTTACTGGCTGAGTTCATTGGACATTCTCAACTCCATGACTAACTGCAGGACTTAACTGCCTGGGTACCTTATCCAATCTCAACTCCAAGATTAACTGCAGGACTTTACCGGATAAGTACCTTGGCCATTCTCAACTCCATGACTGACGGAAGGACTTTACCGGCTGGGTACCTTGGCCATTCTCATCTTGAGGATTAACTGCAGGACTTTACTGGATGGGTATCTTGGCCATTCTCAACTCAATGACTAACTACAGGACGTTACCGGCTGGGTACCTCGTCCAATCTCAACTGCATGACTAACTGCAGAACTTTACCGGCTGTGTTACCTGTCCAATCTCACATCCATGACTGAATGCAGCACTTTACCGGCTGAGTTCATTGGACATTCTCAACTCCATGACAAACTGCAGGACTTTACCGGCTGCGTTCCCTGTCCAATCTCACATCCATGACTGAATGCAGCACTTTACTGTTTGGGTATCTTGGCCATTCTCAACTACAAGACTAACTGCTGGACTTTACCGGCTGGGTACCTTGCCCTTTCTCAACTCCTTGACTAACTGCAGGACTTCACTGGCGGGAACCTTCTCCAATCTCAACTCCATGACTAACTGCAGGACTTTACTGGCAGGGATTCTTGGCCATTCTCAACTACAAGACTAACTGCTGGACTTTACCGTCTGGGTACCTTGCCCTTTCTCAACTCCTTGACTAACTGCAGGACTTCACTGGCGGGGAACCTTCTCCATTCTCAACTCCATGACTAAATCCAGGACTTTTCCAGCTGGGTACATTGTTCATTCTCAACTCCATGACTAACTGCAGGACTTTACCGGCTGAGTGCCTTGTCCATTCTCAACTCCATGACTAACTTCAGGACTTTACCGTCTGGGTATCTGGTCCAATCTAAACTCCATGACTAACAGCAAGACTTTACCGATGGGTAACTTGTAATATCTCAACTCCATGACTAACTGCAGGACTTTACCGGCTGAGAGACTTGGCCATTCTCAACTCCATGACTAAATGCAGGAATTTACCGCCTGGGTACCTTGTCCAATCTCAACTCCATGACTAACTGTAGGACTTTACCAGCTGGGTACCTGGGCTGTCCTCAACTCCATGATTAACTGCAGGATTTACCGGATTGGTATCTTGGCCATTCTCAACTCCATGACTAACTGCAGGACTTCAACGGCTGAGTTCATTGGACATTCTCAACTCCATGACTAACTGCAGGACGTTACCGTCTGCGTACCTTGTCCAATCTCAACTCCATGACTAACTGCAGGACTTTACCGGCTGGGTACCTTGTCCATTCTCAACTGCATGACTAACTGTACGACTTTATCGGCTGCATACCATGGCGATTCTCAATGCCGTGACCAACTGCAGGACTTTACAAGCTGGGTAACTTGTAATATCTCAACTCCATGACTAACTGCAGGTGTTTACAAGCTGGGTACCTTGTCCATTCTCAACTCCATGACTAACTGCAGTTGTTTACAGGCTGGGTACCTTGGCCATTCTCAAATCCATGACCAACTGCAGGACTTCACCAGCTGGGTACGCTGTTGAATCTCAACTCCATGACTAACTGCAGGATGTTACCAGCTGTGTACCTTGGTTGTTCTCATCTCCATGATTAACTGCAGGATTTACCGGATTGGTATCTTGGCTATTCACAACTCCATGATTATCTGAAGGACTTTACCGGCTGGGTACCTTCTTCAATTTCAACTCCATGGCTAAGTGCAGGACTTTACCGTCTGTGTACCTTGGCTATTCTCAAATTCATGGCTAACTGCAGGACTTTACCAGCAGAGTGCCTTGGCCATTCTCAAATCCATGACAAACTGCAGGACTTTACCTGCTGTGTTCCCTGTCCAATCTCAACTCCATGACTGAATGCAGCACTTTACTGTTTGGGTAACTTGGCCATTCGCAACTCCATGACTAACTGCAGAACATTACCGGCTGGGTATCTTGGTCATTCTCAACTCAATGACAAACTGCAGGACATTACCGGCTGGGTACATTGCCTATTCTCAACTCCATTACTAACTTCAGGACTTTACCGTCTGGGTATCTGGTCCAATCTCAACTCCATGACTGACAGCACGACTTTACCGGCTGGGTAACTTGTAATATCTCAACTCCATGACTAACAGCAGGACTTTACCGGCTGAGAGCCTTGGCCATTCTCAACTCCATGACTAAATGCAGGAGTTTACCACCTGGGTATCTTGGCCATTCTCAACTCCATGATTATCTGAAGGACTTTACTGGCTGGGTACCTTGTCCAATCTCAACTCCATGACTAAATGCAGGACTTTACCGGCTGCGTTCCCTGTCCATTCTCAACTCTATGACTAAATGCAGGAGTTTACTGCCTGGGTACCTTGGTCATTTGCAACTCCATGACTAACTGCAGGACATTACCGGCTGGGTACCTTGGCAGTTCTCATCTCCAAAATTAACTGCAGGATTTTACTGGATGGGTATCTTGGCCATTCTCAACTCAATGACTAACTACAGGATGTTACTGGCTGGGTACCTCGTCCAATCTGAACTCCATGACTGACTGCAGGACATTACCGGCTGGGTACCTTGGCCGTGCTCATCTCCAAAATTAACTGCAGGACTTTACTGGATGGGTATCTTGGCCATTCTCAACTCAATGACTAACTACAGGACGTTACTGGCTGGGTACCTCGTCCAATCTCAACTCCATGACTAACTGCAGAACTTTACTATTTCTGTATCTTGGTCATTCTCAACTCAATGACAAATTGCAGGACGTTACCGGCTGGGTACCTTGCCCATTCTCAACTCCATTACTAACTTCAGGACTTTACCGTCTGGGTATCTGGTCCAATCTCAGCTCCATGACTGACAGCACGACTTTACCGGCTGGGTAACTTGTAATATCTCAACTTCATGACTAAGTGCAGAACTTTACCGGCTGAGAGCCTTGGCCATTCTCAACTCCATGACTAACTGCAGGACTTTACCTGCAGGGTACCTTGGCTGTTCTCAACTCCATGATTAACTGCAGGATTTACCGGATTGGTATCTTGGCCATTCTCAACTCCATGATTATCTGAAGGACTTTACTGGCTGGGTACCTTGTCGACTCTCAACTCCATGACTAAATGCAGGACTTTACTGATTGGGGACCTTGGCCATTCGCAACTCCATGACTAACTGCAGAACTTTACCGGCTGTGTACCTTGGCATTTCTCAACTGCATGATGAACTGCAGAACTTTACTGGCTGAGTTCATTGGACATTCTCAACTCCATGACTAACTGCAGGACTTAACTGCCTGGGTACCTTATCCAATCTCAACTCCAAGATTAACTGCAGGACTTTACCGGATAAGTACCTTGGCCATTCTCAACTCCATGACTGACGGAAGGACTTTACCGGCTGGGTACCTTGGCCATTCTCATCTTGAGGATTAACTGCAGGACTTTACTGGATGGGTATCTTGGCCATTCTCAACTCAATGACTAACTACAGGACGTTACCGGCTGGGTACCTCGTCCAATCTCAACTGCATGACTAACTGCAGAACTTTACCGGCTGTGTTACCTGTCCAATCTCACATCCATGACTGAATGCAGCACTTTACCGGCTGAGTTCATTGGACATTCTCAACTCCATGACAAACTGCAGGACTTTACCGGCTGCGTTCCCTGTCCAATCTCACATCCATGACTGAATGCAGCACTTTACTGTTTGGGTATCTTGGCCATTCTCAACTACAAGACTAACTGCTGGACTTTACCGGCTGGGTACCTTGCCCTTTCTCAACTCCTTGACTAACTGCAGGACTTCACTGGCGGGAACCTTCTCCAATCTCAACTCCATGACTAACTGCAGGACTTTACTGGCAGGGATTCTTGGCCATTCTCAACTACAAGACTAACTGCTGGACTTTACCGTCTGGGTACCTTGCCCTTTCTCAACTCCTTGACTAACTGCAGGACTTCACTGGCGGGGAACCTTCTCCATTCTCAACTCCATGACTAAATCCAGGACTTTTCCAGCTGGGTACATTGTTCATTCTCAACTCCATGACTAACTGCAGGACTTTACCGGCTGAGTGCCTTGTCCATTCTCAACTCCATGACTAACTTCAGGACTTTACCGTCTGGGTATCTGGTCCAATCTAAACTCCATGACTAACAGCAAGACTTTACCGATGGGTAACTTGTAATATCTCAACTCCATGACTAACTGCAGGACTTTACCGGCTGAGAGACTTGGCCATTCTCAACTCCATGACTAAATGCAGGAATTTACCGCCTGGGTACCTTGTCCAATCTCAACTCCATGACTAACTGTAGGACTTTACCAGCTGGGTACCTGGGCTGTCCTCAACTCCATGATTAACTGCAGGATTTACCGGATTGGTATCTTGGCCATTCTCAACTCCATGACTAACTGCAGGACTTCAACGGCTGAGTTCATTGGACATTCTCAACTCCATGACTAACTGCAGGACGTTACCGTCTGCGTACCTTGTCCAATCTCAACTCCATGACTAACTGCAGGACTTTACCGGCTGGGTACCTTGTCCATTCTCAACTGCATGACTAACTGTACGACTTTATCGGCTGCATACCTTGGCGATTCTCAATGCCGTGACCAACTGCAGGACTTTACAAGCTGGGTAACTTGTAATATCTCAACTCCATGACTAACTGCAGGTGTTTACAAGCTGGGTACCTTGTCCATTCTCAACTCCATGACTAACTGCAGTTGTTTACAGGCTGGGTACCTTGGCCATTCTCAAATCCATGACCAACTGCAGGACTTCACCAGCTGGGTACGCTGTTGAATCTCAACTCCATGACTAACTGCAGGATGTTACCAGCTGTGTACCTTGGTTGTTCTCATCTCCATGATTAACTGCAGGATTTACCGGATTGGTATCTTGGCTATTCACAACTCCATGATTATCTGAAGGACTTTACCGGCTGGGTACCTTCTTCAATTTCAACTCCATGGCTAAGTGCAGGACTTTACCGTCTGTGTACCTTGGCTATTCTCAAATTCATGGCTAACTGCAGGACTTTACCAGCTGGGTTCCTTGGCCATTCTCAACTCCATGACTAAATGCAGGAGTATACCACCTGGGTACCTTGTCCAATCTCAACTCCATGACTAACTGCAGGACTTTACCGTCTGTGTACCTTGGCTATTCTCAAATTCATGGCTAACTGCAGGACTTTACCAGCTGGGTTCCTTGGCCATTCTCTACTCCATGACTAACTGCAGGACTTTACAGGCTGTGTTCCCTGTACATTCTCAACTCCATGACAAAATGCAGAACTTAACTGGCTGGGTAACTTGGCGTTTCTCAACTCCATGACTAACTGCAGGACTTCACCGGCTGAGTTCATTGGACATTCTCAACTCCATGACTAACTGCAGGACGTTACCATCTGCGTACCTTGTCTAATCTTAACTCCATGACTAACTGCAGGACTTTACCGGCTGGAGACCTTGGCCGTTCTCTTCTCCATGACTAACTGCAGGACGTTACTGTCTGCGTACCTTGTCTAATCTCAACTCCATGACTAACTGCAGGACTTTACCGGCTGGAGACCTTGGCCGTTCTCTTCTCCAAGATTAACTGCAGGACTTTACAGCTGAGTGCCTTTACCATTCTCAACTCCATGACTGATGGACGGACTTTAACGGCTTGGTACCTTGGCCGTTCTCATCTCCAAGATTAACTGCAGGATGTGACCAGCTGGGTACCTCGTCCAATCTCAACTCCATGACTAACTGCAGAACTTTACCGGCTGTGTACCTTGGCTATTCTCAACTCCATGATTAACTGCATGATTTACTGGATTGGTATCTTGGCCATTCTCAACTCCATGATTATCTGAAGGATTTACAGGCTGGGTACCTTTTCCAATCTAAACTCCATGACTATTTGCAGGACTTTACCGGCTGAGTTCATTGGACATTCTCAACTCCATGACTAACTGCAGGACTTTACCGGCTGTGTTCCCTGTCCAATCTCAACTCCTTGACTAACTGCAGGACTTCACTGGCGGGGAAACCTCTCCATTCTCAACTCCATGACTAAATGCAGGACTTTACCGGCTGTGTACCTTGTCCATTCTCAACTCCATGGCTAACTGCAGGAATTTACCGGCTGTGTTCCCTGTCCAATCTCAACTCCTTGACTAACTGCAGGACTTCACTGGCGGGGAAACCTCTCCATTCTCAACTCCATGACAAAATGCAGAACTTTACTGGCTGGGTACCTTGGCCATTCTCAACTCCATGACTAACTGCAGGACTTCACCGGCTGAGTTCATTGGACATTCTCAACTCCATGACTAACTGCAGGACTTTACCAGCTGAGTGCCTTGGAAATTCTCAAATCCATGACTAACTGCAGGACTTTACCAGCTGGGTACCTTGGCCATTCTCTACTACATGACTAACTGCAGAACTTTCGGGTGGGTATCTTGTCCAATCACAACTCCATGACTAACTGCAGAACTTTACTGGCTGGGTACCTTGGCCAATCTGAACTCCATGGACAACTGCAGGAATTTACCGGCTGGGTAACTTGGCCATTCTCAACTCAATGACTAACTGCAGGACTTTACCGGCTGGGTACCTTGGCCTTTCTGATCTCCAAGATTAACTGCAGGACTTTACCGGATGGGTATCTTGGCCATTCTCAACTCAATGACTAACTGCAGGATGTTACCGGCTGGGTACCTCATCTAATCTCAAATCCATGACTAATTGCAGGACTTTACCGTCTGTGTTCCTTGTACATTCTCAACTCCATGACAAAATGCAGAACTTTACTGGCTGGGTCCCTTGGCCTTTCTCAACTCCATGACTAATTCAGGACTTTACCGGCTTGGTACCTTGGCGGTTCTCAACTCCATGACTAACTGCAGGACTTTACCAGCTGATTGCCTTGGACATTCTGAACTCCAGGACTAACTGCAGGACGTTACCAGCTGAGTGCCTTGGCAATTCTCAAATCCATGACTAACTGCTGGACTTTACCGGCTGCGTTCCCTGTCCAATCTCAACTCCATGACTAAATGCAGGACTTTACTGTTTGGGTAACTTGTAATATCTCAACTCCATGACTAACTGCAGGACATTACCGGCTGGGTATCTTAGCCATTCTCTACTCAATGACAAACTGCAGGACGTTACCGGCTGGGTACCTTGCCCATTCTCAACTCCTTGACTAACTGCAGGACTTCGCTGGCGGGGAACCTTCTCCATTCTCAACTCCATGACTAAATGCAGGACTTTTCCGGCTGGGTACCTTGTCCATTCCCGACTCCATGACTAACTGCAGGATGTTACCGGCTGGGTACCTTGTCCATTCTCAACTCCATGACTAACTGCAGGACTTTATCGGCTGGGTACCTTGTCCAATTACAACTCCATGTTTAACTGCAGAACTTTACTGGCAGGGTATCTTGGCCATTCTCAACTACAAGACTAACTGCTGGACTTTACCGGCTGGGTTCCCTGACCATTCCAAACTCCATGACTAACTGCATGACTTGACCGGCTGCACACCTTGGCAATTCTCAACTCCGTGACCAACAGCAGGACTTTACCAGCTGGGTATGCTGTCCAATCTCAACTCCATGACTAACTGCAGGACTTTACTGGCTGGTAACCGTCTCCATTCTCATTTCCATGACTAAATGCAGGACTTTTCCAGCTGGGTACATTGTCCATTCTCAACTCCATGACTAAATGCAGGACTTTAATGGCTGGGTACCTTGTCCATTCTCAACTGCATGACTAACTTTACGACTTTACCGGCTGCATACCTTGGCGATTCTCAATGCCATGACCAACTGCAGGACTTTACAAGCTGGGTAACTTGTAATATTTCAACTCCAGGACTAACTGCAGGACTTTACCGGCTGAGTGCCTTGGCATTTCTCAACTCCATGACGAACTGCAGAACTTTACCGGGTGTGTACCTTGGCATTTCTCAACTCCATGACAAACTGCAGAACTTTACCGGCTGAGTTCATTGGACATTCTCAACTCCATGACTAACTGCTGGACTTTACCAACTGAGTGCCTTGGCCATTTTCAAATCCATGACTAACTGCAGGACTTTACTGGCTGTGTTCCCTGTCCAATCTCAACTCCTTGACTAACTGCAGGACTTCACTGGTGGGGAAACCTCTCCATTCTCAACTCCATGACTAAATGCAGGACTTTACTGGCTGGGTACCTTGGCCATTCTCAACTCCATGACTAACTGCAGGACTTCACCGGCTGAGTTCATTGGACATTCTCAACTCCATGACTAACTGCAGGACTTTACCAGCTGGGTACCTTGGCCATTCTCTACTACATGACTAAATGCAGGACTTTACCAGCTGGGTACCTTGGTCATTCTCTACTCCATGACTAACTGCAGAACTTTCTGGTGGGTATCTTGTCCAATCACAACTCCATGACTAACTGCAGAACTTTACTGGCTGGGTACCTTGGCCAATCTGAACTCCATGGACAACTGCAGGAATTTACCGGCTGGGTAACTTGGCCATTCTCAACTCAATGACTAACTGCAG
This sequence comes from Hemitrygon akajei, assembly GCF_048418815.1. Classification (NCBI taxonomy): domain Eukaryota; kingdom Metazoa; phylum Chordata; class Chondrichthyes; order Myliobatiformes; family Dasyatidae; genus Hemitrygon; species Hemitrygon akajei. The sequence continues at coordinate 2,901,035 of NC_133146.1, forward strand.
GACTTTACCGGCTTGGTACCTTGGCCGTTCTCATCTCCAAGATAAACTGCAGGACTTTACCAGCTGAGTGCCTTTACCATTCTCAACTCCATGACTGATGGACGGACTTTACCGGCAGGGTACCTTGGCCATTCTCATCTCCAAGATTAAATGCAGGACTTTACCGGATGGGTATCTTGGCCATTCTCAACTCAATGACTAACGGCAGGATGATACTGGCTGGGTACCTTGTCCAATCTCAACTCCATGACTAACTGCAGGACTTTACCGGCTGGGTAGCTTGGCCGTTCTCATCTACCAAGATAAACTGCAGGACTTTACCGGCTGAGTGCCTTTGCCACTCTCAACTCCATGACTGACCGCAGGACTTTACCGGTGCGGTACATTGGCCATTCTCATCTCCAAGTTTAACTGCAGGGCTTTACCGGTTAAGTACCTTGGCCATTCTCAACTCCATGATTAACTGCAGGACTTTACCGGCTGGGTTCCTTGAACATTCCAAACTCCATGACTAACTGCTTGACATTGCCAGCTGAGTGCCTTGTACAATCTCAACTCCATGATTAACTGTAGGACTTTACCGGCTGGGTATCTTGTCCAATCTCAACTCCATGACTAACTGCAGGACTTTACCAGCTGGTTACCTTGGCCGTTCTCATCTCCAAGATAAACTGCAGGACTTTACCAGCTGAGTGCCTTTACCATTCTCAACTCCATGACTGACGGACGGACTTTACCAGCTGGGTATCTTGGCCATTCTCAACTCCATGACAAACTGCAGGACTTTACTGTCTGGGTAGCTTGGCCATTCGCAACTGCAAGACAAACCGCAGGTCTTTACCGGCAGTGTATCTTGTGCAATCTTAACTCCATGACTAACTGTAGGACTTTACTGGCTGGGTAACTTGTAATATCTCAACTCCATGACTAACTGCAGGACTTTACCAGCTGATTGCCTTGGACATTCTGAACTCCATGACTAACTGCAGGACGTTACCAGCTGAGTGCCTTGGCAATTCTCAAATCCATGACTAACTGCTGGACTTTACCGGCTGCGTTCCCTGTCCAATCTCAACTCCATGACTAAATGCAGGACTTTACTGTTTGGGTACCTTGGCCATTCGCAACTCCATGACTAACTGCAGGACATTACCGGCTGGGTATCTTGGCCATTCTCAACTCAATGACAAACTGCAGGACGTTACCGGCTGGGTACCTTGCCCATTCTCAACTCCTTGACTAACTGCAGGACTTCGCTGGCGGGGAACCTTCTCCATTCTCAACTCCATGACTAAATGCAGGACTTTTCCGGCTGGGTACCTTGTCCATTCCCGACTCCATGACTAACTGCAGGATGTTACCGGCTGGGTACCTTGTCCATTCTCAACTCCATGACTAACTGCAGGACTTTATCGGCTGGGTACCTTGTCCAATTACAACTCCATGTTTAACTGCAGAACTTTACCGGCTGGGTACCTTGGCCATTCTCATCTCCAAGATTAAATGCAGGACTTTACCGGATGGGTATCTTGGCCATTCTCAACTCAATGACTAACGGCAGGATGATACTGGCTGGGTACCTTGTCCAATCTCAACTCCATGACTAACTGCAGGACTTTACCGGCTGGGTAGCTTGGCCGTTCTCATCTCCAAGATAAACTGCAGGACTTTACCGGCTGAGTGCCTTTGCCACTCTCAACTCCATGACTGACCGCAGGACTTTACCGGTGCGGTACATTGGCCATTCTCATCTCCAAGTTTAACTGCAGGGCTTTACCGGTTAAGTACCTTGGCCATTCTCAACTCCATGATTAACTGCAGGACTTTACCGGCTGGGTTCCTTGAACATTCCAAACTCCATGACTAACTGCTTGACATTGCCAGCTGAGTGCCTTGTACAATCTCAACTCCATGATTAACTGTAGGACTTTACCGGCTGGGTATCTTGTCCAATCTCAACTCCATGACTAACTGCAGGACTTTACCAGCTGGTTACCTTGGCCGTTCTCATCTCCAAGATAAACTGCAGGACTTTACCAGCTGAGTGCCTTTACCATTCTCAACTCCATGACTGACGGACGGACTTTACCAGCTGGGTATCTTGGACATTCTGAACTCCATGACTAACTGCAGGACGTTACCAGCTGAGTGCCTTGGCAATTCTCAAATCCATGACTAACTGCTGGACTTTACCGGCTGCGTTCCCTGTCCAATCTCAACTCCATGACTAAATGCAGGACTTTACTGTTTGGGTACCTTGGCCATTCGCAACTCCATGACTAACTGCAGGACGTTACCGGCTGGGTACCTTGCCCATTCTCAACTCCTTGACTAACTGCAGGACTTCGCTGGCGGGGAACCTTCTCCATTCTCAACTCCATGACTAAATGCAGGACTTTTCCGGCTGGGTACCTTGTCCATTCCCGACTCCATGACTAACTGCAGGATGTTACCGGCTGGGTACCTTGTCCATTCTCAACTCCATGACTAACTGCAGGACTTTATCGGCTGGGTACCTTGTCCAATTACAACTCCATGTTTAACTGCAGAACTTTACCGGCTGGGTACCTTGGCCATTCTCATCTCCAAGATTAAATGCAGGACTTTACCGGATGGGTATCTTGGCCATTCTCAACTCAATGACTAACGGCAGGATGATACTGGCTGGGTACCTTGTCCAATCTCAACTCCATGACTAACTGCAGGACTTTACCGGCTGGGTAGCTTGGCCGTTCTCATCTCCAAGATAAACTGCAGGACTTTACCGGCTGAGTGCCTTTGCCACTCTCAACTCCATGACTGACCGCAGGACTTTACCGGTGCGGTACATTGGCCATTCTCATCTCCAAGTTTAACTGCAGGGCTTTACCGGTTAAGTACCTTGGCCATTCTCAACTCCATGATTAACTGCAGGACTTTACCGGCTGGGTTCCTTGAACATTCCAAACTCCATGACTAACTGCTTGACATTGCCAGCTGAGTGCCTTGTACAATCTCAACTCCATGATTAACTGTAGGACTTTACCGGCTGGGTATCTTGTCCAATCTCAACTCCATGACTAACTGCAGGACTTTACCAGCTGGTTACCTTGGCCGTTCTCATCTCCAAGATAAACTGCAGGACTTTACCAGCTGAGTGCCTTTACCATTCTCAACTCCATGACTGACGGACGGACTTTACTGTCTGGGTAGCTTGGCCATTCGCAACTGCAAGACAAACTGCAGGTCTTTACCGGCAGTGTATCTTGTGCAATCTTAACTCCATGACTAACTGTAGGACTTTACTGGCTGGGTAACTTGTAATATCTCAACTCCATGACTAACTGCAGGACTTTACCGACTGCGTACCTTGGACATTCTCAACTCCATGACTAACTGCAGGACGTTACCAGCTGATTGCCTTGGACATTCTGAACTCCATGACTAACTGCAGGACGTTACCAGCTGAGTGCCTTGGCAATTCTCAAATCCATGACTAACTGCTGGACTTTACCGGCTGCGTTCCCTGTCCAATCTCAACTCCATGACTAAATGCAGGACTTTTCCGGCTGGGTACCTTGTCCATTCCCGACTCCATGACTAACTGCAGGATGTTACCGGCTGGGTACCTTGTCCATTCTCAACTCCATGACTAACTGCAGGACTTTATCGGCTGGGTACCTTGTCCAATTACAACTCCATGTTTAACTGCAGAACTTTACTGGCAGGGTATCTTGGCCATTCTCAACTACAAGACTAACTGCTGGACTTTACCGGCTGGGTTCCCTGACCATTCCAAACTCCATGACTAACTGCAGGACATTACTGGCTGGGTATCTTGGCCATTCTCAACTCAATGACTAACTTCAGGACTTTACCATCTGGATACCTGGTCCAATCTCAACTCTATGACTAACTGCATGACTTGACCGGCTGCACACCTTGGCAATTCTCAACTCCGTGACCAACAGCAGGACTTTACCAGCTGGGTATGCTGTCCAATCTCAACTCCATGACTAATTGCAGGCCATTACCGGCTGGGTATCTTGGCCATTGTCAACTCAATGACTAACTGCAGGATGTTACCGGCTGGGTACCGTGTCAATTCTCAACTCCTTGACTAACTGCAGGACTTTACTGGCTGGTAACCGTCTCCATTCTCATTTCCATGACTAAATGCAGGACTTTTCCAGCTGGGTACATTGTCCATTCTCAACTCCATGACTAAATGCAGGACTTTAATGGCTGGGTACCTTGTCCATTCTCAACTGCATGACTAACTTTACGACTTTACCGGCTGCATACCTTGGCGATTCTCAATGCCATGACCAACTGCAGGACTTTACAAGCTGGGTAACTTGTAATATTTCAACTCCAGGACTAACTGCAGGACTTTACCGGCTGAGTGCCTTGGCATTTCTCAACTCCATGACGAACTGCAGAACTTTACCGGGTGTGTACCTTGGCATTTCTCAACTCCATGACAAACTGCAGAACTTTACCGGCTGAGTTCATTGGACATTCTCAACTTCATGACTAACTGCAGGACTTTACCAACTGAGTGCCTTGGCCATTTTCAAATCCATGACTAACTGCAGGACTTTACTGGCTGTGTTCCCTGTCCAATCTCAACTCCTTGACTAACTGCAGGACTTCACTGGTGGGGAAACCTCTCCATTCTCAACTCCATGACTAAATGCAGGACTTTACTGGCTGGGTACCTTGGCCATTCTCAACTCCATGACTAACTGCAGGACTTCACCGGCTGAGTTCATTGGACATTCTCAACTCCATGACTAACTGCAGGACTTTACCAGCTGGGTACCTTGGCCATTCTCTACTACATGACTAAATGCAGGACTTTACCAGCTGGGTACCTTGGTCATTCTCTACTCCATGACTAACTGCAGAACTTTACTGGCTGGGTACCTTGGCCAATCTGAACTCCATGGACAACTGCAGGAATTTACCGGCTGGGTAACTTGGCCATTCTCAACTCAATGACTAACTGCAGGACTTTACCGGCTTGGTACCTTGGCCGTTCTCATCTCCAAGATAAACTGCAGGACTTTACCAGCTGAGTGCCTTTACCATTCTCAACTCCATGACTGATGGACGGACTTTACCGGCTGGGTACCTTGGCCATTCTCATCTCCAAGATTAAATGCAGGACTTTACCGGATGGGTATCTTGGCCATTCTCAACTCAATGACTAACGGCAGGATGATACTGGCTGGGTACCTTGTCCAATCTCAACTCCATGACTAACTGCAGGACTTTACCGGCTGGGTAGCTTGGCCGTTCTCATCTCCAAGATAAACTGCAGGACTTTACCGGCTGAGTGCCTTTGCCACTCTCAACTCCATGACTGACCGCAGGACTTTACCGGTGCGGTACATTGGCCATTCTCATCTCCAAGTTTAACTGCAGGGCTTTACCGGTTAAGTACCTTGGCCATTCTCAACTCCATGATTAACTGCAGGACTTTACCGGCTGGGTTCCTTGAACATTCCAAACTCCATGACTAACTGCTTGACATTGCCAGCTGAGTGCCTTGTACAATCTCAACTCCATGATTAACTGTAGGACTTTACCGGCTGGGTATCTTGTCCAATCTCAACTCCATGACTAACTGCAGGACTTTACCAGCTGGTTACCTTGGCCGTTCTCATCTCCAAGATAAACTGCAGGACTTTACCAGCTGAGTGCCTTTACCATTCTCAACTCCATGACTGACGGACGGACTTTACCAGCTGGGTATCTTGGCCATTCTCAACTCCATGACGAACTGCAGGACTTTACTGTCTGGGTAGCTTGGCCATTCGCAACTGCAAGACAAACTGCAGGTCTTTACCGGCAGTGTATCTTGTGCAATCTTAACTCCATGACTAACTGTAGGACTTTACTGGCTGGGTAACTTGTAATATCTCAACTCCATGACTAACTGCAGGACTTTACCAGCTGATTGCCTTGGACATTCTGAACTCCATGACTAACTGCAGGACGTTACCAGCTGAGTGCCTTGGCAATTCTCAAATCCATGACTAACTGCTGGACTTTACCGGCTGCGTTCCCTGTCCAATCTCAACTCCATGACTAAATGCAGGACTTTACTGTTTGGGTACCTTGGCCATTCGCAACTCCATGACTAACTGCAGGACATTACCGGCTGGGTATCTTGGCCATTCTCAACTCAATGACAAACTGCAGGACATTACCGGCTGGGTATCTTGGCCATTCTCAACTCAATGACAAACTGCAGGACGTTACCGGCTGGGTACCTTGCCCATTCTCAACTCCTTGACTAACTGCAGGACTTCGCTGGCGGGGAACCTTCTCCATTCTCAACTCCATGACTAAATGCAGGACTTTTCCGGCTGGGTACCTTGTCCATTCCCGACTCCATGACTAACTGCAGGATGTTACCGGCTGGGTACCTTGTCCATTCTCAACTCCATGACTAACTGCAGGACTTTATCGGCTGGGTACCTTGTCCAATTACAACTCCATGTTTAACTGCAGAACTTTACCGGCTGGGTACCTTGGCCATTCTCATCTCCAAGATTAAATGCAGGACTTTACCGGATGGGTATCTTGGCCATTCTCAACTCAATGACTAACGGCAGGATGATACTGGCTGGGTACCTTGTCCAATCTCAACTCCATGACTAACTGCAGGACTTTACCGGCTGGGTAGCTTGGCCGTTCTCATCTCCAAGATAAACTGCAGGACTTTACCGGCTGAGTGCCTTTGCCACTCTCAACTCCATGACTGACCGCAGGACTTTACCGGTGCGGTACATTGGCCATTCTCATCTCCAAGTTTAACTGCAGGGCTTTACCGGTTAAGTACCTTGGCCATTCTCAACTCCATGATTAACTGCAGGACTTTACCGGCTGGGTTCCTTGAACATTCCAAACTCCATGACTAACTGCTTGACATTGCCAGCTGAGTGCCTTGTACAATCTCAACTCCATGATTAACTGTAGGACTTTACCGGCTGGGTATCTTGTCCAATCTCAACTCCATGACTAACTGCAGGACTTTACCAGCTGGTTACCTTGGCCGTTCTCATCTCCAAGATAAACTGCAGGACTTTACCAGCTGAGTGCCTTTACCATTCTCAACTCCATGACTGACGGACGGACTTTACCAGCTGGGTATCTTGGCCATTCTCAACTCCATGACGAACTGCAGGACTTTACTGTCTGGGTAGCTTGGCCATTCGCAACTGCAAGACAAACTGCAGGTCTTTACCGGCAGTGTATCTTGTGCAATCTTAACTCCATGACTAACTGTAGGACTTTACTGGCTGGGTAACTTGTAATATCTCAACTCCATGACTAACTGCAGGACTTTACCGACTGCGTACCTTGGACATTCTCAACTCCATGACTAACTGCAGGACTTTACCAGCTGATTGCCTTGGACATTCTGAACTCCATGACTAACTGCAGGACGTTACCAGCTGAGTGCCTTGGCAATTCTCAAATCCATGACTAACTGCTGGACTTTACCGGCTGCGTTCCCTGTCCAATCTCAACTCCATGACTAAATGCAGGACTTTACTGTTTGGGTACCTTGGCCATTCGCAACTCCATGACTAACTGCAGGACATTACCGGCTGGGTATCTTGGCCATTCTCAACTCAATGACAAACTGCAGGACGTTACCGGCTGGGTACCTTGCCCATTCTCAACTCCTTGACTAACTGCAGGACTTCGCTGGCGGGGAACCTTCTCCATTCTCAACTCCATGACTAAATGCAGGACTTTTCCGGCTGGGTACCTTGTCCATTCCCGACTCCATGACTAACTGCAGGATGTTACCGGCTGGGTACCTTGTCCATTCTCAACTCCATGACTAACTGCAGGACTTTATCGGCTGGGTACCTTGTCCAATTACAACTCCATGTTTAACTGCAGAACTTTACCGGCAGGGTATCTTGGCCATTCTCAACTACAAGACTAACTGCTGGACTTTACCGGCTGGGTTCCCTGACCATTCCAAACTCCATGACTAATTGCAGGCCATTACCAGCTGGGTATCTAGGCCATTCTCAACTCAATGACTAACTGCAGGATGTTACTGGCTGGGTACCGTGTCAATTCTCAACTCCTTGACTAACTGCAGGACTTTACTGGCTGGTAACCGTCTCCATTCTCAACTCTATGACTAAATGCAGGACGTTACCGGCTGGGTACCTTGCCCATTCTCAACTCCTTGACTAACTGCAGGACTTCGCTGGCGGGGAACCTTCTCCATTCTCAACTCCATGACTAAATGCAGGACTTTTCCGGCTGGGTACCTTGTCCATTCCCGACTCCATGACTAACTGCAGGATGTTACCGGCTGGGTACCTTGTCCATTCTCAACTCCATGACTAACTGCAGGACTTTATCGGCTGGGTACCTTGTCCAATTACAACTCCATGTTTAACTGCAGAACTTTACCGGCTGGGTACCTTGGCCATTCTCATCTCCAAGATTAAATGCAGGACTTTACCGGATGGGTATCTTGGCCATTCTCAACTCAATGACTAACGGCAGGATGATACTGGCTGGGTACCTTGTCCAATCTCAACTCCATGACTAACTGCAGGACTTTACCGGCTGGGTAGCTTGGCCGTTCTCATCTCCAAGATAAACTGCAGGACTTTACCGGCTGAGTGCCTTTGCCACTCTCAACTCCATGACTGACCGCAGGACTTTACCGGTGCGGTACATTGGCCATTCTCATCTCCAAGTTTAACTGCAGGGCTTTACCGGTTAAGTACCTTGGCCATTCTCAACTCCATGATTAACTGCAGGACTTTACCGGCTGGGTTCCTTGAACATTCCAAACTCCATGACTAACTGCTTGACATTGCCAGCTGAGTGCCTTGTACAATCTCAACTCCATGATTAACTGTAGGACTTTACCGGCTGGGTATCTTGTCCAATCTCAACTCCATGACTAACTGCAGGACTTTACCAGCTGGTTACCTTGGCCGTTCTCATCTCCAAGATAAACTGCAGGACTTTACCAGCTGAGTGCCTTTACCATTCTCAACTCCATGACTGACGGACGGACTTTACCAGCTGGGTATCTTGGCCATTCTCAACTCCATGACGAACTGCAGGACTTTACTGTCTGGGTAGCTTGGCCATTCGCAACTGCAAGACAAACTGCAGGTCTTTACCGGCAGTGTATCTTGTGCAATCTTAACTCCATGACTAACTGTAGGACTTTACTGGCTGGGTAACTTGTAATATCTCAACTCCATGACTAACTGCAGGACTTTACCGACTGCGTACCTTGGACATTCTCAACTCCATGACTAACTGCAGGACTTTACCAGCTGATTGCCTTGGACATTCTGAACTCCATGACTAACTGCAGGACGTTACCAGCTGAGTGCCTTGGCAATTCTCAAATCCATGACTAACTGCTGGACTTTACCGGCTGCGTTCCCTGTCCAATCTCAACTCCATGACTAAATGCAGGACTTTACTGTTTGGGTACCTTGGCCATTCGCAACTCCATGACTAACTGCAGGACATTACCGGCTGGGTATCTTGGCCATTCTCAACTCAATGACAAACTGCAGGACGTTACCGGCTGGGTACCTTGCCCATTCTCAACTCCTTGACTAACTGCAGGACTTCGCTGGCGGGGAACCTTCTCCATTCTCAACTCCATGACTAAATGCAGGACTTTTCCGGCTGGGTACCTTGTCCATTCCCGACTCCATGACTAACTGCAGGATGTTACCGGCTGGGTACCTTGTCCATTCTCAACTCCATGACTAACTGCAGGACTTTATCGGCTGGGTACCTTGTCCAATTACAACTCCATGTTTAACTGCAGAACTTTACCGGCAGGGTATCTTGGCCATTCTCAACTACAAGACTAACTGCTGGACTTTACCGGCTGGGTTCCCTGACCATTCCAAACTCCATGACTAATTGCAGGCCATTACCAGCTGGGTATCTAGGCCATTCTCAACTCAATGACTAACTGCAGGATGTTACTGGCTGGGTACCGTGTCAATTCTCAACTCCTTGACTAACTGCAGGACTTTACTGGCTGGTAACCGTCTCCATTCTCAACTCTATGACTAAATGCAGGACTTTTCCAGCTGGGTACATTGTCCATTCTCAACTCCATGACTAAATGCAGGACTTTAACGGCTGGGTACCTTGTCCATTCTCAACTGCATGACTAACTTTACGACTTTACCGGCTGCATTCCTTGGCGATTCTCAATGCCATGACCAACTGCAGGACTTTACAAGCTGGGTAACTTGTAATATTTCAACTCCAGGACTAACTGCAGGACTTTACCGGCTGAGTGCCTTGGCATTTCTCAACTCCATGACGAGCTGCAGAACCTTACCGGCTGAGTTCATTGGACATTCTCAACTCCATGACGAACTGCAGGACTTTACCAACTGAGTGCCTTGGCCATTTTCAAATCCATGACTAACTGCAGGACTTCACTGGTGGGGAAACCTCTCCAATCTCAACTCCATGAGTAACTGCAGGACTTTACCGGCTGGGAACCTTCTCCATTCTCAACTCCATGACTAAATGCAGGACTTTACTGGCTGGGTACCTTGTCAAATCTCAACTCCATGACTAAAGGCAGGACTTTACCGGCTGGGTACCTTGTCAAATCTCAACTCCATGACTAACTGCTGGACTTTACCGGCTGGGTATCTTGGTGATTCTCAACTCAATGACTAACTGCAGGACGTTACCGGATAAGTACCTTGGCCATTCACAACTCCATGATTAACTGCAGGACTTTACCAGCTGAGTGCCTTTACCATTCTCAACTCCATGACTGACGGAAGGAATTTTCCGGCTGGGTACCTTGGCCATTCTCAACTCAATGACTAACTGCAGGACGTTACCGGCTGGGTACCTTGTCCAATCTCAACTCCATGACTAACTGCAGGACTTTACCATCTGTGTACCTTGGCTATTCTCAACTCCATGATTATTTGAAGTATTTACTGGCTGGGTACCTTGTCCAATCTAAACTCCATGACTATTTGCAGGACTTTACTGGCTGGGTACCTTGTCCATTCTCAACTCCGTGACTAAAGGCAGGACTTTACCGGCTGGGTACCTTATCAAATCTCAACTCCATGACTAAAGGCAGGACTTTACCGGCTGGGTACCTTGTCAAATCTCAACTCCATGATTAACTGCAGGACTTTACCGGCTGGGTATCTTGTCCAATCTCAACTCCATGACTAACTGCTGGACTTTACCGGCTGGGTATCTTGGTGATTCTCAACTCAATGACTAACTGCAGGACGTTACCGGATAAGTACCTTGGCCATTCTCAACTCCGTGATTAACTGCAGGACTTTACCAGCTGAGTGCCTTTACCATTCTCAACTCCATGACTGACGGAAGGACTTTACCGGCTGGGTACCTTGGCCATTCTCAACTCAATGACTAGCAGCAGGACGTTACCGGCTGGGTACCTTGTCCAATCTCAACTCCATGACTAACTGCTGGACCTTACCGTCTGCGTACCTTGGCTATTCTCAAATCCATGGCTAACTGCAGGACTTTACCGGCTGTGTTTCTTGTACATTCTCAACTCCATGACAAAATGCAGAACTTTACTGTCTGGGTACCTTGGCCTTTCTCAACTCCATGACTAACTGCAGGACTTTACTGTTTGGGTACCTTGTCCATTCTCTACTCTATGACAAACTGCAGAACTTTCAGGTGGGTATCTTGTCCAATCATTACTCCATGACTAACTGCAGGACTTTACCGTCTGCGTACATTGCCCAATCTCTACTCCATGACGAACTGCAGGACTTTACCGTCTGCGTACATTGTCCAATCTCTACTCCATGATGAACTGTAGGACTTTACCGGCTGGAGACCTTGGCCATTCTCATCTCCAAGATTAACTGCAGAACTTTACTGGATAAGTACCTTGGCCATTCTGGACTCAATGACTAACTGCAGGAGTTTACCACCTGAGTGCCTTTACCATTCTCAACTCCATGACTGACGAACGGACTTTACCGGCTGGGTATCTTGTCCAATCTCAACTCCATGACTAACTGCTGGACTTTACCGGCTGGGTATCTTGGTGATTCTCAACTCAATGACTAACTGCAGGACGTTACCGGATAAGTACCTTGGCCATTCTCAACTCCGTGATTAACTGCAGGACTTTACCAGCTGAGTGCCTTTACCATTCTCAACTCCATGACTGACGGAAGGACTTTACTGGCTGGGTACCTTGGCCATTCTCAACTCAATGACTAGCAGCAGGACGTTACCGGCTGGGTACCTTGTCCAATCTCAACTCCATGACTAACTGCTGGACCTTACCGTCTGCGTACCTTGGCTATTCTCAAATCCATGGCTAACTGCAGGACTTTACCGGCTGTGTTCCTTGTACATTCTCAACTCCATGACAAAATGCAGAACTTTACTGTCTGGGTACCTTGGCCTTTCTCAACTCCATGACTAACTGCAGGACTTTACTGTTTGGGTACCTTGTCCATTCTCTACTCTATGACAAACTGCAGAACTTTCAGGTGGGTATCTTGTCCAATCATTACTCCATGACTAACTGCAGGACTTTACCGTCTGCGTACATTGTCCAATCTCTACTCCATGACGAACTGCAGGACGTTACCGTCTGCGTACATTGTCCAATCTCTACTCCATGATGAACTGTAGGACTTTACCGGCTGGAGACCTTGGCCATTCTCATCTCCAAGATTAACTGCAGAACTTTACTGGATAAGTACCTTGGCCATTCTGGACTCAATGACTAACTGCAGGAGTTTACCACCTGAGTGCCTTTACCATTCTCAACTCCATGACTGACGAACGGACTTTACCGGCTGGGTACCTTGGCCATTCTCATCTCCAAGATTAACTGCAGGTCTTTACCAGATGTGTATCTTGGCCATTCTGGACTCAATGACTAACTGCAGGATGTTACCGGCTGGGTACCTCATCAAATCTCAACTCCATGACTAACTGCAGGACTTTACCATCTGTGTACCTTGGCTATTCTCAGCTCCATGATTAGCTGCATGATTTACTGGATTGGTATCTTGGCCATTCTCAACTCCATGATTATCTGAATGATTTACTGGCTGGGTACCTTTTCCAATCTAAACTCCATGACTATTTGCAGGATTTTACTGGCTGGGTACCTTGTCCAATCTCAACTCCATGACTAACTGCAGGACTTTACTGGCTGCGTTCCTTCTTCATTCTCAACTCCATGACAAAATGCAGAACTTTACTGGCTGGGTACCTTGGCCTTTCTCAACTCCATGACTAACTGCAGGAGTTTACCGCCTGGGTACCTTGTCCAATCTCATCTCCATGATTAACTGCAGGACTTTACCAGCTCAGTGCCGTGGAAATTCTCAAATCCATGACTAACTGCAGGACTTTACCGTCTGGGTTCCCTGTCCAATCTCAACTCCATGACTAGATGCAGGACTTTACTGTTTTGGTACCTTGGCCATTCTCTACTCCATGACTAATTGCAGAACTTTCGGGTGGGTAGCTTGTCCAATCACAACTCCATGACTAACTGCAGGACTTTACTGTTTGGGTACCTTGGCCATTCGCAACTCCACGACTAAATGCAGGACTTTACCTGTTGGGAACCATCTCCATTCTCAACTCCATGGCTAAATGCAGGACTTCACCAGCTGGATACTTTGGCCATTCTCTACTCCATGACTAATTGCAGAACTTTCGGGTGGGTAGCTTGTCCAATAACAACTCCATGACTAACTGCAGGACTTTACCGGCTGGGTACCTTGGCCATTCTCATCTCCAAGATTAACTGCAGGACTTTACCGGCTGTGTACCTTGGCTATTCTCAACTCCATGATTAACTGCGTGATTTACTGGATTGGTATCTCGGCCATTCTCAACTCCATGATTATCTGAAGGATTTACTGGCTGGGTACCTTTTCCAATCTAAACTCCATGACTATTTGCAGGACTTTACTGGCTGGGTACCTTGTCAATCTCAACTCCATGACTAACTGCTGGATTTTACAGTCTGCGTACCTTGGCTATTCTCAAATCCATGGCTAACTGCAGGTCTTTACCAGCTGTGTTCCTTGTACATTCTCAACTCCATGACTAACTGCAGGACTTCACCGGCTGAGTTTATTGGACATTCTCAACTCCATGACTAACTGCAGGTCTTTACCAGTTCAGTGCCTTGGAAATTCTCAAATCCATGACTAACTGCAGGACTTTACCGTCTGGGTTTCCTGTCCAATCTCAACTCCATGAGTAAATGCAGGACTTTACTGTTTTGGTACCTTGGTCATTCGCAACTCCATGACTAAATGCCGGACTTTACCAGCTGGGTACCTTGGCCATTCTCTACTCCATGACTAACTGCAGAACTTTCAGGTGGGTATCTTGTCCAATAACAACTCCATGATTAACTGCAGGACTTTACCGGCTGGGCACATTATCCATTCTCAACTCCATGACTAAATGCAGGACTTTACCGGCTGGGTACCTTGTCAAATCTCAACTCCGTGATTAACTGCATGACTTTACCGCCTGGGTATATTGTCCAATCTCAAATCCATGGCTAACTGCAGGACTTTACCGGCTGTGTTCCTTGTACATTCTCAACTCCATGACAAAATGCAGAACTTTACTGTCTGGGCACCTTGGCCTTTCTCAATTCCATGACTAACTGCAGGACTTTACTGTTTGGGTACCTTGTCCATTCTCTACTCTATGACAAACTGCAGAACTTTCGGGTGGGTATCTTGTCCAATCATTACTCCATGACTAACTGCAGGACTTTACCGTCTGCGTACATTTTCCAATCTCTACTCCATGATGAACTGCAGGACTTTACCGGCTGGAGACCTTGGCCATTCTCATCTCCAAGATTAACTGCAGAACTTTACTGGATAAGTACCTTGGCCATTCTGGACTCAATGACTAACTGCAGGAGTTTACCACCTGAGTGCCTTTACCATTCTCAACTCCATGACTGACGGACGGACTTTACCGGCTGGGTACCTTGGCCATTCTCATCTCCAAGATTAACTGCAGGTCTTTACCGGATGGGTATCTTGGCCATTCTGGACTCAATGACTAACTGCAGGATGTTACCAGCTGGGTACCTCATCAAATCTCAACTCCATGACTAACTGTAGGACTTTATCGTCTGTGTACCTTGGCTATTCTCAGCTCCATGATTAACTGCATGATTTACTGGATTGGTATCTTGGCCATTCTCAACTCCATGATTATCTGAATGATTTACTGGCTGGGTACCTTTTCCAATCTAAACTCCATGACTATTTGCAGGATTTTACTGGCTGGGTACCTTGTCCAATCTCAACTCCATGACTAACTGCAGGACTTTACTAGCTGTGTTCCTTCTTCATTCTCAACTCCATGACTAACTGCAGGACTTTACCGTCTGGGTTCCCTGTCCAATCTCAACTCCATGACTAGATGCAGGATTTTACTGTTTTGGTACCTTGGCCATTCTCTACTCCATGACTAATTGCAGAACTTTACTGTTTGGGTACCTTGGCCATTCGCAACTCCACGACTAAATGCAGGACTTTACCTGTTGGGAACCATCTCCATTCTCAACTCCATGGCTAAATGCAGGACTTCACCAGCTGGATACATTGGCCATTCTCTACTCCATGACTAACTGCAGAACTTCCAGGTGGGTATCTTGTCCAAACTCAACTCCATGAATAACTGCAGGACTTTACCGGCTGGGTACCTTGGCCATTCTCATCTCCAAGATTAACTGCAGGACTTTACCGGCTGTGTACCTTGGCTATTCTCAACTCCATGATTAACTGCGTGATTTACTGGATTGGTATCTCGGCCATTCTCAACTCCATGATTATCTGAAGGATTTACTGGCTGGGTACCTTTTCCAATCTAAACTCCATGACTATTTGCAGGACTTTACTGGCTGCGTACCTTGTCAATCTCAACTCCATGACTAACTGCTGGATTTTACAGTCTGCGTACCTTGGCTATTCTCAAATCCATGGCTAACTGCAGGTCTTTACCAGCTGTGTTCCTTGTACATTCTCAACTCCATGACTAACTGCAGGACTTCACCGGCTGAGTTTATTGGACATTCTCAACTCCATGACTAACTGCAGGTCTTTACCAGTTCAGTGCCTTGGAAATTCTCAAATCCATGACTAACTGCAGGACTTTACCGTCTGGGTTTCCTGTCCAATCTCAACTCCATGAGTAAATGCAGGACTTTACTGTTTTGGTACCTTGGTCATTCGCAACTCCATGACTAAATGCCGGACTTTACCAGCTGGGTACCTTGGCCATTCTCTACTCCATGACTAACTGCAGAACTTTCAGGTGGGTATCTTGTCCAATAACAACTCCATGATTAACTGCAGGACTTTACCGGCTGGGCACATTATCCATTCTCAACTCCATGACTAAATGCAGGACTTTACCGGCTGGGTACCTTGTCAAATCTCAACTCCGTGATTAACTGCATGACTTTACCGGCTGGGTATATTGTCCAATCTCAAATCCATGGCTAACTGCAGGACTTTACCGGCTGTGTTCCTTGTACATTCTCAACTCCATGACAAAATGCAGAACTTTACTGTCTGGGTACCTTGGCCTTTCTCAACTCCATGACTAACTGCAGGACTTTACTGTTTGGGTACCTTGTCCATTCTCTACTCTATGACAAACTGCAGAACTTTCGGGTGGGTATCTTGTCCAATCATTACTCCATGACTAACTGCAGGACTTTACCGTCTGCGTACATTTTCCAATCTCTACTCCATGATGAACTGCAGGACTTTACCGGCTGGAGACCTTGGCCATTCTCATCTCCAAGATTAACTGCAGAACTTTACTGGATAAGTACCTTGGCCATTCTGGACTCAATGACTAACTGCAGGAGTTTACCACCTGAGTGCCTTTACCATTCTCAACTCCATGACTGACGGACGGACTTTACCGGCTGGGTACCTTGGCCATTCTCATCTCCAAGATTAACTGCAGGTCTTTACCGGATGGGTATCTTGGCCATTCTGGACTCAATGACTAACTGCAGGATGTTACCAGCTGGGTACCTCATCAAATCTCAACTCCATGACTAACTGTAGGACTTTATCGTCTGTGTACCTTGGCTATTCTCAGCTCCATGATTAACTGCATGATTTACTGGATTGGTATCTTGGCCATTCTCAACTCCATGATTATCTGAATGATTTACTGGCTGGGTACCTTTTCCAATCTAAACTCCATGACTATTTGCAGGATTTTACTGGCTGGGTACCTTGTCCAATCTCAACTCCATGACTAACTGCAGGACTTTACTGGCTGTGTTCCTTCTTCATTCTCAACTCCATGACAAAATGCAGAACTTTACTGGCTGGGTACCTTGGCCTTTCTCAACTCCATGACTAACTGCAGGAGTTTACCGCCTGGGTTCCTTGTCCAATCTCATCTCCATGATTAACTGCAGGACTTTACCAGCTCAGTGCCGTGGAAATTCTCAAATCCATGACTAACTGCAGGACTTTACCTGTTGGGAACCATCTCCATTCTCAACTCCATGGCTAAATGCAGGACTTCACCAGCTGGATACATTGGCCATTCTCTACTCCATGACTAACTGCAGAACTTTCGGGTGGGTAGCTTGTCCAATCACAACTCCATGACTAACTGCAGGACTTTACCTGTTGGGAACCATCTCCATTCTCAACTCCATGGCTAAATGCAGGACTTCACCAGCTGGATACATTGGCCATTCTCTACTCCATGACTAACTGCAGAACTTCCAGGTGGGTATCTTGTCCAAACTCAACTCCATGAATAACTGCAGGACTTTACCGGCTGGGTACCTTGGCCATTCTCATCTCCAAGATTAACTGCAGGACTTTACCAGCTGTGTACTTTGGCTATTCTCAACTCCATGATTAACTGCGTGATTTACTGGATTGGTATCTCGGCCATTCTCAACTCCATGATTATCTGAAGGATTTACTGGCCGGGTACCTTTTCCAATCTAAACTCCATGACTATTTGCAGGACTTTACTGGCTGGGTACCTTGTCAATCTCAACTCCATGACTAACTGCTGGATTTTACAGTCTGCGTACCTGGGCTATTCTCAAATCCATGGCTAACTGCAGGTCTTTACCAGCTGTGTTCCTTGTACATTCTCAACTCCATGACTAACTGCAGGACTTCACCGGCTGAGTTTATTGGACATTCTCAACTCCATGACTAACTGCAGGACTTTACCAGTTCAGTGCCTTGGAAATTCTCAAATCCATGACTAACTGCAGGACTTTACCGTCTGGGTTTCCTGTCCAATCTCAACTCCATGAGTAAATGCAGGACTTTACCAGCTGGGTACCTTGGCCATTCTCTACTCCATGACTAACTGCAGAACTTTCAGGTGGGTATCTTGTCCTATAACAACTCCATGATTAACTGCAGGACTTTACCGGCTGGGCACATTATCCATTCTCAACTCCGTGACTAAAGGCAGGACTTTACCGGCTGGGTACCTTATCAAATCTCAACTCCATGACTAAAGGCAGGACTTTACCGGCTGGGTACCTTGTCAAATCTCAACTCCATGATTAACTGCAGGACTTTACCGGCTGGGTATCTTTTCCAATCTCAACTCCATGACTAACTGCTGGACTTTACCGGCTGGGTATCTTGGTGATTCTCAACTCAATGACTAACTGCAGGACGTTACCGGATAAGTACCTTGGCCATTCTCAACTCCGTGATTAACTGCAGGACGTTACCGGCTGGGTACCTTGTCCAATCTCAACTCCATGACTAACAGCAGGACCTTACCGTCTGCGTACCTTGGCTATTCTCAAATCCATGGCTAACTGCAGGACTTTACCGGCTGTGTTCCTTGTACATTCTCAACTCCATGACAAAATGCAGAACTTTACTGTCTGGGTACCTTGTCCATTCTCTACTCTATGACAAACTGCAGAACTTTCGGGTGGGTATCTTGTCCAATCATTACTCCATGACTAACTGCAGGACTTTACCGTCCGCGTACATTGTCCAATCTCTACTCCATGACGAACTGCAGGACTTTACCGTCTGCGTACATTGTCCAATCTCTACTCCATGATGAACTGCAGGACTTTACCGGCTGGAGACCTTGGCCATTCTCATCTCCAAGATTAACTGCAGAACTTTACTGGATAAGTACCTTGGCCATTCTGGACTCAATGACTAACTGCAGGAGTTTACCACCTGAGTGCCTTTACCATTCTCAACTCCATGACTGACGAACGGACTTTACCGGCTGGGTACCTTGGCCATTCTCATCTCCAAGATTAACTGCAGGTCTTTACCAGATGGGTATCTTGGCCATTCTGGACTCAATGACTAACTGCAGGATGTTACCGGCTGGGTACCTCATCAAATCTCAACTCCATGACTAACTGCAGGACTTTACCGTCTGTGTACCTTGGCTATTCTCAGCTCCATGATTAACTGCATGATTTACTGGATTGGTATCTTGGCCATTCTCAACTCCATGATTATCTGAATGATTTACTGGCTGGGTACCTTTTCCAATCTAAACTCCATGACTAACTGCAGGACTTTACTGGCTGTGTTCCTTCTTCATTCTCAACTCCATGACAAAATGCAGAACTTTACTGGCTGGGTAACTTGGCCTTTGTCAACTCCATGACTAACTGCAGGAGTTTACCACCTGGGTACCTTCTCCAATCTCATCTCCATGATTAACTGCAGGACTTTACCAACTCAGTGCCTTGGAAATTCTCAAATCCATGACTAACTGCAGGACTTTACCGTCTGGGTTCCCTGTCCAATCTCAACTCCATGACTAGATGCAGGACTTTACTGTTTGGGTACCTTGGCCTTTCTCAACTTCATGACTAACTGCAGGACTTTACCAGCTCGGTGCCATGGAAATTCTCAAATCCATGACTAACTGCAGGACTTTACCGTCTGGGTTCCCAGTCCATTCTCTACTCCATGACTAATTGCAGAACTTTCGGGTGGGTACCTTGGCCATTCGCAACTCCATGACTAAATGCAGGACTTTACCTGTTGGGAACCATCTCCATTCTCAACTCCATGGCTAAATGCAGGACTTCACCAGCTGGATACATTGGCCATTCTCTACTCCATGACTAACTGCAGAACTTCCAGGTGGGTATCTTGTCCAAACTCAACTCCATGAATAACTGCAGGACTTTACCGGCTGGGTACCTTGGCCATTCTCATCTCCAAGATTAACTGCAGGACTTTACCGGCTGTGTACCTTGGCTATTCTCAACTCCATGATTAACTGCGTGATTTACTGGATTGGTATCTCGGCCATTCTCAACTCCATGATTATCTGAAGGATTTACTGGCTGGGTACCTTTTCCAATCTAAACTCCATGACTATTTGCAGGACTGTACTGGCTGGGTACCTTGTCAATCTCAACTCCATGACTAACTGCTGGATTTTACAGTCTGCGTACCTTGGCTATTCTCAAATCCATGGCTAACTGCAGGTCTTTACCAGCTGTGTTCCTTGTACATTCTCAACTCCATGACTAACTGCAGGACTTCACCGGCTGAGTTTATTGGACATTCTCAACTCCATGACTAACTGCAGGTCTTTACCAGTTCAGTGCCTTGGAAATTCTCAAATCCATGACTAACTGCAGGACTTTACCGTCTGGGTTTCCTGTCCAATCTCAACTCCATGAGTAAATGCAGGACTTTACTGTTTTGGTACCTTGGTCATTCGCAACTCCAAGACTAAATGCCGGACTTTACCAGCGGGGTATCTTGGCATTTCTCTACTCCATGACTAACTGCAGAACTTTCAGGTCGGTATCTTGTCCAATAACAACTCCATGATTAACTGCAGGACTTTACCGGCTGGGCACATTATCCATTCTCAACTCCATGACTAAATGCAGGACTTTACCGGCTGGGTACCTTGTCAAATCTCAACTCCGTGATTAACTGCATGACTTTACCGGCTGGGTATATTGTCCAATCTCAAATCCATGGCTAACTGCAGGACTTTACCGGCTGTGTTCCTTGTACATTCTCAACTCCATGACAAAATGCAGAACTTTACTGTCTGGGTACCTTGGCCTTTCTCAACTCCATGACTAACTGCAGGACTTTACTGTTTGGGTACCTTGTCCATTCTCTACTCTATGACAAACTGCAGAACTTTCGGGTGGGTATCTTGTCCAATCATTACTCCATGACTAACTGCAGGACTTTACCGTCTGCGTACATTTTCCAATCTCTACTCCATGATGAACTGCAGGACTTTACCGGCTGGAGACCTTGGCCATTCTCATCTCCAAGATTAACTGCAGAACTTTACTGGATAAGTACCTTGGCCATTCTGGACTCAATGACTAACTGCAGGAGTTTACCACCTGAGTGCCTTTACCATTCTCAACTCCATGACTAACTGTAGGACTTTATCGTCTGTGTACCTTGGCTATTCTCAGCTCCATGATTAACTGCATGATTTACTGGATTGGTATCTTGGCCATTCTCAACTCCATGATTATCTGAATGATTTACTGGCTGGGTACCTTTTCCAATCTAAACTCCATGACTATTTGCAGGATTTTACTGGCTGGGTACCTTGTCCAATCTCAACTCCATGACTAACTGCAGGACTTTACTGGCTGTGTTCCTTCTTCATTCTCAACTCCATGACAAAATGCAGAACTTTACTGGCTGGGTACCTTGGCCTTTCTCAACTCCATGACTAACTGCAGGAGTTTACCGCCTGGATACCTTGTCCAATCTCATCTCCATGACTAACTGCAGGACTTTACCAGCTCAGTGCCGTGGAAATTCTCAAATCCATGACTAACTGCAGGACTTTACCGTCTGGGTTCCCTGTCCAATCTCAACTCCATGACTAGATGCAGGACTTTACTGTTTTGGTACCTTGGCCATTCTCTACTCCATGACTAATTGCAGAACTTTCGGGTGGGTACCTTGGCCATTCGCAACTCCATGACTAAATGCAGGACTTTACCTGTTGGGAACCATCTCCATTCTCAACTCCATGGCTAAATGCAGGACTTCACCAGCTGGATACATTGGCCATTCTCTACTCCATGACTAACTGCAGAACTTCCAGGTGGTTATCTTGTCCAAACTCAACTCCATGAATAACTGCAGGACTTTACCGGCTGGGTACCTTGGCCATTCTCATCTCCAAGATTAACTGCAGGACTTTACCGGCTGTGTACCTTGGCTATTCTCAACTCCATGATTAACTGCGTGATTTACTGGATTGGTATCTCGGCCATTCTCAACTCCATGATTATCTGAAGGATTTACTGGCTGGCTACCTTTTCCAATCTAAACTCCATGACTATTTGCAGGACTTTACTGGCTGGGTACCTTGTCAATCTCAACTCCATGACTAACTGCTGGATTTTACAGTCTGCGTACCTTGGCTATTCTCAAATCCATGGCTAACTGCAGGTCTTTACCAGCTGTGTTCCTTGTACATTCTCAACTCCATGACTAACTGCAGGACTTCACCGGCTGAGTTTATTGGACATTCTCAACTCCATGACTAACTGCAGGTCTTTACCAGTTCAGTGCCTTGGAAATTCTCAAATCCATGACTAACTGCAGGACTTTACCGTCTGGGTTTCCTGTCCAATCTCAACTCCATGAGTAAATGCAGGACTTTACTGTTTTGGTACCTTGGTCATTCGCAACTCCAAGACTAAATGCCGGACTTTACCAGCGGGGTATCTTGGCATTTCTCTACTCCATGACTAACTGCAGAACTTTCAGGTCGGTATCTTGTCCAATAACAACTCCATGATTAACTGCAGGACTTTACCGGCTGGGCACATTATCCATTCTCAACTCCATGACTAAATGCAGGACTTTACCGGCTGGGTACCTTGTCAAATCTCAACTCCGTGATTAACTGCATGACTTTACCGGCTGGGTATATTGTCCAATCTCAAATCCATGGCTAACTGCAGGACTTTACCGGCTGTGTTCCTTGTACATTCTCAACTCCATGACAAAATGCAGAACTTTACTGTCTGGGTACCTTGGCCTTTCTCAACTCCATGACTAACTGCAGGACTTTACTGTTTGGGTACCTTGTCCATTCTCTACTCTATGACAAACTGCAGAACTTTCGGGTGGGTATCTTGTCCAATCATTACTCCATGACTAACTGCAGGACTTTACCGTCTGCGTACATTTTCCAATCTCTACTCCATGATGAACTGCAGGACTTTACCGGCTGGAGACCTTGGCCATTCTCATCTCCAAGATTAACTGCAGAACTTTACTGGATAAGTACCTTGGCCATTCTGGACTCAATGACTAACTGCAGGAGTTTACCACCTGAGTGCCTTTACCATTCTCAACTCCATGACTAACTGTAGGACTTTATCGTCTGTGTACCTTGGCTATTCTCAGCTCCATGATTAACTGCATGATTTACTGGATTGGTATCTTGGCCATTCTCAACTCCATGATTATCTGAATGATTTACTGGCTGGGTACCTTTTCCAATCTAAACTCCATGACTATTTGCAGGATTTTACTGGCTGGGTACCTTGTCCAATCTCAACTCCATGACTAACTGCAGGACTTTACTGGCTGTGTTCCTTCTTCATTCTCAACTCCATGACAAAATGCAGAACTTTACTGGCTGGGTACCTTGGCCTTTCTCAACTCCATGACTAACTGCAGGAGTTTACCGCCTGGATACCTTGTCCAATCTCATCTCCATGACTAACTGCAGGACTTTACCAGCTCAGTGCCGTGGAAATTCTCAAATCCATGACTAACTGCAGGACTTTACCGTCTGGGTTCCCTGTCCAATCTCAACTCCATGACTAGATGCAGGACTTTACTGTTTTGGTACCTTGGCCATTCTCTACTCCATGACTAATTGCAGAACTTTCGGGTGGGTACCTTGGCCATTCGCAACTCCATGACTAAATGCAGGACTTTACCTGTTGGGAACCATCTCCATTCTCAACTCCATGGCTAAATGCAGGACTTCACCAGCTGGATACATTGGCCATTCTCTACTCCATGACTAACTGCAGAACTTCCAGGTGGTTATCTTGTCCAAACTCAACTCCATGAATAACTGCAGGACTTTACCGGCTGGGTACCTTGGCCATTCTCATCTCCAAGATTAACTGCAGGACTTTACCGGCTGTGTACCTTGGCTATTCTCAACTCCATGATTAACTGCGTGATTTACTGGATTGGTATCTCGGCCATTCTCAACTCCATGATTATCTGAAGGATTTACTGGCTGGCTACCTTTTCCAATCTAAACTCCATGACTATTTGCAGGACTTTACTGGCTGGGTACCTTGTCAATCTCAACTCCATGACTAACTGCTGGATTTTACAGTCTGCGTACCTTGGCTATTCTCAAATCCATGGCTAACTGCAGGTCTTTACCAGCTGTGTTCCTTGTACATTCTCAACTCCATGACTAACTGCAGGACTTCACCGGCTGAGTTTATTGGACATTCTCAACTCCATGACTAACTGCAGGTCTTTACCAGTTCAGTGCCTTGGAAATTCTCAAATCCATGACTAGCTGCAGGACTTTACCGTCTGGGTTTCCTGTCCAATCTCAACTCCATGAGTAAATGCAGGACTTTACTGTTTTGGTACCTTGGTCATTCGCAACTCCATGACTAAATGCCGGACTTTACCAGCTGGGTACCTTGGCCATTCTCTACACCATGACTAACTGCAGTACTTTCAGGTGGGTATCTTGTCTAATAACAACTCCATGATTAACTGCAGGACTTTACCGGCTGGGCACATTATCCATTCTCAACTCCATGACTAAATGCAGGACTTTACCGGCTGTGTTCCTTGTACATTCTCAACTCCATGACAAAATGCAGAACTTTACTGTCTGGGTACCTTGGCCTTTCTCAACTCCATGACTAACTGCAGGACTTTACTGTTTGGGTACCTTGTCCATTCTCTACTCTATGACAAACTGCAGAACTTTCGGGTGGGTATCTTGTCCAATCATTACTCCATGACTAACTGCAGGACTTTACCGTCTGCGTACATTTTCCAATCTCTACTCCATGATGAACTGCAGGACTTTACTGGATAAGTACCTTGGCCATTCTGGACTCAATGACTAACTGCAGGAGTTTACCACCTGAGTGCCTTTACCATTCTCAACTCCATGACTGACGGACGGACTTTACCGGCTGGGTACCTTGGCCATTCTCATCTCCAAGATTAACTGCAGGTCTTTACCGGATGGGTATCTTGGCCATTCTGGACTCAATGACTAACTGCAGGATGTTACCGGCTGGGTTCCTCATCAAATCTCAAATCCATGACTAACTGTAGGACTTTATCGTCTGTGTACCTTGGCTATTCTCAGCTCCATGATTAACTGCATGATTTACTGGATTGGTATCTTGGCCATTCTCAACTCCATGATTATCTGAATGATTTACTGGCTGGGTACCTTTTCCAATCTAAACTCCATGACTATTTGCAGGATTTTACTGGCTGGGTACCTTGTCCAATCTCAACTCCATGACTAACTGCAGGACTTTACTGGCTGTGTTCCTTCTTCATTCTCAACTCCATGACAAAATGCAGAACTTTACTGGCTGGGTACCTTGGCCTTTCTCAACTCCATGACTAACTGCAGGAGTTTACCGCCTGGGTACCTTGTCCAATCTCATCTCCATGATTAACTGCAGGACTTTACCAACTCAGTGCCTTGGAAATTCTCAAATCCATGACTAACTGCAGGACTTTACCGTCTGGGTTCCCTGTCCAATCTCAACTCCATGACTAGATGCAGGACTTTACTGTTTGGGTACCTTGGCCTTTCTCAACTTCATGACTAACTGCAGGACTTTACCAGCTCAGTGCCGTGGAAATTCTCAAATCCATGACTAACTGCAGGACTTTACCGTCTGGGTTCCCTGTCCAATCTCAACTCCATGACTAGATGCAGGACTTTACTGTTTTGGTACCTTGGCCATTCTCTACTCCATGACTAATTGCAGAACTTTCGGGTGGGTACCTTGGCCATTCGCAACTCCATGACTAAATGCAGGACTTTACCTGTTGGGAACCATCTCCATTCTCAACTCCATGGCTAAATGCAGGACTTCACCAGCTGGATACATTGGCCATTCTCTACTCCATGACTAACTGCAGAACTTCCAGGTGGTTATCTTGTCCAAACTCAACTCCATGAATAACTGCAGGACTTTACCGGCTGGGTACCTTGGCCATTCTCATCTCCAAGATTAACTGCAGGACTTTACCGGCTGTGTACCTTGGCTATTCTCAACTCCATGATTAACTGCGTGATTTACTGGATTGGTATCTCGGCCATTCTCAACTCCATGATTATCTGAAGGATTTACTGGCTGGGTACCTTTTCCAATCTAAACTCCATGACTATTTGCAGGACTTTACTGGCTGGGTACCTTGTCAATCTCAACTCCATGACTAACTGCTGGATTTTACAGTCTGCGTACCTTGGCTATTCTCAAATCCATGGCTAACTGCAGGTCTTTACCAGCTGTGTTCCTTGTACATTCTCAACTCCATGACTAACTGCAGGACTTCACCGGCTGAGTTTATTGGACATTCTCAACTCCATGACTAACTGCAGGTCTTTACCAGTTCAGTGCCTTGGAAATTCTCAAATCCCTGACTAACTGCAGGACTTTACCGTCTGGGTTTCCTGTCCAATCTCAACTCCATGAGTAAATGCAGGACTTTACTGTTTTGGTACCTTGGTCATTCGCAACTCCATGACTAAATGCCGGACTTTACCAGCTGGGTATCTTGGCCATTCTCTACTCCATGACTAACTGCAGAACTTTCAGGTGGGTATCTTGTCTAATAACAACTCCATGATTAACTGCAGGACTTTACCGACTGGGCACATTCTCCATTCTCAACTCCATGACTAAATGCACGACTTTACCGGCTGGGTACCTTGTCAAATCTCAACTCCGTGATTAACTGCATGACTTTACCGGCTGGGTATATTGTCCAATCTCAAATCCATGGCTAACTGCAGGACTTTACCGGCTGTGTTCCTTGTACATTCTCAACTCCATGACAAAATGCAGAACTTTACTGTCTGGGTACCTTGGCCTTTCTCAACTCCATGACTAACTGCAGGACTTTACTGTTTGGGTACCTTGTCCATTCTCTACTCTATGACAAACTGCAGAACTTTCGGGTGGGTATCTTGTCCAATCATTACTCCATGACTAACTGCAGGACTTTACCGTCTGCGTACATTTTCCAATCTCTACTCCATGATGAACTGCAGGACTTTACCGGCTGGAGACCTTGGCCATTCTCATCTCCAAGATTAACTGCAGAACTTTACTGGATAAGTACCTTGGCCATTCTGGACTCAATGACTAACTGCAGGAGTTTACCACCTGAGTGCCTTTACCATTCTCAACTCCATGACTGACGGACGGACTTTACCGGCTGGGTACCTTGGCCATTCTCATCTCCAAGATTAACTGCAGGTCTTTACCGGATGGGTATATTGGCCATTCTGGACTCAATGACTAACTGCAGGATGTAACCGGCTGGGTACCTCATCAAATCTCAACTCCATGACTAACTGTAGGACTTTATCGTCTGTGTACCTTGGCTATTCTCAGCTCCATGATTAACTGCATGATTTACTGGATTGGTATCTTGGCCATTCTCAACTCCATGATTATCTGAATGATTTACTGGCTGGGTACCTTTTCCAATCTAAACTCCATGACTATTTGCAGGATTTTACTGGCTGGGTACCTTGTCCAATCTCAACTCCATGACTAACTGCAGGACTTTACTGGCTGTGTTCCTTCTTCATTCTCAACTCCATGACAAAATGCAGAACTTTACTGGCTGGGTACCTTGGCCTTTCTCAACTCCATGACTAACTGCAGGAGTTTACCGCCT